>NW_027175965.1:7002500-8230000 GCF_023055335.1 Clinocottus analis
AAGACGCTCTACTAAAATCTATGTAGTAGAAGTAGTATGAAGATCATCATCTGACTCATTATCATTATTATTGTATTTTCATATTACTTGCTGACTTAATGTTAGGATACAGCAAGCAAGCTGTAGAAAGCTTTGAAAGTAAGAGCCACAAAATGTGACAATAAAGTTAACCTCATGCAAAAATACCAAGTTTTAATTCAATTATTTTCTGCTAACAGAGGAGTCGCCCCCTGCTGGCTATTATAAAAAATGTTTTCAGGCACTTCGGCGTTGGTTTCCCTTTTCAGACCCGGAGGTTGCCGCCTGTCTCGAAAGAGACGGACACGACAGACAACATGCGGCGACCCCCACCCAAATCATGAATGAGGTCACTCTGAACTCAAGTTCAACAGTTAGATCAGATTATAATTCTGGGTCATCAGATGTGATGTGTCGATGGTATTTGTTATTGTGACGGAGCTTTGTGTTAGTTTAGGCAGGCACATTTGTTGTGTCATAGTCCATTATTTCAGTCATGCTGATTATGTCCTCGTCCCAGCAGCAACATCCTGTCCAGGACCTGGAAGTCTGGAAGTCTGGGAGTCTGGGAGTCTGGGAGTCTGGGAGTCTGCAGACTGACAATCATACATTTCCTTTCTGTTGGGACTCACTGATTATCTGCCTGATCTTCTGTGTGGAATCAAGTCTGTGTGTGTGTGTGTGTGTGTGTGTGTGTGTGTGTGTGTGTGTGTGCATTAACATGATGCTGCTGCCTGTACACCTATGAGCATGTTTTAGTCTCCACTCTTGTCTATGTGTGGGCGTCAGAGCCGAATGTAGGTCAGACAGGAATGCAGCTCTGTGAGTGTCGATAAATCCTGTGAAAGAGGATCCTTAGTATCTTTAGAAACACACACACACACACACACACACACACACACACACACACACACACACACACACACACACACACACACACACGAGCCTGAAGAATATTGGGATAGGTGCCCTACATACACATTTCCAGGGCATCTGCAGTCTCACCTCCATCAGGATGTGATGGATTTTCTACTTCTCTGTTTTGTAAACTTGTGAACCGAGTGAAATAACTGACGCACAAAGCAACACACATTGATAACGTGCATTACTGGTTGAGGCCTTAGGTTTAGACTCTTATACGTTTTGGAGTCTCTATTATGTATACCTATGATTCCTTTAAACTCACATAAACCTTAAAGTGCACTGGTTTGAGAGTTTTTAAGAGCAAACCATGTTCCTGTTCGAGTGTTCGGTTTCCTGTGAGACATGTTTGGATGAATCGTTCATGTGATACACAAATATGATGCAGTGCAGCATAAATGTTGTGCAAATAACAAATCATTTCAATGCACAATGAGGAATTTAATCTCTGGGAGTAGTTAAAAGTTAAAGAATCCCACTCTCTTATTTCAACATTATTGTAATATTAGGTTTATATTAGGTGTGTGTGTGTGTGTGTGTGTGTGTGTGTGTGTGTGTGTGTGTGTGTGTGTGTGTGTGTGTGTGTGTGTGTGTGTGTGTACTGTGTTTGTTTACTAGACTGCTTTAGCTTCTTCACTGTGAGTGCTGGGAACAGCTGTGGTGTCTGTGGTCATACAGCAGTCTGTTTGCAGCTCAACACCGCTCCCTGCTGGTGACGCAGTGGAGCTGCAGGCTGCGCATGCTCAACGAGTGACTCTCACTGGTCTCATTTTCATTTTGTATTCTGCCACAGGGGAATCTAATACACGTATCCCAAGATTGTCCGACTTGATTTACAACACTCTTTAGAGGTTCCCAGTACATAATACAATAAAAAGCGAATATTTTATCCTCAAGTGGCTGCTCTGAATTTTATAGCCAGACATTGGGAATTTGATTTCCCAATGTTGTCGGAGTCAAACCAGGTCACTGAAGTAAGTATTTGAGAAGGAAAAACATAGCGTTTGAATGTTTGTTTCAAGTCATTAGCACGTACTTGCTGGAGGCACACTGGACATTGGTCAGAGCAGTGAAGTTATTCCTCACACTACGAAGGCTTGCCAGAACCTAGAAAAGCAGAGGAAGAGGTTATTATTCATCTTTTATCACAACATTGTTTGTTTTGTGTCTGCTTGCTGCAATACATACATCTTTATATTTGTAAATCATTGGAAAATGAAACATTATATGCTCATTTGAACTGTTATATTTGCCGAATCAGCGTCGGCAACTGTGCTTTAACAGCTTCATTCATTAACAGCTTAATAGGGATTATATTATTATTTTGGGGTTCCAGAGAGTAGGATGTTTACCTGAGCAAAAGGCGTTACAATCAGGTCATCACCGTGTCTGAAAACACACAGAAAAGAGAGAAGCGGTCAGGAGCATCCGACAATAACAGTATGCACAACCTATCAGGTTATCCAGGTACATCAAGCTTCATACGCCAACGTGGTCATGCTTGTTAAAAGGAAAGATGTTCAGTAAGAACAATACGCAAAGATTACCATGACCCAGCCAGCCTCATTACTATGAACTGAAAGAGTCCAGAGAGAGAGAAAGAGAGAGGAGTGTGGGAGTCAAACCAGGAGTTTACTGTTCTGATGGGATGCAACTTGTGTAAGGCGTTCTCAGAGTGACCCATCTTCATAACCTAACGCAGGCCAAAATACTGAATTACGCAATTCAAATAATTGTCATGTTACGTAATATGTTGGGTCCTGCCGTTGTCTCCTTAAAGCCACCACCACCATGGATCCTTCCACGGCGGGGCAGAAGCAGAGCCTCGACTTAAAAGTCCAGAGTGGAGCGATTCAGAGGGTCTACTAGTGGATATGGAATATAATATTCATAACTATGTTTTCATGCAAGAAGCGTTGTGTTTTTGTTATCTTAGAGTCCTTCATAGTCTTGCACCAACATGTTTCTACGGTAGCCCATGATGGACAAACCAAAACTTTTGTATCTTAGCTGTATTATTGATTTACATTTAGATAAGGCCGATGATAAAACAGTATTATTCAGCAATCTCTTGGATTTTAACTTCATCGTCCAGTAAGAGAAAATGCTCTCGCAGCCAAATGAAAGCCAGAACACACAGACAACGTTGAACAACCTCTCAATGAGGAAGCTCTGCTCCTCACTGGTACCGTTGCTTGGCCCGTACGCAGATGAGGTCAGAGCTCTTTGTCGTAAAGGTGCAAATATGAAATTGTGTACGAGAACGTATCAGGTATCTATTGAGGAAACTAGACTGAAGTTGAAGCAATGCAATTATTATCAATAAAGAAGTTTACTAATGTGTTGTTGATGGTGTTCTATTAAAACTAACATTATGGAACGGACGACACAGTATTTCATCCCAATGTATCATTTGCTTGTTTGATTAACGTGCATTTAAATAAGATAAACAGTACGTACAAGTAGGAATATAAGAATGAACTTCTTCCTTAAACCATCTTTCTTTAACTCGGGCATGGACTGTGCTTTGTGTGCACGGTGCGTGTTGTATATTTACAGTTCGGAGGCGATGGAGGAGTTTCGTGACATGGATTTGGGCGACAGATCATAGTCGCTGTCCGAGCGGTAGAGGAAGGACTCTCTGCGCTGGTTATGACCGGGGAAGTTGGTGTGGAGGACCAGCCCAGAGCCGGGGGAGGCCTGAGGGTCCAGAGGGCTGCAGCTGGAGGACGGACCATTCTCCACATCGAAACTGAAAACAGGAAGAAAAAAACAACACAGTTTTAATATTTATTAGTTATTCGTCATCGCAGATAGTTTATTTATAAGCAGACAGAGATTTGATGTCCGGATTGGAGACGACTGGAGCTTGATTTGAGAATTCAAAGCAGCCCGGAGGATGTTTTCACGTTGCATTAGACTCAAGTATAACTTTGCTATAAAACACTCTGCCCTTCAACAAATGTTAAAAACAATCATTTTATTTCGTTATCGAGCGCTCCGTGGATCTTACTTTGCTTTTAAACGAGCGAGCATGAGACAAGAGTAATTTGTCCACGTACACAAAACCGACTTTCCATCAAGAGATAAGCTGCGGCCGCTCACTCTCACATGGTCATGTGCGGTGGAAACACACATTCATGGACGGACTTGACATGACCGGGATAGAGAGGGCGCAGTGACATGCTGGAGTGAAGCCTGTTCATCCGCTGATGGACATTAGTTTTGAGTTATGCTCCGACGTTCATGAGGAGGAGAACGTGGGGGAATGGGTGAGGGGGAGAGGAAGAGGAGGATCTCATTAAGACATCATCAAAGAAGAGAAGAGGAGGAGACATCCCTTGAAGGGCATTTTTTAACTGTGGGATGTGTTGTGTGTGTGTGTGTGTGTGACATTTTCCGCAGTAGTTTGAGTTTTTGCAGGTCGCACTATTTAATGACTTTGTTCTGCCTCGATGGCCACTACTTCCTCTTCTGTGTTGTAAACACACACCAGCAGAGACGCTGCTGGTTACACTACAAACTTAAAGTCCCCCCTCCACCCAAAAATGTTTTGCTTATTGTTGCTTCATTTGGATGTTTGACCTTCTTCGAGTAGACTTTTAAAAAACAGTTTGAAGGAGGAGGTTTCTCTGTGCTCACTTTGAGTTTAAACAATGACGTTTGGGACAAAACTAGTTGGAAAGCTACTCGTGGTCCTATTTACAAAATGTGAAACGTCCAGCATTTATACTCTAAAACTGGACTTTCACAATATTTCTGGATTTATTAATTCTGGATTTTTGGATCTATTCAACGCATAGTATGTTTAAATTAAACATGTCTGGAGGGGAAGATAAATATACAATAATTACTGTAAACTCTGACTTATTTTCCAATAAAATATCCAGTTTGTGGAAAATTATATCGTGTATTTTTCTAGTATAACTGCTCCAACCCCACTCCTCTTCTGTTTATTATCATGAATTCAGGGATGGGGAAGGCATTAGTTCATCTTTGCAAGAAGACCTAGCAGGCATTATGACGACGTAAACACTCGCTAAACCCTCTTATATTATTCTGTGATAAAGATGATTGAAACAGGCTTTTATTTTGATGAAAATGTTCTGACTTCCTGTGCTGTGCATGTTACACTTCACTGCAGATGGAGGCTGTGTCTTAATACAGGCCCCTGTGGCAACTCATTATGACTATAAACAGAATGACTCCACATTATGCTTTCTTTAAAACTGTTGGTCGGGTATATCGGACTGGTCGGGTGGGATTTCAGATTTTTTTTACCCCAGGGAGAGTTGGAAAGTGAGTGAAAGGATGAAGGGATCTCTGTTCCAGAAACGATGGGAATCTGGTCCAAATCAAAACAGAGACATGTCTCACATCAGAGATAAACGCTCAATCTGTAAAACAAGTCGCAGACAGTTCAAAACGCTTTCCAGAAGGTTGAAATGACAGGAAATAAACGAGACAGACAACAAATAAACAAGGAAAAGGTTCAAAGTGCACAAACCACAACGTCTAAACTTATTAAACCGAGAGAAAACAAGTCACAGTAGTTTTTTACGCTGCTTTTAGAAAACAGTCTATTACACTTTGTGTGAGGCGGATTCAAAGTGAAGGAGCGACAACAGCAGAAAAACACCGTCCTTCAACAAGCCAGAGGTCATTGTTCTGAAAAGCAGAGGCTCCTTCCAGGAGCGAGACGGCTAAATGACCCCTGACCTTGAGACCTCGAGTGAAGAAAATGAACTGATCAGATTAAATGGGGATTATCATTTTCTGAGTTTCGAAAAATCTCTTGAGAAGCCACAACATTTAGTTAAAAGACGAGACGCAAACGGTGGATTAAAACCTCGAGGGACGAGTTACTACAATGCTTTAATACGGTGATTGGGGTCGCTAACTTTTGGATGTCGTCAGTAAACCACATGAGCAAATTATGAATGAAATGCTGTATTTATTGTAATCGCTTCTCCAAACAATGGAAAGGTTGATGTGCGCATATTAACAATCCGTTTTTACAAAGATAAATGGACATTTTGATACATTTAGCAATCCTAAAATGTGTGTAATCCGTGAACAAAGTAATGTGTGTGTTCAAATATTTGAAGTCCCCCAGGGTAAAAAAGTTATATAATGCAAGTACTAGCATCATTCTATAGCTGTCTCTCCCTGAAGGACTTCAAACCAAACCTTCATTTAAGATACACGAGGGGGTTGTTACACAATGTCTGTACTGCAAGGCCGCTATGGCATGACACAGCAGCTCTACATTTAGTTGCATTCCTCCTTTTTCCTTGAAAAATGATGACGTGGTGCTACAATTAGTTTGTTATGAAGAATTTCCTCTTAAATCTTCTGTTTCTTCCCATATCACGATGATGCACTGAGACTAAAACGACACTGAAACGAGGAAACACTAAGGATCAAAGCTAAATGAGCAGTGTGTCTGTGTGTGTGTGTGTGTGTGTGTGTGTGTGTGTGTGTGTGTGTGTGTCTGTGTGTGTGTGTGTGTGTGTGTGTGTGTGTGTGTGTGTTATATATGCATCCGCATGCATGCCTGCACTGTCCACCATGTATTGGATGCTTGGCTGCTCTGCCCTCAGGTCAGTTCGCTGGCTTTGTGTGTTGTGATCACGTGTGCAGGAGACTAATTCTGGAGTCAGCAGGCAAGACGAGTCATCCACAACACACACATCTCACGACTGACTGACTGTGTCCAAAATAAAAGTGAAAAATCGTTAAATTCACTGCTAAAAGATATAATTTTCCAAGTCAAAACCCAACTTAAGCAAAAGAACAGACGTAATATCAGCAAATGTAAAAAGTAAAAGTGTTCATAAATGCAGTAAAATGGCCTTTGTAACTGATATATTATCATTGATGGATTTTTGTTACTTGTTGAAACTACGAGGTGGATCTATTCACCACGTATGGATCCATCGTCTGCTTTATAGTTTTCTCAAACAGTTTACAAATAACTACACACGAGTATCGACATGCGACAAAGCTTAAAACCCCGTGTGTGTTGTTTGCTAAACACAGCCATAGAAATACCGACACTGAATCATCAATCAACTGCACCCATAACGCACCTGGGCAAACACCTGAAACCAATTACATCACTGAGCAATCACAACTATTAATAGGATTCAGGTGTGCTCTTTGCTGGAAGTACAGTTGAGCGATTACGTTCAGACGTCTTGTTTCATATAAACCAAAGTACTGAAATGTTGCAAAGTAGAAGTGGAAGAAAACAGAAAGTACCTCAAAGTTGTACTTGAATGCAGTACTGAATACACTGAGTAACCTTCCAACACTGCACATGTTGTTATATAGCTGCTGTGTCAGGCAGCCTGGAGCGTTGTCACATCCTAATGTCTTTATGTGTGTCATGTGAGATGGAAACAGGCAGGTAACAGCCAGGTGTTATGATGAAACTTCATGTTTGTGCTGTTACAAGAAGCCAGACAGGATTTATAAAGGTGTAAACAGAAAGTATAACTGAAGAAAAGTATACTTTTTCAATTAACTGTGTAATCATTTGGTGTATAAAATATGAAAAAAGGAAAAATGCAAATAAAAAGACAAAACTAAGGTTATTACACAACTCTGAGAGGTTTAGTGTGACTTACAGTCTGTTAACACTGCCGGCAGAGCAGAGGGGGGATGGGAGGATTGACGCTACGCTGCCGCGATGAAGCCAATTAATCCTCATATAAAAACTTTTTGAGGTTATATACTGCAACTTCAAACCAGAAGTCTACAATAACAGCTCCATCGCTTGACATTCAGACAAAGCAGCTGCCTTAAATTGACATTTTGAACATCGACGTGCTCACGACTCCCTCGTGTCCGTCTAGCCGGCTGAGCTCTGCGGGCTCGTTCCCGAGGTAGCACTGACTGCACCCCACTGACCATCTAACTCCCATCATTTCCCATGGAAAAATACAGCTGAATGAGTTCAAAAGGTGATCTTGGAAAGCCGTTCTTGGTCTTTGGAAACTATTTGTGAACAAAATAATCTGAAATGAACTAGCTTTTCTGAACAGCATCTCTTCTTACAATCTTATTTGCTGATTGAAGACTCATCAGTAGACCTCTGAGCTTCCATTGTTTCATTAAACAAACAAAACAAAAACAGGTGTGTAATGACTGTGTGAAAATCTAAACATGCATCTTATGGCTGTGCTTTTACTTTATGTCAACCTAACAGGACAAAGGAGAGATATCCAATAATTCTGCCTAAAATGCAACACAAAGACAGCCAAAGACAAAGACACTTGTCCATGGGGAAGCCCTGCTGCTTTAGTGGATTAGTGCAAATGTCCGTCTCACTCACACAACCAACCCGTGCTTTCTCTTTGAAGTGCATGTCCAGCACAACATGCGGCATCAGCGCTCGCATCTCACATATGTACTCCATGTCTAAACGCACACAAATGCAATATGCATGTTCTTGCTCAGTCAATTAGAAGCATGGCGTCTGTTCAAAGAGAACAAGGACCGCCGAGAGATCAAGAGAAACCGGAGGCCAAATGCTGTATTTCTATCACGGGCTTCCTAGGTAGAGGGGGAATAATCATGCATGAAAAGGATCAAAGCGCCACCGGGTTTCATGACGCACGTTTGTGTTGATATGTTTTACAGGATGTCGTCAGTATACCTTCCAAAGACCTACGTGGGTCACTTATTCCTTGGGGATGTACATTTTATTCCAAGTAATCGTGATCATTAAGGCACGGGCTGATTCAGTTGAGAAGTCAGGATGCCCTTCCTCCGGTCCTAAAATGATTTGCTAGGATGACACGACATTCCTTTGCTATGATCCAGCTGACGAACAGACTGAGTGAGCGATGGACACAGAGGCCGAGAGACAAACACACATATGTGGAGAAGTTCTCTCCTTCTTGATGTGTTTATTTTAGTGTATCCCCTTTAGCTTCTGCAGCAGCTATTAGATCAATCCTTACACAATTCACCAAGACTAAGACAATAGCAGAAAGGAAGATGTGTGTACTTACTAATAGTCTGCTTGAAGTACATATATAATTGATTCCTTGCAAGAGAAGCTGTGTACACAACTGTATCTGTTTCTCACCACATCTGGATCTTAATTCAGGACCAGGGGCCAATTCTAAAAGTCTCTATTTAACCCAGAATTTAACTGGATTATATGTCGGCGATGTACGGGGAAGCTAAATTATTAAGTGCTTTAAAGACTATACTTAGACGTTTGATTTTGGTTCTGCATTGCACTGAAAACTGACCAAAAAAGTTCAGAAAACTTGTACTTAAAGTTAACTCGAGAGCTGAAATTGGTACATTATTGCTACATTAATTAAATTGATATTAAATTACATCAAAGACGTAAAGTGTATCGTAAAGCAAACGTTGGGGGGAACGTTCTCTGACACAAACTAACGTTTGCTCTGCATATAAAAATACTTTTTCTCATTTAGAATGTGGATTAATGGGACCGGGCTGCAGCTACTGTGAGCAGACAAGAGCAACATAAAGCAGAGACTCAACTGAAAACATCCAGTGACAGATAGGAAAGTTAGCAAAGGGAAGTTGGACAAATAAATAATGATACATAACACACATTCGCTTTCTGGGAAATGACTCCACTTCCCAGCTCTAAGACAAAGGAAGGGTTTGAGGTCACAGGCCAGGAGGCCACCTTCAGTCTCATTTACTGGTAGAGCTCTTTATCCTGTGTGTTGATTCATGTGTCTGAAGGTGTAGAGGTGCTGATGATGCTGGAGAACTATCTCACGCCCTGTTTGACTCAGTATTGTGGAGATGACCTCTGGGGCATGGAGCAATTTCTGATTAAATGGGATGTTTTGTCGGACCTATGTTGAAAATTAAAAATATTCAGATTACTATGGGGCTATAACCAAATAGTCCGAAGCTTCGACTTAACTCCAATTATTATTATATAACGTACAGAATTTGCATGCTTAATCCTCGTCATTATAAGTGTTTCAGTCCAAAAGTGCAAATGTATGGACAATTGTTATATACATGGACATACAATTTAAATTATTCTGCTTAAATACATATTTCTTGCCGTATATATCCTTTAAAAAGATTTTTTTTTATTGTGGTCAAAAAACACAAAAACACCGTAAATTGCGTTTATATAACCGAAATGAGACAAACTCACATTTGTCCCATTTTTTTTTAGGGTAAAGACGTCGTATAGTTTATCGACACACATTTAAAGCTTCATTTGAAGTTTTAAATATAAAAATAAAAATGAAATGACAGCCCTAGTTTGTATTAGGAGAGTCTTTAAGAGCAGTGACAGCTAACCAATGAGCTAAAACCTGAACTAAAGTTCATCCAACGGACATCTTCCACAATGTCAATTGTCTTTCTATTGTTAGTTTATGGATTGTATTATAACATGAAAAATATTACCTTTGCTTCAAAGATGCCAGAGAAAAAAAAGTCTATTAAGAATAATATTATTGGCCTCTAAAGTTACCTCAGATATCTTCACAAAGCTGAAGATAATCATTATGAAACACGACAAAAATAAATAAATAAAAGCATTTTTCGACTGAAATATGAATAAGATCACATCAGAAAAAAACTATGATGAATAAGTACTTCCCAATAATGGTTGCAACGTCACAGATTGCCTCCGTGTGATGCTTTGCGGGTCAAGTTACATCCACGTGTGTTTAAAACCTCATTTTAAAGAGCAGTCTGAAATTTAGAACAGAGGTCCCGTTTCAAACAAATGCAGGCAAATATTTAATGAGACATGAAGATATATTTTATCACAAAGCATGTGATTACTGGTGTTCCTTTCTTTAACTTTAACCGTTGACCTCTAACGCCTCACATGGGCAAAATACAAACAAGGAAACGACAACTTCACGGTGTGTTAAGAAGAAACAGACACTTTTGCTCGTAAAGAAGGAGTCACGGACGGGGGGAGAGAGAGAGACAGAGAGTTGTTTTATACTTTGAATTAATCTCTTCCTTCCTGTGTGTAATAGTGAGGGGAAACCAGTCACCATTTGTCTGTTGGGTTGTGCAAACAGAGGTGCCATGGTAACACCTCCTGCTTGTCCTTAGCAGAGGTTTCAGTACTATTTCTCGAATGGAAGTTTGTTCTGTTATTACATCCTAATGCTCATGTACATGGAGAGAGATGTCCAGGACAAGCAGCGGTCCGAAACAGACCCTTGTCTGACTAAATGGCTCGTAAAAAGACCTGCGAAAAAGCTTTGAAATGCCCCAGAAGGACGACGAGCTGATTGAGCGATCCCATCAGGACGAGCAAAAATAGCTGAAAATGTTATGCTCAAATGGATCGCAGCAACATTTCCCAACAGAATGTGCAGCAGAAGTATCTTAAAATAAGTTAATAACCCGAGCGAGTCTAAACATGCACATGTTGAAGCAGGACTTTTCCGACATATGAGCTTAGATCTCTGGACCAATGGGTACAGCTCTAGCAAGCGAGGACCCGAAAACACCGAAATGTTAAAGGACATTTATCTCAGCATCGTTCCCATATGCAGTGGATACATCGGTGTGTCTACCGTCACCCTCCATGGGAACGTTTAACCACACTAATGAAAACATGAACCGCCAGAATATTATGGCCCTAACCTTTGAATTATGAAAACAAGCATTCCATCAAGTTAAAATCAAGCTGAGAATCTAATTTGTCCTCTGGCCTTTGCTAATCTGCAACCCAAACAAAAGGACAAAAACTCAGAAATCCAAGTAGACGCAGCACATATTAATAGAAATTAGGCCACTAACCTATTTCGGACTTTTGCCAAGTCATTATACGTGCACATGTAGGCACACAGTCATCTAGATGATGCTCTTATTTAGAAATGAATTCAATATAAAGCCGCATTTTACAGTTTCAGGAAACACAAAGCAGAACTGGCCGAAATATGATGATGAAGATGGAACAGGGGCTGATGCACACTTCAAAGAGAGGAACTGAAACTTATACCTGGGAGGAAAACAAAGATAACATGAGTGAACATTGACAGTGTAAGTGGAAAAGTCATAGACATCTAGCAGGACTTTAAAAAACAAAGTCAAACTACTTCGGTCACAGTCTCTAACTTCTCTCTGTCGCGCTCACTGAACTCTGTGTGCTGGAGCTACTCCATCAACTCCATTAAACGCATCACTTTATAGTCAGTAAAGCTGATTATTTTAGGAAGATGGATTTCATTGAGATCCTGAGAGATCCTCATCCTTTGTTCCAGCAGCCATCACGCAGGTGAAGAAATTATAATTATAACGGCACTGATCTGGAGCTCTGAGTACTTTTATCATGTTTGTCTGGTTGTCTTTGTTTGTGGTGATGTGTGTCAAGATGGATGCCTTGTTTTTCTACTGTTTTTACTACTGCAAACCAAGTTTACCCTCGGGTACCAATAAAGTAACCAAACCATTATAAAACCACTATTTAATTGCAGGTTTGAGATACTTCAGGTAACTAAAAAACAAGCCTACTTTACTACCTTGCAGATTTTACCTTAAAAAGGTAGAGACATCTGTCTCTTAGCAATACTGAGACACTTCTGTATTTAACCCTTACCATCTTGCCCTTAATCATCATCTTCACCAGCCCAACAGTCACCATGTTCTGGATCCTTGTCATCCTCCCAGCAATCTACTCTCTTGTTATCATCATCATCATCACAATCATGACTGCAATAATCACCATTATCACCACCAAACCCACAACACAGCCACGGCGGCTGATTTCAACTTTGGCCAGTCGCTCAGAATTTAAAAGCACCCGACCACATAAACCACGACAAGGTCGCACTGAGGTCTCGCCACTTATTTTTGTTTCCACAACAACACTGTAAGTTATGGAAGTCCATTTCCGCCCAAAAATAAATTAAAAAAACTTTTTTTTTTTTGGTTCTAATTTTTAGTTTTTTATTTTCATTTTTTGGTCCTAATTATTATTTTTTTTCAAATTTTTGGTCCTAACTTTTTATTTTATTTTTTGGTCCTCATTTTTTATTTTTTTGGTCCTAATTTTTTTAATTTTTTTTTGGTCCTAATTATTTATTTTTTTGTGGCAGAAATGGGCATCGATAGTAAGTGAAGTGCACTAAACTCTACAACGCGATGCCGAACCACGGCCAGAGGGCAAGCAAGAGAAAAAGCGCTGTCACTCAAAGTCCTGCGCTGGAAAGGAAAATAAACGCGTCACCAAAGTGAAAATACATTTGGTTTAAAACGCTGACAGCGATTCATCATGTAAGGACATGAACGTTGTTTAATTGAACATTCTTGCCGTTTTAAATAGCTAAGGATGATGAGTAAGTTTGAGGTTATTTTGGCAACAGCTGTCACTCAATAAACTCTATTTAAGCAACAGTTTTTGTGTGTGTTTTTGTTTTGACCAATTACAATCATGTAACCGGGAACACAGCTCCTCTCCATCGCCCTACGAGGCTTTTTTTTATTGTATATACTCCTCAGATAGCCGCACGCACAGCTATGAGTGTGTCTACTTTGTTTATTTGCACTCAAACAATGTTTCCTCAAGTCAACATGTCGGGTTTGAAGTGTGAATACAAGTCTTCTTGAGAGAATCGATGATCCGAGGTAACTTTATCCTTGCAAGTATAGTGAAGGCTGAAAAAGACTAAAAGAATCCAGCACCCAGGAAGACCATGTGCAGATAAAAGAGGCTCCGATCTTTGTTATTATGACATCGGAATTCGGGTCACTGACAAAATATTTGGTTAAGCTCATCTTCTGTCAGCTGAATGTGTGTGAAACCCTCCCTGACTCACACACACACACACATATAGGCTAATTCATGCACACCAATATACCACAAAAGGGCAGCTGCATTTGTGCAAATATGTCAAAGGCTTTGTCCAAACAAAAGCACGACAACGCATCTACAACGCACACAGAGGAGCATTATTGGAGTAATTGCCCCTCGGCGCTCACGTGGGCCTTGTGTACCTGTCTAATGATTCCAACACACAGCACAGTACAGTACACCATCTGTGCACTTCTGCTTTCTCAAGTCCAGTCCAGTACTTTCCACAGGAAACACTCATTCAGAGGTGAACCCACCCAACCAGAGGTGGACGTCTCCAGAGCTCCACGTCTGCACACATCCACCACACGGATCCAAACAGTTTGCCACCAGGGCTAATAACCTTAGCGTTAATTTTGTGCATGTTTAGAAACACACGAGTGACTTTAGTGCTGATCACATGACAGCAACTTCTCAAAATGTCCAAGTCAACTTTGTGCTGTTGGATTATTTCAATAAACTGTCAAAGTGTCTGGTTATTTTCCTGCGCTACTCCACTGTGATGATGTCCTCTAAACATGGCAGCAGTTCCAGCCGGCAGCCGGACGTGTCTCCAGCTGAGCCAGAATACCCACAGTCCTCCTGGGGTGAGACCCAACCTAGTTTTTAACACTGGGTTATTTCTTCCTCGACGCAAACGTTATTAAAAACAAAAAAAAGAGTCTGCGCTCCACATCAGCATCCGTTTTGCTGCTTTTTTTTAATTCTCAACTGAGCTTCTCGCAGTTTTATCAAAACATATTTAAAATCCTGAATTGGGAGACTTAAGTTACTTCTTTAAAAATGGCACTTAGCAGTTGTATAACAAAACAGCCCGCTATCGTAGCTGGCCTTTATTACAATGCACCCTGGAAGGGAATACGCTGTGTCACAATGTTTATAGATATCAGTGTCATATTACAACGGATCATATATAGAACTATATTGTCAGACTAAGCAGGGGAGATGAGACAGAGCACTGTGGCGCTTGTATCTCACATGAGGGGCAAAATAAACAGCTGGAAGTTGATTCTCATCCTCGAGCATGTGCATATGTCCTTCATGAGGGCTGGAGTTCATTTCCATTAGGGCCGGTGGTAGATTTAGGCGTCATCCAGCGGCCCCCTCCGCCCTCCCTTTCAAAGACCGCAGTGACGTGAGTCGCAGAGAGCATAACTGTGGTAATTCACCTCGCTCAGAAGTTATAATCCTCATTATTATTATTATAATACAACTTCAGGAGCAACAGAAGCCAGACGGCGGCTAGTGTCACCATGTTTTTGACTCATTCTAAGCGAACTGAAGCACAAGGATTCAGGTGATTACACATGAATGAAAACATAATGATAATTACTATATTACATTATTGCGAGTAGATCCCTCGAAATCCTACACGTGGAGCTATAAATTGTGGCACTAACTTCAGTATTATTGATGCAGGAAGAATAAACACAAACACATTTTTGATAACAATGCATTTTTGCTCGGCTTTCAAGGAGAATAAGTGTTTGTCATGTATGATATTTCATGCTTATTTTAAAAGGAGTATTGTTCATGTATTAAAGTTAACTCACAGAGTATCATCGATGTGTTTCTTCTCCTGCTTTCCGAATTATTTGAAGTGGGTTAAATCATGTGAACCTTTAAATAAAACAAAACATACACTGATGTGGTCGAACAATAAATACTGCTTGTCAACAAAGTCATAATCAGCCCCTTTAATGTTATAAAGAAAAATATATGCATAATATATATAATTTGGTTTCATCTGTTTGTGTCTTACTGACCAGACTACCTTCACACTGCGACTAAAGATAAAATAATGATAATAAACAAATTCATCTGACGATTTCCCGACTCTTTTGCACGGATAACTGCTTGACTCTCGATGCATCGTGTGGAAAACATCAAACTGTTGACCCGCGAAAACAATAAATTCTACTTGAGTTGGATCTTCTCACCCAAACATGCGATACAACGCGCATACAAACACACTCCATCTGGGGATTACTGTAATGATGAGAAACACATGAGAGGAGTGATGTATGGGAAATAGGAAGTAAGACTACACGCACACTGAAAGGGGAGTTCAGGGACTGAGAAAAAACTACAGGAATTAACCAACTTAGAGAGGAGGAGGTCTTTTTTTCACATGTGAGTCAGAGGTTAAAAAAATGACAACCTCAAAACTGACATCTGATAAAACACTGAAAGGACAGAATCAAGTGTGAGAGAGCACAGTGTGTGTGTGTGTGTGTGTGTGTGTGTGTGTGTGTGCGTGTGTGTGTGTGTGTGTGTGTGTGTGTGTGTGTGTGTGTGTGTTGAGTGGGTCATCTGTGAGTCCTAACCTGGGAGCCCCACCATGGTTGGCGGCGTGGAGTTTCCTGATGACTTCCTCACTGAAGTCAAAATGAACCCTTGCTCTGGCACAGGGTGAACGCCGGTACATCGCACACACACACACACACACTCATGCACACACTATGCCGCACGTACCATCACACACACACACACACACACACACGCAACCACAAACACATAAACTAGATCGACTAGAAAACACCCAGAGTGTTAGCTGTACACATTTTCACACACTGACCCATATTAACGTCACACACACACACACTACAAGTCAGCAGCATTAGTGACAACCACACAGTCGCATGCATACACACACCTCTCATACACAAAGGTCACTGAGATCACAGACTGTTTCAAACTGCTTCAAATTAAAAGCATTACAATTATCTACCGGTTCCTACATAACAAGCATCCTCACACACACATTTACCTCACACAGCAAGACACACCACACATACTGTTAAAAAAAAAAAGCTACTCAGCAGGTTATTCATCAGCTTTGCCCTCCTCGGCACAAATATAAGCAGCAGACAGGTATCCAGACAGCTTCTTCACACACTCGAGCTCAGGTCACACACAGCAGCAACAGAAGCGGCGGTCCATACGTCACACCAGAGCTGTTCAAGCCCCTGCTCACACTCTCCACTCTCTCCGCTTTCTCAGACTCCTCTCTTCGTCACAGGCTATACTTCCTCCCCGTGGTGTGTGTGTAGTATGTATGTGTGTGTGTGTGTGTGTGTGTGTGTGTGTGTGTGTGTGTGTGTATGTGTGTGTATGGAGATCTGTTCCCTTCAGCACGGCCCAGCAGAGCGAGGAGGAACAGCCAAATCCTGGAGTGGAGTAGCTGGAGTGGAGTTATAATTCATCCAACACTCACAGCCTGGACAGCTTTAGTTTACACGGGATGTATGGAAAACACACACACACACACACACACACACACACACACACACACACACACACACACACACACACACACACACACACACACACAGCTACATAACATATAACCCAACTATACTGTATAGGTAAAACTTCTGTACTATTGTACAAACTATGATGATTTAACAGTTTATTTCTTATGAAATGGCTCAACAAGAAGAACCAATATTTAGCTTTAGTTTAATGTCTCTTAAGCTCATGCAGGCTGCAAAGAGTTGTATGCATGACACATTGCAAAAGTGACATCTGGCACCTTCGCAGGGGGCCACAGCGCCTGATGACATCATACAATACAAGAGTACTGACAACTAGAGCCCAATACATCACCATTATGATGACAGATATTTGTGATCAATAGATGCACATTCAGAAAAATAAAAGTGATGCAGAAATATAAGAAATAGGAGAAAAAAAACATTAGGATACACAGAATTTGAAGCTGTATGATGTCTTTATATGTGTGGCAAATCTGGTTGAAATACTAACTGTGTTGTTCAGCATTTGACTGCACAAACTTTTCTTTTTTGGGGGGGAAATACAATAAAGCCATTTCTAGTGGTTTGAATCCCAAATGATGTAAACAACAAAAAGCCCTGTTTATAGGATGAAAACCTGGTGCATATATTATCTAACAGCCATAAAACAACACAAACTTAAAGATTTAATCAGCAGTTCAACATGTCTTTGGGTATTTGTCCTCAAAATATATCAATATTGTAATTATTGATCTTGTGCTATTTTCCTATCATCATTGTTTACGCCCACCATCTAATGGGTCCGGGTTATTTTCCCAGGACTGGACAATATTTCCTTTGATGCCTGAACTGAGAAGAAGAGTAACAATCTGTCTATGAAATGTTTGGACATGGTGACATAAGTAACTTTCTGCTATTTCCCACCAATTTTCTTAAACAGTCATAATTGCCTTCCTGACTGACAACTGATGGCACTCCCAGAATGCCTGTCATTTATTTGGAAATCATTCAGATCATGCACTTAACCACTTTAATGGGAGGAGTCGGGGTCACAGAGGCTAAAAATGAAAAACTACTACGTTCCCACACTGCAGCTCGAGTCACCGCGCCACAATAAACACAGCGATTAGAAATGGGAGAGGCAGTAGATGTGTAGCCACAGGGTTATGTGTATCCTGTGCAACAAGGACAATGGCATTCCACCTTAATGGGAACCAACGAAGAAGATGCATCCATTGTTATAGCTACATGTTTGTTTTTTTTAAATTTACGGCTTCTCTTTTGCACTCTGGTCAGATGCTAAACGGCATTTCCTTGTCTCAGTACAATGACAATAAAGTTGAATTTGAATATAGAACCAAGGAATAAAATGTTATTTGGAGACAAAACTCTCTCTATTAGATCTAATTGTTGATTCTACAATTTGGCATCACAGTCAAGTGATGCTACCAAGTCCTCTGCTGCATGACTTCATCTATAAATAGAATAGATAGACCAAGCCACTATAACCAATATAAGTGCTGAGGTACATTATATACAATATACAATATAAGTGCTGATGTACATCACATTGACTTTTGTTTTACAATTACAGGTTGAATTTAGGTTGCATTGTTGTCCATAGTTGAAGTTCAGTTGAGTAAATAGTGAACCACAATACTAAACAGGAAGGAAAGAAATGATGATGTTTATAAAGTCTAATTGATTGAAATAAATCAGATGAAACATAAATACAACATTCATGACATGACAGATACTACCACATGCATTACCTGTTCTAATTATACTGCTTAAGGAAGTATGTGTTGATGAAACTAAAGCACATGACACCCACTGAAACTATTCAGTCTTGGGCAGGGCAGCTGTAATTACTGTCGTCTAACAGCACCTGAAAGAGATCATTCTGTATCCTGTTCAGTCCACTTATGCTCTGAAACAACTCTCATTTTACTCCTTCTTTTGAGTAAAATGAGGCAGGACCCATCTACGAACATCAGAGGGCAGACTATTCATTCCACCACAGAAAAAGAAAACTAGTTTTTCCGGCCTGCTTCCACAAGATGGCAGTGTGTAACTGTGTCATATGACCTCTAGTCATAGCACGATTCTCACATATATAGGATGCGGCTGCTGTGAAGCGAAAGCCGAGGAGCAACGCGGGGTTCAGTGTCACGCTCCAGGACCCTTTGACATATGGACGGGAGGAGCCGGGGATCAAACTTCCATCCATTTGATTTAGGGATGACGCTTTATAGCGTTACATCTCCTGTGCCACGACACAACAACATCCATTGTTTCATATTGGATGAAAAGATAAAGGTTGTAAGGCAGCCACAAAGTTACTTTGACCAGCCTGTTACCCCGACGTCCTGTATACCTATTAGTCATTTACGGAGACAGCTGATCTGAATTTATGTTTAGACCCTGAAGTTTGAGATGCAAATACCTAATTGTATTCATTTGGAACCATGTGAGCATTTTTTAAAATAATTTATCTCATTGTAAAACATTATTTTACTTATTTTTTATAAATCATGCATGCCTGTAATTTGAGTGCAAACACGAACACAAATAAGGTTATAAATGTGCAACAGCACTTAACATTGTTTTAATCCGCAGCTTTAACGGGGTGGAGAGAGAGAACCGTAATTAAACATTGATGAGACATCCACTTGATGGCTTAAGAACAGGCTGTCACCGCGTCGCTGGCAGAGCGCTGCTCTGGCTCGTCCTTGTGATTTAAATCGATATCACACTGCGGATGAGACGACGCAACAAAAAAAAAAAAAGACAAACTTTAGCGCATTGTCTTTTGTCTCGGTCGACCAGACAGAAAGACGGCAAATGGAATCTCAGATATATTTGACAGAACCCGACAAGCACAACATCACCTTTGACATGAAAGCTGTCTCTGTCGTACAAACACACACACAATCACATTAAATCAAGATCAAACAGCATGATCCCTGAAAGCTATCTAAATATAAATTCTAAAAATTGAAGAAGCGAGTAAGAGGGTCAGACTGAGAGAAAGACAAGTTCAAAGATAGAGTCTGACAGTGAAAAAGATATGATGGGATTTTAAGGAATGGGAAACCAAAAATATATAAATATTCACTGATTCAGAATCAGATTCAGAAAGAAGTAAGCCACACAAAAAAAAGAAAGAACAGTGATTTGCAAGTGTAGTGCGGTAAAGCTTCTCGCTATGATGACATGTAGAAATATGAGCCAGCTTGATCTTCAGTGTGACTAATTATTCCCTTGATCTGTTTCATCTGCATCGCTGCAGATGCTGCTGACCTTGTGATGCGACGCGAGTATCGGTCAGAGGTCACACAATAAATACCGCTCATGAGTTAGTGTGGACATAGTCTCGTAGTTGAAGGACAATGGATTAAAACACATAAATGTTTTCCTTTTGGGTTACGCGGGGACACTAAAACAGCAATTGACACGGCAGATTAGCACAGCTTCCTTCTTGCAAGTGTGGCAGGGCATCCCTCAATTAAAACATGTGTTTGTGTCAGCGTCCACAATAAGGAGAGTCCTCCACAGATGAGAGCGTGGCTTCATGTGGAGTGACACTTTGCAGTCCAGTGGAGAGGAGGGACCTTGTTTGGAAAAGACTCTTCATGTCACTGTATAGCGTTGGTGACAGTGATAGCGCATCCCAGTGATAAAATGACGTTAATATCTCATGCAAGTGTCATTTTCTTGACTTCAACGTCATACAGGTGATTATCGAGTGGCCACGGAAATGGTGAGCACAACCAACGCACAAAGATCCCGAAGGTCCGACTTTATCATCAACAGCCAACACTTCAGTCATCTAATCTTCGCACTTGACATATTACTCGTAGTTTCCAGTGGCCTCCATTCAATCTGACAGAAGAGGAAAGAAAGGGAAGAGATGAGGTCAAAACAGAGATAATAAGCCCTCATCCACCAGCTGCCACGTTCGATTTTTTAGATTTCAGAGGGAGAATTTGAGCTCAACGGGTGTCTGTCCCCGCTGGTCTCGCCACAACATGGCTGTCCCGATGTCCCCTCCCTCTCGCTCTGTATGAATCTAATTCCCATATCTGAGAAAGAGGGCAGTGCAGTCAGTCGCTCTGTGATTAACCTAATCCCCCTGATCGCGAGCAGAGCTCCTTTCAGTGCCAACGCCGTACGCCGTACCGTGTTTGGCGTCAGCAGCGGCGGCGCTCACGCTGTGATAACCAGGGGCACACTCACTAACATCACGACTAACTATACCAAGAAAAGCTATAAACGCTCACACAGTAAGAGCAACGCTAGGACATGCTCTCTGAGCAATCATCTGTGATTTCGATTTCAATTGAATTAAAGTCTGAGCTGAGTGAACATGCGTGATTTTGTCCGACCCGGTGGCACCAATTACAGGCATTAATGATAAGTATGCTGCCAATCTTCTTACTGATGGCCTTGTCTACTTATGTAGGTCATATAGAGGCATCAGTATTAAAAATTAGACTGTTTCATAAGTAGTCAATTTAAGCAAAAGTACCACATCTTTAGAGATATGTATGTTAGAGATATGTATGCTTATTAAATGCTTAATCTAATGAATTTCTTTTGTTTTTGAGTATTTAGTAAAGCAACATGATTACAGGGAGTCATAAGACATTGTTTTTTTTATCTGAATATGATGTATGTTTTTAATGTTGTGTTCAGGCTTGTTAGCAATACTTAGATTTGATAATCCATCACCTCAAGCGACATTTTTGTCTCAACATGTGACATCTGGTCCTGCTCTGTCAAGATATACACGACATCACTCACACAAAGGAGTTCACTCACTTCCTCAATGGCCAACTTCAATTATTCAGAGCAACTACGCATATACTGTAAAGGAAACCCGGTGCGTAAGTCACTGCAGCATCTGAAGGACACACAAGCCACGTTAGGGGTCGCATTATCATGTGCCATTTGGGAGTGTGTGTGTGTGTGCGTGTTGCTTTTACAATATCATTTTTCCAGGAGGTCCATCTGATGATGTTGGTGTAATACTACGAACATGGTGGATGGTGTTAAGGGTTAGAGGTCTTGATCCTGACAAAGGAACTAGGATCCAGGTAACAAGGCCGACATGTACCAGGTTTTCTCTCTCAGCATCTTTCCTACTTTCCTACTTTTTTTTTCTACTCCGACTTACAGGCAACAGGATCTGTAGGAGATGTGTAGGAGTGTAATCCATGAAGTGGTTCAAAACAATGATTCACTTCAGGTTCATAGATCAAGGAGCTTGAATGGAGGAATATTTATCAGACCACTGAACTACCAGCTCTGCACTCACTTCAGCTGTTCTCAACCTGCATGAGATGTTCTGTTTTAAAGCAGCACGAACACTAAACGAACCCTGTGTTGCAGTCAGAATAGATTTTTTCTTTTAAATTGCATACTATTATGTTATATCAAAAATGTGATTAGCTGCTGCTGCTGTCTACTTTGTATTTTAATAGGCCTCCTAATCCTGTTTTAGGCTAGCACGCTAATTCTGATGGATGAGCTTTTTTACAGAATTGCCGACAATATTAGTGAGTGTCACTGAGATCTTCTGAGACGAAATGTATGTTCCTGCTGATGAAACCCTAATATCGCATTGCACTGAGACAACCTGAGAAGCACTTACTTTAAACTTTGGCCTATTTAAATATCAGGATCAGAATCAGCTTTAATGGCCACGTACATTTCCGCGTACATGGAATTTGACTCTGGCTTGTCTTTGCTCTTCGTACATATACAAAAGATAAATATAAAAGACAAAAAAAAGGAAAACACTAAAACAGTGGTCCAGAAAGCGCAGATAGTGCGGGTGGAGGTGTCTGATGAATTGTTCAATTGTTCATCAGACTGATGGCCAGTATCCAGACAAACGGAGCTCGCTTTGAGTTTGGTATTTAAACCCACATGTGGAGAGAAATGTATGTGATTAAAGTCGATGTATAAGTGAGCTGAGATTGGTAGAAATGTCCATGTCGCTGGTGGAAAGAGAGACAGAGAGAAAAGAAAAAGGGCAATGTTCACACTATGGCTCTCCTCTTATGCACCAAGGTGATTGTCTTGCAGTTCAAATAGTTATCAGCAATTTGCAGCAGCAATCTGCACACACACCTCTGAGCGACCGCTACAAAGTGGCCACGTCCAAACAAGAGTGGCACACTGCTTCCTCACATAGCAATTATGTTCACATGGAAACGCACAAAATGACTGTTCTATACACCACAACTTTACAACAGCAGTCCACGTCACATAAACGTAACGATCGGCAGGATTTCATCTTCGATCAACACAATTAGGAAGTGTTGTCAATGAATGTCTCTGGCACGATGTAAAAATGTTGACCCTGATTGCATCGCTGAAATGTTCATTGACATATTGCACTTGGTTGTGGTGAGGGGCAGTTCATAAACACATCACTTTATTCAAGCAAAACACTGCTCCTGACATCATTCTAAATAATCATATTAAACACAGATGACGGCAGCAAAAAGGGCCGATGGGAAAATCCAAATCGGATGACGTCGCTGTCATCTTCTTGCTTACCCCCGTCGCCAAAATTAAATTTGTTTCTAGTTTGTTTATTTATCCCTGCAAGTCTCAACTCAATAACTTACTTGATTTGATTCATAGATGATGAAAGTGTACGATTATTGAACCAATCTTGTCAAGAAGAAGCTGGAGTCCCGCTCTGGATTGTCTCAGAACAGTTTCAGAGATGCATTGAGATATTATCAGTCATGGGCACTAGAAAACTTGCTCTTGGCTTGCAAAAAAAAAAAGTTGGGAGCTCAGACTGGCCACAAAAAAACACTCTCTATGATTATTCCAGTCACTTCCCAGGTAGTGCAGGTCAGCACTTTCAGCAAATTGGATGAGACAGAAATTTAAAAAACAATCCTCACTATGCAAAAACCTGAATCTGAATCCTCGTAATCAAAAGGCCCGGCTTTAAACACCAAGTCCAGACAAAGTACTCCAATTGGACCAAAATAAAATAAAAAACTTCTTCCTTCATGAAAAGACTAATAATCCTCTGATGATTGCATCATCTGTGACATGTCAGTGTTCCTCCCAGAGCCTCGCTTCACGTCTCCACCGGTCCCCGTCCCGCTGCAATTGATGCTGTTCCACTTTCTCGTCTCTGCCTCAGTTCAGGTCTGCTGGACCACGTACAGGTCACATTTCATGGATGTGATCTTTGGTCCCGTCCCAGCTCTCTGAGCAACCAAGAAATATATTTGCACGAGTCAAAACAACAATCTGGCCGTCTTGGCTAAAACATCTGTCCTGGTAAATTATTCGACTTTTTTTTAAATGTTATATAATAAAGTAATATGTTTTGAATTCCTCAGGACCTCTCTGCCTGTACTGTGCATCCTTCTTCTTTCTGAACTCCAACTCCAAGTCAAACCAAGATTAACAACAAGTTGAATCTAATCTGGAACAACAACGATGGAGGAGCCGATAGCATGGCTAAGCCTCCATGTTGTGACAAGCTACTATAAAACATTGCTTATCTCTTTCTGTGAAAAAGCAAGCATACATCATACATTTTTAAACGCACAGGCCCGTCACCCACTGTACACAACCCTTGATCAGATAAGTTGCGTTCTGTTCATTAAAATAACAGCCCTGCAGTAAAGCAATCACCCTCTTTGGCAGCAACATGTGAAAAGAATCGTATCCTTGTTGGTTTCCCTTCTCGTGTTACCCGAGCACTTCCTTCACAGCGGTCTCCGTGTCACAACAGACATGTCTGTCTCACTGCACGTGCCGGTTGTAGCTACATAGGGTCCGATTACAGAGTGTGGCGGCACACGGCACAAGCTGATAAGGACTACAGCAACAACTCCAGCTCGCGTCCAGACACACGATCCACCGCTCCTGAGAGCAACACGTCGAGAGCCGCGCGTTTCAAAAAGCTGGATGAAGTGCGGCTTGACAGTTGAGACTGCGTGTATCAAAAAGCATTGAATACAGCATCTGTTTTTACACCGGTGCCCACTTTACTAGTCCATTCAAAGTGCCTCCATAAAGCAGCATGTGAAACTGCCTAGCAACAAGTGGGTTCGAAAGCACTTGACTCATGGCTCCGTGTGGTCGGCCATTGTTTGCTTTGAAAGCGGGTGCTTTTCCCTGCGTGTGTGGTCGGCTCGGGAAAGGATCATTTGATAGAATTTGAATAGAGTTAGCAGGAAAAGCTTTTTGTTTGATGAACTGAGTGCGATTTATATTCAACGCTATTTTTGATAGTAATATCCAGTATTACAACGGTGTGTTTCTCTCATTGATCATGATCAGATGTTGTCTGAGTTACGCGAGTGCTTCTGTAGCTTCATGCTGCTCACAGACGTTATTGAAGGTGGGCGTGTGTTCCTGCTCCAATCACTGTGTTTTTTTTCAGGGTTTGCCTGTGATACCTGTTTTTTGTTTCATGAGAAGTTCTATAATGTAAAATAAAAGAACTTCAACTTGCCTTTTATTGTTGTATTTGAATATATTTAGATGGGAAGTATATTTTAAATTCACCCAACGTTAGTGATAGTGTGACGATTTTTAACCTTGGTGTTCTAGGGTTAAATAAAAAAGACGTATTTTGAATTTGTGGACAGACAGGTTCCCCCCAGAACAACAACTGTTTAATCTCGATGACTGATCCTTACATACCTGCTATCTCCTCTAGTTCAAAAGCTTCCTATAGCATCATGTTCGCATCAAATCAACTGACATCCCGTAATGTGAACAGGTTGCTGGTACTGCCAAACCCAATCAGCATGCAAACCTGCAGCGCCGTGTCACTTATAGTCTCTTTAGCACTGGACAGATGAAGGAAATCATGTTGCAGCTTAAAGTGAACCCCCGTATGAGGCCTCAAACACAGAAGGTGTCTCAGCTGCGTTTTTACATCGAACGTATCAGGCAAAAAAACACATACATTCATTGTAACTGTTGACATTGGACATTTTACATGCTGAACTCCAATGACTGTGTGATAGGAAATGTTAGAAGACAGGAAGCCGTACGACGCCGACACATTAAGAGAGGACGGAGCTCCATAGCTTTCACTGCGACGCATGTGTAGTAAGACGCATGTTGTAGGTGACCAAAGCAAACCTGAAACTATTGGACATACATGCTGTCTATAATCATGAATTTCTCTGCACCTCTTTTTAGTTCAGCGAAATTAAACACACACACACACACACACACACATGCACCCACGCACACAAACACACAGACACAGTGTCTC
This sequence comes from Clinocottus analis, assembly GCF_023055335.1. Classification (NCBI taxonomy): domain Eukaryota; kingdom Metazoa; phylum Chordata; class Actinopteri; order Perciformes; family Cottidae; genus Clinocottus; species Clinocottus analis. The sequence goes on from NW_027175965.1 coordinate 7,028,815, forward strand.
AAAGCCAGGCGACAACTCCTCCGGAAACAAAGACAGGCAATGACAGAGAATATTACTCATCCTGAATATTCTACAACCAGCATTCAGACAAAAACACACCGACTTAAAATACCCCTGAGCTCGAGAATTCTTCAAACACACGAACATGAGAGAGAGAGAGAGAGGGAAAGAGAGAGAGAGAGGAAAAAGCAGAGACAAAAGCACTGAGGTGAGAGACATTTCCATGGCAACTCCATTCGTAAGTCTGACTCCACCAATGAGCTGTGACCTTATAGTAAGCCCAGGGATTCATAATACACCCGAGGCCACGATAGTGTTCCACTAATAGTAATAGTTTCTAGTAATAGCTTCCTGTTTTTGCATTTGATTTCCTTTTAATGTGTTTCAAACAGATCAAGATACTCTGGTTTACTCTCCAAAAAGGAAGTAATGTGATGATCAGTACGGACCTCTCAACCTTTTTCACAGGCTCACGAAAAAGAAATATCTCACAACTACGAGTCCCATATGGCCGTTCATTCAGTCTCAGGCAACACTCAAGACACCTTGGACCGTGCCGGTGCCGAGATCCGGCACCGCAACACGTGTTTTGGAAGTTTGAAGTTTTGCGAAACACACACACGTAGAAACACACTCCATGTTTGAGCGTCTGCGTTGTCAGGCCATGTGAGAGCGAACGAGGGGAGGATTTAGCCATGCAGAAGACGAACCAGGCAGACTGTTGTGATAAAGGGTAGAGAGCTGTGAAAATGATCATTGACGTGAATGACTAATTTACTGGATGGTGAGCAAAGCAGGTGAGAAAAGAGATGAGGATAACTCCTTTAATAGGACAGAGCTCTCACACCTGGCTGTTGCATACTAATGCCTGATTTATTCTGTATCAAGTAAGACTGGTACAAAGAGACAGAGCGAATACAATCTCTTTTCAACAGGACTTCATGTAAAGGAGGTCAGGCCTTTGGGTCCCTATTAAGTGGCAGTTAGTATTGAATAAATGTATTTTTTCTGTATTATATTAAATCTGTCAATTAGGCCATCTCTAAAGTGAATTAGGTTTGTGAAGGGAATGTAATGGAGGTCCTTTTTTAACATAAGTGTAACTGCAGAGTAAATAAAGTGACTCCGTTTAAATCCCGCAGAATGTATTAATGGGTAAATTATCATTAAAGGTGCTGTTCATGAAAGGATAATCCCTTTCGTGTTACTGCCGTCAGGTCAAATAGAAAAATGCCGCTCAGCTTGCTGCCAGCACCGGCGCTGCAGCGGCTGCCAACGCGCGTCACAGCCGGCATCGACCTCTGGGCTCCGTTTCTTCATGGTTCCCCGCAGGCGGCCGCATTGATCTCTTTCATTTAATTTATGCTTTGCAGGGAGCGACACAAAACATTTAGCCTCGACACAAAAACAAAATCCATACTCTCCTTCTTCATCAAAGTAGTCTTCATCTATATGTAAAATGGGGGAGTGCAATGTATTGAGGATGCAAAATAGAAGAAAAAACCCATTTGAACACAGATGAGTGAATGTAGCTAAAAAAAAAACAACACTTCAGTACCTCTTACTGCCTTTTGTGCATCTTTATGATCAGAAGAAGAGATGATGAAGATAAAGGAACTGTTGAGTGAAGGTTTAGCTTTAACTACCATATCATGCTCTGAAACCAGACTCACAATAGGGCTCTGATGCATTGTGTCCTTGACACCCAAAACAGACATAAAACACACACTCATGTCCAACACAAAGACCAGCTGACATCACCACGACTCATAACAATGTGCAACGTAATTATCACCAGGGCGCCGTATGGATGTCTTACCTTATGTCATCTCTATGTGTGTGTGTGTGCATGCATACATGTGTTTGTCTGCGTGTGTGTTTGTCTGTGTGCATGTGTGTGTGTTGTATTTCTGCATACATGTGTGCATGCATAGGTCTTCAAAATGTTGGAGACCAATTGTGCGTGTGTGCGTTTGTGTGTCTGTGTGTGTGTGCTCACAAGGTGTGTGCATATGTCAGCGCGTGACAACGTGACGCACATAGTAACCAGCAAACATCACCGCCTGGTTGCCATGGCCGACAGTCATTACACAGCCGAGCTTGCAGTAACTTCCTGTATCTCTGTCTCCTTTCTTTTTCTTCAAGACATTTTTTTGTTCATCCCCATCTTTCTCTTCTATTGTTGCCTTCCCTCTTTTTTAATTTTGTGTTGATCGCTCCTCTTCTTTTGGTCTATTTCCCAAATCTCTTTCTTTTGCCAGCCGTCTGGTCAAAGGTGTTTATTCACATCCTCCCTTTTTTAGATGTTATGCCATGCTATATCTCTTTTTTTTTATCATCTATAGGGTCAATTTGTGTGTCTGTGTGCTGCCTCTTACCTGTGTCTATCTTTGTGTCTCAGAGATGAGCAGCAAATCATGTGATGGCTTCCAACCAGGGTGTTTGGCCTATTTTTGATCTTGTCTGAATTCGTCTCACACAAATAACAACAGCTAAATGGGCCACTTGGGATATTGCTTCCTTCTCCTAAGATCTTTCTCTGAGGTGTTTTTTATTCTCTGAATGTAAGAGAGAATCAGCTCTTTGTGTAAGAATGTTCTTAAGGATCTTGGCTCGTATACTTACAATTTCATTCAGGGCCATTTTCCCACCATCCTCGAAACTCGACTCTTTCTCAAAGCTCTCGATCCATCTATCAAGTTAGTCCACCAGCTTATCCTGTGTGAGGTCACATTGGGTGATGCACTGGGCCAGAGGCAGGTTGCTTTCTTTTAAAAAGCTGATACACAAACTACACCTGCAGGCAATTTTGAGATCTGACCATCAGTCGGTGCCTCCTTTCCAGCACCGTGGCGTACGCTTTTACCTCAGGTTGAGCTGTGTGATAGCCTGATGCTTTGAGCACACCCTCCAGTCCTCTTTTAAGTTAGGAACAACTGGGTTCCTCATGAAGGATCTCATCCAGCTTTGGAGCTTGGGCTACCTCGGGGCATGCCCTTGGAGAAATGGTTGCCCATTTCTCCAAGGGCATGCCCCGAGGTAGCTCTCGAGGGCATGTCTCTATTCAAGGTCATCAGTTTCCCAATATCTGCCTGAGCGACAACTTCCTTCTCACCTTCCCAAGTCCTTCAGCATGGCCTCTCTGCAGTCATTCACAGCTTCTGAAATCGTTCTTCTCATTGAGGAAACCACTGGACTCCTTTAGCCTGACATCCCTCTGAGATTTCTCTGGTTTACACTACAACAGGCACCAACTAGCTACAATGCCAAGCCTCCATATCCGCAATTCAATATAACGGCATGTCCCAAACCTCCTGCTGGACACAGAAACAAGGCACATGTTCTGAGTTTGGCTTTAACATCTCTCTTAAGGATCTCTCTCAAGGATCATCTTCCACCACTTGTCAACCTGCCGGTTTGTCGTACTAAGAACGTTTCACAGAGTGGAGGAAATGTTCTCCATGTCTTGTTTGAGCCGTAGTATCATTGCAAACAAAAGACGTGAGCACACATTAACCTACACGAGTCTGGGCCAGAGAATCAAATTACAAACTGTGCTCTTTTGCTCGCCTGGAGGTTCCACAATATCCTGTGTCACGGACCAGTGACATCACGGATGACACCAATGTAAAGGGACCTATGTGTGTTTGTGTGCAATTCCTGTGTATCGGGTGAGGGCTCCTCTTTCTAAGCAACCATTGTTTAGCCCTGACCCACAGAGGCTTAAGGGTATGACGATAGAATCACCTCCTGTAGGTGCAGATACAAACCGTATCGTCTGCAACCTGAGTGTAGGAATCAGATTCCAGCCTCTTCTACACACAAACACACACACACACACACACACACCAACACACTCACGTGCCTAGTCACTCCGCGAAACACACAGAGGGGCCTCCATCTCACATTATGCCTGAGAAGCATTGACAGAGAGCCATTTAATTCATATGACACCAGCACCACATGGGAGCAGACGAGAAGCAAACCTACGTCATACCGGTTTACGAGACAGGCCGGTCTTTTGGCAGCTTGGTTGCGCAGGAGAACAGACCTCTTTCTCTTCTTCCACCCCTCCTCTGCTCCGCTTGTCCTCCACCTCTCAATGCCTCATACTCTTTCTGCCCTCTAATCCACTCTTCTCTCTCTGTCACTCATCATGTACCCTGTCCTCTCACCTTACCATACAGGATTTCTCCTGCTGTATTATTTATTAGGAAAGAGTGCTTGATGTTTATGCAACTTTTAAGAGACGCCACACTGCAGGAGGAAAGAGCAAACGTGCCAGTTAAGGCCAAAAGTTGAGAGTAATAGAGGAAGAAGCCTTCAACATGTAATCATTTTATGTTTGTTATTTTGTAAAATTGTAATATATCATACAGGTGGAGGCTTCAAATAAGCCCAGTTGGCTTTTTGTCTCTTCCTGCTCTGTGATATTTATTTTCTCTGTTGTGATTTTTATTTTATCGTTTGAATTGTGCAAAAAAAAAAAAAAAAAAAAAAATCAAGAGAATAATTTTAACGGGCCGAATCACTTGCATGAATCATTGGCTCTCGTCATGGTGTGCTCGCAGTGCGGCACATCCCAGGTGTCCCAACCATATGGCGAGCCGGCATTCACACCAAGACATCCTCAAGAGGAGAGAGGATGAGCCACTCGATGTAGGCGAGGGTTGTTTCTTGGCTGGCGCCTGTAAGTCTGTAACTTTGCGAAAAGCATCCGAACAGCCTTCCGACAAAACCCGGCCTCAAAGACTTACACAGTCCTCACACAGCAAGGAATCAGTGATCTGAAGGCACGAGAGAAGAGAGGGAGAAAGAAAGAAAGAAAGGGGGACGGGATGGAGGGGGGAAAGCAAACGAAAAAGGAAAGACAAGAGAAATGAATGTGTGTGTTAAAAAAAAGGAAGTTAAAAAGCTCCCAATAAGCGAAACGATCAAACAAATCTTAAAAAAAAAAAAAAAAACATGCACTGTCTTCCGTAAAGCTCGTCCAGCTGAGTCACTCACTGCAGAGCAACAACGGAGCTGAGCCACCTCTGGTCTATACCCTGCATTCATTTCACAGTGCCGGCTCTGATAAATGATCAAACAAGCACCGTCACTCCATCAGCTGTGAGCCGCGCACCAACACCGCTGCCTAACAAGCCAACATGCATCCAGTAGCAGGCACATGCTAATGCATCACACCGCATCAGCACGTGGCAGAGCTGACCGGGGCACATTTCTCAGCTCGTACACTCAACTTTGAAGGGAATTTATTTTTGGCAAAGTTTCTTTTTAGGGCATCAATCGTCAATAATGAAACACTGATAGTGTGCCTAACCTTCTTCTCTGGAAATCTACATCAAAAAGCTTTCAGCGGTATGCAACATTCACATTCCTCGTGGTGCTGCTGGTGGTGATTACATTTTATAGCACATAGACTGCAGCAGAGGATTAAAAGATTCCCATCACTCGTAATCTACTTGTAACACACGACATCCACATGCTAACAGACACATGGCATGTGTGACTTTCACTCATGATTTATGCCACCGTGGGCTCTGATGACATAATTGACATGTGCAGCCACTCTGTGATCGTGCAGTAGCTACAACAGCACTCGACATAACAGCTGAATAACGAGGCTGACTGTATTCACTTGCTGTCGCGTTAAAACCCATAGTGCACTGGGGTAGACGGTGTAACGTCATTCTCAGACCAGTGTTGTGCCGTGATGCAGCAGACCCCATCACACCAAAAGCAATTTAAATGACGGTGCAAGTGCTCTTTTCTCTCTCGCCTCTGAGTTAATGAGCCACGGAGATAAACTAGTGCTAGATCAACGATCCAAACCGCCAAACTCCTGCCAAGGGACTCTCAGTGTGTAAGACAATCAACACTCCACATTAATACCCACATAACTACAGTGGCACTACCTAGTATGCCTAAACACTACAAATCAAGCCCTCTTCACGCTTTGGTGGTTCCACTTGAGCAAAGGGAAGAGGCACAACCAGTACATAAAAGTGCATGAGTGCTTTTAATGCAGATCCGCAGGGACCAAAAACATGTTTTGTCACTCTGTAACCGCTTTCACATCCTGAAAACTCTTGTTTTGTGTTCAAATTGCTTTCAGTGTCGCATTGTAAAGGATACATTTGAAGGCAGTGGCAAAAAGAGGATGTATTAAAAAAAAAAAGATGTGACTAATGGGCCGAGGTTGGGAAGCTGAAAACAATTTATCCGAGTGAAAGGGGCACTCTGTCACCGTCACCTGCATGTGTTCATGGCGTCAGGGCCGAATGGGAAAAGGGGCGTCAGGTTGAAAACGGTCTTCATCTGCTGCGGGGGTGTTTGATTTGATTACCTAAATGTGAACCTCTGAAAGGCCGGCTCTCACAAGGCCGAAAAGAAAAGGTCCGTCAGCACTCAATTGGATTCAACAGCAAGAAATGTAATAACGGCCATAATATCAGGAAGGTGGCTTGTTGTGGGGGACAACTGGAGTAAATCAGAGCTATTAGCCTGTTAGAGAACATCACCTGGGCTAAAGTGAAGCAAGCGAAATGTCAATTCTGTGTTATGTGAGTTCTATGTTTTGGAATAAAAGTAAATAAAGAAGACTGTAGTAAAGTACGACACACCCGTTCCTTGGCCCGCCAAACTCTGTCAAATACATTGAGTTCCCATCTGATCTTGAGAAAACAGTATTAGGACATTTCATGGCGGGATGGATTAAATTACGTCGAAGGATATTTATAAACAGCATATCACGCCAACTGTGTCTTCGTGTGTCATGATCGTCACGTCAAGAACACGTCGCATGAGTCACCGCTCCTGCAGGTGGTTGGCAGGCTTCTTTTTGCGTGTGAAAATCCGACCAGACAGAAACTTGGTCGAGAAATGTTCCACGCTGGTGTCGGAGCGTAAGGAGAACGGACACCAGCGCGGGCGGTCCAACTGTCTAGTGCCATTTCAACTGTTTACCAGATCCAAGTACATGGCACTTTTAAAGCAGGAAGATTTCAGCGCTAACACAATAGACTGAAACCCCAGAAACTAGAGGACAAGTGGACGCAGTACTGTCTGCTGCTGCTGCCTCGAATGCAGCACCGAGTCTGGTTGAGTGGTTTGTGATGACAGATGGAGTCAGAGAGAGAGAGAGACATGGAGAGAGGCACATAACCCTTCTGGGACATATTTAGGTGATCAAAACGACAACAGTAAACAAGTCTGTAATTAAAAGCTCATCTCTTTTTGTCTCCCTGGGGTCAGGAAGTGGATTGAGTCAGGATGATTTACTCTAAGAGCTACAAAGCCACTAACATTTTTCAGCTATTCATAGCAGACGAGAGGAAGTCTTTGATTCTTATTACATCAACCGCTGTTCTAAATTTGTCTGTGGCGCCTCAGATCAATTCCTGGGAGATTATTAGTTGCTGATTAGCGATTGTCTTCAGTTGTCATGTGGCACAAGTTGAGTCTGAACTTCATGAGGAAGTGAGTTTGATTAGAAACCCCTAAAAAAAAAGTGCCAAAACGACAACGGGGATCATCTCATTATTGCTGTGGTTAGCATCACCCTCACCGCCGTGACCCTCTTCAATGACCGCAAATAATTACTGTCATTGTCATTATTAACCCTCATTACACCCATTAGGGCTGTTCGGAGTCAATGGCACATATCATCTGCGTCCTCTCCAGTTCCATCACCCTCAACAGTCGCTGCATGTTGATGAGCAAGAGGTGTGAGAAGACTCAGTGAGATGAATGTGTTCGTGGGAACCAGCCAGTGTGTGTGTGTGTGTGTGTGTTTGCGCATGTGTGTGTGTGCGTGTGCTACTGTGTTCCAGAGGGTTCTGTTGTTTTCGCTCAACACGCTCCGCCTGGACTCCTCACAAGGAGCACCACGAGGACGTTGGCAGATGGCGAGTGTTGGCGGGGCCCTCGGTGCCTTCGTTGTCGTCCGCCGGCTGCCAGCAGGCAGAGCGGCCCGCAGCCACGGGGAGCCTTTTTAGGCCACACAGGTCCGACACAAAGGTGCTGGCAGGCAGGTCAACCCTAAACACACTGCAAGAGCGCGTCAAGATGCGTACACGCAGACACCTCACACGGAGCCCAGATTGTGAGGTAGCCAAGACTCGCTGTGTTATAAATCATTTTTGGGCCTGGTGTGACTTTTCTAGGCCAGCGGTTGGAAAAGTGGAGTATGGGATTCCCCCGAGGGAAATGGAGGGAGAGGAATGCTTTAACGTAAAGAGGAATACTATACTTAATATCAGTAAATTCTTTAAAACATCACAAGTTTTTGTCCACGTTATATATTTTTATTTGTTATTCTTCCGCTCTTTTCTTTCTTTCTTACGTTTGTATATTTTTCCCATGAATACAAAGTGAAATTACTTCATTTTTCCATGTCATGATTCCAATGTGCGCGCAGCAACAGCCCCAAACAGACGCGAGACACAATATCATGGGAGTAAAAGCTCTCAAAAGTATTTAGAATTATCTTAGTTTTGAAAATGTTGCCTGTTTGTTGCCATGAAAAGGACCCAAAGTGAACACTGTAAAGACTCTTTGATAACTACAGTATGAGCAAATTGTTTGTATTTGTATGGGAATGTATCTCTCCCGAGCTTCTTGATCCATGTAAGCGGTTGATCACTCTCACCGTGATCATTATAGGCGGATTTTACTAATCCACAAGCCAAAAACAAATCTCCCCATCAAGTGGGACAGCATGTCCTAATACCGGGTTGTTTTGAGTTCTGCAGCCTGATCATGGCTGGCGATGACTCAAGTGCAACAGAACGGGAGTAACAATATCAGACGTATTATGGAATAACTTCAACAAGTTATTGGTCTCCGTGGTGGAAGAATTGAGAATATACTTTAATTTATTAAGTCACACGATGATCAGTTAAATTAAAGTATCAATTTTGAAAGTATTAATTGCCTTTAATGGCAATTAATGGCCTCTTTCACAGGGTGTTAAATCATAGATGTTATATATTTGTATTATTATCAGTGATAGGTCAGTGGCAGACAATCAATGGTTGATTTTAAATACCATATATGCATTATACTTTATAAACTGATGCGTTTTGTATTCATCTTTATCTGCAAAGTAAATTATAGCTGTAAAATAACATCTGAAATATATTATTGCACTGTAGTGAGTAGAAAGCATCAAATATGAATATTTGAGCCATTCTCAAGATTGTTTGATGTAAAATGTTTAAAATTACAATTAATTTAGGTGCACTTGATATGTATGAGAAAAACAAATAAAATTTCATAAGACGTATTAATTAATTATCTTAAGATTTTAGTTAAATTGGCCCATCAATCAGGCAGTTGCTTTGGAAACAGTAACTCGGGCCCTTTTATTTGGACATGAGAAAGAAAGAGGGGCCAAACGACCAGAAGCAATTCAATTTCCTGAAGATCAAAGAGTCAGAAGATTGCTACAGAGGGGTGGAAGGAACGTGTGTGTGTGTGTGTGTTTGTGCGTGTGCTTGCGTGTGTGCGTGTGCAGCTTTAACAAGAAAATGAATAACTTAGCGAAACATATTTGGATTCCAATTAATTTCCAATTAGCTTCCTTGATTTGTATCAGCGAGTTTGTAAATCCATTTTCTTCTTGCTTGACGGTCCGTCAGCATGTTTGTTGTTCGTGTTCATGTCGTTAATGCGTGTTTACTTTCTGGAGCGAAATCATACTTGCACACACAAAACCGATTAGCTTCAATATGATCTCGTACTGTTGAGTAATGAACTAACTGCGACAAAATGAGCGGGACCGAAATAATCACGTGCGATGGAGAACTAGGGCGCACATTGATAAGAAAGACTAAACTTTTCAACGGAGGATTCACACTAAGTGATTTGCAAAAGCTGAGAGAAATGATTCAGATGATTGAATGAATGGAGCCTGAATGAGTGATAATGATGGCGTTCTAGCAGCCGGGGGGGTTGCAAAGCTAAATACTCCATTTTGGGGATTTGATGTAATTTGGTGGACTTGTTGCTAAAACTATGAAGCCAGGGCAGCCACAGGCTAGCACACCAGTAGTGTGGTTCCACCTGCAGACTGAGTTAAGGGGATTTTCTTAAGTAAAGTGAGGATTGAATGAGGATGAGTTTTTAAAAGAAACGGAAGCCTGAATCTAATTATCATCATGTTAATTCTAAGCTCAGTTGATTTCAGTGGTTTCGTCGATGAGGGAGTATTGACTCGGCGTGAGCCTCACTTCCTGTTCAATGAGATGAACGCTGTTCAGATTGATGCTATTTGAGGGAAGGGCCATCGTTAGCCTTGTCTTATTGCGCCAATCCAAATACAATACAGGCAGAAATAGTACTACTTTGTCGTAATTACAATTTTGCTTTTTACAAGTAAAAACAAAAAATATTCAGGGTCCTGATTTCTTAGGAAAAAAATACGTTGTGGCTTTAAGAACAATATAAAACATTTGATACTAAAAACAAGAAATACTACTGGGGAGGGGACATGAAACACTACACCTGACAACCCGTTATCACCACACATTACCTATTAACCCTCCGTCCGTCTCACCCCCATCACCCCCCCCCCCACACACACACACACACACACACGCGCTAAACCCCACGGTTCCTGCACATGTTGTTACCATGGGGACCGCGAAAGTAGCATGCTCCGTGAACAGAATAAAATAAAAGAGGGTCCCACCCTCTGCATTTCGCCGTTGTGAGGGCACGCACACGTGCACACACACACACACACACACAAATGCATCCACATCTGTCGCCCCAAAAACACAAAAAGCACTCGCAGAGCTGACACACACAATGATGCTGTGCAGTGATTATCCCCTCAGGGGCTGGGACCGGTGTGGAAACCATCCGTCTGCTTAACTTCATCCTGTGTTTGCCTCCTCAGTGATCACACACTGGCCACTTACATGTCACCTGAAACACTGAAAGACAGTATAGGGGAGAGTGTGTGTGCGTGTGTGTGTTTTCTTGTTTGCACGAGGGGAAAGAAAATGGTCCCTCACAAAATATGTTATGTTTCTGGAAAATGTTCTCCATTTTATGGCATTATGCTCCACCCCAAATGCAAACACGCAGTGAGAAAGCTGGTTAGTGTTTGAACAGTGTATGTGTGTCACAACAAAGTCCCCATACAAGACCATTGACAACCAGCCATGTCTGATTTTACACCTCATTACTCCTGCACACACACTCTGCTTGATGCGTGTTCAAAAATGCTGGCAGATGCATACAGATGAGGAGGAAAGCCTGTTCAGGACAAACAGATCTCCTCATCCAAATACCAGAGCTAACAACGTAGCAAGCTGATACCAGTATTTCATTCTTACAGTCGTTTGTGAAATAGTTACGACATTAAGATGAATTGGTTTGTGTACATGTAATCACAAGACTTTCAACCACAAGACTCTTCTTCAAACTAAGTAGTTTTGTTGCCTAAAATGTACATTAGTCGTGCTGAGCGTCACAATCCATATCCACGAATCCATAGATCAAATGTCTGTGCCTATTTCACAGCCGGAAGACTGTGTTGATAACTTCCTTAGGATTTAAATCTACTGACGTTACTGGGACCTTTGTTGGATAACGTTTCATGAGTTGTACTATTACTGTATATGAAAGAAGTGAGCAAAGTAATTATTGCAACATTAATAGGGATATTTTCTTATGTCCAAAGCAATAAACTCTGTTTCACTATTAGACATTACGTGAGACTTTGTCTCACGTAATGTCTCCCGACCTCATTATTTCATATTGGTGACAAAAGAAAAAAAATGATGGTGGATGAGTCCCATCAGGTGAACATCATGCGTATTTATTATTATGAATATTTGTTTTTACCAGTAGAAGCAATTACTAATTTAGAGAAGCAGACCTTTGCATCGGAGGCAAAGGGATATATAATAATAAGCTTCCAGACGTGTTTCCTGTTATGCAGAATACAATCTGGCAAACCAGTAAACACTCTGGAACCTCTCACCTTATAATTTGAGCCGAATGAAACACCGGGAGGCTGTTTTCATCAAACACACACACACACACACACACACACACACACACACACACAAACACACAGCATACCCACTGACACAAGAAATTAGAGAACATTATGGACAAAGTATTTGTATATGTCAAAAATCCATTGTCACTGCTAAACACACACAAACCAGTAATACTATTAAACAGTATAAAAGCTTAAAGAAGGTGTGCACTTGTGTTTATATAATGTAGCAGCGCGCACACCTCCCCCACTGGTTATGCTGCACCCCTAGGACTTTACATCAACCAAATCCCAGCAACATCCTGCGTCACTGCTGACAGAGGATGCAAATTCTTGTGCGGAGAGAGATATGCAGAGCCAGAAAAAAGAGCCGGGGAGCCCAAAACGACCTAAAAATAACTGTCAAATAAAACCTACCAGGGAGGGATCATATACTTCATTCACACATGTCAGTTTGTGTGTTCTACTATTACTACTACGACACACACACGCACACACAATAGAATTTTTCAATGTGACGCCAAGTATTGGGTCCCCTCAAGCAGGTATGAGAGGAGAAAAACTGTGTTTTCATTCGGTGCTTGCTTGGTTACCCTTTCCAGACCGTTATCAGCACTCTGCTTGCCTCGCTCGCAGCCTGCTGCCAGGGCACTTCCACCCTGCACCGTCATTAACACCTTCTCTACAGCAGCAGCAGCCTCTAAATTACTCTGCAATGTCCTACACACAACCTTGCATGTCTTTTCTGCTTATCTTACAGGTAATCTTCCACAAACAGGTTTAATTAGTTTGACCTGATATCTAATCTGTCTCCTCCATTTATCCACTCGACAAAATGTCCCACAAGATGACATTGCGCCACAGTGTTGATGAATAAAAAGATGTACTGGCTCAAGCAGAATTGTGGTGCCTTAAAATATTTCAAGTTGAGTGTAAGGAGACATGGCGAAGTTTATTTATTACAGAGAAAGTACTTGCACCTCACTAGTGACCTCAAAGACAATTAGTCATTTGCAAGGCAAATTAAAGGAACGCAAGCTGATCACTGATTTATATATAGCATGATTGCACGCTCCAGTTCTTCAGTGAGAGTACTAATTTGAGATTTCTTTTTAAATATAAGGACTGGAGGAGGTCTTTAAGTGGCAGAAGGGTTCAAATTCAAGACGAGAGCAACACACTGAAGACACAAAACATTTACAGGGGTTCAACGCAGACGTAGCAAATCTATTACTGAAGGATTGCCTCCACACAGCTCTCAACATGGCGACGGCAGCTAGCAGCTAGCAGCTAGCAGCTAGCAGCGGTGTTAACGGGCTAACAGAGCAAACAATGGCAACAGTGGAACGCTGTCTGTCGGTGGTATATCCGCATAGGAACAATGCAGAGCCGCAGCCATTAGCTAGCCATTAGCTAGCCATTAGCACTCACACTGGGACTCACATGCACGCGCAGACGGACCAGCAACGTAAACAACCAAAGCAACCTCAGATTACAATGCATTAAAAAGAGGCAGAGCCACTTCATTCTCTGCTTAAGAACATTGCTCTATTATATCTTTACATAGAAATATCAATGCTTGGACTTCAACTTGTTTTGGACTGTGTATGTCTTGTCATATTGGCAACAAATCCAGACATTGAGGCACTGTCATTCATTTAGATTGCATGCATCAGTGAAATGTGGAAATGGTAAGAAGCAACCTGTCGGCCCTTAGACAAACAGATTAGACAAACATTTGCAGTGAAAACAGTGAGATAGAACTAAAAGAGAGGGATGGTCACATTGACTGTCATAAAAGAGACGCCACAATTCTTCATCTTATCTGCAGGATTGTCTGAATAATTCTTCTTGCAGCTCGAGCAAGTGCTATAAACTGTGGGGTTTGACGGTGTCGTGGCGGCTCATATGACTCAGGCCCATACTGTGTACCCACCAATCTGGCATGCAACCTTTGTCACATGTGATTACGCCTCCCTCCCATCTTTCCTGTCTGTCTCTGCTAACAACAACCGAAGACAGCAGCGACACAAGAAAGAAAAACAAGCACAATGTGACTTTAAGGGAGGCAGGACAGCAGGCTTTTTTTCATACTCGGGGCATAACACTCACTGTGAGAGAGACTTGCACAAACAGAAGAGTGGAGGAGCAGGAAATGCATAAGCTGCCACCACCCAGTCCCTCCTGGCCACTGTCAATTATATATTCCTCTATTGATTTCAATTAAGATAACTGTTATTAAGCAGCATGTACGACATGAAGTCGATGAACCTGTCGAGCAAATGTAGTGCACTGATGGATTGGAGTGGAAAGCGTGATACTGAAGGGAGCCCATTGTTGCTGAGAGGGCCTGAGGTAGAAATGGGAGGAAATAGAGTGAGAAAGATTGAGATTGGATGAAATATCCTGTTGAACCGCAGAGTAGAAGCAGGTAATTTGTGTTGAGATTGACAATCCCTTTCATAAACTCGCTCGTAGTCCGAGTGGAGCTTAAGGGAAAGAAGAGACAAAGTGAATTACACTCCACCGCTGTCGCGTAATATCTATCTTTGTGGTTTTATATCAAATAAAGGAAGAGAGGCACCTTTTTAAATTACAGAAAATGTTTTCTTGTCTGCTAAAAATGCATAACCGTCGAGCTAAAAGCTAATCTCATCTTCTTGATAATAACAACTCAAACAGTTCTCACGTTATGACAGCAATATGCACAGTATGGATTCCTACTTGTGCCCATGATGTGTGTTTGTGCCAGCGGATCAGAAATATGTTGGTGAAGACATGTGAGTAATGATGCATCATGCAGCAGAGAGGAACATAAAAGCCCATGTTTGCTTTGAATTAGTGATGACTACAATGCAGACTCAACGCTGCTGCATGTGACACATGAACAGCATGAACAGGAGGGTGTCATTTGCAATGAAATATCAGGGAGAGAAGAAAGGGGAGCTCTGTCAATAACAGGCAGGAGCAGAGGTTTAGTGCCAAAGGAGAATGAAAGCATTTCATCATTCAATGTGGCAGGTAAATACATGGACACACGCTCAAATAAACATGTGCATTATTACATAAGGATACACAGATGAAAATAGATGAGAAAAAAAAGTTTGGAAAGTGTTTAACAAACAATTAAACATCGCTATCAGTGCCAATGTAAGAAAATAAAATAATTACAAACAGGGAATTCAAAACTGGAAGAGCTGTTTCAGAGGCTTGACATTTTGGGAATAGTCGTTTTGCTTTCTTTCCTTGCTTATCTTGTTTGGTTTTAGTTAGTTTTTTGGCGGCTTAGGGGGTTTCCTTAATGCATCGATAGATAGCGACAGAGACATGACATGAAACATGGAGAGAGAGAGACAGAGAGAGAGAGAGACAGAGAGAGAGAGCCGGTGAGCACGGCTCATTCTTGGCTCTGCAGTTACTTTGTGGAGTGTTGTTGTCAGTGAGCGGTGGCCACAAAACCCCAAACCACCAGGGGTCCCTGTATAGCTTTAAACACCAACAGGTGGAACACGCTTTCAGAATGCATTCATTCCCAAGGTGCAACGTTCATGTATGTATCAGTGCATAACGGGGACTGTGATGTGAGAGGAGGATTTATTGATATACGTTATTGTTATTATTAATATTATCTTTGATTTACAGGTGTACACACACCCACGCATTAAGCAAGACTTCCCAAAACATCTGTATGATCCAGAGAACCCTAAGGTCGGAGTATAGAACCCTGAGATCAGAGTATAGAACCCTGAGGTCAGATATAGAACCCTGAGGTCAGAGTATAGAACCCTGAGGTCAAAGTATAGAACCCTGAGATCAGAGTATAGAACCCTGAGATCAGAGTATAGAACCCTGAGGTCAAAGTATAGAACCCTGAGGTTAGAGTATAGAACCCCGAGGTCAAAGTATAGAACCCTGAGGTCAAAGTATAGAACCCTGAGGTCAAAGTATAGAACCTTCAGGTCAGAGTTTAGAACCCTGAGGAAACTTTAAGAGTCTGAGGTGCTGATGAAAAAAAGATGAAATGTTCATGTGCAAGAACTTCTTGACATGAAAACTTGGAATGGAAGTTGAATCTTCAACCGCTCTTTTCTCTCTCATGTTTTGAATGTTATTTTGACATTTTTGTCGCCAACCTTGAGACAACACAGGATTTGGGGATTTTGAGGGTGTGACGTTGCCAGAATACACAATTTACACAACACAAAGCTTCTGTACATTTGTTTTGCATTGTTACAAACTAGGATTAGACACACAGGGATAAAACATATTTCGTTTGTACTGTTGAATTTTTGCCTTTAAAGCTGCACTTTTTGAACGCGAAGGCTGCTTTATACTTTATTTGAAAAGGATAACAAAAAAAGTCTTCTACCAAGGGTTCACTTAGACATTTGGTTTGTGGGTCTCTAAAGCTCATTGCTAGTCACAGTGGAGCTTGAACTGATGCAATTATTCTTGAGACTTTTCATTAATTTGCTGGCCACGAGGAACTGAATTAATATCTCTCTGAGGCTGAGGAACATCAGGTCACCCGAAATGAGAAAAAAGATCTTCAGAGATGAGTTTAAAACTCAACAGTATTGACAGGGAGCTTTCTTTTTTTTCACATTGGTGTTTGATTGTTGGATGTAAGAGTGTTTACGGTCCTTTCCATCATCATCTGCCCTGTAGTCTGAACAGCAGTTTACGGCTCCCCTGTGGTTCTGTGCGACTGACCTTCAAATGCCAGGCTCATTGGCTCAGAGCTCGGCTCCCCCTTGGAATAATCTGGAAGGTTACAGCGGAAGAAAAAAAAGGTAGGAGGGCTCCTGTAAGAGCTAATGGGGACCCAAACAAAGCAAGAGGATCAAGATAAAGAACAACATATATACAGTTGCACAGACTCAAGAGACTAGTGCAGAGAGTCTTGCAAGACAATATTTAAGACCAGTGTTCAAGAAAATGAAAAACAAAGGAGTGTTTGTTTCTCGTTAACTTTCTTTTAACTTTAAAAAGGTTCAAACTACATTTTATAAATCTATATATTGCATTGACCTATAAGCTCTGTGTACAGTATGCTTTACCTCCATATGAGTGTTTATCAGCGTGTATGTCTGCATATCTCTGTGTGTGTTTCCACCGCCACCTGGAATGTTTTCAAATATGAAGTCTGACCCACATGCCACTGAGTTATGACGTTTCCATCAAGGAACTATAGTAAACAGAAAGGCCCCTTGCAGGCTGTGTTGAGCTGGCCTCAGTAAATCCACTGGGATTAGGGCTGGTCAATGGTCCAGTTGTGTGTGCAGGAATAATAGTCATGCTGGCAGCATTGGCTGTGTTTATTAAACCCTCTGAAATCTAACTGCTATACTTTATTCCATTTTTGGTCTCAAGGTGGATGAGGAACTCCAAAACTGGAGACGCAGAACTCTGTCCTATCATACAGATGTCATGGAAGTATATTATACAACCAACTTGTTAAATCTTGCAGCGTATTGTGGCTATTGTTGTAAACAAATTCATGCAAAACATAAGTTATGTTCTCTTTTTCTATGGAGAGTAAGGATGACACAGCACACAAGTAAGCGTCTGCTCACCTTGATGATGTTTGCTCTATTCTTTTACTCTGCGAAGGAGAAATCTGTAAGGGTCCATAGTGGATATGAATACATAGACACTCTACTCACATGCCGGCTGTAGGAAACCAGACTCATTAAGGAAGTCAGGCCAGTTTATGAAAAGGCCTCTCACAGTTTGTGAGTGTATAAATCAATGTGACACTAACTAAACAAACGCTGCTGGAGAGCAGGGATAATGAACAGGAACGGACTGACGGCAAACTGAGCCTAAATCATGGGACAGACACGATGGAGGGGAAGAGGGGGAATAAAGAGGGAGGGAGAGGGGGAGAAAGGAGAGTGAGAGAGAGAGAGGGAGAGAGAGAGAGAGAGAGAGAGAGAGAGAGAGAGAGAGAGAGAGAGAGAGAGAGAGAGAGAGAGAGAGAGAGAAAGAAATCCGGTGAAAAACAGCAGTAAAGAAACGCCAAAAGTTCCTAAGTATAAAAAGAGCACACCTGGGTTGAATGGTGTTTCTTCATGTTCAACCTTTTTAACCTTCAACACTTTACAACTCTATTGTGCGATTGAAAACTTAATTCAAATTACTGGTACACTTGTTCTCAGTAACGACAATGTTTCCCCGCAGTCCAATAACATGTTGCTCTTGCCTCCAATATTATCTTCTCTGTTTCAAATTGAACCATGGCATCCTGTCGGGGGATGTCGTGACTTAAACTAAGTGAGAGTAAAATAGCTATGTGGTAGGGAAAGTCTGCTAGCTGCCTGGCAAATGTATGTAGTGTAAAATGCCATCGGCGTAGGCTGCTAATCGTGGCTAACACTGGTGGCTTTCTCTGGCACATTTCCTTCAGGCCTCCCTCCAAAGCCCAAAATTACAGCCCTCTAAAATGTCCTATACAGCTGTGTTTTCTCCAAATTTTTGATTAGTTCAAAATAGATCAAAACATCTAGATATTATAAACAAGCCCATATCGTCTAGCCGTGGGACATTTGTCAATGTGAACTGGGACACTTGCAAATCTGAGAGTAGCCATGGGTGATCTGACAGAATTAACACACCCATGGGTACCCATTCAGTCACTGGGAGCAACTGTCTGCACAGGAGGACAGGAGGGAGAGAGGGAGAGAGAAAGAGAGATATTTTTTGATATAAAAATAGTATAAATATTTCACTGAAAACATTTAAAAAAAGGAGCAGTTAAGTGTGCTATGAACGCAGCAGTGTGTGCCCTGGTAGTTCAGCTAGTTAGCTATTTGCCAAACAAACAAAATAACACACCAAAATACTAAAAGTGTGCAAACTGTTTTCCCCCACTGTGTGTCTGGCCGCAGGCCAGCGTCCGACAGGTACTTAGCAGTGTGCACTCGTAGCTCCATTAGCTGTTAGCTGATAGTTAAACACCAGCGGAGGGCCGTCAGGGCCTTCTGAGCCTTCACTGCAGGCTTACAGAGTCACAAAGTTAGAGCTATTTTATAAGATAATTGTTTTTTACAAATGCACTACATGTATTATAATTATTTTTCCTCATCAGCTTATTTTCTCAAGGTGGGAACGTTACTAGTCACAAACATGGAACTTGCACTTGTCCATCTTGTGAGCGTGATTCTAAAAGCATCATTAAATGCAACCTGAATCTTCTTTTTTTGCTCAACTATAACTGTGCCACCAGTGAGCTGTATAGAGGGAGTGAAGTTGTCATCATCACTTTGGTCATTCCTGATGTTGTTACCCAAATATCTCACATTGTTTACCAAAATGCAGCTCTTGACCTTAAAGGTGGTTTTAAGTTTAATTTGAAATATTTAGTAAAAAAAACTACTTCTCCATTTCCTCTTTCTCCTCTATATAATCTCCCTGGTTTACTTTGTCTCTCTTTCTCTCTCTCTCACACACACACGCACACACAAAAATCCTTTTATCCCTGAGCACAAACTAACACTAAACCATTCAGCCTTTCTACAAGTCCAATTTTATTCACATCAGCGCGCGTGTAAACACACGCACACGCCGCATCACACACTGCATCTCTGAAAGCGTGTGGGTGGTGGTTTCCCCATAGGCCTGTGGTGACAATGAGTCAAGAAGACAGGCCGTGTGCGCGCACACACACACACACACACACACACACACACACACACACACACACTCACACGCACACAGGCACAGATGGACATACTGTACATGCATCAAGTCACAGACTCTGCTGCTAAAAGGTATACACACATCCCTGTAGTCCCTCTGCACTACTGAACACTGAGGGAGCAAGCAGTGATGACAACAATCACAAAAAGGATTAAAAACTATTCAAATGTGGTAATTTGTAAATGTGTTGCCAAAATCTTGTTGATCAGAAAGCAGCACAGCACATCTTCTTGTACCAGAAGATTGTTATTCACAGCACTCAGGGCATCTTGCAGCCAGACAGTCAACAGACTGTGATTCCCTGTTGGTTTGGGGGAACTTTGTGGAAATATATCCCTCTTCAGGTCCCATTGTTAACAGTGTTATGGTTCATTTTATCCGAAATCTAATCAGAAAATTGTCATCATTTCGTAACGGGCCACTTTCAGCATCCTTTCCGCTTTTATGGCTTGTCTCCATCCCTCCGCCCGCTCATCCTCTCTGTCATCAACTCCTCTCTGTCTACTGGCTCTCCATCCTAAAACATGTTTGGCCTTGACCCTGACATCCCCAATCTCCCGTTTCTGTCTAAAATGCTCCAAGGCACGGTTGCAAACCAACTCAAAACCCACTTGGACTCTGACCAACTGTATGAACCAATTTTGAACCCAACCAACAAACTCTTCCTCTCCTTTGATGACCGCTCCCTAAGCATCTTCATCCTGCGGGACCTCAGCACACCTTTGACACCTTAAACCACTTCATCCTCCTTTCCCGTCTTGAGTCCTCCCTCCACAAGTCTGACACAGGCCCAGTCTCTCAAGGTGCCCCCCAAGGTTTTGGTTCTCAGCCTCCTCTTCATCCTCTACTTGGCAACATCACATTCTCCGTTTCCACTGCTATGCTGACGACACACAGCTCTCCACCAAAATCCATCACTACCACCCACTCCACCATCACCAACTGCCTCACAGATATAAAGACCTGGATGCAAACCAACTTTCTCAAACTCAACAGCGACAAATCTGAAATCCTCATACTACTACTTTTTCAAGCGATATGCAAATAAAATATTACATCAATATTATTACTGCGTCAAAATATATCAGTGTTTTCTTAATCAGTGTATAACTGTTTCACTGTTATATTCAGAATCATATGTTCTGTTCATTATTCATATAAACTGATGTAAAGGCCTCTGACTTTAGATTGAACTGCTCCTCTGTTAACTTACATACTCTGACATACTTTGCAAACTAACTTGATAAGTCAAGAGAGTTCCTTCTTATCATATGACATGTCTGAAGATGTCATTCCGGCAGTCCAAGATGTGCAATTCACATACAATGTTGTGTATTTTCTCCCTGCTTCTTTCTTTCAGCGAATAAATGTCCTTTACCACATGGTGTCACAAAATCATAAAATATATTTAAAAAACATGTGCTAAATGTACTGTTATGTGTAATGTGATGTAAGGTGTTCACTTGTTTGCTGATGAAAAAACATTGAATGTTCTTTCTTCATCAATTCACGCTCAGCCAAAACAACTTCTGAATAACTTCAGCCACAATGACTTCAGTTTTCTGATGCAGCTAGCTTGTGCTCATTTGATAAGATAAAGCACAATGCAGCTCTAGCCCACTTCTGCATCACTGCACAGTGTTGTTGGCAGAATAAAAAGGATGCTGCCACAGTTCCTTTCAGCCAGTGTGACAGACAGCAATCAAGTGGAGAATAATTGCTACTTTTTTTCTTAGAGCGGACTGAAGGGGAAAAGGCAGAGAGGAAATGTATTGTTGCTTTCTGCTTACTGCAGCTCATACAAATGGAGCTTCAGAGCTCTTTTTAATGAATGATTTTGCTATTCCAAATGGGCTGAAAAGAATATACAGCTGCTACCTCAAACACACACAGACACACACAACACACACACACGGCAAAAACACACACAGTCAAAAGTAATAGGTTATTGACACAGCTGTAGTCCATCCTGAAAGGATGAAGGTATGCAAGCAGACACACATCTATTTGCGTGTCACAAATAATTAAGAGATGCTTGCTCACTCACGGTAATATGTTAATTACCAAATGTTTAGTTTTAGCTGCCGAAAAAAATTTGAGTAGGATTAGATGCATGGTCCCACATGACGCCATCTGAAACAGAAACTAGAGAGAGAGAGAGAGAGAGAGAGAGAGAGAGAGAGAGAGAGAGAGAGAGAGAGAGAGAGAGAGACCCACAAGGTGAAAACAATGCCAGTGTTGCTGTCATGTCTAGTAATAGGAAAGACATGGCTTCTGCAGCATCAAATATTGCATTACAAATGTCACAATATTATCGAGGCTGGGTGGCAAAAGAGATGGGGGTGGGGTGGTAAAGAGAGGAGGACAGGTGATGAGCGTAACACATAATGAAGACAAATAAGTGGCCCATGTTTCCTGAATGCGAGTGCTAAAAGCCACACGCTATTGGCTAAGTTTTGACCTATCTCTAACCTTTCCTTCCTCTCTAAGATCCTTGAGAAAGCAGTCACGAATCAGTTGTGTGACTTTTGATGTAACAATAGGATATTTGAGGATTTCTCGTGAGGATTTAGAGTGCAGAGCATAGAGACAGACAAAGTAGTTGTGTCTGTATTTGTCTTGTTAGACCTTAGTGCTGCATTTGACACCATTGACCGAGACATCCTTTTACAGAGACGATACGTTTAGCATGTCATGAACCACACTGGTTTAAGTCCTTTGTATCAGATCGATGCCAGTCTGTATATATATAACTGATTAATCCTCCATACACACCAAAGTTAGTCATGGAGTTCCACAAGGTTCTGTGCTCGGATCCTTTTGACACTGAAACAGGAAATGGAAGCGCCATTATGTTATTCAACATTATTAATAATGAATTAAATAACGTCCTCTCATGTGAAATCAAATCCCTATATTACTGATCTCAAATTGACGCCAAAATCTGCAGTACGGTATTGTTATATTTTTCTGTTGCCTACTTAAAACTGCAATAATTATGTTTTCATCAACAATGAATGAAATGAATCCCTGTAGTGTTAAAAGGTTGCTTCAATACTGCTGATCCCACAGATAATTCTCACCAGCACAATGGAGTTTTTCATTGTTTTTTGTGGGTAGTAATAGAACAATTTCATTAATTTTGTCATATTTGGGTTAATCAATAAAGTGAGAAAAGCAACCGGTTTGAATAGTCAAAGTAAAAATAGTTCAATTTGCTCCGAAGAAGATGATTGTGTTTCTCTCATGAAACATTTACATTTTAGTAGCTGCAAATGGAGAGTTAACTGTGTAGCATTCGATTCGTTCTTTGGACTTTATAAGTGAACAAATTCAGCACGACTTGTACTGTACCTGTAATGTAAAAATGATTGCATTGCTGCTTTGGCAGACCATAAATAACAACGTGAAGAAGGGGCAAGCGGGAAGCAATACACCTCATCAGCTAAACTCAAACTGACAGCAGTGTGAGTATGGTACAGTATGTTCTTTACAGTAGCTTAAAGCAACCACCAAGACATCCCGGGGGAACAGCCGCTTACCTTCCCATCAGCCCTTTGCAACTGCATGCATGCTAACCTAAAGACTGCTTGTGCTAATCAAGCATTCAAGTTGCTTGATGTCAAATTCATGAATCCCACATATTGCATTATCAAGAGTGGATGTATATGTAATCCCACAGCCACTCTAAAAAAAAAAAAAACAATTGAATAAGATGGTTATGAAATCAACATGAGCAATCTGAGAAGTTAATAAGCCATGTCTGTGATGCAGTATGAAAATATAAAAATGCATAAAACATGTCACCCATGAGTTGCCACAAGTTTTCATCCCTTGAATCCCAATCCTGGGCAAGATAACCACATACAGACATGTTAACAAGAACAGAGGAAAGCACACACACACACACACACACACACACACACACACACACACACACACACACGCACACAACCCTCAGTCATCATACTCCTCCACCCATCAGTAATAGTTAACTTTCTGCTCGACTGGTTCGGTACAGGGAGATTGGAGAAAGAGATCGAGGGTGCTGAAGCGAGTCATGCCGTGTGAGAGAACGAAGAGGAGGAGGAGGAGGAGGAGGAGCAGGAGGAGTAGCAGGCGGAGGAGTAGAAGGAGGTGGCCTGATTTCCAATCGCTGAATCACTGCCCACATCACCAAATGTATCAGTGACACAAAAAGGAGGGATGTCGCTCTGGTGAATGGCGGTAGCTAATTTGAACCTTTGTGGGAGGGACACATGCAAGTGACGTTACAACGCATGCCAGATCCAGGCGGACATGGACCTATGTTGTCTTGAAACTGGTATAATAATAAATTGGTGTAATTGCATGTGAGAATATACCGGCCACGTTGGCTACCATTAGAGATAATCTAACATGTTACTTCCTTACCTCGGAATTATTAGGTACATTTTTCTCAACATTTATGTCAGTTTGGGTTGCATTTTGGGGATTCTTTAATGAATACAATAAAAAATAAACATATCCAAAGTCAAACTGCAACTTAGTTCTATAAGGTTCTACAGACAATTAGCACTTTGAATGCACCCAAGAGTAACCAATCAGGTTCTGCCTTTTTATCATGTTGCTGCAGTGAAAATGGTAAAAGTGTGTTTCTAAAAAAAAAAACCCCGCTATTTTCTACTGACTTTAGTTAAAGTTACTGTGAACTTTGAACTGCTTATAAAACTTGTATGTAAATAAATAATACTGATGCCTCTGAATGAGACCATCACCAAGTCAGACTCCCCGCAGAGACCAGCCTCGCTACTCCCTCGGCCCCTGCAGAGACCCTGAAGGGACTCTAACTACCGCTTTCGACCACAGGGACAGCCAAAATCAACACAAGTTCCTTGTAAAGATTTAATTTCCTGTCTCTTGAAAACCAAAACACATTAGCTGGTATCTATACATCAAACGGGCTCAGAATTTGTTAATTACACACAACCGCTCCTTTGTTTCTGCTATAACACCATGCCCTTAGCTGCTCCAACGAAAACAAACAAAATTATGAGTCAAATGAGACAGAACTTGAAGAACATTATACTTAAATTGCACCAAAAAAACACATATTATAGTAGAGTAGAAAGAGATGCGAGTACTATTTTGCATTGTACAGAGGAAGAGCAACATGTACAACATGATGTCGTAACATTTAAATGTCATTGTAGATCCGTTAGCCATTTCCACTGTACTGAATTACAACTCTTTTGTCCAATATCTCTCTTCCTCAAGTGTGAGCAGTTGGCAAAAAGACACTGGCTGCAGAAAAAAGAATAATCACGTCAAGCCTTCCCTGACGTCCATACGACGACGGGGCGCGTCACAGAGGCGAATAGAGAAAGAAAGAAATCAATAGCGGCCTGTGTGCCGGACACAATAGTGTAGTGAGATGGATATTTAGGTTGACATTCAAGCTAAAGTAAATAACCCTCTGTGTGTAGAGCGACCTCTGTTTTTTTTCTGTTTTCTTTTGCCAGGGTTGAGTCCTCAGTGGTAAATGAGATCTGTTTATCCGTCTCCCTCTTTCTATATATACAACATGTGCATTTCCTTCCCTCCACCTCTTATCTGTCTCTCTAGCCTTCTCGAGTATCTCTCACATCTAAGGGATGTCAACACGCAGGAGGATATAATCTAATTGAGCACTCGTTTCCATCGTAGCTGGAGAGAGAATCTAAAATGTTTTACATTTCACAGATATGTAGGTGTTGTTTGTCTTTAGTTAGGTGTTAGGTAATGGTTTACATATGCAGTGTATATGTATTTGATTTTATTATAAATTACCACATTTCCCCGTCTTCTTCCCCATTTCTTTTCCTGCGCCTCCCATCTTCTTATTCCAATTGCAGTTTCTCACTCGCCTTAATCTCGCCCTCTCCTTGATGTGCTCATTGTGCGAGTGGAAGACAAAGCGGTCATACGCCTTAGCCAGCCATCAAAGATGTACCATCATGTGGTGATTTGGAGCGCAAAAGAGAAGAAAGACGGCGGGAAAAGGCCACGGAAAGAAAGGGAGAGGGATTCCTAAAGACACAAAGACGTACATGGAGACTGACATCAGAAGTCTTTGAAAGAAAGAAGTAGACAGATATATTGAAACGTAGAAAAGACACACACACACACACACATATAAGATAGACAAAGAGAGTATGAAAGAGACAAAAACAGACAACTGAAGGGACAAGTCAACAGCTGAACAGCTCAAACAGAAGAATCATTGTCTGAGTGCCAGTAGGTCAGAAGTTCATCGGCCATTAGACAACATGAGCCAAATAATACTCGCGAGGATGGCATTTACACAAGAGTTTGGAATATTTATTGCTGATTCAAGATTGGCAACATATTAGAATTTCAAACTGCAGGCGGTGCTCAATCAAGACAATGTCCAGGCCTTGAACAGAAAGAGAAGAGAAAGAGAATAATGGCTGTAGAGAGAAAGGTGGTGCGCTAGTCTGTCTAGCTTGATAAAAATGCGTGTGTGTGCGTGTGTGTGTGTGTGTGTGTGTGTGTGTGTGTGTGTGTGTGTGTGTGTGTGTGTGTGTGTGTGTGTGTGGGATCCATAAGGGAATTATAACTGCGTAGAAAATAAAAGAAAGCATAGTTCTGCTAAATGCTCTTTTAAACCTCTCTTTTTTTTTGTCATTTATTCAACAGTAGAAAATATTTTTTAAATATTGTTTCTCTTGTCTGGCACAGGTGGGAAGACAATTAGGCCAGAACGAGAGCGCGACCTGTAATACCCTGAAGGATTCTCAGAACAGGTGATTTATTTTTGTTTTTGAGGCAAAAGGGATAATGATATTTTGAGGCAGTGCACGATGTATTTAATTCCAAGGATAGAGTGGAGTGCTGTGACTCATCTTGTAATCCTTATTTAATACTTATACCTTTTTTGTTAGCTATAACCTGTATGCACTATACATATATGCCTATTGCAACACAAGCATAAACAATAAGTTAAAAACACCAGGTACTAGTTGAAGTGTCGTGATCCATAATGTTATCCTCGCTGTCCTGATTGATTTTTCCCTTTGGTCCCTTTTCTCGCTGTGTCTGCTTCCCCCCCCCTCTCCATTTCCATTTTTAGCTTCTTACCCATCACTCTCGAAGCATTACAGTGAGTGAGCAGATAGACCTCAGCATCTCCCTCCAGGACGCTTTTTCATGATTCTGCCTCTTAATGGCTCGGACTCGCTGGCAGTTAATGTTTATGATGGGTGTTGTCATGACCCTGGATTGAGCCCGTATACTGTGGACAAACAAGGCAAAGGATGCTACTGACGTCTTTAATGATTTCTAAATGAAGCCATTTGCCTTCTTCTCCCCCTCTGCACCCACCCAACCCCCACAAATCTCTCCGTCTGCTCAGAAATAGGCTATACAATGAAAGAGGGAAGCAATAAACAGGCATGAGCCCCCGTTCTGACTGCTGCTGCTGTGGAGCGAGGAGAAGACAGACAGAAGAGAAAATAAACATCTATTACATTGACAAATCTAAAAAACACACATGCCAAATTTAGCATGACAAAATAGGCGTTCACACACACAGAGGAATCACAAATAGGATGTTCTTTCCATCATGGTAATAACACAGCGTGTTTCAACACAACACACAAAAGCAGATTCATATCTAGACTTTTATCCTTCCCCTCCCCACAACAGAGACAGATTTCCAGACAAGCAGTGACAAACCAGCTTTTTCCTGTTCCCCCAAATGTGTATACATGTCAAGCTTTGAAGAGATGTAGTATGTTTATGGGTCCATGCTAATTTATTCTTTTGCAAACAAGGATTTTAACCTTCACCGACCTCATGAAATTGAGAAAACAAAGTATCTCCGACTGCTGATGCCCAATTTGAACAAATTCACTGGAACTGCTGTTTTTATGAGGGACAAAAGTCACCTTGAGCCTTTGTAGGCAAATCCTAGCGGCTCTTTTTCTTGCCCCTAATCCATACATTGCATAACAAGCCCTCCCATCTACTATCATGCCTAACTGCTGCGAAATACAGAGGTAGACTTGGGGAGGGAGTGGGGGATGGAGGTGCAAAATTCTGCAAATAATGTGAGGTTTCTATCAATTAAATATGTGAATATATCATCACGATGCTGTGTTCCTGTTTAATTGAAGACGTCAGACCCACAAGCTTCAGGACTTCTTCTAGGAATTTTGCCAAGAGAGAAACAATCAACGTGAATGACACAACAAAATGTGAAAACAACCAGATTGCAAGTTGTGTAATGTTGCAATGCAGCTGTCATTGTGTGTTGGACTTGCGTTGTGTTGTGTAGACATTGCCTTGTTCATCGGGGGTTGCGTGAACCTTAAAAGTTAAGGACCAGCAGGTTGCATAACGCACCTCCAGTAATACTCTCACCACATCAATGCAGCCATCCAAAAAAAAGAGGACTGATCCGCACTCACACAAATTTCACCCAGGTGCAGGACAGGGATGTACTTCATCAAAATGGAGGACAGGGGGAGTCTGCTGAATGTGATTTCATTCCATTATGTAATCATCTAACCCAGTGACACATCCCCAGACAG
Source organism: Clinocottus analis (assembly GCF_023055335.1). Taxonomy (NCBI): domain Eukaryota; kingdom Metazoa; phylum Chordata; class Actinopteri; order Perciformes; family Cottidae; genus Clinocottus; species Clinocottus analis. The sequence continues at coordinate 7,057,108 of NW_027175965.1, forward strand.
CGTGTTTGGCCTGGTTCAAACTCTACTCAGAAAAACAGTTGTCCTGTTAGAAGAGAGCAAGCATCTTCATTGTTTTGAACCATCTACCTCATTTCTGGACTTTTTCCACCTCCTGTGACCATTGTCTCCAGAACTCTTTCGCTCCCTTACTGGCTGTCTGGTTAAGCCTTCTACTTATCATCTAACATGGCCATTTCTCAGCTCATGTCCCTTTATCATCCTCTTTACCCCCCTCCCAACCACCCAATGTTACTTGCCATCTTTCTAAATCTTACCATATCCCTCAGCAATTAAATCCCATTGTGTCTCTTTAGTTTCCTCTGCACATCCATACCCTTTGCCTCTCTTCTCTCTTTAAGCTAATCCTCTGTCACATCGACCCCAATTTCTCTCTCTCTCTCTCTTTCATTTATGTCTCAACCCTGTTTCCCCCTGCTTTCCTTCCCCATCGCAGGCCTTACCAGGTATGGGCTACAGTGAAGCGTCGCCTCTGTCGGATGCTCTTGTTGACCATTAGCTTGCGGAAAAGGCGCGGGGAGCTTCTCGGCGACAGTTTGGGGGAAGTGGCGCCCTTCTTCCCTCCCACCACACCTGGGATTTTGGGCGGCTCCAGCTCCAGGTGCATGTGCTCCTTGAATGTCCGGATGCATGAGTCCATCTCAACGCTCAGCTCGTTGGAAGACATCCCTGCACTCTGAGTCTTTCTGTCCTCAAAATTCTGCCCCTTTTTTTTGGTCCAAATTCAGTCACATTAGCTGGTCATGTACAGCGGTTTTTTCTTCTCTTGCTTCATCCAGAAGTTTACGCTGAAGCGGAAAGATTGAGGCTACCTCACACACAAACATTCACCCAGGAAAAGGCCAGCTCACACATACCCTTTTGTTGTTTGTGTTGCCTCTGTGCTCTATATCCTCTTCCTCGTTCTTCAGGGCTTTCCTTTCGCCAATGCACCGTGTTTTCCTGCAGGTCTTCTGTTCATCAGAGGTTCCTAGCAAAGCTGTAGCCACAGCAAGGTCACACACAGCTCCTTCCAGGACAGAAAGATGCTCAACACTCTCCCATTTCCCCCTCTCCTGGTTTCACTGTCGGTAAAGTGCTCTATCACTCTGCTTCCTTTTCTCTGTGTCCCTCTGTCACTGTTGGCGCCCTCAGAATGCACACCTCAGTACAAACTCTTGCTCGCAGTCCCTCCAGGCTGCGCGCTATGTTGGAGGATTTCCCTTATGAAAGATTCAGAAGGGCTGAAACTGCTCTCTGCCTCCTCCTGTCTTGCTCTCCCCTCCATCAAGAACTGCTTGACTGACCTCCTCTCTCTCTCTCTGCCTCTCTCTCTCTCTTTCTCTCTATGCAAACAACCCCCACTTCTCCCAAAGGCACTCCCGGTGTGGCACAGAGTCACTCCTACTATGCCGAGCCTCAAGTCAGATTCCCCTTCACTCGCGCAGCGAGAGCGGCGAGCGGAGCAGAGCGGAGCACGCAGGCGAATGCTTCACTTGCTGTTTCATTCAGAATATACACAAGGAGCTCAGAGCAGGCACGCAATGAGTGCAAGCCACGCCCCCCCTGGTAAGGATTGGACGGTGGCGGCAGTGACGACATGCAGGCAGGCACAGTAACAGGTTGTCCGATTTATTATTTATTTTTTGGTTTAGCCGGGATTTGTGGTAATGTTGCTGATGATGTTGTGACCTTTAGATAGGCAGGCAACTGGTGAGTGCAAGCCAAGAAGAAGAAAAAAAAAATGGCAAATTGGAATGGAGATAAAAACCAAACAGCTTAATGGGCAACAGTGAGGGGAAACATTCACACTGCGGCAAAGGTCAACTGGTTCAGATTAACAGTCTAAAAGCATGCGTCTTTGCACGTACAAAAAAGTCAGCAACCACAGTCTCTCTCTCTCTCTCACACACACACACACACACACACACACACACACACACACACACACACACTGTTTTACCCATCCATAATTCTGTCTGAATGGAAGCAATCCAACTATGAGATTACCACAGTATGTAGGGGGAGAGAATGAAAGACTTGATAGATACACTCGTTCCAGATACACATCCACACATACAAAGAGCTCCTCTGAGTGATGAAAAGAAGAGCGAGAGAGAGAGAGAGAGAGAGAGAAATAGGGGCAGTGCCCTAAAGGTAGAGAGACGGGGAAGATGAGGGAGAAAAAAATCCAACAGGAACATCAGAAGAGGCAGAATGGCCGCGTGACAAGTATTGGAAATGTGAGCTCTTGCTTGTCTGCTCCGTGGACTGATTTGTTTTGGTTGTGAGTCACTGACGCTTCTGAGCCATCGAAGCATTGGGCTGCTTTCTCACTAAGCGCTTGCCAATAAAACCTTTGAAAATAGTCTTAGCAAGCGGGTATATGGAGAAGAAATCACTTGTAGTAATATGATGCGTCATCGGAGCACAGCAGGCTGGAGTGTGTGCATCAGTTAGTGGTCTAAAATCAGCCTCTGTGTGTGTGTGTGTGTGTGTGTGTGTGTGTGTGTGTGTCTACTATCTGCTGCAACTTCCATTGATCCTCCCCATTACTGGACACGTGCACAATGTAGTTTCAAGGGCGAAAAAGCTGTGGATTTTTATAATGGAAGTGTAATAATAGTGTAATAATGGATGTATTGTGTGCAAAGAAGCAACTACTTTGTTGTTTGATGACAAGGTGAAAGGTGTGCATGTTGCAAAGGAATGAATTAATGCTGACCTTGAGTTAAAATAGCAGAATAAAAAGTGAAACACTCCCAAAATAGATTGTGGACATGAGCGCCAGTCTGCTGCAGGAAGAATCGACTCATTTAGAAGAGCTGGGTTCAATGTGTTTTATGATATAGTTGAACTGGGAGAAGGAAGATGATTCTCGGCGTAGCAAATCTCATCACTGCAGATGGAGCGGTTGTCCTGACAAGGACAGAGAATGGCCTTAAACGAGAGTTTCCTCGGGTCCAGTCAGTGCGCTGTCTCGCGCGCCGTTTGAAGTTGGCAGTGCACAAGTCTTTGAAAGAGGTGGGTGGATTCTAAAAATACATATTTTCATCTCTAAATGAGATACTTAACCACCAGCCTGCTAAAAAGAAACTGCAGAACTGAACACCCAGATTAAGACATTCAGGTTTTCAGCGCCTTCCTGTGTTAGCCTGTCCTTTTTTAAACAGCAAATGATGACGCACCATCTCGCTTAAATGCGCCGAAGGCTAAATACAGGGTGTGCAACATATTTCTTTATCGGTGTTCCTCAGTAAATGAGGGATGAGTTACGTGAACTTTCTCAAGTCCGCAGTCCGCAAAAGGACTGAGTGATGAAAGAGAGCCGGGGAACAGCAGATACGATTTCAAGAGGGGTTGATCTTCCAGCAACAGATTGCAATTCTATCAGTTGATAATCTGAATAAACAATTACCAGACTATGAGTTGGCAGCTCTTTTGAAACCTCGAGACAAGCCTTTTCTGGCCAAAAGCATGAGGGATTCACTACGGGAGGAAAAAAAGGAAATAAGAGATCTGGTGAACCAAAACGAGACAGTTCCTAACGGAAGCAATCAGTGAAGCCAGAGACTGGAAGCTACAAGAGACAATCAGGGATCACTGAGAAGACTTCTGATTGCTGCACAAGATGTAAAGCAATCAACCCCAGAAGTTGTTGACATGTTTCAGAAACAGTAATGGACGGACTGACATTGAAATCAATAGGAAAAAGCTCTTTATGGAATTAAAAAAGAAAGGCTACTCTCACGGTTTCTCCATCTGCTTGAAAGGTCTTCTGGAAACCAGTAAAGATAGAAAAAAAGAGAATGGACCAAATACCTGTATACCAAAGCAAAAATACTGGAAATAGTTTTGCAGGCTCTTGCACATTTTGACATTTCTGCTCTGAATAGGTAGATGACAAAAGATGAATGACAAAGCACAAATGAAGGGCAGACAAGCAGCCAGCAAATCATTTTCAAAGAGATGAAAGATTGAAAGAGATTGAATTGGAGAGTGACTGGGCCATTTCTTTGCATATTAAACTCTGTTTTTTTTTTTTTTTTACATCCTTGAGAGCTGGAATGAAAGCACACAATGCAGAGTCACAGCACAGGAAGAAGCAACAGCGCTAGACAAAAGGCCCCGCGGCCAACTGTAAAGGAGCTCTGGCAGCTCTTTGCGGGGTGTGTTGTGTTCTTTGATCACGGATCTCAATATTGGTATGTGTCCACTCCAAATGGAGGCCGAATGGAATTCTTTAGGCATCTGTGCAACCCTTGAAAAGTGTCGTCTGTTCTCTCAGGTTTTTAAGATGTGTCACCAACGTGTTGGTTGTTCAACGGCATCTTAACGGCTAAAAGAAATGCTGGTTTTGCTTTGTCAAATGTTGCGTTTTCTTCTTTGTAAATGAAAGTTTTATTTTGTGTTTCAAGATGTTTCGTTGGGTTCTTGGATACTGTAAGGCGCATTTGTCTCATGTTTAAATGATCATTTTGATGATTATTCAGATTAAATATGTGATAAATCATCATTCACATCCCTTCAGCTCTTTTATTTTGCTGTATGTTGCTTTTCTGCTTACAAGCTGTCGTCCGGCTCTTGTTTCATGTGTTTATTTGAACCAATGTAGTTGTGAGAGGATGCAGATGATAGAATGGATCATCAATATCCTGCCAAATTTTGATCCTAATTCCCTACATTGTCCAACGAGTGGAGGGTTTCAATATTTCATAAGCACCCCTGCCCCTCCGAGCCCCACCTGTCACTCTCCATAAAGTCATAACATGCCAGAAAGACGCCTCAGCCGGCCCCGTGTTGCCTTCATCTTAGGTCTTCTGGTGACAACAACAACATTCTTGTGGGATGTCACTGTGTTTCTCAGGGCTGAAACTATTCCTCCAGTTTTTATCATATCAAGCTTTTATTTAAAAAAATATATATATTTTGAATTTAATTGGAAATAACCACTCTACATGACAATAACTAAGTAAAAAGTTAACATTTCAAAATATTGTATGCAATTTAAGTAACAAAAATGTCGATATCATTTAAATGGAAACCGGTTAGTCGTTTTTCTCTTTCGCATATTTACTATATAAAACAAAAGTATTTTTCATCCGATTACTCAACTAATTATTTGGGGATATTTCTGTGTATGTGTGTGTGTGTGTGTGTGTGTGTGTTTGTGTTGGGTTTAGCATCTGTTGCCTACCATCACCATCACACTCAGAGAACCCATACCGCGCTGTGGCCCAGATTAACAGACCTATACTCATTAATTATGGCTCACGGAAAAACAGAGAGACTCGAACACTAAGAGAAAGCAGATGACACACATTGAAGTAGTGCCACGCAGGTGAAAAGAGGACGTGAATTATTTATCTAAACAAAGTATATCCACGCAATCAATGCAAATATATACAAAGGCCTCGAGAAGTGGAGAAAACAAAGAGTGAAAATCTGAGTAAAGAGACAGCAAAGAACAATCGCAAAGAGGCTTCAGGTGGTTTGGGCGAAATCCAAAGAGCCATACAAAGTGCATCATGATTTGAAGGTGACCTTGTCAATATTTCATCTTTGCACAATCCTAGCGAACAGAGAAAGAATGATGTCTGTGGCAAATGTCCCCCTGGGATGTTTGAGTATATTGTAGCATGACGACAGTTATCCTATTAACATCGCTGTCAACTGGCAGCCTAGCAGACTAAACTACTGGGAGGTTTAATTCACACTCACTCGCACATGAGAGGATTGCCATGCAACACAAACTGACAAGAGTAGCCGAGGTAAATACAGATCAAAACAGATTATTTGCCTCTTGAACAAAACTATTCGAAAGCCGATGAAAGTGTGGAGGACGCGACATCTCGTTCCAAGGGTTTTGCAGAAAACTGGACCAAACAGTGTTGAAATATTATGTGCATATTGGCTGTTTGTGTTGTATTGAAGCTGATATATTGAGAGTTGTGTTGCACCAAGAGCTCCATCTATTCAACAAAAGTAGTATTTCTTCTTTTGACCCGTGTTCGGTTAATCTGCTGATAGTCAAAGTTGAAGCCCAGAGGAGCTCGATGCTTTTGATACCTTTGCTATGGTTGGAACTGATGATCTGGACTTTCACATGAAGACAAACGCAATCTTTGTGTGTAATTTGTCTGCCTCAGTCTCTGTGCAAGCTAAAATTAAAATGGTCAGATCCCATTTCTGCTCGCTGACTGTGTGGTAAGCCATCTGGGACTCCAGCAGAGAGGGCAGTGCTCAACAACACAGCGCACAAAGAACGTACAAAGGGTGCCGAAGAGCCAAAAAACTGACCAGTCGTACCAACCCGGGGAGAGGAACACATCCAAATATAGTTTCAAATCAAATTTGAAGAGGGATCATAGCAAGAAATTCTAATATACATCACAGAGAGCACTGCTTTGGACTTTACACATACATGAAGACATTTGCACATTTTTATTTCACACTATAAAAACCGTCTGGACACTGGAGAGCCTCACTATTGCGCCTGTCAAAGTTCAATAACGTTTGAACTGTGTGCTCGGCGAAGGAGTTGAAGGGACAATTTGCAACTGGAGGCGAATGTGTCCCGTCCTGTTCCACGTAGACATGAATGGGCGGCATTCATGCGGTCTGAAAGCGCCATAAGGTTTCTGCTTGTTCTCTGACTCACAGCCATCCATAAATCATTAGACACCATTAGACCACCGTGGAGGCTCTTTAGCGATCACCACCCTGAGGTCTGTGCATGTGCTCTATCTGCAGCCCGCTCAGCCGATGGAGCATGAGAAATCTTGTGAAGGAGCGATGGAACAACGCCAGTGCAGAGTCAAGCAAAACTTGACCGCGTCGGTTTGATCATATCATCAGCCTGTTGTTGTGAAGTCTGCATTGTTGTGGTGAGAGTGTTTATTTGGTTTGTCTTATCTTACAAATACACTAAATTCAAAATAGTCTTTCTGGCCGTTGGCGGCAGTCATAAGACACGAGGTAATTGGCGTATCTCACCATTATTATGATTACAGAACTAACAGACATGTGTGTTTGTATTAATTGGAATAACCTTCCTTTGCCTAACGAAGACAATCTAGATGAAGTGTTCATGACGTGCATGGACTGTAAATGGCTTTCCGTTAGCTCTGTTTAACTATCAATGTCTCTGTCCTGTATATGCACACTTTCGGTAGGCACCATCATTTATATTGACTTTTCTCAGGCAGCGGCACGAGCATGAACAACCACGCACACAATCCATGAGGCGCTCTGAAGCAATTGTGTACATCAGCAGGAGAAATAATTGAATCCCAAAATAACTTCTTGCTCCCACTACACCCTTCCAAACATTGATAGAAGGCAATTAAACAAGTACAAGAAACAGAAATCAAGAGGAGACAAGGAGTTGTGCTGATGACGGGCACTTCACTGATCCGACAGACATATACACACACACACACACACACACACACACACACACACACACACACACACACACACACACATCTACCAGCTTTAGGCCTTTTTTACCAGGGAAGAGAATAATCAGACTTGAGGACCTTCAGGAAGGTTCTGCTGACCCTGACGTTACCTGTTGCAGCAGTGATGCCTGAAGGAGACCTTTTAAAAGAGAGGAAGGCCAGGAGGGAAAGGCATACGGGGAGAACATGTCTGGTTACCGACGACTGACACACCTCACTCACTGGTAGCAGAAAGAAATGGGAGCTGACGTCAGAGTCTGTCCAAATAAAACTAATCAGATGGGCCGTAAATCACCACCACGAGCTTTAAGAAAAGCTTCAGAGATCCTCGGATTGGAAAACCTCCCACATGTGTTTTTGAGATCTGAAGTTTGAAGGTCAAAGCACCTTATTTACATAATAATGTTCACATGGATCAAACCCTTCAGTGAACTCCAGCGTGGAAGGATATCTGCACTCATGGTTCTCATTTATTCAGCTTTTTTCCTTCAATCTAGAAACCAGTGTGTGTGTGTGTGTGTGTGTGTGTGTGTGTGTGTGTGTGTGTGTGTGTGTGCGTGTGTGCCCATCCGGTCGACCATGTCCACACTGCACTCTTCTGGTAGACATAGAAATTTCAGCTCTTTAAGGATTCTCTCGATGACTTCTCAGTAAGCAAATATTTCTGTTCAAGTGATCATCAAATAACATCCACACTGAACAAAAGTATGTATATTTAGATCAAAGTAGGTTTAAAAAGTGGTCAAAACACTGGTCATAGCTTCACAAATGGGAGAATTGGATGCTTTTCATTGACGCGTATGTTAATAAACTGAATATTTGGGGGTTTTGGATTCATAAAACAATCTATTTGGGTTGTGAGAAGTCAAAACAAATATTTCACTACATTCTGACATTTCTTTCGGAAGAAAAATACTCAATTGAGAAACTAATCTATAACAAAAATGTGTAATAACGCAAGCCTTGAGAAGATATGGAGATGGTTATGGCTGTGCCTACAATTTTCTATCATATAGAATAATTCCTGAATAACAAAAAAGGATTTCTTTGCACTGTGGCTTTGACCCTGACATCATAACTAGTGACCTTCAGTAGTGTTTTCCAACCTGGTTCACAACTCACAAGATAGGACAGATGAAACAAAAGTGTGTTACTGAAACAAGAGTTTTATCTTTAAAAAAAATCAATCTAAAAGAAACCATCTCAGCTGGAAAAATTGCTCCCTGATTAATCTGCATGTAAAAATATATCAGTCACAGAGGGTCACAAGGAGGCCATGTGCTGCAACGCATATGAGCAAAAAAAGACACGTACAGCCTGATTAGCACTAACCTTTCTAGCAGCTCTTATTCATGTCACTGAAAGGAATTAAAAACATGCAACTCCATTTAAAGTGTGTCTCTGACTCGCTCCATCTTTATTCACTCACTCACACACTCAAAGATGCACACACACACACACACACACACACACACACACACACACGATACTAGAGCTCGGGGCTAATTAGTTAATTAAAAACACATCGAAATTTGACGCAACTGGACACCTGGCTGCCCGCCAAGAACTGTCCACTTGCTGTTTTTGTTATCTGAAACTGCTGTACCTGCCGCTGTGTGTGCGTGTGTGAGTGTGTGTGTGTGTGTGTGTGTGTGTGTGTGTGTGTGTGTGTGTGTGTGTGTGCGCACCATGAGTCTGAAGGCACGGTGCATACATAATGAAACAAGGCGGTGTCATCTCTAACAAGCCGAATGCAACATGACAGATCAGCAGCTGATGAAGACAGAAATTATAACAAGATTGTTGAAGCCCAATCTTTGCCCAGCGGGATTGGGGGAAGCCGCGCTTTGCTATTAAATAACTCCAATGACTCGATGTCCAAATTCTATTTATTTAACCTTCGACCCGTGTGATATATCCTAGCAGGACTGTGGAAAACTCTGGTCTTAAAACTCACCCTCTATCATCAGTGAGTGCTCTATCTATCTGATGTACCAAAGACACACAATTTTCCACCAGTGTCCACTTCTCAGCAACGAAGCAGCCGAGTGTTTTAGATTGATTGAGAGAGTTTGTGTTCTGCTATTTCTTTTACTTTTCCGCTCACCATTCGGGATCAACTGGCGTGATATCTATCCTGGGAGGGCCTCCGAAGGGCAAGGACGTTGGCCTGGACATGATTTCTTCGTCGGGCGTCCGCGACCTCTCCCCCTGCCGCCATGACAGCGGCGGGAGCTGCAGGTTGCCCGAGAAGCGGCGTCTGCTGCCGTGGCGCAGGTCCACCCCCAGTGTGCACGACGGAGATGTGAAGGACTCACTGAGGCAGCAGTCCAGAGGCTCTTTGCAGTCCTGAGAAGAGAAGAGAAATGAAAGAACACACTTTTGATATTCATTGAGAGTCCAAGAGATGTGGAAGATGAGAGTTTAGCGATGATAGGACATTAAAAGGGACATTGCAGAACTCAATTTATCAAATTTGTCTTCCCTTTAATTCAAAGTGAATCCTGTGTTTACCTCCACAGATACTTCTTTCTCCAGCTCATCCCCTTTTTGCCCACTAGGGGGTGCCACACCATTGTTTATGACTCAGATGGTGTCACATACAGAAGGTAAAGCACTACTTTTCTCTCTCTGGTGACCTTTCATTTTTGACACCTTTTCTCACTTATTCCAACTTCTTCTCTCAGATGAACTCATATAGAAATGTCGGCAAACATCTGAAGAAATTTGCGTCCTAAAGTTGTGGAAGTTAAATACATCAGGCTGACTTTTGACGCTCCATCTCACACACCCCTTCTCCGAAGACTCCTCTCTTATTTATCTAGTTAGCGTGTGCAAACTGATTGCAAGGCAGAAATAACTTGTTTATTTCGATGCTACAGTTAAATATACATGCAAGTCTGAGGAGAATGGCAAATATGTATTTATGTTGTCTCACCAGCTCGCGTTTATCGTTGTGAAAACCAGCGCTGTTGTTGTTGAGCATCTGAGAGACAGAAGTCATTCTCAGTTTGACACTAAACATTCCATAATTATGCCCTCTTGACTCAGCTTTTATCCACAATTATTCGTATTTCAATCAGTGCATTTCCTCTTCTCTCCATGGTTAGAAAATCAGTACAGCAATCTGTTGAATTCATTATTTTCCTAAAGCACTACAGGAAGGGTTTGGTATTTACTTTGAGAAGCTCAGATTTGAGTAAAGAGCTCGAATAGCAGCAGCTAAAAAACCACACAGTCCAACATCATGTGCACAATTCTACCAGTGTTTCCCAACGTGTATTAATTATTATTTTTTTGGGACCCAATTGAGAATAGGCCTCATATATAAATTGTGAGAAGAATTGGTGCGACTTGGTGTGACCTTTTTACTGCCATTTCTTTTGCACCACCTTATATTATCTTGAATAGTAGATCATCCATTTCAAAGAGTTTGATGAATCACAACATGATTGTGCGCGTGTGTTATTATAAACATATACAAATTAAAACATTTAAGCTACCTCGTTCTTGTCATTTCTTCTCATTAGTTAAATCTACATCTGGGTGGAGTTTTTCCTTCATCAGCCTTTCATATTAGATTCAGGTTAATATTATGAGAGCACGCAGGCTTTCTCGTGTGGATCAAAAGTGTACTACAGGAATTAAAACTTTGAAAGTAAATTTATTCGACTCCAAAAAAATTGCATCGTCAGCTATATTTTCATCATAAATGAATAGTTTCATCACAGTTCTTCACAGTCACATTTTCCGCTGTTCCTGTGTGTTTATGTGAGGATTCATCATTTGTGTCATGTCATAGTATATTCAATATTTTTGGTGTCGGACAAAACCAGACTTTTGTATATGACGGATTAGACTTCAGGAAATATGACGTGAAAATAATGTGCAGATAATCCCATTCATCCATAAAGTATAAAGGTTTCTCCTTGAGGAATGCGGGAGGGCTGGAGCCAATCACAGCTGACACTGGGTGAGAGACAATAACACACGGAGACCGACAACACGCTCGCGATCACACCTACGGGGAATTTTGAGCCGCTAATTAACCAAACCGGCATGAGAGCGAAGCCCCCGGAGGAAACGGGCTTCAACTCAGAACTTCCCCCGTTGTGTGTGAGCTTTTATTTGATCATGAAAACAATTGCCAGTTGCAGCTGTGTAGTCTCATCCGAAGAACAACCTGTGCTCTTTGTTGAGTAAGACTTCATTTACAGCAAATAGAACTGAGGTAGACATGTGTTTACATCTGGCACTGCTCGGGGTTGGCAGTAGGACAGAGAAAAACATGAATGATCAAATCATTTGTACTGATTCCTTCGTTTTAAGCTCAATACCTGCTGGGTCTTCCAGTAGTACGTCTTCCCAGTACACACAGCCTCCCACTCCTGGTCCCACAGCAGCTCTTCTTGGCCACTGAGCTTCCCCGCCTCCTCACAGCAGCTACCAAACTACCTGCATAAGGCTCCTGATTGCAAGAAATGACAGCTCAACGCATGTTGGCTACAAAGAGGAGCTGACTTGAGGGTGGAGACTTATTTTCCCTGTTCGATCAGCTAACGGTAAACAAGGACGCCGATTACTGGACTCGGTTGCATGCTGGTGGTACCGCACACAGCAGATGCATTGGGCGACGTGCTGTTGGGTTAATAACAAAATAAACATCAGCATACAGCGTTGGCCTCGAACTGTTTATTACAGTGGACACTCAATGCTCGGAGAATGTTAGTGCAGATACGTTTTCAAGTGTACTGAATGAAGACGTAACTTCTTGTATTTCACAACGTGACAAATCTTCTGTGTTTATGTATTCAGTGGTTGATCCTTTATACTGAACACGTGAACCTCACTGAGCTTGGTTGTGGTACTAAATGCCAGAAACCATTATATAATCTATAATATATATATATAATACATAATTGAAATATTGTATGTGTAGAAATAGTGTATATCAGTGCTGTTTAGTACTGTCTTCTATCCAATTAGGAGTCGAACAGTCTGACAAACTATTTTCACTTTGCATGTTTTCATTGTGTATGTTTAATCTTAGAAGTATTGTGTGTGCTTGGTGGTAATAAGGTGGCTAGTGTTCATATTGTTGTGAATAATACATTATTGATTGTCTTGTTTTTCTTCTTTTTATACAAAATAGGCAATGTTCATGTATTTTTAAACTACGAATCAAAACTTTAAAAGTGGAAAAACTTCAAATGTCTCCATTTTAGAAAATGTTCAATTATTGACGCAAGTGCGCCGCGATCAGCTGAAAAATAATTATAATACATGTCGTGTATTTGTGAAAAACAATGAAATTATAAAAATAGATATACCTTTTAATTAGAAATTATTAATATTTTGTTTTAATCAAATTATAAAATAGCTATAACCTTGTGATTGTGTTGACCAGCATGGCTCAGAGAGGAGATAGTGTGGTGGAAAGGAAAGGACAAAGTTATCACTTCAAAGATATTAAAGTGATAAGAACTGCACTGCAGAGGGGAGAGGATGAAGATAGGAAGACGGAGGTTGGTGATATTTGATTAGAGAAAAAACAAATCACATATTGTACGATAGAGCCCGATACTGAGTGAATCACATATCAGATACAGTAACACTGACAGAGGACATCACCATGCTGGACGCCCAACAATCCCCTGAGCCTTTATCACTCTTAAAATAGCTTTGAAGTAATAACAGTTTCCATATTTTCAAGGTTGGAGTTATGAATTCATTTTCTTTTTGATGGTTCATTGCTTATGTACAACCCACATGACAGCTCAAGTTGCTCCGGTTAAATACACAGAGCACATCAACCGTGATCTCTTCCAGGAAGTGAGTGTTACTCTGAACGACACCATTACCGCAAGTACAACTTCTTTCATGTGAGCCATTTCTCCTTTTTTCCTTTCCGCAGAGTCGCGCGGTAGTGTCACGTTTGGTCGACTGTGGGAAGAAAGAGACTAAAGTATGTGTGCGTCCACCGATTCATCAGACACGAGTCTTAAGCACATCATACTTTCAAAGACAAGGAAGGTCCAGACAGGCATGGATACAGTCAGTATCTCTCACAAACTCACACACATTAGGAGAACAAGGTCTATTCTCTTCCACACACACACACACAAACACCCAAAAACACACACAGAGTCCCAGCAGCCAGGTCACAAGGTCTCATCTGCTGGATAAGATTAACACAGAGACAATAATGTACGTTTACAGTCTTGTCAACACTCAATGTGTTCCCCACACACACCTGTCACAGCCCTTTGAGGCCGTCCTCGCCACAAAAGCATTGGTCATTTGTTCAAACAGCGACCTTCAGCAACTCTTTTGCTTTCATGTGATTTATCACGACTCTGCAGGGAAATAAACAACACGGGTTTAAGTCACCGATGTCTTTAAAGAAAAGCAAAGCGGGAAGCAGCAGGACGGCAAAAACAGGAGACTGGGACTTGTGTCGCCACTCAGATACAGAACAGTTGTGGTTTCCTTTCTACATGAAAATGACTTTCTAGCTATTACCCAGGATTCAGATGGATGAATAATTAAATGAGGAACATCTTTATACCTGAAAACAGAGCACAATAAATCATTACAAAATAACAAACTACACATTTTGCAAGTGGTGTTGGTCAGGAGCTCAGGCACAGAAAGTAGTGAAGAGGATTTCATTTTTATAGTTTAAAAAGTCTGATGTTTAAAAACAGTTCATTAGCTAAACTAATGAGCAAGAAATCTTAACTCACTTGTCATATCTGTCAGTTATATTTTATATAATCATATACTTTTTCATACATCCATACCCAAGACTGAATACATTTTAATTTTGCCAATTACACAGGTTTTGTAGAAACCAGATGTCGGACGTGAATGTTGAAGTCAAACTAAAGACGTTGCAGCGTGAACGCTGGATGTTGAAAAGCGGACGCTAAACTAAATTGCTGTCTATAAAAGTTGATTAATACCAATAATGTCTGAATGATGCATATTTTCAAGGTTTGTTGATAGACACTAAACTGAATTGCTGGCTTTAAAAAGGGAAATAATGCCCGTAATGTATGAAATATGTGAAAAATTGCACGGTTTGAACAGTTTCTAGCTCTATGAATAAGTCGAGGACTTGATGCTTGAAAAAGTGTGAAAAGTGGCCTGTATGTTTGTGTGTGCGTGTGTGTGTGTGTTTGCCAAATTACACAAATGGTGCTCATCTCAATCAGCTGCGCCTCGCTGCAATCAAAATGTCTCCTGATCACGCAACAAACTGCTGCTTTCAGATTCATGTTGCAAAATGGGAACGTCTGAAAACACAAATGAACCTCAATTTTCAAGCTAAAAGTACAATTTCTGTCCATTCGTTTTAATGGACACCTTATAGCTAATCAAGGCTAAACAATAACATCTACTTTCTATAGAATTATATTTGGGAGTTTTGTCAGGAGAGCAACGTTTTCAAAACCCTCTTTTGAAGAAAAATGTAAATACATTTGCGAGTAATTTGGGATTAATTAAAGTTCCGCGCATAGTTTGGAGAAATTTAATTGAATATGTCTCGCTCCCTCTGAGCTGAAATAGTCTGTGAGCCATTCAGTCTTCAAATAATTCAGTCTTGCTTTCTTTCGACAACTATTTGTAGTATTTGTGAGTTTTTTTCTCTGGGAGTTTAATGCATCTCAGGGCAGCCTTGACTGGCATCCTTCCCACTTCTCAGCCGCCCCCACCGACACACAAATCCCGCTGCACTCTCGTCACTTCCACGCGAAGGCAACAACACAACGGGGCGGAAAAGATGAGATGAGAAAATAACACCTGCTTCCTTTCTGTTTCAGAGTGGGAGGTATGGAGAGTCGAAAAAAAGGAAAGGAGGGGGGGGGAGTCTGACAGACCAGAGAATATGTCGGGAGGATAACGGCGAGGAAGCGGTGAACAGCTGGAGTGGGAGAGGGAGGACTTGCAGTAAAACGGCGAGTAAAGCGGAGAGAAAGTGAAGAAGGGAGGGGGGATAGCTGGAGAGAAGAGCGTGGAAGGAAGATGAGACTGAGAGAAAGAGAGGTGAAAGAGACTGATTAGTATTGTATGAAATAAAACATGTTCATCTAGAGCTGAGCTCCCAACTGTGTGCACATACAAATATGCCGTTCATCACACAGTGAGCATGTTCCACACCCACATGAAGCGAAACACTCATGTGTGCGGCACACATATATTAGCATGATTGAAAAATATATTGCTCGCAGCTAAAAGGGTTTGAGAACAAATGAATAAAAGAAATATGACGGTTGATATTGGTCTCAGGGTCAGAGGGCGTTTGCGTGACTTCTATATGTGTCATCGACCCGTCTGTGAAAAGGTGGATGACTTCAACTACGGCAGAGATTTTGAAATGAATTCGCTGATCTAAGAGGAAGAAAATGTAAATGTTGCTTTCGAGAACAGAGACCGGGTCGTCGGCGTTGATGAAATAGTAATTGCAGGATAAATAAACTTGATTTATAGGCGGCTAAAAGTGATGAAATATTGCCTGAGGTCGACAAAGGAACAGGATATTAATAAAACTGTTTGGTGAATTATTATCATCGGCCCTTTCTTTCTTTTTATCCTCGTCTTTTCTTTATTGCTGTGAAATAGGCCGATCCCTGCGTCTCAGACGAGTCATAAAATGAATTGCCTGCTTTCCCTCTTTATATAGGAACATGAGATGTGTGGTAAATTTTGCTTGTCGGAGGATCGAGCACAAGAACACATTCAGAGTAATTCGCCAAAGGCTATTTTCAAAGCAATTTCGAGCCCAATTTATCTAGCATGCACGGATGGAGAGTTGACTGGAGATGTAACAAAGCATGAGCAGCAGATTGAGATCCAGACTGAGTCCATGCTGTCGCTCTGCTCATGCTTTGTGTTTCCAGAAATCATTCTGTCCCAGAATAATGTTGCCTTGTTTATACCATCAATGCTTTCATTTGTTGACATGAAATTAACTCTAAAAAAAAACATGTAAAGATTAAAAACCTCTTTCGAATCTAGACATCTTGAAAAAAAATCCTGTTCATACCTTTCTCACCCCAGCTACTAAAATCCAACTATATTCTGGTGGAGAACAATCGCTGCTTTAATTGGTTCATTCAAATGTCGATAGAACACAATTCTGAAAAGAAAAGTCGTGATCGCAGCTTCTCGAATATCAATCTGTGCTTTTTTGTCTTCTTGCTTTGTCTCTCACAAATAGTACTTTACCACTCTCACAATGTCATACACAGAGACAAGAAGCCTTTGTGATATTTTATAGACTTTATAAAAAAAAATTAAGCCAACAGATGTCAAGGCTGCACGAAATCTTCCAAGCGAGAAAAAAATAACGGCATGTCTCCATTTTAATTAATTGAGAAAAGAGTCTACGAATAATAGATAATGAAAGTCATCACTTGTTGCTGGAGTCCATGAAAAACATTTTGAAACTTTGGTAAACAGTAAATTATGAGACGTTGGCTGTCGCTGGGAGGTAGAGGAGGTCGTCTTCCTCCTCTAGTCCATGTTGAAGTGTCCTTGGGCAAAACACTGAGCCCCACACCTCTTCCCTTCCGGTGGATATATAGCGTTGGCGTATAAATGGGCATGAATTTGAATTCATCTCCTCACAATGGGCAGGTGGCACCTGCATGGTAGTCACAACCAACAGGGTACGAATGGATGAATGCTGTGAAATGACGAGAAGCGATTTGCGCGGTCTGTACAAGAGAAAAGAAACAAAGACGTTCTCGTCCTGTCGCGTGGTGGTTTCCGAGAAAGAGGAAAGTGCAGAGTACATTTATTTCTGAGAAAATAAGACGGGTTTCCAAAAAGTCTGGATCAAAAAACAGGCAGAGGAACGAGCTGGACTCAGGCACACACAGAGTACAAACCTTAACAAACTATTCGCCAATGGGGGAGGAGACAAACAGGGTGAAATACACAGGGAAGGTGCAGGTGATTAGACACAGGAGGAAACAATCAGGGACAAGGCACACAATCAGCACACAATCAGCACACAATCACCGGGGCATGACGTGCAGGGAAACAGGACACACGAGACAGAACTACAAAACAAAACAAGGAAACACTCAAACCATGACAACAAGTCCAATTACTAATGATGCGACAGGACTTGGAAAAAGTGTGTATATTTGACTAAAATCCCTTCATTCTCAGGCTCAGAGAGAAAACAAATAGCTTTTAGGAGATGCTTTCTTTCTCACTTCCGAACTGTCCCTCTCATTTTCACTTATTGTGTTTGAAAAGTATCACAAACTCTGAGTTATAGGAAATAAAATAAGTGAAAGGAAGCTAACGCAGCTCACTGACAATACATAAGAGGAGCAACGACAGGGAGTGAAGTCAAAGCAATGCTGGGAAAGTTACTGACAGGCAAAGGGCAAGAGGTCACAGTTTCTCTAATCCCACAGTGCCACCACCGGAAAAAAAAAGAGTTATTGTTGGTGTGGTAGCCAGCATCACTCCTCCTGACACAATAGGTGGATAGAGAGGGCGGTGGACGGCTGCAGTGTTTGTCAATACCCACACAGAGACGATGGAGGGAGGTGACATTAATGTCAATGAAGAGAGAGGAGAGTGAATGAGAGCAGGACAGATAGGAGGTAAGAAGGAAACGAAAAAGTGTTTCTCTGGCTGAGATTTAACCTTCAGCTTCCAAGCTCTCTAATTGGAGAATGAACAGCTGTTCGGTTTGACCCACACTCCCTGTAAATACAAGCTCAACTGCCAGAGAGAGAGAGAGAGAGAGAGAGAGAGAGAGAGAGAGAGAGAGAGAGAGAGAGAGAGAGAGAGATGTATTATAACAGAGGAGAGATGGAAGCTAAAGGAAGTGAGAGGAACTGACAGGGAGAGGCAGCAAGAGAGATTACGGGTGAGAGGGGAGGAAAGAAAGAGAGGATGAAAGAACATGAGGAGACAACTGAACATCACAAGTTCTCGTCTTCAAAATGACCCAAAATCAAAACCGTCTCCAAGCGTAATTCCTTTTTTTGCTAACCCGACACTTCTGTGGTTACGAGGTAAGTTTAAAGAAACAGTCCGGCATAATGGAAATACATTTGCTTTCTTTCCAGGAGTTACATGATTAGATCCACACTCATGCCTGTGTGCTACATGTTATCTTAGCTTAGCATGGACACGAGAAGCAATGGGAACCAGCTAGCCGGGCTCAATCCAAAGTACTGTAACGCTCTTTTTTTTTCCAGATATGTTGAGCTATTGCTGTAAAGTTGGAAACAATATTCATTTATTTGGTTGGTATTAGGAAAAGATAACTACATCGAACTCTACGCCATCATTTGGTTCTGACTCGCATCATTTATGATTTGCAGTCAGGTAGATGTAAAAATAGTTTTTGTTGGTTAACTGACAGAAACAACATTTACGACAGCACTTAACATTGAAAACTGTCCGCTACAAATGGATTATATCATTTCATATCTGTACGAGCTATAGGACTAGATAATGATGAAAATAACACCCCCACTGACTGTTTGGTCTGTGTCATTGAAAATGCCATCTCCAATGACTCATTGAAATAAAAATGGTAATTTAATTTGGATCATATTAAACTTAAGATAATACATTACATTTAAGGACCTGCACACATCCTAATTGAACAAAACCATTGTAATTCCTGATTTAATCTAGAGGAGACAGTGAGGTTTAAAGGTTAAATTAAAGCCATCACCTCATCTGGATATATTACAGGGCTTGATGAGAGGAGTGTGTGCACAGACACACGTCCCTGCAAACCTTAGGAAATAGATTTTAAGTGAAAGATTGGTTTCCTGCTTAAATCGTCTGTGGAGATGAGCAAACACACTTCAATACAAATGCAGTCATACACACCAGTTGTGGCATGCATTCAAGCTAAAAACACTAGAGCACACACACGCACACACACACACACACACACACACACACACACACACACACACACACACACACAGCTGTGATCTGCATGGGAATGAGGTCATTAGGTCTGTGGAGAGCACATGGACATTGTTTAATCTGTGCACCTCTCTGGACACCTCAGTCCAACAACACACAATTACACACTCCACAAGGATCACAGGACTCTGTGCAGATCCTTGTGCACACTGAACCCTGTTCACTGGAACACACACACACCCTCATAGTTCACTGACAGCCTACAAACCCACCAAACTTCAGCGTGATGATGGGCCAAATCATTAACACACACACACACACTTTCACCACTCAAATCTAATCCCTGCTGAACATTACCAGCTAAATCTCTTCTGTTATAATAACAATATCCTTCCTCAGTGCACTTAACCTCATTGATTCAGGAAACACTTTCACTGAAACCTGTGCGGTAAATACACAGCGTTTAGTGGGCATAGCAACACGGTAAAGTGTTCCTTCATTTCCTCATCTGTTGTAAGTCTCGTAAGAGCCTTCACACATCGCAGTACAGTACAAGGTAGTAGACCGATGTTGAGCCACCTTTTCAAAGGTTTAAAGGTTTGAAGATGCGTCTTCGTGAATTCAGTGTCAAGCCATTGCTTGAATAAATTTAAGATCAGAAAACATTGGCTTCTTTTAAAGGAAAAAGTTAGACATTTTTACTGATTTTAACGGAATACTTCCACATTTTGTTCGACATGATCAGAGTGAACTCCATACTTGAGTTAACTTACAGGTGGGAGGCAATCCGCTTTGCATAAAGACTGGAAGCGGGGAGACACAGCTGGCTCTGTCTTCACATCGAGCAGAAGTGTGTGGTTTCAGGAGACGTGATGTGCTTTCCCAAAAACTGTTTGCATGGAACGGTTTCGCTGGTTGCTGGTTGCTTGGCAAACTCACTGTGACAATAAGTTGTTGAAGTATTAACTCCTCATGTAGAACAAAAAGGATTTGTGTTATTAGACGTCTGTAGAGGTGTTCGTAGGCATTTTGGTTCAACTTAAGACAGCCAGGCTAGTAACTTCCCCTTGCTTTCAATCTTCATGAGCTAAGCTACATAAATGTGGTATCAATTCTATCATCAAATCTCAGGTGCAAGGCAAAAAAACAAATTATATTGCCCCAGTTTATGGAAAACCTTCTGTGTACTTTAAAGACACATACGCTTCAGTGTGACTCTGTACTATCAAATGTTTCTCTTACCCCTCTAAAATAAAGTACATGTCATTCACTCAATAGCTTGCTCCCATTCATGTGCAAAGGCTTGTTGTGAAAGGCCGAATCAGAGATGTGTTGCACATCTTAATTCTAACTCTGGATTAGTTAAAGTAGTTAAAACAAGGGTTAAAACAGGATTAGTTTATGTTCAATGTCTTCCATGATGGATTCCCACAAAATGTAAACAAATTCACAATGTATGTTTAACAAATACGAAACTAAATATCGCTGAATTATGCCATATTTCTCCTAAACTAAATATAACTGCTAATCCAGGTTTAGTCTAGGTTTAAAATAACTGGTGCAACAGTTTTGATCTAGATTTAAATGGAAATCAAACCGAGATTACCAAAGGGTTAGATTTACCCAGGATTAGTTGTAAACTAAGGTTAAACTAGGTTTAAAGTTTGATGCAACTGGATTCAAAGACAAACCTGGTTTGAACCGAGTTCAAGAGTTAATCCTTGTTGGTGCAACCCAGCCATAGTGACTCAGGCTGATATTCTCTCCCTCCCAGAAGCTGCCGCTGACAACTACAGTGACGGATCGACCGGCTCAGGTCGGCAGGTCAGACGCCCGAAAGCTGAGGCGAGAAGTGTTGATTTGATGAGTGTGGAAGTCCACTACGGTCACTGCACCTTAAAGGTCTGGGAGCTGCTCTAGGAACAGCCTGCCCTTCAGTTTGTTTTTCTGATCCAGGGGTTAAAAAAACAGAACAATGAGTCA
Source organism: Clinocottus analis (assembly GCF_023055335.1). Taxonomy (NCBI): domain Eukaryota; kingdom Metazoa; phylum Chordata; class Actinopteri; order Perciformes; family Cottidae; genus Clinocottus; species Clinocottus analis. The sequence continues at coordinate 7,078,470 of NW_027175965.1, forward strand.
CTCTACTGAATGTGATTTGGCTGAAAGCTTAACATCACCCCTTCAAGAAAATAGGTAAAGGTAAAGGTTAGAGGGTCGAGGAAAATAAGGAGAAAATTAAAAGGACGTGCAATGGACACATGGGTGAGGTAATCAAGTGAGAGAAAAGAATGTACTCAAATGGAGAAACAATGTACACAATGTACAAAATGACACGGCGAGAGAAATAATGGATAATGCACACCCACACCTTCAGTACTGTTTGAGCGACAGGACCAATCGTCCACAGCCACTGGTAAGTGCATGTTTCTGTCCATACGGTGGGAACGTATAGTATGAATGTGTAGGCGCCGCACGGGAGCTTTCCCAACCATTTCTCCAACAAGTGAATGCAATTGATTTTCAAAAGCAAGTGTGGTGTGTGGCAGCAGGGTGTGCTGGAAGTGTTGTTCAACTCAAGGAAGTTGACTACTTTTTTTTCCCCCGGAGCCTTGAGCCTTTGTGTTATCTTACACGTCGAATCAGGATTCAACCATGAATACGTGTTGTGTTTTAGTAGGTTAGTGTTGAGTTTTACATCGAAATAGTTCCCAAGAAAAGTGTCTGTCGTAAAGGCTCCAGATGAAAAAAGATGCTTAGCGAGCTCACCTGCAGGCGTCGGTCCTGAGCAGCAGGGTTTTTTCCCTCAAAGATAAATAGACCTATAACAAGGCCACTGTTCCCACAGGATTATGTGAGACTCTGCTGGGTGGACGAGTTATGAAAAATGCTTGTTTTTTTGTTCATACATGTGCAAAAAAAAAAAGGTATGAGGTTTGCATGAATAAAAACCGCGACAAATGAATAGAATATGTGGATAAAAGATTAGCTCTCCACATGCATACATTTAAATTGGTGGCAAGGATCAGCAGCAGATCAAACATAGGTGCAGGATGTGTCGTGCTGAGGTGTCAAAGACGATACACAATGTGTGCACGCGCCGGTACCTGGCGGGGTTTAAACATCGCACCACATGTATACGACCTGTTAGTCAGATTGAGATCAGAGAAAGAGGGAAACGCAGCGGGGAGAAGATGGGACCGAACCAAACAAAGTGTGTGCAAGAGATATGATGGAGGAGGAGAGAGCCAGACAACGCTCAGAAAAGAGCTGTCACAACATGGGGTGACTAACAATAAAGGAAAGATTTAGAGTATCGCATAGAAAGTCCTGGATTCTGTGTGGATGTAGACAACTTCTTAACGCTGCTTTTGCCAGTAGAAAACTGAATACCTCCTACTATTTGTTCTTGATTCACACTGTTACAAAAATAAACCCGTCTCTGTCTCTCTGTCAGAGATTCATGCACGCTACTCAGTGTGTATGCCTCTTTTTAGTCTCTATAAAAAAACATTTTGTTGAATTAGTAAGAACAAGGAATGTATTTGTGTTTTTTAACCCTGACTTTACAACAAGGTCAATATGTTTAAACACAGTGTACTTAAACTCTCCTTCAGCAATGACATCAAATGTGTTTGATTGAATTATGGCATATATATATATATATATATATATATATATATATATATATATATATATATATATACATACATACATACATACATACATACATATATATATATATATGTTCATTCCATTATGTAATTGGTGAGATGATTCAGTGACATGATGACTTACATTGTTGGGAGACACTGTGAGAACACTCCTGCTCTTCCTCATCTTTCCTCGAGTATCTCCCTCGCTGTCCGACCACAGCTTCACATGGACACCTGGAACAACAAAGAGACAAATATGTTTGTTGTTTTAGAACAAATGAATATGAGACCGCTGGGCTTGATGGGATATCAATTACCAGATCAACTAATAATGTAAACTATTATTAGTTGCAGACCTGATACAAGTAATGATATCAAGCATATGAGGCTACTAAAGACACTTTGTGCATTTAAAGTCTACTGCAAACTACATTTTATACATTTGGCACTGACTGAAGTATTCAACGATGTATGTTAACTCTTTGCAGACTCAAAAACAAATCACTTCACGTCACAGCGGCTCCTACAAAAGGAAAGTACACAGAAACGATTCCTCATGGTGTAGAAGCAGCCGCTTAGGCCGAGCTGAGGCAACAGCAGGCAGAGGATGACTTGAAGAATATGAGAGTATGTCAAGAGTGAATGTTGAAGCGTTACTGAGGTGTTCTGCCTGAACTGGGTCACAGATTATGAAGACTGCAAATTACACACACCATCCTGACATTTATCTTATTGTGCTGCTAATAGAGCAAATTAGAGAAAACAGCCTCTGCCTTTGAGTCGCTGTAAGAATATAACTGTTAGATGTGTTATGTAATAAGATTACAGTCTTACATGAACAACACCACAACGTGTACACACGTGATAACACACAACTGGTATGTAATATAAAACACAACGAACTTAAAGATCAATGCATATTTAATCCCAAAACATGTTAATTATCATGTGTAATGTAGAGCAATGGGGTGCATCGTAAACAGATGCATAAACAAACCAAAATGAACACACAAATCACGCACGAGCACACGTGATCTACACAACTGATTAACACCCATCACGACTCCTTCAGCTAATCTTTCCATTTTACTAATCCTTATTAGTTTTCGCTCTTGCCTCGACAAATTGTGTCATTTTTGTAATTATTCCTCTCAATAACACATAATGAAACCTGACCCCCCCCCCCCCCACACACACACACACACACACACCCCTCCCTTCATTCAAAGCAGGAGACAGGATTGACTCCACAGTCATTGAGCTTCTCTCTAATGAGCCAATTGAGGCCGTCGTTAAAAGGCCCTGAGAGCTCACATGTTCTCCTGTGACTCCATGACGGTTTATTTTCTTTCCACCCTTCAGCATCAGCGAGGGCGAGGTAAGCGTCAGCCGAGGAAAACAGCAATACAGAGGGAGGGACTGGCGGTAAAAGATTAAAGAGATGGATGTTTCAGGGAATATCAGGCCCAATTAGAGGAGGAGGGGTTCAGAAGATGACGTGAAGATGGAGAATTAGGAAGCGGAGGAAGACACAGTCGGAGGACTCGATAAGGTCTTTCTGTTTAGTGGAATAGTTCAACAATTATTGAAATGTGTTGAATCCCATTGCGTGCTAAACTAAGTTAACCAGCTGCTGGTTTCATCGTCATGTTTACCGTTCAGATGATAATGGGATCAATCTTTTCTTCTAACTCAACACAAGAAAGTATAAAGTGTACTTTCCAAAATGTCAATTTGCAAACAAAGTAAAGTCGCCTTTAGGAGATAAATATTCTGTCACAATAATTAATTAGATTATTTTTTTAATTGATTTGTTTTGAATATGTAACAGGCAATAATAAGAAAATAAAGTAAGAGTGAGTAAGAAAACATATACAGCAATGTTCTAAATAAATAATGTTTGAAAAGGAAATAGGTATACGACCCTATTGCCTTTCTATGAACTAAATCATAAACACAATGTTTATATGTTCTTAAAAATGACCAAAGCAACAATTACAACAATCATCACAGTCCAGAGAAAGACCACACCCTTTCCTCATCCCTATAGCGCTCAAAAAACGCTCTTTTATACACTTTATTATTCTGCTGCCGGGAGGTAAACGTGTTCTGTCTACAACATGTGTGCAGTCGGTAATTGAGATCAACCGCTCATGTCCTTGAAGCAGATGGACACGTTTCAGATGGAAAAGAGAGGACAACCTTGACACTATTACATGAATCCACTCCCATGACACCACCCGATGGAGGAAGAGCAAACGCTGCAGAAGAACATACAGGATTCCTCTTAAAAGCCTTGACATGGATGTTTCTGGACGGCTACAAGAGCTCGCGACAAAGCACCTTCAACCGATCATTACTTTTTATTAAAATGTTCTCCCACAGTGTAATTTGTCTAAACTTTACAGTAACAAACCGACAGGTAACACAGACTGTCGGCTAGTGATTTCTAGGATAGCTCAAAAGCACGTGTACATACATTTCATAGTGAGCAAAGCTGCTGACGATGATCAGAGTTCACGGTCTTGGAGGGAGTTTAATTGCACTGCAATGGTAGAAGGATTTTCTAACGTCCCTTTTTCTGAGGCTACATTGTTACTCTGATTACAGTTTTTCTCCAAAACGATCGTTTAAACAGATTTATTATTATAACAAATCATTTTGTTGGAATTACTAAATCTTCAATATGTTTGTTCTCTCACTCGTCGTTACACGTGATGCGTAAATCTTTTCCATTAACCAATAAGCACGCCAGACTTAATTGGCGTAAATGCAAAACATAGTTCTTTCTCCTCATCGTGTGTAGTGTGAGTTTTTTTGCGAAAGATATTGTATAAAGTTTGAAAAGTATTGAGCTTATTGAGATGAATGACATTAATTAGGTAATTTAGTAGGAAAAAATGTCTTGAATATAAATAATACAGAGGCAATAATCAGTGGCAGAGCTTCTCTGTGGGGATCCGTTTCAGTTATCACCATTAGCAGATAATTAATGGGTACAGAGGACATTTGTGTTTTGGAGCAAAGCTGAAAATTGTGCACAGATGTAGAAAGCAGTTTATGGACACAGATTAGTGCTGTAACTCAGGAGATGATGCACACTGCTACTAACGAGGTGTGTGTGTGTGTGTGTGTGTGTGTGTGTGTGGGTGTGTGTTATGGTGTATTCTAATTAGCATTACTTCTGCCTAATTGGGAACATTAGTTTAGACAGGTGTGACACACAAACATCAACGCCTGCAAGCAATCAAGCTAACTATGCTCTCTGAATGATAATAACCAAATGATCTCTGAAGCGTTAGAGTTTAAGTGTCAGCGGCTTTTCTCAAAAGAAAACGTGGCCTGTCTCGCCTTTCACTTGCAGTCAAATGAAGAAAGGGGCAGAAAGCTAGACAACGTGAAACACAACCTCAGAAAGCTTTTCAAAGTGGCAAAGGCACTTCTTAACAGGTGCACTGTTCTGAACAAAGTCTTTGCTTGGCGACAAACCCACGCGTTAAATATGTGATAATGGAATTCTAGTAGTTAAACCGTGGTACTGCTTTGTCTGTGTTTTTTTGTTGAACGCATAATTCTGGAGGTGAATGTTCCCTCTTGACCCTCTGCAGCTCGTTGTACTGAGTGCGATGCAGCTTCTCATTATTCATTGTTTACTGGCAGGCATTCAGAGTGCAGTATCTGCTGTACACCTCCAGGAAGTGGCACTTGGCTACAAGACAAACATTTCCTTTCCAAGACATTAGGCAGGCAATGGATCATAAAGAAATCCCCGAGAAACCAATTCCCCCTCCTCCCCCTCCCCGGCCTGCAGTTCTCAGGTGTTTAATTTAACATGTCGCACAGGGAGACACTTTCAGGCGTCGTGGCAAAGTGTGACATGATGTTCCGTCGCGTCTTCGCACGCCCTCTCAAGTTCACATGCAGCGGCGTCGTTGGGAGGTGGCTTCGACAGAGCATGTCGTGTGTCAGCCGACGAGAGTGGAGATGACAAGCTCCACGTCTGAGTGTCCTGAGTGACCGACGGGCGCAGCAGGACGCCAGACGGAGGAGGGGAAGCAGAACGTGAGCAGCTGACTCTCAGTCGACCCGTCCTCCGGTCCACATTTCTGTCACCTGACTTAAAGTTAGATCTTCTCTGTTCTATAAGGTTGTAAAAAAGAGGTTAAGCTTGGTAGTTTAATACGAGGGCTTGTAAATGTACAAACAATCAACATGCATGTTTCTGACCATGCTTCTGTTCATTGCAAAGTGAGAATTTCTGTAAAACCAATCAGACTTCTGGTCCTCTGGATACCTCATGTTTTGCGGAGGATTTGCCTCCTACATTTATGTAACACTGTGTTGCTACTCTGGACACCATAGCGCCCTTTAAAATGTCTAAAGTTGTTCCTGCTTTAATGAAACTATCAATAATAAATCCATTAGAAGAGTTTGAAATGATGATTAATTGTGTTTCTCTCTGCACGTGCCATGGTTAACACTTCCTGATATATTTCCAGTATATTCCAGGAATTTCTACCTTTTGCTTTTTTGTTAATTTAACAAGTGATTAACAAGCTAATGCAGTGACCCAAGGAGTGGTTAAAAGACTCCAAAGACTTGAAGAAAGATACCACTTAAGTGACAATTAATGTCAATCCGAGGCTACAGGGACATTCAGTCTGTCTGCATTCAGTCATTGAGTCACTATCATCTGTCATGCTGTTGCGTCATGCAAGTAGACGAAAGGCGTACAACAAAAAAACATCAAATGCATTTGCAATATATTCTTTATAATTCCTTCTCTGTATATTATAGCACGCAGCGACTGTCTGCAGCGTGATCTATAGAAACATGAGATAATGTGCACTGACGCTCCACATCTTTCAATTTTCACTTCCTCATGTTTTCGATCATCTTTGTGTGTGCGGCTGCATGACTGTGTCTGTCTGTGAGGGAAAGGCAGAGAGCAACAGAGGCAGAGTGTGTGCGCACACACCGATAGCGTGACGGCAATACAAAGAAGCTCAACACAATTCTCAGAACTGTTTGAGTATTCTGTTGTTTTGGCCTTGTATAAATGAATACTGTGATTATAAATAAATACTTAGAACACCCTTAACATACAAGTTAATCCTGGACAGATTCTGAATCCTTACAAATCCTGTGGAAACACGCGGCAGTGCAAACTCACCTTTGACACGCAAGCTTAAACTTCATAAAAAATAATCTGTAATACAAATACAAAGTTAAGATTACATTGAGAAAGGAGAACACAATAGAAGTCCACGAGCCAGCCACTACATAAGTGAACAACGTGCCATGAATTAAATACTTGCTGGAAGAATTATTATTCTAAAAGTGTAACAGACCTGTTATTTTTTTTACCCTCGACTTGGTTAAATAATTCAGTTTTCATCATCCTGATATTTTGAGCTCAGTTTCAGCATAAATGCCCTTCTCTTTACATAAAAAACATGCATATATTTATATGTATATTGATCGTGAGGATAAGAATATATCGTTGCTGGTTATCATGAAGCCTCATAATAAAAAGCTCAGTGTTATTTAACTTCCTGACCGCAGAAGCGTTCCCTACAGAGTCTGACACGAAGCAGCTTGGCAGTATTTCATCATGTCGTTCAAGGTTGCTTCTTTTTTTTTTTTTTACCTAAGGTTCACTGGCTGGAAGAAATATTGATTTAGTCAGTGTAGCTCGTGTTCTTGTCATCTAATATTCAAATATATATTAAATATATTCTGTCTCATAGAAATAAACTATTCAAACACTGTCAAACTGTATACAATTTATGTTTCACAATAATACTAAATAACCACTTTCAGGATGATTGATACGACACTTTACTGAATCCAGAAAAGCAATCTAGTATTTCTTCCTTAATTAAAGGAAAAACCATTTCAAAAATGACTTTTCAAAATGTTTTATGTGATTTGAATCCTCTTCATCCACAAGCAGTTCCTCTGCACTAATCCAATATAAAGCACTCAGATGTCCAGGCAGAGGTGCTTTAAAAAGCTCCTATCAGGGATATCATCTCAGTTTGCTTAACCCTAAAAGTCCCTTCCTGTCGTCATTTACAGAAGACAGCAGTTATTTTATTTTCTGTGTTCTGGGTATCACATGATTATATATTTATTCAAATCTTTGTATGTTCTGTATTTCCTTTGTGATGCATTGTTTGAACAGAGAATCGGGGCACTGACGTTCATGGGAGTACTTTGGTCCACCAGCACATTAGAAACCTCACACCTACTGCAACGGCACAATATGTGGTCCCTGATTGGCTTTTTCAGGTTAGCACCTTAGTGTGGGGGTTGCCACACTGGTAATTACATCTGTATATAATGTCCTCACACTCGCAGCCTCAGGCTAGATAAAACATAACATTGGCATAAACAAATCTACTCCAAATATTTCACAAACCCTCCCACTCAGTTTAGCAATATTACTTAATGTACTATCAAACATGCTATCAGGGTAACTTAATTTGTTTCAGCTGGAAGAGCACGACTTGGCATAGCTACCGTATACATTTGAGTTAGTCAATTAAAAAGTGCAATTATTGATTTTGTCCTCTGGGGACAAGAAAATAGTTTCGCAGCTGCGACCTCGTGTCGCTTACACTGGAGTCATTCTCAAAAAGGGAAACGCCATCGTCAACAACAAACAATGTCCACGTATGAATTCCCTGTCACATGGAGATTGTCCTCTCAAGGAGAGTGACAGACAGAATCATTTAAGCAAGTGCCCCAAAAGTCGTAATGGAAAGATGGGTCAACAAAACACCAGACTTTAAAGGCACAATTTAACACATCTTTTGCTAGCACCTCCTCCATTATTGTGTATATGGTGTTCAAATGTGTTACTTTGACCCAAGCTTCATCGACTTCTGTGAGCACAACCACTCGCTGTTGACCACAGAAAAATGGATGAAAATTCATTATTTGAGTCTCTGGATTTCCACAAGAAATGATATTCAGAGTGAAATATCAGCGTGCCTAGTTTGTTATGAAGACATGTAGCAATCGACTATGTACAACATTAGCTTGTTAGCTTGTTTAGCCGTGTTGGTAAGTACAGCAGCAACCAACATTTGTTTGGTCTTTTTGTGCCTGACCCTAATCCAACCTCAAGCATGGGATGATGCTTTCAGAAGGCACTGACAAGTTGAGACGGGCATCAGATCAGAAAACCACTGAATGTGTTGTTTCACAGGGCACAGACAAACAAAATTACATGCAGCAAAGGCACACTGGAGACTCTACTCATATACTACATCCAGTTAGCATTGTGTCCTCCATTGCCACATAGACCAAGTCATTACCGTTCATATTAAAATGTAATCTATCATCTATTAGGAATATACAATGTTTTCATTTCAGATCTGCATCTTGTTGAGCAAACTTCCTTCCCTTTGGCTATAAACACAACATCAGAAGATCCCAGCCTGTGCTAGAACAAAAGGAGAGTATTAAATAGGCCAAACTCTACCGAGCGAGCAAAGTTTCGTGACACACTGAAGAGGGACGTATGTGAAACTATATTGAACAGGAATCTGCCGCCTACAGTCTCTGAAAGCCTCCCACATGAGAAAAAGAGGAGAAAAATCACAAAGCACGAGTAAGAGCAGTAGAAATAGATTCGTAGCTTGAATGTGGTTTTTTTTTCAGCTGGAATTTTTCACCTTGTTTTTTCCCCCTAACCCAGGTTTACTCAGCAAATGTAACAAATGACTAACCTTGAGAAAACAGTCCATTGCTGCTTGGGCACATACTTTAATTCAGCTGAAAAATAAACAAGTGCTACAGCAACATGACATTTTAAAATCGATTTCTAGACTCCCATTATGCAACTTATAGGTTCTCAAACCAGCTGTTGGAAAACTTCCCACCATTTTATGATTTATCTGCAGGAAGAAAAAATTCATTCTGTTCAGAGATTCCACTTTCGTCCTCACAGAGATCATTGGTGACAGAAAATCAGTGCTCAGGGAATTTCTTTAATGAGCAAAAGACTCTATTTCCTCTATATTTCTCTTTATAGGCCCTCTCTTTCCCATTTTAAAACCCCAACTTGAATGTTGTCATTTCATATACATAAACACAGCCGTGTCTCATGCATCCCAGCAACACCTCCTCAAGTGCTAGGTGAGACAATGCAAAAATCAAAAATTGATTAGCGTTCCTCATTTCTTTGCTTCCTCAAGCGGTGCCATTCTAGCAAAGGGCTGCAATCAAGAGTGAGGACTGCACTCCTGTTGATTATAGAGAGCGTAAAAACTGAGGAGGGACTTTGTTTATTATTAAAAAAAACAAGAGGACAAATGGCAGTGGAAAAATACTCTTACATACTGCACATGCTTGACTTTATCTCTGTGACTCTATTAAGTTGCAGTAAACATGTTTTTTTTACTTTGATTTTACTGAGCAATAAAGTTACAATATTTAGTTGTCATCTCACTGCTTAAAGGTACACATAGCTGCTTTTATTGTATCCTTATTTATTTATTCATCTTTGTGTTACTAGAATATCTTGAACTAAAATCTAAAGATGCGTAACTTTTGATTCGGCAAAGCATTACGTTTGAACTTGCCCTGCGTCATTTCAGCTGGTATAGCTATGCAGTAGTATTACTGTGCAGCATTTTCACGCAATCTGTTTGACATGGATTATGTTCATGGGATCAACTTGCGTTTGACCCAATCATAACCAAACGGCTGTCATGGGTTAATACCCTCGTCAACAGCTGCAATTCTACACATCACTGCTCACCCATGGAATTACAACACAGCGCATAAACAGACAGGATGCTCTGCTGAACAGAGTTGCTGGCAACCTGAAGGTTGGATGGTGCCACTTTGACTTCTATGTATATATCTATACTGTATATTATTTGGTGTCTTCATGAAAAGCTAATCAATCAGTTATAACCCAGTTCACACAAACACACAAAACATCCCGCAACCTGCAAATTGAAGCCTCAAATGTAACTGTGACAGAGCAGAATTATGGTTAGGTCGACTTGGAGATCGACAGGATAATCCTAAAATAATTCTATAGTAACACTATTGTGACTTCATATTAATACCATAGTGGTTAAAGACCTGCAGGGTCGGGTTGGTCTTCAGCATGTCAGAGAACAACAAGCACAAGTTTCTCCCACATCACCGAGTCAAGAGTCGAGAAGGTTAAAAGCTGTTGACTTGGAGACTGTAAATATCTGCTGCAATTCACCAGAGTATTGATTACCAAGGTATTACATGGAGAAAAATACAATATTTACTGGCTCTCGGGTCAAATAGATTCTTCTTGCCTTGACAGACTGAGGATCTTTTTCGACACAAACACAATTTCTCTTTTCACGGCGGGAAAACCACCGAGTGTAATTCATACCTTTTTAATCGTGGTTCTGTTCAATTGGGGAGTGGTCGCGAAACAGAGACACAGCACACACAACCCCGGTGTTGGCAGAAGCACACATGAATGCAATGAAGCCAGTGTTGATGCAGTGTGTTTGTCTGTGTGTCGGCTGTCTAACACCTTGGTCCAGAACGAAATATCTAAAAAACTAGTGTATGAATTATCATTAATTAACATTCTGAATCTCATGGTTGAGCAACCACTGGGAAAGCCGATCAAGTAAAAAATAATACATTTATAATATATATTATTATTATATTTATTAACATTTTCACTACTAACCACCATCCATTTGAAAGTGTAGTTGAAAGCACCGGTGTAGCATATTGTAATCTTGAGCAGAGAGTGTTGTATAACGTTAATAATTAGGCTGCTGTTTACTTCATTTGAGCAACCACGGGCAATACCATGAAGTTAGAGAGGTCTATCAGGCAAATAATCACAGTGTAATCAGCACTCACACATGGGAGCATACATTTATGCAACTACGAATAAAGGGCTCATTTAATGTAACAGATATCGCAGTTTAGATTTTTTTATTATATTAAGACTGTTTTTGCTGTTTTTGCAAATCGACTCTTCAGCTAGTAGTTCTTTTAAAAAAAAAAGAAAACGAGCTGCTCAGCCCAGATAGCTAGCTAACGCACCATATTTGCTGTTTATATTGCTTCTAATTGGGATGAAGAAAACATCTGTTGAGTATTTTAACGTAACATTGTTTGATTGTGTTGAATTTAAAAATTTAAAAAATGAACACCATCCAAGGGTTAATCCAACATCCGATAGTTAAAAACCCTATGAATTACGGATTTTTCCCGCCAATATTTTAATAAACACAAAAAAAGGGGTAAAATGTGTCAAGACAAGATGAAAACAAGATGAAGCATCAAGCCCCTGGAGCACCTTGGATTGCATTCATTCTGCCAGAGGCTATTCTTTGTTTGGACAGAGCAAACAGAGTGCAGGTGCAGCAAGGACACAAAGAAACTGTAACAACCAAATTGTAGGAAGGGTAGATAAAAATAGCCATATTGAAAATAAAAAAAAGGTTTCAAAGAAGTAAAATATGAGCCTGGTTTGTTGTTTTTTGATGTATGTGCTTTGTTGCTGTCTAATACACTTAACAGCAGAACTATAGCTTTGTAAAGGTAACAGTCTTTCTGAGAGTGAGAGAAGAGCGACCCTTTGTTTATGCACTTCAATTCACAATAAATTAACCAAGATTTTTCATGTTGGTCTGGGATGTTTACAAGAGGCTTGACTCTCAGAGGCAAGGAGAGAAAGTGAGACCGAACAACTCTCAACCTTTCTATCAATCTATACTGGATTGTGAAAACGATGACGTAAGGCAGATAGTATGACAAAGAAGCCATCGAACAGCTGTAGCCTTTAAACGTGTCAAACTATGAAACATTTCACAAAACCTCCCAGAGAGCCACAGTGTTCATGACACATGCATTGGGTAATCTTCATCTTCTGACGAAGAGCATAGGATGTGATTAAAAACTCTACAACGGCCACTATGTGGACCTTGAGGGAACTTTGTAAAAGAATAAGAATGAATTTCAATTTTTGATCTCAGCTCGGTGGACTCTGTAACCTTCAGGTTGCGCATGACAAATAATGTCTCAGATCACTGGCGGTTCTAATAGATTATAAAAAGAATATCTCCACAGGTACTATTATGTACAAAATGAAAATACAAGTGTGCAGATGTTGCATTGATAAATTAATACTTCTTTCCGCTCCATACTTCTAACAAAAGCCCAATTATCATGAAATTGGCTCTGGCTGTCAATGTTGTAATTATAGTTGGCTGACAACCACTTAGTCTACATTTCTTGTTCAATCTTTTTTCCCCATACTAATGCATGGGCTCAAACAGCTGTGTCTGCTCCTCCACCATTATATATCAATTCCATTTGGCCTATAGATCTACGGGCATTTTCCTGCCGTGGCTCTATCGACCAGAGAAGTGGAAGCCCACTTAAAAAAAGCCCAGTGAAGATGATGGCGGGATGGATCGGAATAGTTTATAAATGGCTGATACAAGAAGAGGAGGAATGGTATGTTGTGAAACTACAATTTGATATGTGGAATGACAGAAAACATGAAGGACATGTTCATCAGTCAAAGTGGGAAAGTGAATCTGCCTCAATCACATGACATTTACAGTATTTGAACAGAACAGCGATTACCATAAACAAATAACGTACATAATTCTCATTATTTCATTAATTTGAGCTATTTTCTTATTATTATTTCTTGCATTTATAACAAGCTATTAGACACATTTTAGCTAGTTACATTGATTTTACGTTCAAACATTTGAACTTGGAGAGAAAACATTTAACTACGACTCATAAAACAAGCAAACAAGTCTAATAATATATATTAAGTTTAATTAAAATATTTTTAAAATATATATTTTTTAATTTTTTAAGTTTAAGTTTAAAAATTAAAAAAATAAAATTTAAAAAACTTAAACTTAAATTTAAAAAACTTAAAAACTTCAATTTTAAAAACCTAAAAAACTTATTTTTTAAAAACCTTTTAAGCAGCCCCAGTGCTACGGTTGACCTACACTTATGAAACTTGGTTGGCATATGTAATACATGTAAACTGAAAATAAAGTCTCGTGGACCATCTTCTAAACCGTACAGTAAGTCGGATGCGCCCCCGAATAAAACTCACTGTTTTTGGACAACACTTGAGTTGTGAAAGCTCACAGCCTCCTAAGACCGATTGACTTGACATTTGGCCCACACGTTTGGGTGGCTGTTCTCTGCAAAATACAGATTGAAACCCTTAAGCTCCGCCTACTTATATTTTCCGCCATTTTAAATTTTTGGGGGGAAAAAATATTTTTTCCCCAAATCTTCCTAAACTCTCTGTTCGATTCTCACAAAATTCCCCGACGTGCTGGAGCGAGGGCCCGCTCACAGCTGCGAGCAGCTGGAGTTGACTTTGCGATGGCAGCCCAAAATTTCACTAGAGTCTGACAAGCAGCAGATACATATTTTTTAAGGAGGATTGGCAATAAATGATGGAGTTTTTCTTTTGCTCCTCACGTCAACACAAACCCTCCCTACGCCTTTAATGATGAACTAACCCCTCGATGAGACATCAATGGTGTTTGCTTAGGATTTTCAAACTTGAGGCCCCAGCAGGTTTTCATCAGTGTTTGAGTTATATGTTTGCAGAATAGCAATGATGTGTATTAAAGATAGTGTGCCCACTTACTTTGTGAGTACACCACTCTGAGCAGGCTCATTGGTTGGCACACACGCTGAGCGCTAAATTACTAAATGTATGATAACTACACACACTTTTGTTATGTAATCAAAGTGCCCAGCACTCAATTATAATCTCAAAGTGGGTCACTGTAACCAATCTCTGCCCCATAATGACACCAAATGACACCTAATTGTTCCAGTGCGAGGAAGAAAGAGTGAAAGACCGAAGATGTGGGATGCATGTGAGAAGAGCTGGAGGAGTTAAAGGTAGAGGAGTCTCAGGCGAGCAGGTAAGCGTGGAGAGAGTGCCCGGGTATCAGTAAGGGAGAATCAGAGGTTTATGAGTAAGACATGGACAGTGGAGAAAGAGACAGAAATGACAACAAAAAAAGAGCGAGTGAATAGAGAAAAGAAATTCGTCAGCCAGCTGGCTCACGAGCAGATTGATCTGTGTGTGTGTTCACAGTTTCCTTCACAAAGCCGGGACCTGCTGGTTTGAATCAGTCACCACTGGGAGTCCTCACGTTGGCTTTCAGTCCTGCGAGGAATTCCCCTTCAATCAAATCTGCTGCACAGTTCATGATCTGAATACATAAACAAGCTCTGGGTCACAGATTGAAAAAAACGAAATGCTAATTATGTGATCATAAAAGTCAGACAGGCCGAGACCAATCTGTCTGTCAGTCAGGACCAGAAATGGTAAAACTCAACTCAAATCAAGCTGCTCGGTGGCCGACAGGCGCTTTGACAGCTTTGAATTTGGGGGCATGTGGTCCTGATAGATGCATTATAATAATAACATAATTCACTTTTTGGAAGTGGGTGCGTTAACACTGTTTGAATATCAAGCAGTGTCCACATGGCCAGTGTGTCTCCTCCCGGGACTAATGAGTGCTTTCCTGGAAGGTATAGACGCAGCTGAGGATGACATTTATACACTGTTCAATACCGCTGCTGGAAATGTGAATGTGAATATTAATCGATGGCACTTGAGCTGATGGGCAGACGAAACTACTCAGAGCCCGGCAAATAATTATATTCTGCACCAATAACCAATTAATAATGAAAGGTGACATGTCATGACAAGTATTTTTAGACTATACATCAGTCATTATTAGAGGTAGTATGTCTCCTTGCATGGATATGACAGGGATGCTGTGATGTGTAGGGTTCAAGTGGTCACTCCTTTAGGATGCAGCCTGCCAATATGAATTAAAGAAAGAGGGAAAGGGGGGGCTGGGGTTAGGTTAGGGTGAACTTAACGATAACAGCAGCCAAACAAAGCCAACTGAAATGTTTTTTCTCGTCTCGAAGCTCGTCTGGCTCATAAAATAAAAATAAAATTGGACAGCCTGAGAGGAACAGCTTATTGATTACCTTCTCCGCAGCTCCTCCACGCACGTGGGGACAAAGGGAATCCCGACGCCTTTTGCGCGTTGTTTTCTGACGGAGAACAGCAGCTGGCCCAAAAAAGAGAGGAAGATGTCTTATTCCGTGTCCGCGTGTGTTTTCTCCATCCTCTGCTGGAGTGTGTTTGCTGTACTGCTGCCCACAGCGAGCAGGGGGATCCGGACTCCTCGCTCGGGTTTTGGTAGACACATGATCTAATGCTTTCTTGATTGTCCACTTTCTTTTCTTTTTTTTCCACCCGAGATTTAAAAGTGAAACCAAACTGGCCCGTTAATTAAACTGAGTGCTGCGTGTCCCAGTTGTATTCCGAGTATTCACGAGGCTTCCTTCCAGCAGCGAGCTGCTCGTGTTTGATGGGATGAGGGCTTTCGCGTATCAGATACATCTGAAACTCGGCGATCCCCTCCAACATCCCTCCCTCCATCTCTCCCTCCCTCCCTCCCTCTCTCCCTCCAGCCGACGAGCAGTGTGGACCAATTGAGAGGCAGAAAGACCGCGAGAGAGACCATCAGAGCTCGTGAGGCTGATCTGGGACCAGCGAGCACTCAACTACAGAATGAAGCGTTTACTGTGGTTTCACATCTTTATCATTACGAGTGAATATTATTAAACGAAGTATATTCACGTCAGTAGCCTGGTTTTGTTTAATAATGAAATAGGATTGCATAACTATCGACATTTGAAACATGTATACATCTGTAAACTCAACACTTTATACATGTTTAGCTTAATACATATTAATTCATGCATTGACGTAATTAAATGTACATGTCTTTGTTCACACTTTCAGTCAATGTCATGGTTCTTTTTCGCTAAAATAATATATAAAGCATGCAAACAAAATGAACGTATTTTGTCTTCAAACTAACTGCAACTATTTTACAAAGGATTGTGTATTGAAAGAGTAACTGATCCCATGAAATTCATCTGGCTGGCACTGCTTCACACCTGGGTCACAGGTACAAGAGACAAAATCTGTGCTTTTCCTCAATTCATGTTCAATTCAAGTTGCTTTAATCTGGGTGAATTGTTTAATGCCTGGCCACCTGCTCTAAAAATAAATAGGGGCCAGCATTTAACCTCTACTACTGGGTCCACATATATTAAAGTATATTGTTAGAAAAGAAAAAATGTTAGAAAAGAAAAATAACAAAGCAGAATACAACATTTTACAGCTGAAACTGGCTGGGGTTTGCACTACCAGCTGGCAAGTCTTGTCTTGTTACTGCTTTACCGAGAGAGGCGATAGTGAGTCACTGTCGGGGTCTGTCTGTCCTCAGACCAACACCAGAGGACGAAGAAGTAGAGCTGACAGGATTTGCCAATCAAGCTGAAGCTGCAGAGTCGGTGTGTGTTTGATAGTTTATTCATTGGATTAAATCCAAAGAAGCAGAAATGAGAAAATGACTCATATTGTCATCTTCCCTGCTACCTGGGGACTCCTTTGCTGGGAGGAGAGCGAGCGGCAGCTCCAGAATATGGACCTTCAGAGCTGCAGCAACTTCAAAGAGTTGCACTGAAATATGTGCATTTGTTTTTCAGATAAGTTTAAAGTGCAAAGTGTGTGAAAAAAAAACAACTTTCTTAGAATCAGAACCATTTATTGCCAGGTACGTTTCAGACAGAAAAATGTACTCAACACCTTGTGGTAAAAACATTAATAAGGACATTTATTTGTTGCCAAGAAGGCGCAGAGACAAAGATATGTGTTGCTTTACTAATTACATAATCAAATCTGCTTTAAGATGAGCAGAACGCTCCCTTCTTAAATCTTAAATACATGTTTATCACGACACAGAGGCACACAACGTCTTCATGGCTTTATCCCCCCATGACGTCTTGAGATGAGCCTCGGCTTGGTCATGTGATAATAAAGGAACTGCCCGTTCTTTCAGACAAAGACATACAGATTCTCTATTGCCTATCAGGAGACGTGCCACGGTTGTGTGTACGTTGAAACAAGGGAGAGTTCAAAGAGAAGTCTGAATATAACAGTGAAACAGTAGCTGATTAAGAGCAAATACGTTTTTCTTCCAACAGTTTCCATACGACAGATTGGTCTTGGCGGTTGGTGCATACATTAGAAAATCAACAAAAATCATATTCAATTTACAATAGAATATAAAATAAAGTGCACAGACAAACAGATCAAACTTCTTTTAGATGCAACACTGTGCCGAGCAGAGCTTAACAAAAAGAAGACATTGAGAGTTTTATTGAAGCACAAACTCATGGGAATGTGGCCACACATTATGCATTTGAGGAAATGAACATACACCAGCCGAGATAACGGCCACCTTGTCAGAGTTCACGCTTTGTCCTGACATATTGAGTCAGTGTTGTGTTAGCAAACAGAGCCTTTGCCCTATATGAAGGTGATGTGAGGTGAGAGATAACATTGTTTCTCAGTGTGATTAGTATCAGAAAAACTGTTCAGAAATGAGAGCTCAGTGAATTCCCACTACCTACATTTCATATCTGTCTCCTTTTCCACCTACAGATGTCTCGTGAAGAGATTCTCATGTTGCAGTAAATCATGTGCACTTTAAGATCATGCTATTCTAGTCAACAAGAGAACAACACATGTGGAAGACAGGCAGTACTCCTCTCTTGTCACTTCATATATTTCGCTTTGTCAACGCAGTTCTCACGTTCGGGAAGTTCTCCATAATAAATCTGTGGATCTGTCATTGTGTAACTAAGTCAGATTGTATGTTATTACTCCAGTAAGGCTCCACTCGCCAGTCTGTCCCTGTTCATTTAGCCTTGCTGCGACTCAGCAGCACTGCACTGATGTCTGAGGGACAACATTAGTAAAACAGGCCGCCATTTTTCTATGGCTTTAAAAAAAGATGGCTTTTTTTTTACCATGAAATACATGTGAAATTAGTCTGATATAATTCCACTGGAGCTCACATTTACTGATCAAAGAGGATGTGGAGAACAGTTTCTGTGCGCACACAATTTACAGCTGGATAAAAAAAATGGAGCGAAATGAATGAAAATGGTATCAAAGCTTGCGTGTTACTCGTCTTTGATTCTCAAACCCCACAAACGCAAACCTCTCATGTTCTGCCATAAGCGAGTCGTCGTCAAAGTCATCTTTTGTCCGTTGCCTCAAGGACGACACGAGCGTCTTCAGATCTGACAGCGTGTCGGTGCCTTAAAAAAAAACTTGACGAATCACTGTTGGATAAAACAAGATGTTTAAAAAGATGTGGCAGGGCTGTGGTTGAGGTTTGGTTAGGTTCAGGCACAATAAAGACTGAGTTTGGGTTAGAGAAAGATCAGCAAAGAGGAACTATCAACTGTCAGTGTTACAATAATATCCACATGGTTCAAACAAAACAACATGGACTGTCAGGTAGGAAAGAGGAAACGAACAGTCGCCTCTTTGTGCGGCACTTCCTCCATCGCTCCTAACAAACAGAGTTGTGATTCCTCCGGCCACTAGAGGGCTTTATCGCCTGAACGTAAACAAGCTGACAGTAAATACAGCTGTCATGTCTCGCAGGAGGACAGTCTCAATTATTCTTGAATCCTAGTGCCAAAAAATGATATAGTCTTGAAATAATATATATAAACCAAGCACAGGGGTGGTGATCCATTTCAATCCACCAGAACGTACAGATTTCAGCAACACGAAGCCTCTCTAAAACACATGCGAAAACATCATGAGGGACATTTTTAACTTCATTTTTTAATTTTTGAGTTGAATTGGAATGAACCCAAAACTGTTTGATGACATTTGTACTAATACATTAGTTCATAATGGCACTCCTTATCCTTCCTCACATAAAGAATTGGATTTTTCCTATTTTTGTAAATCTCTTGTCTCTCTGCCACCACAAAGCATGTCTAATCTGCTCAAGAGACCGCGAGGCCAGGCTTCTGCTGAAATGAGGATTTGGAAACGAAGCAGTGTTGGACCTTTTAAACTATTGTGTCAAGTACCGAGTCTGTTGTTATGTTACAGAGAGGAGGCTCACAGACGCTTAGCATTGAGCCCCAGTAATGCAAATAGAGTATTTAGTGCTTCACATTGTGAGAAATGAGGCAGGAGGAGAGGCACAAATCCATCTATTGTAGCACCAAATACTACTGCACACTGTGTACAGCAGTGCTGGGGCTCTGTTGCCGATCATAACTGCTTCTTTCCAGGGCTTATAAAAATAATGAGATTTGAAGGTAGGGAGTCAGCCGTCGTATCTAGAATTCATTGTTCACTAGGTTATTAGTCTGAATGAGTTGTTACGGCCTCTGGTGAAATTATCTCATTTAGTCTTATTAGAACAATGTCAGGATAGGAAGTGTCAGTCTAGTCGACTCGGCATCTTTTGGGATCTGCTATCAGGAATAAACGATGTTCCCAGCCTTGAATCCTTGAGTTCAATCGGTCTTGTGTTGTGCTCATTGACAACAGTTTTCTCTGCTGGTAAAAAAATCAGCTGAGCCCATAAGAGACTTGTACACAGGATTGGGAATAGAAATATCATCTCCTGGCGTAAAGTATTGCGACAGAGAAATAGCTTCGAGAAGCGCGGATGAGAGTGACACGGCAGGAGTCAGCAGCTTGTGTAAAGTTGATTTCGATGAGACACAACTCTTTTTATTGCTATGAAAAACAGTAAGACAGCAGCTCCCAGCGACCCCGTGGCTCGTGCGGCTTCAATGGATGGAGGTTGTCAGGATGAATAGTGAAGTGAAACAAAATCGTATCAAGCTGCTCCAGTTTTTAATATTCAACATAACAAAAAAAAGGAAAAGGAATACTCCTTTTGGGAAATCCACTTCATTGCCTGCCAATAGTTAGATTAGAAGACGATGTTTCATCTAACTCTCTAACCAAAAATGTCAAACCATTCCTTTAAAAATAAAAATGCTTCACAAAACAGCATTAGTTATTAAAATCCATGTGTTTTCTGTTTACAAACATGTTTTTATTTATTTAAATGAGATTAAATTATGCTGACAGCTGTTGTACAGACATATTGTCAATTTTTACCAAAATGAAACATCTCCTTTTAGCCAATGAGCTTTAGGTTTGGTCTCTTTTTCTAGTACGCAGAGACCCTGAGGAGTTACAGTCTGTCTTCTTTGCTGGCAGAAGAAAATACAACACAGATACACACACACAATGCTTTTCTGCGTCTACACACACACAGCTGCACACACAAAGCTATTCAAACCGCTTGCTGAGGGCTCAAACATTGTGTTGGCGTTCTGAGTCTGTCCCGTCAAGTTCATGGTAATAGAAGAGAGGAGCAGAGAGAGGCCCCGCTATCTGAGGCAGAACATGTGATTACCCTTTGCTTTGTGGAGGCAAAGACCGCAAACACACACACACACACACACACACACACACACACACACACACACACACTCTGATGGGATACGCGGACCACCTCGACTGTGAGACACTCATCTATCTCACTGCTTTGAATACAGTCATAGGATGAAAAGATATGTTTCCAGGAGATAAACATCTATCTGGTCGGATGTAAACGTCAAAAGATTAAGATAAAATAAATCTATTTAGGTATATTAATATTCCCAAAGCTGAGCTGCATTTTATTTGCAACC
The DNA here is from genome assembly GCF_023055335.1 of Clinocottus analis. Lineage (NCBI taxonomy): Eukaryota > Metazoa > Chordata > Actinopteri > Perciformes > Cottidae > Clinocottus > Clinocottus analis. Next base: position 7,099,634 of record NW_027175965.1, read on the forward strand.
AAAGACAGAAGAGAAGATTACATTGAATGAAAAAGGGAACAAAACAGAAGAGATGCTTCTGGATGTAATTCATTCAACTACCTCTGCATGCAGACTCAATCTCACATACATGTATTTAACTAAAACATCTCTAAATCATAATATGCAAAGCAGATTACGAGGCTGTGTAGACTCTGCTACAAATATTACAGATATTAAAATGAGATTAGATTCAACTTCATTGTCATTCACAACGAAATGCAGTTTAGCATCCAACCAGATGTGCAGTAGTACTAATAATATGTAGTAATATACAGAAAACAAGTTAACATTCGAAGTGGAACTGTAATATATAACGAATATACAGATTGATTAGTTGAGGTAATATGTAAATATTATGCAGGTTGATTTGTGCATTAAATGTAGGTGGACTGTAAGCAGGAAGTATGAACATAATTTACAAAAGGCAAACGATAAGTTAGGTAATACAGGTTGAGTGAAGGTTAAACAGTACATAATAATAATAATAAACAGTAGCTGCCTATAACATTAGTGTAATGTTTAGTAGTTTTTAGTGCAAACAGATTCCAGAGTGATACTCCCACTACTCTAATACAAGCAGGTTTTTGGGGACTGAAACACTGTCATTAGGCAGCGAGACAGATGAGAATTGGTCTGCTCCGTATCAATGAGAGATGATGTCACTGTGGGCGAGCGGTTGCATTTGTTACATGACGCATGTTGTATGTTCCCGTTGGATGCAGAGACTCTGCTTTTTTTTTGTTGCTTCCCACTCAACCCCCAAGAGGTCTGTTTGTCTAGTGTTTAGTTAATAGTGTGTGTGACTCGTCTGCGTGTTACAGTGAGGTTCGTACATCAAGCTGTGTCGATGCACAGAAAGTGTTTAGGAACTGGAAGACAGCGGATATAGATTGTAAAACTGTCTATACCAGAATAAACTTCTTTCAGGAAACTCTGAATGGAGCGTGTGTCTGGACAGACTCAGATAAGACTCATCACTCAAATCGTTAAGACTTGAGTCTAGCATTGTGTTATGACCACATCTTCATGTTTGTTACGCTCCTTCACATCCAGGACATCGTGAAAATAATAAAATAATCTTCGATAGAAATATCTAAGAGCGAAAGATCCAAACTAAATAGAAATGAATGTAAATCGTCAACAAGCAGTTGAATCAATAACTCAATTATGTGAGTCTCTGATTCTAGCTGGAAACAATGTTAATATAAGTATAAAATATGATTATTTATTTTTTTGCAGCTTTTTCTTTCAGGTTATTGAGCGACTCTGCTTTTAATCTGTTACGAGGTCCGTATATTTGGAGTGGGCCCATATTGGGTTATTTTTACATCATTACTCAATGTCAGAATTTGCATCATCACACTCATATTCATGAACACATATATGGACCAAGTCCTCCCACTCCCCTCTCTGACCGCTCGCTCGCTGGGAAAGCTTCAGCCCACTTCGCTGGTCCTGTGAGCGAGGCGTGCTGAGAGGCTCTGCCTCCACACCGTGGCATCTCACTCTCTTCTTTGAGAGTTTAACCCCGTCGGTCCTCACAGCGCCATCTTCAGACGTGACTCACCAGCATAACACGACATCTGCACACACAAACACACAGATAGACACACACACAAACACACAGATAGACACACAGGTAAACACATGAACGTATAACACGCAGGCGAATGTGAAGGGCGCAGTTCATTCATCCTCATTTCCACTCTTACACCCACATGTTGTAGACCAGCGGCTCACGTTTAACTTCATCATCATCATCTTCATCATCCGCCGTTATGTTACAAACTGGATGTTATTTAATGCTGTCGATCACATTAACAATACGGTTTAATTGTTCAAGTGTGTACTCCTGTGTTTTTCTGCTCCACGTATCTGGAACAAGGTCCCTGAAAGCTGCAGGTCTGCTGAGACCGCCAGCTGCTTTAACATTTTGGAAACCGTGCGTAAAAATCCTCCCGCGCCAATTTTAAGTCCCAGCAAGCCCCGTTAAGACAAACTTTAGGCATAAAATACGTAACTTTTCCATTTTTGAACCGAACGACACAGTTTATTTTGACTGAAACTGCTTCCTAACAGGCCAAGGCTTTGTTTTAATGTGATTTTTGTTGCAGATTACGATTTGTTTAGGTCCTAATCTTTCCAAAAAGGTGTTTTATTGACCGTTCTTTAGGGAATCTGGCTCATATCATGATGGATGTTCATAGTCATGATCAAAATATCTTTTAAAAGTGATTTTCTTTGACAGATATACATATTTTTCACAAGACTTTGCTGAACAAATACATACAATAAACACAAGTATTGGAATTAATTTGGGGTTCCTATGATAACTCAAACACAGCGAAAAACACTCAGAAAAGGAAAAAGAAATCTGGAGCAAAAAATTGGTTCCACAGTTTTTAAAGGGTTAAATCCAGATAAAAGACTTTTCTGTTTGCTGTTACCTTGAATTGAACCAGATTTGAGGATAGTTTTTATAGTTATAGTTTACCCGCTATAGTAGTTGGTATACTGACTCAAAATTTAGATGTGTAGTTTTGATTAAAACGTTAAGACAAGTAAGGAGATTATTCAAATATGTGCAACAAAAAAACTCAAGTTAGTATGTTTTTTCTTCAGTCAGGCACATGTAAGGACGAGCTTCTGAAACTATACAGTAGGTGTAGCTTCTCACGGCAAACTAGGAGATAACAACACTAGAACATGAAGACAATTGATATTCAAAACATGAATGCATTCATCACTCTTAGTACAGCTTATTGTTCGGATAAAAGGGTTGAAAGAGTGTGATTCATTTTAAAGAGCACATGTGCGTTCTGTTTCAGGGTCAGTCTTTGCTTCAATTACTGTTTCCTTCACATCGCTCTTTCTCCTGGCGCTAACGTCTAAATATAGAAACACGCTAGTTCCTTAGGACTGCATGCAGTCAGAGGGACTCATTTAGAGGCCGAGAAAAACAAGTGTATTCACATGAATGCACGTGCAGACATATGCAATCATGAGGTGACCTGCAGCATTTTTTGTGTCACTCTGGTTCCACAGATATGCAATCAGAGAGAGAGAGAGATAAAAAGAGCGCATCCGAAAGGTGGACCGGGTTATTATTCCAATCATAGTGTAGACAGGTGGACACAGTGACACACAAGCAGTTCAGTAGAACAGGCAAACCAAAAGAATATGTTAAAGAATATATTCCCCGACCTCAAACAGCTATTCTGTTCTTTTCAATTTTATCTAAAACACATTGAACCAATACTTCACACTTCCATACACACTTCCATAGAAACATGCATTGGCCTGTAGTCTACATACGTTACTGAAACCAAGCTCGTCCCCCTTCATGGGTTTAAAATGTGTTTTTTCAGATGGAGAAAAGGAGTTTTAATACTATCATACAACATTCAGTCATTGAGTTGAATTCAGTCTCCTCTGCACATTGTTTGGAGAGCAAAGTGTTTGAAAGTTAGCTCGACTTACTTTAAAAAAGAATCTGTCTGACATTTTCAGAAATACACTTGTTTGCTTCCTTACTTTGTGTTGTGTCTTGTTATTTAAATTTAAAAGCACAGCCAGGAGACAGCTTTCTTAGAAATTCTTGTAGCTCTTGAAATACTGACATTATTAACATTATTATTCTCATTATGTCCCTCAACACTCAACAAATGTGACTTCTATGTTCTGCTCCAGTAATTGTCTGTCCTCATGTATCATGCTCTACTATATTTTGTATTTTTAGGCTGCCATCAAACAATCTGGCCAAGGACAACAGATGAAAATTAGCCTCTGCGGCTAACTCTGGCTCACTTCCAGTTTCACTGTTGATGAGTGTGCACTGTGCCTGCAAAATAAACACATAAATACATCCTAAAATAACTCATTGACACATTGGTAACGTGATTTTATTCAGTCAAATCTGCTGCAAACGCTGTTTAATCAGATTCATTAGTTAATTTTGTTGTTTATGCGCGTCGGCATCAATCTGCTGGCTGCGGTCAGCAGCACCATCGGACGATGATAGAAGTGTTGTTGGAGGAGGGGATGATGAGGGAGATTAAGATGTCCATCTGTTGAAGAGCAGTCAGCTCGGATCAGCGTGCGGATTTGGCACGATGCCTAAACTGAAGTGATTGGAAATGGGAAATGCATGTCTGTTAAGTGGGGCAAAAGGATAATTGATTAGCAAATTCAACTTTGATATAAAACCAACACTCAATGTGTTCGATGTGAATCAGTCAACCGCAGAATCCAGCAACGAGATGGCGAGTAAATACTTTTGGTGTGTGTGCTTACAGACGGTCAACCTGACTGAATGAAGAAGTGAATAACAGAATGAATCAATGAATGAGGTAGAGTTCACTTCAAATCTGAAAATAAGACACGATCTTAATTTTGGTGCTATTGTATTTTGGGAAAGAAAGTATTTTTGAACAAGTTCTGTATATTTTCAGGAGCACATTGATATACAACGAGTGTGTATGTGTCATATGTGACTTTAAAAAGTGGATTTAAGAAATGATTGAGAAAATGACTTCAGACCTCAGAGAGTGTAATAAGATCTATTTTTAATGAGCTTTCAGTGTAAGAGATGGCTGTCAAAATCCTCGGCGTCTGTGCAAATATAAATTCCTCCGTTTATCTGAAGCTAATATGAGACTTCAGCAGTCTGTGTAATCAAGTGGATATCTCCTTCTTTTGCAGTATGAAAATAAATCCCCCTTTGCTTTTGGCCTGAGAGTTTTTGCATGAAAATTGAATAATTTGAATTTTCACCTCCCTCTATCGGACTTTTTATGAATCAAAGTCTCATTCATGTTTTACATAACTACTTGCAAAGTCTCTCATCCACATTTAGCTTTGATCCCGACAGCAACGCCGACCTCAGCAGACCTTCCAAACTGTCCATCTCACTCTCTTCATCCGGCTCCTGCAGCGCTCACCGTATCCATCTCAATGTCCTGTTGAAGATCTTCTGCTCTCCCCTTCGCTGAGCTTTATCCTCCCTTTCTCTCAATCCCTCTAAAATAAATCCCTCTTTTCATACACTCTTCACTCCATCCCACTTCTGTCTATCCTCCCTCTCTGTCTATCCTCCCTCTCTTATTCCTTTCCTCAAGAACAGTTTGACTCAAACAATGAAGTTAAGCAATCGCCCGTCTGTCCAGGTAATTAACAACACTACTACTACTATGAAGGTAGGTTTGTGTCTTTTTTACCTGAGCAAATTTCTATTTTGTAAGTAAATTATCTCCAAATCTTTGCTTTTAATTGAAAAAATTGCTCTAAAAAAAAAGAAATAAAAAATACGCTCTCAAAAAAAACACTCTCAAAAAATTTTTTCTCTCAAAATGTTTTTTCTCCCAAAAAAGAAAAGATCTAAAAAAAAATTCTTAAAAAATTATAATAATTTGCTCAAAAAAGAAAAATTGCTCTAAAAACAACAAAATTTGTTCTTAAAAAAATTTGCTCCAAAAAGAAATTTGCTCTAAAAAAAATTTTGCTCTCCGAAAAAAAATTCTGAAAAAAAGGGCTCAAAAAAAATAAAATGCTCTCAAAAAATAAACGCTCTCAAACCAAAAAATGCTCTCAAAACTAAAATTTGCTCTAAAAAAAGTGCCCACCCCCCCAAAAAATGCTCTAATTCTCTTTTTTTGAGAGCAAAGATTTGGAGATAATTTATTTACAGACAAGAAATTTGCTCGTGTAAAAAAGACACAAACCTACATTCATATACTGCTCTTTGAATTTGGTTCTTGCAGCTCCCAAAACAAGTCTGGTCTGCTTCTTTAAGGCCTGCTTTTCTTTTTTTTTAGGCTTGTAGAGACATCAAGTCAAGATGCCCTTCACGGCTGCTTGGACTGCACAGACTGCTCCGTCTTGGACGCTTTATTTATTGAACAGACAGATGTGTTGTATAAGTCTACATCACACACAACAAGAAGATTTTGTACACAGAACATAACTGATGTGCCGTCACAGAGAAGAATATCACTTGAATTCAGCCAAACTAATCTGAAAAAAAAACAAAGGAAATGCTTGACGGGCACTTGTGATAGAGCTAATAAAATAATCTCACTGGATGGTTTTTACTTCAGCTGCCAGATGACCTGAATCCTTTTTAATCCTCGTTTTTGTTCACGCCTGGGATTATAATTTGTGTGATAATTCCAGGTCTTCTACTACAATTGATTTAAATGGAAAGCGCTTAAGAGTCCCCTAAACTCCAACTCCCTTCAGGACAGGTGATGAAAACGAGACGGTCAAAAAAATATGACAAAAACTCACTGAGGGTCATTCAGCGATTTATTGGAACGTTCAGAGCCCCGGTCAATCCTCTGCATCGCTAGTTTTCCAGCCTTATGTGTTTGCTGCAACTACGATTTTGTGAACTTCTTAGAAAACATGATTCAATAGTGAACCTCCTTTGAAGCTTCTTTTCATGAACAAAAGCTTTTCTTCATGCAATGTCTGTACAGTCAAAGCAGTCCTGCAGGACTTGACATACTGAAGCTTTTGTGTATTTTCAAAAGGCGGTTGTTAAAACAAGTGGCAAAATTAGACTACAAAACCGATCATGTGACCGTGGTGTTCATTTATAGCCTAACTTTAGCTCATTACTCCTGGTGATTGTGTTTACGCTTCAAAGATTGTGGCGTTCATTTGTGAAGACTATCTGGCCGACATATCTAGGTGTGACCATCCAGGTGTACGTATCGTACACATTTGTTTGCCACAGTTCATTTACTGCAATAATTCAAATTTCAATGACCTACAAAAAAAAAGTCATCCCAGCAGCACTGATGAGCTGATAATAGAAAGGGTTGACTTTGACTCCCTTCACACCACGATACTCTTAACGTGCTCATAATCAAACAATCAAGGGCAAAACAAGCAGCACGGCCATCATTTGTTGTGCATATCTGAAGAAAACGCTCTCCACAGGCTTAGAGGAGGGATCTCAAACTGGAATTTCCTTTTATATATAATGCACATAGTTAGCATAACGTTGTGCTTGAAGGCTAACTAATGTGCAGGCCTGTGTAATGATAATGACATTAAAGTATATAGCAGCAAGATAATCAGACTTGCGTAACGATTAGAAGAGGGGCCGTCTCAAAGTTGGCAGGTTAAGTGCCTCAGAAGGTGTTTTTCACGACCTTGAGCGACACACTCGACCTTAATCTCATCTCCGGAGCCACCGTTCTGACCTTGTGCGTTGGCTGGGTGCCAAAGAAAAGAAGGATAACTCCAGCAGGATGATAATTGCAGACAGAGCCCCCTCTTCTGGTAATTATGTAGAAATGCGGTAGTTCATGAGGCCGCAGCTTCAAATCATGCTCTAGGTCTTTTGTCACCTGCTAATCCAGTGATGTGATTATTATAAGAGAATATTTTACACATGAAAAAGACTTTAATGCGGCAATAAGACTATCTTGGAAGTCGCTCTCAATCGATCAATGATGGACAGTATGACGTGACACTTATTGAAAACATGGCATCAAAGCAATGATTTACTCTATATTCCTCATAATTATATGTATATCAGAATATTAGAATGAACAGAATTCAGTTAAGTCCTCTCCTTACTTTTTGGCCGTGACATCTTTCTAGTTGTCATGATATTGGATCTGAAATACATCTGACGAGGGAGAAACGACTGAAACAGATAAATGTAGCCATGTATTTGCTTAAAAGAGGATATTTTGGGGTTGGAATAAACCTCAATTATCTCTACAAGTACAGCTCAGACGTCATTCATCCCAAAACTATAAATAGTTTTTGGTTATTTACACCATTGCACTGGTCTTTCAAAAGCACTTAGGATAAAAGCTCATTTCCGGCAATAATGGCATTTTTAATAACAATAAAACAGTCAAGAAACAACTATATGTTTTAGCCAAAGCAAGCATGTACAGTAGTAGGCCAGTAAAAGTACAATACAATCTGTAAATACATTAACGGAATATAACAAACTAAATCTAGGTTGGACAGAAGATTTATTGAAAATATCTGAGGTCCCCTTGTTTCCCACAAGAGCTACGACCGTCTGCACCCGTGATGTGAATATGAAATGAAACCGTGGTCCTCACATCAGCAGCCAGCTGTTCAGCCCAACACGAATCTTACAAAACATTTTCAACTCAAATTGGTGGGTTCATGGTCACACAACGGCTCTCAGCTGGAAAGGCAGCAAAATGTTTGTGCAAAACCTAAATCATAAGAATCCTCATAAGTGATCACAACAAAAGCAAAAAAAAAAAAAAAAAAAAGGCAGAAAATAAGTGGTGGAAAAAGTGGAATTTTAATAATTGTTTTTGGATTACGGTTTCAAAATTTGAAACTTTGAAATAAAAATAAAAACAACATTACAAAAAAAAGTATATCCCTGTTTCAGACCACAGCCGAAATGTGCCATGAGCCGGTGCCGAGTCTGCACCCTGCGAGGCGGTCAGGAAGAATATGTGATCAGTACATTCAGTTTATATTCTAGACTCTTCAAAGGATAGGCCTCTTAACCGTGCAAATATCTGGAGTCCGACAGAACGAAACCAACCCAAACCTTCAAGTTTTAAGTGACCAATCGGTCCACTGAATAAAAACATCCTTAACTTTATGAAACATGTTAGAAAACACGCATATAACAGTAGGTGTGATACTGCAGCAGAGTCCAGCATCAAATAAACAGTTTAAAATGTTGCTCTGGTGGGAAAAAAAAATGGCCAATTTGGGATGTAAGGCCACTCCATTTTGGGATGAGAGGTCCGTCTCATTGGGCGAGGCCGGTCCATCCCATGTGTTCTCGGTCCCGAGTCCGAGCTCCCTTGTGTCCGTTTGGTTTCAATCCACTGGGGAAAAGGTAAACGTTGAATGCAAAAAAAAAAACACAACCTGATGGGTACAGTACCAGCATGTGTGTCGGTCAGTAGGGGGCCACATCAGTAGTTCAATGCGAGTAAAAAAAATGTTATTGAACTCCAAAAGTCACAAAAAAACAAGTCCAAAGGAGCCGCCGCTCTGCTGTCAATCAAACAGGCAGAGTGGCAGTTGGAGCTCCCTCGGGTCCAAAGGGGCCGCGGTGCGTTAGCTTATGTAACAGACCGTCGGTAACACGGGGGGCCGTCTGACAGACTTGGACAGATCGTCTCGTGTGACGAGGCGAGCTGCAGCGAGCGAACGCGGCGGCCGTTATTCAGTCAATCGCTGAGGTGACAGTCGCACAGCTCCTTGTGGATTCTCTTGCGGATACGCGGCATGTCCTCCTGACTGAACAGAAGAGGCTGCTTCACAGAGAGACAACGGCAATACTGACAAGAAAACAAAAAAAAAAGAAAAACAGTGAGGAAAATTGATCCATACCACAGCTAGGTTGTCGTATTAAAAATGTGGACAATGACAGAAGCTTCCCTCCGGTGTCTTTGACTTTGTCTTTTTCACCCAGGAAGAAACAAAAAAAAAGATGGATAAAGCAAAGAGAGGAGGGGACACAGGGACAGGAGATGAGGAGGAGTAGTGAACTGTATGAAGGACGGGAGGACAGGGATGAAGGCGGGGAAGAAAAGTCTCTCACCTCAAGGACGAAAACTCCACAGTCGCTGTCGTTTTTCTGCTGAGGAATACCCTGAGGGGGCGACAAGTCACAGCCATGAAGGCAACAGACGATGTCACACTCACGGTTAATGGGCTGAACGTCTCTATAAGTATGCGTTTACTGTGCAAACAAGCATCTGTCTTGTGTTTGACGCTGTAAGGCAAGGCAAGTTTATTTGCATAGCACATTTCAACATTGAGGCAATTAAAAGAGCTTTACATAAAAGCATTAAAAACATGGCGAGATAGTGAAGAATGAAATACTACTTGATGTACTGGTACTACTAAAACTTCTGACTCTAGCAACAACATTAAAGATGACAAAAACAGCGTTTGTTTACTCATTAACAAACATTTTTAGTGTCCTGGGAATTATCTCTGCGTTATTGCGATTCACATTGTGTTGCAGCGTCTTCCTTTTATCATAATGAACTTTGCCTTTTTCTTGCGAATGTCAACCGTGCCAGGCAATATAAACGATGCCTTCAGGACACACGGTGCACAGCATGAGGATTACGGTCCGGGTTTAGTTACCTTGATGATGGTAATCTTCCAGCCTTTCTGGAAAGCTGCCTGTTGCTTCTCTCTGGCTTCAGACTGAAGATACTTCATGATGTTCTGACAGGGGACAGCGAACACGAGAGGACCGAGTTATGTCGAGTCAAGAATGCACAAGAATAGCAAACCTGTCAGCTCGCCACCGTGAGACAGTATTTATTTGATTTTATGAACAATCTTTCATTCAGATTCATGTAATGAATCACGAGCAGATGGAGAATAATTAGGGCTGAATAAAAACTTCTCAGTCTACTTGAGCAGATTGTGAGAATATGAGTATTAGTAATTAGTTTTTAACACATAAATCTACTAATTCACTGTTAAAGTATGATCTGCTTCTCTCTGGCTTGCAGCCTTATGATGAAAAACGTGGATTTTTACAGGCAAATCATGACATTACTAAAAATCTGACATTACTGCCAACGAGCTAAGAGAACAACTATTCATCTCATCGAGTCATTTGCCAGAAATTAAACGGCCCGATCATTTATCAGAGCACAGAGCAGGAAAGACGGATTACTGGCGATCTTGTTCATTTCGCAAATATTTAAAAAAAAAAAAAAAAAATTTAAATTTAAACAACTACAAAGACTTCAACATGCAGAGGCCTCACATCCGTGGTGTGTCTGAAGACGATGCCCTGGCTGTCGTAGTAACTGATGGTTTTGGTTGCCATGGTGACCGTGATGAGAGACCAGTGGATCTCTAAATGGATGGGAAACAGCAGCAGCCACTTGGAGAACAGGTCCACCTGGAACGACCCCACAAATGAACACACACACACACAAATTAGATATCCCAGATACAAAATGTTGCACGCGTCTACTAGTAAAAAAGATAATCAGGCAACACTTCTAAAACATACAGGACCAACAGGTTTTTCAGCATTTCTGTAACTTTTTGAGCTCTACTTGCACAGCTAACTAATTTTTATGAACGTACTTTATGCAGTTAGCTAATTTAATTCAGACTGTGGTTGACAACAGTGCCGATGACTCCACAAAGAAAATGGTGGACGAGCTCAGACTCTGAAAGGCAACTAAACTAAAAACTAGGGGTGGGAATCACCGGAGGTCCAACGATACGATATCGTCACGATACTTAAGTCCCGATGCGATATTATCACGATACTGCGATATATTGAGTATTGCGATTTATTAGCTTTTTTTTAAACCGCAAATAGTCCTCAAACGAAAGCTTTGTCAACAAAAAATTAATAGATTTGACTATTCTACCACCAAAAATGTTTAGAATTGATTAAATAAAAGATTGATACTTCTATCGATACAATATCGCCAGGCAAAATATCGCGATACTATGATGTATCGATTTCCCCACATCCCTACTAAAAACCCGAAAAATTGTGACATAAAAGTTCAACTAATACAAATATACAAATAATAATAATCAACAAAGTTGCAAAACTCCAGACTGTCCCATCTTCCTTCTTACTTTTTTAGTCCATCTCTTCACGCCGTCATAACCCTTGGCAACCAGCTGCTTGTGGAAAAAGCTGTTGAAAAAATGAACCTGAGAGAGAAATAATAAAATGCATCAACACATTACAGCCAAGATTTCATAATTAAATGTAGTTTTATATTTCACAATTTATACATTTATTTATTTCTTTATTTTTGCTTTATTATTAATAATAAATAAATATATATATAGTTAATTTTCAGCATACAAACACGCCCTCCCTCACCTTCTGTTGCGTGGCCTCCATTATGAGTTCTCCGTACATGTTGAGAATCTGAGCAAACGGAGCAGAAAAAGATGAAATGTTCATCACTAAAACAATGTGATCTTTCTTTTCACGATTGCTGAATTTGACTTTTAACGTGACTTCTGTGTTCGCGGGCCGAACGGCGCGTAAAGCAGAGTGATGACGACAGCAAAAAAAAAAAGAAAACGATGTCGCCGCACGAGGCTCCGCCCGCCTTCACCTGGTCATTCAGCCAGTTCTGCTCCTCCAGCGTGCCGAGGTCCTCCAGGCTGAGCGTGTGTTTGTTATACGACACCATGAAGCCCGCGATGGGCGCCGAGGCCAGCCCCGCCCGATACCGAGTCATCGTCTTTTTGACGTCCAGCTCCCTAAAACAAAAACAAGAGGGGGTGGGGGGAATGTAGTTAAAATTAGATGCAATCCTCTGAAGTATTTATTACACTTTTAAAAGTATATTATGGGTTCAGATAAGGAAAGAAATGCCACAACGTCTGAGTTTTAAAACTATATTCTGAAAAAAGTTTTTAATGGAAATTAGACTGCTACAGTGTGACGTTAATATCAGGCGCCTCTGCGATTCTTCTGAATGCCGTTTTAACATAATAATCTGACAACTGTCCTGAATTAATATACAGTAACACACCAAGATCATCAAAGCTCATACTTATTGTAAAAAACACATGTTATTAAGACATAACGCTGAAACAGCTGATAAACCCGTGTGTGTGTGTCTGTGTGTGTGTCAGACTAACTTGCTGAGGTCCGAGTTGCCGTTCTTCTTCAGGTATTCCAGGACATCATTCTCAGTGAGAGGAATGAAGCTGCCGTACTTCATGTAGAAGCTCTCCAGGAACTCTGAAAGAGGAAAGTCACCGCCACTGAATCCTATGATCCATCAGCTTAATACCATAAACAAGGTATTGTTTGAAAGACGAGCAGTTTTTGTTTCCTCTGATGTTAAAACCCAAATCCAGGTCAGACTTGTGTGTTAATAAATGTAAGATTTTACATTAGTATGACTTGCACATCCTTTACTGCTCGTCACTGAAACAGTTTTGGCCTGTTTGTGTCAACGCTGCAGTCTTGTTTATTCCCTTGCAAACATGAGTGATGCCACCAACCTGCTATCCCCGAACAAACACATCAAACCTTATTCTACGGGGACAGAACTATGCGAGCTGTCTCTTGAAATTGTAAAAGAGACTGTGCAGATGACAAAAGTTGTTCGTCCATGTGAATTTTGGTGAATCAGGGTTGCTCTTACATTAGGGGCTGGACTGCTTCTTGTAATATACTCAATGGCAAACAAATCATGTAAAGAAATGTGCGTATCAGCTTAGAAAGCGCCTCGACTACACATACATTTAGTCATCACCCACATAGTTCAGACTGTGTTTCGCAGAAGAGAACACATCCCATAAAAGTTAAACATTTCCCAGATGAGTCCACATGTTTTCCAAATGTCTGAAGGCAGAAAAGGCGCCGTGCTTATCACTTCTTTTAGTTTGTCTGTAAAAAAAAAAAAAGCTAAATGATTTGCAATGCTTCATTTCCACCAAACTGAGCACTTACCGTGGATCATATCAGTGAGCTGCTCCAGCCTCTCTTTCTCCTGCTTCTCTCCATCCTGCTCTCGTCCGTTTGTTGACACTTCTTCCGTCCCCACCTTTAACCAGGTTCCCGGCTGACAGTACAGCCGGTGGTCTCTTAACGGCCGGCCGGACTGCAGGCTGAGCACCGCCACAGGGCCCCGGAACGGAGGCGCAACCGCCGCCGGACGAGAAGCTTCCACCTCCATGAGCGTGGAGCAGTGCTCAGTATTTTCTGCTGCGGGGACATTTCCGTTGGACAGAGTTACAGGTAAAGACGTTGAGTCTGTTCTGTCAGGAGTTTTGTCCACCTGCATATCAGAGTCCGGGTCCTGGTCAGATCCTGACCTTGAAGCGCCCGGCTGTCTGGAGACAGAAAGTAGCCCATTTGCCATTTCCCTCACTATCACGTTGCCCTCCTTTGCATCCTCTTCAGGTTCAGTGTCACTCAGGTTTACTGTGTCTCCATTTTCAAAGGAAGATTTAACTGAGCTGGGAATAGTCTGCCCTCCATGGTCCATATGTGTATCTTTGTTTTGCCCGTGGCTCTGCACAAACACTACTGGAGCCAGGGCGTCCATTTTAGAACCGACGACAACACCACCTAAACTTCCCCCCTTTACTCCACCGTCTATATCCATTTGTGATGCAGACATAGCTCCCACCATCCCCATCCCTCCTCTCCCTCTAACTACTAGTGCTCCCCTGCCTGCTATTCCAGACAATATCGTCTCCACATCCCTGCCATCACCACCTCCTTTCCCATCTAACCCTTCTTGCAGCATGTCCTCCATTTTTGACGCATCTCTTTTCCCTGGAGCAACATGAATCCTCAGTGGTTCATCCTGCAGGGAGACTGCGACAGGCAGATCAACATCCGTTTTTGACTGTGTGTCAGCCGCTATGAGAGTCGTCGGCGCCTTCTCATGGCCGCCGTTTTCACCCTCTGCTTCCTCCACATTCTCCGCGGTCAAATCGAAGCACTTGATACGCGTCAGCTGGCCCTCCACTTTCCTTTTTGGGGTGTCTCTGAGGTCCCGTCCGAGCCCCCTCGCTCTCCCTCTCCCTCTGCCCAATGTTCTGACATTGTGTCCTGCGCTGTTGGAGCCACAGCAGTCGCATGCTTTAGGAGTCCTCTTCCTGCCTGACGTACGGCCATTGACTTGGCCCCGAGTAGTGGTAGGTGTCTGGCTGGAGGGCCGGGCTGACGCTCGGCTTGAGTTAGCAGCAGGCGCGCTTGCTGAGGTGACGACACAGGGCTCGGGTTCAACGGGAGTTAGCGTAGAGGGCTGGGTCAAGACGGAGTTGGAGGTAGGGTCTGTGCCGAGGAGTTTGGCAGCGGTCAAGTCCTGATCTATAGTGTTTCCGTGTGGAGGCACTAGAGGAGGAGCTGCTTGAGGAGGTGATGTCGAAGGAACAGTTAAATTAGGTGAGGCTGATGGTGTTGTTTTCATTGGGGATGCAGAACCGCCGTGAACCATGACGTCCTCCTTTGGCTCTTCAACCCCATCCCCAACACCCCCCTCTCCAAACACCTTATTTCTTCTTCCTTTGGGATCCTCTGAATATCACGTGTCAAGCTATTGTTCCTTCCTTGGTTTGTATCCTGACGCAAAATATGTTTGGCTTTGTGGATGAAAAGGTTTATCTCAAGCCCTTCCCACCATACAGGTCACAGACTTGACAACAGACTAGAACATGTCAGATATAAGGTGTTCCTGAATGACGGGTAGACTGACTGGAACAGCGACACCACCATGGTCCCCTGGTTGGAGCACAGAATAGGAGAGATAAGATCATATATTCCTTTATTCGTCCCGCAGAATTTGCAGGATTACAGCAGCAGACAGGTAAACTGCACACGAAAGACACAAAACAAGAGCCAACGAATGCCACGTTAATAAGCTCTTCTTGATAAGCAGTTTACCTTAATATTTGCAGTGTAAATGTGCAAAGTAGGACTAATGTTAAAAGAATATAACCCTCTTTCACTGGGAGATAATATGCATTTAATGCGTGAGCCAATTGTGAAACTGAAGTCACAGCATCATCTTAAATTAACAGGTTGGATCACTGTGAATGTGTTTTAGCTTGCAACTGTTAACTCTCTCTTTGCATAATATAATGACCAACGTTAGACAACAAGTCAGCTACTTATTGACTGTTGTGCCATCTCATCACTTTTTCACAGCGCAGTTTCGAGGCGACAGTCGTCGTTAGCTAATGTTAGCAACATTGCAGCATTTTGGAGCTGCAAATATTCAGTGTACGCAGATTATATAGCTTTTAGCTGCTTTGCTAATCATTTGCATATTCCCCAGCTAAAATCTGGCGTAAAGTTGAGATATTCAGTAAGAACGGTACGTTTGATCAGGTAGACACACATCTGGGCTGCAAGACCGTGCAGAAACATATCTAAGAACACGGCGTGCAATCCGATAATTTGACTTAGAATCGCGTTGTGCAAAGTTTTGAATGAGTTAGTGATTTCCTTGAAGCTAGCCGAGTTAGCTAAGTGCAGCCAAAACACAGGCGTAAACACAAAGCACCGACTGCACACATTTCCTCCATTTTCAGTGGGAAGTTGGAGGCGTCCGAAGACAAAAGCGGTGGTGCGAATATGTCTTTGAGGTAATGTGGAGCACAAGCAAAAAGCATGGCGGGAAGTGAAAACAAACGCAAGCATACACTACCTTGTCTGTGAAAGGACAAACTGAGTTTCATCTGACCACGGTTTGAAGAAACAACAATTCAAGCTGTCGTCGCGCGTTGATTGCGTCACGGCGTCGGTCTCCTCCGTGAGCGTCAGCAGCGTCCGTATGCTTCTCAAATTCCTCTTCCTGTCTTCCTCTTATTTATATATATATATATATATATATATATATATTTATTTATATATATATATATATATATATATTTATATATATATATATATATATATATATTTATATATATATATATATATTTATATATATATATATATTTATATATATATATTTATATTTATATATATATATATTTATATTTATATATATATTTATATTTATATATATATTTATATTTATATATATATATATATATATATATATTATTATAAAGAGCATTTACTTGTACTTTTACTTTCAGAATTACTTTACTAGTTCACCTATTACTAGTAATAGGTGACTTTCACTGAAGTCATTTTCCAGTGAGGTATTTTTTTTACTATTACTCAAGTATGGCTTCATAAACTACTTTATACACCACCGTTTCTAACCCACAGGTCACTGACAACACACAATGTATCTTGGTAATATTTAATTACAAAAAACTCAGACAGGAAAACAATAAATAAAACTGTCAAAAAGGAATAAAGTACAAAATTATCAACAGTTAAATGTCAAAAATGGTTACATAGAGGGAATATTAACATGATAATTACTGATTGCTTGACACCAGTAGTTTTCAACCATTTCAAAGTAATGCTAGGACTTCTGCGAAACAAAGAAATATCTACAGAGGGATATCTAAATCAACTATGTAACAATGTAATGAATAGTGAAATTGATATACCATGATACAAAGTAATGTTGCAACATTCAAAGAGATTTGAGGGAAAATCTTGCTTTTTTTAAACATATGAACAAAATATGAAAAAAATACTACTTCAAAGCTTCACAACTCAGACCCACTGGCTTAAACCAGTAATGCAGCAGATTATGCATTGAAATGAACACAGTCAGACGTTTGCTTTACATTTCTATTTGTACATATGGTCAGTGCTATCATTCTCCACTTGCATGATCAAAAACAAAAGGCATTATAAGTCTCTTCATTTGGCTCCAGTGATATCCGATGATTAGAAATGACCTGATTAGTCCCATTTAATCACCAAACATACAGATGCAGACATGCTTTGCACATGTATGTTCTGCATTGCTGTGACAATACCGCCAATTCGAATCATTAGAAACATTTTGCAGCTTTAATACAAAATAAAAAAATATATGGTTTAAGGATGCATGTTTTAGACTAAATGCAAGTACTTTATTACATTGGCATTATGTATGGGTAAACTTATTTTTTACAATTTGTACAACATGTTGTTGAAAAGGTTGTTGTTTGTGAAGATGCGCTTGGTGCAGCAGACGGTGACAGCTGTGGGGTTTGGACCTGGAAGAGATGATAGGTACGTTTAAGTGGACAAAAGATGAAGGGTTTTATCCTTTTATAGAAACATATTCTCGAAACATACAAACATTTACACATATAAAAACACCTACACAAAAAAATAAGTGTGTTTCTGTGACATCACCATACCTCAAAGTGAGGCATCGATAGCTGGAGTATGTATGGTCTTGGAGACTGAGGCGCCGTTGCTGCCCTCTGCTGTCAGCACCTGGAGCTGCAGCTGGTAAACACTGTCGGCCTGGAGACCAGAAACTGTCACCAACCGCTGAGACTGAGGAGGATGAAGCAACGCAAGTTCAGAGACACACACGTCTGATAGCCCTGCTTGACAATGACACAAGTGTCACCAGACTTATCCGTTATTGTACAATATCTAAATGCTCGGTTGTGATGCTCCTTTTTCTTACTACTTTCCAGACACGGCCTCTTTTGAGAATAAACTAAACAGAAGGAAAAAGGAAGATATAAAAATACTCATTGACTCACCATCCGTACTGAAAAGAAACGCACACACACGCACGCACACACACACACACACACACACACACACACACACACACGCTGTTACTGAAGACATCTCTTTGTGTCTCACCGGTGCGATTGTCTGCGTCTGGGAGACAAGTACGTCTTCCTGCCCTTCCGTCGCCAATGTGACCCCTGATTGCAGCGTCCAAGTGAATTGGAAGCCCTCCACCGCTGCCAGGTCCAGTGCATGATGGGATATCCTCCAGCGGAGCTTCATGAGCAGAGTGCCGTTAAGTTGTTGAAAGTCAGCCGACAGTCGTTCTGGACGCAGTACCACCTTCCTGCCTGCCAGGAGGCGCTCTAACACAAAACAAAACACGCTTCCTTCATTTGTGACACTTTAACGCTCATGAATGTTTTTATTATTATTATTTTTTTTTTTTTTTTCAATGAACGGTTCTCAGAACAGTTTGAACACTGTGACGCTTATCATGTGCAGATAAAAACACGACTGCAATCTACTAATGATGTATAGTTTTACCCTCAGTGTTGCAGCTCAAAGCTTTGCCTCCTCTGACCCGGATGGACGAGCAAGTCGGAGTCGTAACCCAGGCAACGGCCTCTGACCCCTGGTCAGTCTTCATCACCACGGCGACCCGGTACTTACAGGCGAACAGCAGGCCTGTGATGGTGTGATGGGTGCCCTGGAGACCGAGCACCAAAAAAAAAAGAGTGTTTAAATTACACGCTGACATAATACAAGGCTCTTTAGCTTTTGGAAACAGTGCGCTAAAATCCTCCCGCGGCCATTTAAAGTCCCAGCATGCCTCATTCAGACAATCTTTTGGCATAAAATATGTAATTTTTCCATTTTTGAACCAAACAGCGTTTTTTGACTGAAACTCCTTCCCAACAGGCCAAGACTTTGTTTTATTGTGATTTTTGTTGCAGATTACGATTCTTTAGGTCCTAATCTTTCCAAAGAGGTGTCTTATTGAACGTTCCAGGAGGCATTTTTGGGGAATCTGGCTCATATCATGCTGGATGTTCATAGTTACAAAATATCTTTTAAAAGTGTTTTTTTGCCGATATACATTTTGCTGACTTTGCTGAACAAATGCATACAATAAACAGAAGTATTTTAATTAATTTGGAGTTCCTACTACGACTCAAACACATGGGAAAAGGAGGTCTGGAGCCAAAAGTTGGTTCCACAGTTTTCACCAGGTTAAGCTGTTACCTTATGAACCATCCCGACCACTCAGGTCTACTTTTAATGGTTTTATGTGAAGCACTTTGAATTGTCTTGTTGTTGAAATGTGCTGTGAAAAAAACTTGCCCTTGCCTTAAAATATACACATTACCTCGACCTTTGTTTCGGAGCCAGTGTTACAAAAGCTCCATGTTAAAATGAACACCACAGGTTGAACTTGCACTTGGCCGCTTTGCAACTTGGCAGCTTCAAATACCGAGGAAATGGCCTAACTTTAAAAAATAAAAAGCTAAACTTCAATGTCGAACAATCTGACTCTGTGACCTCAGCAAACTGCACACAACCTGCTGCATCTGCGATCATTTAAGATGAGCGGCTGACACCAGGACAACAGGCAGATATCAAGTGCACTGTACACACTCGGTACCTGCTTCACTTTGTGATTTAGGTTTAAAATAAGATGTATTTTCAAGAAGGTGGTGATTGAATTTGGATCTAAAGTAGATTTAGTTTGGCTTATTTTAATTTTGGTGACACATTTGGTGACACATTTATTTCTGCAAAGTACTTTCCCAGAGAGCACTCTCATTCAAACCCTTCCCTATATTTCATTTTGTTGCATTTGAACATAGTTCAGCCAGAGCTTTGACAGAGTTATGGTAAAAGTGATGCGGAGAGAGCAGGATGATGGCGGAGGGACAAAGTTACACACAGACGGAGGATCAGAGCATTCCAGACTGATCTGAGTTATGGTGATGCAATCTGATCTCCGCTACACACAGGCACACAAAAAGACACAATAAAAATGATCACATAGAAACCAGACACCGATACACATAAAAGTGGGTTTTACCTGCACGGTTGTGGTTTTCTCCGCGCTTGTAACATTAGTGCTGCAGGTATGTGGACGCCAACGCAAGACGTACGGACCAGGACGTCTCTGCCGGCCTGTGAAGCAAAAGAAAGACATAAATGTCTTGACAAATATGACAGGATGAACACTAATACACGTTCTACCTTTCTCTACAGCGGTGGCTCTCAGCCTTTGTGTCCCATGTGAAATACAGTTTTCAGCCAAGTTCCCCCGACCAGTGCAAAGCATTTTTGGTGGAAAAAAATAAGTAATACATAGCGCTGAGTGTCGGATTTAATATGGTATATATACACAATTCAGATTATGAATTTACAATTACAATTTTTCTTTTACATTAACAGATTTGCCCATTTTCTGGTAAAAAGATGAGTATATATATATTTTGTCTTTATTCTTCATAAACTCAAAACGATTGATGATTTCAACTGTTTTGAGTTTTCCTTCCGAGTTCCATTTACCTGAAGATGAATATTTTTTCACAAAATCTGCCTCTCGAGTCTCAGAATATGTGAGTGTATGAGAGTGCATCGCCATCGTCACTGAAAATTATGATTCTGATCAGCTGGAAGTTGCAGATTCATTTTTAGTATCGCAACATGAATAATTATAATACTTTAATTGTATGTAGCGCTTTTCTAAATAGTCAAAGACGCTTTACACAATGTAGAGACAAACCAAACACAAACAGAACAGTTTTAATACCTTTTTTTTTTTAAAAAGCAGCATGGTTGCAGTTCTAAATTGATGTGCCTGCAACTCAAAACTGCAACGATGAGCCTAAATAACATTTATCAATATTATTATAACATTCATATGCTTGTTTGAGTGGAAAATCAGCAGCTTGTAAATGAGCCGAGCGGTTCATAAGTCACATCAAAGAGAGGACTTTGGTGCAGTCTGTTGTTGTCGGCTGTTTCCAGGTGGACTCACCTTGCGGAGGCCACTTCCAGAACACCTTCACCTGCAGCTGGTCGTCATGGTAATGAGGAGCCGCGACCTCAAGACGCAGCTTGCCGGGGGCGACGGGGTTGAGGGGGGATTCAGGGCGAGGCAGAGAGGAGGAAAGGGGGAGGTCAGAGGAAGAAGGGGAGGAGGACGAGAGGGAGGGAAGAGATGAGGAGGATGAGGAAGAGGGGAGCTCGTTTGAGAAGTCTTCACCTTTGGAGGAGGAGGAGGAGGAGGAGGAAGAGGAGAACGGGAGAGGAGATAATGTTACATCTGAAACTTTGGCTGATTTGACAGCATGTCGTTTGCAATGATGTCCTTAAAATGTAAAAATATTTTGAACATCCAGCTCACAGATAACCGACATATTTCTTGCACATTTTCACAATAAAACTTTGATATGGTCAGAAACTTAAAACCTTAAACCCTTAAAACCCTTAAAAGGTTTCCTAACCCCTCCAAAGTAAGCATCACTTACATTGCAAAAAAAAACTAATTATCTGAATGACTGGATGTATGAAGCAAGTTATATAACACATGGAATTTATAAATGCATTATATTGTGCCAGGAATATCATAAACCGGCAGCGAGTGCGCAGCTGCTCGCTAGCTTTCCGGTGACTCATTCACTCAGGAGCACTAATTGGTTTTATCTGGCCTAACTGACCCGCACCAGGAAAACATGGGAGTCAAATATTAATGCTCCGAAATTATAAAACGGCAATATTTTCCATATAAAATTGTTGGTATGCGGTTTTGATAATTGAGCCGCAGATGGTTATAGTCGTCCGCTGGGCTGACCGAGAGGTCACCTATAAATACCTCTGTTGCCCGGGCGACTATTAACATGGCTCCTTTCCACTGTGCAGATGGAGGGAGACAAACTACTTACCGACTAAAACGACTTACTCAACAATGTACGGCTCGGTTAACAAATGGCTGCCGGGGACGCTACATGCAGTATGAAAAATAAAAAATACCGGATTCAGGGTCTGTAAAATCAAGCTACATACCATGTACCAGCACTGTAACTCATATTAAGTTAATAGTTCAAATCTATTATGCGGAGCACATGTTATATTGCTTTTATATACAGTGTTAGTGTCAAATATACAAAGTCAACCATGATGAGGAGAAGTGGTTCATTTGTTTACCTGTGTGAGTTATGGTGGTGAAGACAATTTGGGCTCTGGGACTTTTCAACCTCTTCTGACCCCAGTAGGCCACCGTCTGGACAGACAGGAAGTAGGAAGTAGCAGGCAGCAAACCCTGCAGCCACAGCTCACACTGTGCCTAGAAACACATTTAAGAATGGGAACACGGACAGACAAGTTTTCTTAGCCTTTGGGAACGGTGGTTCTTGGCTACGTCTCGGTCGGTCCTAATTCACTTTTCACTTGTTCGAGTCGGACCCGGGTCTTAAAGAGACGGTGTCGAATGGAAGACGGATCGCTCCGATGAACCTGCGTCCGTAAATTCAAAACACAAACTCAGGACCACGGTCTTTTAGCCAGCGGCAGTTACTGACACCTTTTTCATCACTCTGACTGTCATCACAATCCTCAGCGCCATCATCCTGAGTGTTGTGTGTCCGTCTGCTGGGACTGACAGTCCAGACCTGTTCTGCATTACCCTGCTGTTTGACTGACAGCTCATTAACAGGCTCTTACTCAATCAGGTCTGCCTGTGTGGATTGGAGCCAGTCACAACAAAGCGATGCTTGGATGATAACAAGTGTGTGTGTGCGTGTGTGTGTGTGTGTGTGTGTGTACTTAAACAGAATGAGACAAAAGCAAGTTAAAAGCAGTTTCTTGGTGACCTGCAGACAAAATGAGTTAAAGTATTTCCATTACGCTTCAGATAGACAAAACATATGGTCTGTACAGCTGTGTGTGTGTGTGTATGTATGTGTGTGTGTGTGTGTGTGTGTTTGAAACATAGGAACAGAAAAAGCCTGGATTTCTATTTTGGTGCATAATGTCAGTGAACATTATATGCAAGAGGCTAATGTATATTTAAAAGCACTGATCCAGTCAAGGTTTTTCCATGTTTTGATACTTCCTGCACTTTGCCCTTTTACTTCAGGTCCCTAAATCCCTGAAATCCTGCGTAAAATCCTGACTGGACAGGATGTATGTTTTATACACATACAGGTAAAGTATCACCATGTGCTAATGGGGAGCAATACAACATCAGTTCTTTCTGTGATATGAAAACTCATTCACAGAAATGATATTCTGGTCTCCACCTACCTGTTGTTGTTGTGATGCTGTCTCTATCTGTGTGTGTGCGTGTGTGTGTCTCGATGCAGCTGCAAGTGAGAAACACTAGCAAGGGGGGCCTCATTTAAATTCCAGGCACCCCAGTCAAGCAGAACAGAGAACCAGACTAGAGATAAATGTCTCCACCAGGCTCAGTCTGGGATCGCCATCACTACTCAGGATAGCTCGGTCCGCACGAGCGTGCTTGCATTCAAAACCTCCAAACTCTGAGGTTTATGTTTTGGATTTTTTTGTCTCTATTCTTGAAGTGAATACTTGTATTAGAGTTGAACAGTTAAGCTGATGGATCCTCTGCAAAGAGCACTGTTCACTAATTTAAGGAAAAAATGTTCAGTCCCCACACAGGCAATCATAACTGTTGCGTCAAAGCTGTAATATCGTTGCTGTTTACTGTGATTATGGGTACTTTGGAGCTGCTGACTGGACTTTGTTGCATTGTGAACGTATTACATCACCATCACGCCTATAATCATGACAGCAAAATCCACCCTCGTGTCTGTTCTAACAGCATTACACATAATTAAAAAGAATAATGCAAGAAACCTACTGTATTTCTTAAGAAGTTAGTCTTTGAATTGAGCAACGACGAGCACCGCGATGGTTCACTCTCTTTGTCTCATACAAATGTTCTGCTAGCAGCCACAGTAATATAATACAGTCATATGACCAAACATCTGCACAGGTATCATGCTTTACTTGCCCTCGTGCTGTCATGACTAGCGTGTTGTCTGTACGTACCCAGATGCTTTGACTTAAATTAAACATGTTATCCAAACGCAGGGAAGCCACTTCTCTCGGTTGTCAGTCACTCCACATGGCTAAGTCGTCATGTTATTTTAAAGCCTGCATGTTGTCATAGTACACTAACAAAGTTATGTCCTGTAAAGATAATGACATGACTGTCTGAAGACAACATGCATTGTGAGATACACAAGGAACATGTGCACAAATGTCTGTTACAGTGAAGGGCAAGCGTGCCAATCAGTGATTTGTAAAATACATCATGTGACATAATAACACAACTAGACAACTTCAAAATATCTTTAAAAAGTTAAATAAACTTTGGTGGGATGTCATTTTCACATTTTAAAAGTACAAAAACAATATGCACCTCATTTAAGCTCATTATATGAATTTACAGTTTGGAGGCTTTTTACTGTCGACAGGTGGTTCAGCAGGACATTCTTTGGTTTGAGGTCACCGTTCCTACGGTGAGCTTTGTTTTGCTATTCACTTGTTTCATGTTCAACCTCAAACACACAATATACAAGCTTCTATTGTTAGATTAAATCAGTTATTCCAATTTGCACCACGACTTGCCTACAGTAGCTGTTTACAAAGCCTGTTCTGTTTGAGCACTGCAGAGAAAACTATAAAATCACAGTCCGGAGACAACAAGGAATGTGTGTGTGTGTGTTGGGGGGGGGAGGGAGGGGGTTACAGACCTTGTAAAATCTCTCAGGTGCAGCTATATTCAAAGATGTGCCTATATATATGTTTATTGTGCATGTGGTGTGTGTGTTTTTATGTATTCTTTTGAATGAAAAGCTACAAACTGAAGTGTCTGTTTGAATTGAATACTGTACAACATGTCTTCATTCTACAAAGTGCTGTTTTGGGGTTTAAACTTGGTTTTCGGGTGAAAGGAATGTTTGATATGTTGCTTCATATTACTCGCGTAATCGCTTTCTTGCCATAAAATAAACGGAGAAGAGCTCTTTTTTTCTTGGCCTGCAGTCTTATTGTCACTGTGCGGTTGCCAGAGGACCAGGGGAGACAACACAAAGTCAATGATCCTGGCCAAGAAATAGTCCAGCACATAACCCCCCCCCCCCACTGTGAAACCACAACGCGTCATTTTTTACACTTCAAATTCTGGACAGATTTACAAATGAGACATAACTTGTTGATTAGTGAGCGTTAGAGGTGCTGGTAGGTAGATTTTCACTCTTGACGTGGCCAAGCAAGTTTCCACCTGCTTCCAATCTCTAAGATAAGCCAGCGGTCTCCTGGCTTTGGCTTCATATTCATCATACAGACATGAGAATGGTATTAATCTTCTCGCTTGGCAAGAAAGTAAATATGCATATTCCAAGAATGTTGAAAATGTTTTTCAAGGTTAAACTAAAGATTCATGGTCTGGGTGAGCAGGTTTGCGGATCCCTTCAAGTATAGAAGTTGAAGGATGTGTGTATGTGTGAGCACAAGTAGCAGCACATAACATTCATAAAATATTATTATTAGTGTGTATCTGATGGGAATAGATTGCACAGAAAGGAGAAAATAAAGAAATTGGCATATTAATAAAACATAACTAATACTTAAATCCATATATAGTCTCAGTTATTGTGATAGCAAAATGTTTCCTTACCCCTTGAGTCACTCTGCTGTTGCTTTCCTTTTTGGCCTGTTCAGGTGTGCGTGAGTGTGTAGGTCGTGTGTGCATATTATTGTGCACTGTGTGCATGTGCAGCGTGTGTGATTGTTTGTGCACTGTGTGTGCATGTCGAGACGTCCAGGTGATTCTGTAGTTGTGGACTGGCAGGTCTCCCTCTCTGGGGGGCTCCCATCTCAAAAACACTGTGACCCCGCCGCTCGCCCCCGACCTGAGGACAGACAGCAACAAGTCATCAAACACCACCTCGACATGCGCGTAAACACACGTGTGGGAAGTAGTCAAGTTACAATTTTTTAACACGCACATAAATGGAAGATGCTGAAATACATGATTGGAAAAAGGTTTGGGATGAACAATTTCCATGAAGCTACGCCATCACTGACTATCTACTAGCACATTGTATGACCACAACGGTAGCTTGCAGACCTGAAAGGATGCACAGCTACTGCTCCAACAAGGAAAATAGCATTGATCTATCAAATCATATTTCACATATCTAGATACCTTTCTGTGCCTGGTTGTGAAGCCGTCCAGTCCAGAGTTTGGTTGCTCACTCTGACATTTATTGGAGGTTCTGGAGGCGAAGGGTCTGTAGCGAGAGAGATAAACGCTGTCAAGAGAGAGATGGCAGCGATGATCGTCAAAAAAATTATAGTTGTTGGTACTTTTCTCAGCTATGGGTCGTGCCTGCAGGTCACAGGATTTGGGAGGTAGACAGTCGGAAGACATTAGAGACTGTAGTCAATAAATCAAAGATAAAAGAGGAGAAAATACACCCTGAATCGGTTTGTCCCGACTATATCCAACATCTAACATCAGGTCACCTACTGCCCTGTGGCAAGGACGCATATATGAATATTTAATGAAGACTAATTGGGGTAAAGATCATGATTCCTACAAAGCAGATGCCGTTCTCCAGCTTGACTGAATTGTCCAAAAAAAACAACTGGATGCTTAATTTGTTGCAGCACAGCAAAATAGAGAAGCCATTCTGGGGGGTAAAGGATAATTTCCTCTTCCTCTTAGTCTCATTCAGGTCTACAAAACCAATTAGATTTACAGCATCAAAGGTGAGCGATACTGGAGAAGCCTGAAGATGCCCTTTCCAGTAGCTACCACAACACAAACCAAAAAAGCAACCTCCGATAGTCACTGTTGGCCTCCAAGATTAAATCCTGAGGTCGCCGCTCTTTCAACACTGGCTCTGTATCTCATTAGAAACTCAAACCCCAATCCTGTATTTGATTAAAACAACAAAATGTATCTGATTAGAACTACATCCCCCATGGCAGGCTGTGGGTTGTGCTCGGCTGACCCAGATGCAGAGATCAAAGTTAAGGCAGTGTTGTAGGTCTACAAGACCTGGCCTGTGGTTGTGTGTGTGGTTGTGTGTATCTTAATGCCAGCAATAGATCACAAACAAAACAGAGTTAGTTTTTTTCACTCTGTGTTTATTTTCAATCAGTGAATTTCAATCCATTGTTTCATTCCCCTCATAATCACTGGCAATCCTGTACAACCCTAATGTCTGAACAAGTAGGAAAGACGATATGAAATTCGGATTCTCTCTCTCTGGTTAGCGTCAGGTCACAGCGGAGGAACTCCAACCATTCTGACATCTGCAAACTTCCTGATTTGTGACCCCTGACCTCCTGACTAATCAGACCAATGAGCTGGAAACACAAGACTCTGACTCTTTCGAATGTTGAAGTATGTGTCTTTAACCTTTAACCCTGGGCCTGACACACACACACACACACACACACACACACACACACACTAGCTAAAAGCTACTTGCTTAGAGTTAGATAAGCACATCGATTTAATACCATACTAATTTCTGTCCGTTGTACGTGATGCTGTAGCCAACAGTCAGTTAGCTTAGCTTAGCATAAAGACTGAAAACAGGGGGAAACAGATAGCCTGGCTCTGTCAAAATCCACCAACCACCACCACTAAAGCTCAAGCCATACGTAAGAAAGCACCTCGCCGTCTGTTTTGAGTTTGGGTGTCCATGTCAGCACCGTAACGTTACTGCCATTTGTGATTGTCTAGTAGAGCCCAAGAAAACAAAGTACTTTTCAATGCACTAAATATTGTTTCGAATGTATGTTGTTAAATCCAATTCGTTCCTATTTTTTCCAGGGATGTAGTAGTTTGTCTGCACCGTAACTGGGTTTCCTGACTTCTTTTCTGTTTTCTTTACTGTGTGGTTTGGTAAACATGACACTGCTTCCAGATAGACACATATGTTATACCCCTAACCCCTCTCTTTTTAAAAGTACAACAAAATACACACTGGTTAACAGACAGGCAAGAGAAGTGTAATTATATATGATGGAGAGACATGATAATCTATTAATCTAACTCTCAGCAAGAAAGCAAATAAGTGCATTTCCCAAAATGGCCATTAATTATTGCTTTAATATGTTGATGGTCCACCAGGAGCTCCCAGAGAAGTTTCAGTATAACGTGGCACAGCTTGTACACTTTCTTAACTATATTACATGAGGAATTATACGATTTGGAGTTTTGTTGAAGGCGGTGGAAAATGCTATCTCAGACACCTCTTTGTAATCTTCCATAAGTGCACAACTGATAAAGAACCTTTTTCCAAAGCGCGGGCCAACCTGAAGTAATTATTCAAACGCAGACAAGCTTCAGCCAATCATGGCAGGGGATCCATATCCCTAGCCAATCCTGGCGCAACACCAATATGACCTAAGCCTGCTAAGCATTAGTGCTAAGACCTCCTACAGTGTGTGTGTGTGTGAGTGTGTGAGTGTGTGTGTGTGTGCGTGCGTTTGTGCGTCTTGTCTCACAGACCTGCAACATGGATTTGGCACTTAACCAACTGAATGAGTACGCATTGGCCTGATGTATATGGATGTGTGTATACGTGCTTTTGAAATTGCATATTTTCTGTTTCCTGTCTGTGTTTTATGGACTGCCAGATACTGTCTGCTTGGCGTTCCTTATCCATCAACTCCGAGTTAAAGAGAGAGAAAGAACAGGGAATGAGAATAAAGAAAACGTCCCCGAGGTTCTGATTTTTCTTCGGAGAATTGTAATATTGCTCATAAAATGACACAAATTAAACGCAAGAGTCTGTGTTTTTGCTCAGCGTCTCGAGACAGAATATAAAAATCCAACAGATAAGGGTTAGGGGGAACATGCAGGAGGAATTGTCACTCTCCATGGGACTCTCATGCAGACAATGAGACTGTGTTTGTACTACCTTTACTGGAGATGTAGTGTTTGCCGGGTGTGGTGAAGCCTCTGCTGCCGTGGCTGTTCATGGCTGCGACTCTGAACTGGTACCAACGCTGAGGTCTCAAATCTGACAGAACCACATCTTCAGAAAGCGTCTATAAGTACAAACACATCACATATACCAATCACAATGTGCATGACAAAGAAAGAGGTTTTGTTCAAATGCATTTTCATTTCTTTTCTTAATCCAACTTATACAATTATACATGATTCATGGCCGATTTAGAGATTAACGAGTAACTTAGCATCCTTTAAACCTGCACGGACTGAAAGTCTTTACACACCAAGTAATGAATACCTTGAATATGTAAGAATCTATTTAAATCTTGTCTTGAAAAAGTGTCTTAAATTTGCACAGCAGCTGGTATGAAAAGTTTCGATGTGTAGTCTTTTTGTCACACACCCAGTGTGTATAGGTCTTACACTTTAAATATTGATAAACAGGTATTTCTTCCTAAAAGGGAATATCAACTTCACATTTAAAAGAAGTAGTTTTATATTTTGGGAACACACAAACTGTTTTTCTGCTTCATATTTAGCATACAGGAATGAGATTGGTACCTAAAAACTTGAATGTTAACACTAAAATCACTGTTGTTGTTTTTTTAAATCACTGTATTTTCTGAATCATAAATATAAACAGTTCGCTTCAATCCAAGCCCACTTTGGGCACCAATGTTTCACCATCTCTTACAAAACCATACTAAAACCTTTTTTTAAACATGACATAGCCCAAGTTAATGAGGTGGAAAGTCAGATTGGAATTCCATCTTATAATCGTGAAATTAAATGACTTGCCAAGATTATGGTTCAAATTGCTAAAGATTCACATGTTTTGTCTCCTTGACAGTGCAAATGTAATCAACTGCTTAAACTCTACTCATCCACACACACACTCACACACGCACACACACATACGCACTCACACACACACACAAGCTGCCATCTATTTAAGTCCATAATGAGCGTTCAGTCATTCGGAGTCAGCCGGTGGAACGACTGTGGCTGCCTGTGGTTCCTTTTTAAGCTCTGCTTATTTACCTAACCTCACACAGGCATACATAGGCGAACGTACAGGGTGCATGCACACACACACACACACGCGCACACACACACACACACACACAGTTTACCCTGGCAGAATAGGAGACTGGCTGGTTTAGACAGCAAGGCAGCAGACTGATGAGGTGGAAACAGAGTCTAACATCCATCTCCATACTTGAGAAGTTTCATCATTCAAGGCAAATTGAGAGTTATGAGTTAAAGATATGTTACGAACTTTGTGGCGCTGTTCCACTGTTAAAGGCACAGGGAACCATTTTTATAGCTTAAAGCCTCTTTGACAGAATGAGGTGCGATGTTGGCCCGTGTTACGTCAACTATTATGATCCAATAATGTAGAGACGGTGATATTAACAGAATGATCTCTTTGCATAAAAGATGATTTACAATATGAAGTTCTTCATATCCCAAACATTCAAATCCTCAATATAAAAGCCTGGGTGCTGTGCGGTGTTTACCATGGCCACAGT
Source organism: Clinocottus analis (assembly GCF_023055335.1). NCBI lineage: Eukaryota > Metazoa > Chordata > Actinopteri > Perciformes > Cottidae > Clinocottus > Clinocottus analis. The sequence goes on from NW_027175965.1 coordinate 7,130,268, forward strand.
AGTCCATGGAGAGGCATGGTCTTCACTGGGATGAATCCCGATGTTCCAGCGGGATTGCAGCATGTAGACGACCGGCTCCACGCTGACGTTGAACTTCGACACCCACACGACCTTCACGCGACCTTCCGAGTCCTCCAGGAAGCTCATCTCTCTGCGAGGCTTCAGAGGAACACCTGGAGGAAATCATGGAAGTATTATTGAAAAGGGACAAACAGGAAAGAGATGTAAATCACACCAGATAACCCAAACTGATTGTGAGATTTATGGTCTGAGGATGAAGGGCTCCTCTGTGTTGAATAATGTTTACAGAGTAGTTTTGATTGGTGGGACATGTAAATAAAATGACTTGACGATCAACATAGTGGATCTCGGAATAGACGGTGCATAATATTTTCTTTATGTTTGATTATCATAGTAGCCCAATCTTCATTACATAAGCGTCTGAGGCAATTTGTACTTTTAACCACGACATCTGAGACACCCTATGCAGTCAAACAGGCAATATTTAAGGATCTTTATTATATTAAATTGCCTTCATTTGATTTGACTGACACTTTTAACCAAAGCAACTCACAATAACTACATTCAAACACCATAGGAACAAGAGCGAGATGTCATTAAATATTGGAAACAACAAAGCATGGCCAACGGCAGCACATCAGCTTTTAATAGCCTGGTTAACCAATGATCAACACCAGCAATGGTACTACGATCAGTACAGTGTGATGCTGATGAAACAATCAAAAACAACTTATTCAAACAAGTTCTCTCCATCAGTGCAGCAACGTATTACAATAAAGCCCACAAGATGTCACAAACAAGTCCCAACCAGCCGTCTTTACCTTTGTATAAATTGGCGGGGGCTTGGCAAGTGTGCCCACAGCCATTAGAGCAGCATTTCCTGGGGGAGGGACAATGCTGGTCTAACGAGCAGCTCTCCACGCAGGCGGCAGCGAATCCGGTGGCTCGCTGAGGCGGAGGGCAGTCCCCCTGACGGGACGACCTCAGAGAGGTCAGAAACTCCCTGCTCGTCACACACTCGGTCTGCTTCTGAGAGAAAAGAACGGGCGGAGGGAGAGGGGGTGTTATTCTTACAGTAGACACAAAACGGAAATAATACGCGATACATAAACACACACATGAGGTTAGAAAAACACACAGCACAGATGAAAGTGTTTCCTTTGGTAAACTCCTGCTGAATCTTTGAAGACAGCCTGGTGTGAAAGGAGGTTTGTGTATGAATTACTGTGTGTGAGTGTGTGTGTGTGTGTGTGTGTGTGTATCTCTGTAGCCGTGCACATGGCTACAGATCATCAAAATGTAAACACAAGCTTTTGCTAATAGCTCTGAATTACCCCGTGTTCCCAACCAGTCAGCCATCCAGCCAGTAACACGCTTCAGCTATTGTGATGAAAAACTAATCTGAAGACCACAGCGGCTGGCATTACAAATAATAATTTAGGGCCCCTCACACACACACACACACATTATACACTCATAGGTACAGCACACTCACGCATATACATTCAAAAGCTCACAAACATGTTATTCATAACACACATAAGCTTACATAAACACACACAGGAACGCTCAGAAAATAGCTCCATGGTGCCAAGAAAAGCAAGTTTGTAGTGCAGGAGTGACACAGCCACCAAGGGGATTGTCACACACTCACACACACACAGCTATACACTATGCACACTCTCTCGCTCTTACCTCACAGGACTTTGGAGGAAGCATCTTCCTGGTTTCCCACAGTTCTTTGCATGGCTGGAGGCACTGCACATAAACAAACAAATAGAAATAAACAAAATATGAGGATTAAGGCACAATCAAGTTACACAATCCACCCTCGTTTCATTACGCATGCGAAAACGAGAAAATCAACACCATCTTAAAGCATAAGTTTCAATATTCTTTGGAAAATATACATATTTGATACACATTTGCTTTCTTGATGAAGAGTTAATTAGTTGAGAGCATCTCATGTCTGTGCCTGCAGCCAGTTAGCTCAAAGACTGGAAACACCTGACACCGACTAGCACCTCGAAAAGGTCATTAAATAAAACTTTGTATCTCGTTGGTTTATTTTGAACTAATCGGCTGGTTTTGTTTCTTCGCTGTGAGCAGTCGGGTCACTTCACTTGTCTCACCCAACGCATCCTGTCACTTATCACCCCTAAAAATTGTTGTTTATGCACATTTTGTTCGGAGTAGACAGACAAGATATAAAATGTTTTTAAACACAGACACATGTGGAGGTGCACTTAAAGACATATTTTGTCAGTAGGCTGGATCTGTCTGTCCCCCTGTGTTTCCAGTCTATGTGCGAAGCTAACAAGTAGCTAACTACAGCCGTATAGCTCAAGGGCACTTATGAGAGTCGTATTGGTCCAACTCGACTCCAGAAAGTGAAAATAAGCACATTTCCAAAACTGTCTATTCCTTTAAGTAGCTGAGGTTTTGAAGAAATACGACAAAGAAAAGTGTAAGAAACAAGAATAAATCACAACGTGTTAGAGGGCTTTAGCATTTGGAGAGCGCTCGGTGTTGAAGCAGGTTGGGAAAACAGAGGAAACACACACTCCTAATGCACACATGCACACACTCATCTGGTTTGCCACCTCAGTGAACTGGTGAATGATGGCTCTTACCAAATTAAATCCAGACAACATATAAAAACTGCGGTTTCACCCCCGGACCTCCTCCCCCGTCCTCTCTCACTCCCTCCATCTGTCTCCCGCAGCTCCCCAGTGTGCCTGGCTTCAATCATTTCTACAATTTATTCCATCTCACTGATTCCAGGGGAACAAACAGCATCAACAAAAAAGCCTTAAAAACTTCATCTTCTGCACAAGTATAGCTACTGTTGGATGAAAACGTGCTATTTAAATAGGCCCATTTGCAGACGGATTGCTTTGAATACTGTCACGATTATCATCACACTGCATTAAAACCATGTACAATTTAATTGTATGTGCAAAATAAGGGTCAAACTGGGATTAGTAGGATTCATTTAGCGTTGACAAACCAAAGACCGTGAAGACCCACGTGCTGGTTTCTTAACCTGCAGGAAATAAAACGCAGCGTGAAGCACGATAGCGGTTTAGTGTTGTATGATCGGCTCATTTCATTCAAGTCATGGAAGAAAAGGTTTGGGTTCGCATGAAGAGATTCTCCACCCCCCAAGTCTCCCTACTGAGTATTAAACACTCTATAGGCTTGAAGTTATGGCAGTGAAACGTTTGTAGATTGATTCTCCACAGGGCGGCAGTCAGCTTCAAATGATGTAGACGACAATAGATTCCAAAAATGACATTATCAAAATCTAAATATGGAAAGAAATGACTAAAAGTCTTTCTCCAGGGGCAGACTGGACACGTTGACTCGCTATCGTCTTGTCTTTATATAAGTTTTTAGTATTTCGACATACCCGGGGTCTAACTTTTTCACTTTTGGGGATATTTAAAGTATCGATATTTCACTCTTTTTTTCATGTAAATATGACACAAATGCGATCAAAATGCTTCTCTCCCTTTGCTCGTCTTTCTATACATTTTTTGTATTTTTACAAAAAAACACTTTTTGGAGTTTTTTCGACATATCCGGCATCACCCAGCTGTGAAGAAATTGCCGCTACCCACACATTACTGGATCAGAAGTTGTTTAAAAATAAAATATGGATTCGTCAAGTCTGTCAGAAGACGTCTTAGTTCCTTGAAGTCATGTCCAACTTAAAGGACGAGTGTCCAAAAGAAAATTACAAGTGTTTTTGCTCGTCACGGCATTCAAAGTACAGGCCTGAAGTACGGCCCTGTCTAGTGTGATGCGCTTCTTCAAGGAGCTCTCGTGGGTCTCTTCACTCAACCACATGCTCCTCAGCTTGTCATGATCTTCTTTAAAAACACCTCAAACACACACACACACACACACACACACCTCTATCTTACATCCTTGCCCTTTCCTCCTTCGCTGCCACTTTGATCAGTTACAGACATGTTTTATTTTTCATACCCTTCCTTGTTCCTCTCTACCCCTCCTATTCCTTTCCATAATCCTCTGTTCTTTTTCTCCTGTCTTCACATTATCTTCTTCGCCTCCTTGACCTCAAATCTTCTCTGTGCTACCTTTGTCTACCTTCTTGCTTGTCGCACCTCAGCACCTTTCCTTTCCAAAAGATATATTCCCCACTCCAATATTTACCCTTTACACCCTGCACTCAGATAGCATATGTGTAGATAGATAGATAATTACTTTATTGATCCCCAAAAGGGAAATTCAAGGTCCAAGTGTACGCCTACACCGTCAGGGGTAAACTTTGTCTTGATAAGGAGAATGGTTAATATTTTACATGTTGTCTTTGTGTAACTTTAACAAACAAATTGCGTTTGAAGTTTTAGACAAATTTCCACCGACATTTTTTTTGTATTGTACAGTGGTTGAAATAAAATGAACACTGTTCTGAAATAAATTCTATGTAATGCTGCTATATTTTTCTTCATGAGATTTTAAAGAGAAATGCTGTACTTTTTACTCCATATGTGTGTAGTAGTATTTGTAATTAGCTCTACATTGAACCTATCTCCAACATTTAAATGCCCCTTTGCAATTGTTTGATATTTAACATATATTTTGCTGGTAGCAGTGGCGGGCCGTGGTTTTAAAGCCTTCACTGAGTGCCGCGAGAAAAATAAGGCAATGATAAAATAAGCTAATAATTATAATACATGTAGTGTATTTGTGAAAAACTATTACATTTAAAAAAAAAGGTATATCTTTTAATGAGAAAAAAACAAGAAATTCATGCAAGTATATATTTTTTGTTCAATAGAATATACATTCAATAGGGAGGGAAAAGAAAGAGGGAAAGGGGGAGTCGAAGCGAATGGATTTAAGCTGAAAACACGTGCGGTATGTTCGTGGCAGACACCTTACTCTCTCGAATATCACTTGGATGTTGTAAATCCCTGAAAAGTACATGCACCATATTTGTGTAAGAAGAGCTGAGAGACAAACGGACACTTTTGGCCTTGAAGGCGGCATGATGAGTTATGCATGTGAGAGAGAGAGAGGGAGCGGTAGACACAGCAGAGGTCAGAGGTCAGAGATGTTACTGCTTAACACACCAACACACTTGTAGCAACAGAGCCTTGATTAATAGGCTCTACGTGTCCGTTTGTATGCACAGTTTGCATGGATATCTGTCTGATAATTAATCAATCGCACACACACACACACACACACACACACACACACACACACACACACCTCGTCTCTCAGCCGTCCTCCGGCCTCCCCTGCTGTTTTATGGCCTCACCTGCCACAATAGAGGGAGGACAGCCACACTCGGAGAGAGGGAGGAGAGGAAATGGGCGAGGGAGGGGAGGAGAGATATGGTTTCAGAGTGGATAGAGGGGGGAGAGAAGTGAGTGTCAGTTGAAAAGGAGAGAAGAGATGAAAGACAAATGGTGAAACCGGTCCAGAGAAAAGGGAGCAGGAAAGAGAGAGAGAGACAAAGAAAGACCAGATGTTCTCACTCTGCATATAGTCACCAGTTTATTCAGAGTGTGACATGTGAAAAACTATTTATGTCCATTTATGTGTTCAGCTTGTCATCAGTTGTTCAGAGCCTACTTTACATTTTCCAAACACACATGTGTGTAGCATGAAGTATCGTTTTTAATACCATTCCTTTAGTTTTGGTGCAAAACACTAGAGCCAATATCAAAACCCTAATTTGATAACATTAATCTGTTATCTCTATGACAAAAGAAAACCAAAGTTCTCAAACGTTAACAGTGTGAAAAAACTGTCATGTTGTTGTATAAATGTAGTAGAAAAAATGTGAGATTTTAAAATTGTGGCTATGTTTTTGTGCTCAGTATCAGGGTTGGATTACTCTGCGTGGTGAAAGCATATTTTTTGGCTGACAACATTTTTTGTCAATCACATGACAGCCACGCCCTAAAGTACCCTGCTTTGAAGTACCCTTCTCTATTTTACTCTAAATGGGACAATACTTGACCAAATAAACATTAAAGAAGAGTTGAAACTAGCAATTAGGACCATAAACTTAAGTTTACAGTGCTTACTGAGGTAATATATCAAGGGAGAAATTGGGTAATTCTCTCATAGACTTCTATACAAGGAGACTCCAAAGGAGTCGCCCCCTGGTGGCAATTATAAATAATGTCAATAATATTAAAATTACAATGTATACTATTCACATTAAGAACTTTTTTTTTTAGACTGCACTTTTATGATCAACAAGATTCTGAATTTCAGGGCATGAGCTTGCTTGTTTTATATATTTTGCATATGCACACACACACATAGATGCATACACACTCACACACAAGTCAGGCTTTGTGGAACGTGAGTGAAAAGTAGCAGAACAAATTCCACAAATCCCTCTAAAAAGCATGTTAGACTTTTGCCAGACCTTTGGAAAAACATGTAGAACAAGCGGAGCTAACCCAAGTCGGCCGCTCACGGGAGAAGCTTAAAGGCTGGCGGGAAAGAGAACGGAGGGAAAGAAACAGAGATCTGGAGGACAGGCAGAGACAAATGCTTTGAGATATTTTTGTGGTTAAGTTTCTCACCTCTCAAACCACTTGTGGCCACAATCACCTCAGACGAAATCCCGACAGCTTTCTTCCAATTCATTACATTTCTCTGCTTTCCCTAGATGCTGGACTGACTGCTCTATTTTGTATGGAGAGAGGACGGAAGTGCAGGCAAACAATGTTTGTGTTTGTGTCAAAATGCTTCACCTACATTTAAGGTTAATTATTAATAACACACAACGGTTTTAAACTGTAAGATCAGCTGGTTCACCAACTTTTAAAAAAGTTAGACTCAATCAGGGGCAGATTTGAAAACCTGATATATTCCCTCATGAGCTTGCATTTTGAACAATATTTTTGACAAAACTGCCACTTATGTCCAAGTAAATGTACCATATCACAAACAGACATCTGAATAAACTACCGGACGAGTTAACAGCAGAAGGAATGGAAATAATTGTGGGAAAGGGGAAAGAAAGAAGGTCATTTGCGAGCTTAAACAGGCTCTGACGCTGTTGTATGGGTCGAGTTGTACGTTAAACTCTGTGGAGGAGGGAGTGCTTTGGACTGGCACACGGGGAGGACTGCCTGTCCAACATTTTCCTCTTCTATCATTTCCTCCTGTCTTTTGATTATAACATCGTGATCGTTCATTTCATTTTAAGCCAACGCTTGATTTGAAGCCCAGTGAGACCTTAAAGTCTGCCAGTAAACAAAATGGACAGCCCCCCCCCCACTGGAACGGCCCCAACTAACACAGTTCAAATATCTGGTTCATAAGTGAGGCTGTGATGGAGCGCGTGTTCAAAGGTGGACACTGACCGCAAATAGTGAAGGTGAGTGTTGTGGTGAAGCTGGAACTGAGCCCCAAAGACAAAGCTTTCCATCTCTACTCGGACTAAAGAATGTAGATCCAAACTGCTGAAGGTTTCTTCATAGCCTGTGTGGCCTCGATGAGTTCATTACACATCTACCTCTTGCTGTTTTATGTCTCTTTGTAGTTCAAATCCATTTATTCGCATAATAATCACAATAACAAATGGGCCCCAGAGGGTTTTCCAATCTGCACAGCATACAGTGTTGTGTCTCTTTGTGCTTGTCCTGTGTATCTTTGTAGCTGTTTTGCATCTTTTTGTCGTATTGTTGTGTCTCTTTCTGGTTGGTACTTGTCTCTGACACTGACTGTTTTAAGCCCCTGGGCCTACAGCATGGGAGGGCCATTCAGTAATCCATCAGTTTTAGGGGCTGGAGTATAGGATATAATATGTCTGTGCTCTTTATAAAGTAACCAAACAGCCTTTAATAAGTTGGATGGATAGTACAATAGTACAACTAGAGTTTTAACGTACAGTATGATGGGACATCTCAGCATACAGGACGATTTCAACTGGTATTACAGGTAATGTGATCGTCTTTAAGAGCAAGAAATGAGGAATGAACAATGATGAGATGATAAGAGGGAAAGTAACAGAGACTTGATAGCTCTTTTCTTCTTTGTTCTGCATCTAACCTGTTGCTTAGTGGACATCCCGCTGCCTCACACAGCTGGTACACGTTAGTCCGTCTACTTTGCATGTGTGTAACAGAGAGAAAGAGCGAGATAAAAGAAGGAGGAGATGGACAGATTGAGGAATTGAGTGAGGGCTGTGGTTCAGATTTAGTGAACTCCCATGTGTGTTTCCACGAGAGAGGGTCCACTCATGACGTGACACAAACCATATGCGTCAGGGCAACATCTGCCCGGTGTGTGTGTTTTGTGCGTCTCCAAATGGAGAGACTCTCACTTATGTAACGGAGGAACAGACAATGCGCCACAGTCAATGAAACCACGCTTACCGTCATCTCTTTTCTTTTGCCGTTGCATTTCTCTCACTGGAAGAGTAACGTTGGAGAAGTGCGATCCTTTTTCTTTTTTTTTTAATTCTTTATCATTCTTCACGTGGAACGGAGAATGTCATACATGATGTACTTACCTGACCCCGATGCATTCTGGGATTGAAGTTGCGTGAAGAAAAAGACCATGACATTTAAAAAATAATAATAATATATTGAAATGTATTTTGTGATTGCTTTGTGTCATTTCCGGGACATAAAAAGTGATGCGTAGAAATGAGGAAATGGGAAATCTTGCAGCTCGACTGTTACCTAAAAAGCTCAGCGAGAACAACCTCTTTCAGTCCTGCTCTAAGGATCCGAAATAGAGGAAAAGTGATACCAGTCCCCAAATTATTCTGTAACAATCTCTGTCAAAAGTTATTGAGTGTGTCACGCTGCCAATGGGCTTTATTGGACTCTCAATGGAATGCATGTTGAGACCAAGTCACATTTTGTAAGATTTACTTTACTAACACCCCTTAAATTGGGTTTATAAATGTTGCTCCCCCAGAGAAAAGGTCTGAAAATTAAACTGTTTTTCCTCCAACAGATCAACAGCTGAGGACCAGTCGCTGCTCCCTCGTTCTGTTTCTCTCTGCAAAGCTGCTCGCAATTGGACAACATTTAATATTTGTAATGTTGGCTTCCGTTTATATTTCTAAAATGCATGTTAAAAATAAATGTTCCGTTGTGTTTACGAGACTCTGGTGTCATATCAGCACTCGTCTAGACTCACGGCTGATTAGTGGAGGTGAAATGACACGTTATCTTTATGACGCCTCAATTTACGACAAAAATCTAGGTGGGAGATCACCAGGGAGCTGAAAGTTTCCTACTTGTTGACTATATTGTATGTCATTTCCGGTAAATATCACAATATGAAATGTGTGTTTTCAAATATTTATAGTTATAGTACATTGAAATTTAGAATATTTCTTGACAACCATATTGAGAAGGTCATTGAGACATTACTGCATGTCTAAATCTAAGAATTGGGGAAAGATATATTTTGACTTGAAGTTGGATGATGAAGAAAAGTCAAGAGATCCCCAAAGTTATGACGATCCATCCTGAGGGGAATATAAACATCTGTAATAGACGTTTACCAAGCTCATAGCGTGACTAAAATATTTCAAATAGTCTGTCATTCATTATAAGCTGTTGTTTGGATCTGTAGTTCACCTTCTTATAACAAAAATGTTACGGAAACAAATGCAGAATAAAGAAGAAGTGGAATTGAAACCTATGAATATTAGTTTGCCTGGTGAAACAATAATACAGTCCACTGTGTTCTCGTTGTGTAATGCTCCCAAAGTGGGGAACACATTTAAACAAAATAGCAAGCCCACATGTCCTGTTAACAAATACACACACCTCGGGAGCATTAAACACTGCTGGACTTCCTCCGATATTATAATTCATTACTTTGATTAATCTTAGGAAATTACGGCTGAGGCTCGGGATACTTGCTTTTCTGTTCTAATTTATTTTTCTTGGCCCGCTCTGGTGACTCTTACAAATTGGGCCGCGTCCACGTTCAACAGACTGTAAAAAAACGGCACGAATTAATAACTCTGCAATTCAAACAAGCAAGAAGAGACACTGTGCGTGTCTGTGCAGTATCAGGCCCCGTCTGTGGGGGGAAAATTGTGGTTCACACACACAGCGGCAGCCCCCGCTGGCCCGTTTCAGAGAGTGTTGTTGGATGTTGGTCACAGCGCAGCGCCACGCCGGCCTTCACACGCGTACAACAAGCAAGACGCGAAGCCCACGGTCGTAAAATGTAGACGTAGAAAATAATATGTGTTTGGGGTAAGGTCAAAGGAGCTGTGTGTGTGTTTGTGTCTGAGGGGGTTCGGCATCGCTGAAGGCCGCTCCAGGAGTTTGCTCAGTGCGGTATCCACTGAAACGGTCGGTTTGGTGGGAGTTTTGGAAGATGGCGAGCTCTCCACTGGTGTTGATATTAACCCAGACTGACCTTAACCTACACACACACACACACACACACCACTAATACACACGTCGTTTAGAAAAAGGAGGAGAAACAACACTCGCGCTCACGTTTGTTTCTTGCTTTTTGGCCTCTGTCCAACGAAGCATTTGTAAAAAAGTAAAATATGACTTAGGAGTGCTTTTAGAGGAGATTTTTTCAGAGGAAGCTTTTAGGTCTGAACCTGAACGGAGAGTTCGGAAAACACATCAATAAGAAACCAGACAGAATCTTTCAACAAGTCATTAATATTGAGCAAGGTCAGGTCAGTAAGTAAAAGGTCACGGTTTCTGGGCTGCACAGTATACGGCGTCATTATTCAGCCAAAAAGAGCTTCTGATCTTGCATTATTTTGTTTTGATTAGTTGATTAGTCAAGTGTAAAATATTTTCTTTCACAATACTGGAGACATTTTTCTGTCTGAATTAGAACATGATGATTTACTTGAGAATCAGGAGACCCTGTTTCTGTGAATAGCGCTCTAAAACACCAGCAGTAATGTCCAGGAAGCTGTAACGAGCTGGACCTGCAGCAGGGACAGCTATAAATACACACATGGAAACTCCTCTTGAATCAAACAATGAATTAACACACACACACACACACACACACACACTAAAGACTCCTGGCAGGCAGTGTTAAGTGCATAAACAGGGAATCATTTTTGCTCCAGGGTGGATGGATAATGGGGATATATGGGAGGACGTTATTCTAACTAAAAACACAACATTTGCTATTACAGGAGACGTGTGCGGCGGGGAGTTAAGATTCCACACATACGAGAGGCCGAAGAAAGACTTTGCTCTCCGTCTCTTTGCCTCTCGAGGCAGAGTTGAAGAGCGATACTCCGCCTCGGCGTCGACCGTTCAGGTTCATCTGGTTGCGCGTCATCACACTTACATCACGGCCACTTTCAACGGCCGAGAAGAAGAGATGGGTTTAAATCATCAATACCTTTCAGTCGATTAGTCAACGAATTCGTCCTTTTTAGTCTAAAACACAAGATTTAAAAAGTGGTGCTTTTGCGTGATGAAACTCAGTTTGACAGATCTGGCGATTCAATTCATTAATCGGTGAGGTGACGATGAATGTCTTTCCTCAAGGACCCCGCGATGCCTTTTCCCACGATTTGGCCCATTACACCGGTGACAGTTGGATGGTAATGTAGCACAAAGCAAACGCACTGTTGTTGCTCCGATTATTTGCATTTTACTGTTGCTTGCGTGCTGGTTTAAACGGTTGAACAGATATTAGTTTAAAGCATGTGCCAGCCAGTCAGACGGGCAGAGTTTCCATGGCCCTGGTACAACACTAAGAGACATGATGCTTGTATATATTATGATGTCACGATCTGTCTTCTTGTCAAGTGCAAGCAATGAGCTTCACTGGGAAAACGTAACATGGAGGGTCCAAGTTTTTTTTTAGCCCGTTTCCTCCGACATCGCGGACTGGGTTTTAGGGTTTTGACTGGTTGAATAAAAGGTTTAAGGTGCATGGATTTGAATGCAAGTCAGTAAAGCCGTATAAGTTTGTGTGTTTGAGTGTTTACCTGTGCGCAGCGTCTGTGGTTTTCACACCAAACCAGAACCTGGTCGCTCTGTAAAGAGACGGAGAGGATGAGGATTAAAACAAACACAGAGAGGGGAAATAAACCTTTCACAGACAAATCCTGTGTTTTACACATTCTGCCCACATTTCAGCCATTCGTGTGAGCCCTCTGGCTGACATGCAGGGAGACAGAAAGCTAAATATTGTTAATAGAAGGTCAGAATAACCGGAGCAAACCTGACAAACACACTCAACCTTTCTCTTGTTTACACAATTATCCTTGAGGTGCAAAAAGACTTAAATCTCGGGGTTTGTGGTCGCTGAACCAGACAGAGGCCGCGTCAATTGGTGAGATGTGTGTGTGTCTGTGTGTGTGTGTGTGTGTGTAAAGTTACTGCTAAGTGAGTCAAGACCACCAGTAAACATGGCTGCTATAACCACCGTGACAGAGGGAGACGTCATTTCATGACCACAGGGACAGAAATACAGATCAACCAAACCGATCCCTCAAGTCTCTTCTATTTATAAAAATGTGTCTTCAATCCAGATAAAACACCTCAAAAGAAACTTATCTAAACATGTGTGAAGTGTTTTAATTACAATTACCATAAACCAATCATACCATGGTCAAGATGCCTTCTAGCCTCTCGTGTACATTATGTTGTTAGAAACTTGTGATTATTTGAATTATCAATTAATCCCTTGATTATATTGGACTACTCCAAAAACAGTTAATGACATAAGCAGAGTAAAGCACACAAAATGGTCCAACTAATTAATATTTAATGTTTTGACTGTATAATATAAATAACTTAAAAAACAATTATCAAAATGCTGTATGAAATATTATCGTCGGGCAACTAATTCCTTCATCAACTAATCATTAAAGCAATACTTCTCATGAACCCTGTTGGTTTCACATGTTGGATGTTACAGTATATTTGAGTTATTCTGTTTTATGAGACAGTTTGAATGCAGACTAAAAGACCTTGTTGACAGTTTTTAAGTCAGTCAGTGAGGCAGAACTGCTGCTCTCTGCTTTGTCATCCTCAGCACATTCATGATGCCATCACCCAACATCAAAACAACTATTACAATACGGTCTGTCTGTTGTGTGAATGCCTCCTGGGAGTATATGAGTGTTCAGTGTGTGTGTGTGCGTGTGTGTGTGTGTGTGTGTGTGTGTGTGTGTGTGTGTGTGTGTGTGTGTGTGTGTGTTAAGCCCTCTTAACGACTTCTCCTAAATGGGCTGTATTTAGCCTGAACCAAGCTCATCTCCTCTTCTCTCACTCTCTCTCTCTCTCTCTCTCTCACACACACACACACACACACACACACACACGCACACACACTTTTAAGCAGCCTTTGTGCTTCTGGTGTGATGAGGGTTAAGGGGTTAGAGTTGTGGTGCCAGTACAGAGGTTAAGGGTCAGAGATTAGGGTTTAAGGGCTTTCACGGTACAGAAGATGCTGATTGAACTCGTTCATTCGTACCATTCAAAACACATGCGTACTGACTTTTTGGTGAAATAACTGCTGAAGAAGCTACATTGGACTTTGATGTATGAAGATGAGGACTTATTCCCCGCATAAATCCTACGAAGATGTTGCCTGTAGCAGCTTAAAGAATATACGGTTACTAAGAACGGTCCAGGATTTTTACTGAGGTGAGAGCAAGATTAAGGCTGTGACTTACTGTTGTGGAAAAGTTGGAGGGATGAATAAATGTATAATCTCTTCACAGTCATGGCTTGGTATTCTGAGAGGCTTCAGAGTGCATCCCACTTGGCCGCCTTCGGTGAGGAGGCTCTGGGTGTGTCGAGGTTAAGATAAGATAAAGACCTCGACAGTCTGGACCGAGGGTTTTGTTTTGTCTCCGCCCGGTGTGTTGTGATTTGAAGTGATTCTGTATTATGTGGGATTTACTATATATAAAGCTGAGCGAATGTAATGTCAGTTTAACATTTTGGTACGAATGTGTCAGATTTGTGTTGTAATAACTCATAAATGATATATAAAGACAAGCTAGACCCATCGAGTTATTCTTTTATTTTTCTATCCCCATCTATGCTGGTCTGATGGCACAGTTATAAGCTTCTTTCTGACTGTAAGACAGGGAGGGCTGCCTCTCAATTTTGGGGATTTTTCTTTCTTTTTTAACTGACAAACCATCCCTCACGCCTGCTTTCTCCAGAGACTGGCCATTGAGAATACGTGTGAAAATGGTCAGAGCTCCAAGTTCTCTCCAAATTATGTTTGCCTCATTCCTCCCATGCTCCCCCCCTCTTTGTCCGCCGCTACAGCTGCGTACTATTGCCTTGGCCGTCCAGCTGTTGGCAGCAGCGCCGAGGTGGTTAGTTTTCAGAGAGGAGAGACATCGGGAGTGCAACCGAAATCAGGATCGAATTCTGAACCGAGACCGCAGCAATTTTGCTCCGAGTTTCAAAACGCTTGAACAGAAATCCCGTCTGTGAGATTGTTGTTGGACGTAAATCTTTGAATAAATACTGCAAGTGCATTTCTTGCCAGTGCTAGTGTGCCTTTAAAAAACTCCTTTGGCTCAGCAGTAAGCTGTTAAAAGGGATAATGCTGAGACTGCTGCTTAACAAGCTTCCTCGGATAAGAGAGAAAGAAGAAAGCAGTAGAGCGTAAAAGTAAAGGCGAAATCTCTGATGAATATATTAGTTGCATGTCTGTGGGGAGGGAAGGGTGGAAAGAGGAATAGACGAGAGGAGGAACACAGTAACGGCTGTCATGGTATCGCGACACAGACGGAGAAACCTTCCTCCTCTGCTCACCTTTTCCTCCCTTCTTTAAAGCTCTCTCTGACCGCGCCACAGTGCTACTAAATACAGCTCTTACAGCAGCAGTTTACATCACACAGACACCAAGTCTGCTGCTTCTTTACTTCTGAATCCACTGGTCGTCGAGCCAAAAGACTAACTTTTTGTGTCTTTTTGTGTCTTTATACCCTCCAACTCGTCGCCTCAGCATCTCTACATTGGTGCCAACTTCTCAATAAATGACCGGAGAGGACTTGAGAATGATGGCGATGACATAATGTAGATGCTCCACTCAAAGGACTGAGGATAGCTAAACATCTCCAGATTTTAACTGTGGAGCTATAAAGCTGCTTTCATGCTGTTGGCCTCACATCTTCATCCCCTATCTTAATCATTTTCACGCTCCCTTTCTGTTTCTGTCTTCCCCGCCATAACTTCCCCCTGTTTCTGTCACTCCTCTTCAGAGTCCTCTACATTACAACACACACATTAGTGCACATACGCGTGGATGTACACACACGCACACTGATCCCGAGTCAATTTCATGGGACATATTTGCTGTCAGAGCCAATCAAGACCGTTTTGATGGGCCTTTGTGCCGCACGGCTATTAAACGGTGGTCAGAGTGGAGTTTCGTGGGGTCTCAGCGTGTGTGTGTGTGTGTGTGTGTGTGTGTGTGTGTCTGCGGTAAAACAGCTGCACATGTTGAGGAAAACTTGAGTTGGGGGAGAAAAGGGAGGATTGGACAAAGGTGACTGGGAGAAGAAAAGGTGGATGTGGGAGACTGAGAGGAAATGGGAGAGAAGGAGGAAGTTGAGAAGGACAGAGGGAGACGAACAAAAGATGGTGAAAGATTTAAATATATATTAGTTAATAGGAGCAGAAAGGAGACTGGCTAGCAGCGGCGGATACTAGTTATGAAACAGGACGCAATAAATTTCGCTGAACTCTCTTCATCTGGCAGGAGGTATTTTATTATTTGGAAGCCAACTTTTCAAAAACTGTATTTTCATCTTTCGTGGAAGAACATTTTAAATTCACGAGCATAAAGTTGTCTGTGAGGTATAATTTTAAAAAAGTATACTTCTTTATTTAAAAAAAATACCAAAAGCTTTCATACAATTCATGAAAAATACTTTCACTCCAACCTCGATTATGACCTAGATTATGATTTATGACAGGATTTAGAACAAAAACGTGCAAAGATCCTACTTCATTTTTATGATTGACTTCCACATGGCTGGATTTCACACCAACACTTAAAACTCAAGGTCTTCAAACTTTTTTCCATCCTGAGAAATTTGTCTAAGCCCGAGACACGAGAGACACGTCAGAACCAGAACCGATCCACGGAGCAAGAAACACTCGCACTGAAGGACTTCCACATGGCTGTGATGACCCGTGCATCCACGGAGATCATTGCTGAGGAGGAACAACCCGATGTTACAGGATGCATCAGAAGGAAAGAAGCAGACACACACACACACACACACACACACACACACACACACACACACACACACACACACACACACAAAGAAATGTGTGCACGGGTCATAACATGCACACGCACAGCTGCACACACCCATCAGTGTTTGAAAGAGAGCGAGATATAAATCCCACTTCTGCCAGATGCGGCGATAAAAAGTGTGTGTGAGTGTGAGAGAGAGTGTGTGTGAGAGAAAGTCAAAAGGCAGTGTGTGTGTGTGTGTGTGTGTGTGTTGTGGTCAATGTTTGCGGTGAGGCGCAGTAGAAAGTCTATTTAACACAAGGCATTAACTCTGCTAATCACACCCAGATGACCCAGACGCACTCACAGCGATGTTGTGCGTGTTGTTTGTTTCGAGTGGTGAACGCATCATGACTTCCACTCAACTGAATATGAAGTTCTTCCAAAAAATGGCCATGTTGAGGACTGAGCATTCCCGACAGAAGCCCCTAATTAGCTTATGTGTGTGTGTGTGTGTGCGTGCATGTGTGTGTGTGTGTGTGTCAACTTTAGTGTTTGTGGTGCCCCACATCCTGTAAACAACAAGAGTCACAACAAGCAGTTGATCCTGAACTTTGCCTTCTCCGACATTTACAGCATCCGTCTTTTGGTTCACTTCCAACTGCAGTGATAATAAAATATCATCGATGAACCAATCACTTGAAATGATCCAGAAAAAGTTATTGGAAATAAGCATATTTGCTTTCTTTCCGGCGGCGGTAGCTTCATAGTCGGGCTGTAGATATGAGAGTGACCACTAGGGGTGGGAATCACCAGATGTCCCACGATACGATATTGTCACAATACTTAAGTCCCCATAAGATATTATTGCGATATTGCAATTTATCAACCACAGATTGTCCCCGAAGGAAAGCTTTGTCAACAAAAAATACATTGATTTTACTATTCTAGAACCAAAAACGTTTAGAATTGATTAAATAAAAGATCGATACTCGGCTTCCGTGTATCGATACAATATTGCCGCGCAAAATATTGCGATACTATGCTGTATTGATTTTTTCCTCCACCCCTGTAGTGACCACTGGGAAGAAGAATGTATTCGATTGATTAAGTATCAGGTATATTATGCCCTCAAGGTTTCTCTGGGGTGAAATGGTCGTCCGGTCTGTCGCTCTTTCAGGAGCCGGAAGAACAAAACCAAGACGCTCGATGCGATGCAAGTCCAATTTACTGTCTTGGAATGCTCTGGTTTCAGGTGAGAGTCACTCAGACAATGCCACAATTTGATCCCCATCTAAACTCCTGCTTGTGCCGATCAAATGACGGAGGAGGGGGGATGGGGGGGGGGGGCAGTCGCACAACCGCAGAGAGAGACAGATGCTTTATCTCTGAGGTGAATCAAACAAGCCTTTTGTCTCCTGCCGCCACCCACCTACCCCTCTGCCTGTCTCTCTGCTCACCTGTCTGCCTGCATGTCAGCGTATGAGTTTGTCAGGTTTGTCTGCTCTATGTGTATGTTTGTTACACCTGTCTGTGTGCTTCTCAAGTCTTTCCATACCTCCCCCCCCCCCGTCTGTCTGTCTGTCTGTCTGTCTGTCTTCGTGCTTGACCACGTCCGTCTACCTGACCTTATCTCCCCGTCTGTCTCTGTGCAACCTGACCGTTGTCTCTGGTCTTTTTTCAGAGCGTGACTGGTTGGATGACCGACCTCTGGGAAGATTAGAGTTACCTACCGCAGAGCAGCAGGGACACCCACACACACACATGCATGCATGCACACACACACACACACACACATACACACATAAACATAAACGGACAGGCAGTTCATTCAGCCTCAGCCCCGGCTTGAACCGCTAACCAGCTCATCAGCACCACAGACCTGTGAGTGCTTAAGACACGCAAACTAATCGGATCTACTACGTATGTGCAAAAAAAGATCCAGCTCTGTCGGCAGGGCTGCAGTGTTTTTTCTTATTTTTAGAAGTTTACATCAAGGAGGAATTTGGGTACATGACAACATACCAGCAAATATATACTGGTGTGCACACATATACACACACACAATGAGCTATAATTTCACTATTACACCATACTCGGGAAAGTAGTGGAAAACCCAGAGAAGAAGCAGAAGGAGAGGTGTAAATAGAAAAGTGGTGGCTCACATTCTTGTGGCTACACACTAGCCACACACACAGAGACACACACCGAGAGAGAGAGAGTGTGTGAGTGAGAGAGAGAGAGAGACAAAAACACAGGGTTCAGCCACATGAAGCCAGAGGAAGCGATGCGTGTGTCTGTGTCTTGGTGTCTGAGTGTGGCGACAGAGTAGGATGAGTAAAGCTCTATTTGCCATCACTGATGTTATAGTTACTGGAGCGGTTATCAAATAGGTTCCTTCTTTGGGGGGTTTTAAACGTCATGTACTTTAAATGAATGAACACAGTCTCTCCCGCCCATTAATCACTCTGTGTTCTCGACACTATATATAAAAGGTTCAGGGAGTGATGCTGCTCCCCAGGATGTGGCTCAGAGGAAACTTGCTTCCTTGTTTGCTCAAAGTTTAGGGGTTCTTTTTAATTTGCTAAAACATACAAAGTGTTCAGTGTCCCTTTATATCCTGGAATGAGTTTGTAAATTGCAGGACAACATCGTACTGTCTTGTTTTCTCATTGTCCTGCTAATGATTTATGACTTCGGCCGGAAATTATTTTTCTTATACATGTTTCTATTCGAACTGCAACTCATGCTTACTTTCATTATTGATTATCCCGACTATTGATTTCTCAATTAAATTTAATTCCTATGAGAGGACTTCAAATGACTTGTTTTGTCCAACTAATGATCCCCCCCACCCCCCCAAAAAAAAAATCTAAAAATATTAGTTTACCAATGATATAAAACAAAGTAAATCATGAAATCCTCAAATTGGTAATTTTTGCTTACTTAAATTAAATTTAAAAACAAATCCAAAAAGTAGTTATTAGCTTTTCTTTGAATCAACTAATCGTCACTAGGATTTAAATGCTGATTTATTTGAAGAAATCCTTTAATGCAGCATTGATTCAATGCTACATTACATGAGTTTTCTTCATTACTATGTGTTTCATCAGTCAACCTAAATTGAATGTAAATCATGTAAGTGGACTTGTTTGAATGAAAAAAAATATTTGAATAACGTAATAATCAAAGTGGGATGACGATGATGTCATTGTGACGTCAACCTGCCCATTAAACAGTCTGTGAAAGACCACAATGTCTCACTTTCGATAGCATCATTGCATCAAATTAAGTTCCTTTCTCTGATGCTTTTCTCCATACTGTTCGCTCTCTGAGCTCGTCAGACAAAAGGCCGTCTCCGTTATGCAGGGTCCAACGATGGCCCCGGGGCCAGTAAAAAGTTCCATCGGTAAGTGAATACAATGAGCCAGATGAGGCTATAGTGCAGGAAGAAATGACTGCATCTGCTCTACTCTGAGACTTCGCTCTCCTCGCCGCACGAAGACAGACACAGGCAGGCTTGTTTACGTCATAGAGTCAATGGGAGTGAATCCTAAAACAACACACAGGTTGGAACGCAAAAAAAAACATTCATTGAGTCTTTCGAGGAAAAAAAACATATGACCGGGTTGAGAATGATGACTGATGGTACGTGCGTGGCGAGTGTGGAGTTGAGTGAGACACAGAAGCTGAAATTATTCACCAAGGGATGTACTGCACTTTTAAAATGGAAACCCAAGTTGAAACTGGATATCTGGCCTGTTTGCTATACCTCCCAGTCAGTTGGTTTCATTTCCATCACTGCCGTTTTGATGCCTTAACATCTGACTACTGCACTGCACTTCATAAAGTTTAAAGCAAATGTTCCCTTTCTCTCACACACACACACACGCACACACACACACACACACACACACACACACACACACACACACACAAACACACACACACACACACACACACACACACATCTCACTGCGAGAGTCATCCAGGGGCCACCCTCATTACCCAATGCACAGGTGCCGGGAGTCTTTTCTGGATGGATGCGGATCAGACCAAACTTTTATTTTATACATGAACATATGCAACCACACACACGCACACACACGCACACGCACACGCACACAGGCTGAACTCTGTGGTTAATGACTTTCCCACCCACTACACAGCACGCACATGCTGAAGCCGTTAACGATAAGTGGCTTTTCAACTCGGTAACGTCCTAATGTCCCCGTTAATCACATTCCTCACTACAAAGGCCACAGAACACGGGCCAGTGATTTCACTGGGATGAGTAATTTTGTCATCGACTATAAACCAGTAACCTACATTTCTTCAGGGTATCATTGGCCCTCTGAGTGCTGACACGAGGTAACTTCAGGCTGCGCCACATCAAGAGTTCTTCAAACATTACTTATGAAAACTGTGTTGGACACAGCGCATTGTTTTAGGCGAGATCCCACAGTTTCTTCTGGTAAGAGAGAAAGTGAGCATATTTTAAATATCTGCACCATATAAGTGGTCATTCATTCATTCTGTGAGCCCTATAAAGGAAAGAATATTTTAAATATTTTGATGGAGGTATAGCACCATCAGTTGGACCAACTAAATATGATTATTTTTGTAATGTCTCAATGTTTTGATCAAGTTTCATCACCCAATTTAAAGTTAATGTCAATGTCTGTGGCTGCACGCCTCACTGGGAGCAGATTCATCCATTTATGCACCGGAGCTTCTGCTTCACTGTCATCACGTCAGCACATTATGAGAAAGTAGTTGTAATCCTTCAGATATGTTTAGCCTATCAATTTGACTTCATCTGATTGATTCAAGATTGTCCCAATTTCTGTGAATGTCACCCCTCAACATCCCCCTGTTGAATATTTCAGGGAGGTAGGTTTGAACATTGAAGCAAACATATCAGTTCAAATCATAAAATTGCTTAATGCAAGATGAAACAAACGATATATACTGACCCCATTTAACTATCCGGAATAATACTAAAGGAGATGTGCAACAAACTGTATGCTGTCAACAACACCTGTAGTGAAAGCAAGTGTCGTGTAAACAATATCAGTAATGCACCTGAAGAAACTAATTAGGGAAAAACAAACGCAGCCTCGTTTTCCTGTTTGAGGATTACAGTTCACTCACTTTCCAGAGTAACTTTTCAATGAGCTCTGAGTGCTAAATAACATTTGATAAATAAACACGAGTTCAACGAGGTCGCAGGTACCTGGAGGTGTCTGAAGGCGGTCGTCAGCTGAGTCATGTGCAGCGTGAGGCACCTGGACGTGCATCTCGCGCTGCTGATTTTCTCCTGGACGTCCTCGTGCTCCGGTGAACTCCTGCGAGCGCGAGTCGCCGCCAGCACCGCGCAGAGGAGCACGAAGGCGGCCCGACGGACTGACATTACGGCCCCGAAAAGGAGATACGGATTCAAAGAAGCGCGCAAGTTACACGGCAGACTGTCTGTCGTCCTCGCGTCCGCGCTCGTCAGCGTCCTGCTCTCGCGACCCTTTAGGCTCCGAATGAAAACATCCCCGCGCGCCGCTCCCGTCTGCGCGCGAGCAGCTCGCGGAGCGGCTTTGCCCTCCTCGCGGACACTCCCACCGCCGGCACAAGTGCAATGTTTTACTGAACTTTTAAACGAATCTGTTTTACTTACATATCTTTATCAACTTCCTCCCAGCCTCGATTTGATTCACACACCTCCAATTAGTCTATACATCATCATCATCATCATCATCACTGAAACACCCCCATAAATGCAGCTCATAACATGATAATTATCATCATCATCATCATCATCATCAGATTCACTTTTTTACATGTCCATTACTTGTTTATTTTCCATTGCATCTTTGGTGCTTATCGAGCGAGTCACTACACTTCACCACTCCCTCACTCTCTCATTCACTCCCCCTCCCCTCCCACCTCTCCCCCCTTCTTCCCCACTCTCTCACTCACTCTTCCTGTGCACATTGTCCTCATCCTGCATGCCAACAGTGTCCTCGCAGCCATCACGCATCACTGTCACCTTCCTCCTCATCATCGCAGGTGCATTATGCAACTGGCTCTTGTTGGTCAGCTGATCAGCATCTTATAGCAGAAGGAGACATATGTCTTGTTTTGGCAAGTGACTGTATAAAAAGTGCAGGTGTAAACAATTACATTAAGATGGCCGAGTTCAATTTAGCTGCTTCAGTTTCTAAACTTGGTATTGTTCATGCTTTCAGTCCCACTTTCATGACTTGACTCACGTTTTATCTTCGTCTTCATAATTATGAATTCATTATCCCCATGACAGTAGCAATGATAACGCTGCATACCAGTTAATTAAGATAATATAAACATTATCTTATTATCTCTTGTTTCACTAATACTGATTATTTATCATCATCATCATCATCGTCATCATTTTCATTATTGTCATTATCAAGGTAATTGTCATTGCATCATTATTTTCATCCCCATCACCTCACTTTTCACCTTTATCATCCACACGGCGATCAGTACCATCTTTACTTCCACCATCAACATCATCATCACAAACAAACTGATTCACATATATCAACCATCTACTCAATGAAATATAAGGACTACTTTCTTGAAAATTAAAATAGCTGCTAATAATAGATTCAACATGAGTAGATGCAGTGCAATAAAGCAGGAGAAGGCATTTATAGCCAAATGGTTTGCATGGCAGGCTATTGTTCTGGGCCTATTAACACTATACTACGATTACTATTCTGAACAACAAACTCTCCTTTATAGTCTGGGAATTCTCTCTGGTAATTATGAAAACAGACTAATTACAGAGCATTTATTTATGGCAGAGAGACCTGAAGCGTTTGTGGAGTTAGGTGTCTGTCACAGAGCCAGTCAGTGTGTTAGTCACCACTTTCAACAGCAACTGCAGAGCCAAGTGGGGTTTATTAGATCCAGGGCCAAGTCAAGATGTTGAGGACACATGGTTGAAGGACCTATTTCTTTATATAAACATGCAACCCAGCAGAGGAGTCATCTCTGTTGGCCTAAGATGTAGGAAGAATCACCTACGTTTTGATTCAGGGGAAATGGAAATGTCTAACTATTTATGACTGGCGGGACTGTTTTGGCCCCGTAGTTTAAACTCAACTTAATTTTGTCCTCATACAGAAGAAATTGCATTTATTATAGTGGTCAAGACAAGTGATGTCCAACCATTATTGGCTCAATTAATATCTTTTTTGAATTTTAAACTTTTAATTTAGAAAAAAGTTTTTAAAAAACTACAATTTCCTGCAGCCCAATGTAAATCGTTTAGGTAGCATGTTTTAATGAAAGCAAATCTCAAAGATTTGCAAAGAGATCCAAGAAGCTTGAACCAGCCAGCTGTGTGTGTGTGTGTGTGTGTGTGTGTGTGTGTGTGTGTGTGTGTGTGTGTGTGTGTGTGTGTGTGTGTGTGTGTGTGTGTGTGTGCGTCATGCGCGTGCGCTTGACCTCAAAGGAACTAGCAGTCCTTAAGTCAGAATACATAAAATCGATTCTTGCACACACACCTACTCTTTCTCTCTCTCTCTCTTTCCCCACACCCACAAACTCACACTCACAATCACACTGACAAACACACCCACGTCACACACATACACACACGGTAGTTGGCCATTATTTAAATGAACAAAATAATATTTGCACAATTTCATAAAACACCCTGCTCAGGTTTCTGAATAAACCAATAGTGGAGCAAAGACACTCCCTCAACACATACTCATACTGTTTCACACACACACACACACACACACACACACACACACACACACACACACACAACAGAAGCATTCTCCATCTGTCCAAATCTGTTCACTGATTAAAGCCAAATGTCTTTCAATGTCATGGAAAGAGAGACAAATATGAATATAGAGACAGACAAACTGAATAGCAGGATGACAAAGGAACACAAATGTGCCAGAATCTCAGCTCTTAATCAGTCTCAACGATCTAAAAAAGATCTGGAAACTATTATTTTTCTTCACTTGATTTTCACCATGACTTTATCAAATGTCTACTGCTCGCCAGCAGGTCCGAGCTTGGCTTCACACCTGTTAAAATCAATGCCTGCTTTCCTATTCTTTCAGCAACCTGTCTATATATTAAAGTGAAGACGGGAATGATTGTGTTTAGTCCAATAATCAAGCTGGAAAAACAGAGCTGGAAATCTCAAGTTTAATACATTGACCTTGTTTTATTTTTTCAACACTAAACTTATTTTATATAATATAGCTACAAGCTGATAAAACCAGTTGAAAGTTAGTTAGCATTATCATTGTTAAACTTTTAACTATTGCAATGCCGTACATCTAAACAGACTGTGATGTGGTTGAATTTCTCATATTTTAATTCTGTAGCCTATTTGTGAGTATAAATAGTGATTCGGGCTGATATTCAAATGTATTAGGGCTGCTGCACTTTGGACTCTTCTAAAATTGTGTCTTCAGCCATGCAGCCTGCTGGTTTTGTCAAGTGTGAGTCGGTTTGTGTGTGTGTTTGTGTTTGGGTGGGTGATAGGATTGTTCCGTCTCTTCTTATTCCCCAATAACATAAGGAATGATTTCCATTTGTGAAATAGCTGTTCACGTTAACAAAGAAGCTTGAGTTTTATGATTTGTGTAATGAGGGAAGCTGTGTGTCACCCTGTGATGATGAAATCTTACAAACTGGTCTGTTTGACATCAGACTCCTGGACTTCATCACGACTCACCACATAAACACATCTTATCACAACTAAACCCAGAAGAATTAACCGTCTGAACTACAAAACAGACGAGCTGTTTCCACTTATATATAATATAATCGTTATGTGTTTAACATGTCACTGATCTAATCCAACCTGTGTCATCTACTGAATGCATTTAACTGTTTCTGTCACAATTTGTACATGTTTGTATTCCTGTCCGAGATTATTGAAGTGGTCAGATATTCTTTTCTGCAGCTGGTAGTACTCATTGTTCATCTGTTAGTCGTCTGGTCTCCGTCTTCAACAGAACTGTTTCTCAAGCCGTGGGCCGGGCACCCAAAGGTAGCTCACTGTGAATGCAGTCCATGAGCTATATCAAGAGCAAAGGAACGCAGGGTTTCTAAATGGAGCTACAGTGTCACTATGTGGCATATTAAAGCTAGTGTTGTTTCAGTATTGGCTTCATAAGGGACATACATAAATCTAAGGTTTCAGAAATTTCAAATTCTGAAACTCATCAAAATAAAAATGCTCCGATATTATTAGCCTCACGTGACTCAATAGAATGCGATGAATGATGTAAACAGTGAGGTTTTTGCTGACGGATAGACAGTTTCTTCACATAATAATGTGTGTAACTGAGTCAGTGTGCAGCAGATCAAGCGAACATGTGAACATTTATATTGTGACTTTTGGTAATAATGTAGTTCAACAATACAAGACAGTCAAACTCCTGAAGCACATTACTTGCATGTTACTTGTATGTTTCTTGTTAAAAGACTGAATCTAAACTCCAAGCTGCCCTTTGAGGTGGAAATGTATCATAGTGTTTTCTGAATGTGAATGAACTGAACTCTGAAAAGCAGAGTTCAGTTCATCTTGACCTTGTCACATGGGTGCTATCGACGTGGGACAATAACAGAATATATCTTTTTATTGTTTGTTTCTTTTGGATTTGTTTTGCCTTTGTGTATCTCTCTCTTGTCTCCCAGGGCTGCAGCTGAACGATATCTTCCAGACAGGCACCAAAGCCTGTCTAATTGGAAGAAGGAGAACGTTGCGAGGAGGAGTAAGGAGGGAAGAGGGGGGAAAGTTTTCAACAATAATTGTAGATGTATAAAACTCATGTTGACCTATTTTTCTGGGTCAGATCTCTGAACCATCTGTGAAGAGCTCTGTCCATTCAATTGAATTATTCCAAGTTTTCTGTTTAATAAATACTTAAAGACATCGCGTTTGTTTTCTCTAAAGGAGATTGTTAATTTCCATTCCACGCTTCTGTTGAATTGCTGTATATTTATCTGGCTGTAATGCTGTAAAAGATAACTATTTAATAAATAATAATACAAAGGTGAGTGAAAAACTATTCGATGTGTTTTCCCACTGTGAGTGTTTGTGTCCAGAGGTCACGATAACCTGCTCAGCTGACCTCATGCCATATACTGATGATGATGCATTTTAATTCAAAAACTCCAGTGCCATAGAGCCAATATAGAGTAAAAAACTAAAATAAAAACATTGTTAAAACGAACTATAATAAAAAAAAGAAATAGCTGACAGTGATTTAATAACACAAAGTCAAAAACAACACCAACGAGTCGGTATTTTCCACCAGATCAACGATTTCCACTCCAGTCCAGTCGGTGGCGGTAAAGTCGCACCAGAAGAAGAAATAGTGGTAGAAGAAGAACGATTAAATAGTCGTAGAAGAAGAAACATGCGGAAGTACAGCAGTAGTTGAAGGGAAACTGTCAGATTAGTGTCGTTTACTTGGCTGTGTATGACACATTTGTTCCTAATAGACAGCCTTTATGCCACTTAATTCGTGTACCACAACTTTCCAGACACCAAAGAAGACAGTTCTCTCGCGGGTCTGTAATTTATTTTTATCAGTTCGCGTCAAGTTAAACGAGCGTTAGTGAAGTTAACGGTAACATTCAACGTTGACTTCAGCGTGTGTGTGTGTGTGTGTGTGTGTGTGTGTGTGTGTGTGTGTGTGTGTGTGTGTGTGTGTGTGTGTGTGTGTGTGTGTGTGTGTGTGTGTGTGTGTGTTGGGTTTCGAACAGTCGGCTCTAAACGATCAAAACAATACTCACTGTCTTGTAGTTTTACATTAGATATGAGTCCAGTATACACTTGACCACAAACTGAAGATGTCAGCTCGTAATGTTTGTGTCACTGCACAGTGTTAGCCAGGGTTTGTTCTTCATGTAGGATAACGTAGTAAGCAACTGATTTGTGTTGATTTTATTGACTTTGCTCACGTTACACGTCACAGCTCCACAAACTGGGTCCAACCAGTGACAGAGCATTTAATCAGGTCTCCCTATTATCAAGGGGTATTTTCATTTCAATATTTGCAGTCCCTCATTAAGATACGTTTAATTCTGCATTTCTATGTGTGTATTGTGCAAGGCTGATGCATTGACGACCTGCTTTTCACAATTACATTCGTAGGAAAATGTCTAGAAAATCAAAAAAGAGAAAGCGGAAGAAGTCTTCATCCTCACATGAAGAAGATGATGAGGTAAAAGAAGGTATTCAGGAGTGGTTGGTTGCTCTGGGCTGTGTAGGAACAGAGGATACACTAACTGCAGGCAGTAGGTCTGGAAGTTTAAAAAAAAATAAGTTCTTTCTCAATGAATCTCAAAATCATGTTTGTAATTTTTCATTTTGTCTCTAAAATACCAGAAGATAATTGCAAAAAAATAGCCATCACAGTTTCCCGAATAAGAAATAGACATATATTACATACATAAATATTTGGCATTTATGATTCAAACTAATTAACAATTCATCAAAATTGTTTCAGAATAGTTTTCTGGTGAGCAAAAGAAATGCAATGTTTTTTTCAGTCATCCAAGGAGCAAGATGTTACTGAGGATTACAAAAGTGGCGAGAGTAAACAAGACGTAAATGAGAGGTTAGATACAGTTTACTTGACTTTAAACAACACATCAACGTTGATATTATCTTGTTGAATATCATTCACTTAATTAATATGTTTGTTTATTATCTCTGAATGTGATATTTCTTCTGTTCTTCTACATGTAGCAGCGCAGCAAAACCAGAAAAGTGTGAGAAGTCGTCGTGCAAGAAGTCTTCATCCTCAAGGGAAGAAGATGAAAAGGTAAGAAGGTGTTTTTGAATAGTTTTCTGGTGAGTGAAATAATTGTAATGTTTTGCTCCATGTTTTCAGTCATCCAAGAAGCAAGATGTTACTGAGAAATACAGAAGTGGCAAAAGGAAGCAAGATGTGAAGGAGAGGTTAGATACAGTTTACGTGACTTTCAACAACACATTTATGTTGATATTATGTCTTTGAATATCATTCACTTAATTAATATGTTTGTTTATTATCTCTGAATGTGATTTTTCTTCTGTTCTTCTACATCTAGCTGTGCAGCAAAACCAGAAAATTGTGCTTTATGTTCCGTTCATAATGTTCCCAAAAGTACCCGCCACGTCAAAAGTGCTCTCTACAGACGGTTAGAAACACAAGTGACAGACCCGAAACCTGTTTATAAACAAGAAAAATGTAAAATTTCAGGCAGAGGTAAGACTGTGCAATGGGGACCTTCAAAACCATCAAACAATGCAGGTACAGTTCCTGAGAAGACAGAGAAGACATTTAAAAGCAGCAAAGATAAAACATCTTCCCATCGTCGGACACCCAAATCAAAAAAACAGCGAATGAGTCCCAGTTTGGTTTCTGCTGAACAGAAAGAACAGAGACAAGGTGTATTGAAGAAAAAATGCAGAGCTACAAAACCACCAAGGACGAGAAATGTCAAGACCAGAGATTCAAGCAAGGCCTCCTCTCTCTCTCAGCGTTCTTCTTTGGAGAAGAAAAGAGAACTGCTCAAGAAGATGTGCAAAAGGCCCCAAGAGAATCAGGCCAAAAGGAGGCTGTGCACAGAGGCAAAAACTTTCTTGACTACAGAGGATTCCTCCACTTCATCGAAGCAGACAGTTAGTAGCTCAAATGTGGTGGAGAATGTGGAGACAATCTCAGGGAATGTGCCATTGATGTCATGTAAGACAGTCGAGTCATCATCTGTTCAGCAACAAATATGCAGCCATGCACCACGTGTGCATCTTCCGTTTAAGATACCAAAAAAGGTTCAACCAAGACCAGTAGATTGCACCTGTGACAATAATGGTGCTAATCTCGACTCGAGGCGGTCAGGAAGCAAAGCCGTGCAGGAGAGCGTCCGACAAGCGCCCTGCTGTTTTGATGCTACACCGAGTTCTTCACCTGAAGGACAAGATAAGATAAGCCTACTCCCAGTTACATCCCATACACTCACTGAGCCGTGGCATGACCAGGTAATTAAAAACGTATTATTTATTTAAGTTTGTTTTACATTGATTGCTTAACTTGGCTTTTTTTTTTTCACACGTACATTTTTCTACTTCATTTTGTCAGCTGGTGTATTGAAATTACATCCGCGTCATGTTGTTAAAATATTTCTTAATGGAAAAGGGAGTATTTGTATTTTTTATTTCTTCCAAAATGTGTTTTTCTTGTAGACGCAAGTGGTTGAAGAGCTTCACCTTGCCCGCTCTGAGAAGCGATTGGAGGTGAACGTTCTGCAGATCTATGGGGAACTCACCTGTATGGACATAGACCCTCCAGAAGAGGGCGCTGCAGACACACAATGTGCGTTTTATTGTTAAATTGAGAGGCGTTTAATATTTTGTGTGTACTCATCATAAGTTTTAAATTTAAACTCTCTGTGGAATGTATTGTCAAATGTTAATCCTGTGTAAAACAGGATGTCACTGAAAAACGTAATCACAACATTCTACTTATGGGGGAAAAAATCATTATCTTTAATTTAATTCTGTTGTTAACTTTTGACAAACTATTTTAATATAAATGAATTTTTACAGGTGAGCAACCCCCTCAGCAAGACCTAATCCTTGTGTTGGACACCAACATTCTCCTCAGTCACCTGGATTACCTGAAGGAGATCAGCTCTCACGGCCTTAGAGGTGTTTAGGATGATTTTAATACTTGATTTTTCTTGTATCATGATTTATGGTTATTTCATAAGTTATATAATGATGCAAAATATATTATCTTATATCTAATGTGGAATCAATACTGTCTCCCCACATCTTCTCTAAGCCCCTGTAGTGCTGATCCCCTGGGTGGTGCTTCAGGAGCTGGATTCCCTGAAAAGAGGGAGAGGCATGTCCGGTTCTGTGGCGCACCTGGCGACGCCCGCCATCTCGTACATTTACAACTCTTTGAAGAATCGGGGACCTCACCTGTGGGGGCAGTCGATGCAGCAGGCCGTTGAGAGCAGCAGTGAGTGTTTATTTAAGACAAATGTGGGAATTTGCTGTGCATTGAAAGTAGTAAGACATGTAGACAGAAAGTCCTGTATGTGTGTGTCGAAGTATGCTATTGAGCATGCTACAGTGTTTGAGGTGTGTATTGCAGCCTCGTGTCCCATGAGTACTTTTTTTTCTGACATTTAACTGAACACTTACACAAATACTAATTTATCATCAAGGCGTACATATTGTGAATCTCAAGGGAAGGTTTCACCCGTGCATAAGGTACCCACGTCTTAGCTGTATATTATATTAATCAAACAATAGATTATTTCAACAGGGGTGTAAGGTTCTCCTCAAAAAGAGATGTGATGAAGGAGATTTAGCAGATACATTGTTTACTATTTACCCTTTGACATAGACTTGGAATCTCCATCTCGTGGTCTTATCATTGTACTGAATTCAACATGTCTTTTTAACTGACTGTCATGCTTTTCTCCGTCACTCTTGTCTTTCTCTTCCACTCCCTTCCCCTCTTTCTTTGTACCTCCTTGTCCTCAGACGGTCTGAATGCTGAGAACAATGATGACAGGGTGCTGCAGTGCTGCCTGCAGTACCAGGGTCTGTACCCGGAGTGTGCGCTCATTCTGTGCACGTGAGTTGCCCCTCCCCCCCATGGCATACACTGCTGCTGCTGTAGAGTCTGTGGCTGGAGTCGAATAGTCCAAAAAACACTTTTCCTTGACCTCTGTGGAAAACGTCAAGGAAAGATGGGAAGGAAACGACAACCGCGGTGTTTAGAGGATTCCACTCCACTTTCACTAAGCGACAAAGTTATGACTCAAGGGCAGGCGGATGTTAGTGAATGTTTTGAATCTTATACTTCGTCCATCTTCTTGTAGTGTTGCTTTATGCAGACGACATGAACGACCCGGTTCATAAAATACTTTATTAACGAGGTTGGACTAGAGATGAAAAAAGGAATATGAAAGTGAAGTAAGGAAGCATTGAAGCTACTTTCCTTTACATTTAGAGAATTCCACCAGCACTTAGACCACTTAGATACTTCCGGGTCATTTCACTCAGCGAGGAACCATCCTAACCAAAAAGGATTATTCGACTGCAGCCTCTGTCCTCTGCAGATAATGCACATGCATGTGACTGTGAGTAGGCCCCAGCCAGATAGTTCCAGTTCAGGAGAGAGAGAGCCAGACAGAATAATTGGGCGAGAATAGATGTGCTGAGCATGGAGAGTTTAGTTTGGCTTGCACAGTGGGCCATTGTATTGTTTTACCTTCTTTTTCCTTCTGACCTATTTCTCTATTTCCAAATGCTGTCCCTGATCATTTTGCAAAATTAAAGTAGAAATTAGTGGGCAGACATTCGATTATTGTTGCACAGTTACAGGTCAGATGATTCTGAATTTGATGCTAGCGGCCACACCTTGATTGAAAAAAAAGTTGCATCCTAATGTTGTTTGTGTTATCACTGCTGTATAGACTTGACAGATACAAACACGTTGTCCTCTTTTCTTTCTAGTAATGATAAGAACCTGTGCAGTAAGGCCCTCGTGAGTGGAGTGAATGCCCTCAGCAAGAATGATTTGGAAGAAGAGATTGGAAAACCCAGACATGGCTTTCATCCTCTGCGAAACAGTAGGAGTCCCAAGCCGCCCCACGTCAGCCCTCACCTCCCATCACCAATGCGGAGCAGGCGCTATACAGCAGCCCGGCCACACGTTCAGGAGAGAACAGGCCTTTCTGTAGAGGAGAAAGGTGAGCCAGGGATTAATGTGTACTTTTTTAGCAAAACAGGAAATTACCAGCCATTTTCCATCATGGCGTAATAGTTAACAGCACATACCATCCATGCCCTCGCAACTTCTTCACCGCCTTTTAAATGTTTCATTTGCCTCACTTCAAGTCCATCTGTATTAAGTGTTTAATGCAGGTGACATTTGAATAGTTTTAACAAACCAAAAATACCCAGACTGGACAGTGTATTTGCCCCATAACAGCTGCCATATTACCTCGTGTGTGTTTTGTGCTGCCATACGCTCCAGCTTGCTCTCCTGCTGCAAATATATGCAGAGAAACTTTAGTAAAAAAAAAATAGCCGCTGTGCTGTATTATGGAAATATTTTTTGTATCCACCCATACACAGTTTGTTACACAGATAACAAGCAACTGAGCACAAGAGAGGACGAAGAGAAGACAAAATGGAGCCCCAGCAGCGTTTCTGAACTAGAGGACTGCCTGCGAGAAGTGCTGTCCGATGTGTTGGAGGTGGAGATGAAGGCCGCTTACGAAGACCTGTGGCTGGAGGTAAAATTGTGAATTGGAATTTCACGTTATCTTTTAGACTATATTTGAATTACTTTTTCTAAATGCATTTTAAACATTGATAACAAATATCTGGTATTCATGAAGGGATCAAAGGCGCTTATTTGGTTAATTTTAGATCACATTTATATGTTTTCGGTGAAAAATATGCGACAAATATCCTCTTGTGCGCTATTCAACCGTCTAGATTGGCCAGATTGACTGTCATTTTGAACACTGCAATATTTAGAATTTGAGCAATTGTCCGTGTGTTGTTTCTTCCGTTAACAGATAGTTTACCTAAAACCGCCTTGGACTCTTCAGGATGTCTTGCAGTGTTTGAAAAAGCACTGGATCGCTGTCTTTGGGCACATTGTCCCACGAAGAAATCTGCAAACTGTTTTAAACCTCATTGAATTCTTTAACTCAGGTATGTGGGTGGATGAAGGGGGAAGGGCTGATATGGATCTGAACTTTATCTGCATCAGCACTTCTTGCCCTGGACCTTATGACTCAATCTAATTACAAAAACATCCAAAACATCTGGCAGCTGAATGTATATCTACCTTCATGTGCATCGATTGGCACACGTCTGATGGCTGATATCTATTCATCATGTGTCTCCTCAGGGTACACAGCAAACTGTAGCTCTACCTCAGCCGCTGTCCAAGAAGCTAAGGAGCTTGTGAAGGAGTTTTGGAAAAGTTCAAGACTTGTTCCCAGCGCCGTCTCTATAATGGACAACATTTACAACAAGCTACAACCGCAGGTCACGTCAATCAAATGTGATGTTGCTCTGCACTCAATCTGTTCAAGAAGTTAACTCCTTTTCTACAATACTGCACCCCCTGAATTGTGTTTTACATATTTATATTTTACACCGGTTTTTTTTGTTGACACTGTTGGATTTTAAAGATACATGTCTGTGTGCTTGTGTGTGTAGTGGGAACCTCCTGCCTGCGATGTCGTCATGAATGATAATGATGAAGAGAAACAACCCGCGTCTGCTCAGGTCTCTCACCAGGAAGTGTGGGCCCTGTTTGAGAACATCTGGTCTCATGTGTATAACATAAGGTGGGCGTAGCAGGGATTTGACTGATGCACCGCTGGGATGATTATACTGTCGAGAACATTTTGAGGCTGATGTGTGCAGATTGTCGTTAAAAACAGCAAAATTAGAAAAAAATAGCGCAAAAACAACTCTTTGGAGGTTGTTTATTTGGTTTTATATTCCATTTCATGTCATGTAAGGTCATCTTTTTCCTGTCATGCTTCAGCTTGGAAGTGGTCCAAGCTCTGGGCTTTGACCCTCACACGATGCAGAGAGCTCGGCCGGTGGGAGGTCCTCCACCACCACAGGACGCCTTGGTCTGTTTGCACAGAATGTCCTCCGCGATCTCGCAGCTGCTCCAGGCCTTCAGCAGGTATGTTGAGCCCACTCATATCGCTGCTGTCAGTCTAAACGTACCACAGGACGTTCTGCTTCTTTACCTGTTCTTTGTCAATTGTGTATTCAGTTTACTGGCGTTTGTCTATACAATGAATCACATGACACCTTGTATGTGGAAGGAGGTCACTTGTGGTGATGAACATATACAACCTTTTCAAGCTTCAGCTGGGAAACAAGTTGTCCCTATAATGTGTGTATTTTTTTGTCCATCTCAGATTCTTGTCATCAGCTCCTGGTTTAGAAGAAGCTCAGGAACTGCTCGCCATCATCCACTCGAATAAGGTTGGTACCATTTCACATGCTATTGGTATAACATTAGATGGTTGCCATTTATTAAAGTAATGTTGACCTTGTTCCGCCGCAGTGGTCTTTGTCATGTTTAGCTCACCGTTTCTCATATGCATCGTGTTTCAGATTGTTGATATGGATTCCAGATTCACAGCCAAAGATTTTCTTGATTGTTTCTCACAACCAGACTACAAGTAAGACGCACAGAAACACACACACGAAGACAAGAAGGACGAGTGTAGATATACATATATACCGTTGAACCAGAGCAGAGTGCTGTCACACTATGACTTCTATTTGTCTGCTAAATCAGACCGGAATTTATTAAGCAAGAGTCAAGGTTAAAGTTTAGTTCAGTTACTCTGATTCATCATGATTGTGTGTGATTTAAATTCAAATATTGGTGCATTAAAACAGGTGAAACACTCTTTTCCCACTCTCTTCAAGTCAACCACAGCAAAAAGACAAACGGAGAGTTCCAACTCTGGCTTTGTGTTCATGTCGCACGCTTTCAGAAACAAGATGGCTGGGCTCTTAATGGCCGACTTAATTAGTCAAGCTCACTACGTCTTCGTATCTAACGCATCTCTTTGCTTGTGTTCCCAGGGAGAAGCTGAGTAATGGAGGGAACCAGTTAATGGGGATTAAAGAGGCCTTGGATTGTTGTATCAGGACCACGGGTCAACACGTCCCCCTTCCCACATCAGCGCCCTGATTGGATCAGAATCTGGGAGTCTGCAGCCAAGAATAAACTCCTATCGTTTACTTGAATTATAGTCTGGTATTTTGAAGGGATGTCTGATTGCACTGTGCCTCCGATGACTGGAACTGTTTACCTTGTTTTCCACAGTCGAGCATTGATCGCTCATTTTTCACCCTTTATCATATTTCAGTTCATTAAGTCTTTTAAAAAAAACATTTGTACATAAAATATTGTTTTATCTTGTAAAAAAGTTTCCAGTTAAATCGTGGCTTTCATTTTTATTATTTAAACGATGATATTTGCTTTGGAAACATAGTTTGATGTATCCATTTTTATATTTTTGGACCATATTGAATGTGTGATGATGCAACAATGACTGAAGTTGTAGGTTTACCTCTCGGCCCTCTGTTCCCGTTATTTATGATTGTTCCACTTGAGCATGAGCTTTGTTTTACTGGGCTTAAAGGAATAATATGTTTATGCTTTCATGCTGAGACACCAACAATACTATCATCAGCCCACTGAATATTAAGGCGGACCCATAAAAAAAAGAGCTTTTTCTTGGTGCCGGTCAAGCTGTTTACTCGTTTTCAGTCTTCATGCTAAGCTAACTGTCTTGTATTTAGCTTACAGACATAAAGGGGACTTTTAAGGGTGCTCTCATCTAACCCAGCAGAAAAGTCAATAAGCATATTTTCTAAAACGTTAATATATTCTTTCAAACACAATCCAATGGGACAAAATCCAAAAAATGTGGAAGTTCCTGGTGTACTTCCTGTTTAATCGAATACAATAGTCACAAACAATACTGTAGACTTCATATACAGTAATAAACTTCAAGTGCGGCAAAATTGTAAAACAAATCAAATAAGTAAGACTATCCTTTCAGCTTATTGTCAAACTCATCATGTTTTAAACAGATTGCCACGTCGGACTGTCCAACAACCACGAGACGCTGAAACAAAATGATTATTTATTAGGTTGTCACACATAATCACTAATAATCAGGAACACGGCTTCAATAGAGACTAGAATGAAACCCAGTGATGTTTCAGATTTTACTAGTTTGTGTTTCATTTAAATAGAAATGTAATTTATTGATGACCACAATATATTTTGGAATAAATGAGTTATATGTTTACAAC
This sequence comes from Clinocottus analis, assembly GCF_023055335.1. Classification (NCBI taxonomy): domain Eukaryota; kingdom Metazoa; phylum Chordata; class Actinopteri; order Perciformes; family Cottidae; genus Clinocottus; species Clinocottus analis. The sequence goes on from NW_027175965.1 coordinate 7,166,392, forward strand.
AAATTAAATGTTTTGAAGTCTTATTATCTTTTTCTTATATGTATAATTTGCTTCTGTTGATCTTTTGAGTAGAAATGATTTCCAAACTATTTCAGCGTAGAATTTGTAATTATGGGTGATAGGAAATGAACCCAATTAAATGGTTTGTTTGTGTGGAAGTCACTGGAGGAAACAGCAGCACTGGGGCTGTGCGCTGCGGCCAGAATCCTCTATCATGACATAAGTTGTCTCATTACTTACTAAGTGAATGAAATACTTGACAAATAAAACGTATTTTCTAATAAAATGATGAACTTCAATGCAAAATGGTCATATTTTCCGGAAACATTTTCTCATGTGATCTTTTTCTAAATATTTTATATATATTATATTTAATATTTAAAACATTGTGTCACAGAAAGAAGATCTGTTGGCATAAACCTTTGGGGCCCTGATAATACACAAAAATGAACTCTGTTGTCGATGTTTTTCTGGTGGGTTACGTACACTTAAAATAAACTTTTGCATTCTGTGTGGAAAGGATCGAATCCCATCATGAACACATCGTTTCATATTATTCACCAGCACTTAGTTTACTGCAATGTAAAAAAAAAAACGACAGAAGCAACACTGATAATGTTTTAATTGAACATCAAATCCGTGAATGAACACACAGTTTTAATTAACTTTTACTGCAGAATCATTGAGGCGTTTCAGTGTTTGAACCACACTGTTGAACAGCTGCTTTCACTCCTCTCTGCCAGCTGATGTCGCTGTTCTTCTTCAAAGTAAAAGCCCCGAAGCTTTGAGTCCTTTCCGGTTCAAATAGGAAGAAAGCCTGAATGCTTCACAAGGCTTCACCCGCCCATCCTCATACAAGAGATGTCTAAATGCTAGCAAGGACTGAGAGAGGCCGAGAGTCTAAGTACCACTTGAAATGATGAAATAATCTGACAAATGGTCCCACACACATTTTGTAAACACATTTATACACATTTGTACATATGTGTGTGCATATAATTACACATGTATTAGACAGTGTGTGTGGATGTACACACACAGACACATTTGTACACACATGTATTTACACACATAATATGTATCACACAGTGGAAGGGATATTTGCCTGATGGCGTGTTTGAGAATTTCTTCATCTGTGGCCGCACATGTGGCACGATTATCATACTATTATTGGACCGAATGTCTTTTTAATAGTCGTGCTTTTCTCTGTCACTCTTGTCTTCCTCTTCCACTTCCTTCCCCTCTCTCTCTTTGCACCTCCTTGTCCCCAGACGGTCTGGAGGGCGAGGTCAACGATGACAGGGTGCTGCAGTGCTGCCTGCAGTACCGGGGTCTGTACCCAGAGTGTGCTGTCATTCTGTGCACGTGAGTTGCCCCTCCCCCTCCTATGGCATATACTGCTGCTGCTGCTGTAGAGTCTGCAGATAATGCACATGCATGTGACTGTGAGTAGGCCCCAGCCAGATAGTTCCAGTTCAGGAGAGAGAGAGCCAGACAGAATAATTGGGCGAGAATAGATGTGCTGAGCATGGAGAGTTTAGTTTGGCTTGCACACTGGGCCATTGTATTGTTTTACCTTCTTTTTCCTTCTGACCTATTTCTCTATTTCCAAATGCTGTCCCTGATCATTTTCCAAAATTAAAGTAGACATTTGATTATTGTTGCACAGTTGCAGGTCAGATGATTCTGAATTTGATGCTAGCGGCCACACCTTGATTATAAAAAAGCTGCATGCTAATGTTGTTTGTGTTATCACTGCTGTATAGACTTGACAGATACAAACACGTTGTCCTCTTTTCTTTCTAGTAATGATAAGAACCTGTGCAGTAAGGCCCTCGTGAGTGGAGTGAATGCCCTCAGCAAGAATGATTTGGAAGAAGAGATTGGAAAACCCAGACATGGCTTTCATCCTCTGCGAAACAGTAGGAGTCCCAAGCCGCCCCACGTCAGCCCTCACCTCCCATCACCAATGCAGAGCAGGCGCTATACAGCAGCCCGGCCACACGTTCAGGAGAGAACAGGCCTTTCTGTAGAGGAGAAAGGTGAGCCAGGGACTAATGTGTACTTTCTTAGCAAAACAGGAAATTACCAGCCATTTTCCATCATGGCGTAATAGTTAACAGCACATACCATCCATGCCCTCGCCACTTCTTCACCGCCTTTGAATGTTTTATTTCATCTGTTTTAAGTGTTTAATGCAGGTGACATTTGAGCAGTTTTAACACACCAAAAATACCCAGACTGGACAGTGTATTTTTCCAGTATACTCTTGTTTTTTTTGTCTTGAATATTGTTGAAACTACGACTGGCATCGTCCTTAACATAACAATTCACTATACATAAGGAATAAAATGAAATGTTCAATAAAAGGCAGTTAAGACGTGATAAAAACACATGTTTTAGCTTTAGTCCAAACATGTAACCACTCAGGCTGTAGTTTTAGAGTAAATAATGTGACCAAACTTAATATGCAACTGAGTGAAAAAATGAACAATCTTCACCACATTGTTCACACAAATAACGCAAGCATGGTTAGAAATGAGTTTAGCTGTGTTGCCATGAACTAATACTAATACATCTTACAATATAAATACATTTGATGCCAGTTTTCTTGGAGCAGATTTCAATGGAACAATATATTTTGGGAAACAAATGAAATGAACTTGAACTACTTCAGAGCATAAACGTTCACACGCCAAGCTGAAATCCCAGAGAGATCGAAATGCAACGATATCCAACGTGCCACTCTGGACAGCGGCACAAAGATACTGAGTCATCCCTTCAGATACAACACTTACTCCACTGGTGCTCTGCCCTGCACTGCGCTAGAACCCAACAGAACTACATGCAGAACCAGGTCATCTGCTTTAACAGGACACTCGAATGTGTGTCAGAAAGATGCTGACTTGTCCACTGCAGCACTTCTTGCACCCTGGACCTCATGCCTCAATCTGACTACACTCCGCTTACAGATGTGTGTGTGTGTATGTGTGTGTGTGTTGGTCTGAGCCTCTCATTCAGTCTCTCTCTCCACATGTGTAGAGTTGGCTGCTCCAACAACGGCACAGTTTTGATTAATAAGACGATGGAGTTTTGCTCTTCCCCCTGTGTTTATACGCTAACATGATGCTGCATTTCTTGGTACCACACAGCCTGGCTCTGTGCCAGGACTGTGCAAGTAGGGCGAGGAAGAGGAGGAGAAGGAGGAGGAGGAGGAGGAGGAGGAGGAGGAGGAAAGGAAGGAGGGATGAACTGTATGTGAGGCTAAGAAAAAAATCTTGGAGTGGAAAAGTACTGCATGCGATTCTCTCGTCGCCCTTAAGCAGGCTGTGAGCGTGCATGTGTCATGTGTGTAGACCTTTTACAGCTTCTTAAAAAGTGACAAAGGCTGAATTTTAAGGACATACAATGGAGGAATTGTCGCGTGCTATTTGTGAACACATCATGTACAGTTGGCCCCTCCCCTTCCCGGTTCAAAAACACCAGAAGTGCGTATCTTCTTGACCACAGGCAGCATCACACACCCCAGCCGACGTGAAAGTCAACCTCAGATTCACGGTCATCCGCCTCGCTGTATTCCCATTTCCTCTATTTTCGTTGCTTCCTCTTGCGTGGGTGGGTGCTTGCAAATGCGTGGAGGCTACACAACTAGTACACAAAGAAACATCCCGAACACAGCAAAATGCACAGAGAAAAAGAGAAAACACAGGCATTGGGTCAGCGCTCTGCAGATACAGACACTGCCACACACTTCTAGAAGGTCATAAATTAGGATTGAGAGGGATTTATTTTGTTTGAGTGTATACAAAGTTGCATAGTATACCTGTAAGGCTCATTTACAACAAGCTACAAGCTACAACAAGGTCAAAACAGCAAAACAATAATGACTCAGACTGCAGGATATTCATATTATACAGCGTTTTATTTGGATTTTAAAGATACATGTCTGTGTGCTTGTGTGTGTAGTGGGAACCTCCTGCCTGCGATGTCGTCATGAATGATAATGATGAAGAGAAACAACCCGCGTCTGCTCAGGTCTCTCACCAGGAAGTGTGGGCCCTGTTTGAGAACATCTGGTCTCATGTGTATAACATAAGGTGGGCGTAGCAGGGATTTGACTGATGCACCGCTGGGATGATTATACTGTCGAGAACATTTTGAGGCTGATGTGTGCAGATTGTCATTAAAAAAAGCAAAATCAGAAAAAAAAATAGCGCAAAAACAACTCTTTGGAGGTTGTTTATTTGGTTTTATATTCCATTTCATGTCATGTAAGGTCATCTTTTTCCTGTCATGCTTCAGCTTGGAAGTGTTCAAAGCTCTGGGCTTTGACCCTCACACGATGCAGAGAGCTCGGCCGGTGGGAGGTCCTCCACCACCACAGGACGCCTTGGTCTGTTTGCACAGAATGTCCTCCGCGATCTCGCAGCTGCTCCAGGCCTTCAGCAGGTATGTTGAGCCCACTCATATCGCTGCTGTCAGTCTAAACGTACCACAGGACGTTCTGCTTCTTTACCTGTTCTTTGTCAATTGTGTATTCAGTTTACTGGCGTTTGTCTATACAATGAATCACATGACACCTTGTACGTGGAAGGAGGTCACTTGTGGTGATGAACCCACAAAGAAGTGTCACCTGGCAGTTCCTCCCAGCGCTACAGAGCGTTCCAGCACCTTTTCAACTCATTCTTTTACAGCCTGCAATTCCTGCTGTTTTGTTTCTATCTCACCGTTCTCAGTGCTGTTTTCAGCCGAAGAAAGCAGCGGCTATTTTCAGCAAGAAGGATCTAAAAACTAGATTTGCTAGCTGACCAGAAACATTATTCTAAATGAAATGAATGAATGAATGAAAAGTACTTTGTTAATCTCCAAGGAGACATTTTTTTGTCATAGTAGCAGCATCTCACACTTACAGACATCCAATGAAATAAACTAAACTAAACACACAGATAAAATAAAGTTAAAGAAATAATAACAGGAACAGGGATAACAGATATATACACAAATAAGAAATAAATATATATATGTAAGCAAATATATTAGCAAATATGGTGTTGCTTGATGTGTAAATATAAACTATTTGCTCATAGGTTTTTTCTTTTAACTTAATAGGTTAATCTGTATATATTTTTGGGGCAGCGGAAACTGTTTTGGCTAAATGTAAACGTTCTGATCTCCTTCTCCTTCCTGTACAGGTATGCCATGTTTACACAAGTGACATTTTTCACCACAGCTGTACACACTCTTTCCTGTGTCCTGGTTCATGTGTGTGTTGTATGCTCATAGCGCTCAGGCGCTAGTCGGCATGTGTTGTTCATCTGCTTGCCCTCTGTTGCTTTTCCTTATCACTTTCACCTCGATGCAACAGACAGCGCGACACTGTAGCACGGTTGGGTTTCTCAACAGAAAAAGAAAAAAGCTCAGTTATCAGTGTATATGAAGTGTGAAACAGCATAAATGCAAATGCAAATGATAAAACAGTGAAAATAGTGATATTATAGCTCTTGATCACCTAAAAGAACATTTTGAATCAGTACCGTTGTTGTTGATATTGATCATTATTACTGTGTTATCATAACCAATGTAAGTATGCTTTCTTGCTTGCAATAGTGACATAAAAGCAAAGGTATCAGTATTTAAGACAATATCACCACTGAGCGCTTTAGTTAAACTGAATGTGTGGTGATCGTAAATATTTTATTCGGTCCGCTCACCGTAAAGTGATGTCGGTCTTTACTTAGTGAGAGCATTATCCGTTGTGTTAAATATTTGATTTTGGTGCTCAGTGCGGTGGTATGATGTCATCAGTTACATAAAGCCAGGGGGGGGGGGGGCCTTTCCCAGAAGCTTGTTGGGTCACCGGCAGGCAGCTTGTGGGCCTCAACAGCAGATAAGAGTTGAGAAATGTCAGATTAAAAAAAAACAGATCCGTGTTGCGTATCATGCTCGATAACAAACGCCTGTTGGCTTTCAGAAAAAAAACACACAAATCAAAAGGTAAGCACTATATTTGTATTGATAAGATTACAGGCAGAGAAACACTACGGCTGTTATTCAGCAATCGGTAAAGAACAAGTGCACTTCTTGGTTTTTTGTCATTTATATGCAGTTAGCTTACATGAGCCACTTGTGCAGGATAACCTTGTTGTTATCAGTTAGGACTGGAGTGTGTGGAACACTCTTAAATGATTTGCAATACAGTTGGGAAAGACATGAACATGTGTGTTTACGAAGCCTTTCCCTGAAGGCAGTGTCCATCTCATTGTTTTTGAGAGTGCGTTGAAAAAACAAAACATATTTGCTGTTTACTAGAACATCTTTCAGTCCAAGACCCGTTTGAATAGACGCAGCTTTTCATGTCTTTCCACTGTACCTGCCAAGTTTTCTGTTTGTGTGGTGCTTTTATTGTGGAACAAGGTTTTGGGAGAATGATTTTGCGACACCTCACTTCTTTTCACCCGAGGACGTGTCACCAGGCCTGATGCGCTTTAATGCGGCTTCTCTCTCTCACATTGTGTGAAGTCCAGCCTGCGTGTTTCACTTTGTATATCACCGGCTCCTTATCCATGGCAGCCAACCCTTTCAGCATTATCTTTTATTATGATATGAACACATTGGTTTTATGTAACTGGGTCAGACAGAACGATTGGGGGCAAACCCAGACGGCTGTTTCATAAAACTAACCAACCTGTAGAGAAATACACATAGTTACTGAAGAGAAACTGCCTCGTGTTTGATTAGACGGATTCTGACAAATGTGTTATAGCCCTGCTAGAAATATATAGAAGCAATCATTTAATATGACTCCAAATTATGACTGAACTTCAATATTTCATCACTTGTGATTGGACTGCACCAAGTCTTTGCAAGTCTTTTCAGGTCAAATGTTTCATAAGCAAACGCATTAGCACCTTGTTATCATTAACTGGCGTTCCTTCATAAGCCTTTCTGTGAGACTGAGTCACATTTGTAAGGTCAATGATTTTGCTTTCAAATGGAAAGCTGTCTGTAAAAACAGCCTTGGCGTTTCCATACAATCAAAAGGTGCAATCAGAGTTCGACACAAAAGCCGTCACAGCACAGGTGGTGAAAGACTGGCAAACTCTGTTAATACCATCATAGAGAGAAAATCTCAGAGCACGTTGTGATGACCCTCCTCTTCCTCCTCCCCAAATCCCTCGGTGTCACTGTTTTGGCTCTGTTCCAGGTGCTGATCAGAGCGTCATCATCATCCTGGATGAGCCACACCTGAGCCGGGCGGCCGGGCCGTCAAAGACCTTTGGCGTTTGGCAGCCTGGCCGTCTGGGAGAGAGGGAGATCCGTTGTGTCGCTGGCGTGACGCAGTTGCTTTGACTTATGCTTTTTGAATCTGTTTCTTTGTACACTCTGACACGCAGCCACACATGCACACCACTACGGCGAACACACGGGCCTCAGAGAACGGGAGCTGCCGGGTTACTCATCATTGATACCGCCACTTTAATTAGTTTGACTTCTGTTCAAAAATAAAGAGCTTTTTGTTAGCAGCACACTTGTTTGTCTTCTTGTTTGTCGCTCTTGAGCCGCGTTGTGACGACGTGCAATGAGTCCAACCAAATATATTTTTTAAAAACTAACCTAATCATCATTAAAGGTTTCACAGGTGCAGTAGATTAAGAAGACAGCATGGAGATGGTCCATGAGATCATCGCAGCATCAACAGGACTGACTTGAGGAGAACAGTAATCAGTGACGTCATCTCAAAGCGTCACGCGGTCCTCAAATCGTTCGGTGCAAATCGTTATTGTCTCGTGGGGGATTTCCACTAATGACCTCTCAGACGCACATCGGTTGTCATGTGATGCACAGAAGCAGCGCAGCGCTGACTCTCTGTGTGTATACATTGTCGCTGCGGGTCACTGACTCTGTGCACAATAATTCATGTGCGTCACTGACTTTGCGTGAACTGAGTTCAGAGGTTCTCGATGCTCTTCATTTGTAGTTCTAACAAAGTAAACGCGGTGACAGGAAGCCTTTCACACAGGCCTCTCTGTCCATGCAGCAGGCTGGCTTGTACAACCAGATCATCTGGGGATGGACCAACAAAAGTATTTGACACAACCTGCCATTTTCCAAAGGTTATGAAAACACACGACTGCACTAGAAAGGGAGGGGGGATTGATGGCTGTAGGGTGGAAACAAGGGGTGTCAGCAGACGTTAAATACTGCTCTTTCTTTCCTCCTCCTCTCGGCCCTGAAGTTACATAACGCTCCAATGGAAACAAAGCAGAGGAAACAAACAAGCAACAAGCTCCTTCAGTGTCTCCGCTGCTAGGCAGCTGTTGCCAAGACTCTCGCAGCCTTTTATTTTTTGGTGTATTTGTGCTCACACTGACGACCATGTATGCGTTGTGTATGTGTGCTTTTGTAACTGCTGGGATGTACGTGGTGCTGGAAGCAGAAGAAATGTAGTTCAGCTGGAGGAAAGTGTTACTGGAATAGCTGCCGTCGAGCGCCGGGGCTTCTGGAAGCAGAAGACACAGAAGCTCTTTTGTCTGTTTGAAACATTTTGTGCTGGATGTGATGAGCACAGAGGAAGTTGACTCATCACGATGTCTGCGTCCAGCTTCATCCAGAGCGGACGCAGTGAAGCTGCTCAGTTATTCACTGGACAATTCCATGTGGTGTTGAAAACGTTTTGTGTCTTTCCAATGTATATATGAAATAATAAATGAGTTAAATGAAATGTTTTGAAGTTTTCATTTATGATCTACGAGTAAAAAATGATTTCTGGAGCCTGAGTGACAGTAATTACAGTACGAAGCAGATTAAAGGATATCAATTTTTCTTACTTTTATTCAAATTGTTGCTTTTTGACTATTTTTCATGTTTTTTTTTTAAATACATGTTCTTAATTGTTTTGAAATCATATTTTCTTCTGCATTATGTTTTGACTTTGAATGGGCTTGTTGAAATGTGCTCTACAAATAAACTTGCCTACGTTGGGTCTATTTCCTGCAGCCTTTAGAAGAGGCTGGTATTATAGTGTGTGTGTGCTGTGATTGACAGCCGGAGTGTGACTGCATGCGGTCGCATGTGTGTGTGTGGGTGTGCACGATGACTAAGTGGATTTGACGGGCTGAGATTACAATCGCTGCTGCTGTGACACACACACACACTAAGGTAGAAGCATCAGACGTCACACATGCAGGTGTAGGGAGGACAGGAAACGAGGGCCGACGATCTCAAGTCATTGAACCTCCCGTCTCACAGCTGTAATTTGAATTTTTGAAATCTGTAAATCTGTTGATGCCTGAGCAGTCTGACAAAATGGACTTCTTGTAGTTTTAATTCTCACTTGGAGTTAAAAGGGGCCCTTTATCTTATCAGAAACTGCATTACCGTGTGCCTGGCTAATGCAATACAGTGCAATTCAAGTGCTGGTTGTAATGTGGGAATAATAAGATAAAAAAAATTCTAAATACATCCATTATCCGAACTGCTTATACTGTTTTAGAGTCGTGGAGCCGATCCCAGCTGTCAGTGGGTGAAGGCAGGGTAGTAAATACAGTTTGTTTATTATCCATTTGAATGCTTAGTTGCATTTACATTTCTACAATAGCTTTAGTTACTTTACCAAGTTCTTCATTCAGTCTGTCCCATTCACAGGTTTCTAGAAATCCAAAGCCAAGAGGAAGTCAGGAAACCTTGTTTCCAATTAACAGTGAAAGGGAGAAGGGTGGTTGGACATTCGCCTACATAGTAGTCTGCCTGGCCACATCTAAGAGTACAGACTCATCAGAGGCCAAGTGTTTAATCCCTGCTTCCTGTAGCACACGGCCCATCTGCTCCACTTTCTTTCGGTGGCTGTCAGGTGCGTCAGCAGGTTATCGGAGGCGAACGTGTGAATGAGTGCAGGAGGGCTTTCATAAACCGCCAGGCCGTTGGTGATGTCTGAGGTCACCGAACGCAGCCGGTCCTCTCAACACTCCTCCAGACCAGCGACTGTCGTCAGCCCTTCCTGCTGAGCGCCGTTAGCCAGCTTAGTATAATCGCTCCTAAAAGACACTTAAGAGGAGCAGAAAAAGAAAAAAATCGTGGCTTAGTGTGGTCGTCCCGGGAGGAAAATGATGGCACTGAAAGATTAAACAGCAGTGACCAGCAGGCAGAACATGGAGGGAGACGAGGTGGCAGTGAAAGCTAAATTTAGCGGTTTAAATCAGCTGTTGGAAACTTAGTCATGGCTTGAAGCACCAGCTGTTGATGTACGACTTCAAAAATGCTGACGCCTATAATACAGTCCCAACCAGACATATCTTCAATATCAACTTCTAGTGCCCTCTATCAGTCCTGTCAAGAGAAACAAACCTAGATATTAATAGATGTAAAATAAAATGTTGCTGTTGCCACATTTAGAAAAGTAGGCTGGAGACAAAAATCAGATTTAAATGGTTTATTAATTAAGAAATGTTACAAATGTGATAATTTCTTGTTCTAACATTCCTTCCAGATGAATCTGCCAATGCCTGACACTTGAAAACACGAGAGAAAAAAAGGATCTTCAGTAAACTGCATCTCTACTTACATCAATTAGTTCATCACAATAACAAAAGGTTAGTTAGCAGAAGCATGGTTGTGCGTGTGTGGTGTGTGCACAAAAACTATACTAAAACTGGCACTGGTTAGATTCATTGACTTTAAGCTATCTGCTACTACTTTTATTTTATCAGTAAATCAGCAGTGTATAAAAAATATAAAAAAGGCCATTGAAGATTCAAAAAGCAATCCAGCTTGTTTTTTAAAATGACACAAAAAGCCATGAGGTGTTTTTATCAACTCGCACTCTGAGTAAGGCTTCAAACCACTGACCTTTAAATATGTGAGCAAAATTACATTTCAACAACAGAAATATTCTTAAATAAAACTTTGAAACTTTCAAAAGTTAATCGTCACCACTCCATACTGCCGCATCCCAAGTGACCGATGAAAAAACGGTTCAAGTCTAAGAGAAACGAAAAGCACTAAATGTGTATTAAATGTTGGCATATGACAAAAATTAGGAAGAAACTAAATATATACAGCACGAAAAACATTGTATGCAATATGCAAAGGCGTCATGTTGTTTTGGGCAACAACCCTCCCTCCCCCTTTTCCCCACCCACCAAATTTAAGCAAGTCTTCACTGAAGACCCCTCATCCCCACCCACACATATCCGCTCATACACACACGCATACATCCACACACACACACACACAGAACATCACGAAACACGATTACGTCACTAAGCCTGTTAGTTTGGAAATAGGTGATAGCACTGTGAAACTCCCCAACCCCCCTCCCCCCTGTCGCCCCCTCCCTCCCTTCAGTCGGAGACTGGAGACGAGCTCTTGGTGCAGTCGTTCCACTCGTCCATCCCGGGGCTGTACACCTCCATCGTGTTGAGGAACTCGTTGCCGTCGAAGCCGCCCACGGCGTAGATGGCTTCTCCCAGCATGGCCACGCCCGCATTGCTGCGGGAAGAGGTCATGCTGCCCAGCATCCTCCACTCGTTGCGGGCGGGGTCGTACACCTCCACGCAGCGGAGCGCGTGGGAGCCGTCGAAGCCTCCGACGACAAACAGTTTGCCTTGACGGAGTGAGAGAGAACGCACTGACTCATCCAAATTTAAAAATTCAGACTTTTGTTTTGCGCAACACGACGGTCTCGACGGGGCACTGAAGAACCCGCCAGCTGAGCTTACCTTCGTGGACGGCAACGGCGGCCCCCCTGCGAGCAACGTTCATGGGGGCGATCAGGGTCCAGGTGTTGTTCTCGGGGTTGTAGCGCTCCACAGTGTTCAGGCAGTTCCACGACTCCGCCCCCCCGATCACGTACATGAAGCCTTCCAATTCACACACTGCTGCCTGGTGCCTCCCTAACAAAAAAAAATGTATTTCATGAATACAACTTTCAAATTTCCCCTCACGCTGCAAGTATCACGAGTACGAGAGGTTCTCTGATGAATTGAAATCCTTTTTTTAAATAAAAGACAATCGTAAGCATCTGAAAACACATTTGCTTCACGGTTAGACTATGTTTTACGTATCAGACGGAAGGTTTCGAGTGCGTGCGAGACTGTGTTGACACGTACTGATGTTAAGAGAGGCGCAGTTGGACCAGGTTTTGATCACAGGGTCAAACGCGTCACAGTTCTTCAAGCCCTTCTGCCCGCAGGGGTCCGACCCGCCCACAACGTAGAGTTTGTTGTTCAATGAGCAGACACCTTAAAAGAGAGGACAGGAATGAGCCAACAGGGTAAAATAGCCGGAAGTCATTAACGAAGAGGCTGCTTTAATTAAGTGTGAAGACACCATTAAATGAAATAATCCCTTTAGAGGAGAGACTCACCCGCATTGCAACGGTTTGTCCTCAGTTCTGGCACTTGAGCCCATTCATCAGCGTGAGGATTGTACGTCTCCCCGCTGCTCAGCTCGTCAGAATGTCCGTTCGACCCTCCAATCACGTACAGCTGACCCTGTGAGGCGTAAAGGAACTCGTCGTTAGATGACCACACAGAAAGATGGCACTTAAAAAAACACTCATTTTAATTGCGGTTGCCTTATCTACTTGGAAGTTAACAAAGTTAACAGAATTTAGAAACCTAACGACTTGGAAAGTCTGTCGGGAAGCGTGCAAGTATTTGTGGACAAGACAATTGAAACTTGTTTAAAAACACTGGATAACTCCTAGGATAATATTCAAAAAGTGACTTCATTATAGAGCCAATCAATCGAAGATGATGTTTAGTGAACTGTACCATGAGCACAGCCATCTGAAAGCGAGCCCTCGGAGTCCGCATGGGAGCGATGAAGGTCCAGCGGTCCTCTTTGGGGTCATAGCACTCCACAGTCCTGAGACACTCTTCTCTGTTGTAGCCTCCTGTCGGGACATCAAGATGCATCGCGGTTACAGTTGAGCTCTGGTCTGACCCTTTCCCCCCCTACACTTTGTTTTAGATATGCATAATCCCAATAGTACACTAAAAAGGAGAAGCATGCACCTTCCCATGTTCCCAACAACCAATTATCTACACAACTCTACTTCCAACCCTGTTGCGTGCAAACCTGCTGCGATGAGTCGTCCGTTCAGCGCTGCGGTGCCCAGACCGGAGCGAGCGTAATGCATGGGCGAGAGCGGCTGCTCCTGCAGCTCCTCGGGCTGGGCCTCGAAGCTGAGGCTCTTCATCAGGCAAGGGGTGGCAGAGGGAGAGGTCTGAGGGCTGCTGCGACCGTGCAAGAAGATCACACACAACACACCGTCCAGCACAGCCAGACACAGGTAGGTGTTGTCTAGAAGGAAGATTGGATTATCGTTTGAGCGACTGGAAAAGAAAAAGTCTTCAGATTGAGCTCAGAATTCAGACGCTTGTGTCGGCAGAGGTCTGACTTTAATCTCACATTGTGCGGCACCTGTGGGACTACTTTGACTATATTTGGTACCGGGAGAATTGAAGTCACATGTGCACACTTACTTGTGGTCTTCTCAGAGGCGATGTACTTCCACTCTCTCCTGCCGGGCAGTTTTGGGGCATTTGACGCTTGGTTGGAGGGCGACAGGCTTCCTGATGAGCTGCAGCTCATCTGTCTCTGGGTGCTCTCCCGTACGGGTTTCTTCTGCAAGAGCACAGTGCAGCTACAGAAGCCAAGCTTGCACCACGGGCCCACCAGTGGCCACAACACCCAGGTAATCATACCCCAAACTACGCTTTGATCCAGCTGTTCTAAATGTGGACGTTTTGTATTGGAGTAATGTATTGAAAATCTCACGCCGTCAGAAACCAACAACTCCACACTGCAAAACAGTCTCAGACCACAACTACAATCAGAGCCAACGGCACACAGTTCAGGCACAATAGAGGGCAAAAAAAAAAAAAAGATGAGACAGCCATCACTGCTCACCGCCATAGTTAGAAAACAAAAGTGTGGTTTTGATAGATGCTCAACAGCAAAGTCTGGCAGACATCCTGGCTCATTTCTGGCTCATCTACTGACATTAGTCTTTACATTGTAGATTAACCGTGGTAGCAAATGAGCCATATCTACTTCTTGCCAGGCACAGGCTGTGTCGTATTTGTATGCATGGCCAGGTACGAGCTGTACAATAAAGCTACACACTGCCAAGCACAATATAGTAGAGACTTCAGTACAGTGAAGCCAGGCACAAGCTGTTGAGTACCTGCACAAACTGAAGGTGGTCCTCCTCGCCACCAAACACCTCACTGTGCCCATCAATCACCAGCCCTCCATCCACCAGCTTATGGTCAGGTGAGTAGTACAGCGTTTGCACCTGAAAGACAAACAGGAACAACACACCCATGTGGCTGTCTCCAAGGCAACACACTCAGAACCCCAGCATAAAAGGGGGAGAGGAGGGAAGGAGGGAGGAGAAGGAGGAGGGAGGGGGGCAGTGCTGTGAAGAGGAAGAGGGGAAAGGGACGATGGTCTGGATCTTCAGTCGCTTGGATGGAAAGCTTCCTTTGAAAAGACACACGCTCCTGCCACTGCATGGAGTGGGTTAAGTGTTGAAGCTCAAGAAGGTATCTGACAGTGTCTTTCCTTAATTTGCATCTAAAAAAAGAGGGAGCTGGTGAAGCATGAAAAGGCTGCATCTGGAAAGATCTTCAGTGAAGAATGAAGAAGGAGGAGGGGCTGTACGCGGCCCTCTTTCCACCTCTGCTGCTTGGAAACCGGTCCTCTAGCTGAACAAGTCGGGTCACTGCGATGGCAGCCGCAATGGGCACTCAAATCCAGACGACTATTGACGGACTAGCATCCGTTGAGCTAATCGTAAATCATTATCCATTAATACGCGCAAACCGCATAGGTTTGTTCCGCTGACGTCAGAAGAAATGATAATGAGGATAATGTGTTGAAGTCACTTAGTTGCCCATCAGAAGGGTTCAATTTTAGAAATTGACGGGGGAAAAGCAAAAGGAACCAATAATTGAAGTGAAGGTGAAACACATTATGTGTGCTGGGCATCTCAATATGCTTATGTGCAATGCTGTTTTATGCCCAATGCCTAATTTGAGTGGTATGCCGGTGGGTATGGAGGAGAATATATCGGTATATGTGTAGTCAAGGGGCCTTCAATTACATGTTTAATGCTTAAGGTTCGTGAGCGATGCATTTCTGGTAAATGCAGAAATGGGATGCGATCTGTAGATATGTGGCATGGACAGATGGGAGCACAGTGTTGCTTGGCTGCAAAGAGAGGCTGCTGAGAGGCAGTAGTGCTCCTCTCCGCCCTCTCTTTTTCTTTGACTCATTACCCTGGTGGCTCAGTCCTGGCTCTTCAGTCTGGTCTCCTGCTGCTGCTAATAAACCTACAGGAGAGATAAATCAACGGGGAGGAGTGTCTGTTAGTGCTGGAGCAACAAACACGGACCTGTTCAGATAGTAAAAGTGGCAGTGAGACAGCAGAATCAAGGGTCACACCTTTGAGAACCTGTGTTTTTGTGTTTCAGAGGAGAAGAGCACTGTAATACTCAAACGGGGTTGAACGTAAACCAACCACATACCCGAAAGAGAACAGCAGAAACAAAAAAACAAGAGCGGACAGCAGCTCTTTTTCGGCTCACCTCTAACTTGTAGTATGGTTCAGGGGTACAGAGATTCTTACTGCAAAAACCTCAACAAATCAGAGGACAAAAAAGAACAATCCTGACATAGCAGCATGACAATGGCATGCCATTTCTACTTCAGCCCCCTAAAATGACTTCTTAACGTCACAAACAGGAGTCAGAGGGAGTGGATGGGGCAGGGTAGGAAGGAAAAAAAGTCGGTTTCGACTGCACGCCCTAGTACTGACCTCCTCCATCAGTCGTTCCAGTTGGTCTCCGTTCTCCCAAAGGCTCCGCTGCACCCAGCTGAGCACCTTCGAGTAGAGCTTGCCATTGCTGGGCAGGGACAGGTTGTCTTCTAGCATTACTTCTAACTGTAAACACACACGCACACAGGGGATAAAACACGAGTTAGACGCACACACGGGGGGAATAAAGTGAACTGAAGAAATGGGTAACGTGACCCTTGTTTACTGTAAAACTTGATCTTACTGGTTCATTGTTAATTTACGTTAGAATTAGGTTTTACTACATTCATTCAAGCGACTCAAGTAAGACATCAGCAATTAACTAATGGGTCAAAATAGCTGCCAGTCCTCAATTTTCTCAATCAATAAACAAAAACTTTGTGGTTCACGACAGGAGAATTAAACTATCAGGCTGTATTTACACCGAGTTGCTGCACAGTGATTAACTTCTTTTGTTCCCTCATGACTGAGTTGTACAGATCTGGAGCAGCGGTTACGTGATTGGCCACTAAAGCCTGATGTCGGCTTGCGTTTCTCCAAAAGTTGATTGTGTTTAAACTATTGCCGCAGGCTGCTGCATTATTAAAACAAAATGAATGGAAAGGCTGCAGTTTTCACCACCGCACCCAATTTGGTTTGAATGAACCCATTACATCTGAACCCATTACATCTGTATCTCTCAACTGGAGCTGCAACAAACCAAATGATTCATCTTTTTTTTCCATTCATGATGTGAAAGGCTCAACATTTAATGGGCTTGTTTGAGTGTCTTCAAAAAGCTTAATTTGTTTGTCTAACACAGAACATTTACACAGAACTAGAAGAAATAAAGCTAATACTGACATTTGAGATGCTGCAAGTAGCCAAAGTTTGTTTTTTACTACAGTATTTCATTGTCAAATAAATAGTTGCCGACCAATCAATTTACAAATAATTACGGCAATACAACAGTGTATTTTTATTCCAAAACAACTTAATTAAATTCACCTGACCACAACCAAAAGAGCCCACCTTATAATATAAAGTATCTATTGTTGTCTTCATGTTGAACACCAACTTATCACTTGGCCTTGCACGCTTTAAACCCTGTGCCCTAAATCCAGTCTCAGCAGGCTTTAGCAGTAGGTAAATCTGTAAGCGGCATGCGTTCATAAAATACGTACAGCTAATCTAACGTCAAAATCAGAAAGGTAAAAAGCACAAATCTTAATCTTAAATGCTGGTTAGTTTTCATGAAGGAGCCAAGGTGGACGAGAATAGACAACTTTTGTGAACTTGTGATGGCATGAAGCATCATGATGAGAGAATGTCCTCGACACTGCAACACCATCTACAACTTACTAGGATCGCTTAAACACTCGATAAAACACTTCAGTAACAGTAGTATGTGGTTTTACTAGGTCAGTACTGAAATACTTTATGACATGTGCTCAATTTGAAGTACCTTGAGACGGGGAAGTTTGAGGAAGTCCTCCTGTTCAGAAACTTCCAGTAGATGGTCCTGGATGAAGGCGTCCACTTTGGCCAAAACTCTGGCGTCTCCCATCGAGCTGGCAAAGTTACGAAAAGAGATGGCGCTCTGGGAATCCATTTTAGACAGCAGATAGTCGCCACAAATCTGAGGAGCGCGAGAAGAAAAGAAAAAGTTGTTCTTTTTAACCCGTGAAAATCATATGTCGCCAAAATGGTAGCATTAGCGGAAGTAAATATTTGGCAAAAGCAGACGAGTAAAAACCTGTTTGACTCGCTCCATTTTGAACCTTTTAGCTGCAGAGTAAACTTCCTTGACTAGTTCCTTATCTGCCTTTAACCTGCGTGACACACAGAAGACAAAATAAATAAGAGGTTGTTCATCCTTTTAAAAATGTTTTGTTGTGATAAGTAAAACTCTACTCACTGGGCAGTGTAGGCATAATTAAGCAAGACCTCCACAGCCTCTGGGTCCAAGTCCTCAAAGGTGACATGTGAGACTCCGTGGGGCTCAACGTCACTATTGAAGATCTCAAACAGGTAGGGACTGCAGCAAGCCAGTACAGCACGGTGAGCCATCAGCTCATGACCACACACCTGGACGGATGACGAGAAAGAAGGAGACAGACAATTATGTCCATGGCTTTGTTAAATGTGCCACCAAAAACAATATTCAGAGTTCAAGCTATTTCTAAATGTCCATTCCTGATTGCCTGCTAACTCAGAGGTCTGCATTATACAAATAGTGGAAACAGGTTCTCCGACTTAAGATATTAGAGCAACGGAAACATAACAGGAAACAATGAAGTAAATATTGACGCTTGACCAGTGTGTGTGTTACACTTTCCTGTTGTCCATCATTTTGACGAACAAGGATGTTAAAGTCAGTTAAGATCCATTATTACCTCATATTTTTATTAGTGTATTATAATAAGCTAAAAAGTGTAATTTAAAAAAAGACTGAGTGTGCAATGTTTGTATTTATAAGTCTTGTGTGAAGAGAAAAGACAGACCCAGTAAACTATACCGTGTCTTTTCCAAACTGCGTTTACTATGTAGAATGCAAATAGGCGTACAGGGAGAAATACTTGTCCATGTCAAACTGGATTGAAACATATTCGCCCCCGACATGGCGACACAGCCTGTTATGCGTGTTTCACAGAGAGAGACTCTCTGAAAAAAAAGGTGTGCGAGCGCGTGTTTGGATCAACCATACCTGCAGTCGAACGTCGCAGAATTGACCACTCTTTCTCAGAGCGTTCATTTTGGCCACAGTGGAATCAAGGAAACTCTCATCCTCAAAGATCAAATAACCGTTTGGAATCATCGTTGTGAATTTTGATGGTATGCCTGCAGAGAAAAGGTAAAACAATTAGTTTTTTTGAGGAATGTTTGCTCAGTAAAGCAATAACACCCAGGATGCTTGTCTTCTGAACTCTGTCCAACATTCTTATAGCGGGCTTTATTAATTGATGACCCGAGAGGGGATGAGGATTAGGTGCATTGTGTATTATAATCAGTGTTATGCATTAGTCATGGCCTTACCTAATACAGAATAATGCAAATCCAGGGAAGCGCCACTGCTGAAAGTGGAACCGTAGATAGACAATAGGCAAAGGAGACTGAGATCACAGTGGAACTCAAGACTTCTTCACCAGAGGAGAGGGATGGGACGTTGTTAGAAGAAATGCCAGTCGACTAAACGGGCGTGAGCAGAAGGGAGAGGGGGAGCAGCCGCACGGACAAACTATCAGGCTTGAAGCGACTGTAATCAAGTCCTTGGGATCCCGTTGGCTATAGAGTTGTACTTATTCTGTGTTGGTCATACATTATAACCTAGAAGAAAAGGAGAAAATGGAGAAAAAAAAGGACATGAGCATTTTTATAAGTGGAGAGAGAGGACCTATTCTGCCATTTATCAGTTCCACGTGATAAATCTAAGCGACCTTGAACACCGCCCCCTCCTTCCCTCTTCCAGCGTCCTTTTCACAAGCCTTTTTTTACTAACGTGCAGTCGAGTAAATAATGTTTACATATTCCTCACGTGCATACAAACTTAAAATTAAATTTCAACAAAAATTATCCGATTCAGGATACATTAGTCTCCTTATCTGATCACAGTAGCCTCATCAAATTAAGAAAACTGGAATTTAGCATCTTATCCCAATATGATGTAAACCAAAAAGGCATACAGAAATGATAGCTAAACCCATTGCCTCTTACAACACCCTCCATTTAGCGCTTTAAATCTCCACACCTGCTGATGCGTCCCACCAGGCCGAGCAAGACCGTTTAATCCGTCTCACGCTTTGAGCTCCGTCTCCAGTCTTTCTGAACACAAGGCCACCTCACCTCTATCTTATGTAACAAGCCCCTTTGACTAGCGCCTCCCATTAGGAACCGTGTCATTCAGGCAATGACCTATGATGAAAACGCAGGAGGGAAGCGCTCGTGACAAGTTTCCACTGTCAGTACATTGGAGGGATATAGTTATCTGTTGCTTTGAATTATGGTTGGCTATTACAGTTCTCTTTATATACACCACATAACCCTGGCCCACGTGCCCCACTCGCATGTAACATCCAAAAGGGAGACCATTTATTCCATATCGCCGCATCTCAAGATATTTGATTCTACTATTGAAGAGTTTGAATTCCACGAGCTGGAAAGCCATTGGCAGCCCCAACTGAGCCAACAAAACACAGAAATGTTCACAGTAAAAGTTAAATACAACTGCTGTAATTCAATGCTGAACCACCTCACTGCTATGCCATCTGCAGTCCGAAGTTCAATAACTAAACTTACACTGCAGACCCGACAGTTTCACCACTACATCAAATGGGAAGAGGTCCAGACAGACTACAGCAGCTGCCGTAGTCTGAAATTGTATCCAGACTCCATGTGAGAAAGGCTCTCTCGGGTAGCCCAGCTTTGTGAGTGTTGCATTTCCAACTTGCATGCCATTCAAACTCATAAAAAAAGAAAAAAAAAGCTGTGATTTACTCAACTGCTGCGCATATAATGTATTCGTGACTCTAGCTGCTTTCAGTGGCACATTGAGTAGCATCCTGTTAATCATTGTGCAAGATTTATTTTCCAGTGAAATCCTCTCGTTAGTGTGCAGAATAGAATGTTCAACATTAGTACTCGTCAATGACGCCTTTAAGCCCTGCAGCAGGCTTCTCCCTCTCAAAGAAGCATGCAACTTCTGGAAAATGGACTTGTCAGGCACATAGCAAAAAAAAAAAAAAAATGTAAGGATTATTTTGCCTTGCAGGAGTTTCATCTAGAACAGTTTCGGGTGTAGCTGCATTGTGCACAATCCCCGGGTAGAGTGTCGCTGCTGTTAGCATGAAGCAGATGATGCAAGACAGCCAGTGTGAGATTGGTGCAGACCAACTGTATGCTGCATCTTATCCGCAGTAAAAATGGTTCAAAGGAAAAGGTATAACGCATTGTTGCAGAGCCAAGGCCATGTCTGAACAGCGCTTTAATACTGAAATAATGTTAATATTAGTCTTCAAATGGAAAAAATGAATCAGTGCCCTGAGCTATGACTTTAAAGCAAATAATTCCAATACAATGAGGTGTGTAAAAAGTGACAAGCAACTGGTTGAAGAAGTACATCACAATACCACTTAGGTGCAAAAAGTTCAATTTACATATCACTTTCCAGTTCTAACATTATGTAGAATGATACATGTATACATTACATGCATGTACTGTAGCTAAGGGACAACATATTAAAGACCACACAGTGTTAATTCGAAAATCATAAACAAAGTATCACAAGGAAAAGAGGAAGTGTATTTAGATCAGATTACTTAGCATCAGACTGCATTTAACTTGTTTCCCCTTTATCCTTTTGACAACACTTACCCAGCACAAGACAAAAAGAGTCGAGGGGACAAAAAGGACAAAATTTACACTTTTTGTCTGCTACTTCTATGCAAAGGTGAAAACACCAGCTGGTAATTAATTGCTTTTCTCTGAACTACCGTGCACTATTTTACAGTCGCGGTCAGATGACATTTGAGTGTTCTCCACCTAGAAAGATGCTAATCATAAGCAGTGTGAATGTTAAACACACATTGGACAAAAGTACAGCCCGTACTGCACTACTGTGTGGAACGCGGATGTGTAAGCCAAGACTGTTGGAAAGTGTGCCAGATATATGTATAGGTAAATGGCAAATGCGAGAATATAGTCTTTTGTATTGCACTGAAAAGCATGGAACGCTACAATTCACCCTGTGTGTGTGTGTACCTTTGTGTGTATGGAGGGAACACTGACCCAGTTTTGAGTAGTTATGCAATATCTGGCAGAAGGCTTCTTGTGAAGGCTCAAAAGCTCAACTCCTCCACATGTTTGGGTCCAGCATGCTCGCCTGTTGCCCCTCACATTTCTCCACCTCACACTTAACCTAACACTCTGCCAGACAAGCCTCGCCCTCAGGTCTCTGGATAATTCATTATTATAGAGTTGCCGCCTTAATCACAGCTGTGATTAAATAGAAAATCTTCTGTAGACAGATAACACAAATCTTATGCCATTGCCAGCTTTACTTGTAACCAGCAAATGGCAATTCAGGAACTGCCCACATACAAACTGCGATGGTAAGCATCTCTATATTACATTGTTGCCTTTTTTTGTTGAAATTGTGGCTATTTTTGCCATGTGTGGCCACAAGGTTAGTATCCCAAAACTAGAGCGTAGGTCAGTAACCACCAATATGAGAACGTGTATGAACACAAAAGCAAGGTGGATTTGGTGGGGTTTAATGTGGATATCTGGGCAAACCAGGCAACAACAGGAGAGAGAACAAAAGGCACCAAAGACAACGAGTGAGTCTGTTCGCAACTTTGTCACAGAGGTTTAGCCCTGAAAGTATTTTTGTTTTCCATTTTACCGTCTAATCAGTCAGGCACATAATTGGAAGCCTGACACTGAACAATCAATGCTTGTTAGACATCCCTCCAGTGGTGAAGAGAGGCATTGCTGGATATTTTACCCCATTTAACTGTGGAAATTTACAGCCTAAATGTAGCACATCTCTCTGACAATAAAAATAAAGAATGCAGTCAACACTGTATCGGTCGTAAAATGAAGATATAGACGGAGCACGAGCATAACTGAGGAACTGACTATAATAACGTCAACACAACATGATTCTACATGACAGTCAAATGCATCATTATAGAAATCCACCACATTCAAATAATTGAGCATCTTATTTTGATACCATTAAATGAAGTAGAATATCGGAGCATGACCACACATACAGAATGAAAGTTGAATGAATTACCTATTGGATCAGCGTTAAAGAGCATGCCAAATGTTGCTTCACCCTCTATATGAAAGCACTACTCTACATTACGTCATTTGTAAATCACCCACGTGGTTGCCAGCTTCAGAGCCAGATTAAAAGCACAGTAGGTCAAATACTACCATGACATGAGGCACCCTGCCACCTGGAGAACACTAAAGCACTTTAAGACGTCTGAAACATTAGACAATTTACTTTCAACTAGACAATCGATACGATGAAGTCGACAGAGCTCAATATCGACTGATGCGGTGGCGCATCAATATGTCAAGACTGGTCAAGGCCCATGAAGCGTGTCACAACATGGCACTAAATGGAGGGTGAGAAAAGGACAGGATGTACCCTCACCACCCCCAAAGTCTTACAATTGGCCACCCTGGCACCTCGTGTTTGTGTATTCGCTGCAAAGCAATGTCATTCAAAAGGCCTCATCCTCTGGTAGTGAACCAGGGCCACGTCTGTCGAGGTGCCAGAAAGCATACAGCTAATCTGTACATACATCCCGCCACCAGAAACTAGGTCAGGAACGAGACCCACCCACACCCACCACCCAGCCCCCACATGGCCTCTTAACAATCTGATTAACTCGACTTTTACACGGATTACAAACGCAGATATGCGTCGGCTTTCAAACGAGGCGACGCCAGCATTATAGTCCCCGAGCAGCGAGCAAACCGACGAGAGATGGAGAGCTCTGGCACGCGCGGAAGGCTAGTGCATGTTAGCCTCCTAGTTAGCGAGGCAACCTGCTGCTGGACGGGAAGCCATGCCTGTGGGTTTACTGTGCTGGTGCTCGTTGAATTTATTTTTGCCCCCTTTTTTTTGTTTGTTTGTTTTTGTTTTTACATAGTACGCGGTCAGCGTTTAACTACAAAGAAAGCAGAGTCACACTTTCGGCAGCTGACAAAAAAAATGGGGCTGTGGGGGTTTCCGCGCCAGTAACGCTACAATAGGCATTTTCACCAGTTTACACCCATTTTAAGAAACAGTCTAAAATATAAATATGTAATCTAAATATATACCGATAGCGGTTTTTTTTTAAATATATAAATTTAATAAACTCGCATCAGCTGTAAGAAATATCAAAAGGAACCGCGAAGACGTCAACGGAAGCATTTCATCTTACCTGAGGCGTTTGGCAGCAAACGATATTAGACATATTTAATGTGAATTCAGAGTTGGTTTGGTTCGAGTTAAAAGGAAAGACGCAACGCGACTCCCGGCTCAGCTCGTGGGGCTCGTGGTCGATGTCTGATCCCTCTCTGTAGGAGAAGCACGTCCACTCGCAGACTGGTCTGGACTCGCTCTGACAGAATGGCCGGTTGGTGACGGGAAAGCGCGCTCCCGACAAAAAGAATGCGAGACCGCCGAGCCACCACTGACGTTCACAGCGGTGGGCGGTCCGACCACGCCCACTTGTACTATGAAAGCGACGACATGATCCAGGGTGCAATGTATTAGCGGCTCATAGGCAATATATGGTTTTAATGAAATCACCTGAAGGGAAGTGTAAGCACTTTTGAAGTATTGCAGTTCATGATCGTGTAAATACCTTTTACATGTACTTTATCTTTACTGTTTGTTTTACTGTTTATTTATATTACTTACTAAGTGTCTCTTGTGTGCGCTGCTGCTGTAATCCTACAATTTCCCCACTGTGGGACTAACGAAGGATTATCTTATTTTATCTTATCTTATCTTCTAATGATGTGGATGTAGTTGTGCTCTCAGTAGTTTAATGTAATCCTTTACATGTATTTCTATAAATACCACATTGTAAAAAAAATACTTCATAGATATGACCAATATTTTATGACATGTGCCTTAAACTTGTATTTGAGTCGATTTCTTAACCAGTTGGATATTCAATAATGCATGTTCAGTAATGAATATCCAACTTTGACCGAGTACTCAACTTGGTCCTTGGACCAAAATGTGCCTTTAGTTGGACATGTCTATGAAAATCTCTCTTTTAAACTTGGTCTCTTCTGTCTTTTGAAAGTATGAGCCATTCAATTCCCATTTGCAGGCCCTTTCCATATTAAATTACATTTTGTCATATTCTACATGCGACAGAAGTCTTTTGAGGTCTATGAAAAGGGACATTCATACTCAACAACCACTTTAATTCATTAAGAGGAGGAAGGACCCATTCACCTCATGACTGAGCGGAGCTTAGTACTACCTTGGTACATCAGTAATTAGATTAGTGGATAAGAATCGCTTCAATACCAATGTGTCAGCCAGCTTTTGTATCTGCGTGGGGAATGTGTGTGCACATGTCTCTAATTGTCTGCGTGTGAAGTTGTTGGTGAAAGCCTGGCACCGAATGTTGCTAGGGGACAGAAGCACGAGAGCATTTAGCCGTAGCCTTAAAGCACGCTGACCATTGTGTTAAAAACCACAGTGTTAACAACCAAAGCCAGAGGTCCAGTCAACGCAGATTAGTTTCATCAACACAACATAATCTCCTCATAACAGCTCTTGTGCTGGAATTATTACCACAACACGCTGTGCTTCCATCCATGTGGGGGTGACATTCCTGACAAGGTGAAATAAGTTATTGCTTGCTCATGGGCAAGACAAACGAATGGCTGGTTTCCAAGGATGGACACCTGCATCATATTTACCTCCTATTTCTTTTTTGGACTCTGTGTGCCTGAATTTCAGAGGGAGAGCCATGGAAACCAACCTGCTTTCAGGTCATATCACCAAGGATGTTTTCAACAAAACAAATGAAGGTATTATACAGTGCATGCCATCATTGATGCATCACTATGCAACCTCCAAACATGAAAATTAAAATAATAAAAAAACTTAAAACTGAAGCTGGAATAATATTCAAGTGCAAACCTTCAAATAAAGACATTTTCCTTCATCTGAAAGTATCTTTTATTCTCTCATCATTTCAAGTTGTGTCTCCTTTGTCTGACTTTCTGCATTCTGACT
This sequence comes from Clinocottus analis, assembly GCF_023055335.1. Classification (NCBI taxonomy): domain Eukaryota; kingdom Metazoa; phylum Chordata; class Actinopteri; order Perciformes; family Cottidae; genus Clinocottus; species Clinocottus analis. The sequence goes on from NW_027175965.1 coordinate 7,191,963, forward strand.
GTCTGCAAAGGCAAATGAAGACGTCTGGCAAGCAGTCAGTTCATCTCCTCAGCACAGAGGCTGAAGTCTCAGACAGGGAAGTGGTCATTACAGCTGATGGAGTGCAGCCAACCAACAGCAGCCTGACTTCGTTTTTTTAAGTAGGTGTTTTTAGGATTTGGATTTGGACCAAAAAGTGGGAATAAAAGCTTACCTTTCCATTCTCAAATATATCCCATAAATCTAGCCTCCAGGTTATACGTTCTATTTTCCTCCTCTGCCTGTCACTATCAATGTGTTTCACTGTAAATGTATTATTTATAGCACAGCTGTTTAATGCCTTATGCTTAAAACATTGATTCTTCAATAATCACGATGGCTCTGTTTTATCAGAAATATGTAAAATCAGGAGATATCACAAGGAAAGTGAATCATCTTCGCTTTGCTGATGTTTTTTTTTTCCATCTCTGAGTCATAACTTAAGTATTGAATCACCAACAACAACTGTGTCAAATTCCAACACAAAAGATAGAGCCTGCTGAGCATCTGCTGAGTTGTCTTGTAAACTCTGGCGCTTCCCCTCATTCTTCCACTCCACACAGATTTGTACAGTGAGGCTACACAAATGTGTTCTGACAAGGACACTATGAATATTTTAGGTCTCCGTGCCCAACAGTAACACGTGGCTCTGCCCTGTGGACGGTGTTGATGTAAGCAGGAGGAAGTCTTGTAAAGAATTTAGAGTGAGACAAAACCTGCTTCGATACAATATTGAAGGAAATATACCAACACAATTTCTGAAACAAGGACCCTCTTTGTTAAAACTCTCCACACAAAACAAACACATGCACAAAATACAAAATATAACACATCTCTTCCAGAAAACACTTCATGGAAAAATATGTTTTAAACTCTTTTAAAATGATTTTTTTTCCATCACAATTGCATACACAAATAAATAAATAGCTTTTTCCACACAATGCTGCTTGAGTATTTGGCATTTTCATTTGTAGCATCTCATCAGCGGGACTTATTTTTACACTAATATTATTCTCATATTGTGATCCTTATTATCATAATTTAGCTAGCATATAGCTTGATTTTGCATTCACATATTAGAATATAGAATATTTCATCCGGCGTGGTGATGACCAAGATGGCGGCGCGTGGTTTTCACGTATCAGCGGCCTGCAAAACTGTAGTTGTAGTTTTGTTCAAATCTCCACCTGCTCACCCCTCACCCTGGAGCACTGAACACTGCAACAGCGCCACGTGAGTGTGGAGTTACACAGTCCTCTGATAAGGTACTGATAAACTGTGAAATTCATTAGGTTAATCTTCTCACGACAGACCAATGACATTGACGAAACAGAGGCCGTTGTTTTTCAGTGGGGCGAGCTCATATAGACTTCACATTTTCATTTTGTGGCCTACTTTATTATCTGTGAGGTCTGATAGCAGAGAGTATTTATGCAACCTCAGATAATCCAATCTGTAATGTTCTGCTAACACAGATCTAATCTGTGCTCCTCTGTTTCGTCCCGTATTGGAAAGGAAAAAGGCACCCAATGTAGATATCAAATATGTTATTCATGTGACTCATGAAAGTTCAGTCAATGCTTATAACTCAAAGTTACTTTGAGTTACAACAGTGGCTACTTACATGGCACTTACTGATAAGACTTTGTACTTGAACTTTATTGAAAAAAATGTTCTTTCTTGATTATTGTTGTTCTGAGTTTGTACTCATGGTTAAATGCACTTATTGGAAGTTGCTTTGGACAAAAGTGTCATGTGATGAGCATAACTTTGATGGGATGGCCATGTGAGTAAGACTGGTGTGACGTGGCGAATGCACAAGAAGCTCAATTTCACCACTCAGATCACAAGAACACATTCAAAACACCTCTTTAAAACATTTTCCAGACTGCGTTTTCAGAGGTGCTTTGAACTAAATGTGGCAAAATATAGCTGATCATTTCAACCGGCACCACTTGCAACCCTTCAAACTGCATCGGCATAAACAGGTGACACTGTGAGCTGTCAGTTACACTTATATTATTAGTTATCTGTTGTAACTGATAAGTGTGACCCACAGTGAGATCCACAAAGCCTCAGTGTAGTCAAACACCCTCTCGAGTGTTTCCCACAGATCTGTGACTGGCTCTCCTCTCGGAAAGTCACAAGACTGTATGTAACAAGAGTCTAGCTTTGTGTCCCGTGTCAGCGCACCTCTGCCAGACTCTCTTTCTTCAAACCCCCCTGCGATCTGTCCCGGTCTGCAGGAAGTGGGTCATTTCAGTGAGTAATCACTGAACACGTGTGTGCTCACACGTACACACAAAGTTAGTTTTTGTGGGCGTGCCGCTCACAAAGCGACGCACTGAGCTGCTACCTTGACTTCACGTTGCACTGATCTCCCTCGATGACACACATGTAAATGTACTAGTGACAGTAAAACACTGAATTCACCTCATTCTCATGTGTTCTTTAACCTACTGTCAGATTCACTTTCTAATTTGTTTCCTTGCGAACATGAAACTACTTCCACTTTTACAAAAAACAACACAAAACACGTCTGCGGTGAAAACATGTGAGGAAGACATGCATCACATTACCACAGAATGTCAAACATAAGAACAAGCATAGACCAAAATCCCTTTAAATGATCAATGTTTTTTTATTTTTTTTAAAAAGCATATGTATTGATGGATTGATGTTATCGTTGTCTAAAAAACTATGTACTGATTGTTGTTGTGGAAAAGATAAAGACAACACATGATCTCTCGTGCTGCTCGTGCTGGTGACCTGAGATGGCAGCAGTGTAAAAACATGCAAATCTGTAGACTTGCGTGTGACAGTGTGTTTGGTCTGAAATAATTCAGTCTCTGGCTGCTCCTGTCCGCTCCTCTCTCTCTCTCTCTCTCTCTGTCTCTCTCTCTCTCTCTCTCTCTCTCTCTCTCTCTCTCTCTCTCTCTCTCTCTCTCTCTCTCTCTCTCTCTTCATCCTTCTGTTTTAGCCTACGATTCTTCATTTCTCCCTTTTTGGGTTGATGATTCGTGAAACGCTCAATCTTTTGAAAAACAAAAATAACATCAGTCATCCTTTTAACTGTTTATATAACGAGGAGTTTTTTTCATTTTTTTAAAAATAAGATGCAGTCTCGTCTTTTCTCTTCCTCGCGAATGTCAAGATAGGATTATCTCGACTCAACTCATAAAAGCTCATCCATGTTACACGGCGCCAGGAGCAAACGCTTCTGTGATCCAAGGAGTTTCACAAGAAATAACATTAAATCTAAAATGCTCAACATCTCACATGGAAGCCTCAAGCAACAAGGAACCCATTGCAAATCATCAAACAAGCACATGCTGACAACCAGAAATTAATCTGTTGATGTAAATTATTCATATAAAAAACCCACATCACAGGACTGCAATTTCTTTATTACCATAATGTACAGCAGATTCCTTTTTTGGGGCTTTTTTTCCTTCTTCTCTAGGACAAGTAGTTAAATGGTGAGAGGACATTTAAAATATAAAAGAGGAAAACAAGACAGTTCTCCTTTCAGCCTTGAAGCTCTCGTCATCTCTTCATGTTTCCCCTCTTTGTTTAAACTGCTTTTAAAGACATAATCTGCTGTGTAAATGGTAAACTCAGTGCTTTATTAAAGATATGCCCAGTTATTCCTATTCTCTAACATCTTCACCATAACAAAATATAGCGTTGCTGTAAATAATCAGGATCAGCGGGTGGCCAGCGATACCTAATTAGTTGTGTAGCAGCAGCCAGCCCATCACACACACTGGGCTTTCCATAATGAGCTCGTTAGCAGCAGATCCCCTTTGAGATATAGTACAAGGATACACATTAGTGTTGTGATCGCCAGAAACCTGTTTTTGAGGTCATGGTGGATGGACAGCGATGTGAACGCCAGCCCGTCTCCCTGCTCTTGTTTCAATTTCCATAAAAAAGAAATTGTAAAAATCAATGACCTAATTAAGACGCAAATATGGCCGACAGATAATGAAACATGAACGTTTGGATTGTCCCTGCATACACAGTATGCAATATTCTGTTAACACTCAGTATTGTTGTGAGACTTTTGACTCCACTGTCAACAACTGGGGCCTCGATCTGCTCGAGCGGATGTTGCAATGGCACTTTTCTGTTTGTCTTGCTGAGATGGGTGAACTCTCAAACAGGTGCACATGAAATGTGACCTGGATAACATCATATAGGTCGAAGTTCAATATGTGGAAAAAAGGAACACACGCACACAACTCAAACTCCAGTTGTGCACACATTTGCACACACATAGTGGCTGTTGGCTATCAGATATTCTGTTTAACTTTTAACCAGTGTGCCTCCAGCGAGGACACCTTGGATCACTTTAACCCCGAGTCACAATTATCCAGTTTTAGCTGGAAACATTGGCAACTCACACCAACAGCGTGACGGGAGGGGGAGTACTTTTAATCCCAGGAAGGCAATTAATCCATACAGAAGCAATAATTCGATCGATTGTAGTACGAAGTGCATTTCACTATCTCATCGCACCGGCAGGAGTTGCATCAAACTGCTGAAGCGGAACATTAGTTTTACCTGAGATTCACCCGTAGCTGCACAGAATGAATCAAGGGCACCGAAATCAACTGGAACATTTGAGACTTCCTACATTTGCATCTATGCTCGTTCTTGTGCCGTTGATTTGGATTCTATATCCACTGGTTTCTTTAAAGTTAATTTAACTTGCAGATTTTATTCTTACTGTGAATTTCGGGGACACATTTTTCAAAACATTCCTGGCTGTAATAATATTTGATCATTCACCTTCCAGACAGGTTGCTTCTTAGAAATGTAAAGACTGTTTCCAGTCAGGGCTTCTAATCTAATACTTCTCAACTTCAGTCTTTTGTGTTTGTTCAAATTGAGGACGAGCTAAAGCAGATGATGTTAAAGTCCCCGATGGAGAGGTTGCTGTAACCGGATAGTCCAGGACATTTACAGTCTAAAGAGAGTGACTTCATTGTGGGGTTGTGGAGATACTGAAGTGCTAAAACATGTTGATAAATATGTGGTAGTCCCGTATCTTCTATACCTTTTGCATACTGTATGCACAGAGAAACACATGCACAGCCCCCGACAGCGTCAGTCGAGCCAGTAAACAGAGGCAGCACTCTGTTTGTGACCTGAGGTCCAAACTGGCATTAATGTTTCCTGTTTAAATTCAACAGCCCAGAAAAAGCCAGTAGTCTTGATTATATGGCCGCCCGCTCTGCTCATTCTGGTATATAATGACGAGAACATGTGCTTCTCTTGTGGAACATTTGCAGATCATCCTCTGTGGTGTTTTTCCAGCAGCTTTCTCTTCTATCATTGTTGTCTGGGATGTGTTTTGTTATGGCAGCAACTGTAAATGTCAGCAGACATATTTCACCGTGGCAGGCCATAATATTATTTTTTTTTAAAAATTGTATCATAACAAATCCATGGCTGTTTTGAATATACATAGTTTAACAAGGCGCAGCAATGAGTAGTACACAATTACATAACAATTTGCACAATTATACAATATATCTTACACACATTATATTATTTAGTATTTTTGGTTGTAATTATTGTAAAAACTTAGCTTGTGGGAAAGGTAAGTAAGAGGGCAGTGACACAGAAGCTGGATAAATAAAAAAGTTTTATCCACTTTGTTGCTTTAGTCATACGTGCACCGTGTAAACTATTCCTGGGATTTTCTGATCATATACTTGTGACCATTAAAATAAGAAAAAAATAATTGTATTTGGAATGAGCAAACATAATAAGATCTGAAGAGAGCAAAGTCAAGAAAAAGGTTATGAAGTGCAGCAGCCAGACAGCAACGTGAGGTGCTTCTTAAGATGTATTCTTTCAGCCTTTTTCTAGCGGCATTAATAATGCAACCGCCTCAGATGTAAAGGTTTCTTTAAAAATAGTCACGTATTGTGGCTCCTTTCCACATTTATATCTTCTATTTTTCTCAATGTCACATTCCAGCTGAATGTTGATATTTTGGCCTGGATCCTGTGTTTTAAAAAACAATAGCTCATATTTTCACAACCCTTTCGTTGGCAAGCTGTCTCCATGACAGAATCAGGACACACAAACAGTCCTCGCCGGGCTGTTTGAGGTCAGCTGGAACTATCAGGTTTTTCAAGTTTGCTGTAATTTCATTGTTAATGCAAATGCTTGTTTTTCCACAACACTCAGACGTCACACGTTGGTGCTAAAACCACAGTGCTTAGAAAAAACAAAGTAGTGAAAGATTAATGGAGAGTAGATCAAATAAATTAAATGAAACTTTCTGCCTCCTCACCAGGAACTTTAATACAGATATTTTGTCATAACCCAGTGATTATAGACTTGACTGTAACATGTATGACCGTGGGTAGAAACAATATTAAACCCAATACAGCCCAGTGAATCAGTTTACTGTTAACTTTATGGATTTCTCTGACACGGTTGCCAAAACACACCAGCAGCAATCTTTAACTAGAACAAGTTCATTGTTTCCTCAAGGAAAGTTACAGGCAGGTAAGGTCATTTAAAAGGCATGTCCAATTTGATCTGAAACACAATTGTTTGTATTGGCGGTAAAATATTGCCACTACAATCTATCTATCTATCTATCTATCTATCTATCTATCTATCTATCTATCTATCTATCTATCTATCTATCATCTATCTATCTATCTATCTATCTATCTATCTATCTATCTATCTATCTATCTATCTATCTATCTATCATCTATCTATCTATCTATCCATCTATCTATCTATCTATCTATCTATCTATCTATCTATCTATCTATCTATCTATCTATCTATCTATCTATCTATCTATCTATCTATCTATGGGATTATGTGGTAATGAAATGTTTTGTCAGAAATACTTTTAAATCATTTCGTCAACAGTACAAAAACGCTAACCTATACATGTAAAGGTACGGGACATGTGAACATTTTTGGGACTCACGTGCTAACAAGAGGAAGTTAGCACACATTATAAAACACTTCCTGATCTTGGGCCCAGACAAATAGTACATGTTTTTTTATAATATTGAATGAATTGATGTCAAAGCTTTCTACAAGTAATGCAAACTATAGTAGTTCACTTGACGGAGCAGACGTCCCAAGCTGAGGCTTGTTTATGATGTGTCAGTTCAACTGTACAAAGCCAGTACTTTTAAACATACAGCAGCATTTTAGTCCATTCTCTTATGTGAGATAAACATCCATGACTCAGCTTCCTCAAGGCGAGGGGAAGTGGGACTTAATGAAACTTGTCTCGTTTCTGACTGATGCTTCCTTGTTGGGTTGCAGTTGGAGACATTATGTTCCTTTACAAACAAACACATACATGTATATAAATACACAGTCTGCCTGATGAACACACACATGCCGTCTGCCATTGGAAGACTTAGTGGGAAAAACTTGATTGCTCGAAATTTCGACTGTGATTATGGGAAAAGTTCCTTCGGTGGCATGAGGTCAGGGAGATGTTTTGAGAAAACAGTTGGATGGGAAAAGATAAAGTCTGCTTTCTCATAATATTCTAGTACACTTGTTCTGCATCGTGTGTTTGTGCATGAGGGGTCTGCCCACATGCAGGTGCTTGGCTTTCGTAAAAAAGGGAGAAAGAAACAAAATGCTCATCAACTATTTATTCCTCCCAACTCCATCTCCTGTTTCTCTAAGCTATTACTTTTATTTTTTTAACTGAAATCCCCTCTCACTTCATCCAACCATCCCATCGTCCTTTTACACTTTTATTATTCATGTCACAGCCCACTATTGCTGTTTGCAGTTTCTACCTGATATCCCACTGTTCTTTTGTCCATTGATTTCCACAGAGGCTTTATTTCACACACACATGCACGCCAGGCTAGAAAACAGAAAAAGACATGCAAAGGAGATGAAAAAAGTAATTTTTTACTTTAACATTAGCAATAAGGGATCGTCCATTGTGCATTGCGGACAGATTTGCACATAAACAACATTGTCCCATAATGAATTGGGACAAATTGGTACTTTTTCAAACGTAAAAGAGCATTTAGAGTTAACTGTCGGTCACAAGTAATGTCTCTCTTTCTCTCTTTCAATGTCTGATACGCTCATACACTCTGTGTTCTCGCATAGTCTGTTTTTATGGTCTGTGAAAAACAAAGCCTGACTGAACGCTTCATTATGTGATCAGCGTTAACAGCAGCTTTCAAGGGAGGAATGCGCAGGCCAAATGCTACCAGATTAAATAGAGTGACAGAGAGAGGTGACAGAGAGAAGCTTCTTTTTTCCTCGTCTGTCGTTTCCATTCTCACCCGACAACACAGTGAAGAACCATTTTCACTGATGTGCACTGTTTACGGATCTGAAATAGTTTCATCACTGCTATGTGACTGACGTCTGAGTGGGCGAGAGAGAGAGAGAGAGAGAGAGAGAGAGAGAGAAGATGAGACAGTAAAAGAATGAGGACAATTGTTTGTGCACACAAATGCTGGCGTTTGTGTGGGTCACCCATGTCTATACTGTCCAGTGTGTTTTTATGAGAGCGAGAGACCCAGAGTGGGAGACCGAGCTAAATGAAAGAATGGAGAGGGATTACAAAGGATATGTTGGTGCGTATGTGCACAACCAGTGAGCCTCATTGGCCAGATGAGTTGTGTTCCCTACAAAAGAGTGACTTTAGTGAGATGACAGGCAGTAAACCCAGGGATTAGGTCTGTTGGGCAACAGAGCATCGGGCCCCAGGGCGGGTTTCTGGTTGGTTTACTGGGGGGCTGGAGCCCATGTGTCATGTGGCTCATGTTTGGAAGACAGAGAGATTGATGTGTGTGTGTGTGTGTGCGTGTGTGCTACAGTCATACCTGTTCAATGAGCCAATAGGCAGCTATAGATAACCACCAACATAAGCAGAAACACACACTCTCATGGTGGAAAAGAAACAGCTGAGTGTTGTTCACCTATCCCACAAGCATGTGAAAAGGAGCGCACACTACAGGAACAAACTCACCTTTTCTGGAACTTTCTAGTCTGTTTCCCAGCCTGGGTCTTTCTTAGAACAATCAGGAGAAAGAGAGAGAGAGAGAGAAGTGAATAAAAGGTGATGTGACTATAGCTACTAGAGGCAGAGAGCAGTGCAGACTGGAGAAAGTTATTGATGTGACTGTATTTTTTCCTCGTCTCCTTCCTGTATTATCCCAAAACTGCTGAGAAAGAAAGTCTCATATGTGTTTGTAAAAGCTGGGTTGGGTTTTGTTGCGCAATGGAAAAGGAAGTTATGCAACTATAATATTGAGTCCATTAGATTCGTTGTTTTTGTGAAGTTTGGTAAGTCGTTTGGAGGAACGGCCTCAGGCCGGTGCATTCCTGTAAACCCGTCAAACAGAACATAAAGTAGTCGAGTTCTGTAGCATTTTTGCTGTATCTATGGAAAGTGCAGACACATAGTGTGTTCCACCAGTCAAAGAAGTCTGTAATATGACAATAATTGTGACAATCTATGGAGCTGGTGGAATGATAATATGAATTCCACACCTGAGACAACCCTTTTTTTTTTTTTGGATACAGCTGTTGCTTTGGGACAATGTTTGTGCCAGTGAAGGAATTTCCTATTCGTACAAACTGTTAAAGCTCAACCGTGTTAATTAGAAAGTAAATATATTATTTAGAGCAATTTCTCAGATTATATATATATATATATATATATATATATATATATATATATATATATATATATATATATATATATATATATATATATATATATATATATTATTCAAACTGTTAAGGGACAACAAATGCAAAGTGAAAACTGAATGTTCTATTTGAAATGGGTATGATCCAACTACTTAAACTGAATATCTTACTGTAATGGATGATTGATGTTGAATTAAGGAGTTACATCTTTGTCGTCAAAAGGTCATGAAGGCCCATGTCGATGTGAGCCGACTGAACCGGTTTGTTGCGCGGCAGCAGCTGCACGACCTTCTACTGAACGGCAACAACGCTCACCTCCCACAGCTGATAATAAATCTCTTCACTTTGACATTGCAGAATGTAATCTGGTGTTTTACCTTGAACACAAGCAATAGCACTGTGTGTGCGGGTGTGAGAGTGTGTGTGTGTGTGTTGGAGAGAAATATCCAGCTTGTGTGTGTTACACAGTCTACACGTGATACAGTTCCTTAAACGCTTCCTTCTCTTTTTCTGAGATGCCATCATCACTATCTCTCTCTTCTATTTCCAGGGTAGAGATGCATATTCACAGTATTTCAACACATCTACTTCTGCAGAATTTCTTCAGAGGAGGGAATCATATTGCTGGCTTGCACATATAGTAGAAAGATATGACACCATGGATACAATCAGTTGGAACTGATTGTTTTACCAATTTTTGTTATTGTTCACGTTTTTCTTCCTGTATGAACTTGTTATAGGAACCGGAACTGCACCTCAGATGTGATGAGTTTATGTTGAGAAATGCGTTGTGTAATCACCGGCTGCATTCATGCCGGATTTCATGCTCCATTTTCTTAAAGCTTTAGCCTCCCTTATTTGTTTGTTATGCAAAATTATAGTTCCACTTCGTTTGAATGTGCCTCGGTTTGGGAGGTTTGGATTCTTATTTGAATGTTTCCGTGTAACATCCGATCAACAACCTCCAGCAAAGACCTGGGGAAAATGGAAGACGCTTCACTTACAAATACCTTTACACAGCTGTGTGTTTTGAAAAAGACTGATGACTCTCTTCACCTTTCCTTTTTTTGTATTTTCCCCCTGATCATTTAGTTATATACAGATATACCTTCTTAAATCCCTGAATTAGCAGTAATATGATATATCAGTGGCGTACTAGCGCTCCCTAGTGCCCAAACTTGCTAACTGTTTGCACTTTACTATAACTGAGCAGTGAAGAAAGCATTCGCAGAGAAAACCAGCTATTGTGGACATTTTAGTGATTTATGATTCATGAGATACGGTCTTATTTGCGTTACAAACAATTATTAAATTGGACTAATTGAAACTAAAGTAATGCCTCACACATAATTTATAACGAGGTCATGCCATCAGATCCAAACAAAATGAATCTCACTCTTTAAATCTCCCTAACTCTCCTTTATTCTTGTTTCAGAACTAGTTGAAGCAAATAACATGAAATAAAAGATTGTGAAAAAGATGTATTGCACTAATAAAAGAGCCTTGCAAGTTGAATTCATTCATCATAACTGTAACACAACCATCATATGATATTTATCAGCATCTCTTTGGTGTTTAACATTTAAACAGATATTGATTGAAGTAAGATGCTACGTGACAAGCACTACTTCTTTTTCACAACATGAAAAGGTGTAAATGAAAACATTGGTCATGGATCATTTCCATGAGGCTGCTTTGGTCTCAGGTAGACATATTGTCCCAGCGGACATATTGACTTGATCTATGGCTCCGTTCCATCTGGCATTTATTATGCATAATATAGCTATAACAACCACACCATCAACAGATGCATTTTAAAGATTTATTAAAGAAAAACATGATTGATGTGCGATGCATAAACTATTGTCTCATCTGCTTTGCCAAATGCTTTGTGTAGAAGCTAAGACAGGGAATCCATATATATATATATATATATATATATATATATATATATATATATATATATATATATATATATATATATATATATATTGAGAGAGAGAGAGAGAGAGAGAGAGAGAGAGAGAGAGAGAGAGAGAGAGAGAGAGTAAATCTACTCAATTACTTTTGAAATACAAAATATGGGCAAAAAGTACACAGAAGCCTGACATCCATAAGTAATCCCATTAGATTGGGGTTAAATGAAGAACACTGGTTACTATATGTCTCATTTAAATGCCTTGATTAATAATGTTTTACTTTTTGGTCCATGTTTTGCCCTTTTCTTTATAAACCTTCAAAGTATCCCATAGTAAGACTTTTTAAGTACAAGTTTATTGTCATTTGCATACCAAATATAAATTCATAGATATATGTAGTTGGGGGCACTTACTTGTGAGGTCAATGAACAACCACCAGGTGGCAATACAGAGCTCAAAATCACCAAAGTGATGCTTTTTGATTGTCCTCCCAAACCAGCTTGTCTCCTGCAAGTTCAGCATTTCAAACCATTGCATCCTTTCTTTCTGTATTATTCACAATAGTTCAGCATGAATTCCCCGTCTAATAATTTGTATCTAATTGCAATCAAATTCCTTTTTGATTCTATGAAAAAAAAAACAACGAGACGTGCAACATGTGTCTTACTTGCATACAAATCCAACAGCAATACGCGTTTTGACTGTATCCTATTACTTTGTACGATGGGAAACATGACAGCGCCGCAGCTCTTGGTGCGCTCACGGTCCCTCGAAGTCACCGAAACATCTCGTCCAATCAGAGCGCAGCTACTCTGCACGGGTTAGCCCTGTGCCGTGGAGCCCTTCTGCCCAGCTGAGAGGGGGGTCTTTGTATGACAGAGCTGAACAAGGGCCCTGGACTCTGTAGACAACAGGACGACAGGCACTGCTGCAGCTGCTGAGCCCGCTGACGCGCCTGCTCACAGAGAAGTGAGAGGTTGACTCGTGCGCGCGGACACCGCAGAGGAAGAAGCCCACGAAAAGTCCGATTCCGTTTCCCCCCCCTCCCCGATTTTTTTTTTGTGTTGTTGGCTGTTGTACCCTTTGTAAGTTGTTCTGCATACGTTTCAGTCCATGTTTGAGAACCCGATGTCACTACCTTTACTTCGAGACTCACCCTGAGGTCCCCAACTGGCGAGAAGGAAACCTCCAAGAACTTTGCAGGAGAAGCATCTTGGATCTGAAATGGGCAGCAGATTGCTGTGGCTGTCCCTGGTGGTGTCGGTGTCGTTTTCCGCCGGCCAAGACCCGGGGCCCGGGGCCACAAAGGAGGACATCCCGGAGGGGGCATCCACCCTGGCATTCGTCTTTGATGTAACCGGTTCCATGTACGACGACCTGGTCCAAGTCATCGAGGGCGCGTCCAAGATTTTGGAAACTTCCCTCAATAGACCGAAGCAAACGTTGTACAACTTTGCCCTGGTCCCCTTCCACGATCCAGGTAATGTAATGGTGGAGCGTGTCTGGAGTGAAAGTCTCATCTGTCGTGGTAAAAAGAATTGCGCATGACATTTTTTTTTGCACACTTTTTGGGGATTATTTTGTGTTTACTCTCTGCTGTGACAACAAAAGCACACGGGGGGGGAAAAAAGTGAGAAATGTGATAGTTTGCTCACAATCCGCCCCAATGCTCCTCACACCTCCAGAGGAGGGACTCTGGGGGATTTTGTCTCCGCACACAGATGTTCAGCCTGGCGGTCACTATCATTAGCATTCCGCCGGGGTTAGTGTGTGGCTTTATGTTTGCAATGCAGCTCAATGATTATTATCACCCGAGGGTGCTCTCTCATTCTCAAACAGCTAATATTGCCCAGACAGTATATCATTGGGTTACTTAGCAGTAACCCTGGCTTGTAGGTCAGAGGCGCACTGCCATGAAAAAAAAGAGAAGTTACAAATGAGTTGTTAAATAATCATTATTAACAGTGTTAAATAATCTCCTGGGAAGTGTTATGGGAGTATGGCAATGTAGTGACTTACATTAGTTACATCTCTTTCCAAGTAAAATGTATATGTTCTATCATGACTATCTTACTTGAGGTTCATTTTTAAGTTTGAAAGTTTTGGTGATGGAGAGACTTTGTGTTCGCATATAATTACTCACATCAAGAGTGAGGAGAGGTCAAAAGCACCGTCAAAGGCTGCTGTGATGCCATGGCATGAGGGTGTGTGTGCTGATTTGGAGGTGAGACGTGTTCAACATCCTCCTCCAAAACAGGCTCCATCGACAAGAACAAAGGGTTCGAGTGTGCAAGATGGGCCTCATGAAGGTCAGAAATCAAAGTGTGTGTAACACTCAATAGATCCTTTTTTAAGCATTTTAGCTTCAATTCTTACCACAGACTCTCAATGTATTACTATTTGTATAATATCCTGCCAGCAGCTACAATTTAACATATGATCCTCCTCATTGTGTTTAAAATATACTCAGTTCAACTGAGAGAAAGTACGAGATGAATCGACAGAGGTGATCTGTGTGGTGAAGAGACAGATTCCTTTTCCAGATGTTTGCTCTCCTCTGCTACATTTCAGCATGTCACAAATTCTCATGAAACTCAATTCGTCAAAGATTCAGTGCCTAGAATAATAATTATATTCCAGGAAGAAACACGCTCAGTATACACAAAGTGTAACAAATGATGAATTAATTATTGTGTCTTTGAGAGGAGGGGGGGGGGGGGGGCACATGTTATATCATTAGCAGATGATAAGAGAGCTGTAATACATTGTATTTTGACAAAGCAACGGTTTTTAAAGAAGTCATTATACGACTCCCTTACAGTGAACTGAAGCTGCAACAGCGGGATCCAGAAAGTCCGTGTTGGCAACTCTTTGTCTTTGTGTTGGTCCCTCACCATCAAGTGACGTTGGTTGTTCTCTAAAATGTTTACAAGGACATCAGAACGTTTTCTCCAAAACCCCGGGGAGAAGAGGAATGATCAGGAGGGGTGGCTAAACATTCCCCCAAATGTTGTTCTGCCCTCTCTTCTTCTTCTTCTTCTTCTTCTTCTTCTTCTTCTTCTTCTTCTTCTTCTTCTTCTTCTTCTTCTCTGACAGTATCCCAGACCCGCTGAGAGAGAATCAGTTTTGTTTTCAGAACTTTTTATTTGGGGTTCGTTTCCGTCTGACACAGATCCACTTTCTCCGCTTTCCATCCGACCGAGTACGATAACGCAGCCCCTCCTGTTTGATTTGGCTCCTTTTAAATCGGAGGCTTCGGAGCTTCCCCTCTTATTTACACTGCAATCTGACACGGTAAACATCGGAGAGTGTGTTTGTGTGTCTGTGTTTCCCTCGGCCTCTGTGTGTGTGTGTGTGTGTGAAGCGAGAGTGTCAGGAGGATGCCTGGATATTGGGTTCAGGCTTGTGTGGGAAGATCAGTCAGGAAGCCTCCCCCTTTCTTTCATCCTGCAGGGGGAGAAAGAAAGAAAGAAAGAAAGAAAGAAAGAAGATACTTCACAAGTCATTTTGCAACAGCGCAGGGGTTGTGTATTCTGCACTCCAGTTTGAAAACACTAGCACGTTGGGAAAATATCATTTACTTCATGAGAGGATCCACAGGGAAATGCCTTCCTAGACGGTTAACAGCTGTACACATGAGCATCTCTCCTCTGTAGCTGCAGTCCAGAGAACGATGATCTGTCATTGAGGAATCCAGTCTTAAGGCCGAGGAGTCAAAGGTGTGTCGCGAGCAGACTCTCTGGACTCCTGGAACATTTGAAAAGTTTACAGCCAAATATTTCACTTTATTTCCACTACCACTACCAAGCCAGGAAGTGTGGCGTTTATCCAATAATTACTGTTAGTTTATGCAATTATCCGATTAACCAAATAAAAAGACTCTACGAGGTCAGTGGTGTGCTGTCGGGAGTAAAAAGAGTGTGTGCACGTGTCCACAGATTTGTTTCCACAGTCCTCTCAGATTCTACGTTCTTCATGACGTCCTTACCTACGTATGCTTGTCCTTGTAAACACTCATCTTGCTGTGAGAGGGTGTGTTTGTGTGTGTCAGTGTGTGTTTTTAATTAGCTGAGTTTGAGATGGGTCAGAACCCAGGGCCTTGGGTCGGGGACACTTTTTTTTTTGGAGCGTTAGCTGTGCACTCCAGCGTTACGGATTTAAAACGGAACAATGACTGTAAGGTTAACGCTCTGACTTTGTGCTTTAATTGGAGGTTGTGTGTATCGAGATCAGAAGTGGCGCATTTGAACCTTTTTCCATAGTGGTGAGCAAATGTCAGAAAGCAAAGGATATGTTAACATAAACTTAAATTAGTTCAGTAAAGCGTAAAGCTTTGGACCTCGCCAGGATGCGATCTCCCTCAATCACAGATTGTTGAACTATTTTATATATTATGAAACAACCTGAAAGCTAATGATAGAGCTCTGTTGGTTCGTAGAACCAGTTGTCTGACGTGTCAAAGGCAATAAACCACTCACATAGATCACTTTTGGACCTGTCGTTTCTGGAAGGCATTCGTAGTGTAACAACCGTTTGCACATAACACAAGTGATACAAGTATCTGTGTGGACTGTGAAGAATTATTAAGAAAGCTTGAGAGAGACGATCAAAAATCTGATTAATTATTAATCTTCACACACCTTGCCAATCACTGTATGAAGTGTAAGTGATTGACAATTTGGGAAAGTTGCAATAATTGTCAGATGAAGCTCCCCAATAACCTCATTAAAAAGGTTTGAGATGGTCGGACTAGCAGGCTTTGTTTGAAGCATATGGACCAGTTAAAAGTTAGCACTAGTAATTGTTGAAGTAATTGTTTCATTTAAAATCCAGTGTGTTGGAGAACAAAGCTAAAACTGAGTGATATCTGACTAACATCAGTTTGCTTGAACTTTAGACTTTAACATCCCCGTCTCTGGCTTAAGTTAAATTGGTGTCTAGTGTTTGTGTTTGAGCTGTGAGTTCTGCCGCTCTGCAGAGAGTCGATGGCCTGTCTTGCCATCCTCTTTCAGCCGGTGAACTTTAGTTAGAAGGAGATGGACCAAACTGGGCGTGGAATGATGAGAGGAGATGACGGGATTGCTTCAACCTCCTCTGCATGATCAAAGGCATCTCCGAGCTTCCTTTCTTAATGGTCATTGTCCTTTTCCACCATCTCCTTTTTCTCTTTGTTTCCCTCTTTCCTGAGCAGCAGTTTTTTGTTGTTGTCTGGACCGCCCCGCCTGTGTGAGATTACAAGGAGCTTGCGTTTAGCTGGACCAAGTCAATAACGATGCTATTAGGCAGGAATGCCGAAAGAAAGAGGTGGAGGTTTTTTGAAGAGTTAGATGAAGAGAGAGGAGTGTGTGGCATACAACAATGTGCGTTTCATGTTTTGACTCTATTTAACTTTGTAATCGGTGCTCTTAGGTTATCTCTCTTTGATCTTGGCAGTCAGCACATACCTCAGGGCTGCATCGGACACTTTAGACTTTGTCCATTTTGTTCCCTGTGACAGCTTTAGAGATTCCAAGGTGTTAAGAAAAGATTTGAGGTAGTTGCTCTTTTGAGGCAGTCATTTACATGAATCACCTATGTGTTAAACGTCTCTGTTACTTTGTACTCTTTACTGTGTTGGTTTGGTTTCCCTGCCGGCTTTGGATTTGTTTTTCATACTCGGTTGAGTTCTGAGCCTCATCCTGAGGTTGCTGAGCTCTGGTTGGGACCTTCAGGGCTCTTTGACATCACTGTCTGGGCTCTCATCAATATCTTCGTGACCTTTTATTACTTGTTTTTTGTTTGAGTTCCAGCATCTCTCGGGTAACTGTCTGAGTGCGGAGGCGTGAATGTTGGACGGGCTGCAGTGCAAAAGTGGAGAAACAGATTGAAAACTTTAGATGAGACAAAGCCGTTGGGGTGAAGACATTATGATTCATCGCTGGAAGGGAATTGAGACTTAAAGGAAAAAGAAATGAAGAATAGGAAGAGTTTATGCAATAAAACTAAACATTTGTTCAGACTGAGGAAGTTGGTTTTGTGCCAAGAAGCGGATGCATTGTTGCATTCCCCCGTTGGATTGTGGATTACGGTTTTAAAGCCTTGAGTTCGGCAATTTGGCCGTTGCATCTTGTATTTTGTATTTTTGCAACTAGTAAATGTGAGTGACTATATGTAGACTGCGGATGTGTGACACTAGTAGAAACACTTACATATACGACTCTGGTAGCGACCTTTCAATCACATGGTAGCCACGCCCCCAAACAGACTCTGCTTTTAGCATCTATTTTACTCTAATTGGGACCCTAATTAACTAAATACTCTGGGTGGGAATCACTAGAGGTCCCACGATTCGATTTTATCACGATACGTGAGTCCCGATTCGATACTATCGCGATACTGCGATATATTAAATATTGCGATTTATCTTTTTTTTTCCACCGCAAATTGTCTCCGAAGGAAAACTTTGTCAACATATTGCAGCAAAATGAAAGAGCCGAAAAAGCAATGAATTTTATTATTCGAGGACCAAAAGGTTTATAATTTATTCAATAAAAGATTGATACAATATTGCCATGCAAAATATCGCGATACTATGCTGTAGCGATTTTTTCCTCACCCCCATTTAATACATATCATGCTCTATTGAAGAAGATTCAAACCTATAAACCCACTGAGACCATTACACAATAAATCAAGTCAAAAGTAAGGACGTTTTCTCATAGACTTTTATACAATCAGATTTCTAATTAGGACAAGGGGATTCGCCCCGTAGTGGCCATTTTGAAAATAGTTCAACTTAAAGGCACTTTAACATCTCATATCTGCAATATGTCACTATCAGGATAGTTGCTGTGTCAGCCAGGTAAATATATGAAGGTATAATGATTACTTCCAGATTGTCTCACGAAGGCAGTTTATTGTGTCACAAACACACGTTTTTCTGCATGTCTAAGATGTGTTTCCCATGTTCTGGGGCAGACATGTTTACCTGACCTATCCTTAACTCTCACCATGTGTGTCCGCAGCATAAAGCAGCCTGTCACTCCTGAACAACCCGAGGCCAGTCAGGTGATTTTGATAACAGCTGCTTGCCTTTGTTGGTGGGGAACACCTTCTAATGCTGCTCTGACAGTGTTTTTCTGTCCACGGCTCAAGTGGCTCAAGGCTTGAGTCACATAACACGTCAAATATAATTATGAACAACACACTGATCCATCTTTATGCTCCTACAAAGACAATGTGTGTCTCAAACCAGCCTTTCAAAATCACTAACCCTGGAATCCATGTGGATAGTTTCCAGCTGCTGAATGCCAGCTATACCGGCTGCAGACATGCGTACACTATGTTACATATTAGTATTTGCCACTCAGCATTTTTCTGTGCTTTATTACTAATAATAACAAGCAACAACCTTAGCACTTACTGTTGGTCCTTTAACGACGGCTTTCCTCGAATCACCAGTTTTATAGTCAATTTAGACTACAGATCGAAGTCTAGACATTATTATTAAGGAAGTATTTTTCGAAGGAACTTTTTAAGGCAGATTCATTTAATTTTTATTGTTTTACGTCATACTTTCAAGGTCTGGTGGACTCATTTGGAACCGCGTAAGATTTACGTCCGTAGACCTGCTGCCAGAGTTTAACACTCCCCATGGTTTGGTATGGCATGCCCTCATTGTCTTTACTGTCTAAGCTGTTTATGTACATTTTAGTTGAAACATATGTAAGGTTTCAGCAGCTTGGCTGGTGTGCTCAGAGTGACATTTACTCTCTAACCATTAATGCACAAGTGATGTGGTTCTTCCCATAGAAACAGATGGAGGACACTTTTGAGTTATTCTGTCTTTAACACATGCAGACGTTCATGTGAGCTGGATGATGATCCAACACAATCTTCAAGACAGAAGCAGGAGTCGAGCCCCGCACTTGTTTTTGTGGCTACATTCATTGAAAGGTTTTGGTTAAACTCATTTGAATACATTAAATAGATTGAATAAAGCCACGTGCATATTAACAGGGCATGAAATGAAAATGTACTACACAGCATTGTCTACTGACTCTATGGAGCTTTTAACATGGAGCTTTTTCTTTTTACTGTTTTATTAAACAGCTAAACTCCCCATACGCTACCTTCTCAGCTGGACAGGGCAGGCAAACTACGGCTGCTGAACATAATGAAGCATTTATCTCTAAAGAACATGATATCCCTCCACCCGTATTTAGTCAAGACCATAAAAGCGGTTAAAGGAGTGTGAATATTGGACGTGTATGTCACTGTGAGAGACACGACTCCTAATGAATACTGCATCTACTGTAAATGTAAATAGTTAAGTGGTTGCTAGCACGTTCACCAATTATTCTTAGGTTAATTAAGTTCTGTCTACTGGGCCAGCTCTATTACGCTGAAAAAGACCAAGCAGGCCTTGACAACCTTGTAAAGATTTAATGATCCTATTAATCCCAGGACTTTAGGTTTACAGCCATATATGCGCAGGATATTCTCAGTGACAGTGTGTACTAGATGAGCTCATGGTTCGCTGTGAAAGAAGACTTGCTCAAGGTGTTCTCAGTCGGTCTCTGTGATCGAAAACATTGTGTTTTGTGCATGAAATGCTTGATGCATTTAGCCTTCCTACAGTTTTTGCAGGTGTTTTCTTTTTCTTTCCTTCTTGTCTCTTGCAGACGAACTTGAAGCGTTTACTGAAGGGCTGCATGTGTCGGCACCGCGGGAAAGGACTTAAAGATAGACGCAAGGGAAAGCAGAAGAGATGACACAACCAGGCAATAGAAGGTTGACTGACATGCAGGCCTGTGCGGTTTTAATTGAGGCAAATGTGTCTGTCCCCGACAAGTGTTTTGGGAATCTGAATTACAGCCTGCAAGGCTGAAGGTCACGCTGTCAGTGCCCTCTGCCCCTGCCTCTGAGGGATATGCATTGTGGGAAGTAATGTATCATGAAGACCACCAGTGTTTTCTATGCGAGCTTTCTCTGTTCCAAAAGTCCCTGACCTCAACATACAGCCCTTAAAACAACACAAAATAGGTAAATCTTTGTTAATTATCTTCAAATATAGGATAATTCTGCCTGAAACCTGAGTTTTTTTTTTAATAAACCACAGCACGTGATGAGCTCACTGAAAACTGCCAAACAAAACACAACAATAATTACCTTTTCCATATGACAATTCATAATTAATTTAAATAAATGTTATTTTAGCAACATGACTAGGCAGGTGTGAGTGCAGTCTTGTAGCACACTACTTGGAAGTCACTGCCTGTGTGTGTGTGTGTGTGTGTGTGTGTGTGGTCGGCAGTGCTCATCGGCTCAGCACGCACAATTAGAATTTCCTCAGTAAAACAAAAGAGGCACACAAAACAGAAAACACCACCCAGTCACTTTTGAGCATGCAGGAATTACAGGACCGCTCGTAAAATACTTAGTCATGAGCTTTACAGTTTTGCGGTTGTTCTATTGCGTTTGAGATTCATTTTAAAGCCTTGCACTTGATTTTTATGGCAAATTAATACAATTAAAAGGTCACACTTAATTGTTGAAGCATTTTTTTTTTTCTGAGAGTGAGTCATAGAGTCAGCATCAGTCAAGTCGCTGAGTTTTGGCGTGGATTTCTAGGATGGAGACCATATGTAGCTACGCCTGTGGGTTCTGGTTGCGCTGCAGCCCGTCTTTGCCTTTCCAGTGAGAGGCATTGAGAGGCTCAACACAAGCTGAAGCCTCTCTAAGCCCCAGCATTGTCTTTCTCATCCTCTTCTCCAGCCCTCCCGCTCGCCTTTGACATGTTGTCCGGGCAATAAAATGAGCATCTGTCTGACCTATTTGCTGTGATGCATTGTGGGTAAGGAAGATTGCACAACACAACCAGTGAGGTGGGGACCCGAAGATCTTATTTAAGTGATGCAAAGGTGTCCCTCCGCCCAGAAATCAGGTAAGAGATCAGGTTAGACAAGGATTGAGGATTGTGTCAAACCCAAGTAGTCTCAAAATATACCATGTTTGTAATTCATAAACTTGGATTTAAAGATGTCAAAGAGAACAATAGCGGACCTGGCATGTTTTAAAACATTATGACGCGACTGGAGTGTGTATGGCTTCAATAAAGCTTCTATTGTCAGAAAAGCCAGTTGAGGTTGTTGAATTGGGGATGTCTTTTATGTGAAACATCTGCTTTTGAAAAGTGCTTTGCTGCAAACACAAAACCCTCTGTGGATTTATTTTGTAAAGTGAACTAAAACTAACCTTCAATAGCTCTCGAATGAAAAAAATGAAATCCAAAATGGTCAATAGTACAGAAAAGTAAAATGAACTTACGAAACATTACAGATTTCTTTGAATAACGTGGGTCTCATCTCCACGCATGCAACGAAGTCAGTTACACAACCCCGAATCACAAGTTTGACATTTTTCTCTTGTTGCATGGAGACATTGTCTTAATGAAGACAATTACAGCAGACAGTGACACTCACACTCCTTTTCTAATGATACTCCATCCTGTTTTAAACGGTACATTATTCACCTGGTTTTTCCATCTTCTTGCTTCGACATCGCTCTGTGCTCTCCTCGTGCGGCTGGTATCAGACTCAAAGTCACCCGACCGCAAAGACAAGACCACATTCAACTCTTTCTTTCATGTTTTTCTTTGTAGAAACACTTCACATTCGGTCAGCTCGTGGCGAGAATCAGACTAACGGCTTTGACTGCCAACATGTGATAATGTTTATATGGATCCTCAAGTGAAGACATCTTTATTTGGTCTAATATGATCGTTGCCCTTGACCCCATCCTTTCTCAGACCAGATGGAGAAACATAAATGTTCAGTATGAAATCAATATTAAATTCCTTAACTTTACTACCCATGATTCATTTATAACGTCGGGATCTATTTTTTATGAATATCACTGAGCGTCCAGACGGCCCATGATGACAGATATTTTGAACCCACAACTATTATTTCCTCACATCATGTTAGTGAGACACAGTTGGAGGCGTGTGCAGGAAAACTGTAGTTTCACAAAGTAAGATAACTTTAGTTTGAACAACCTCACCAACAGCATATCTGAACAGTTTTATCAGGTCATTATATACTATTTGGCATGTCAAATAAGATAAGATAATCCTTTATTAGTCCCTCAGTGGGGAGATTACAGGATTACAGCAGCACTGCTCACAAGTAATAAGATAAAAAGAATATTACATTTACAGATGGAATAAAAAATGTACAGATGGAATAAAGAATTGTATGAAAGTACTTAAATATACTTAAAGTGAATATTGTACCAGTGTGTAAATTAAAGTGTTCAATGAACAATATCATGTTATCTTTACACTTAGATGTTTTATACAATTACTTTCATGCTACTTCTTCTTTCCTGGAAAGTGGACAGTGACAGGAAAGATCGGAGGCCGAAAATTAGTTCACATTAATTATTGTTAATCCAGCAACATTGTTTTTTTTTCACAATTCCATTGTCTTCTTAAATTTAACACACTTACAGATTGATATGCAAGTATACACACACGTAAACACACACACATCCAGGTAGAAGATGTCCATTCATTGCAGGGTCGCCGTGATCGCCCACATCCTCAAAAATGACAATCCTAAATCCACACACACACACACACACGTGGCACGCACTCAATTAAGACTCACCCTCGGGCTGCAGCCCCTTCTGTGTTGGGTCTCTGGCTCCGGTTGTGAAGTCAGATGAAGGACTGCTGAAGGTTTTCAGAGCTGTCATCTGTCTCTGCAACACGCTCCTCATCAGGCGATGCATCTGGGAGGGATTACATGCTGTGTGGTTTGTGCACGGGTTTCCCACTGTGTGTTTATGTGCGAAAGGCTGTGTGTGATCATTTTAACTCATGAGTGCCATTATTAGAGATCTGCGGTTTCGTGGCACACCAATCCCCGAGACAGATCCAATCGGGTCGAATGAAGTGAGACAGGCGAGGCCGCGCAGCTCGACTTTTCGCTGCCCGGTGGTCCTGCGTTCTCGCTTGGTTGTGGGAAAAGAAGTTTCCATCACAAGTTCAGTTTGTGGCGGTTTTGGAAATCGAGCCTGTCGTCAGCTCCGTCGCTCCGGGCTGAACCTCAATAATTAGATGGCAGCCGGAGGAGCGGGGCAGGGTAAGAGGTGCAGTTTAACAGACCGAGGGTGAGGAAGAGAATAAGGGAGACACAAAGGGAGGCAGAGTAATAAAGGAGTGACCATTTCATGTTGACGGTGATGAGAACATTGGCTTTTGATGCATTACGGAGAATATGACTGACAGCTGGTCGGATGTTGGAAGCGGTGCTTGAATGGATTTCATGCAAAGCTACATTCGAATACTTTATTTGATGAATTCCTCTCAAACCTTGGACTGCGAGAGAGGAAAAAATAGCAAAATGTGTACGAGTGAGGCTCAGTGTGATGAAAGAAGCCATTTTTGATGGCGCACCATTACAAGTGTGGGTATTGTTCTGGAGTGAGGGCATGGTTGTGTCAGAAATAACCCCCGAAAGAAATAAAATCATCCCGTGAGAGGGACAATAACCACTTCCTCTCCATTGTGCTATTCCTTTTTAAATAGGCAATACATATGAACTTGGTTAAAAAGCATGATCTCATTTTTTGCAAGGCTGCAATTTCCTGTTTAGGAAATTCTTTCAGGCTGATTTCACCATTGTGTCTGAGAAAAGCTGGTCAATTCAACCAAATGCAATAATTAGGGATTTATATCCTCGTCAAAAATGAAAGCAAAAGGGAAGAAGATTTTAATAGAGAATAGTAAAAACCGACGAGGAATTTGTTTCGTGTTGATTTTGGCGGTCCCTGTGGACAAAAAAAACATGAATGTTTCTGATTGTTGTTTAGAAAACCTTCGTTTACTTCAGCAGTCTGACGGTCAGGGCCGTGCAGCCCTGCTTCTGGTTCTCCCGTACTTTCCGCCCGGCAACTGAGCTGAAGGAGGTTTTGAGTGAACTTTGTCACGTGCTGTGATTTTTTTCATCAAATTTTGTGGCCAAATAGCGCCGATGACAGACATTAAGAATACATACGTACTCTAGTAACTAAAAGAAATGGAATAAAAAGGTGGTTAACAATTACAAAATAAAGAATGCTAACAATTGGCCTCTACGTAGTGTTGTTTGCGTGCAGTGTGTTCAGTATTTAGTTGTGTTGCCCCTTCCCAAGAGAGACAGAACATATGTAGCTGCTTACGCGGAGGTAATTATAGAGCGCGATGCCGTTGACTTCTTATCCACAGCATATTTGTTTGTGTGTTTAATGCATAGGTCAAGAGTGTAAGTGGACCTGCGTGCCTTATCTCACATAGTGTCTGCAAACATGTTTGCTCCTTTGTGTGCAGTATATATGGGACTGCACATTGTCCTCACTATTAGCACTGTGTGTTCTTTCACATGTGATTTTTCAGCGGGACTGATTAAGTGAATTATGCCTAAATAGCTGGATGACAGCCGCTCTCTTTCTGGACGATTTTAACCTGAGTCAGCAGAATAGCAGAAAGCAATGTGTGTTTACGACCTCAGTTGCTGATAAGTGCTGTGACAGCGACATGTTGTGGTCTGATTTTGTAGGATGGGGAGGCAAATCATGGCCTGATCATTCATTTGGTAGGTACATGTGAACATAGCTCATGAAATCAGTTTGAAAAACTTGGCTTATTGGTCAGATTTTGTTCCTAATCATTTGAAAGTGTGTCTGTAAGTAAGACAAATAGCACAGGCTTGTGACTTTCTTGGTGCTGATGAGCAGAAGGTTTAGTTTCAGGGTTCCTGTTGGTCTGTAGGTTGTGTGGACTTTGTGATTTGGTGTTTCTAAACCAGAGAACTTGTGAGTTGGAAACATTCTGGTCTTCAGGAATAAAATAAAGAACAACGGTAGATTTGATCGCTGCTGTATAAACTATATGAACTATATCAAGTTGGAGGCACAGAGCATTTAAAGAGCAGAACTTTCCCGAACTGTCGCATCACGTTACGGTCACAACTTCGAAGAAATGTTAGATTAATCTCAGTGCTGCCAGAATTCAGAAGTTATTGGGTTGAAAGACATTAAAGGCTGCGACCTTTCAATGCATCACCCTTGGAATTCCTCACGGCTGATGTTGTTAGAAAAGAGAAACTCTCTCCCAGCTAATTACTTTCAGACCGAATGTCAGTGGAGGTGAAACTAAGTTTGCCATTGGGAAGTTGCCCAGTTTGTTCCATCCCATTAGACTTTCTGTGCGTGTTTAAGTGCATGTGCTTGCACGTGATTTGCAGATGCATGCGTTTACATTCGTCATTAACGGATCAATGCTGGATTTATTTGCTTTGATCCTTTCAGGACTATTTGTAGAATTACATTTGTGTCGATCGTTCACACAGCAGATGAAGGAAAGCAGGATGAGAAGCAGGTCATGTTCTCTCTTGTGGTGTTACTTCTTCTCAGACTTTCGAACATTTTTGAACTCTGACTTCATTCTCTTGGCCATGTTCAAGCCTTATGTGAGCCTTGTTGTCATCACAGAGAAAGCATTACAACTATTTCCTGTGTGGAAGCAAGAACAAAGCATTAAGCGTTTCCTTATATGTGGAGTCGTGTCTCTTATCCCACGTCCTCAAACACTTTTTTTATGTTAAAAACATGCATGCCCGGGAGCTTCCCTGTTAGATCAACCCAGTGGAACTGGTGGGGGTTAAGTGCCTTGTTCAGGAGCACCTCATGAATTGTGAGTAGGGAAATCTTGAAAGGGTCATTTCCACAAATGAAGGTTCCCTGCAGATTTGGAGAGTCGAACCAATGGTTCCCTTGCACAACATATCAGGACCTTTTTAGGCAAATAAAAGCGTTATTCCCTATTTACCACCCGAGTATCACAGTTCATCTTTAGCAATGGCAATAAAGGAGCATGCTCTTATTTCTGAATGTAATTATCTTATATTAGTTATCTTGATATGTCAAAGTCAACGATTGGTACACCAGTAGAGTTTAAAGAGTGTGGTTCATCTTGTCTCACACTGTTTTTAGGAGCGTTAGCTGCGGTTTCCCACACTTCAGGTGCAAAGACGGTGGCCGTGGTTAGAATCAATCTAAAGAATACTTCTAACAGTCATGGGAACTTCTCCCACAGGGAGAGAGATGTCAGCTTTTCCATCTCTGAAAAAGTTTGGCTGAAGGTCGACGTTCCGCTCAGAGCAGCCAGACACATTTCCATGTTAGTTTTTAAAAAAAGTGTCTCTGATCGCTGCAAATGTTCCTTCACTCTCCCCCAATGAGGATTTACAAGGATGCCAAAATGTGGGTCATTTGGAAAAAGCCTCTTTTTTTTTCTCGTTTCTTTGTGTATGTTATTATGGAAATTAAAAGGGCATGTGGAGCGCTTTCAAGAAGAAATGTACGGCGATGCTGGTTGCAAAGAAAATTAACTGCTCCTGATTCCTCATTGCAAACTCAAACAACCTTAAATGTTTTACTTTTTAAAAAAAATCACTTTCAACAGAAGGAGAATAGAAGGTTCTCAATGATAATTATGTTTGAGGAGTCTCAGCACTCCACTGAATTTGAGCCCTGGCCTCAAGACAAAATTTAAGACTGTTGTAAAACAGTTCAAACTGTATCCTTTTTCAAAAGTCAGGGATCCTCTGAAATTGCCCTCTCTTCAACAAGGGAAACCTTGTTTTCCAATGTGCTTGCATGTACAAAACTGCGGTGTGTGCGCCTGTGTGTGTGCGCCTGTGCGTGTGTGTGTGTGTGTGTGTGCTTTTTGCAGCCCCTCATCAGGCTCATTCCACAGCACAGCTGCAGTGGCTGAAGTCACACAGTTTGACTCAAGAAGAGGCTTAGCAGCTCATTAACGGATAGAACAAAGTAAGCTAAGAAACGCCGGTGACTACCAAACACTGGCAGAGCTACAGAGCACAGGCCATGTTGTCCCTGTCCAGAGGTAGCGCTCTACTTTCATGGTACAGTGGAAGAGGCCCCTACTTCGACCAAACCATAAGCAGACATTGACTCAGGAACATTGCAATAATAACTGAATGAACATGTTTTCGTCTGCAATTAAAGAAGTGTAATAACGACAAGAAAGCAACGGCGGGGCGGATTGTTAAAGTTATTCGATTCATCGATTAGCATCTATGTCTGCTCTGTCTTGGAGACTATCTAGTTTAAATCCTGGTCCAGGACATGTAGATGATATCCACTTTGGTGCCTCAATGACAGAATGACTTGAAAGTCTTTTTATAATTCACATTTGTCTCGAGAAACGTTTTTTCAGACTCCAACTCCAACTTTCCTTTTCATTGCTCTTGACCTTTATCATCTCATCTGTCAGTCTAGAAGTGTCTTCCTCACATTCCCCTCTTTCTTTCTCTGTTAGTGAAATATATCTCCTTTCCTTGCTGCAGTTCATATTGTGACATTTTAATCTGGACATCCGTACACCTCTGCCAAAAGCAATATTTGGTTAAGGACAAGAATTTGGGAAAACGCAAATGCTTCAGTTATTCATCTGATGCAGACTTCAGCCCGTGGGCCTATTAATCACAGAGCCTCTTTTCTTTCTGTCTCCTTTGCAGAGATTGGACCTGTAACAATCACAACAGACCCCAAGAAGTTCCAGTATGAGCTGAGAGAGCTGTACGTT
The DNA here is from genome assembly GCF_023055335.1 of Clinocottus analis. Taxonomy (NCBI): domain Eukaryota; kingdom Metazoa; phylum Chordata; class Actinopteri; order Perciformes; family Cottidae; genus Clinocottus; species Clinocottus analis. Next base: position 7,220,226 of record NW_027175965.1, read on the forward strand.
CAGGTGGGTTCAGAGATCTCATTCCTCAAACCAGCTGCATCAGGTCATCTGGTCCAGATAAACGCAGGAGGCCGCCGTCCCACCAGACGGCTGGGTAGAAATATGTGTGTGCTGATTGGTCAGTCTGCATTGAATGATGAAAGAAGTTCAAAACGATGATGTATTGCAAGAGACTTGCAATTACTGTGTTTTCATCCTTCATATGAATGTTAGCTAAAGGTTATAACACTCATGGCTTTGTTTGGCCATATGTTGGCCTCGCTGTTGCAAATGAATCCGTATCCTCTGTTTATTTGCCTTCCCGCACCATTACGAACAAATGTACACACAAAAACAAAGAATGGTTAATAAGCTAAACAGAGTCCTGCCAAGTTTACATTTTTTGTGCAATCGCTTGGAGAAATAAAAGACGTTGTACAGAAGGAAGATGAGCAGAAAGCCTGCTGCGTACTACTTGAACTAATCAGAAAGACTGCAAAGCTGGTACTCTTCATGTCTCCGTATGACAGAGAGCTGGACGGACGCGGACAGAGATAAGTAGCATTCGGAGGTCTGTGCTTTGAAGAAAAAGATTTTTGGCGAGCGTCTTTGCATCCTTGGCATCTGCCTCAGTTAATCTGGTGCTTGAGCGTGTTGTGTGTAGAATGGAAGAGATCCAGTTTCCTCTCACTTACTGCTTTATTTCTGCGTCTGTTTTTTTTGCCCCCCCCCCTCACCTTTTCACCTGCACAACCCCTGAAGAGGTTTTGGCCAGAGTGCATGGAAAAGATACTCTTTGGAATTAACATTTGTTCTTGAAATTGAAAGGTTTAAAGGTTATGTTCAATGTTAGCTACATATTTGAGCAGAAGTGCACAGCTATGTTATCAGGCTTAGTGTTGGGGACAATTGGGGAAAGGAGGGGGCGGTTCTGGTTCGGGAGAGACAGAGCGTTCCTGTCTTTACACACACACACACACGCACACACACACACACACACACACACACACACACACACACACACACCCCTCGGCCAACAATCATGGGTCACTCCATTCCAGATGTTTCTCTTGGGGTGATGCATGTTCGCTAACAAGTGAACCCCTCAGACTGACTTTGTTGGAATGCTGCAGAGGACGTTTGTCTTTTGGCTCCACCAACGAGACAGAGAGACAGAAGGATTGAACACTCACAGTCACACATACCGTCCGTCACCCATTCTCTTTATTCATGTGTTCATGTCGTTCATTTACGCTAACTTTGAAATAATGAATATGCTTTTAAAAGAAAGACACTCAAAATATAAGCAGGCATACATACAGGCATCTATATAAATGTTTATTCAGTTAATCAAACTATTGTCTGTCATTCATTTGTGTCATTTAAGGTTTACTGTATTCTCATTGTTAGTTTAAATACTAGATTTTATCACTTTTTTCATGTTTACACCAAGATTTCACAAATATTTGGTCATGGAAATTTGGTTTGAAGTCATGGAAAAGTCATGAAAAGTCATGAAAATAAACACTGTGCGCACCAAAATCTGTACAATCCTCTTACTGCCTTAAACTCTACTTGTATTATGCCTGTAATGTTCAGTAGTGTTGCCATTGCCATTGTACATGTATACCTAATAACATGGTATATGACTTTATATGTACAGAATACATCAGAGAACTCTGTTGGTGGCTCACAAACTCACGCGTATGTCTGCACATGCGCACTATTTCATGACGATATGCTTCTCTTTCTCAGGGAGGCGGGGATTGTCCGGAGATGAGCATCGGCGCCATTAAAATTGCCTTGGAGATCTCCTTGCCAGGATCCTTTATTTACGTTTTCACAGACGCCCGTTCCAAAGATTATAAGCTCACCCATGAAGTTCTGCAGCTCATTCAGCAGAAACAGTCACAGGTTTTTACTTTTACTGCAGTTTATAGTATATCACATACAGGTTCAAGCGATAAAAAGCTCACATTTTTTTATAAATGTTGTGTGTGTAGGTGGTGTTCGTGCTGACCGGAGACTGCGATGATCGGACTCACGTCGGCTACAAGGTTTACGAGGAGATCGCCTCCACCAGCTCCGGACAGGTCTTTCATCTAGACAAGAAACAGGTCAATGAGGTAAGAGAGACACGGGATGGAAACTGCACTTTTGCTCAAGAAGAAAGTGTTTCGGTCAAAGTGTTCACATCGTTGCAGCTTGGCGTGTGTTCTGCCCTTAAGCGGTGTAAATTAAATAGCGGTAGAAGGTTTTACAGCCCTTTCTATGTATTCTGCTGTGTCCGTGTTCAAGTCTGGACTCCAGATCAAATGTGCTGGAAACGTTGCATTGATTGATGCCTGCCGGAGCGCTTCAACCTTTCCAAGAAGTGTAAATCAGCCTTCACGGACTGGGCAGTGAGTCAAAGCATACCTTTGACTCACTGCCTTTGAATACCTTTGTTGTTTCATTACTGTAAGACAGTGGTTCTCAAACTGTGGGGCGCGACCCTCTAGTGGGGCGTGGAGGTATTACAGGTGGGGCGCAGAGGGAGATGCAGATTCTTAAAAACTTTCTCTTTTTTTTTTCTTTTTCTTTTTAAGAAATCTATGGAAGCCCATTTCCGGCACAACAAAAAAATAAAAAAATTAGAACAAAAAAAAAAAAGAATTAGGACCAAAAAAAATAAAAATAAAATTAGGATAAAAAAAATATATATATATAATTAGGACCAATTCTTTTTTTTTAATTAGGCCAAAAAAAATAAATAAAATAGGATCCATAATAAACTTCTTCTTTTTTTTGTCCTCATTTTTTTTGGGATGCGGGGGATCTAATTTATTTATTATTTTGGTCCTAATTTTCTTCTTTTTTTTTGTTCTAATTATTATTTTTTTGTTTGGTCCTAATTTTCTTTTTTTTTCGGTTTGTTTGCTGTGTTTATTCTTAAAATACTTGTGTAAAAATGAATACTACTTCATGACAAATCAAGAAATTCAGTCTATTTAAGTCAAAACAATCATTTGTTTTGTGTGCAAGCAGCTCCACCCTGAGACTTTCACTGTGCTGACTCTCACGCCACAACGGCCTGGTTTACATATTATGGGTTAAATGGCGTCGAGGTCTGGTTCTTACACAGTAGCTGTTGAGTTCTCCTTAGAGACACGGAGGGATGCAGGGGGGAAACTTCCTGATAAAAGCTTTGCACATGTTAAGGGGATGACCTTGTGTGCAGCGAAAGTAAATGCATGCGTGACCTAGTTGGTATTATTCATATTTAAGAATGAGTAAAGGGACTTTATGTTATTTTTTTATTTTTCAACCATGTGTCTACCATTTTATTCATATATCCCAGTGCTTTTGTGAACCTAAGACCTTTTGGTAAAACAATTTCTAGCACCAAAACAGTTCGACCACATGAGTAAAGGTATGTTTTTATAAGAGATATGAAGAATTTCCAAAATAGAGTGTCAATTTTTCCAGCTTTAGGGCCATATTTTCACTTAACACGTGTGTCTCAGGACAATAGTGCCTCATTACACACAGAGCTGAGCTGTTCTGCAATTGTAGATGTAAAACACACGGGTATGTATCATATGCAAGTGACTTTAAAAAAGGGAATTTAAGCAATTATGTGAAATTGAGAAAATGACCTCAGACGCCGGAGGGATAATAATGTTCATTTCATTTTTTTAACATTGTGGTTTGAAAGTAGAGTTTGATTTCTGTATTCTTCACACTTCTTAGGTTCTGAAATGGGTGGAGGAGGCGGTGCAGTCCTCCAAGGTCCACCTGCTGTCCACTGATCACGTCGGTGGGGCCAGCAACACTTGGCAGATGCCCTTTGACCCCAGCCTCAAGGAAGTCACCGTGGCCCTCAGCGGCCCAGCGCCGAATATCGAGATTAAAAACCCCCATGGTATGATAAGTGTTACGTTTAAATAATATTTAAATCATTTGTTATGGTCATCACAGTTGCCAAATCTCAAACCATCTGAACACCTATGGGACATTTGAAATACTTCTCTCTCCACCACATTATACTGAGAAAAAACACCAGATGAGGAAATACATATTAGTTAGACTTAACACACTGCAGTGAAAAAATACTGTAATATAGAAATATCAACTGTAAAACACTAAAATCCAGCAAAATCTAAAAAAAATCCTTTTTTGACCCCAAAAATCATTTGGGGTCCACTAATTTAGCCCTGGTTGTTTCATTCCCCTGCAGTATGCTGTGAAAACCATGTCGACAACTAACGTTGCATATTTTAAAACTTGAAGCCATGCATTAAGGAGTGTTTGTATCAGGCAAAAGCTGCAGATCAGGTGAATGAACTCAAAGTGTTCATGTTCGGCCTCCAGGGAAGCTCGTGGGGAACAGTGACGGCCTGACCGAGCTCCTGCACATTCCCAACTCTGCGAAAGTTGTCAACATCAAGGACCCACAGCCCGGGATGTGGTCCATCAAGGTAAACAATTCATTCTTTCAGGGAAATGTGAGTAAAATGACAGGCTTCTATTAACAATTCCCAGAGCTGCGCTGTCTTTTAAGAAGACTTACTGCAAATAGTTCAGTAATGTAACCTTGAAATCAGGTCGCAGCTCACACCCTGGGAGGGAGTTGTGCCCTTGAGGAAAGTTCTTAAGTTGAATTACTGCGGCGATGTATCAGCATGTTGAGATACAGTGATACGTTTTCAATTTCACATGTCTGGTGAAAGCATCTCCGAGCGAACAGAAACATAATCAGAAAGACACATTTGAGCACCGAGACGACGTTTAAGTATGTCCAAGGACGCTGCTGTCGACACAGTTTCTTTGGGGCACTTTTGCTGTTGTTTGCCCTGTTTTGCAGAGTTGAAGGTGTTGGCATCCGGCTGATGGATAATGCAACAAAAAAAGATCACACATTTGACCGCGTGCACTGTCAATGCCAGATGTTGGGGAAAATGACAAGCATTTTTACCTGAGTGATTTGTTGAAGGGCCCCTGTATTCTCTATGGACTCCTTCTAGGACACTTTTCCTCATCTCTGCATAACTGTGTTATGTGTTTGATTTACAGAGCGAGACATTCAATGGAAAACCGTGTCATCCCTGAGTTTCCTTTTAAAGAAAAATGCAGGTTTTGAGGATAACAGGATGCCTTACAGATTGGATTTTCCATGAATTGTTCTGGCACTTCTCGGCTCTTTTTATATTCTTGTGGCACAACGTCTTTCTTATTGTGCCTCTTATTCCTGCCAGGCCTATTCATGCTTTTGGAGCCCCTCTCAGTAGGCAGTCATTAAAGTGGGAGGCGAACGTTCAACGTTTCAATTGCACGCATTTAAACTGTAAAAAGTAACATTAATGGGGAACGCACATGCAATCAGTAATGCATTTTCATCTGCACTTAATCACAGGTTAATCTCATGCTGCCTGTGTATAAACATCGATGTAAGAAAAAATGGCAGGAGCTCAACGTTTCTTACTGAAGATGTCTAAAAAAACACTCAAGTTCATGCTTTTTGAGTTTTTTTCCATGTATTCTATCTATTATACAGAGGTGGAGGAGAAGGAAAAGAACACTGGTCTAGTAAAATACTATGTATATATGAGTTTTTGTCACCAAAATCTTGAAACTTTTTGATTCTTCTTTAAATTCAGCGTGTTGCTTTACCGCTGGCAGATTCTTTTCAGGTTCTGGTTGATTTTTTGGACTGTTTTGGATTTGAACATCCTGTTTTTCTATTGGGTTAACTTGTCAAATCGTTGTGGTTGAACGATGCTCGAAGATGAACAGTCCCGCATCACTGTGTGCTGCCTTTAATATCATCTTAAACGCCATATCAGAAGTCTTTGTATTCACACACAGCATGGCGAGCTGCACCATCGTCTGTTTGCCTCTCAATTCCCTCCCCGTCTCCTCTTACATCATGCGTCTCTCTCTGTCGCTTATCTTCTTTTCCTCTTCCTCCCAACGCATTTACTCCTCTAATTATCTCCCTCGGAGAATAGGCGGGTCTCCTGTTCTCTCTTTCTTTACTCCCAATAAATCTTTTTCCCTCCCCATTTCTCAACTTGGACCCTGCCTTTTTTAACCTCAGCCCCCGACACCACTCTTTCTGGCTCTCTGTCATCTGCAGCCAATGTTTCCCAGGACATCGAAAAGAAATGTGGATAAATACTTTTAGGGGATTTCATTGTTCAGTAAGGCTGATAGAGCATGACACCCCAATGTAAGAATCAGGCCGCAGATTGTGCGTGAAAAGGAATTTGATTCATTTTAATCTGCCTTTAATTGGATGTTGTGATGGAGTGTGGGCTCAGATTTGCCCACAGTTTCACACCTTACCGGCCTACTTTACATTTATTTATGTGCCGCAACTGTTACTGAGTGCGATCAGTGTGCAAATATGTGTAATCACTGTGCAATGAATTATGTAATTTTCTGCTTATCACGAAGAGGAAACGATATGAGCTGTGACAGCCACTCAGTTTCTAATGTGAAATCACTGCCACATTTAAAGAAAAAAAGAAAGATCTCCATCGGGAGTGAACAGCTCTTCTATTTCTGCTTTGTGGCAGTGTGCGTGCGTGTGTGTGTGTGTGTGTTTAAATATGTGAGTCACCCAGGTGCGACGTCTTTGTGCTGCAGTGACCTCAGCATTGATGAGTACATTTAAGTTGAATTTAATTTTATTGCCATGATAGTTGTTTGGAAAGGCTGTAATTTTTAAAGCACGCGAGCCGGTGACCTTCCCTCCTCTTGTTCTTTGTTGTTCTGCTGCGGTCTCTTCTTATGTTACTTATTTTAGTGTGTATACAGCAGCCAGGTGTCCTGCGGGAACACACAACATGAAATCATTTGAATACCGGGGGAAAGGACCAAATGCCTAGAAAACAAAGACGTAACAATGTTTTTGAACTTCACACAACATTTGTAAGTTAACTCTATCCTGCTGCTTGATGAGATTTGTTTTACAAATCATGTCTACACGCGTTATTAGATTGTAGATTGCTCTGATTGTTCGCACATATTGTGAAAATGTAACACAATAGAGCTACTGTAAATCCCTTAAGCCCTGTCTTTGAGAGTTACATTCATACCAGCAAATCAAACCACACACTTACCCAGTTTCATCTTTGCTTGTGTTCTATCACATCAGAAGGTGCTCAGTGTGAAACTCAGTCATCTGATCCCGGCTTTACGCGTGTGACTGAACTGTGTGTGTTTGAGACGATGGTCCGGTTGGGTGTGACAATGGGAAGCTCTAATGAAAGGGACTCTTCTTGTCTTTGGTAAGAGTGTGACCTTTAAGGGATCGCTCCACTGATGATGGAGCTCATTTACAACCAGCTAATGACCCGGTGGTCATTCCATGGCAGCCATTAAAGCAGGTTTGATGACCACAACATGCATTGTTTTTTCATGATGGCAGGCATTAGCCTTTAAGGCCGTGCTGGATCCCTTTTGTCCTGCTATTGTTGCCTCATTGTTTGAGCAGTTCTAACCCCAGCTTGGTATGTGTCTGCCTACGTGCAGCGCTTTACCCCGTTTGGGGGTTTTCCTTTCACAGGGAATTTCAGTTGATGTCAAGTGGAACGCAGTAATTGTAAAATACAGTAAATCCACGCATTCTCTTTCATTTTAGGCAATTGCAAATGACAGTGTAGGTATGCATGTCTCACTCCGCATCGTGAGTCAGTGTCTGTGACGACGCCAAGGTGTTTTACCTAAGATGAGGAGTTTCCACCACTCACAACCTATATTTCATTGTAATTACTCTGTCTCTATTTCTCCAGAGCTTCAAAAGACCTCCACACCACATGGTCTTTGATTATAGTGGTTGTGTTTGTTTGATTAAAGTATGAACGTCAGACTGAATTGGTCATCTGTGAATTGATGATGTTTTATAGGCTCGGGTGTTTGGCGTTCGACAGTCAGCCGTGACTTACTGAGAGCGGCTTGTCTCTACTCGCAAGGATGCTTGAAGTACAAAAGGCTTTTACGTAACAGTCCCAGAGCTGCGTCTGTCATTTAGACCACTCCGTTCTGCCTTTGATGAAACTATTTAGTTATATAAAATGTATCAGCGGGTGTTTTTGACCAAATCAATTCGCACCAACCATCTTATACTACGTCGTTTTTAAATAATAAAGAGTTTTTAAAGTACTTTTTTATTATAGATATTGGGTTTTAAGGCAAATCTTATATCAGACGCCAGAAACACACATGTACTAACCAGTAGTTCTGGATTTATATATCTGTAAATATACATGTCCTCTTTCTTTAACACAGACCTCGAGTGAAGGAAGACACTCAGTCCGTATCTCAGGTCTCAGCAACATCGACTTCCGAGTTGGGTTTTCCAGAAAGCCCACCCTGGACTTCAAAAAGACCTCCAGTAGACCAGTTCAAGGTGAGTGAGGTCAACCTGAGCAGATTGTGGAGAAGAAAAAGCAACAAAACCACCTGCTTGCGTTCACCTGTTGTGTTCACTTATACCTTTTAGCTGGTGGACAGTGTACAGCATGTCATATCGTCTTTCCAGGTATTCCCACGCACATCCTTCTGAACACCACTGGACTGTCCCCTCCTGCTCGGGCCGACAGGATAGAGCTCCTGTCCATCAAGGGCGAAGTGATCAAAACCTTGCCCATCCGTTACTACCCGAACCGCGAGCCCTTCGGCCTCTGGAACATCACCGAGTTCGTTCCACCCGACGAGGCCTTCTTCCTGCGAGTGACGGGGTACGACCGGGACGGCTTCCCGTTCCAGAGAGTCTCCAGTGTCTCCTTCTCGCGTGTTATACCTGGTGAGCGACGTCACGCATGTTTAGACGTGTGGAATTGCTTATAGAAATGAGAGATTCATCATTTGTTTGGCCTCCGTCCGTCTTTTAGATGCCCCGAAGGTGCTGATGCCGGCCACGAGTCATGGTTATTACCTGCAGAGAGGGGCAGTCCACTGCCAGGTAGAGAGCCTGATCCCCTTCACGCTGCGCTTCAGTCGGGATGGAAGACGACTCGGGGTGGACCAGCTCTTCAGGCGAGCGCGTTTATGTTATGAATGTGTTCAAAATGTGCTACAAGGCGGTTTGCAGAATGTGAAACTTACAACACTCTCTCTCCCCTTAGACCCTCTATTCTGAAAAAAAAACATGCTGTAAAGTGAATCCCTCTGCCGAAACGGATTAACTGTTAATATATGACAGTTGCAAGTGATGCACTTTCATCGTGAGGTTGTTTATTGTCCCATTTCCAACCTGTTTAAAGTCAGAAGAATAACGCATGTATACGGCTGTGACGTGGACTACATCTGTTAAAGTCTTAGCCACCTTTGAAGCATTTCAGAAGATAATTTTTGCAACATGTGTTTATGTCAGAGCTGTATTTGTTCAGGAGGCTACCTCACTACCTGAGCAGGTTTTGGAAAGCTATGCAGTAACGTTGAAGCTGTAAATTAGCTCCACAGATGCACTGTGGTGTTGGATTGGGACAATGACGAAGGATTCGGCCCCTCTTCTCTCAGCTCAGAGTTAGTGGATGATGATATGAGTCTGTTCTGTCGTTACATGCCGAGAAACCATAACACGTTGGCCAACGGCCGATAGTTCCACACGTCATGCAAATCTATTGAGAGAGAGGTTGAGAGATTACTTCCCAGAATGCCGAATGACAAACAGAATGGATCCAAACTGCGCTTCCTTCCCACCTTCCCACTTGGTTGAAGGTTCAAACTTCCATACTGTGCTTCCAGCTTTACTTCGTCACCTGTGTGACTAAATCTGATTGGATTTCCACCCGATGGAGGGATGAGTCGGTCGCACAATAAATGATTTCACCGTCATTCTCAAGGAATAGTGAAGATGGAGATATTGAACGTTCTTCCTTTTGATTCTAGTGAGTCCGACAATGCGTCGTGGGTGATAGCCCAGGTAACTCTGAAGGACGAGGACTACTACGAGTGCATTGCTATCAGTAGTGCCGGGACGGGAAGAGCTCGCACCTTCCTGGATGTATCAGGTGAGCACACACACCCAGACTCAACTTGTTCAACATATTTGATGACAAGCAGACACAGTGCAGTCCTCAGAGAATGGAAACGCTGTGTCAGCACAACTATGACAACTGGTAACCATATTATTAAAACACATTAACTGAAGCAAAAGGGTATTGAGCAAATTTGAAATCAATTGAATTAAATTTTGCATGACTTCAATGGAACACCGATATCAATATTGTTCCTTCCTCTTCAATACCATTAACAACACGCTGTCTGCTCATGACATATTCACTACAGCATCACACACAGACACACCCCTCCAGCCGCCTGAGACCAAAAAACAAGCATTTATCATTTTTCCCCAAAGATTTTTTTTCTTTTTTTTTCAGTAATACAAAAAAAAAATGAAATAATAGTTGTGGATATAATGTTTTACATGACTTTAATGTACGGATTCATGTTAAGAAATCAACTTGCTGCCTAAAGTCACGAAATACTTTGAGATAAATGATGCAGCAAGAAGTTTATGTCATGCTCGATAGGTTTCCACACATCCTCACACACACACACACACACACACACGCTTACATTTTGATATCAAAGCGGCAGTGAGGTGGATTTCAAGGGCTTCAGGTAACTGTCTACACTCTTATACACTTAACTCAATGCAACAGCAGCACAATGATAAATGCATAACAATTTACAATCTCACAGAGAAATTCATAATCCATGTAATAAATTACATGCAGGGTTAAGTTTGTGATCATCATGATGTCAAAGTTTTAAGCACAGTGGGATCATGTAATGATTTATACTTTTAATTTCACCGCCGGGGAAAACAAAAAAGATTTTTGGCCTTTTCCAAAAATCCTCGGTAGCGCGTTTTTTTTCCTTCTCTCCTCCAACTGAGCTCTTTCCATTTAGAGACCCGGCTGACACCACATGAGTCCCGGTGCTGTCGGTCTCTTTGTCCAAAATGTTGCTTTCCAAAAAAAACGTCCTGCTTTCTCAAATTCACTGGAGCGCCATCAACATGATGGACGCCAAGCAGAGAGGAAGAAGGTGAAGTGCAGAGAAAAAGAGGGTGAGTGGAAGTCGAAAGACGCTTTGGGAAACTGAAGAAGGAGAGAGGGAGCCAGACAGGGATCTGTGTAATGTCCAAATGTAAGTCATTATTTCAACGACCACTATGTTCGCCGTCCAAAGGTGGAGAGGGAGCTTAGTTTGTCCATCTTATGACTTTTCTAAAAGTGGGTGAAGTTAATCCTTCTCAGCCACAACTGCAGCCTCTGTCAGTGATATTCTGAACAGTATTACAAACCTCCACACGTAACACTTGAACACACAGAAAAACACACATGAGTCGCCACTCAGTTGCCAAAGTTATGTCATCCTAATCCCAAAGACCTGTGCTATAAAATCTCCAGCATCCTCCCTGTATCAGTGCCAACGTGCCTCTACCTCTACACGCCTCGTCTTCTCTTTCTCTCTCCTTTCATGGAAAGGACTGATTATGAACATCATTCTAATAGATGTTTCAAAAATTGCATTTCTGTTGCACACATCTCACATAATCTACATGAAATCCTTCCCCTGGAAATGCTTCAACCAAGCACACGATGAACTTTAGACAATGCATCGTATGAGAATTAGAATAACATACATTTTCTGCATTTGGTGATGACATAAGGATTATTTAAATTGATTATGAAGATGATGAAGGTTCCTCCTGGAAAAAGGCTGCTTTCGTGCAACTGTGTAAAAAGTCTACTAAAGAGGTACTTTAGCAATTTAATATGGAAACGCCATACAGTTGGTCGACAGATTGAATACAGAAGAGTCAAGATCAAAGCAGGAGATGCAGTATCGGCCCCAAAAATACTCAATCCTGCATTTCCCATAATGCAACTGAAAAGCTTCTTTCATTAGATCCAAAAATCTGTGTTCCTTCTCAAGTTTTTACTAAATGTTAGTTGACCAAAAATGTTTTTTTTTGTCTGCAAAATTACTCTACAAATTACTCTACTACAAATCTCAAATGTAAGTGACAGTGTTTTTTCATCACGTAAAGTTGCCGTCATCATCGTTGTTGCCTCCGTCTCCAGAGCCGCCTCCAGCCATCACGACCGAGGGCAACGTCACCGCGTCTCCCGGCTCGCGTGCCGTCCTCACCTGCCACGTGGTCAGCACGGTGGGCTTCAACCTCACCTGGCTGAGGGGAGGCCAGGACGCCCGTCTGGACCCGCGGGCGCTCGTCTCCACCGACCTCTCGCTGCAGCTGTCCGCCGTGACCCCCGATCACGCCGGCTGGTATGAATGCGTCGCTGTCAACGAAGGAGGCGCGCGGGCCGAGAGAATCTACCTCACTGTGCAAGGTGAGGAGTGTGTGTTTACGTCTGTGATCCTGTGAGAGGTGACAAATACATCCTCCAACAGCTGGGTTTAATAGACCAGCTGAACTGTAGTGCTGTTGCTGGTGTGTGTGTGTGTGTGTGTGTGTGTGTGCTTACATGGTCTTGTGAGACTTTTCTTATTCGTGATTTACACCCTGGGGGGAACCGAACTCTTGGCAGACACATCCCCCTCCCCAAATGTACCATTGTGTCCCGAGTGCCTCCGGCCTTCTTCTTCCTATAATTCACCCGAATGCTTTATGGGATGCGTGAATATTATTTATGCCTGACTCTCAAGCAGTGGTTAAGTTCGGGTTTTCCATCTCCAGACAGCTCTCACAGTCCTGTTTCTAACACTTCCCTAACACTGAATCAGGAGCACTTTGTTGTGCAGAGGATCTCTGACTGTTCGGGCCAGAACCACAGAGCATCGGCCCCGAGCTTGGCCAGGAAATGTCGACGTAATAAAGCAACTAAAACCTGCCGTGAGCAGAGGATTTCAGCCAGAACCCATTGACAATAATCCAGAAGGTACAGAGGGTCGAAGGAAAGTAAGTGAGAGCAGCGAAGAAGCTTTGCTTTACATCATCCAGTCCAGATGGGCATCCTGTATTTACTTTGTTGTACATCCATCGAAGAAGTTAGTACGGAGAATCTGCTGCTTACTGTCGCCTGAATCCCTCCTTCTATCTGTGCTCGCAGGTGTTATTATTATTTCTCTTATAGAGCAATAAAGAAATTATTTCACTTCACAATATGCAGATTTTTTTTTTCTACCCGTGTTTCTTGGGTAATTGAGAAGTTCCCTGTGATTGTAGGAGACTAGGAGATTGAAAAATTGCAGTTTTAAGACCAGTGCTGCACGCAGTGTTGAAGCAGAGCGCTGTCATTTGGCTTCTATCACTGTGAGAAGTGATAATAATAACTTTATTTATGTACAAAGCATAAACACGACCCAAATGGCGGCAAACAAAAAAAGACCATCCCATAAAATGAAACACAACCAAACAAATAGCCAAAAAGAACAGTAGGAAACAAATAAATATATAAAATATACAAACAAAAGCACGGGAATAAAAGAACTGCATCATTGATCATACAAATAAAAACATAAAAGGACGACATCACTTAAAAGCAATTCCATAAAAATGTTTTTTAAAAAGTGATTTAAAAGAAGTTATTGATTCTGCCAGCCTTATCTATATCTACTGAACTGGATATTTTTCTATATTTTTTCATCATCGTGTCACTAAGTTTTTTGTTATTCTTTTCACAAAACTAATTTCTTTCTTCCTCGTCAAGATTATTTTCTTGTCCCCATCTCTTTTTCTCTCTCAAACATCTGTCAGCAAGCCCTTAGGGTTTCCTAATTACCCCCTGGTCAGACCCATCCTAGTTATTAGTCTCACTTTGAAGTGCGTAAAGTCTGCTGACATCTTACAACACTTGGACCGAACACAGTGGAACTTCTTCTGTAGGGACACATGCCAACAGGACGAGGATGAGGGATTTCTTTCTGCTTTCGTGTGGATGGAAATCTTGAGGAAAACAACCTGAAAACATTCTTGTGGATGCACACTGCTGATAGTCTGGAAATATCAGGTGAAGTTTGGATGCATTGAAGAGGGAGTGAATGTAGATGAGAGTCCGGAAAGAAGAGAAAAATGCAGCAGGGAATGAACAGAGTGCTAAAGACAGGCCGCTGCTGAGTCAAGGGAAAACAATGCGTCTTCCTTCTCAGGAACCTCCTTGTTCCTGAATTTCGAGGTATCCCCGCCCTCCCTCGGGGAAGGGTGACCTCACTAGCTGGAAGCTGTTGAGAAGAGAGGCCGTTTGGCTGCAAATACAGTTGTTGTGACGCCGTTACTTTTGACCTCGTCCGAGTCCGAGTCGTACAATCAGCGCCGTGCAGCCTGAGGCGCCGAGATGAAGAATACGGTGGCAGCAGGTTGCTGCATTTCATTTTGTGATAACAATATAACACAATACATTATGTTATAATGTTAGATTTCTAGTTCTGGAAGCGCTCTGTTTCTCCAGTGTTTTTTCTACCGATTGGAAAGGTCAGAGACCGGAGACGTCTTCGGCAGTGGGAAGAGAACAGAGGAAACATTACAGCACACATCATCAATCCATTGAGGAATATTTTACGATTCCCCAGCTTCTCTGGGTCTAGCTTTAATATTCCGCCTCGTTCCAGCAATAGATAAGAAGTCAGGGGGGAAGATATGCTGTAAAACATCATTAGTTGTACTAACAGCCATCACTCCTCCTGCTGCAGGGACAATAACAGTTTACGCTCTTTTACGTGTTATGATTTCATTCAGGGTTCCTCCAAATCAACTGTAAAGAAATTGAAGCAATATCTTTGGTTTTTACTTTATTGTGACTGTTTCAAAGATTAAGTATCGATACATTATTGACTAATTGATTACATTTAGCCAGTGCAATCATGACAGTATACAAAGCCAGTTTGATCCGGTACATTTTCATCTTTGTACCTCTCTTATTTTCTTTTTTGTTATCTTTTCCTTTAGAGATGCCCAGAGTTTCAGTAATGCCCCGGAATCAAACCTTTACAGCGGGAGAGGAAATGAGGATCAGCTGCTCGGCCAGCGGCTACCCTCCACCCCGTCTGGTCTGGACCCACAATGACATGTTCATCACGGCGTCCAGCAGGTGACTTCATCTCCCTTCTCGTGAATAGATTTGAGGACTTTAATGCGTTTGAATTGCATGTGTGTTTCATAACATCATGTCAAAAAAAATGTGTACCAAATTGTGTATTTTTGCTTTTTTTTCAGACACAGGATGACTTCTGATGGCACACTAGTTATAAGAAACATGGAGAGAAAGGATGGAGGAGTGTATGGCTGTCTGGCCAGCAACAGGGCTGGAACAGACACGGTGACCTCCATCCTCACGTACATTGGTGAGTGCCACGGAGCACACGCATCCACCCATTAGCTACACCCGTTTATCCTTTATATGGTCACGGGGAGCTGGAGCCAAGCTGATATTTAGTGAGAGACAGGTTACATACACACATGCACGGCATGACACAAAGCTCATGCAGTCACATGGAATTGAATACAACAGACATTAACTTCAAAATGCACATCTGAATTTTCGATTTGCTCTCCCTCCATCATACTGATGCTCCGTCCGCTCTACAACTCTCCTTCCCTAGAGTCTCCTGTGGTGACCGTGGCTCTGGGTGATATCCTCATCGGCATTGGAGAAACCACAGTGATGGCCTGCAGTGCGTCTGGGATCCCACAGCCTGAGGTCTGGTGGTACAAAGGTAACACGAAGAAGAAGGAAAACATCAAAACAAAAACAGTATTTGGACATTTGTGTATTCCAAAACAAAACAAAAATAGATTAAAAGCTCAGCGTGGAGCTAAGACTTTTCAATAATTACATTTTTCCCCTCTAGTTGATCACACGATCCAAATCAGAGTCAAGCTGACCCCACGCCGCTGTTTGCTCTGATTACCAGGTGATATCCGGCTGCATTCATCATCCCTGTTGGACGTGGACGCGTTAGGAGGTTTACTGACAATCAAGGAGACCGAGGACGTTGATGCTGGAGAATACACTTGCGTCGCTGTGAATGCTGCTGGCACCTCGTCAGGAAAGATCTCTCTGGATGTAGGAGGTGGGAGCGGCACCAGGTTTAGTTTTTAAAAAGCATGAATCGGTTTAATTAACCCAGAATAAGAAGATACAGACTGCAGAGTTTGGAAGTGATGGGGTCATTTCTTGTTCAGTTGGTTGTTTCCTAGACCCTTAAACCTTGAACAGTCAATGAGTTGGGTGTTGAACATTCGTGTGCGATGTTTGTTTATGATGATACAAAGGCGGCTTTGGTGCAGGTAATGAACGATGCCTTTGCTCAGCCACGGACACAGCGTGTCTGGTTTAGAGATAAACAAGGTAACACAGGAGTGTGTCAATAACCATGTGCCAGCTACACTTTTGTGCGTGCACAAAAATACACAAATAAATGTGTGAAATATATAAAGGAACCAAGAATTTGTAATATCATTGAAGACATAGTTTAAATTGTGTCAATCATTTTCTTAATAGATATTTTATTCCGAGCATTTTTAAAAAGTACATCTCCAAAATGAAATAACGATTAAGTCATAAGAAACAATACTATGAAATACAATATATATATATTTTACATGTTCTATTTATGCGATTATTTGTTTTATAATTACTAATTTAGTGTTCATATTCAAAGTCTTTACAATGCAATACAGATGGACGGGTATCCCCAAAACTCTTTAACCTTTTCAACCTCAATCCTTCCAGCCGCCCCCAAGTTCACCCGACAGCCGTCCGATGTGGCGGCTGACATCGGCTCCAATGTGACCTTGCTGTGCCTCGTCCAAGGTCACCCCGAACCACAGGTCACCTGGAAGAGAAAGGATGAACGTCCCATATTCAACAGGCCCCGCGCATATGGCGCTGTTACACAGAGCAGGGGAGCGCTGCATATCACTCGTGAGTATTTTAGTGGGGCAAACACATTACACGTGAAATTTTCTCCCATTACGCCGACATTAATATCCCTTTTTCTCTCAGACCTGTGGGTGGAAGATGAAGCGGTGTATGTCTGTGAGGCTCACAATCACTTTGGCAGGATCCAGGCCCAGGCAAGAGTCACTGTGACTGGACTGGGTACGTGCAAGTCTTGCCTCTCGGACTGTCTGTTTAGTTCAAATCAAAGCGAGTATTCACAGAAATACAGCAGGCTTTTTTTTATTTCCAATCTGGCTCTCATTGATTTGTTATTAATTAATTAATTATCTACAAATCACCCAGTGCAATTTAATATGGGTTTGCTGAAAGTTTAGATCGGCCTGTCTGTCTTGAAATGCTTAGACTCACACGTGCTCACATTACTTTTAGCTGATCATGCATTTTATTCAAAGATCCATTTTCGAAAACCTCAAACAACCATTGAGTACCAATGTGCTGTATGTCCTCGTGAATGTGTGTATGTGTTTGTGTGTGTGTCTCTGTTTCAGTCCTAACACGTGAGTGTGAGTTCATTAGCACATTTCAGTGGGTGTGTTTGAACACATGGGCCTTGTTAACCACTGTTTCTATTTCACCATTTTCTTTACAGTGGAAACACACTGAGCTCTTATATGTGGGCCAAAGGTTAGAAGCCACAGCGTCACGTACAGATGACGTATATTTCTGCCCCACTGCCCCATTTCCCTACTGACAACGTTGCCTCGTGACGTACACACACACACGCAACACATCACCAATGCAGGAGCACATGTAAAGTACCTTCTTTGGACAATGGTGGAAGTAGGGAGCAATAAAGATGGCATGCATGTGAGTGTGTGTGTGTGTGAGGTTGTGTTCACAGCTCATTCAGGGCGGTCGTCAAACTCCCCTATGACAACACCCTGTTGTCTTTCACAGCCTACACAGATGACATCAGCCTTGTCTGTGTGAACACACGTGTTGATACTTTTACCAGCTGTGGAAAATGTATACTGTATATGCCGTATTGTTATTGTGTTCATAGCAACCAAGCACTCCCTATTCATTATATATTACACACACAAACACTTACACATGTGCTTCCTTTGAGTTTCACTAGTTAAAGGCCTGTGATCGTTAGCATATCATTTTGTGTTTGCATGGTATCGGCAGTCTCGCCTGTCATCGGGATGAGTCCGGCTGTGCTCAGTGTGGTTGAGGACCAGCAGGTGACTTTGCCCTGTGTGCTATTGGCTGGGAATCCGCTGCCCGAGAGGCAGTGGCTGCACAACTACGGCTTGGTGAGGATAAAGTGTTTTTTTTTTTACAGTCTTTATTTTGAATTGCCATGATTGCATTTGAACATCTTCAACCTACAAATCCCTCAGGTGGCCTCAGACCAGTATGTGACAGTGAGGAGGGACGGCAGTCTGCATATTGAGCGGGTCCGGCTGGACGATGCAGGGGACTACACCTGTTTGGCTGAAAACGCCATCGGGGCCACCAACCACACCACCACGGTCAACGTCTATGGTGGGTTCCAAAAAGTTAAATACAAACTACAGTTTGACGTGCGTATACTTAAACATTTGGGAAAACACAGGAGTTAAAGGTACATTGTGGAGTTTTTTAAGCATTAGCAGGACGCACTGTATGTGTTCAACAATCACATGGACACAAATGCATGTGCAATAAGAATTGAGGCGTTATGATATTTCCGTATGTCATATTTTACTTTTTATTTTTTTATTTTATAACATTTAAAAATATGTCTGGAAACATCTAATCAGTTGTTTAATTACCATATATTTAGTTAATTATTTTAGTTTGTGTGTCTCATTACTTATAAGCATAAACACACAGATGCATAGCAGGGAATTCAGCTTTTCAAGCAGATTTTACAAATACTTAATGAATATAGTAGAATAGAATAACAGTATGCACAAAAAAATGTGTACTTTTTTTCATGTTTCTAGTGATTCCTACCATCCAGTATGGCCCTCAGGTGTTCAGCACAATTGAGGGCATACCCATCAGTCTACCCTGCCGTGCCACTGGAGTACCCGCCCCATACATTACCTGGACCAAGGTATGAACTGGCCTCACCTGTCTTCGTGCCTTAGTATGAAACATGTCAAGTCAGGGCCAGTTCTCCCAGTTGTGTGCCATTTTTCTGCAACTGAAGAGCTTAACTTTCTCATAATATACATATAGAAATCTATTCACAGTTGTTGGACATGACAAATGTTAATAAAGCGGAGTTCATTCATGAAACCGACGCCCTTTCCTGTTGTGATTTGGTTTGTAGGGTGGGGAGCTGATGTACTTGGGTGGTCCAGCCTTCTCCCTGGATTCTGACGGCAAGCTCCTCATCAACACCCCTTCTGGAAACGAGACTGGAGAGTTCATCTGCACAGCGACCAACGCTGCCGGCTACGCCTCCAGGAAGGTGCAGCTCACTGTCTACGGTAAAGCTCATCACCACCTAAAGGCCGGATAAAGCACAAAGAGAAAGAAGCTATGCATAACTAAACTGTATAACTAATGTCTACTTTTTATTCCATCTGTATTTATAATATGGCAGATTATTTTTCTTCTTTAATGTGTTTATTACTGTCATACACATTATATATATTGCTTGATTTTCATCGATGTGTCTCTTATGTGCACTCACCGCTGCTGTAATCCTGCAATTTCTCCACTGTAGGACTAATAAAGGATTATCTTATCTTATCTTATTGATTAGTATAATTACTGTGATCATTACCAAGAAGTCTAGCACCCTCTACCAGGTGGCAATGCACTTTACAAGTCACGTCACTGTGTTGGATGTTGTATTACTATAAAACAGGATCTATTATCCATTATTTGAGCTTCCTGGTTTTAACTTAATTGTAGTTTAGCCTGTTCATGTGCAGATCCAGTGTCCTTAATGACTGTTATTGATTCAAAAAGCCCATCTTAAGGCCAGATTTCTGCAGTTAAATATTTCTAAATCCTACAATATGCTGTTACTCACAGACTCACAATAGCAAATGTAGCGTGAAAATAGGCAGACCTCCAAGTGCTTGGCAGGTAATTGTCTCCACATTCTTCTAAACGCTCAACTTGCTCTCATGTTGTGTTGTGTAGAGGAGTTGTAGGTAGTTTTATAGAAAACAGGGAGACAGATATGTGGCAGCAGCTATAGATGCAGGATGGTATTTATCTATAGCCAATTTATCAACCACTTTTACCAACAATTACTTTTGCTTGAAAACCCCTAACTCTCTCATCATTAAATGACGAGTACCTTTACAGATTGCGGCTCTAAACACTCATTACAACAACAGGCAATTTCTTATCAAAATCATTTTTTCTCATATTTATTCTTTGTTTGTATCTTTATTCGTCACTCTTCCTGTCCATGTTCGTCCAGTCCGTCCTCGGCCAAATGTTAGCGGCTCAGCCGAGCCGATGAAAATGTCCGTGATCGAGGGCGTGGACGCCATTTTGCCATGTGAGGTGCACAGTGTCCCACCTCCCACTATAAGCTGGGCCAAGGAGAGGCAGCTCATCTCCCCTTTCTCTCCGAGGTAAAACCCCTAGAAAACCCTTTGCTCCTGCTGAGCTTTAGGTTTTTGCCATGTTTCGCTTGTTTTGTACTTTCCACTCAGACTTTCACTCCACAGTGTATTATATTGCTGCTTGTCTGAATGTGTTCCTTCCAGGCACACACAGCTTCCCTCTGGCTCTATGAAAATCTTGGGGACCAGAACGTCAGACAGTGGACTTTATGTGTGTCTCGCCTTGAATATTGCTGGCAACTTAACACAATCCATTGAGCTAAGTGTTTTGGGTAAGTTCAAAGATCATAAACACACAAAAACATATTGAACCATGATATTATCAAGTGTTCCTGAGCAGCAATATCACTTTTGCTGTGCTTATTTCCCCTGTCACCTCTCCTGTAGTGCCCCCCAGCATCCAGGCGGGACCCAAGGTCATGAAGGTTCAGGTGGGTAACCCTGTGGCGCTACCCTGTGTGGTGAGAGGGGTCCCAGAGCCCACCCTCACCTGGACAAAGGGTGCAAAGAGCTACCCGGTATCATCTGATGGCAGCCTGGCACTAATACAAGTGGGGCTCGCGGATGAAGGAACCTACACCTGTACCGCCAGCAGCACTGCAGGGAGGGCCGAGGCTCAAGTGCGGCTTCTTGTGCAAGGTCAGTTCATGTCTTGGTCTCAAATTTATATGAGTGTTGAAATGTGTTTAGAGTTGTACGAGTCTGTTACGGTTGGATTAAACCAAAATGACAAAAATGTTCAACACAAAACATTGCACACATAAGAGATAAGATAAGATAATCCTTTATCCTCAGTGGGGAAATTACAGGATCACAGTAGCACTGCTCACAAGTAATAAGTAATAAGATGAGAGAAACAAGTAATATAAATAAACAGTAGAATAGTATAAAACTCCATTGAAACCCATTTCCGCCACACACAAAAAAAAAAAAAAAAAAATAGGACCCAAAAAAAAGAAGAAAAAAAAGGACCAAAAAAAAAAAAAATTGTGTGTGTGTGATGGAAATGGGCTTCCATAATAAACAGATTAAAAATTTGAGAAAAAAATTAAACAGTAAAAAAAAAAAAAACTGCTATAATAATAATAATAATAATAAACCTATTGTTCATGTATTTTGTAGAGCGTATTCATCAGTAATCATGTGTGTCTTCAGTGCCCCCTGTGGTTGATGCGTTGGAGCCGCCCTTCAACAGTCCGCTGCAGGAGAGAGTTGCAAACCAGCGTATCGCATTCCCCTGCCCTGCCAAAGGTAAAGGAGAAAGTGCAACCACCCCTCTGATATTATGAGCAATAAGATGACCATTACTCATTTTTTTGTACGATACACATTCTCATAAAAGTAGGCACTATAATCAGGGCGATGTCCGACATCCTTTCACTAACTTCGTCACCATTTCAGGTCTACCCAAGCCAGTGATTCGGTGGTCGCGTAATGGCCAAGAACTGAGGGGCACTGAGCCCGGCGTGTCCATCCTGGAGGACGGCACTCTGCTGATTCTGGCCTCTGTGTCCCCACTGGACAACGGAGAGTACGTCTGTGCTGCGGTCAATGATGCTGGATCCACTGAGAGGAAGTACCAGCTCAAAGTCAATGGTGATTCATCTGCTCTCTGACCTGTGACACCTCACTGAAACAGGATCTTTTATCTTGTATTTCTCATGCATTCGACTGTAACACAAACTATTTGACACCTTCACAGTGCCCCCAGTTTTCCGTGACGAGGAAACATCTGGCAATGTGTCACTGGTCCTGAGCCACTCCACCAGCTTGGTGTGTGATGTCATAGGAAGTCCGACCCCTGTCGTCACCTGGTACAAGGACGGGACTCCGGTAGGTGAAGTCCCATAAAATATGGTGTTAACATACATTTCATACAACAAATGTTGACAGTCTTCACTCACGTTTATAACAGAAAATGTTTTGTCTGAATGTTACTCCTTTTAAAGACGAATACACACACTATCACTATCTTTCCCATCATGATTAACATTAGAGAGTTAATGAGTCTGAGAGATTAGGTCACACGCTGCCTTGTAATTTCCATAACCTATACTTAAATTTTGGATGGATTGGATTACAACCTTTACAAGCATGAATTACTCATAAATCATAATGACCTCTCCTTTCATTTATTAAGTGCCCATGAAGACTTAATGAGCTCTGATCACAGGGTACACTGTAACCACAGCGGATCCTGTGTGTTTGTAACAAAGAGCAGCCATGGAGGCAGCGCGCTCACAGCTGCAATGGCAGAGTAATTATGATGAATTGATGTGAGAACAGAGAGTCAGCGCAGACTTTGCTGTAACATCCCAGTGAGCTGGCGGCTTTTCGTTCCCATGGCTGCCTTACAAATTATTCCTGCAAGGAACAGATGGAAAAATCTGTTCTCTTACTTCAATCTCTTTTGTTATGAGCACTCTAACAGAGGATGCGCTAAATGTTTTCGGCTCATGGTTTCATGTTTTATAATCAAGGTGAATTGATTGTTGGCGCTCTCTTTTATTCTGCCTGAATTCTACGCTGCAGCTTTAAAAACAATATATATATATATATATATATATATATATATATATATATATATATATATATATATATATATATATATACTTCTTGAATTCTAAATTAGGCTCTTGTTTTTGCTTTGATCGATAGGTAGTTGCTAGCAACAGCATCCAGATTTCTGACATGGGAAAAACCCTGAGACTGCTGAAGGCTGCCACAACCGACGCAGGAAGTTACAGCTGTAAAGCGATCAACATCGCCGGCAGCACAGAAAAGGACTTCTTCCTGGACGTACTGGGTGAGTGAGGGCAGCGAGCAGCGGCTACGGAAACTAACAAGAGTTGGGTGCAGACATATGGACATGCAGAACTTGAAATTGCTATCCCACATTAATGGAAAACCCTTTTAATACATACAAGCAGTCTATTATTCTTATACGTTTCTTCTATTTTTACATCTGTTTCTTGATGCGTCAGCTAATGTACAATAATACTCTCACTCTCTGCCCCAGTCCCACCAACCATTGCAGGGTCAGGCTCTCCTCAAGATGTTATAGCCATTGTCAAACAGGAGATCAGTCTGGAATGCAAAGTGCAAGGATTGCCTTTCCCCTCAATCCAGTGGTACAAGGATAGGAAGTAAGTGTTTCCTAATATGAGTGTACTTGTCGTCTCTATTATCGTAAGAATGATCAAACAAATTGAATAAACTGGGTTAAACTAATGTTTCTAGGCTGGTGTTTCTTGGTGATCCCAACCTGGAGGTCTCAAACAGGGGTCAGGTTTTGAAGATAGCGAGCGCTCGACTCGGGGACAAGGCCCGCTACCAGTGTAGCGCCGTGAATGTAGCCGGCAAACAGTCCAAGGATTTCAACCTCAGTGTCTTTGGTGAGTGTGGATGTTGACAGCTCTCCTTGCAAAGCCTACTTTTTATGCGATAACATGTGAATTACAATGGTCTAATTCCTCATTTTTGTGCCATTGTTCCCCAGTGCCCCCCTCCATCAAAGGTGGTAACACAACCTCCCAGGTCACAGCCCTGCTGGACACTTTGGTAACACTGGAGTGTGAGGCTCGCGGCGTGCCGCTCCCCACCATCACCTGGTACCGAAACGGCGACGCCATCCTGTCCCAGCGGCAACTTCAGTACGTCGAGCGAGGCCACTACCTGAAGATCCCTCGGGTGCAGGCGCCAGATGCCGGCCGGTACACCTGCAAGGTGGTCAGCGTGGCCGGCAGTGCCGAGAAGAGCTACGAACTGGACGTCTACTGTAAGAACCTGATCGTCGTCCTTTTTTTTTCCTGTGCTGCTGTATTTCAGCTCAAAGCCTTAAAAAAAAAACATCTTAAATATTGACAGCGCATTTGGACATTAAAATCAGGAACTCTCTGAACACAAGTTCCCATTGTGTGTCTGCATTTGCAATCGTTCTCATGCGCTCTAAGCTCTGAGACTTATTATTGTATGAATGAAAGCTTTAAAGCATTTGGTGTCACTCACAGGGAATAAATACATTTGCAGCAGTGGAGAATCATTTCAATAAGCTGTGGATAGTGTGCAAACAATTGAATGTTTTCAATAAAAAGTGGAGGAATTCATGCATGAATAAATTGCTGATGGAGGCTTTGAGTGTGAGATGTAAATAGGATATCAGTGAAGATCTTAACACTCGTTTTTTTCTGTTTCTCTTCCATGCCCCTCTCTCCAGTGCCTCCCACCATTGCAGGGGGTGGTGACGGGCCGACAGAGAGGAAAGTGGTCCTCAGTAAGCCTCTTCTTCTGGAGTGCGAGGCCGGGGGACATCCTCCCCCCTCCCTCACATGGCTGAAGGACGGGGTTCCTGTGCGCGACGGTGAAAGTGTCCGTCTCCTGGAGCAGGGGCGTAAAATAGAAATCCTCTCGGCCATGGTGTCGGACTCGGGACGCTACGTCTGCGTAGCTACAAGCATCGCTGGAGAGAAGGAGGTCAAATACGACGTTAAAGTTTTAGGTATGGAAACACTACAGCCAACTGAGAACACATACTCACACAATGTTTTTATCATAGTCACTGTGAGATTGACCTGAACTAACAAGACCTGATGGGACCTCATTTTGTTAACTCCAATTTTGTTAATCCCAAGGGATTTCTAGTCCATCGCCTTAACCACTCAGCCACGACAACTCATAGTATACCCACAAATGTGCAGTATTAGGTCTAATAACCGACCTAATCCCTTCAATGACAACAATCAGGTCCAGTGAAAAACTGTTGGCTCGTTGTCGGCAGGATTCGAACCTGCGCGGGGAAACCCCAATGGATTTCTAGTCCATCGCCTTAACCACTCGGCCACGACAACTCTTGTTTGAGTACAAATGTGTTAAGAAATCTGCACACGTGAAACAGGCAGCTGCCATTTTACTGTGACTGAATGACCAATGAGACGCCTTCACAAAAAACATACCACGTTCTTTTCTGATATTCTCACTAACAGCAGCACAAACATAAAAAGACTGGAATACATTCTAGCTCCAAAGGTATTATAATACAATAAAATAAAGCTTTTAATTCATTTCAACATTGTTTTTGAGTGTCAAATATAAGATTATATACATTTTACACCGGTTTACATTGTAGTGATCCAGTGTCACATGCATTGAAATATTACTTTACGGCGTCACAAACATTTATTACTGCATAGTATACAGTATTAACAGTATTTCATTAACTTCACAGACAGGAATTTAAGATACAAGTGTCTCCACCTCAGTATTTATTCATTTGAAACAAACCCAATTCCTTCAGTGACAACAGTCTGTCCTGACTGACTTGTTTTTTAACATTCAAATGAAAACTGTTAACTCGTTGTCGGCAGGATTCGAACCTGCGCGGGGAAACCCCAATGGATTTCTAGTCCATCGCCTTAACCACTCGGCCACGACAACTCATGCTGTACACATAAATGTGCATTGGATTTTTCCACATGGGAAACATGCAGCTGCTATTTTACTGTGACTTTGAGTGTCTGACTTATGAGAACTACAAAAAAAAGCATACAGTGTTATTTTCTGATATAAATTCTTGTCCCGAAGGTATTATAATAGCTTTTTAGAGTTTGAAATATAAGATTATCTGCATTTTGAAATGACACAGGTATGTATCGTGGTGATCCAGGGTTAAATGCATTGAGATCTCCCTTTAAAGTGTCACAGACATTTATTTTTTTCATTCTTAGTTCCTCCTTTCATTGACGGAGCTGACGACGTGACCGACAGCACAGTGATAGTCAACAGCCCTTTGGAGCTGGAGTGTCACGCCACGGGAACCCCTGCTCCTGTCATCACGTAAGATCTCCATCTCATGCATGAAGATATGCAGATTTAAATGCATACACACACACATGTTCAATGTAAAACTGCTCTTTTCCAGGTGGTATAAAGATGGGAAACCGGTCAGACAGGGTGTGGGGCTGCGGGTAGCCGCCAGCGGTCGTCGGCTGGTTGTTTCCCGCGCTCAGGTTTCTGACATGGCTCGTTTTCAATGTGTGGCCACGAATGAAGCAGGAGACCACGAGAGGGACTTCAATGTGGTTGTACACGGTAACATTTTGAAATGCTTTGTCCCGTGATGTGCAGTAAAATGCATATAGGGGAAAGTTATACATGCACTGTGATTGTAATACATGTAATATGTGCTACAGCCACAGAGACAATCCTGCTTTGGTTAAATACTACTTTGGTTTTTAGTGATGTCCGTTTTTTTAATAAATTTGCTGTCAAGTCGTATCAAGAGAGTAACTGTATCCTCTTCATTTCCCTAGTTCCTCCATCCATTCGTACCACTGGGCCCGCTGAGCGTTCAGTGGTTCTCCACAAGTCCATCAGTCTGGAGTGCATCTCCAGCGGCATCCCTCCTCCCAGCATCACCTGGCTTAAAGATGGCCGACCAGTCGACACAACACAGGGACACCACAAGGTCGGTTGGCTGAATAATGAAGCCCACTGGAGTCCGGTCTCAATCAGTACATGCAGACCTACGCTGTTGAAATGCACCGTACACTATAATCATTAAAAGAACAAATCTAATCCCTTCAATGACAACAATCAGGTCCAGTGAAAAACTGTTGGCTCGTTGTCGGCAGGATTCGAACCTGCGCGGGGAAACCCCAATGGATTTCTAGTCCATCGCCTTAACCACTCGGCCACGACAACTGCTGTTAGTGCACAAATGTGCTGAGAATTTTGCACACGGGAAACAGGCAGCTGCCATTTTACTGTATGACCAATGAGACCCCTTCACAAAAAACATACCATGTTCTTTTCTGATATTATCACTAAAAGCAGCACAAACAGAAAAAGACTGGAATACATTGTCGAATATAAGATTAAATACATTTTATTGTAGTGATCCAGTGTCAGATGCATTAAAGTCTTACTTTACGGTGTCGCAGACATTTATTACTGCATAGTATACAGTATGTTGTTAACTTCAGAGACAGCATATGAAGATACTGGTGTACAATGGACAGCACTACACAGTATTTACTCTCTAATAACCGACCTAATCCCTTCAATAAGGTCCAGTGAAAAACTGATGGCTCGTTGTCGGCAGGATTCGAACCTGCGCGGGGAAACCCCAATGGATTTCTAGTCCATCGCCTTAACCACTCGGCCACGACAACTCTTGTTTGAGTACAAATGTGTTAAGAAATCTGCACACGGGAAACAGGCAGCAGCCATTTTATTGTGACTGAATGACCAATGAGACGCCTTCACAAAAAACATACCATGTTCTTTTCTGATATTCTCACTAACAGCAGCAAAACATAAAAAAAGACTGCAATACATTCTAGCTCCAAAGGTATTATCATAAAATAAAATAAAGCTTTTAATTCATTTCAACGTTGTTTTTGAGTGTCAAATATAAGATTATATACATTTTCCACCGGTTTACATTGTAGTGATCCAGTGTCACATGTATTGAAATATTACTTTACGGCGTCACAAACATTTATCACTGCATAGTATACAGTATTGACAGTATTTCATTAACTTCACAGACAGGAATTTGAGATACAAGTGTCTCCACCTCAGTATTTATTCATTTGAAACAAACCCAATTCCTTCAGTGACAACAGTCTGTCCTGACTGACTTGTTTTTTAACATTCCAATGAAAACTGTTAACTCGTTGTCGGCAGGATTTGAACCTGCGCGGGGAAACCCCAATGGATTTCTAGTCCATCGCCTTAACCACTCGGCCACGACAACTCACGCTATGCTCACAAATGTGCATTGGATTTTTCCACATGGGAAACAGGCAGCTGCTCTTTTACGGTGACTTTGAGTGTCTGACTTATGCTTCAGGCACAGAAATGAAGTTTATCATTATTTCAGGCAAAGCACCATTATGCTGACATGTTGACGTGAAAGGTCGCTTCCCAGTCTGAATTGCCGGTGTCCTGTATGTGTTTGTATCTGCCACAGTTGGAGTCAGCGGGCCGATTGCTAAAGGTCACCGAGGCAAGATTAGAGGATTCTGGGAAATACACCTGCCTGGCCACCAACGCAGCTGGTGAAGCCCAACAGCACATACGGCTCAGCATCCATGGTAACACACACAGCGCTATCTCTGCGTGTTTCCGTCCCTTGTCTCACTCATCTCATAGTTTCTGTCACGTATACTTTCTCTCTGCGCTCTGCCTTGTCGCCGACGGACAAGGCAGAGCCAGAAGGGTATCATCTGATAAATGAATGTTCTCGTGTGTGTGTGTCCCTCAGAGCCGCCCAGTATCCCCGACTCTGGAGAGATCATGAACCAGACCATCCTGTCAGGCTTTCCCACTGAGCTCAAGTGCAAAGCCACAGGCAGCCCATTACCTGGTGAGACGGTCCACAAACTTTGTCCTCCGTCCCGCTGTGCTCGCTCGCGGCCTCCAGGCCGTAGTTTCTTCTGGCTGCTGAGTTGGAATGAGCTGTTCCGCTGCTTTTCTTATCTTTGACCTTTAAAAGAACAGCAGAAGATTGATCTCAGATGACTCCCCACAGGCAGCCTCACTCTCTTCCCACTGACTTTCTCTCCAGTGTAAAGGTTCAGTACAGATACGCCGTCACATTCCAGTGTGAATCAACACTGTTTTCTTTGGCTGTTTCTGCAGAAATGTTGGCAACATTTTAGAATAATAAGCGCACACTATTTAGCATTATTAAGGCATCAATAAACAATGAATTCATCATTTATAAAGCCTTATTCCACCATGAATACTCATTAGTAACTCATTCATAAACACAGTTATAAATGTTTTATTCTTGATTAATAAGCTTGGGTTTCATACTTTATAAATTATGGACTCAGTACTTATATATTATTAATAAGATCATTTGTAAAGTGTTGCAATATGATACAAAAAATGCTGCAATTCATGATTAATTCAGGTATTTACTAGCTAGCAGAGTCAATAATGTGTAGCTATATGCCAACAAACTATTATTATTATTAACTAATTAATCATGACATTAATTAGTGAAGCATAGATAGAAGTCACTTTAGACTAGGTCACAGAACATGCTTATGAATTCATCGTTTATTTATGCTTTTCTAATGCTAAATAGTGTGCACTTATTATAAAGTGCTACCGAAGTGTTTCATTCCTACAGTCTGATATCTGTGATAATGTAATTTTGTTTTAAATTTGAGTTAGTTGTTGATTGAAATTGTTAATAAATTAAAACATTTTTGACTGCTTGCATAGTGTGCATTATCAACAGTAAGAACAAACAAAAGCCCTTCAATGACAACAGTCTGTCCTGATTGATTAGTCAGGCCAAGTGAAAAACTGTTAGGTCGTTGTCGGCAGGATTCGAACCTGCGCGGGGAAACCCCAATGGATTTCTAGTCCATCGCCTTAACCACTCGGCCACGACAACTCACACTGTTTGAGAAATCTGCATTTGAATTTCCACCTGGGAAACAGGCAGCTGCTGTTTTAGTCTGACTTTGCATGTCTGACTGATGAGAACTCTTCATAAAATACATACCATATTACTTTACATGTGAAAATATGTAATTATAAATATGTTTTAAGTTCCGGTGTCCAAATTAAAAATATGGAGATACCTCAAATAGTCAAATAATACATTATATTTCTTGTTGACAAAGCACTTAATGGTAAAATAGGCCAAAAATACATTTTGTTTCATTGTTTCTTATCTTTTGCTTTACATTAATCCCTCTGAATGACCTGCTATGCTTCAGCTATCACCTGGTACAAAGATGGCCGACCTCTGACAAGTGCAGCTGGCGTGACGATACTGAATCGGGGCCGGTTGCTGGAGATTGAACGAGCTCAACTGTCTGACGCTGGGACGTACAGATGTCGAGCGGTCAACCTGGCTGGAGCTGCTGAGATATCCCACAGCCTTCAGGTGTACGGTGAGGACAGAGATTAAACTGAGATTTGCTGATTCTTCGTAAAATCAGATAAGGTTTCTTCTCCAGTCAACCACCTTATCCGACTTCCTAAAACTACTTAAAACTCCAGCGACTTCTCTATCTGACTATTTGTCATGCCTTTATGCGATCATGTGCCTTTCCTTCCCTGCAGTGCCTCCGGTCATCTCCAGCCGAGGTGGTACAGTCACAGTTGTGGTGAATGAAGCCGTCAGGCTGGAGTGTGAGGCCACCGGCGTTCCTCTGCCCAGCCTCACATGGCTCCAAGATGGCAGCCCTGTGGCAAGTGTGTCACATGGCATACAGGTGTTTAAAATGTTGCATAACGTCTCCTGCAATTGTTATCTTCAATTAAATCAAACATCTACAACATAGCCCTAAATATTCATGAAACGAGTCATGAGTATTTTTATGTAGGTTTTTGATGGCTGTGTTTTTATGTATTTGTGTGTCTGTTGTGTCTGACCTGCTCATGTCTTCCTCCCAGGTGTTGTCTGGTGGCAGAGTGCTGTCTCTAACCAGTGCACTGGTTAGTGATACAGGCAGGTACACCTGCGTGGCTGTCAACGCCGGAGGAGAACAGCATCGAGAGTACGACCTGAGAGTTTATGGTGAGTAAATGAACACTGCATGTGTGTGTATACACTTACTTACTTACTTACTTATAAAGTCTTTGCTTGTATGTATCTGTCCCGATATGTCTGTTTTCAACATGTGTATGTGGAATACAAACATCCCCATGACGTGTGTTTTCTCAAAAAGATCAAGAAGAGCTTGTCCAGAGAAATGAAGGCAGATTTGTTGTGATAATTGCTACCATTCTTCTGCAACTTCCTGTGTCTGGCCTGAGCTGAGCTGAGGGCCTGACCAACATGCAAGGGAAATTGGCCAGCAGCCTTTTTCTAGATCAGTCCAGATTCACCCAAAAAGAGGGACTTTTGTATGAAGTTATCAATTGACCTCTTTTTCCATCGATTGCCTAGTTGCTCAGATGTGGGTCCCATCTTGTGGTGCTGCCATAGTCACTCATTTTGTGTACATGATACTTTGTAATCCGTCAAAGAAAGGTTTTCAGTAGCTTGCTGTCATGTCCGCCGCAGTGCCCCCAAACATTAAAGGGGAGGAGGTGAACGCCACGGTGATGCTCGGCCGTCCAGTGGAGCTGCAATGCCAGAGCGACGCAATCCCTCCACCTACCCTCTCTTGGCGCAAAGATGGCCGCCCGCTCTTCAGGAAGCCTGGTCTGACTGTCTCAGCGGATGGCAGTGTGCTCAAGGTACAGCCAGAGTTAGAGATTATAAAAACAATTATTTGAAAGTGAAGAATTGTGAGTTTTTCCGTTTGTTGTTATGATATCTCATGATTTGTACTCCTGCTACTTGTCAGGTCGATAGTGCCCAGGTGCAGGATTCAGGCAGGTATTCCTGTGAAGCCACTAATGTGGCCGGCAAAACCGAGAAGAACTACAACCTCAATGTCTGGGGTGAGTTTGGGATAATTTGGGTTTTAGTTATACATGCACTGTTTTACGTTGAGTTTTAATGGTTGTGTGATACATTTTTATATAAAGATTGATATAAAAATCATTATTACTATTCTCTTTGGCTACCTTTCTTAAATTGTACCCTTTTAACTTCAGTTAAATGCCCCAGCATGTAGCTTGCATAAGGTTGGAGCGCCTCCTTTAGGTGTCTTGTTATTATTGCAGTTTCTCCCAGCATCCGCGGATCAGAGGCGGTGTCTCCTCTGACTGTGATTGAAGGAAGTCTCATCACTCTGCTGTGTGAGTCCAGTGGCATACCACCTCCCAGCCTCATCTGGACGAAGGATGGTGAGTGTGTCTCAGTTCGTAAACGCACAAAGTGACAACAAGAGAAAAAAAAGAACTATAATATGGACGTATTATGATGTTATGTGGGTTACATGTAGTCCAACCTGTAGTTTGTGTTCGTCCCAGGTGCTGAGCTCAAGTCAGACCAGCGGCTCAGGGTTTTGTCAGGCGGTCGGCAGCTGCAGATCTCCAGTGTTGAGAGGACAGATTCAGCCTCTTACACCTGCTCGGCCTCCAGCACGGCCGGTACCACGTCCAAAGAGTACAACCTGCAGGTTTATGGTACGTGTGTGCCACCAGATCTGTGACATCTAGTGATCAAAGTAATTTAAGTTATTGTTTTATCTTTTATGGGGATTGCACTCAGTCAGAAAAATATAATCAGTTACAGGGTGGTAAAATAAATAAGAATAAGATAAGATAAGAAAATACTTATGAGTCACTCAGTGGGGAAATTACAGGTTTAAAGCAGCTTTACTCACAGTAAATAAAGATAAAGATCAAGTAATATAAATAAACAGTAGAACAGTAATAAAACAAAATTTTAAAACATGAAACAGTAAGAAGAATATTGAATGTCCAGATGGAATAAAAAATAAAATAAGTGTGTATAAAAGTATTGCACAATAAGTAAAAATGTGTCTAAAAGTATTGCACAATAAGTAAAAAGTGGGTATAAAAGTATTGCACAATAAGTAAAAATGTGTCTAAAAGTATTGCACAATAAGTAAAAGTGGGTATAAAAGTATTGCACAATAAGTAAAAATGAATCTTCTTTGAGAGGGAACATTATGTATTTGAAATGCTGACAGGTAACAGCGGTGTGCTGGAGGTTTTAAAAGAGAAAGTTCACAAACATGTTTGTGGACCAGAGCTTAAACTAAACAAAAAAAAGTTGAAACTATACAAATGCATGTTTACATCATGCAGCAAATAGATGTGAAGCACCGGCACCAACTCACCTGCTTCTCTCACTTCAGTCCGCCCTTCCATTAGACGCAGCGATAGCAACACCGATGATGTCGCCGTGACGAAAGGAGGGGACGTGACCTTACAATGCGCCGCAGAGGGCGTGCCGCGACCAGCCGTCACATGGCTGAAAGACGGGCGGCCCATCACGGGCCAGCACGGCGCCACGATCCAGAACGAGGGGAGGCTGCTGCAGATTAAAGATGCGAAGGTGTCGGACACGGGACGCTACACCTGCATCGCTGTCAATGTGGCAGGACAGGCTGACAGCAAGTATGACGTCAGTGTTCATGGTATGAAGATGTTTTTTTTTTCTTCTTCGCTTTCATCTTTTTGGAGAATTACAATTCATTTCAATGTCTTACATGTTCTTTTATTCTTTTCTCTCATCCCCTCTCCTCTTGTTCAGTCCCACCTAGCATAATTGGTCAGGTGCAGTCGCCAGAAAATGTGAGCGTTGTAGTGAAGAACCCCGTCGCTCTGAGCTGCGAGGCTTCTGGCATCCCTCTCCCTGCGATCACCTGGCTGAAGGACGGGTGGCCGATCAAAGCCACCAGCACCGTGCGGGTCCTCTCGGGTGAGTTGCAGTCAGATTTTCTGGTTCAATCAAACTGAAACAGGTTACCGTGCTGTGTTGTATCATGTCAAATATCTTCAAACGTTTAGAAAATTCCTTCTGAGTTTCATGAAAGCAAGCCACCCGGAATATGAAGGATGGTGTAAATTTAGGAGAACTATTTTGCTACCTGGTGGGTTTCAAAGGCCAGCAGTTTGCAATACATCACCAGTAATCAGATGTAATGAGTTTCCTGCAACTGGAGCCAAACTCAACAGACAATTGTGTGTTTATACATTTAACCAGATGTATTGGGTTTTCCAAATTAAACTGTGGCCCCTAAATTTAAGCAATGTGCAGAACTAGAAGTAGCAAGCATCTGTCAACCTATTTAATTTTTTTATTCTACATTTTGCACACGCTCAGAATAATCCTAATTATAATAATTATTATTAAACAACTAACACATGCCATTGCTTAGACTGTTAGGGTGTAGAAAGTTTTTTTTGTGGAAATGCTTGTCACTTGTTTTCTCAGGAGATTCTCATGAACCTTATTCTGTTTAAAGACAGATGCAATTTGTCTTGAATCTCATTAAAGTGGTTTATAAATGTTTTAACAGCTGTGAGCCTCACCGACTAAACTATTTTTGGTAATTGAGCCCAGTTTTCTAAGAGGAGTGATTTACATTCAACAGTCTTTGAATGTCGTTTCATCCGCAGTATGTTCATCTTTTGTGGTAAAGGAGCAGGTTTATGACATTCCAAGATGACAATAGATGAATGTTCATAATTGGCCTGTTAAACCTCTAGGGGGCCGCAGTCTGCGTCTAATGCACGCCGCAGCAGAGGATGCTGGGAGGTACACCTGTATTGTGTCTAACAGCGCTGGAGAGGAAAGGAAGAACTTTGACCTCGACATTCTCGGTAATGATATTATAAAAATATAAAATGATTATACAAAAATACAAATATTTTGTTTGACGGCATCATATTGAATACAAATTTCAACTGTCAACATGTAAAGAATTAAATACTACATGTATCACCTACCTGATGACTGTGAAAGCTTTTTAATGGATTAGAAGACAGTGAGAAGCATGTCATTGATTTCCAGTGTAATTCGACAGTTCCACCGAGCATTGTGGACGAGGGAACTGTGGTGGATACTAAAGTCAAGGAGAAACACAACATAACTCTCACCTGTGAGGCGTCAGGTACTTGACATCGTTCATAAATCTCTGCATTGACTTCCAAAAATCATGTTTTTCTGATGAAAATTCTCTTGATTGATCCTTAATGTAGTCTATATTAATCCTTAACATCACCTGATAATCTCCCAGGTAACCCTTCACCAGAGATTAAATGGCTGAAGGATGGACAGCTATTGGTGCCTGACGGACGCCACCAAGTCTTCTCTCACGGCCGTTTCCTTCAAGTCTTTGGGGCCCAAGTTGCAGACACCGGCAGGTACAGCTGCCTGGCATCGAACAGTGCAGGGCAACGCAACCGCCACTTCAACCTCAACGTCCTGGGTACGAAACACAACTCTTTGAAATCATTTACAGCATGAATCAAACTATTTGAGATGAAATCATGGCCTAGATTTGATTGATCTGCCTTTTCTTTGCCAGTTTCTCCCACCATTGCTGGGTCAGGTCCTGACGGTTCTGCAGAGGAGGTGACAGTAACTCTGAGCAACCCCACCTCGGTGGTGTGTGAAGTCCAGTCCTACCCTCCCGCTCTCATCACCTGGCTCAAGGACGGCACTCCCTTTGAGTCCAGTCGCCACGTCCGAGTCCTTCCAGGTTGGAGATCCCATGTACATTACGCCAGAGGCGAACGAAATAGAAGAGCCGTACGGTTCATCTTTAATTAATGCGTCACCCATCCTGTCACAGGTGGGCGAACCCTGCAGATTCTCAACGCTAAAGAAGAGGACGCAGGGAGATATACCTGTGTGGCCACTAACGAGGCTGGAGAGACACTGAAGCACTATGAGGTCAAGGTGTATGGTGAGATTGCTGCATCTTGTTTTACATGCATTATTATTCATCATTTTCCAGAAGAGAAAAGAAGAGTACAGTGCTGTTTCATATGGAAAATAGCAGTTCTTGCACAGCCTATTTAACATGCTTACGAGAACAAGTAACAAATAAACTGATCATTATCAGTGTTCAAATCTTTAACAATGATTTTTAATGTGACATTTTAATGTGTAAATTCTTGAAAATGGATGAATATCATTATACAAAAGATACCTATATACATATCAGTGTAATCTTAAACATGTTTCTTGACTCCAGTTCCCCCTCAGATCAATAAGAACGACATCCCAGGGGAAGGACTTTCCCCCAAAGAGGTCAAGATCAAGGTCAACAGCACACTGACCCTGGAGTGTGCAGCTCAGGCTTTTCCGACCGCCGCCCTGCAGTGGCACAAAGACGGACAGGTAGGAATCTAATGTGATTCCATGGAATATTACGGATGGGAAATAAAGAAAATAACCTGTAAAAGCCACTGTTACGTTTTCTACCACAGGTCCTGCGTGCAGATGACCACGTGTCCATAACAGCCAACGGCCGTACTGTTCAGATCAAGCACGCTCAGGTGTCAGACACTGGCCGCTACACCTGCGTTGCCACTAACATAGCTGGAGAGGATGAGAAGGACTTTGATGTAAATATACAAGGTGAACTGGGTTGACTGATGACGATGTATTATTGAGACTATTTGTGCATTTCATGGACTCAGAGTATTCTCATGCTGCTGTTTGTGTTTTTAAGTTAATAATCAAATAGTATATTGAAAAGGGAAAAGAACTTGGTATAGAATAAAAACATCTATTTTAAAGTCAACATCCTTTTTGATAAATCTTGAGCCATGGCCTTTATTATGTTTTTCCGACCACATCCCAAAATGAAGTTTCAAAATTGCTCAAAGAAGGGCTTGAACATTTATACTCTTTCCTTTTCCCCCTATTCAGTTCCACCTAATTTCAACAGGCCTGGTGGAGTTGGTGATACCACGTCTTCCCCGGGCTCTGGGGGAGAAGTTCGGGATGTGATACTCAACAATCCCATGTCTTTGTATTGTGAGACCAACGCTGTCCCGCCTCCAACACTCACCTGGTATAAAGAC
This sequence comes from Clinocottus analis, assembly GCF_023055335.1. NCBI lineage: Eukaryota > Metazoa > Chordata > Actinopteri > Perciformes > Cottidae > Clinocottus > Clinocottus analis. The sequence continues at coordinate 7,257,088 of NW_027175965.1, forward strand.
GGACAACTGCTGACCTCCAATGACAAAGTTCTGATATTGCCAGGTGTGATAGAGAGAAGAAAAAAAACAGAGGCAAAAACATTGTGAGAAAGATAGAGAGTTCATACGTACTAACCTTTGACCTTTGTTTCATTCTCAGGTGGGCGAGTCTTGCAGATTCCCAGATCCCAGGCTGAAGACTCAGGCAGATACACATGCGTGGCTGTCAATGAAGCGGGAGAAGACTCCATTCAGTATGACGTGAGAGTATTGTGTGAGTAAAAATACTTTTCTTCGCAGTACAAGTATCAGTTTAACAGAGTTGGGTACTTTTTTCTCCATAGATTAGTCTCTCATTGTGTATTTCTGTCCTTCATCAGTGCCCCCGACCATACGGGGAACAGACAGGGATTTGCCTGATGAGGTCACTGTCCTGGTGAACAAAACCACCCAATTGGAGTGCCACGTGGATGGAAACCCCGCCCCCAAGATCACCTGGTTTCTGGACAGCCAACCAGTCAGCTCTGATGGGCCACATAGGATCCTGTCCAATGGGCGAACACTTCAGGTGACAACCGGAAAGCACACGTTCTGTTACATGCCATAGCTCATGTTTATGAATATATATATATATATATTTTAATCTCTCTCTCTATATACATATATATACTTGATTATAAAGGTAGATTTGTGTCTTTATTACACTAGCAAATTTCTTGTTTTGTAAGTAAATTATCTGACTGCAAATCCCAAATCTTTGCTCTTCAATCAAAAATCTTTGCTCTAAAAAAAAATAGACACAAAAAATGTTTTTAAGAGCAAACATTTGTGATTTGCAGTCAGATAATTTACTTACAAACAAGAAATTTTTGTGCGTAATAAAGACACATCTACCTTCATACACAATCCATAGTAAATATAATGTTCAATGATATTCAGTCCAACAGAAGGTTCATGCAATAAATACTTCATGCATACATTTCTAAGGTCCAGATAGATCAGCCACACTTTTTTAATCAGAATATCTGTCCCATGTTGGATCTTAAAACAGTAGATCTGTGTTCTTACTTGATCTCCATCTTTCCCAACCATCAGGTGTTGACTGCTCAGGTGTCTGACACAGGGCGCTACGTGTGTGTGGCTGACAATGTGGCTGGAAGTGCAGAAAAATCCTTCAACCTTAATGTTCATGGTGAGTCATGGTGAGCATGTGACATGGTAAAGCACTTTTATGGGCTAAATGCTCAACTGCGTCAAATTGTGAAACGATGACTTCTACATTTACTCTCATGTACAACAAACTGATTTCACTTAAACCCTGTTAAAGATGAATAACTACTGTTTGGTGTACTGAATGTTTCTTATATTTTTTCTTTCAGTGCCTCCCACCATCATCGGCCAGAGTCCTGAGACTGTGACTGTAGTGGTGAACAACTTTGTATCTCTCTCTTGTGAAGCGACTGGTTTCCCTCCTCCCACCTTGAGATGGCTAAACGATAGAGGCCCCATTCAGGCCAACACCAATGCACTCATCATGCCAGGTGCTGACAATATCCCATGTAAAAGAATCAACAACTGAAGCCTATTGGAAGAAACATTATAATATTTGAATATAAGCATGCAATGAAATGGATTAAAACCAACAACAGTTGGTTTTAAACGTGTATTTCTGTCCATTTTGTGCCTTCAGGTGGTCGTACGCTACAGATTCTGAAAGCAAAAGTATCTGACGGAGGAAAGTACAGCTGTGTGGCCATCAACGCGGCGGGAGAGGCGTACAAGAACATCTACCTGACTGTTTTTGGTCAGTCCGCGTCCACAGTGTGTTTACTGTACACTGAGCGCCTGACTTGGCTGACGGCTAATGCTTCCCTCGCTCCTCTGCCTTTCAGTTCCTCCAAGTATCCGGGGCGGTGCCGGGGACTCTCCTGTGGTGGTGAATGTGCTGGTCGGAAAATCAGTGACTCTGCAGTGCGAGTCCAACGCCGTACCTCCTCCCACCATCACCTGGTACAAGAACGGTAGGATGGTGACGGAATCGGCAAACCTGCGCATCCTGGCGGAACGACAGACGCTTGAGATCAAAGGCTCAGAGGTGAGAGATGAATGGATGCAATGAACGGGCCTGTTCTTGTTTTTCACGTCTTTCAGCGAGTCAAACAGTGTGGCCACGACTGCAATGTCTTTTTTCTTTTGTTTTTATCTCGACGAAAGCTTGAGTTTTTGTAGCAGCCACACTTTGACCCGTCAGTCACAGTAAATGCGTTCTCACAGAGCTTCTGGCACAATTTTCTTGAAATTGATAACTGATCATTTTCATTTGTTTTGTTTGGTTTTTACATCTTCCTTGTATGTCTCCTCTGTTCTTCAGGTGTCTGATACTGGTCAGTATGTGTGCAAGGCCACCAATGTTGCTGGACAGGTCGACAAGAACTTCCACTTGAATATTTATGGTAGTTTTATGATATATTTATTCATTCTAAAATCTGCAAAAACGTGATTTAAAAACACGTTTAATTTTAAATCGATGCTGAACACTTACAATAAAACATTAAAAACGTCTCCCTCACCACTGCAGTTCCTCCCAGTATCGACGGGCCAGCAGAAGAGAGTGTTGTGGAAACCATCAGTAACCCGGTCACCTTTGCCTGTGATGCCACAGGAATCCCTCCTCCGAGCCTCACTTGGCTGAAAAATGGACAACCCACAGGTACACCTTTATTTAGTTTGTTATGGATATCCATTATTATGCTGTATCTTATATTTAAAATAAATGACCTGTTAAAATAAATGACAAGTTTACACCGGTGGGTGAGGTAGAGGTAACATTACATGACTAGATTCTCATTGTAACTTCTTCAGAGTACTCAGAGTCTCTGGAGATGCACATCTTCTCAGGAGGAAGCAAGCTGCAGATTGCGCGGTCTCAGCTTTCTGACAGCGGCACTTACACGTGTTTGGCCTCCAACGTGGAGGGCAAGGCCCACAAGAGCTACCACCTCACCATACAAGGTACATGCACGGCATATATTATCATACAGATTCATGTACTTACCATTTCATTTTTCTTATGGTATTCATCGGATTATGCTGAGGCCAGTAATTCTCTCTCAGTCCCTCCCAGCATCTCCAGATCGGAGCTGCCCAGTGAAATGGGAGTCCTGCTCAATGAAAGCATCCAGCTGGTCTGTCGAGCCCAGGGAACTCCGACTCCAACCATCCAGTGGTTGAAAGATGGGGAAGTCATCAACAATACGAGGGACGAGGGACACAGGTAATGCTTTCCGCAAGAAAATAGCAAAATAGAAGGAAATTTATGGGCTTTCCCAGCAGGCCAACCCACTGGCAATGCTGTTATAGTGATGATAGTCATGTTAAAGCTGATGCAAGGCTTCCCTTGTGTCCAGAATCAGCCCAGATGGAAGCACACTCAGTGTGACTGGAGCTCGCACCACTGATAGTGGCAAGTACACCTGCGTGGCCACAAACACGGCAGGACAGGAAGACAGGATATTCAATCTGAACGTGTATGGTGGGTTGAATGGATTTGACTTGTGTTATCCAGGACAGACAGTCTGAGTCACTTTTAATGCCACTGACTTTGCTTCAAATGTACTTTTACAGTGCCTCCTGTGATAGACGGCAACAGTAAGACAGTTGAGCAGTTGACCACCGTTTTGGACAGTTCGGTAAACATCGAGTGTGTTGCTGCAGGCTCCCCTCCGCCGCAGCTCAACTGGCTGAGAAACGGCCTGCCTCTGCCGGTGTCCTCCCACATACGGCTTCTTTCTGCTGGACAGGTGCTCCGGTAGGTCAGTGGACAGGGCTCAAGAAGAGTGTGTCGTGAACATAGTGCTGCATTAAGAATAACGTATTGTGTGTGTATTGTATGTTGCACAAGACTTAGGTATTGGTGCTAAACGTCTCCGTTTCATTTGCAAAGAATTCTTCACTTGTGCAATTATGTTTTTAAGTGAACACATGAAGGAATTATCTTTCACATGAAGGAATTATCTTTTAAAAAGTCTGCTGTATCCTGCAGGTTTTCCTATTGTTAATTCTGTAAAACAATGTCATTATAAAAGGTTGCAGTGTCAAATCATTTGTTGGTTATTTTACACCTATGTAACAAGATACCTCCATACCTTTTTGTATCCATCAGGATTACAAGAAGTCAGGTGTCCGACAGTGGCACCTATATTTGTGTCGCGTCAAACAGAGCAGGAGTGGACAACCGATATTATAACCTACAGGTGCATGGTGAGTCTGAAAACATTCCTTGCTTGTAAAATCTGAGGAACACGTCACAAAAACAAACACAAAAACATTCAGTAATAAATGGTAATGAACTGTATCTTTTTCCTGTTTCCCTCAGTCCCTCCTGGCCTGGACGGAGCAGGGAGCACAGAGGATGTGACTGTCGTCAGAGGAAACTTTGCTTCTCTGCTGTGTGTTGCTGACGGGACCCCGACCCCTTCTCTGTTCTGGCTCAAAGACGGGGGAACTCTAATTCCTGACCCCCACCTCGATTTTCTCAATCTGAATACCACCGTGCAAATTATTCAGGCCCAGGTCAGTGATACGGGACGCTACACGTGTGTGGCTAACAATACCGCTGGCCAAGCTAGTCGCCACTTCAACTTGAAAGTTCTCGGTGAGTGAAAAGCACAGTAAAGCTCTTATTCTGTAGCCTCAGCTGTGATTCATGGATGAGAAATATGGTTTGGTTTATGTTTTCATATCCAGACCCTCCCCACATCAAGGGCTCGGGTGTACCAGCAGAAGTATCTGTTGTGGTTAATAATGTGCTGGAGCTTCAGTGTGAGGCCTCAGGTATCCCAACCCCCTCTTTGACGTGGCTGAAAGATGGACGCCCTCTCCCACAGACAGACAGTCTACGGCTTCTCCGGGGAGGAGAAGCGCTCCGCGTGGCCTCGGCTCAGGTGTGTGTCATGGAACTGTACGAGTTCAATTCAAATGTAATCTCTTTCTCTTGTCTATACAAAATTAAGTTTAAGTTTTTTCAGTTTTTAAAATTTATGTTTTTTAAAATTTAAGTTTTTTAAGATTTTAAAAATGTAAGATTTTTAAGTTTTTCAAAAAAAATCTTTAAGTTTTTAAAATGGAATTTTTCTAAGTTTTTAAAAAATATTTTTGTAAAGTTTTTAAAATGTATGTTTTTTAAGTTTTTAAAATTTATGTTTTTTAAGTTTTTAAAATTCATGTTTTACAAGTTTTTTTCTTCCTCAGTTGGAGGACACAGGCAGATACAGCTGTTTAGCCAACAGTCCAGCAGGAGACGATGACAAGGAGTTTCTCGTTCGAGTGCATGGTGGGTAATACAGATGTGTGATACACATTGCAGCACTGTACATAACATTGTGGAAACAATCTCAATCTGTAAAACAATCTGTACCTAGATAATGAAATATTTTTTCATGCCTGTAATAAATATATATTACAGTGACATGAGATTGTGCAACGACTTCCATGTCAGTCTCTTTCTGTTCTTTCTGTAACAGTTCCCCCTAACATTGCTGGGGAGAGCTCACCTCAGGACGTGTCAGTGCTGCAGAACAGACAGTTAACTCTGGAGTGCAAGTCAGACGCCGTTCCACCTCCAACTCTGACCTGGCTCAAAGATGGCCGACCATTGCAGGTCAGAAATGAAACAAACAAACAACTATCCACAGACAACGAATCCATTCTCGTGAAACGTGTTCACAAATGTCTATCTTTGTGTAGGCCTCTGCCCGTGTGCGTATTCTGTCTGGCGGCCGCTATTTACAGATCAACATGGCTGAGCTCAGCGACAAAGCTCAGTATACCTGCGTGGCCAGCAACGTTGCTGGAAACACCACGCGACAGTTTAACCTGGCTGTAAATGGTACAGTAACATCATTTATCTATATCTATATATCTATGTGTATAGATATACTTTCTTATAGATGTAAAAAGGAGAATATTGTCTCTTTACAGTTCCTTCTGTAATTACAGAACAAAACTCAATGCTCACTAAATGAGTAAATGCGTATGTTTCTCTCACCTGTGCCTTTAGTGGCCCCAACTATCAAGGAAGGCCCCCAGACAGTGTCAGTGCACATAGACAAGCCAGCGGTGCTCGAGTGCATCGTAAGCGGAGTGCCACCACCTCGTGTTACGTGGAGAAAACATGGTGCCATACTGGCGGCTAACAACCTCAGGTAAAGCCACAAGTCACGGAACAATGAGGCCTTTTGGCATCAAAATAGAACAATTGCATATGTTGTATTTGATGGATATTTTGTGTGAATGATGCACAAGTTTCAAAATCTAAAAAAAGAAGCAGAGTTTATTATTATGATATTCAAGCACATCTCTGTTTTTGGCATTTCCTCTGTGCTGTACCTTATCCAGTTTGTACACATGTGCGCAGGTACACATTTGCAGAGGACGGGTCATTACACATCCACTCTGCTCAGGTGACCGACACTGGGCGCTACCTGTGTATGGCAACAAACCAGGCTGGGACACAACGCAAGAGAGTGGATCTGCAGGTGTATGGTGGGTGGTACATATGTGTGCATCCAAAAACCAAACACACGATCGCCGTCAAACTGTCTCAGTCGGCCGCAAAGTCAGTCACCCAGTAATCCCGTGATCTTCGGTTCTTATCTCTCAGTCTCTCCTTCCATCGCTGACAGCCGCACCAATGTGACGGTCACGGTCAACGTTCAGACCACCCTGTCCTGCGAGGCCACCGGCATCCCCAAACCCGCCGTCAGCTGGATGAAAAACGGACGCGCCATCAATACTGACCAGAACCAGAATTTGTACAGGTTGATCCAGGTTTTCTCCCTCTCCAGTTTCTGATTCAATAGATAAGAAAACAAAACTGGAACATTTTATAATTCCTCGACTTTGATGACATTAATAGACATTTTTTAAATTTTGTTATAGCACCTTCATCATAGTGAAACTACCATGAGATCCTAACTTTTTATTTTTATTTCCAGACTACTATCATCGGGCTCCCTGGTCGTTATAGCACCAACAGTGGAGGACACAGCAGTGTATGAGTGTGTGGTCTCTAATGAGGCCGGGGAAGACTCCAGATCCATCAACCTCACTGTCCACGGTGAGACATGTATCCTTATTATTACAGCATGTTCACTGATTATATATATAGATTTGATTGAATTCATATTTCTGTTGTAAAAAAACATTTAACTTCAAGATCAGATATTTTCGTGACATTTAATTTATGCCCCTCTAGTTCCTCCGTCAATAGCAGATGAACCCACAGAGCTCATCGTCACCAGACTCTCCCCGGTGGTCATCGCCTGCTCTGCATCTGGCGTCCCAGTACCCACAATCCACTGGACTAAAGACGGCATGAAGCTGACCAAAGAGGGACAAGGCTACAGCATCCTGCCCACAGGTCAGAATCAGGATTAACATGAATAGTACGCAACTTTAATTTTGTATAACTTGACACAGTTACACCAAAATACTTAAATGGCCAGCAAAATATGTTCATCCCAGACTCTTTTATGGGAATTACTAATGCTATATTGCTACATTCAAATAAAGGCTAACACTGTAAGTCATCTAATACATCAATAGAGATTATATCAAGTGATACGTATTTCAAGTTACTTTGTTTGCTTCATCAATTTTGTGATATCTGTGCTCAGGTCCAGTAGAGATCCCCTCGGCTCAGCTCAGTCATGCCGGACGCTACTCCTGCACGGCCAAGAACGCTGCAGGCTTCACCCACCGCCACGTGCAGCTCACAGTGCAGGGTGAGAACTTTCTGAGGACCAAATCCATGGAGAGACACCCATAATCCTGGTTCCGAACTCAATTTTCGATTGATGATGATCCACGTTCAGTGATTTAATATAAGCTATGTGACTCTTTAGCACTTTATTATTTTGTCTTTTCTGAGCATCACTCTTCACCCCATCCCCTGTCTCCAGAGCTCCCAGTGATCCAGTCTCATCCCTCCACCCTGGATGTGATCCTGAATAACCCCATCACTCTGCCCTGCAGGGCCACAGGCTCGCCCAGACCCACCATCACCTGGCAGAAGGAGGGCATCAATATACCCACAACAGGTCATTCATATGTGTGCGTGTGCGTGTTTGTGCGTCAGTCATCCCAAGTAATCAGTCATAACATAATTTCTCTCGCTTCGTGTCAGGTGGAAGTTTCACAGTGCTGCCTAGTGGAGGTCTACAGATCCATAAAGCCTCTGTGTCGGACTCTGGGACATATATATGTGTGGCTCAAAACCCTGCAGGGACGGCGCTGGGCAAGACCAAACTCAGAGTACAAGGTAGGGCACTCGCTCAAGTGAAAGTAACTTCATTAACAGACTTATGAAGTAACTTTTAGTATATTTCAGGACCTTGTACAATTTTTTATTCCATCTGTATATATTAATATATTTTATTCCATCTGTATATTTGTATTCCATCTGTAAATGTAATATTCTTCTTTTTTACTGCTCATTTTTTCTTAAATCTTTAATCCGTTTATTACCATTCTACTGTTTATTCATATTACTTGTTTATTTTATCTTATTATTTATTACTTGTGAGCAGTGCTACTGTAATCCTGTAATTTCCCCACTGAGGGACTAATAAAGGATTATTTTATCTTATCCTAATATTAAAAAAAGAAGTGTATTTTTGAGCTGCAACGTCAAACTTTATTACACAAATGTCTCGCAGACTTCCAATTCCAACCTGCACTCCTTTTAAGCGTCATTTAATTAAATAAATAATAAACACTTGAACTATGTTTGACTTCATGTGGTTTTTCTTGTCGCCGTCTCCTGCAGTCCCTCCAGTGATCGGCTCAGGGACTCAGAGGTACCTGGCACCTGTGGACTCCTCGGTGACGCTACAGTGCCACGCCGACGGCTCCCCTCCCCCGTCCGTCACGTGGCACAGAGACGGGCAGCCGCTGAGGGAGTCTGTGCGCCTACGGGTGCTCAACTCAGGATCCCTGCAGATAGCCTTCATCCAGCCAAGTGACACCGGGCGATACACTTGCACTGCCGCCAATGCAGCCGGCACAGTCAGCCACGAGATGAGCTTCACTGTGCAGAGTACGTTTCAGTTCATACAGTATTTTAAACTACATTACTGAACACATTTGCTTTTGTGGTGAAACACAAACAAACTATGTTGCACATGAGCTAAGTATGACCTTCAAAATCCATTCATTGTGAAGCTGATCTAACTGAATGTGATACATTGGTATCTTCAAATATTTTAAAACCACATTCAACATAACATCTGAAGTCCCACTCCTGTTTGCAAAGATGTAGTTGTAACTCCCCGTGTACTTGCGCTTTAAGTGCATTTGTTTTCAGTTTCACTTTACTGAATAAACACTAGATACACCACCTGTGAGTATGAGGAAGCTGGAGGAACAAAGCCTTTTTCCATTTGTGGTATTCTGCATTTTCCCTCAGGCCATAAAGCAATCCATCTTCGCAAAATATAAAACGCAATAGAAAGTGCGTTAGTGGTTCCCCTTCTGGTCTTGCATATTTCATAAAACCTGAACTAGACATAACAAATAAATGTGATATTGACTTCTTTGCAGTCCCGCCTTCCATTCAAGCTGGAGAGCATCAGGTCGCGGTGGTGGAAAACCATCAGGCTCAGCTGGTGTGTGTGGCAGACGGGGTCCCTCAGCCCAGCCTGTCCTGGGAGAAGGACGGCAATCCTCTTAGTGAAAGCACAGGGGAGCACACAATCCTACCCTCTGGAGAGCTGGTAATAGACATCGCTCAGGTAAGAGCAACAAATTATCTATACGTGTTTCATGTAGAAGTCGCTTGTCTTGCATCAAAAAGATGCATTTTAAGGATTATTGTCTGCCCGCTCCCACTCTCCTCATCTCCCCTCCCTCTGTACCAGCCTGACGATGCAGGCAGGTACACCTGCGTCGCCACGAATGCAGTCGGACAGGACAGTTGGACAACGACCCTGTCTGTACATACTCACCCCGTCTTCACTGAGCTGCTGGCAGACGTGGGCCTCAACAAGGGAGAGCACCTCCTGCTGGCTTGTGGAGTCAGTGGCATCCCTCTGCCCAAAATCACCTGGGCCTTCAACAACAACATCGTCCCAGGTGTATAGCATCAACCGATAATCTATGCTGCACTGTATAAGATACATTAGAATAAATAAGTATAAGTGTACTATTGTCTTTTTCTGCCTTTTGTTAATGCTTTAGTTCCCTACGACCACATGAACGGCCACAGTGAGCTGGTGATAGAGCGAGTGAACAAAGAGGACTCTGGCACCTACAGCTGTGTGGCAGAAAACAGTGTAGGAACCATCAAGTCACTGAGTTTTGTCTATGTCAAAGGTAAAACCAGCAATATAAATGTTAATGAATGTGTTTAACAACTATAGCCTTTCTTGTAGACACCTTTAAGTCACCAATACGGCTGGTTTATGAGCAGGTAATGCATGAAAATGTAGTAAAACACAGATGTAATGATGTAAAATAGATTTGTATAGGAGACATTGTTGACAAATATTGTACATTACCACTTAAAAATGTCTCTATAGCTGCATTTATTAGAAGTATGCTGCTTATAAATGCTAAACAGACGGTTCTACCATGTAATTTACAACTTAATCCAATCATGTCAACTTCCTGTGTCTGTCTCCAGAGCCTCCTGTCATTGATGGGGACCTTCACTCCAACCGCATTGAATCTCTGGGTGGTAACGCCATCCTGAACTGTGAGGTTCGGGGAGACCCTCCGCCCACCATCCGGTGGAGCAAAAATGGCATAAACATCCAGATCAGCAACCGCATTCGTCAGCTGGACAACGGCTCTCTGGCCATTTATGGCACTGTGGTAGGAAAACCCATGAGACTGAGATCTCGTATGTGTGACGAGGTCTTAACATTACATATAAACACACTTTCTCCATTGTCTTTATCATTACGTTTAATACAGAGTGAAGATGCAGGAAACTATATGTGTGTGGCAACAAATGATGCCGGCGTGGTGGAAAGGAGTGTTACACTGACCTTGCAGAGTAAGTTTCTATCTTCTCTGTGTATTGCACCTTAAACAGTGACATCGTCAGGTGTCAATGTGTGAGCTCGATGGAATTCACTTTTTTAAGGTTACATCACGTGGAGATCTGCTCTCTTCCAGGTGCGCCGGCCATCATAGTGGAGCCAGTGGAGACGGTGGTGGATGCCGGCGCCACAGTTGTGCTCAACTGTCAGGCGGAGGGCGAGCCCAGTCCCATGATAGAGTGGTCCCAGCAGGGACGCCCCCTGATGGGCAACGACCGCTTCTCCCCTTTGTCCAACGGTTCCCTCAGAGTCAGCAGTGCCCAGAAGGAGGACACGGCTGAATATGAATGTGTGGCCAGAAACCTGCTGGGCTCAGTGCTGGTCAGGGTCACTCTTACTGTGCGAGGTGAGCGGGAAATAGTGGGGATTGTATGTGTACGCTACATTTGTGCATCCGACTTTTTAAAAGTACAATCATTCAAATTGCCCACACGGCTAAAGACATGTTGCGCTAACGTGCGGGTCATTGGTTTTCCAGTTCATGGCGGCTACTCAGAGTGGTCAGAGTGGGGCCCCTGCAGCGTGTCCTGTGGCGTCGGCTCCCAAAAAAGGCTGAGACGGTGTAACAATCCTCTCCCTGCCAACGGGGGGCGCCACTGTGCGGGATTGGACACAGAAACACATCGATGTCAGGGGAAGCCCTGTCCAGGTGAGAGGGCTTTGACAGACCAGAGGATTCAACCTCGGGACTTGTGTAGGAGGCCGTTCAAATGCCGCATGTGGTCACAACCCCGTGACCTTTTGTCCCCTCCACAGTGGACGCGAACTGGTCTGAGTGGTCGCTCTGGGAGGAGTGTTCTCGCACCTGCGGTCAGGGCAACAGAACGAGGGTTCGCACCTGCAGTAACCCTCCGGCTCAGCATGGAGGCAAGCCGTGTGAGGGCAAGGCAGTGGAGGCCATCATGTGCAGCGTCAGACCGTGTCCTGGTGAGTGAGCACATGTGTTTCCTGTAACTTCAGCAGGAGGCCGTCAGCTGGATGAGTAGTTGGTGTGAGAAGGCACAGCTGGCAGAAAAGCTTATTTAATCTTCACATGTGTGATTATAAACCTTTTGGAAACCGTGAAAATCCTCCTGCTCCCATTTTAAGTCCCAGCAGGCCCCAATCAGACAAATCTTTTTGCATAAAATACGTAATGTTTCCGTCGTATTAGGCCAAGGCTTTGTTTTATTGTGATTTTTGTTGCAGATTCAGATTCTTTATGTCCTAATCTTTCCAAAAAGGCATTATTATTGATCGCTCGTGGAGGCATTTTTGGAAAATCTGGCTCATATCTTGCTGAATGTTTTTAGTTATGATCAATATATATATTGATCCTTATATATATACATATTGACTTTCTGTTTATACTCTTCTAGTGGCGGGTAACTGGGGCTCTTGGTTACCTTGGAGCCCGTGCAGTGAGACCTGTGGTAAGGGAATGCAGTCCAGAATCCGACTGTGCAACAGCCCTCCTCCAGCGTTTGATGGGCCCCAGTGTGACGGCACAGACACGCAAACACAAGTGTGCAAGGAGAGACCTTGTCCTGGTGAGCGCTCAGGGATCGTACTGAATGACAAAATCAAACTGAAAGAGATTTTAGTCCATATGCATTCATTCTCTCTGCTGGATGGTGTCACATCCGTATATAAGCGTCTTCCTCCTCCTCTTTCTTTCCTTGTGCTATCCAGTGGATGGGAAGTGGTCCTCCTGGGTCAGCTGGGGAGCCTGCAGTGTTTCTTGCGGGGGCGGGACCAAACAGAGGACACGCCTCTGCGCCAGCCCCGGCCCCCAGCATGGCGGCCGACAGTGTGAAGGCAACGATGTGCACATTGACTTCTGTAATAGTGACCCCTGCCCCAGTGAGTCATATTCACTTGTCTTCGCTCTTCTTCCTCGTTTACTTTACACTAAAACAAATCTAAATGTAACAACCTTGAGTCTGGGTTTCTTTCCAGTATCGTACCTCCTCTCTTGGCTTGTCTCGGTTCCTTTTTTTTATCTTTCACGTTTGAATACCTTCAGTCAGCGGTAACTGGGGTCCATGGAGCAGCTGGGGCGGCTGCAGCAAGTCATGTAACGGGGGCCAGATGAGGCGCTACAGGACATGTGACAACCCCAGACCTGCCAACGGTGGAAGAGCATGTGCAGGAGCAGATACACAGATACAGAGATGCAGCACAGCCAACTGTCCTGGTGAGTCAGCATGTTGTTAAAAAGTGAACTGTAAGGCAATCTTTTTTTTGGTGATTTATGCGCTAATGTGTGTATTTATTGTATATTGGGTATGTTATTTCAGTTGACGGAAACTGGGGCTCATGGCAGCAGTGGGGAGATTGCTCCGCCTCCTGTGGCGGCGGAGAGAGGACACGCCTCCGCCTCTGTAATAGTCCGTCTCAGAGCAACGGGGGTCGGCCGTGTCCAGGAGACTCCTCTCAGCTGTCCAGGTGTAACAGTCACGCCTGCCCAGGTGAGGCATTTTTGTAAATACAAATTGTACATGTTTGTAATTGAGCGTTGCACTAAAAATGTACTCTTTTTTTTTTTTTGTCAGGTGGACCCCAGAAGGCACGAGGAAGCATCATCGGAAACATCAACGATATTGAGTTTGGTATCGCCATCCTCAATGCGACCATCACAGACAACAAGTCTGGTGGCAGAATCATCAAGGCCACTATTACGAATGTACCAAGGACGTTAGGTCAGTTTTCCAATAGTTAAATAAACCAAATAACGCTTGGCTCCATGCAGCAAGAGCACCTCAACGGTCTCAATAAATCTCATAATAAATAATATATGCTCTTGTTGTGCCTTTAATGTCAAGGTCCCGCAATGAGAAAGCTCATTTCAATCCTGAACCCCGTCTACTGGACCACTGCACAGGAAGTAGGAGAGGCTGTGAATGGCAACACGCTAACAGGAAGCATCTTCAGACGAGAGACACAAGTGGAGTTTGCCACAGGTGAGGATTGACGGGCCTCGGTGTGTCTGAAATTGTGAAAATTCTGACGGATAGGTTTTGGATGTGAATAACGCCCGTAGGCTGAAACAGAAGCTGACGTACGTCTGTGGGGTAAACTTGCTAGGTGAGATCCTGAGGATGACTCACATCGCAAGAGGCCTGGACTCAGATGGAGCGTTGCTACTGGACATCGTCGTGAACGGACACATCCTGCAGCTGCCCTCACATGCTGACATCAGCATCAAGGTAAATACATAAACTACGCAGGGGATTCTACTTATATTTATGACTTAGTAATGAATTGCAACTTGTTTAAGATCTGGGCTAAAGTAGTAAAAAACAAACATTATGAGCCAAACAAATGCTGTATTTTCAACTCTATTTTGTGTCATTTTCTTACAAATATCTCATCACATCACTGTAGATGCCATATTGTGTGGAGCTTAGCTATAACATGTCACACTTTTAAAGCTGCCTCACATGACTTTGTTGGACTCAGGACTACACCGAGGACTACATCCAGACGGGCCCCGGCCAGCTGTACGCTCTGTCCACCCGCATGTTCAGCATCGACAGGGAGAGCGTGCCCTACTCCTGGAACCACACCATCTCCTACGACCCGTCCAAGGGCAAGATGCCCTTCCTTGTAGAGACGCTGCACGCCACAGCCATCAGCGCTCAGTACCACCCCACGGAGGAGATGTTGGAGTATAGCATCCAAGCTAGTATCGCCAAGGGTGAGCATAATGCGAAATTTGTCAATTTATGAATTAGACATCACCTGTGGGTGAGAGATGGAGTCAACAAGGTTGTTAAATTAATATTATGTTGTATATTTTTCCTTTGTAAACTTTTTTTCGCTGCATGTTTTGAGCTGCAAACTAAAGCGAATGATATGAAATGTTTATTATTCCAGGAGATCGCAGTAACCAGTGTCCTCAGGGGTTCAGTCTGGTGTCTGCTGGGCCTTACTGTGCAGGTGATGTTCATCAATGCATGTTATGCTGTTCGTGATATGTTAAGTTAAAAGTCTAATAAAAATGTGCTTTTAAAGACACAGGGTAGTTCAATCTTTCAACAGCTTATCCAAACCACACTCAGCAGATCTTTCCCACTGTATGCTTAAATCTGATCGTTGCCATATGTTGTTAAAGTATCTTTAATGTGCCACAGATGAGAACGAGTGTGAGGTAAGGAGCCCCTGTTCCCACGTCTGCCACAACGCCATGGGAACCTACTACTGCTCTTGTCCCCGAGGCCTGACTATCTCAGCTGACGGCAGGACCTGTCAAGGTAAACGACTCATTTCTCCATCACTGCTCTCAGCATTATTATCACACACAGGCCATTGTTTGTGACAATGCCTGCTCTTCATTCTCTTAGATATCGACGAGTGTTCGCTGGGTGGGGACGTGTGCCACGATGGACAGGACTGCGAGAACACCATCGGCTCTTACCGATGTGTCATGCGCTGTGGGCGTGGCTTCAGGAGAACGGCCGATGGTCTCAGCTGCACGGGTACATAAACTAGCTTTATGGATCGACGGAGAGGATTTCTTGTGCGTGTTGGTTTTTTTTACAACCGTTCTCTTTGTTGCTCAGATGTGAACGAGTGCCAGGAGTCCAATCCGTGCAACCAACACTGTCTGAACACGATTGGCAGCTACCGATGCGCCTGCGAGCCAGGCTTTCAAATCAGGAACCGACGCTGTATCGGTGAGAAAGACCTCACCTCTCCATACAGAGCTTTACCTAAGTTATTTAAAATAAAAGGTAACACTTCTCTCTGCGATCACCTCAGACATAAACGAGTGCAGACAGAGGGTTTGCCGATCAGATCAGCAGTGTAAAAACACACGGGGAGGTTACACCTGCATTGACCTGTGCCCCAATGGGATGACGAAAGGTGCAAACGGGACATGCGTAGGTGAGTATTTGCATAATTCACAATTCATCGCGAAGCCAGAGAGCGATATATATATCATAAAGTATCGACTGGACAATGTTTTAGCTCTGGGACAAGGTTTACTTCTGTCTCCCTCGTGCTGTAGACATCAACGAGTGCAGAGATGGCACTCATCAGTGCCGATACAATCAGATCTGTGAGAATACCAGAGGCAGCTACCACTGCACCTGTCCACGGGGCTTCAGGTCTCAGGGAGTGGGACGGCCCTGTATCGGTACGTGCATCCTTCTATATCGCTTGTAAAAATTCGAAACCATAAATCCAATATTCCAGTCCTCATTTGAAGTATTCCGGCAGGTGGTGCGTCTACTTTCTTGTGTGTGTAATTCTGCTTATCTGCGGATATTTGCCAAAGCATACAGCATGTTAAGCAATGAACGTGTAAAAAAAAAAAGCATTTTTGCACTGCACTTCCTATCAGCTTGTTCGCTTCAACCGGCATACTTCTCTCTTTGGGTCAGCGACTCACTCTTGTTGAAAATGTAAAATAACTCTGCTGACATCTACAACATAGCTCAATATATCCTGCCAGGGCTTGCTTACATTGTTAAAACGCTGTAGCTGTAACCGCTGACTAACTGATAACGTTAAAGGCCCTGCAGAGCTTTAATGCATGGTATCAGGTCCTCTAAAAGCTCGACACAGTGATGCTACGTCGACTTATACATGGTCAAATAGGACTAAGAGAAAGGGGAAGAAAGGACTGCAGAGGAAGGTCACTGACAATAAATGTGTCCTTTTGCAACACATCAACAAAAAAAAAGACCAGCGCCATGACTTCACAGCTGTCGGTCACTCTGTTCGCTTCACTTTCCTCCAATTCTGACTTCTGAGCTGTCATCTTTTCGTTCGGATCTGGCTATTTTCTGGAGTTTGCTTTGCAATGGCATACATTCACTGTTCCCCTTGTGACATCGTTAACATTGTAAGCTGATGTCTGTCTTTGTGAAATATTCATCCTTATGCAACTTTACTACGGTAATATCAATATTACCTGATATCAAATGTGAATTATATTTGATATGATAAAAGGTTAACTAGATTTAAAATGGAATTTGAAGTTACTATCTTCAAAGCGTCACTTTTATTTGACATGAGAAGAGATAAATCTCTCATTCAAATGAGACAAATGTATTTATAGTCTCAATACATTTCTGTCTTCGGGACATGGAAATGTATTGTTGTACAGTGGGGTAATTGACATATCCCCTTTTTCCCCCTCATTTCCATCTCCCTCCTCTTTCTTCATGGCCCACACCACCTCGTTTGTTCTTTTCATCCATCTAAATATCCACATTTCCTGTTACTTCTGTACTCTTTTTGCACCTTTGTTCTCCTTCTTTTCTGCCACTCTGTCTTTTCCTGCTGCTGGTCTTTCTTTTATGCCGAGGGCAGACATAAATGAGTGTGAGCGGCTCCCACAGCCCTGTGCCCACCAGTGCATCAACGCACCCGGCAGCTTCAAGTGCACCTGCCCGCCGGGACGCCAGCTGCTCGGGGATGGCAAATCCTGTGCCGGTCTGGAGCGTCTGCCCAGCTATGAAAGTCACTCATTTGGCTACCGAACGTCACAATCCTCTCCTGAGCGCAACTCCTTCCAGCGACTGTACCACAACCTGGCCTCTCAGAGCTACCACTCCCACGCGGTCACCGCGGGGGGGCGCGACAGGAGCCGGAGCCGCAGAGAGACTCCCATGCGTTTCTCACGGCGGGGCGTCCTCGCTTGTCAGCAGGGGTTTGAGTCCAGGGGTGGCTCCTGCTTAGGTAACAATGGAGACAGGCAGGGTTGAGATGAGGGAGAGGATGCAAGTTGTTCACAGAGGAACTGTCTCTCTGCTTTGCTGCTTGTGGGTTTTGCTTTGAATATAGAAACTGAAAAGCTACAGAAACGTGTCTTAATATGTCATTTATGTTCTCTCTCGTCATTTTGTGGCTGTTTACGTGTGTGTGTGTGTGTAACTCCAACAGACATCAACGAGTGTGAGGTGAGGGATGCCTGTCAGCATGAGTGTATCAACACACCAGGAAGCCACAAGTGTCTCTGTCCTGCTGGTTACCGCCTCATGACCAACAGCAAGACCTGTCAAGGTGAGAGCCACCAGTTTCCCTACATCACCCTCATTTCATGTTGTCATAGCGTGTCCTCTATCGACAATAAGCTGTTTGCTGTATTTACAGATGTAGACGAGTGCCTGGAGCAGAACATCCAGTGTGGAGTGAACCAGATGTGCTTTAACATGAGAGGAAGTTACCAATGTATTGATACGCCCTGTCCACCGAACTACCAGAGGGATCCAGCCACAGGGTAAACCCTCACAGAGATACACTCAATTAGGTTATGCCATCCATTAAAGAGATGAAACATGGCCACACATTGTTTGTTCAATTTAGGGGATTTGCAAATATGGAGCAGTTTGCATATTCGGATCATTTTCAACCTTTAGAAAAGGACCAGTGTGTAGGATTTAGGGGCATCTAGTTTTGGTTTAGTGCTCATACTTTGGGGTCAGCAAAGAGTCCATCTATCTATCCGAGAGCACATCATACTCATTGCAGACTCCTGTCTCTGCTGTGTCTCAGGTTTTGCCTAAAGAATTGCCCACCCAATGACCTGGAGTGTGCGCTGAGCCCTTACGCCCTGGAGTACAAGCTGCTGTCCCTTCCCTTCGGCATTGCGGCCAACCAGGACCTCATCCGGCTGGTGGCCTACACGCAGGACGGCGTGATGCACCCGAGGACCACGTTCCTGGTGGTGGACGAGGACGTCACGTTGCCGTTCGCCCTGCGAGACGAGAACCTGAAGGGAGTGCTGTTCACCACGCGGGCGCTACGAGAGCCGCACACGTACCGCATGAAGGTCCGCGCCCTCTCGTACAGCAAAGACGGAGGCATCGAGTACCAGACGACCTTCATCGTCTACATCGCCGTCTCCGCCTACCCCTACTGAGAGCACTTTAAATGACACCAGGACAACGGTTGCGGTGATTCATTGCGTCCCAAGTGATGGAGTGCGAGTGTTTTGTTTTTTTAAAAGCAGCCACGTCGGTAAACAGACTGAAAAGACTTTGTGTTCAGCGGGAGAGAGGCCAGTGAGCGTGCAGCCCTGAAGGCACCAGGAAGTAGATTTAAAGTGGATACGATACACGTGAGGTCAACAGGAGGCTCGGTTGAAACTGTCTATTTATTGGCTCTAATCTCCGGATTCCTCGCGTCAATATATCAGGACTTCTTCAGTGAAATGTTTGACTATTTAGTTTATTTTCTGCCGCCCCTTCAGATTTATTTATAACATCAACAAGATTTTGCTCCTGAAAGCCAAAGCGTCCACCAAAGTAGACATAAGAAAATCTTAGCCGGCCTCTTATTTACATCTACCTATTAAGTTATTGGGAAGTGCTTGAACGTTTGTTTAGCCCCTTGTGTCATCAGTCACCAAAGTGGAGCTGTGACTGGTACGATACGGTGCTTATTTTGGCTGTAGAAGAGCAGACTGTCACATATTGTACATCCTCAGGTAGCGGCCTCGTATACACACACGTTCATCGAAAAAAGAAAGCCCATCTAATTATTACACTGATTACATCATCATTGTGCCAAACACTGCTCCATCCAATAGTTGATACCGAGATGTATTTTATTTTTATGACTTGTACATATGTTTTTTTCTCGTAATGTATTGCCATACTGTACGTATTGTATCAATTTTGTAATAAAAATGAATATTCACTGAAATACAACATGATGTATGTTTGCTGCACTACTTAATAAAACAGATCCATGTTGGGCCTTTCATACCCGGGAGTATAAATAGACTTTATCAAGCTACTCTCCAACAACCATATCATTTATTACATGGATACTCTGAAATAGAGAATTGCAGACAATTTACCATGTCTGCCATATTGTTCTTTTTCTCCAATATCTCTATTTCTAATACCTCTACAACAATCTTATACGTTTATAAGGCATAAATACGGTTAAAATAATGCTCAAATTTGCAGGATTGGAAACAAAAAGCAAGTAGACAATGTAAATTAAAAGAAATGTAAAGAATTTAGTACAACAATTCAATATATGTATTGAAAGCGATTGTGAAAAAAAGATAAACTAAAAAAAAGACTCATGTTTTAACTCCTGCTAAATAAAAAAGGGACATGCTTTAACACAAAGTGAAAAGAGGTTGAAATGACACTTTGGTCAGTGAACTCTAGACTATGATTGTCTTTGTATTCACCAAACTGTGTGATTAAAATAAGTCTCGACAGTTAGGATCAGCAGTCACACCTTTATTAGTTTTGTCAAAAAAAGAAAAAGCACAAACATAAAAAAGGAATATTGAGTAAGGCAGTTTGTACATCAGTGTGAGACGCTCCCTCGGCGAGAAGAGCTTCTCCGACTAGACGTGCACGAAGCAGAAGAAGAGATCAGGCCGTTCTCCCTCTGATTTCATGCACAACTAGACTTCACTGCATTAGAAAAGGAATCTAATGTCTGGATGAATCACTGACGACAGTATTCAAACATGAAAACATGTTTAAATATCAACTTGTGAGAAACAGCTGCGATGCGGTTTAGAAAAAAAGCTTCATCCATTTGAGACATTCCTGATTGGAAATGAGCGGGAACAAAACGTTACGCTGGAACTGAATATTCCTCTGATCACGGTTTCCACGATATTTTTTTAAAAGAGCAACTTTTTGAACTTTAACACACTTTGTGTGTGTATGTTGATTTAAACCGTTTATAACTAATTCCACCACTTTGCCTTCAACATCGTCCTCTACTACACAGGGGAAACAAAATCAACGTGAGCATTGAAGCAGAATAAATCATTTGGCAACAGACGTAATCGACCTGATGAGGCAGATTACATTTTACATTTCCAGTTTTCCTCTTATTATAAAACGTATGGAAATAGAATAGGACTTCCAACTGCTAAACAACACCATGCGTGGAGGATCGGTTCGGGTGAACAAGCATTAATATAAACTCAGATGCAATACAAAAAACACTGAATGTTTCCAGAAGAGATACATGTACAAAAGACAAGTATGAAATGCTTGACAGAATACTCAGAACTCTCAAATGGGATCATGCAAACACTATTTTTAAATTGCATAAGAGACAAAATATTAATTATCTCTCCTGCAAATCAAGCTCACTGATATTGTCAAACCTTTCAAGCAATGGTTGTAATGTTCATCAGGTCGGGAGTTGGCCTATAAAACAATAAAAAAAAAACTAAGAGGAAAATATTTAATCCAGATTATTTTTCTGTTAAATATCTAAATTAATCTGAAAAAGGATTCTCGGGGTGACGCGTCGTTCCTGAAAGCACAGAAGCAAAAGCCCCATGATGCCCTGCACCGTGGCAGAGGTGCAAGAGAGACTCCCACATAGGAGGGATGTGAGGAATAGTGAAGTGGGATTAATAAGAGTTGTGGTGGAGATGCATCGCGGGTAATAATCCTTAACTGGGGCAGCGTTAGAGAGGATGGATGACACCAACCCCCACACTCATCCTGCTCTACAGGGTGAATGGCAACCCCACCCTTGAGCAAATCCACCCCCCTCCATCTGTGACTGTGCTTTTCAAGACGAGGCAATGAGAGGATTTACTGACTGAATCAGGTTTTTATTCTAAATCGGGAAGTCTGAGGAGAAAATGCAAGGTGGGAAACAAATAAGGTGAGTTGTTTTTCCTGAGAGAAGCAAACCTGGAATCCTCTGTTTGTTTGTTTGTTTGTTTGTGTGGAAGTCAATGGAGCAATGGCCAGAATCCTCTATGATGACACAAGTTGTCTCATTACTCCTACGTGAAGCCACTGTGGCCGTGAAACACTTGAAACTAATCAACAAATAAAAGGTATTTTCTCATAAAATGATGAACTAACTTTAGTTAGTGTGTGATTATAATGAATTTTCAACAAATATTTGACTATTACAATATTCTGATTCATGATTTCATCACAATTCAATTGAAAGACGATCAATTATATATTTTTTTTAAACCCAACGTGACCCAGATTTGATTTTGAACGCAGCAGGATCATATTGGGTTAAATATCAGTTTTTTCCTTTTTCGTCCCTACGCCATCGGTTATGATTACATGAAGCGTCTCCTGTATCCGTCAGTGATCCTCCGCTCCTCTTCTAGACCGTCTTCCTCGCCGTTAGTACCCTGACGATGCTGCCTACTCCTCCAGCTGCCAGAGCCTGAAGGCACAGGACAAAACACATGGTGAGGTTACATTTTTGGGGTACTAAAACTGAGTTTCTGTTAAGTGCATCCTGTGTGCATGGTTGTGGCATCTTGTCGTCGCATTTAATCTCAAACTGGCCTTTACAGTCCCACCATGGCCTCAAACTACAGAGCCCATACATGACGCTGTTAAAGGAGCATTAACACACTACATCAGTGATGATCATCACTCTTCTGTCATCATTTCTACACAGTAATCAAGTTTCTTTGACATATTGGAGCCAAATTACTGCTATGCTACATCTAAGAGGAACCAACCTCGGGGTAATGGAGAAGTTTCAATTTCAAATCGTGCTCATCAGCGTCATCTTCTCCCTTTTGGTGACGCCAGTTTAATTGATAAATCAAAAGTTGGCCTTTTCGTAAAGGCAGTATTTACCTTTTCATGCCACTGCAGCAGGACGGCGCTGCTGTTTTCGGACGGCCTCTCGAAGCCTTTGTAGATGTATTTCATCAGCAGGTCCACGCCGTTCTTGTCGAGGGATTGCACCCCTTTCTCAATGTCACTGCTCTTAAAGGCGCTGAGCACCTTCAGCACCAAACCCTCAGCACGATCCTGCAACAAAAAAAAAGAAAAGAAGGAGAGTCGTGTGAAGATGAGAGTTGCTATGGAGTTGATTACAAGCCTGGTTCCAGACCTCTGAATCACGGCCCACTTGTAGCAGCTAGCCATTATTGACCAAACCCACCTTGACATTCTGGTTCTTTGTGTTGATTGGCGGGTTCTTCAAGACCGCTTGTAAAGCCTGCATGAGATTTCCTGTGCGGGGAGAGTTAAGGATGCAACACACCACAGCAGAGGGAGACTTCCTGATCACAATGTGAAATATAAAAGCCCAAATATGATACATAAGCCAAGTGTTGAGCCATTACTAATGTTTTTCTAACTGTACTTGGAATAAGATCCTGATCCTGCATGATGATCTGAGACCTGACACAACAGAAACATGCAGGTTTATGATCAGTGACTGTGTGACTTATGTCTTCAAGATAGCTGTGGGTTCCTTGGGGTCTTTTAAAAAAAACCTGGCAGGTTGTATTTTATGTTTGTGAGTCTTTAATTTTCCTGTATTGTAACATGTGATGGGAGGTCCCATTAAATGAGGAAGTGCTACACTTTCATGCCTTATAAGGCCTCTAGGACTGAAACTGCTGGCTTCAGACTTTACAGAAACACCTCCAAGCCTTTCTATAGACAAGCATAAGCAAATAGAGTTTGTTGAACCAAAGAGAAAAGAGATTTTTTAGCACATGAGACAACTTCTGTTTCTTCCAACACGTATCCTACTAAGCTAACATGCAGAAACGCATAACGACGTTTGCACGAGTAATCAAAGACACGGCGGTCAATTAAAGATGTACAAGATGAAAATGGTGAACTTGTGAACGTTGGGTGAACAAATGCACACAATTTTCCCGTTGATATAACATGCAAAACAAGCCTGTTTCGTCTTGGGGGAAGAAATCCCAGGAATGTGACAGTCGGGGCAAGTCTGGACACAGACGACTGGCCTACTTACCAAAACGCCCATTCAAACAAGAAGCGACAAACAAAGACGAAACATGGAGATAAATCGGAACACACACACAAACCGTGTTGTTTGTGTGTGTTTCCCTTAGCAGGCCGTGCACTCGCACAGACTGCAGGCTACTAGCTAATCATGCAACTAAAGGATATTGTCTGATGAGGGAGTCCACCTCTGCCTCGTCGGGACCCAGCTGGTTTTCTCCTGCGTCCTCCTCGTCCACAAATTTGTTCTCGTCGTACTCGTCCACGTCTACTCGCCTGAAGCGGGCGGCCACGGTGTTCTGCGACATGTCGCGAGCGTTTTCTCAACCGCGTTTTCTCACCGAAAAGGACAAGAATTCAAACTGCAGCCCCGGCCTTTTTTTTTTACTGTGTTTTTCTGTGATACGGCTGTCACAAGCGGGCGGCTTCCTGACTTCCTCCCTTTTTGTGCTCGGTGTTTTTTTGCTTCCGCGTACGTGACATCGCCCCTAGTGGTCAAATTATGAAACTGCAGGTCGTATAGTTGTAGTTTTAATTTTTGGTCGACAGAGGGCGACAACACACAGGAGATATGACATCACTGTCGGTGAAAGCAGCTCACTGGCAACATATCTATTTACTACAAAACACAAAATACGAAAAAAAAAAATCACTATATATATATATATATATATGTATATATATATATATATATATATATATATATATATATATATATATATATATATATATATATATATATATATATATATATATTGTGAATTGTATCTTCATACATTATGACATTATGAAGTCTTCTTTACGCTAGCGGGTATGAAAAATAGAATATTAAATCCCTTCATGGTAAATGTGTCTCTTTTAAATAATAAATAATAGTCTAATTTTAATCTTTTCCGTCAAAAGTATCAGTAGAAGAAATGTATGTGTGTGATTGTAGAAGGCACACAGTTTTTCTCATGTCATTAAAAAGGCACCACATCCCTTACTGACGCGGACTAAACAGGATGATTTTATAAATGACAAGTTTGTGCATCTGACAGTTGTGACTATTTTCTGAATATATTTTTAACTTAATATGTTATCAATATGATGTAACTGCTCGCAAAAACACATAAACACATAAAAAAATAAGTCTAGTGCTTCTACTGCTACTATACTTGATAGGTAATTACTTTATTTCACATTCTTTATTATTGTGGTCTATTGTGATGTTTATATCTGTCTAAGAAACCCTCATTGTGATTATTGTAACATGTTTTACAACGGTTTTTTCCTTGAAAAAAAAATTAAACATATTATAGAGACAAACAAATACGGCAATATATAATTTATATTATATTCAAATTCTAATATTGTCATTTTACTAATAAACAATAGTCAATATATTTGTTTAATACTATTCGATAAATAGGTGTAAAAGTTGAGTGTACACATATTTTAAGATGCAGAATCATTAGGATGTGGATTATAAAAAAACTCACATAAAACTTTGAGCAGCAAATTGTTTTGCCCTCAACAAAAGTATAGTAAAAGGTTTGAACATGAACCATTATAATCATCAAGAGAGTCTACATGAATGTCTCTTTCAAGTTTCAAAGCAATTTTGAACAGCAGTGTGTTTGAGCTTGTCTGTAACACTTTTTGTCTATTAACATAATATCATCAGCAAAATGTTACAGCCAACTTATTTAACAATGAGCATCACTGAGATTAATATCACTCTATAATGAAACACATGTGTGCAAGAAGAGAATCATAAAATATTGCACACACACACACACACACACACACAGACACACACACATACACACAGGGGTGCTGTATGTGATTGCTCCTTATGATGATGAGGATTTAGTCTACTTTATGTGATGGAATCCACACAGATGATCTTCTGAACGTGTGTGTGTGTGTGTGTGTGTGTGTGTGTGTGTGTGTGTGCGTGCGTGCGTGCTGAGTCACCGCGTCCACTGACCATATCTGTAAGTATTTATTTGACTCAGCCACTAATGGGTAGCCCACCGGGTAAGCTTTGTGATGTCAGGGATTTCCTGCGTCACAAAAAACGCGTTTTTTTTATTGCAGGAAGTAAGACACACTTTCCATGTCACTAACGCACACGCTCATCTTTAAATGAATCAGATAGACAATTCGGAATAAACACAAACAAAAATATCCGCTTGTCAACCTGCCAGAAAAAAATGGGTGAACATTTTGCAGCATTCCCAATTTTTTCATTCTCAAACTCACACAAGTTTGTGTTAAATTCTGGCTTGCGGTCCAGTGATTTTGCCAAGAGTAACAGGCACACAATATGTGTGTGGATCCTGACCAAGAGAAATACGTCATGACACACAGAACTTTTCTGGGAAGTATGGAAAGTGGGAGGCCTACTTTTTATTGGAAGTGGAATTTTTAATTTCCTTATCTGACCTGTCTAGACTGCAGGCCAAAGGATAACACCGGCGCCTGAGCAATGGAGCAATATAGCAAATGCATTCCCATCATTCAAACAGGAAAAAAAGGAAAACTTACATTAAACAACCCGTGCATTAGCTCATTATATTCAAGGCGCTTATATCAATGTGCATTATATTTTCAACAAATCGCAAAATCAAGTCAAACAAATTCACACCTGCATGTCAACGTTAGCTAACGTTTTAGTTGTCTATTAACACTTTGCATTAGCCCTGTTGATATTATTATTTGGGGTATAATGGAGAGTTAATCCAAAAGATTAGGTGATGTAGAAATTGAGGATATTGGTTTGAAATGACTTTTTTTTATTATTAAAGCTTTCGTTTAGAACATAACGAGGCACCAATGAGCACGATAATGTAATGTCCATTGTGGACTTACCATTCCCTCCAACACACACACACACCATGTCTGACTTATCTGACTCAGCAACTGGTCCGTTCTAAGAGAGAAAGACATCGTTGCTCACTGCACTGGATGGTCGTGAAGCTCAATACCACAACCAGAAAAGCAAGGCAGGATATTATGATTGGGAAACAGAGGAATTTCATTTAACCCCCCACCTCTGCTCTCCTGTAGACAATAAACACTCGTGCATTTACACATACTCATTTCTTTTCCTTTACTCTCTCTGTCTTCCTTCCACTCCCTCTCTCTCGCACACACACACACACACACACACACACACAGAGCCTTGCGTGCATTGGTCATGAGTGTCTTCATTGCGGGCTTTGTGGGGTGCCCCAACCCGTCTGTGCTATGTGAATGACTCAGCACATCAAAAGGCGAGGATGCAGGCACATACATGACCTTCACGTGAATGTGCAAATTAACAAGCCCTGGAAAATTTCAATATTGAGGCTGTTTCCTGCAGAGGGGATGAACTTTGAAGGAAAAAAAGCCTCAGAGAAACTGTCTTTGTTCCCCAGATTTCAATGTCAAATCTGCAGGGCACCGAGCCAGGTGCTTCCGTGCCAGAGAAGAGGACTAAGAGCTTTGCAAAGGATCCTAAGCACTTAATGAGTATGTTCATATGAGGGGATATTACTCTTGGGTGATGATTTAATTGGGGAATGTAATGAATTAGCGGTGCTGCGTTGGAGCAGGTCTTCAGTCTGGAGAGACTGTGGGTGGCGCCCGGCCTTCTGGATGAGAAATGGTGTGTTGTTTTGTAACATCACATGGAGCTATTTAAGTTTTAAAGCATCATAATGGTGACGCTTATGCTTTGAGATTTCAGGACTTTGGACACAAACACAAATAAAAAATACAAATAAAATGTTATAATATAATATAATGAATATATCTAGTCTGAAATACACCACAGTAATACAATATATTCATGCAGATAGTTTTGGTTTTGAGATAACGCTCATAACTCTTTAAATAGTTTTGGTTTTATTTGTCTAGGTTTGGATTCTGTGTCTGAGATTTCTGCCACTTTTCTTGTTACAGTCGAGGTAAATGGAACATATTTTAAAAAGGATTCTTAAAAACTATAAAACCCAAAATATTTTAATGTGGACACATACCACGCTGCTGCTTTTTTACTCTATCTACTGGACTTTTCCGGACATCTTAATAAATACGTTTTTATGGTATTTTCTAGACAACAGACTAGTTTCTGTGATAATTGTTTCTTGTGATTCATGCAACACATTAGAGAGTTGACTCTCGATCAAACAGATTACAACCTGCTCTGCTTTGTAATGGTGATTTGACCGCGCCTAAAGAAAGTCTATTACACTCTATTAATTAAAATTATAACTGAGTGTGCGGATCTTCTTTTGTGGCAGATTTTTTTGCCTTCAGCAGTTTGCTTTTTGATTCAGCATCAGTAGAAGTTGTGTTTGTATGGGTGTGTGTACCAACACTCTGTTGTCTAATATTATTAGGAGTTGTCATAAGAGTCCTGACTGACTTTGAGGCAGCAAGAACAGTTTTTTAACACAATCACTGACAATAGAATATACGTCATGAAATAGTATTTGTAGAGTATGAAACACACAATTTACATTTTAGCGCACACAAATTACAAACGTCCCATGATGCAACCAATTGCATCGTCAGACCGTACCTGTCTGGTAAAAAAAACATCTTTCAAACTTCATACAACCCCTTTTTTACAAAAAAATAAATAAATTGTAGTCTTTATACCCAGAACAATTTTTTTTTACTTTTTAATTTTACATTTTTTTTAGTAATTTATCTATGTTTTTAGCCTCTTTTCATTTTTATTGGTATTTTTTATTTGTCATCCTGTATTGTATCTGTGCTGCTGCCTCCAGGTCATGAATGTAAATGAGAATTGGTCGAAAGGAGTCAGCTGAGGTGGTTCAGCATCTCATCAGGAGCCTCCTGGACGCCGCCTCTCCTTAGAGGTTTTCCAGGCTCGTACAACTGGGAAGAGACCCAGGGGAAGACCCAGGACACGCTGGAGGGATTATATCTCCCGGCTTGCGTCCATCAGAATGAGCTGGAAAGTGTTGCAGGTAAGACAGGCTGATAATGGATGGACGGATGGAGTTAAGTCAGGATGATCTAACACAGAAACAGGTGAGAGAATATGTTTTTCCCTCCAATAAAACAACACTATACTTTGGTTTGAGGTATTCATTTGAACGTTTTCTGAGATACCATCACTGAGAGTTTAAATGTGTTAGCCCGAGAGCCACGAAGACAAATGCTGGGATTGCACATCTGTACTTTAAGCTCTAAAAGACACTACAACTTACATTTCACATGGTTACAAGTTCTGTCCAAGATGAATCTAATCGGATTAATCCTGCTGTTTTTAAAAATATAATCCAAACAAAAGGAAAGAAAACATGCTGGAACCGCAACTCTGCACTTCTTTGTCATCCACCGTGTTATTTCAGGAGGATCTCGTGGATAAAAGAAAGATATATTTTGACAGACAACATTACTCACAAGCTAAATTCTCTTTTATTATTGACTTTTTTTACGATGCACATGAACATTACATGTCGTGCTGTGGCAGTGAATGATTACTGGACTGACCGTTCATCATCTAAACACTTGTAAACATTATAAAAAATCCTAAAAATGTAATATGACCAAAAATATCTTGACCACACCGAAAATAAAAGTGATGGCTTACAGACAAAATGTCAAAACAAAAACATGAATGCTTATTTTTTTGCTTTGAACTATAGTTTAGTTTAAAGTATTATTGTGGGAATGCACTTAAGTAATGTAAAGATCAGTACTACAACAGCCAGCAGGTGGTAGATTTAGCTTAAAGAAAATAA
Organism: Clinocottus analis; assembly: GCF_023055335.1. Taxonomy (NCBI): domain Eukaryota; kingdom Metazoa; phylum Chordata; class Actinopteri; order Perciformes; family Cottidae; genus Clinocottus; species Clinocottus analis. Next base: position 7,286,596 of record NW_027175965.1, read on the forward strand.
AGGAACTACATATACCATCAGATTACATGATCACACCTGAGAAGACAGCAAAGGAAAGGAACCGCCCGACTCAGGTGTAATCTCTTCACCGTGATGAGAGACTTAAGCCTTAAATGCGGCCTTCCTGCAGAAAACTATGAGCAAAAAGGCACTTTGCACATTCTGCGTCATGAACTCCTACAGCAAGACTGCGGAGCGGCTTCTTCCAAACCAGCGGGGCTGAAACATGAGCATATATGTGTTGGAGGTGCTTCAGTGTAAAATTCCATTGCTGTGTGCGCAGCCTTCGGACCCCTTCAGGTGTAGGTGTAATGTGTCAGATTGTACTTCTGTCCCGGCGAAAGCCGCCATTTTTTTTTAGCTGCACCTCCACCCAAACCCGACCTGAGCGCCACTCAAACCCCGCGGGGCTGTTGGAGGAGGAAATGGCCAGGAAATTTTTTTTTAAAAACGGCGCCTGTGTCTAAAACGCAGCCTGAAACCACACATGATCAGGAAAATAAACACACCTAGAGATGAAAATAAGTGGGGATGTTTCTATGGCACCGAGTTTTGTTTTTACAAAATGGTGGCTTTCATATGAAGACACTCCCTAGTAGGAAGCAGGGAGTGCTCCTTCCTTGTAGGTGGGTACGCATCATTGAGATGTTTGAGGTACCCACAGGGGGTGCACATGGCGTGCTTAGGAGTTGCCATCAAACAAAACCAATGGTTACAAACTCCTGATCCATGTTTGTAAAAAAGTATGACATGTTCAGACCAGCCATCCAGTGAGCAAAACAATTAAATAAAAACATGGGGATTTGCATTTTCTGTAGTCAAGATGTAAATAGTTCAACTGACAAACAGTTACCGGTTCAGATGTGCATTCACACAGCTCCAAGCTATATTTAGACACGGCTGAGTCAGAGTACAGATGCAAATGCGGCTCTGCTCTCGGCAGCATAAAAAAAACCAAGAGGCGTCCATATGAACTGGGAATGTTGCAACCGGAAAAATTCACATGATGCATTTCAGCGAAGTGAATGAACACATATACATCTGAAGTGGACATTTCTTTCACTTATGAAGAACTAAGGACCCACTCTCCGGTTGTGTGTGACGGTGCTAGGCGTTAGCTGCAACAATTCAGTCACTCTGCAGTGTTTAGTAAGTGTTGATTCTCAACATCTGTCTTTCACGCTGCCAGCAGGAACATCCAGCTGTTAGTGGTCAACAAACGCCAACAGTTTCCCCCAAAATAAAGCCAGATGAAAATGCTCACTGCATTGTTGTATATTAATGCAATCATAAGGCTTTAATCAGTAAACACTATAGTTCTTTACAACAGTTTAAGTTTGATTCAAAGTGTACAGGAAATAGATCACCATCGGAGCATTTTCCAAAAAGAAAACACTTTTCTTCAAGACTAAAAGTTCGCTATATCCAAAGTCTTAGATCAGGCTACTGGTTGTCCTTTCCCAAAAGGTTCCAGGGTTTTGCCCGAGAATCTCTTTTGTTGAGAAACCTCTTGTTCGGGATCGCACTGAGGGAGAAGGGACGCGAGAGGCATGAGGGATTCTCCTTTCGGGACACAATGCAATCCTTGATGGCTTCTTTAATCACCTGCAGGAGGACAAATACAGGGATTAAATCCACAAGGCCGTACTGCATTACGAAATATTCACCATGAAGAAAACATGTGTTATCTCGAATCCATTGAATTAGGATTGGTAATCTTCTTCAAAAACATACATTTATTTTTAAAATGTTAAAAGAAGTTGAAATTCAAATCCCGTCCTGACAGCAATCCATTAATTAAATGCTTTGATAAAGTATCTTGCGAGATACAGTGACTTTTGGAAAGAGTGCTCTCATTGGAAAAAATAAGTGGCTGGGTTTTTCAAGCGGATAATATTTCAAACCAAACATTGCTTGTTTCTGAAGATAACCAACCCAACCTGCATTGTTAGAGCTGGAAGTCTCACATGCCTGAATGACATCTTTGTAAGTCTTTGTAAGTGTCACACTAGAGCTGTTAAAACTATAAGTGGTTCTCATCAGTAATGAGGAACCAAAAATGGCTGCATACCAAAAGTCAGCCTGCTGTCGCGCAAAATTAGTTCAAAAATATATTGAATGTCAGATAACAATGTTGCAAAGACGACAGATAACAATGTCACAAAGACTACAATGTTATATAAGCTACAGATGACAATGTTACAAAGAGCACAGTGCCATGCATCCCAAGTCAAACGATACAAAGACTACAATGTTAGAAGTTATAACGGCTACAGATAACAATGTTGCAAAGACTACAATGCAATGAAGACTACAATGTTGCAAAGATAAAAGACTACAGCCAACAATGTTACAAAGATCAAAGACTACGATGTAAAACTGTTGACAGTAATTATTAGTATGAATGAGCTGACCTTACAGTGAAATAAAAAAAACTACATTGCGTCACACGGAAGTGACTCAGGTACAGTGAGTGAAAGTCAGTCTGACCAGACGCAGTGACACACCTTCTGTGAACAAGACCTAACTTGTCGTATCCGGTCTTTAAGGCCTAGGGGATTTTGAAGTTTTGATGTTGCACAACAAACTAACATTTGTATAGTGACAAACAAAAATGAAAAACCTCCCTAATGACTACTCTGAATGGCATGCCATTCAATGTAATAAACCCCTGAATCTCCTTTGAACCCCCTCATGAGCTTAAGTTTTCCAAACTGCAGTATTTAGTGTCTCATGTGAAAACACCTTTTGTAAACTACGAGGACAAAAACCAACCTCCAGGTTGTTAAGAGTGTTGAACTCCATGAGGTCATGGAGTCGGGTGAAGGCCTCGTTGGAGTACTGGAAGTTAAAAGTGGAGAATGGTGACTCGGGATCGTCGAAGATGTCAAAATCAGCAAATTCCTTCTCCGACTCTGTCACTCTGGGAACACCTGGAAGTACGAGAAACAAATGAAGGAAATCAATCCACCAAATCTGGTCCACTGGCATGAAGAGACTTGATTAGGGACAAAAGATCAGATAAATGTTGACAATTCAACATGGATATGTCTTTTCAACGTCTGTTAAAAAGCCTTTCTGAAGCCAATTTCACATGAAATTCTTCAGCAGATGAAGTTTTTCTGTTTGTCACAGAGTTGTGGAAGTATAATTTGTCTTCGTACTTTGTGGACCTCTCCTTGATTGACGAGCCCAACAATATACATAGAAATGTTTAAACCACCAAGAATTAAAAAGTCTTTTAAGTGGTAAGACAAATGGAAATATGTGCAAACCCCGTCTGCTGATGAATCTCACAAGACAGAGAAATAATTAAACCTAAAAAAAAAAAAGAAATACTACAAGATGAGTTTGTTTTGTCAACTATATAACATAATATTCCTCTAAATAGATACTGGTGCCTCACATTTACCAATATATTCTGATGAATAAAATATTTACATTAATTTGCATATTCTCTTTCTAGCCAAAACCACCAGCCAATGAACATTAACAATGAAAGGAAGTTCTTTGTTCATCCCATTATCCATATAAAATAGTTTGAAAAATGTAGATTTACTACTGAAGTGTTCTCAGTAGTATCTTATTAACTATTTCTGAAGTCGTAAATAAACTCTGCCGCTCAATATTCAAAGTAGCTTCTTCCATTCATGACTTTTTTTTGAAAGAAAACGTAAAATCGATTTGGCTTTTATTGTAAATGCAGGAAAAAGTAATGGTTTGAAAAAATCCATGCATACAGTAGTGAACCAACTTCATGATGGCCTGAATAACTTCTTCAAAAGGAAAGTCCATGTATGGCATGTGGACTGTTGGGTTTGAGTGCAAAAAGCTTATGTTACGTCCATAAACAGACAGCAGAAGTATGTGGGCTGATGTCTTAGTGTATGTAAAGATGGAGCAGTGGAGAGTGTGTGTCTTTCAATGGCTCATGTTATAGAGTCTGTTTACACAGCGTTCTCCCACGAGAACGAGAGATTTCCTACCAGCACCTGGCTCCAGCGGGAACCATCAATCAAAGGAGCGGCCAGTAAAACCCTGAACACACTTCCACGTCCACGTCTGTGCATGCACACACACGCACACGCAGACACAGTAAACTGCTGGTGTGCTTAAAGGCAGACAAGGAGCAGAGACCTTTAATGGGGTCATTCAAATGAGGGGGCCAACTTTTGGCCGAACATAAAAAAAAACCATCTGCTGCAGACTGACTATAGCTAAATTACAGTGTGCAATTTCGGGGAAGAGATGCCTCATGTGCCGTGACCCTGAAACAGCAGCAATAGAACAATACAAAGGCATGTTTTACTCTCCACACATGCTGTGGAAAGCGCCACCTTCTGCGCACACTTACCAGGTGCCTTGAACGTCCTGAAGTTGATGTTGACCAGGACAAAGTGGATGATGGTTGGGCAGTTCTTTTTGCCTTTTTCCGGTTTAAAGACGTAGCATTCCTTCAGGCCCTCGCGGTCAAAGACTTTGGGGTCGATTTTGGGGAATGGAAGCTTGTTCATTCGAGCCCACTTTTCTGCTAGCAGGAGCTCCTGTGGTCAGAAAAAAACATGTTCACGATTTCCTGTCTGCTGTATGATTTTTTTTTCCCCGCAATTCACAACGAAAAGGATGAAGACTTGGACCTTAAACGGGGGGCTGGAGTCGCTGGGTCGCGCAGAAAAGTCAAAGGAGATGATGAGGTTGACGCCGCGCTGCAGCCGCAGAAGGAGAGGGTAGGGAAGGTTGTAGGTCAGGCCGCTGTCCACCACGTGGATCTTCTTGCTCTTCACGTCTAGAGGCTCGTAGATACGATTGAACTCATCTGGGTCTGAGAAAATCACACTAAATCAAATAAATGATGCGGGGAAATGATTTGGAAATCAAACAATGAGTCAGCCAATTGATTGAACTGTGGAATTAATGGAAGTTAATTGTGACCCTTTTTCTTACCTGTGACGGCGTCCACCTCGTCTTCAGGTGTGGTGACATTGCACGCGATCTCACTGCCCGGAGCGAACGGGAAGCTGGTGTTCAGGTTCAAGCCCAGCATGAAATTATGCACCTGGCAACATGGTGAGATTAGAGAGCGAAAGATTATTGGGGATTCTAATACAGGGGAAAAAACTGAACTGAGAATACAGCAAGAGCATGTGCGGTATTTTGTAAGAAGTGTGACATAACTTCATGGTTTCAGGGATGAACATATAGAGTTACCTTCCCGGCTCGGCCCTCCCTCGTGTTGAATAAGGATGAGTCACTGAAGAGCGATGTGAACATTCGTTGAACCCAGCTCGCCTGAGCAGAGCGAAAGTACTCCTCTTCTGCCTTCTGGTTCTCTGTCCCACCTGAGCACCAGAATAATGACAGAGAAAACACTGTCAGATCAAATTATGTGGCTCCGAATTACCTGCAATACATGTACGTGATGTATAGTTAAGAAGAATCAAATAACCAAATGTAGGAAAATGGATTTTTATCTATTTCACTCAAATCATTTAGCTGATGAAGAATCAGATATTTCCATTCCACTAACTAAAAAGATAATGAATATTGGACTTGCATTCAATACATAGACAGAAGCATGGCTTTAAATGAATTGTATAGTTATTCTGTAGATGCTGGATGTGTCAAAAGTAAAATAGAACCATTTTAAATTAAAAGGTGACAGTATTTTAAAGGTTTTAAGAGAGTATTCAAGTGTTTTTTTATGCCCTCTTCAAAGAAAAAAAAAAAGATTCTCTCTCCAAAGAAAATACATTTGGGACAAAAGCCTGTCACACACATATCAATTGCGGTGAAACAAATGTGATCACAATGCACAATGAATCATGCACGTCACCTTTACGCGGCTCGTCTTCATTGTCCAGGCTGTCTTCTCCGACAATGTGCTGTGGTTTGATCTGCTCTGTAAGACACAAGACACGTCAGGTTTAACACATGTTTCTTTTATTCATTCATATATCAACACTGAACCTGACCGAATGCTGTGGATTAGTTACGCTGATTGTTTATCTCTGTCAAACAAGTCCTCAGAATAATACAACACACCCGACACAGCATTCTTAAACTGTGTGGTTGTACTGCTGACGTAATATTTAAAGGTCACCCCAAACAAATGAAATCAAGCTCAACAAACCATTCGATCGGCTGTCTGAATTGTCACAGAAAAGCTTCCTTCCCGCTGTTGTGGTAACATCACAAAAACACACACATGCCACACATTTTTGTTATCTCGTGAGATCTTTTTAGGTTGGCTATTTTTAAACGTGTGAGGATACCTACAGGTGTGTGAAAACCATTCCTTGAAAAGAAAGAAGATACAGACAACAATAGAGGCTCTCAGGCTCGACTGAGTGTCAGTTTCAGGGGACGGTTGCACTATAGAAGTTATTTTATAATCTTCTGGGGAAAAACACCTCACTCACTTACACATAACAAAGTAGCCATGACTAAACACATATTTCAGAATTTGTTCAGGGCATGTTTTAAGATCCACGATTTTTAAATGTATTGTCACGTAGAGAACAATGAGGATAGACATTTTAATTATATTTAGGACACTGGAAATACATTTTCTTCAATGTAGTAATTAATTACAGTACATCTGTCTGTAAATATGCTTTTAATTAACATAAATATAGATAGAATACTTTTCAATAGTTGTATTATCTTAAATGTGTGGGTAATGTTTTTATTTATTGATTGTTAATTGTCTTGCTTGGTCTCAATGATCGGCTCATTTAGAGGTTGTTCTTAAACTATTGTCTGTTTCACACGCTCCATCAAATAAACCACACAGATGTACTTTGAAAAATGGAAATTTGAACATCTGCAGTTTCATAAAAACTGAGCAAGGTCGATCTGCCGATGAAGATCATGTGACACAAAAGCTCCCCGAACAACTACTGAATTGACCTGGTGGTGAAATTGCTCAATCACAGAATAAATGAAGTGATTTGCACTGAACCTGAATAGTGCAGCGCAGAACAAAGCATCGAGGAAAGAGAAACATAAAGATTACCTAACTCCTCCTCCATCGTGCTGCCCCCAACCGTGTCTTTGACTCCCAGGACCCTGTTGAACAGAATGGAGAAGGCGCTGCCCCACACGCCTGAAAACACACCGTTATTAGGTTCACGATTGGAAACTGGCCGTACTGTTTTAGACGTTAACTTTTTTCTCACCCATCAGAAAATGGAGCGGGTTCTCCTCGTATTTCTTGACAACGGTTCCCAAGAAGAACTTGCTTCCAAACAAGTCCGGGGTCATGAAGGTGCCGTACTTTGCCATCCCGATTTCATACGGACTGAACTCCACCCAGTCTGCAGGTTGAAGCCTCAGCGTTAATGTAACAGAAACGTACCTGTCACTCACTAATACATCGCTCCATGTGAGTTTGTACGCTAGTATTCCAATGCATGTAAAGTTGATAAAAATACAAATTTAAAAAATCTTATGCTCACACTGAATCATTTAATCTAAAAAAAAAAACCTCTTTTGGCAGCCTGGGAGGAGACAGGCACTTTCAGACACAGGATTCGTGCACAATATGAACACAGAGAATAGGAGTCATAGTCAATAAGGTCAAAGTGGTTATTCTGTCAATAAAAGCCTCAGTCAGAAAGACTATACTTTTGCATACCTAGACTTGTAGTTAATTTCACATTCATCTACTTCTATTCACTTCTCTCACGCAAGCTCACTCATACTTTCCTCGCTGTCATTGTTCGGGGCTGTCAATCAACATATTAGCTGTTTCCAATCAGCTGGTCTCTTCTATCCAATAGCACAGCAAAACAATTGCATAATTAGCGTATCATCTCGCTGTTGTCTATTTTTAAATATGATTGTCTCTCCACCTTCAGTACGTTCACGCTGCTGTTACGCACCCTCGACTTCCCCATCTCCTCCCAGTCTTTGCAGATTCATCTGCTTCATCAACTCACAATTTTGTGGCAGACATGTTTCATACGTCTTTACTCTCACAGTTTATTTTTAATCAGGATTCTTTTCTTTGTGTTTGAAACAGACACAGTTTTAAACAAATGTCTTTGTCATTCTTTGAACATGAAATTAAGAAACAATGATACTGTAAGAGCAGCATTTAAACAACAACAGGTCACAGTAAACCTAGCTAGCTCGCAGTAAACCTAGCTAGCGAACAGTGCAAACAATGGCAACCGTGCTGACAGAGCAAACAGTGTTTACCTGAGGTGGAAAGGAAAGGTGGACGTTATGCTATGTTATACAATGACGCCGTGGGTCTGTACGCCATTATGGGTCTCACCTGCACTAACATGCACGCATGACCGGACGGACAACGTGAACGTAGCACAGAAACTCAGATTACAACAGAGGGAGAGTGACTTCATTCTCTGCTCAGGTAGACATTACTGTATATTTACACAGCGAATAGTTGTTTGCTGCTATATTAATGATCTGTCTCAGATCACTGGAGACACTTTTTGCTGCTCCTTTATTGTACTTCCTGTTCAGAGGTTTGCTCAATTGGAGCGTAGTGTACAGTTGCTATGCAGCCTGCAACGAGGAAGTACAACAGGGGACTAACTCAGAGTCTATACGGCCTCAGTTCCATGATATAGCACAGTTGCTATATAGCACTACAGAGCTGTCATTAGCTCGTCATGACACATTGTGACTTGTGGCGCGGCAGAGCAGCATTATAAGGAAATAAGAAATGCTTGGGGTTTGGCATGTGGTTAAACACATCTGAGCATCTAAAAATATTAATTGTGGGTATACAATAGTTCTCTGAGGGACATGGTGTGCATGCAACACACCATATAACAAAAAGGCACATGCATATTTACAAAAAAGGGCAGACATTTACCTGCAAACATGAGCTCTGAAACATCTGGCTTGACATGCAGACACGTGAAGAGAGGAAGAGGACACTGGGCCTGGTTTATCTTCTCCTGGATGTCGCTCAGTTTGATGTCCATCCTCTGGTGGGAGAGAACACAGTCTTTGAATGATAAACATGCAAACAGTAGTTGGTGTTGTGTTTGTCATGGTTAAGTTAAAAAAAATGAAGGGGAAGAAACAGAGCAATAAAAAGCTTCAATAAGGCATGTTCGGGATGTCACTTCAAATAATAGAGAGGAAATTAAACATGAAGATTGTTCTAATAACAACAGCTGCAAGGCGGTTCTTACCGCAGGTATAAGGGTCTCTCCTATGAGCATACCAAAGATATCAGTAAAGGTAACAGGCTGCCCTGAAGCCTTTTTGGTCCAGAGGGCCTGGATGTAGTTGGTGATGTGTTGAGGCAGCAACAGCTTAAGGGGATTACTGCTAACTCTCTTCATCAGCTCTGCATTGATCTCCTTAGGGCCCTTATTTGGAAACTCTGGATGGGAGTATAGAGTGGACATGTACCTTTAGGGATAAAAAAAAAAAACACATTTAAATTAATTAAAAAAAGAAACATTGTAGAAATATCAATGTAATGTAAAATGTTAAAAGACAATCAATGAATAGATACTGACAAAATATCACAGCTTTTTACAAAAGAGTCTTTTAGAAAGAAAAGAGGTAAAGGAACGAGAAGGTGTAAATAAATGAGGAGAAATACAAACTGACCATGTAGATCCAGAGAGTCCAGCAACATATGTTGCACAATCTAGGACCCCAGACTCATACAGGGCTTTCATCACACCCGAGAAGGCAACCATGGCACGGAAACCGCCTCCTGAGCCCGCTATGGCTATCACCGGCACCTAAAACACACACACACACACACACACGCATACATATGAGGAGACAGTCATTATGTGAGGAGGAAGAAGACAAAAGCATGCTTAATCACATAATTACAGACTACACCGTCTTACATTCATTCTCATTCTTTCACATTGAGCAACTTCCCTCCTGTGCCTCCACACAGCGAGGTTGCCCGTTGCATCACACTTTTGCAACATTTTTTCATTTGTGCTTTCAGATTTTCAACTATTTCAGAATTCTCATTGTGCAACATTGCTTCCTTTCTGCAGTCTGTGTTTGTCTCCGCTCTGAATATTTACACAGGGGTCATCCTGGATAGGGAAGTGTTGTAGCGTAGCGGCGCAGTAGCTGGTTATCTCATTCCAATGGAGCTTTCGGCACATTTTGAATACATGAGCAGATTACAGCCAGGCTCAAGGGCGTCACCAACAAAAAAAATGAAACTGAGCTTGGCTCTTAGCAGGGGAGCAGAACTTGCAGTTTTATGAGGCTTACTGTATGGTTTGCTTCGCAGTGGGAGGAATGTCTTTGTGTTATTTTAAGCTGAGAAAACATCACAGTTTTTGACAAGTCTTATTACAATACATCTTAAAGATTTGTCAGATTATTGATGTGCTACGCATCATGCCAATGAATCTGTTCAATGAGAGCATATCAAACCAATCATTTCTTTATATAAAAATGTGTCATGTTAAGACGCTACATCGGTTTAAGCTCACTAACTCATGTGGAATGAATTATGACGCAAGTGTAAAATATGGACAGCATAGGTATTGAGCATCTATAGGTCCTGACTCACAAAACAGTGTGGCAAAACAGGGAGGGATGACGTTAACATTCCCTTTGGGGAAAGTAGATTCAGAGCATACAAGTGGTGGAGGTGCGGCTTTTAAAATGCTCTTAAAATAGCAGAAGTAGCAGCAACTCACAGCATAGCGTTCAGGTGAACAGAGACGACATAAAAACGTATTTTAGATACAACATTGCACAGAAAAGGTAGACACTGTGAGTGCAGCTGTGGGCTGGAGCTCTCAGACCTCACTTCATTATCACGACTTTGTTAGTGGGACGGTTTAAAACTTTGTAAATATAAAGCTACAGCTTTAGGAAACAATTAGCAATAATAATACAGAGAAGCAAATAAGATTGGCTAAATTAAATAAGCATGTTTGCTGAAACTTCACAATAATGTAATTGAATAAAACACAGTAGGACACTCAGTGGCCTCTTATTTCATGAATTTAAACATGAATGTTGCTAATCAAGCGTTATATGTAGTGAAGTTCAAACTGATGGTGAAGTGAGTGCTTGAATAAATGAAACTTTCACCTCCCAGATGGACACACATGTAATTTAAGTTTGAAATGCAAACAGTTGCAATGTTAACGCTGTGTTGAAACTTGAGTTTGCTGTGTTCCCACCTCCTCTGGAGAGCTCGGGAGGAAACAAGGCTTCTCCATGTCGAGCAGCTTCTTGATGCCCAGCATCACTCTCTCTCTGCGGGTCTGTCTGAACTGCTTCTCTTTGTCACACAGGGCCAGGCTGAACCGCAGGTCCAGTTTGGTACTGTAGCAACAAACAAACAATAAAACATGATTGTGGGAATTTAAACAATAGCTTGTGTTTAACATTTCCTCCTGAGAGGCAGAGAAATGATACGATCTCTCCGTCTGTGTGATACTACTGATGATGTTGAAATCTGGGTTGGTCTGGTGTGAAACACACATCGACTGATAAACAACACCCTTTTGCTGCTTGTCATAATTCCTTCTCATTACAAGAAACTCTTCAAACACGTTTGGCATTTCCAAAATCCTCCCACTCAAGCGTGTGTAGTGATGCCACAGGAATTAGGATGCATTTTAACCTGGTGTCAGCTTGCACAAGTATCCTGTTGCTATAAGTGCTAAATTTAGTTTCGACACTTTTCTGTGTTAATTCCTTTGCAAGTTTCTATTCCTGCATATTCCTAAATTCCTCTGTATTGTTGCACCCGTACAGATTTGTATACACTAAAGACATTTTTTTAGATTTCAAAGGGAATACATACCAGAACTCCAGTAACATCTCTAAGTAAACTTTGGTTACCTGTCGAAAACAATTTAATGAGTGGTTATTGTCCAGTAAAGAACTAGCTAGATTGGTTAATTTGTGTAAATATTTGTATCATCATTTATTAAATTACTGCATTATTTAAATATAAATGTCATGAATCGCTTCATCCTTAATCTATTCAAATCAATCAACACCAAAAAAAGTCAAGAGTTATTCTGCTGGCACATTCTAGTCTTTGTTCACATAGAGTTTAAGATAAGATGAAATAAGATAAGATAACCATTTTTTAGTCCCGCAGTGGGGAAATTCCCACGAGAGACACTTAGTAAAATTAATTATATAAATAAACAGTAATAAAAAGTATTTTAAAGAGTATTTTTCTTACTTTGCCAATGAGGAAAGGCTCTATCTTTGTCTGGCCCATGCTGAGCTTCGTGATGTCATAGGTCGCGGTCCCAAGCGTCTCATCCATCACATAGTTGGCGTCCATTAACGTTAACTGATTGGAATAAACATCATAAGTCAGTTAAATGAGTAGTTATTTACAGCAGATATGTTTAAATCTGGTTCATTCAATAAATGCAGATCTTAACCTTCAGGACATTCTGCTGGTTGGGATCTAATATGAAGGTAAAGGTTTCGTTCCATTTCGGGTTGATGTCGTTGTCTATGTGCTTGGTCCTCTTTCTGCTCTCTGGGGCTGTTGGGATGAACAGCTCCACGTATGGATCTGGAGTGTCCACTGCACACACACACACACACACAAATTCAACAATGTTACTTAACCTTTTGGAAACCGTGTGCGAAAATCCTCCTGCACCAATTTTAAGTGCCAGCATGCCCCATTCAGACCATCTTTAAGCATAAAATACGTAATATTTTTCCATTTTTGAACTGAACGACACAGTTTTTTGACTAAAACTCCTTCGTAACAGGCCAAGACTTTGTTTTACTGTGATTTTTGTTGCAGATTCTGATTCTTTAGGTCTTACTCTTTCCAAAAAGGTGTCTTGTTGACCGCTCCAGGAGGCATTTTTGGGGAATCTGGCTCATATCATGCTGGATTTTGAGATGATTGTTTTTACAGACATACATTTTTTTTTGCTGAACAAATACATACAATAAACACAAGTATTGTAATCAATTTAGGGTTCCTACGACGACACAAACACAGTAGAAAATTGGTTCCACAGTTTTCTACGGGTTAATAGCAAAATCCTAATCATATGTACATTTGTATTGTTTTTTTTAATGAAAAAGTCAAGTCCGCGTAGAGAGAAACAATTCCAAAAAACTCACACAGGTCGCCCAGCGCTCCCTTGGTGACATTCTCGGCTCGAGCCACCGTCACCGTGAATTTGTGAGAAAACTGCTGGTCCACCTGCAATGCAACATTCATTTAGTTCAGGTAATTGTCTCATGAGTCATGTGGGAGGATCCCTCCACACAAGTCAGTCGGCGCATAAACCGTATATCATACAGAAATGCTGTATGGTATGGTAAGAAATGGGATGCCGGCAGGTTCCCTACAGATTCCTGTGTCACTGAGAACAGGTGCGGGAAGAAGGACACTAATGGCATTAACTGGCAGTTCCGGCAACATTTCCTGTTGGTGAAACTTTAAACCTGGGGTCGGCAGTTTTCAGGAAACTAAAAAGCTCCAAGACTTGAAACTACAGCTCTCTTCCTTCAGCTCCCCTCTCTTCTTTGTCCTACGCCCCTCCGACCACATGGAACAACAAGATCAGGATCCAACTGGAGGCCGACAAAACCGCAATCTTCCCTTTTGTGGATTGCTTTGCAGAGTAGGCAATTTTTCTGAAAGACTTTCTGCCAATGAATCAAGTTTACATCATCTGTAGGGACGTGCACACACATCTGCATTTGTAGAGCAGCCAATAGGAACGCCCCCTCACTGAGATGAACTGTGATTGGCTACAGTCTTCAGGCATGAGCTAGATTTTTTTAAAGCCCAATAACAGAGCTAAGAGGAGCTGCAGAAGTCTCTTTTTTGTGACGATATGCTGAAGGGCTATTTTTTTAATTTTTGCCTGATAAAGAAAAAAAAATGTTTAATTGGCCTTCAAGAAACGGCAAACGTATGTTTTTATTCTATGAGAAACTTGCAATGTAGTCAATCCCAGAACATAAATAGTACATCAAGTATATTGCCGTACTTCATAAATTATTAGCATGTCATTTATTAGTTCACTAGATTTGTACTCGTTCTTTCAGAGTTTCCTAATCCAAAACTACATTTCTGTACTCCAACATTGGTTTTGTGAACATAATCAATTTACTTCATACATTTTTCAACAACTAAGACAATAATATTTTTGCCAAACTGCAGGTTTCTGATCACTGAAACTGGAAGGAAACGAGTATCTTCCATAGTCTTGTTTTTCTCCATTTAAGTACCGGTGTGTACCATAATAAGTATGTTGTCGGTCCGTGATTCCTAAAATGAAATTACCCTGTAACTTGTGTGCTGTATTTAAACAAAGTACAAAGGTCACCTTGAAATTTTAAATATTGAAAAAGACGAGATAAGCAAGTACAGACTGTTGGACGTCATTAATCTCTAAACAATGCTGCTTTATCCTTCCTTCGCAGATATCATCAGTCAACTCACATGATTAAAAACATTGTTTTGGATTTTTGTGCTGTGTATTTTTTCTCATAGGCAGTCGTCAGAACTCTGGCTTTCTAAAGAAATCTTAACATCTGGTGTTCACTGAGAAGTGAAGGAGTGTCTATTCATAAGGGACACAAGTGGATGATTGTGTGTGATTGACTGTTGCATAACCTTTATCCTTTGGTTGCAACCCTCCATTTACAAGTCTTTAAAGCAGAAAGTGTTGTGGGTCTTTTAACAGATGTGAAATTGTCATTCAGGGCTGAGAATGCAGATCTCACACAGATCATCTTCTGCTATTCTTTGCTGCTTCAAACAACCCACGTTAACCATCGTCGCCTGCTGCTGTGATCATGAAAAGACTTTGCTGTTGAGGTTTTTCTCAATAAAAGTGAAATTCATTCTACTGTACTAGTCTAAAAAAAACAATAAGGTAAGCCCTGAGGGATTTGGACCGTGATTGAAACCACTGGAATCTCTTGGCTGGGTTTTGCTGAACATGTCAATACTCACGATTATATTGGAAGCCATTGTGCGTTGTCAGGCGAGTAAATCGCAGGAAAACCTTCGTCAAGATGTGAACTTTCAACTCAGAACGTCTCAGTCAAGAACGGGTGCATTTGGAAACCTGGAAATTGAAACATAAATGTTTTCCATCAGTGTAAATGAAAGGAGAACAGCTTTAGCGGACAGACACGATTATCATTTTTCTTTTTTTCACCATCAACTTCTTGAAGGAGCAACCATCTAAAAACAGCCGAAGCTGCTTCACAACTATCTTGACAGGAGCAAGAGGAAGTGTGCTGCACCGCAAACCCATGATAAGAAGACTAGGCCAGTAGCGACCATTTAAGTATGTGTGAATGTAAGTGCACCACTTGCATGTGTAGAGAGCAAGAAAGAAAAAGATGGAAGTGAATAAGAACTGCATCATTCAAATGCAGTCACCGATACGTCCCACCAAAGATGCTGTGTGTATAAACTACAGTAAAGTCTGTGTATGTACAGGTATAGGCACATATACAGAAGAGGTGGTGAGATTATTAGTTTTAGCAACATCAAGGCGTTCACTTTACACATGAGTGGACATTTGTTGATGAGGAATTTGTGTCAGTGCTGGTGATAGCGTATCAAGGTCAGCTAGCCTTTTCTCAGCTGTTCACCAAAACGTGTCATTACTGAGGGGACTGAGAGCACGTAGGGAGTGTGTGTGTTCGCGGCGGTCACGTAGTTTGCACCAGTGGTCCAACTTTTGGAAGTGCCAGTTCCCTCTGCCCTCGTTCTGCAGCGTACAATGAGTGCATGCAGTCTGCGGAGCGCTGTGCCAACATAACCCACAGGCTTCCACACTACTGCGGTAGATTTTCAGATGTGTGAATAATGCAAAACAACCACCAACATATTTAACTTTATGTCAAAGGACTCTCAACTCAGGAAGCCGAGAATATACTACTGTAGAAACGACCGTCGTAGCAAAACTATGAACGTGTTTCTTCTCACAACATTATACTTTATACAATGAATGTCATCTGAAGAAAAAACACAGATACTTTTTTTTTTAGGAATGTTACAGCTGATTTGCATATTGTGTCAAATGAAAATAGACAGCACACATGAGGATATCTGTGTGTGCTGCATAGTGTGTAATACTTTAAATAGTACACAATGGCAAACTGCATCGGCAGAATAGGGTATAGTTTTGACTATAGGGTCTCCCAGGACCCCACATTGGAATAAAAAAACACACAAATTAAAAGAGAAACAATGGATTCATTAAAGAACATATTGATTGACAAAGTTGTGAACAGATGCAATGACCGAATAGAGCAAAAGTATATCTCTGGTCGGATTAAGGTTAAATAAATACAGTAAAATTCCAACTGTACAATGAGATGTAGAAAGTAAGCGTCAGAGTAAAGGGAAAGAGGCATCACTGCTATGAATCAGATTGCTATTTTTCAAAGGAAATACAACAAAATCAAGACAGGTTATCTCTCGCCCAAACCTATTGGGCCTCGTTAACAAGTTTTTCCTGAAGGCAGAATAAGGTCAGATCTAAAGATGCTGGATGGCATGAACTTGCAACATGCAATGAATGATTCAGCATTGCCTCACACCATGTAAAGCAATATCATAGCGTAAAGTTATCAATCTGCAATGTTGTAAACACAAAACTAGGGAAATAAAAGAAATTTGTAATAAGACGGAGACTTCGCTTTTTTTTTTTTTTTTTTGAGGTAACTAACTGCATTTGTTCACTCCGGTCTGCCACATTAAGCACTAAATATAAGCTGTTGCCAGTCGGATTAAAAAAGTATTATTGCTCCGTAAGTGTTGCCAATAGCGCGCTTCCTTGTCCTCCGAGTTGCCTGAAGTGAAATGCTCACAAACAAACTGTTACTGACATGGCGCGTCCTCTCCAAACTGTCTGACCCATCTGCACAGAAACATACACTGTAAATGAAGAAACACAAGTGGAACCGTATCTTACCTAACCAAGCAAATCCTGGAAATTGTGTCATGCTTGAGAATATCGTTCTTTCACTGCAGAACAGAAGAAGGAGGAGGTGCCTATTGGTTCGGGAAGCACGCACTGAAATCAGCTGAATTCCAGTAACAAATTGAGCGAAAATCAAACAAAATACGACGCAGCAGACTAAAAATAACTCTCAATATGAAATGTATGTTTTAAAAAAACATGACGAACAGGAAACAGTTCTGGAAAACTTTTAGTGTCTGATTTTGACTCAACCGACATACGCACTAGTGCGCAATGGTGTCCACGTGAGGGCGCGTAAAGACTGGGTGCATTGAGAAATACACTTTTTTGGGGTAATTGCTTAGATTATGACAGAGTGATGACGCTTAAATTAAACATATTAGTAACATATTCCCATTTCTATTAGTGTGCTGGTCCTTTTTTAAACATTGATTAAAAGATC
Organism: Clinocottus analis; assembly: GCF_023055335.1. Taxonomy (NCBI): domain Eukaryota; kingdom Metazoa; phylum Chordata; class Actinopteri; order Perciformes; family Cottidae; genus Clinocottus; species Clinocottus analis. Next base: position 7,303,966 of record NW_027175965.1, read on the forward strand.
CTTTGGATTTAACACAAGTATAATTTAACAAGTGTCCATTCCTGCAGTGTTCTCAAGAAGAAGGGTTATTTTAAGTGATATTGAATTTAGACAATGAATAAGAGCTATTCTCTGGTATTGATGCCAACATGTTCCCGTGGCTCTTTAGGTTTCATAGAGTACATTTAATCATTTTAATTACATTACCTCATCTCTAAGAGGACATATATGTATACTTTCTAATGAATACATACACAGCCATTGGATAGCTGTATTGCCATGGGTCTAGAACTGAACTTCACTAGTCATGAATATGAAAAGCATCTACAGAAACTTAAGATTTATATTATCAATATTTCCTTCGTTGCAAGAAATCATATCACGATCTTGAATTTCAGTAGTTCTTTGGTGGAAATGTGGTCTCTTTAATTAAGATACTGTATCTTTAATATTTAAAAAGCTGCATTCTGTAGCACTTCGGATACAATCATTAAAATCACTTTCTCTTGAAATAGAATAACGTGTTGCCAGTCAGCTTTGTGCAAAAAAAAAACACACAAAACACCATCATCAGAAATGTAGAGTAATGGATATTGAGAAAGACGGAATATTGCTCAGGTATTACTGTGGTCGGCGCATTCATATCCGCGTCTGTCTCACTTATGACGACTTCGGCCGGTATGACGTCACCCTTCTCCTTGCATATAAAGGTGGTCCAATGAGCAGGTTGGCATTCAAACTGTTAGCCAGCGACACCAGTGCGGCGCAAAGGAGAGAGAGAGAGAGAGAGAGAGAAGGAAAGAAAAACGAGAGCCGACAAAGTCTTTGGACTATGTACAGATTTACATTTGCGGTTTTCCTCTTGGCGCTGGGTGTCCTTGTCTGTGAAGGGGGTGAGTAGATGAAACAGAGAATTAAACAGAAGCTACAACTTAAAAGTTGGACTCGGTCTCTAAAAGTTTTGCATTTGGTTTTTAACTTTTTGTAATGTTGCATATCTGTATATCAAAAGATAGTTAAAAAACACGCAATGTCTTCATTTGGCTCTGAAATGGATATTATAACACCATGCAAGGATGTCATAGCTGAGATGTTTCTTACATTATAGCAGAACTAATATTGTAGAGCTTTTAGAATTTGTTCCCTGTGAAGTGAACTGTCAGTAACTCAGTAACATTGTCTGTCACAGGTAACCCTTGTTGTTCAGAGCCATGTCAGAACAGAGGCGTGTGCACAGCACTTGGAGCCGATAATTACGAGTGTGATTGCACACGCACAGGATACCAAGGACACAACTGCACAACGCGTAAGTATGAATGGCACAGGTGAATGTCAAACGTGGGTGTATTTGTTGTGGTCATTTGGGCACATTCGTAACTTTTTTCCCTGTTGGTTTGTGCAGCCGAATTCCTCACCTGGCTCAAAATATCCCTGAAGCCAACGCCAAACACTGTCCACTACATCCTCACCCACTTCAAGGGCTTCTGGAACATCATCAACTCCATCTCCTTCTTCAGAGACGCCATCATGAGATATGTGCTGACGTGTAAGTGTCTCTAGATGGATTTTCACCTTGAGGCATCTGTATTGCAGCTTGTAGAAAAGTACTTGTAACGAATATTTGTTTTTTCCTCACTCTAGCTCGATCCCATTTGATTGACAGTCCTCCGACCTTCAATGCAGATTATGGTTACAAAAGCTGGGAAGCATATTCCAACCTTTCCTATTATACGCGCACCCTCCCCCCTGTGCCAGAGGAATGCCCAACCCCGATGGGAGTAGTAGGTGAGTTTGGAGAACCAGTTTTCTCAGATTTTTTGATGCTGAGCAAGAGGAGCTCGGCCTCATTACGTCAACGGCAGCGCTCGCATTTAAATTGTCTCTTATGTTGGAAAAACCTGCACCAGCGAGGAAAAAAACGAAAGAACGTTAAACCACATTGGTCGTGTTTACGATGACAGTTAACCTCAGTTGTAGCTTTTCATACAAGTCAAAGTAAATCAACACCGTTGATCCGTTTTATCTCAGTTTCACCGGCTTGGTTCTGTGTGTGAGTGCTGTATGCTTACTGTATTGTTGTTTCCCCCAGGTAAAAAGGAGCTGCCTGATCCTAAGCTATTGGCTGAGAAGCTTTTCATGAGACGGCAGTTCATTCCGGATCCACAAGGAACCAGCTTGATGTTTGCATTCTTCGCGCAGCATTTCACTCACCAATTCTTCAAATCTGATATGAAGAAAGGACCTGCTTTCACTCTGGCTACAGGCCACGGGGTAAGCACGGCAGATATCAAGCCCTGGCTGATTTTAGTCAGGAAAAAGAGACGGCACATTTGCGAATGGGTCACTTGTATTCATGGCGTTGTGTTTGATTTCAGGTGGACCTCAACCACGTCTATGGAGGCAGCATGGAGAGGCAACACAAGCTCCGACTCAGACAGGGTGGCAAGCTTAAATATCAGGTACGTGAAGGCGGACTGATGGCCAGTAGTTTAAACAGCTGAATGCTTCAGACCACGAGTGTCTTAACAGTTGCTTCCATCTCTTGCGCAACTCTGCAGGTCCTGGATGGAGAGGTGTACCCCCCAACAGTCAAAGAGGTGGGCGTTGACATGCACTACCCTCCCCACGTTCCCGAATCTCACCGCTTCGCCGTGGGCCACGAGGCGTTCGGCCTCGTCCCCGGTCTGATGATGTACGCCACCATCTGGCTACGAGAGCACAACCGAGTGTGCGACGTGTTGAAGGAGGTCCACCCGGACTGGGACGACGAGCGGCTCTTCCAGACCACACGGCTCATTCTGATCGGTGAGTTTGTGTTTCAGATTTCAGCCAAAACGCTGGCAAGAAAGGCTTGTGACACACTTTTGATGTTGTTACAGTGGTAGTTGTGAAATGAGGAAGTTGTACTTTTTCTTTGGTTAAAGATCAACCAACCACTGTTGAGCAATCGAGCTCTACCATAAGAAACATGATTTACTAGAAAGAGGATATGTTTGGATTTTCATTTTATGACTTGAAATATTACTCGTCACCAGAATGATTTAAAGATGCCCACCAAACATTTTTTAAGACATAAAAAAGACACTGCTTGAATAATTATTTGTCATAGATTTTCCAGAAGAACAAATCATCTGGTTAAAAAGTCTTACATCTATATCTTCCTCCTCATCGAAACATTCAGAAACCTTTGAATAATACACATTTGTGCATTCATAGATCAACTGCTGGATAAGATGTCTTATGAATTCTCATTGTGTGTGCACTAAAGTTAAAGTTTCTCCTTAAACTTACAAAAAGCCAAACACATTTAAGGTGGAGCTGGACTTCCAACATTTAAAATATCTGCTAAACATAAACATTTCCTCTTTTGTCCTGCAGGAGAGACCATCAAGATTGTGATCGAGGACTACGTGCAGCACTTGAGCGGCTATAACTTCAAGCTCAAGTTTGATCCCGAGCTGCTGTTCAACCAACGCTTCCAGTACCAGAACCGCATCGCGTCCGAGTTCAACACCTTGTACCATTGGCACCCGCTGATGCCCGACAGCTTCCACATCGAGGAGAAAGACTACAGCTACAAAGAGTTCGTCTTCAACACCTCCGTAGTCACCGAGCACGGCATCGGCAACCTCGTGGAATCCTTCACCAATCAGATTGCTGGACGGGTAAGAACTATCAGAGCGACATCTAGATTCAGCTTGTGACGCCGCTGTTGCTTTAACGCTGATTTACTAACTCTCCGTTCATTCTTTTTTAGGTTGCCGGCGGCCGAAATGTGCCAGGACCTATCATGTATGTGGCCATAAAATCCATTGAAAACAGCAGAAAAATGCGCTACCAGTCTCTGAACGCGTACAGGAAACGCTTCTCCATGAAGCCCTACAGCTCTTTTCAAGACATGACAGGTGAGACAAAGTCATAAAACTAACATGTACATGCAGGTGGAAACAATGATGTGAGAGGATTAGGATTCATTTGGAAGTGAAAGGAAGAGTTGCCTCGGGCCAAATATTGCTGCTTCATTGATAGCATCGTCAGGAACGACACAGATCTTAAGCTCAAAGTCAGAGTTCACCTATATATTAAGGGAAATGATATGGACTTAGTTTTAGTGTCCAGCAGCTGTGGAGGTTTGGAATTTATTTCTGTGACTCTGAGAACCAGATGTCCATTTTAGTCTTGCGATAACGTAAGCAGATTGTCATCACAGAGAGCAACACATAAACAGAGGTCTCCTCCTCCAGAGGAGAAGTTTATAAGCAACGAGGATTTGACGCTAATTAAAAAGTAAGCGTGATGTATGAGGAGAGAAAAGGATCCGGCTTGTGTTTGTGTGCTTGTAAGAAAAACCAGCACACACACGGATCCACTATTTGGGCTGGATTTGAATCCGTCACAACACTGAGCTCATATTTAGACTAGCGGCAAGCGCCGCAGCTGCCGAGCGAGCGACAGGAGCCAGATAACTCAAACTATGTCCTCCTCTGTGTTGCTCAGGAGAGACAGAAATGGCGGCGATACTGGAGGAGTTCTACGGACACGTGGACGCTGTGGAGCTCTACCCGGGCCTGTTGGTGGAGAAGCCCAGGTCCAACGCAATCTTCGGCGAGACCATGGTGGAGATGGGGGCCCCTTTCTCCCTCAAGGGCTTGATGGGAAACCCCATCTGCTCCCCGGAGTACTGGAAGCCGAGCACGTTCGGAGGCAGCGAGGGCTTCGACATCGTCAACACGGCGTCCCTGCAGAGGCTCGTGTGCAATAACGTCCGGGGCCCCTGTCCCGTGGCGTCCTTTTCTGTACCCGACGTCAAGGACACGGGGTCCATGACCATCAACTCGAGCGCGTCCCACTCGGGCAACAGTGACGTCAACCCCACGGTCATTTTGAAAGAAAGAACTACTGAGCTGTAATTTATTTTTTATTTTCTAAGAATATTTTTGATATTTATCTATTTATTTTTGTATTTATTGCATTCTATTTAAGACACTAAATATTTTTATACGTCATGTGTTGTATTTTTTGTTTAATTTTCGAGAACAAAAAGTCTGTGGTTGTGTTTATTTATTGAAAGATGCATTGTATTATAAATTATTGTTCCAGTAATGACCTCAGACACTCAGAAACTTGATACTTGAAGGTTAGTTTACAGTTCATAACGACTTAGTAGCGTACTTTACATTCCTAATCAACTGCTACTAATCCATTCATGTTCATTACATTGTACCATTGTCCCAATGTTTTACAACGGTGTAGTAGTAATGTTAAAAGTGAATTTACTGATCGTAACTCTCTCGACCCAATGTTCCTACTTCAGTATTGTTTTACTGGTTGGCATTAAGAACTCAGTTGTTCAGAATTGCATTGTCGTAGTGTAGATCAGTTGATTCATTTTTAAGGACTTAAAATACTTATGTACTGTGTACCAATTTGTAAGTTTTCTTCTCAATGCCTATTGACTTGCAATGTTGATGCTAATAAATACTCCGAGGAACTGGAGCTCAGAAATCAGCCGATGTTGTAATTTTCATTTTGTCACTCACAATACAAATCTCTTTGATTTGTAATCTGATAATCTGATTCCAAGCGCAAACACATTCCTACTTACACATGCACGCACCTAAACACACACGCATCTCCGGTACATCTGCATGTAGACACGCATGCTTCACTCAACAACGCAAACATCACACCACACAAACATATACACAAACTAATTGACAACAGGTTTGGCCAATACACAGAAACCCGTAATCTTTCGTGAAGTTCTTCCAGTGTGTGATGTGTTTGGTGATCCTTGATTTCCAGTTCATGAAGATACTTTTTCTTGCCGATCGTTTGGTCTACGAGGAGCAATCGGCTGTTAATTGTTCCTATATAAGCACAGTGAAGGGGATAATGGGACGAGACGTGTTCTAAATGAATGATCTTAATGTTCAGTTTTGATTGATTAGATGATTTAAGTTCAGTATTTTCCAAAAATGGTTTGTTCCTGATCTCGTGCTTCTGGACCAAGTGGGGGAATGAAACCAGGGTGTTATTACTGAAGATGTGTTTCGCATTTATTGGGTTAGTCGGTGGTTGGGTTTCTTTTTTCTCCACTCCTTCCATGATATCAGTGCAGATCAGGAGGTTTATGCTGACAACAGTTCAAGCCTGACTTTTAGTGAAAAGAGAACCTGATCCAGATTTGTTTTATAAGTTTATACTATAATGAAATCAAATCAAAGTGTCACTCAATTTGTTGAAAGTTGTCTGTCAGCAGGCTCGGGTGGATATTACAAACCCTCGTGGTTGCTGCTGAGCAGTTTGGGGTAAGACGTGTCGGCGTATTGAGCAGCACCAGCACGCACTCGTCTACTTTTACCACCACGGACGTCATCTTCTGAGTCGACTAGAGGAAGATGACGGTGAAAAGAGCAACCTCAAACTTCAGACTCACACTGATGAAGCAGCCGCCAACCGGCTTCACCAAGCCGTTAAAGATGAACTGCAGGTTCAGGACATCGTCGTCTTCATCAGGCTGTCAAACAATGACAAAAAAAGTTCAGTTGCTTGATAATCCACATGATGTCTCTGTATTTTCTATCTTTGTTGTCTCTTGCGTTGTGGCCTTTATAATCAACATGGTCGTGTTTTTCCTGCAGAACTGGACCCAGTTGTGAAGACCAGTGATCTCCTGGCTGAACTTGGTTTCTCACACAAACACATGTTCAAACCCAGGAATCCTGTCTTAAACTAAAAAAACCACAACGTTGGTTATTATGTCTCCATGTGTGACCTCATTCACTCTGAGATTAGCGCTGTATGTCCTCGTATATGTTTTCATTGCTGACGAGATAAAACACAAAAGGCAGCACAACGGGACTCTCCTTGAAAGAAACAGTTGAATATCAAACAAATGCAAACAGTGTTCCTCCAAAAAAAGTGAAACTAGATTGGCATAAACATTTCTGACGATTTTTTTATCTCATCGGATGAACTTGTGGGCTTCCCTGCTGAGTCGCCAAGTTTTTACCAAGCGTTTTGCTTCGGTAAACATTTGTTAAAGTCGATGTATCAGGAGTTGAGTTTTCTTATAAATATGTTTAGAACTTCATTCTGGGTTTCCTCTGTTGTGTTATTGGCATTAATGAATGGAATGAAGACACTATTTTTCATAGAGATAGATAGATATAATAACTTTTGGATAGATAGACAGAAAGAGTGTCTTAGGTCAAGAACTTTAATGTTTTAACTTACTGTATATAAAATAATATTTTCATTCGGCCGTTGTTTGAATCTCAACCGAGATTCCCTTCGCTTTCACTTTTCGGCACACCGGTTCTAACATGTACACACTTGTCAGGTTCGAGGAAGTCTGCATGCTCTGAGGCAAAATGGCGTGATCAAGTTTCTGTGTGCTGCTGTGTTGACGTCGATTACTAACACAACACAAGCAAATGTAGCGTGTATCAAAGAGAAAGTGATGAGGCTGCCGTGTTATTCTTACCCCTAAAACTTTCCTTACGTGATGCGCGTGTTGCCGGGAAAAGATGCAGAGGGATAAAAATACCTTTTTTTACTGTATATGAGGTGTGAAGATCAGCACCCGGTCCAAACGCATACAGGAAAGCTCGCCTCGGCTGTATAGACTGGCAGTGCAAGTGAGGAAAAAGTTATTGTTCGAGGGTACCCACTCCAAATCAAACATGATGGAAGGAATGTTGACGTGACTGGCAGCACAGACGGGTGAGTCAGGCTGCCAGGCATCATCCCATCTAAACACAGACAATACCAAGCTCAATGTTCCCATCCATTCACACATTTCTCCTCACCGATACAAGAGCACGTTTACTCTCTCCCCCTCACACCGGACAAATCAAGCTTCGAAACACAAAACCACACACACACACACACACACAGAAGCGAGTAGAACGACATTAATTAAGTCATGAGCGTCAGTTGTCAACTGAAGCTGACGGGGAGTTCCTCCTGCTCGTCATAATCTTTGTCCTGTACTTCAAAGGACCGGGGCGTAGGATTCCACATCGGGGGGGAACTTGGCCCATCATGGCATGAAAATGACCTAATTGTGTGTGCAAATTATTTGTTTTCCCCGCTGTTGCCCGAGGGTGAGTTTTATTATTCCCTTGCGCATCAATGGCACGCTCAGGTCCCGGTCTATGAGACTGAGCAAGGGGGGGTGCACATCTCGCTTTGTGTGGATGTAATAAGCGTGAGCAGGCCGTGGGCCCTGGTGTGGGAGGAGATCAGGAGACTTCATTGTGCGTTTTCCCCCTGACCGCTTCTGGATCTCTCGGCAACCGGACCACAGTGCGGAGGCCGTGGTTCGAGACCGGAGTTACGTGACGCCTCGCATGTGGCAAGACCAGGGGTCAAACTGGCAGCTAGTGCCGGCCAACTACGAATGGGACGCACTGGCACTGACCCGCCAGTAGCCAATTGTCACTGCAATTGATTAAGAAGACATGATCACAAAATATGAGAGGACACAATTTTTCTAAAGTTCCTTTTCGCACAACTTCAGTTGACCCAAAGAGTCCTCCGACAACATGGCACCACATTGCAATAACAATACACATCTAAAGCTAATCGAAGACAGATTAAATCGCCCTCGCGTTCTGATTTTTAGTACCCGACAACACCGGCTCACAGCAAATAAATGACTTCCTGATAAAACTAAATCTCGCACACTATGATCTACGTTTACCTCGTACTCGCCAAAGCATTAAATCCAAATCTAAAGCTCGTTCATGTGTTATTGCCTGTCTTGGTCACGCCACTGGGAAGAGTTGATAAAGTCCAAATAAAGTTCAGCGTCAAGACAAAGGCTGGACGCTGAACTTTCCTTTAAATGTCATCCATCATATTATGAAGACGATGACCTACAGTGTTAGTTTTATTCTACTGCTGATTCACAATTATAATAATACGTTTGATTTTTATAGCGCTTTTCATAATACTCAAAGACACTTTACAAACGTTTAAAAATCATCATAAAAGAGCTATGCAATAAAAAAAATATAAAGCACACAATCACACAATAAAAACAGTTTTGAAGAGGTGGGTTTTGATTTGAGACCTGAATATTGAAAGGTCAGCGAGGGAGGGTGCAGCAGAGGCAGGGTGCAGCAGAGGCAGGGTGCAGCAGGGAGAGGGTGCAGCAGAGGCAGGGTGCAGCAGAGGCAGGGTGCAGCAGGGAGAGGGTGCAGCAGAGGCAGGGTGCAGCAGAGGCAGGGTGCAGCAGAGAGAGGGTGCAGCAGAGAGAGGGTGCAGCAGAGGCAGGGTGCAGCAGAGAGAGGGTGCAGCAGAGAGAGGGTGCAGCAGAGGCAGGGTGCAGCAGGGAGAGGGTGCAGCTATGGAGAAGGCTCTGTCACCCCATGTCCGGTGCTTCGTCCTAGGTGGGATGGACAAGAGGTTGGAGCCGACAGGATGGAGTTTGGTGGTGGAGCAGGGCGGTGAGGGAGGAGGGGCCTGATGGATTGAAATGCAGCCAATCCTTACATTGGAAAAAACTCAAACCAGACAATGTTTGGTTTGGTAATTGTTTTAAGCTGATATCCTCCCGTGCACGGTCTCTCCCATGATGATGTGAGGTGTTTTGATGTTGTTAGGGCAACTCAACTGGCACCTCAACGCTCTCCACTTGTCATTGGCAATGATGTCACTTTCAATATGATGATCGTTTCACTTGACTCTTGACACACTCCTGCTAATAACATTTTTGTCATACTTCCATGAGCACGCGATAGGTTAAGCCGTTAGTGAGTGTTATATGGAAAAGCCTTGTTGCAGGAGACAGTGTGTCTGGGTGTATTTCTGTGAGTGGGTTTGTTCTACAGCCAATCAGCACTTTAACTGTTAACCTGGTCATTAGAAAATTCCTGTTATGGGCAGCAAGATAAGTCAGAAAACAGTAAACAGTAAATGTACAATTGATGAGAATATATGGGATATAAAAGGAGCCACTGCGGGAAAGAAAGGGAAGGGGAAGAGATTTTAAAAAAAAAGAAATCCACACACACAATGAGACATTGTCTAAGTAAGAGGAAGAGAAGATCTGATGACTCATCGTTATCTACCTGCGTGTTTACATCCGTTTGTCTCTTTGTTGACTTTGGCTCACTCATAATGACATTCCTAGAAACCAAACAAAAATTGCACGATACTGACAATCAATGATAAATAATGGAAATGTACCACTAATTCTTGAATATTACTGTGAAGCCGTAAACTGCTAATTTATCAACAATTAGTTAATTATCAACAAATTAACCCGTTGAAAACTGTGGAACCAATTTTGTCTTTGGACCTATTTTCTCCTGTGTTTGAGTGTAGGAACCGCAAATTAATTCCAATACTTGCATTTATTGTATGTATTTGTTCACCAAAGTGAGGAAACAAATGTATATCTGCAAAATTATCACTTTTAAAAGATATTTTGATCGTAACTATGGACATCCAGCATGATATGAGCCAGAATCCCCCAAAAATGCCTCCTTGAGCGGTCAATAAGACACCTTTTTGGAAAGATTAGGACCTAAAGCATCGCAATCGGTAACAAAAACACAATAAAACAAAGTCTTGGTCTGTTACGAACGAGTTTCAGTCAAAAAAAACTGTCATTCGGGTCAAAAAAGGAAAAAATATGTATTTTATGCCAAAAGATTGTCTAAATGGGGCATGCTGGGACTTAAAATTGACGCGGAAGGATTTTCAAACGGTTTCCAAAAGGTTAAAACACAAGGTGTCTGTGCTCAGACACAAAAACAGAAGAAATTAAGGAAAAATGTAAAGAAACCAAGACAAAAATGTATAGGAAACAAAGAACAACGAAAGAGAAAGACAGATTATACGTATTTTAGTCCAAAGAAAGACGTTAGGACAGACAGATGAAGTTAGATAAATCTGGCTTTATTGTCTTTATTCTTTTCGAGGTCCAACCCTCAGTTTCTAGGTGTCTCTGTGACTTCCAGCGAGGAGGAATGCCTGGAACTTAACTGTTTCCATTTCCGCTCAGCCCGCATGTTTCGTCTGATGTGAACCTCACAGAAAGGTTCACAGGAGTGTCGCTTAGACAGAAGCCACCTCAAGCACCTCTACAATAAACCCTTGTAGGGTCTTAAAAGGCCTTCTTCATCTGCAACACTGTGTCACAGGATGACAAAATAATAATGACATCTGTCAGGGATCACACAAAACATGTCGTGATGTCATATCATGGACACACACATAGCACACACTTACTCACCTTTTAGACTTACAGGGCTGTTATACATCATACGAGACCATTTAAAGCGGCTGAGTCAGCGGATGACATCACATACCAAAGATGTTAGAGATGATCTTTCTTTGTTTATCTAACTCCACTCTCAGACCTTCACTTAAACCTGATAAGAACAACTGAACGTCTGAAATCTAAAACGGTGGAGTTGTAAGTACATGCGAGTACAATACTCGCATGCTACTATGTACATTAAAATGGTTATTGGTTGCTGTGATCAGGGCAATCAAGTATGGCGGAGGGAAAGTAACAAAGAGATTTTAATGTTTTGTTCCACAATATATATTTGGTCTTCTACAAAACACCATCATGCTGACTGGTCCGTCTTTACAGCTTTGTTGTGTGTACTCGCGAACATGCAATTGTGGTGTAGCTTGTTAATAGCCGTTAGCTTTTTACTCTGCATTCACGTTTCAAAAATCCTAAAAGTGGTGGGAGGATTATCTCGCTTGCTTGCTAACTAATTGCTGCAGTGTGTGAACACTTAAGTGTTTTTTTTTAATGTAGAAAATTCCTCTGCTTTAAAACTCAAACATATACAGAAAAAGAGACAGTGTTTTCATCATGATATAGCAACACGTTTCAAAGGAATCTGTACTTTTTTCATCAGAGATTGATGAAACAACACATTTGGTCTGAACTCTTAATTACCTCTTGTCACACACAGACTTCGGTATCGGTGTTGCTTCGTCCCGTTCACACACATCACCCTAGTGACTAACAGCACATTACAATTGACTTGTAAAATATCAGTTATTTTAACTGGTGTGTTGAACGCGTTCCCATGTTAGTAATAGGGTGTCTCTAACTCTCATACCTTGACACGCCTTACCTATCTGTTACATCTGGTTGCAAAAGCTTCTATCAACAATTATTCTCTGCGTTCCACACACTTTGTAAACAAAACGTTAAAGGAATGAGTGAGGTGCTTCATTTACTTTAACAGGTGCAAGTGTAGTAGCTATGAATACATGCAAAACTATTGTAAATTATATCAAAACACAAGAAATTACACAGATTAATAACATTTGTAACAATTCAGTCGGACTCCTGGCTTGAAACTCTTTCAGTACTTTTCCTTTTCAAAGAATAAAACATGATTCTCGTTGCATCTTTCCCACGAAGGTCAAAATGAAACGATGCGTTTATGTCTGTTGGAAAGCTGGGCGACTCGATCTCCACAGGGATCCAGGACTTGGCAGGAAAGCCTCCGGACACCAAGAGACTGACTGGAAGCACATTCAGCAAAGCCACGCTCAATTGGCGTCCAGAATCAGCACGTAACTCGACGGTAAACGTGCGTGTATGTGTTTGTTGGGAGTTTAGGACTTCTAGCGGCTCTTTTCTTCATAATCAGACTCGCTCTTAAAGATCTCTTGACAAGGTCTTAAGTGGAAGTACAGAACAGAAGAAGAACAGAGGTTAAGTGTAAATTATGTCAGATAATAGGGTGATGTGCAGTGCTGGAAGACATTTTCAGATCCTTGAGTAAAAGTATGAATATTACACTTAAATAAAGGAGAGATTTTTAACTGGGAACACAACCGCTTTTGTCTAAAGGGGCCGCCAACATCAACACAAAATGGAGGTTCATTGGAGCTTTAAAGATATTTATTGGTTACTTTCCACCACTACATAGATCAGTTATATATTTTGTGGTCCTTGCTTTGATATTAACATTTAAATAATTTTGCCTTTAACGTCAAACAGGTGTCTTCATTTGTATTTTTGTCATAATCGGCCACAACATACGTTTACTCTGGTTAAAGAGTAAAAAAAGAAAGTAGAAGCTCTTGACACAGAATTCCCCTCCACATCGTCTGTCATTACAACAACATCCGCATCTTATTGTCTTTTTACCGGTCCAAAAGTCGAATGATAAATGTATTTCCCTAGACAACAATGCAAACAAGGAAGTTGAAACAGTGACAAAAACATATTCTGAATAAAGATTTCCCTGAAAATCTGAACATTGGCCGTCTCAGTGACGAACAGAACCTGCTAAAGTTTCCATGCCCCAGATAATCTTTGTTCTGCCTGGTCACAACACATCTGGTGACTCAAAAGCACGCCATCAATGCCAAAGCACACTTCCTCGTAGTTTAGAACGAGGATGCGTTTGGCTTAATTCATTTAATTTGATATGGACACCACAATGGCATTATAAGGCTAATAAGGCTGGTTGGTTTTGTAAAAAAAAGTTGGTTTTAGTCTCTTTTCATGTTATTGACAACAGTAAAAATACAGAATATTGACAGCCAAGGTTTAATCTTTATTTCCATGCTCTGAATTAACACAAATAACAACTAACGTAGCATCGTATACAACCGACAGAAACTCTTTACTTTCTCTCTGATAGTTTTATTTAAGTCAGGTGTGAACATTTAGACAACCATTACAGTGATTTTGAAAGGAGTTCCTTATGATTAGGTCAATGACATAATGCATCCAGTGAGTCACGGCAGGCTGGAGACGGCATGTAAACACATTTAGTCTGAAGTGGGAGTGAGACGAGCAGAAGGGGAGCGGTCGGATGAAATCGTGCAGGTAAGAACACCTGAGCAAGGAAAACTGGCTTCTTTCCAGAATAAAGCACAGTTTCAATCAGCACTGAAAGCATGACCAGTATTGATGCTTCATTTTGGTATCGGGCCACCCAGACATTTCAAAATCTTCGTCTGTGACGTCACAGCTAAAAGAGAACCTGCTGGTTAACAGGTGGCTGGTTTGATCTGGTCTGTAAGCCACAGTGAGGCGCTTACTCTAATTCAGAAGCACAGAAGAACTCGTGTCTGATGACCCAATGACTCAGATTTTGTATTAATTTCTGTTACTGTTTTACTTTTTGACTGATTGTTTTCATATTTTCTATTAGGTGAATGCATGAATATTTTATTTTTATGCAACACTAGATCAAGGTGTGTGGTAATAAATGTGTCCTACACCTTAGAATAACTGCAGAAAACTTTATTTTAGCACTGCCGGCTCCTTTTCATGTCTTAGTTTTCTGATGAAGCATTATCGGATGGCAAAAGCAAAATAAGTAAATAGCGTGCGCATTTTTTTTCCCACTTTTTATTTTATTTGGGAAGTTTGTCTCAATTTCATTGGATCCATTGTTTTACCTTGAGCTGCATGTGAACTGATCCGTTATAGTTCGCATCTCCTTTTTATCTCTAAATGTTTGTACAATCTTTATTTGTGTAACCTTGATGTGTTCTTTTTACTTCCTGATTTTAAACATCACCTCCATGTGAAGTGCCCAATCATTTGATTAATGATTAAGGAAAATAGATTTAATAAATTACTATTGTCCTCACAGCAGCTAGCTCTCTCTCTCTCTCTCTCTCTCTCTCTCTCTCTCTCTCTCTCTCTCTCTCTCTCTCTCTCTCTCTCTCTCTCTCTCTCTCTCTCTCTCTCTCTCTCCCTCTGTGTTCCTGCAGCTCCTCCCAGTGGCATCTTTGACAAACTATATCACAATCCGGTGTTTTTAATGTCTGCGTCACTTTTTCCCTGTGGACTTGAAAAAGTCCAGAGGGGCCTCTCGGGTTGAAAACAGAGAAAAAAAACGACATTACTGTGGTATAAATATGTATGAATGGATTATAATAGAAGCAACAGTGGCTGGACACAGCAGGTGGGTGCCCCCCCCCACACGCACTACTCACTGAAGCAGCTTTAGTGTTGCACAATATGCAATAACACACACGCACACTTTGCACAATGCGCACGATGACTTTCTCTTGTTTCTCAGTGCCATGAATAATCATGATGCTGATGATGATGAAGGAAAATTACTGACCCAAAAATCTGTAGCCCATATAGTCCATGTACTTAAAATCTGTAGCATATATAGTCCATGTACTTAAAGTCTGTAGCATATATAGTCCATGTACTTAAAATCTGTAGCATATATAGTCCATGTACTTAAAGTCTGTAGCCCATATAGTCTATGTACTTAAAATCTGTAGCCCATATAGTCCATGTACTTAAAATCTGTAGCCCATATAGTCCATGTACTTAAAATCTGTAGCCCATATAGTCCATGTACTTAAAATCTGTAGCCCATATAGTCCATGTACTTAAAATCTGTAGCATATATAGTCCATGTACTTAAAATCTGTAGCCCATATAGTCCATGTACTTAAAGTCTGTAGCATATATAGTCCATGTACTTAAAATCTGTAGCATATATAGTCCATGTACTTAAAATCTGAAGCATATATAGTCCATATGATTCTAGAAAGTGCCAAACAAAAAGAGAGTTTAAAACAGTACAAGAGAATAAAATGGAGTTATAGATTATGGCTTGAATTTCAGAGTGACCTTTGAATCAATTAATTTCAGTTGTGCATTAAATAATCTGAGTATGAATGTTTAGAATATATTAAACTATTAAACAAGGGCAGTAAGACGATTTGAATATATATATATATATATATATATATATATATATATATATATATATATATATATATATATATATATATATATATGTCTTTACCTCATGCTGAAGCAGTTTTGATTGTGTTTCTAAAACAATAGGGAAAGACATTTTAAAGACAAAGGTGTACATCTATTGTTATTTATATTCTATCAAGTCAGAAAAATTGCATCAAACCTTGTTATGAAAGCCTACTTGACGTGTATTCAAGACCACAGTAAGAGTAGAGTGTTAATAAATCAGTGCATATGACTTGTACACTCTTATTGTTTGAAAATAGCTTTAATCAACTTGTTAAATTGACTTGTTGCTTTTCATTTCCATAGAAATAGTTGTATATTACAGCACGATTGAAGGTTGAAGGGCTTCGCAGGAGAAACGCAGTATGGATAGATTTCTTATGAAAGGACACGTCTGTTGTTTTTGTCCATTTTGCCTCGACTTTCTTTGCAGGACATTCGTGCCATTTCACACGCAGGGAGAGATTTTAGGAAAGAAGAACTTGTACCCACAATGACTCACTGAAGGAACAAAGCTTATTTACTAATTTTCTCCGTAAGATCAGACGACGATGTCCGTGCATTTCCAGTGCTCCCGTCAGACACTCAGGCAGACACACACACGCATGGAGACGTAACATTCATACCAAAAACGTTATTTTCTGTGTGAAACCATATGGGTCTGTCGTGCCATGGATTCATCCTCGTCTCCATTGTTTATCCATTTTAAACCTGTCCTCAATCCATACACACTTCATCATGATTTCCATCTGTTGGCTCCAGCGTTAACATGCACCCAATGCTTTTGGCATTCACTGAACTTCTTCTGTCTGTATGGGAAGGGAGGAGAGAGTAAGTGTTGAGTTCATCCGCTTCACAGATTTAAAAGTTTAGTTCGCTGCGTTTTCACTTGTCTGTACTAGTAACAAGCCGTGCAGGTTGTTTTAGATTAACTTCCCTCCCGTGTCTGTGATTTCTCCCACCGTCTTAGTGCAATGGAGATGGATGGAATTATGTTTATATTTAGTTAGATTATTATTTTTGAAATGTATTAGTTGTGAATGTTCTCCGTTTCATCCTTTATTTCTATCTATTTTATTCGTTGTTGTTTTTTGAGCCATTCTTTTGTCTAAAAGCCATGTGGTCACATGCAGGTGGTACCTTCTGGCCTTGGGTCTGTATTTGTGTTGTTAATAAAGTTTATTGATCTATTTCTCTATTGTAAAATACCTAAAACAGATATCCGGCCTCCATTGTGATGAGCTGTGTCTAATTATAAAGTTTACATTCCTGATAAGAATGCATGCAGCATCTTTTTTTAGCCAGACCTACGCCAAACTAGTATAAAGTCAAATTGAAATAAAAACATGTACAACAAAACAAAAATGTTACTTTTCCAAATACATTCACTTACATCCGAACGAATGACGAATCACCTGACGGTTGTCTCCCCCAGGGGCAGCAGTGAGAGACCGCGTGAGTCTCCCTCGCTGCTGCAATGTTGGCTTTATTGAACAGGAAGTGAAAAGAGTCCTTCGTCAGAGCAGCAGAGTTGTGTTGGCTGTGGGCCCTCAAATAAAGCAATGCCGGACTTTCAGAGCGCCTGTAATAGCCTCCTGCTGTCATAATACTGGAAGCCTTTCAATTCATGTGAATAAAATGCCAGAGGAGAAACCACTTCTGAGTCTGGCCAGAGGAAAAATACAGAAATGTACAAGTTTTCCTTTTTTACAGACCAAAAGAACAGCCACAAACTCATCAGGCATGTCTGTCACTGATTGTGGAAAGGTGTAGAGAGTGTGTGTGCGTGTGTGTGTGTGTGTGTGTGTGTGTGTGTGTGTGTGTGTGTGTGTGTGTGTGTGTGTGTGAGAGAGAGAGGGAGCGGTCAACACAAGGGCAACTGTTATATCTTATTTGTCAAAAGTAAATGCCAAAATGAAAAAAATAAAAAAAAACCTCCAGAGGTTTGATATTTGTAGAGTGAAGGTGGTTTCCTCTTTTCGTTCCTCTTCCAGTTGCAATCAATCCATGACAGGTGTAATAAGAAAGAACCTGTGAGACATAAATCTCTGATAACGATGATTTCCAACCAAGTTCATGATGGATAGCCTCTGGGGGAAGCCGTTGCCTAATTCATCTGTTCCCAGCACCACCAGCTATTCTATGGTATGCACACATGACTGAGTCACCTGAAGAATATGAGACAAAAAGGACTCACCTACTCCCTCCGCGTGAGAGCGAGATCTATTTAAAACACAATCTGTCTCATGTCTGCAGCACCGCACTTCTGGAGGATTTACAGTGTGTGACTCAAAGCTTACTAAAGAAAGCCATAAAATTCCCAAATCGCCGTTTGTATGTATGGGAATCCCGACAACGCGTGTAATTACAGACCTCGTGAAAAGGAGTAACTCTATAGCCTTTATTTCCACATACAAAGACCTCGTGGAGCCGATGGCGTAGAGTAGATACGTTGAGCCCCAGTGCTCACTATTATGAGGGGCCTGATGAGTCATGCACACACTCAAACACACACACACACACACACACACCACTATATCACCTCCTCTCATCATGATCAATAGAGATTTGATTAGACAATATCAACATATTTATCATGCAGCAATCAGCAACCCAGATAACCAAAGATACCAAAGAAAGTATAACATCATTAACTTAGTCCAACTGAATAATTTCTATTGTCTATGTATTTATTATATGTCATGCAGAATAAGCATACACTTTTGTTATTGCCTCTGACTATATTACCATCATAGAGATGAATTTGTGTTTTCCAGGCCAAATATGGTTAATACCATCATTTAAGGACCTATGCAATTCAAGCACACGCTTGTTTCTGGAGTAGTCAAGAACACGCTGTTCCAGATCAAATCCAACCTTTCCGGCTCCAGAGTAACTGTGATCACTGTTTACAGATGGAGCATATGGTTTATATAAAATCTGCCCCTCTAAATACATATAAGGGAACCTCACAAAGTGTGAGTGGGTTGTCTCTGCCTCTGTGTGGAGGGGACATGGGAGACGTATGCACATTTATAAACAGAGACATACTGGTGTTGGTGAGTCAGAGACATCCGAGGTCTCTAAGTTCACCGTTCCTTTAATTTGACGTACTTTGTTCAGTTTAAATATTCTGCAACATGGTGTACAGCTGAGGATGTCATGTCATTTGTTTTAAGCTTTCAGCTGGTAAACAAAGTCAAGTGTTTTAAAGGTAACAAAGAAAAACAAGTTGGAATATGTTGTATTGTAATTATTGCAGAAAAAACTAAGCTAAGGGTCAAACAATAGGGTCACTGCATGCGTAGTAAAATGAGTTGGTATATTTATGTACTGATGAAGTGATGGGATATGCAACAAAAGAACCAACACTTTGCTTTGCAAGCTTTGATGTATTCAAATGGGAAAAGGTACAATATGCTGTGAATTTTGCAGGATTAAATCCATTGGAGTAAATATATTTTATAATTACTGTGGGTTATTCACAAAGGCACAAGGCTGACCTCTAGCTTTTAAAAGAAAGGGTCTTAGAGAGCTGATCTAGTCACCCTGTGTCCAGCCGAGAGCAGTGATCCAATGATCCATGATCATGTAACAGAGCGACTCTGCATTTAGCATCAATCCTCCAGAGAGACACAGAAATGCATCTCCCATGCAAGACTTTTATTCTGAAATGTTTCTTCTTATAGATCTTCTTCTAGGCACTACTCTGTTGTTGTTGTTGTGGATATGCACTTACTGTGGTGTTTGACTTGTGGCTAACAAAAACGTCCGTTATTTGCTGTTTCACCACTATATCCTGTAAGTTCAGTTCGATACGTAGCAAGTCTAATATTGGACTCTAAACCGTTGCTGAGAGACATTTTTAGAACAGAAAGCACTGAACTGTTAATAGTGAAACCCCACCTAACAGGGATGGCTTGTGTGCCAGAATAAAAAAAAAGTCTAGTAATCCTTTAAGCCAATAAATACAGGATACAGCCAGAGAGATGAAGGGCAGAAGTCAAACACGGTTGCATGAGTTGTCCAAGAACATACCTTGAGGGTGTGGGAAGCGTGCACTGTTCCTATTTGCACTGCCGTGATTCAGAACTCAGGTAAAGGAAAGCCAACAATGCCTCATGGAGCGGAAGAGACAAAGCGTTATAGGAGTGACCGAGGTATTTCTTTTCACGCTGCGGCTTGTCGAAACATATTGTAGGGCCTGAAAAGCATTGAATGAATGTATGTTGTTCTAAGGTGATACCTAAGATGATGCACTATTTATAACTCCACACAGGACAATATGAAGCTGGTTACCTTGCACCCGTCATCACTGACCACTATACAACACTAACTTGCAGGGAGATGTCACAGAGATCCAATTACAACCTTTGTGGATCAGCGATGAGAATAATGGGTACTTTATTTCCACTCTAAAAGCAGCAGTGTTTGAATATACCGTCACTTAACTACTTGGACATGTCGTTAACTTAAGGTTTCTATTCCATGAAGTCTACTGTACTACTTATCAGAGGCAAATATCATACTTTACAACATTTATTTGATAGTTTCTTCGCTGATTAAGATTTAACGCATAAAACAGATGATTCATTGATAACATGAGATTTGTATCCTGCAATATATTCATGAATGTATTAATGTAACACTTGATTTTGTTTTATTAGTACTTTTATTGTTGATACTGTGTGAAGATACTGTACTTTGACATAAGTAGGATTTTTGAATGCATAACTGTTACATGTATTGCAATATTTTTGCATTGTCTTATGAGTACATTACTTCATCAAAACTTCAAAATCAAATCAATCAAATAATGTTTTCCCTTAATTATTGTATTTACTGTAACTGCCTAACCAGAAAGCATTGAATTGGCTGTTTGCTCTTAATATTTTTAGTTTAACAAGATGCACTTATGATTCTATGTTTTACTTCCTGTCAGTCTTTGTGGAAAGACTTTATTTTAAAATCACAAAAACCTATTTGTGCATTAAAACACTCTAACTTCAGAGCTTCACTTGAGAAAGTATGAAAGAAAAACACATAGTGTAATGAAGGAGAAGAGTTATTTCTGTGTCGAGTATAATCAAGAGGCACATGATGAAGCATCACAAGATATCCTGCAGCCATAGTAGCAGTGTTTGTCCTTTCAGTGGTTATGATCATGTGTTCATTTCCATGCAAAACTCGATTCCTGGAAGAACTTTTTATTCCAGACAAGATAGCTTTCTTTGAGAGTTTATCTCAGGGATATATATATATATATATATATATATATATATATATATATATATATATATATATATATATATATATATATATATATATATATATATATATATATGTTTTAATGAACTCTTAATGTGCTGATGAGAATGGTGAAATGTATTACAAAATATATTGTGTGCTGCTCTTGATTAGTGTTGTACACAAGATTATCAGTTCCCTAATCAAGTGGTTTATGAGATTATCCTCATATAAAAGAACCTTTCAAATTTTTGTAAAAAAAAAAAAAAGCATCTCTCTCTCTCTCTCTCTCTCTCTCTCTCTCTCTCTCTCTCTCTCTCTCTCTCTCTCTCTCTCTCTCTCTCTCTCTCTCCCCCTCGCTCTCTTCATTGTGTATAGTCAGGCCTTTATCTAGTAGAGGCTTCTAATTCCTGAAGTGAAATCCTCTTAGGATCTATGCTCTATTTCTGGTCTATAGGGTCTTTTTAAAATCTTCATTAGACCAAGCTCATTGGCTGGAAAAGGCGCACGCATGCACATCAAACCACACAGCATCCAGCAACAGATTGCTCAGTGAAGCGCTCGAGTGTCGACCAGTGCAAAGTTAACGACTGACACAAAGGGAGGACTTCACCGTGACTGGTAAGAAAAACTCTATTGATATCTTTTATTTTCCTAAAAGACAACGGAGCGGACGCGGGTTCGAAATATGTAGAAATAGGGGAGTTTGGATGAAATGGGAGATCAATTATTCTGTTTGTTTTGACAAACATTTGAGACAGATTTTGAGGGCCATCTTGAGTTGTCATGTATATAATTTGCCGTTTACACTTTCTTACAACATTTGGTATCAAATAAAGTTCTTTTTAAATGTATTTCGTGTAAAGTAAAGACTTCTGCATTGAATGAGCACAAAAGATTATTTCTTTTGCTACTGAATTCAGTCACGGGTCTGTGTCTAATTGAAAGTCAGCTGTTCACAAGAGGATATTGTGCATCTTTTGCTCACACACACGCACACACACACACACAAACACGGAGTTAAAACACGTTAAAATACGTGACTTCATTTGCTCATGCTGGAAATATTCACAGCAAATCTCCAATTGATGACTTTGGATTTGGGGGTTAGAAAGGTGCCGCAGAGATCAACAGCCCAGATCAGCACTGTGACTGCACGCTGGATTGACCCACTGGGGAAGGCCATTTAATCCAATGAACTTGTGGCTCTGCATACGTCACCAACTGCTCCAGATACTGTCACCGCTGACATTTCAAAACACTGCGAGACCCAAAGTGTGCCAGTTCCATCTGTTCCAGCGAGAGGGAGGGATCAGATGAAGATCAGTAATCCTCTTAGACTACTACTAATTTAATTAGGTAGTGTGGGACTCACTCGGTATTCAGTATTTATGTCAGTGCAAAGATTTAAAATTGTTCGTGATATTTGGCAGATTGTTCCTTTTCCGACGCGATTGGACCAATGACAATTCAATTGAACATTTGAATTGTGTTGATACAGTTGTCTTGTTGAAAACAATGACAACAAACAAGTGTTAGGGGCAAGTAACACTTTTAAAAAGTGAAATAATTATTCATTCAAACATCGAACATTTCATATGAATTAGCTCCTTTAACTATTTACATCTGATCCTCAGGTTGTTGTCCTACAGGTAGCTAACCAGAAAAGATGTCTGACAAAATGCTTGATTTGGAGGAGTCCGCAACCCAGACAGGTGAGTAGAGGCAGCAAACAAAACACAGAAATCTAATATTTTGCCAGATTGGGTGAGCATTCTTTGTTCTTGTGTGTTCGGCAGTGTGTCTGTTCAATCTGCAAACACACCCTTTGGTTGTAAGTTATTCAGGAGTTCCCATAGAAATAACAAACAGAAAAGCCAAAGCATTGACGACAGAACAATTGGACCTAAATGCATGTGAGAAAATCCAAAGCAAATAAGAGTACAGATTTGGAGAGCTTTGGCAGTTTAACTGGCGCCCTAATCTTCTTTTTGTTACGTAACAGTGGAGCAATTAGTGCAAGGTTAAGACGAAGCTTTCAGACCCAAATTAAAACAGGAATACCCACCAATGACTCATCAACTTACATTGTCATTTTACACACAACCGGTTTTTTAGCTCGCAGAATATTATTGATTATTCGGACCTTGAGAGTAAAGTTTAAAATGCTGCTTCATAAAACCAAGTGGCTCTTTGATTGATTTGTGTCTGTAACCCAAAAAGTTTTTCTTTTTTCTTACCTTCATCAGCCTTTACGTGGTCTTTTTAAATAGTTATACTAATACTAATTAATATTTATAACATATATATATATATATATATATATATATATATATATATATATATATATATATATATATATATATTACATTTTCTGAATAGTTACAAAAGGTCAAAGTTATTCAGTCTGAAATTATAACACAGTAAAACTGTTGAAAAATATGGAGCACACAACAGTAAAAACCAAAAATAATGAAATCATAGTAACAATTTAAGAAACGGTTTAAAAGATGCTACAGCCTTGGCTCGCCTCAGAAACATTCGTCACTGCCCTTTAATGACTGAACGCTATTCACCTTCTCTGTAGGTCCAAAGGGAGTCATCAATGACTGGAGGAGGTTCAAGTTGGAAAGTATGGACCAGGAAAACTTGCCAGCTGCAAAAAAGGAACTGCTGAGACAAATGTCATCCCCGGGCAGACCAAAAGATGATGCCAGATCAAACATTAACCGCAAAGTACAAACTAACAACACACACACACACTTTGCTTTGGTTGTTGAGGGCGTACAAACAAACTGCAGCGTGAAGAGTCAAAAAGACAATAAGAGTTATCTGCAAAATGTGATAAACCAACCTCCTCAAAGCCAAGGAGGAATAGTTATTAACTATAAACTCAAATCCCATATTCCCATATATCCCATATATAGGTTGAATATTCAGAAACTATTTAATTTGGCGATCTCCAGTTTTTAAAGCTTTTTTTAAAATCATTTAACTGACCGTAGTGACAACACAGGACTTCAACCAAGCGGTCGGAGTTGTTGTGGTTTTGTTGCCTAAACCTAACGTGACGTAATGATTTTCCTAAACCTAACATTTGTTTTGTAGACTGTCGTAGTTATTTTGAGCATGCCTCCGTGGTTTTCTTGCCTAAACCTAACATTAGTTTTGTAACACACGTCTTCCAGAAAACAAATCTCTCTGACCGACACAAGGATGTGTGCCCCTGTACGCAAAACCAAAAGCTTGCGTTTTCTGACTATTTCACAAATTGCAGTGAGACTGTGTTGAATTGAGACGCACGACTAGACGTCACGACAACTTGCTGAGCCTTCGCACACAACAGCCAAGCGCACAAAGCGCAAGCCGTGATGATGTCATTTTGTTCCGCCTATACAATTGATGTTTTAAGACAACAGGATACTTACAGCGTTGGGGGCCGGCACTCCATTAATTCCTATGATAGCTGCTCAGTGGCGCACGATGAAACAAAAGTTTGACTCCCGAGTGTTACATTATACAGATCGACCTCCGATCTTCCGCATCCAGAGAGCCCATCGAGGCTTGGCGGGTATTCGCGCCGCCTTCACTGCTATATAATCAAGCGTTATCATGAAGAAAATGAGTGGAACAGCAGCAGGCAAATTGCAAATAATGTACTTCCACGGCCAATATCAAATCTAACTTTTGTTTGAATTCTTCCAGATGAGTGTCCAAGAATATGAGCTGCTTAAGGAGGAGGATGAGGGATGTTTGAAGAAATACAGAAAACAATGCATGCAGGATATGCATGATAAACTCAGCTTCGGGCCCAGGTTTGAAGGTGTGCACGACCTGGACAGTGGCGAGGCCTTCCTCGAAGTCATCGAGAAGGAGCATTACAGCACAATGGTGGTTGTCCACATCTACAAGATCGGGGTCAAAGGTTGCGAGGAGCTCAACAACTCCCTGGATTGCCTGGCCACCGAGTACCCCACCGTAAAGTTCTGCAGGATCGATGCCGTCGCGTCCGGCGCTTCCGAGCGGTTCTCGGATGAGGTTTTGCCAACGCTGCTGGTGTACAAAGCTGGAGAACTACTGGGGAACTTCCTGGCCTGCACACAGCACCTCAATGAGGAGTTCTTCGCCACTGATGTGGAGGCCTTCCTCAACAGCTACGGCCTGCTGCCAGAAAAAGAGCTGGCTGCTGTCGATGATGTAGAGGAAAACGATGTAGAATAAAGAAAAATGAGTTTGGCTGCTGAGGAAGAAAGGAAGCTGTTTTGGAGGGCTGGATAGAGAGCAATGAAAGACAATAGGACGTAAGACGAATAGAAAAAACATAACATCTCCACTAGCTCGCTACTGTTTGAGACTTGTTCTCGAAAGGAGAAATGTTACGTCCAGGTGGTGAAGGAACCTTGTTGTCCCAGGTATGAGTGCTCACAAATGTAAGTGTGGGTTACAGTAAGTAAGGTGAAGACATACAGCTTTTATTTGTGAAAATATCTCACACGTCCCCTTTACCACCACCCAAACAAAAGCCAAACTATAATTTAAAATAATTGCAATGTCTTATTTTGTAATAATAGACAAAATTACATGATGTATGTACTTGTAAAAAATGTATTTTATCAAAGACTTTTTTTGTAGAATTTGTTTGTGTCGATCTGTACACAAGTTATTTATAAATTCAGGGTTTTACAAAGCGACATCCTCAAATATAATACAACATTTAAACACATGTGTACTTCAGTTCCCATGGTAGTTTTTTTTGCAAAGATTAATCGAAAAAATAATTAATTAAAGGACAAATAGGACAGATGCTAAAGCACTCTGGATGTGGAAAGATGAGTGTGCATGTGTTCCATCTGTCCAGTACAACATGACCTACCTGCTTCTCAAGCCAATGTGTATCTGGAAAACACATTCATGAGTCTCTGGTATTTTACCATCATCCGTGAAACATCATCAGTTTGTCAGTGTCTGTGTTATTTTATGTTGTAAAAGTGGGGGAAAAAAAGTCATCAGAGTATTTAAAAAAAAAAGGAAACCATGAGTCTTGGGTTTTCTTAGTGTGATACGACTCAACAACGATCAATGTCACCATTGTCATATTTAATTTTGCCATGGGGCTTGGTTACTATTTTAAACTCTGTACTGTAATATGTTGAAACAACGCTATACTATACATGTTGTCAAGAATAAAAATGAGAATGAAATGATACAAAATTGTTAAGTTTTGCATTTTATTTAATTGAGATACTAGAAGGTTTGAGCTATTGCTTTAACTGTGATTCAATCTTACAGATATCTTTGCAAAACTTACTTCCTATTCAATCACCATCATTCTATCATCTTAAGACTGGCCGAAGAGATTAAGCCGAGAATGAGGCTCCACTATCCAACGGCTGCCTTTTTATTTAAGACAATTTGCAAAAAAAATAAAAAATAATATTATCTTATCTCAGCATATTCAAAGCAGAGGCGCCAAGGGAGGAAACCTGCAAAATACACATGTGCAAGATTAAATCGCGAGGCCTCTATCTCTTCTGTTGAAGCAAGCTCCCACATGTTAAATTAGCTCATCTCTTCGTCTTGAAGCATAGACTTGACTCCCCGGTGACCCCAAAGAGATGCTGGCATGCCAAAACCACAACGTACAAACCGAGTGAGTAAAGAAGGGCAATACTAACCCACACTCTGATATGTCGTAAAATAAATGAAGTTGCCTCATATCTGTACGACACATAACCACACAAACACATGAGGGGTTTGTAATAAGGTAGATCTTTATGACACAATTATATTCATACGAATCACGATCAATTCTAAAAAGGTATGTTTACTTTTCTATATTATCATTTTTGTCTTTTAAAACTTGATGGCAATGGTAATATCTTCCCTTCACAGACATCAGACCAATCCTTTAGATTAGATTAAAGACAAAAAAAAGGGGTTCAGTCATCTCAATCCCATTGTTGAGTTGATTGATAGGAGACCATTCACAGCGGCAAACTTGATCCCTTTCCAAAGCCCCTCACAGCGCTTTCCATGGTGTCTCCTTTCATGTGGTTTCATGTAAGTGTACCTCCATTAATCTTGGATATATTGCCTGCAAAGGAGCACTTGATTTCTAATTACTAAAATGCAACACTCAGGGACTGCAACACACGCTAACACACTTACTGTACAAGTGTCTGTGTTTCCACAGTACCACATCTGGCTCGGCATGCATAGCCTCTGGCTGGTAACACCTCATTTCTTCACAATAGCGTGTCTAAGATTTATCAAGAAACCTTTTGGATACCTCCCACAGGAGCTTTCTGAAGAGTGCAAGGTTTCCCGAGATGCCCAAACATGTCAGCCAGACAGCAGCTGACCGAGACTACAGGACTCGCTAAAACACCCCATTTCTATTCAGACAGTGCATGTGTGCCACCACCGGCCCACAATGTTCACAGCAAACGACTTCTACTGAGGATCATGCCTTCGAGCTGGCAGAAATGTACAGTACATGTGTGGTTTAGGGTTCAGGGAGCGCAGCAGAAGCCATCTAGAGTCCAACCAAGGGTTGAGAGGAGAACCACTTCAAAACAAGATGACTTGTGGATAAACTTAGGATACACAATAAACCACTGGGAAGTGAGATGGAGTATTTTGCCTTGATATTCTGCAGAACATCAACATAACCAAACCATGGGCCTTTTTCTAAGAGTTACAGTAGGTTTAATGAGTTATCTGCGAGACAATTACAGTAAAATTCGTGCTGGTTTTACCCAGTTACCTCAGTGAACTTGCTTCTTGGAAACAGGCCGTAATGCACAATTTGACTCATCCCTCCCCTCAAACAAATGTTTACCTCAATGTTTACCCCAGCAATGACCACCTGATCCCACCCCCACAGCTGACATTTTGATTCCCCCTTTGTTTATACTGCTTCGCTAATTAAATAACTTTCGTGATTTTTTGTGTTTGGACTCCCAGCTGCAACACTCTACTTCATCCACATAAAAACAATTTCACTGAGCTGATGTCACGGCAGAGAAGTCCTGGTTTGAGGCGCGCATGTTCCCCGTGACCAAACATGGACAGCGGATATGACATAACCACGAACTGTGCTTACTAGCTGTCATCAGAAATGTAAACCTATTTTAAGTTGCTTTCTTTAGATATATATAAGTTCCTCGTGACTCATTATCTTCAATGAAGTATGAAGCGGTGATGCAAATGTTATCCGTTGACTCATGTACTCTTGATAAACTCGTACGTATTGTGAAAAAACAAGAGGCTATCTTTCTTAAACGGGCGAGATACTATTACTAAAACAAACGTGGAGTGAGCCATCATTTAAAGATAACATGAGGGAGGATGTAAGAGATAAGAAACAGGGCTATGAGGATAAGAAACACAGCTGAAACCGCTGCCAAAAACAAATTACAGTACAAATACCACCCCCGCATCCCAGTCCATCTTTGGGTTGGTCTTACATGGTGTTTCTCACCCTAGGTTGACTTCACTAATAGTATTAATGAATGAACAGATAGTGGACAAATGCAGGGATGGAGGGGATGGTGGATGGATAAAATGGACTAAATCATTACGCATGTAAAGATCTTTTTCATTTCTGTCATGCTGTCCTATAGCTGACAGCTCACTGCTGCCTTTGTTTGCCAGTGGTGTAAGAAACTTGTCAGCCTGAGTCACACCTAAACTCCTTTAATTAAATACAATTGATTAAAGGGTGTCGGTGTGCGTCCATTCTGGGTTTCCTCTCTTACAAGTGCGGACAATTACCGACATGGCTGAGTCTGATCGGAAGGTGTTGCCCAGCAATGTTGCTATAGGTTTACATACATCTTGGTAACCAGGCGTGACAATTGAGTGTAATAAAATAGTTCTGCCGCCTGGAGCAAATGTCTGCTTTAACACTTTGAGTGTTCGTGCCATCAGTCTTTTTGCTTATTGAAGTATCACCTTGGTTATGAACCAATAAACCACAGAGGTATTTGTTAAAACAAGTCCAGACAGGGTCTAAATACCTATTGAGTATATGTCACGAGGGACACAGCTAATAAATGACTGAAACTAAAACTGTGAGAGCAATTATAGCTGACATGTAGTGAAAGTTTATCAATCTAACTCAAATGTTTGAAGTTACTATACACATGAAAACATAACCTCTGAGGAATTTCCCAAAATAATCTAATTTTTATATGATCTGTTGTCTTTCTTTTTTTTTTTAAAGTGAAGTTTATTTCTATTAGGAGGCCTGTCCTGTAATTTGTTGTGTTAACTTTGGGTATAAAGATTTGATAGGGATGAATACAAGATCAGTTACTTTAATGACAAAATTAGCACCGGGGTTGTCAGAATATATATTTTTTTAACAAAACAAATATTAGAGCAGTTTTAGAAAAAAACCTTTATGTGTAGTACGTTTGTAATGTATAACCTAAATTATTCTTTATATAATTAATTAAACCTCTCTTCTTATCTTATTTTAATATGACTGGAATATGTCAGTGTCAATCTGCTTGGCCATCTTTGGACTTTTCCAAATTACATCCTGCTTCTAAGTGACACACACAGTACTTTGTGTGTTGGCACACACTCAGCTGTCTTTTAGTGTGTGTTGGCTCCATCTGCTGACAATCTTTGACTGTATTACACCAGTCAACACTATAGGTCAACATAGAGGACAATCCCTATTGCTTTTAAACTTTTAAATGATTAAGTGACTACAAGTGATTCATTCTGATTTGTAAAATAAATGCATTGATTAAAAGTGTATTTATCGCCTTGTAAACAGTACTTTAACAAAAAAATATCAAACCCACAGGTTGCAGGTATTTGCGGTTCACGATTATTTTGAAGAAATACATCTCCCACAAGGCATCATAAACAATGGCGGACACAAACGTCAAACTGCGCATGCTCGTACCGTTGTCGGAAAAATGGCGGCACTGCTGATGCAGGAGTTGGAAGGTTTCGACCTATCAAAGATACCAAAAACCATACAAAACAAACTCGAGAGGGCTTTTTCGGATCAGCAGTATGAAATTGATTATCTAAAAGCACAACATGAGCAATTTCGTGTTGACAGCGGTAAGATATTGCCTAGTATTCTGTCAGCTATCGTTGCTAACGTGCTATATGTTTTGCTTTGCTCGACATCAAGCACGCACGTTGGTGAATGGGACAAAGTAGCTAAAAGTGAATAACGTTGCTAAGAGCTTACTGGGAGATTTACCTTACATGCCTCATTATTGTACCTGTCTACCAACAGCTATTGGAGTTTGTGCGAAAGCTCAAGTTAGCTGTTAGCGGTTATGTGTGGACACAACTTGACGCTAGGGTTAGCTTAGCTAGCTACCCTCTGAGCTAACTGCAGTGTCAACAAGATGACATTCAACGACACACACTTAACTGGCTAACTGATTAACACCAGTCAATTCATCATGTTAACGTCTCGTGTTGTGTATGTTCCGTCCCTCTTCCTATAGAACAACAATTCTTTGAAAAGGTGAACCAACTTGCTCAGTGTCAAGATGATTTTTTGTCCCAGACTCAAGAACATCGTAAACTCAAAGAGGAGTTTCAAAATCAAGGTAAGAGTGAACTTATTGCTGTATAGTATCCGGTTTTAACTTGACTTCTCAAGATTGCACTACTTCATGATTTGCTTTGCTTTAAATCTCCCTTTTTAGAGGAGGCTCTTATACGTGTGCGCGAGAAGAACAGAGAATATGAATCCGCACAAGAGAGGCTGTCATCTGAGCAGGTACAAAACGCAATCAGTTGTACATGGTTGGTTATATTCAGTGTCTACGTTTCATGCACTTTATAACACTTAACAATAACTATGTCATATGTTTGTCAGAAGTGGTGTACGTCTGAATTTGACTCAATCAATTTGTCTGCTAAGTTTGGTGCAGCTTTTCAGTTTATTTCAGATGTTAGACTTGCTTTTTTATTTTAACAACTGTCTCTGAACACATCGATTTGAGACAAACACAATCGTTGAACTCAAGTATGAAGTGTTGAGAAACCATGGACTTCGAGTCTCTCGACCACTTGGAACACTTTTTACACTACATGTCATTCACACTGCATACACTGCTAGAAGGAAATACCATGAAAGGTGCTGCCTGCCCATCAGGACTATCTAACATGCACACACCGTTAAATAATGCTTTTTTTTCAGAGTTTGCTGGCAAAGGCCAAAGAGGAACTGGAGGTTGAAAAGCGAGAACTTGTGCGAACCCTGGAGAGGAGATCCTTGGAAGTGGAGCATTTAAATGGTATGGACAGATAAATTAGTCTGGAGACATTTGCCAAAACCTTTAATTTCTGCTAGTACATGTGCTATTTCTGTTTCTTCTCCAGATGATTTCAGGCAACTCAATGACAAAATGGTGGAGGTTAACACCTCTAAGATGGCCCTGCAGATGAAGTTGGATGAACTTGAATCAGCTGAAGTCAACATTAAAGTGAGTTATATTATTGTTTCGAATAGTATTTCCATCAGATTCGTTCGTTGTGGGAGTGACTTGTACACAGCTGTTACCTAATACTACACTGCAAATGTGTATCTTTTGTTTTTCCTTTAAACAAGTACCTCAATAAAGTGTTGTTTGTTTGTCGTTACAGTACAAGGAGAAGCGCATGAAACAAGAGAAGGACCTTCTGAATGACCAAACATCTTGGCTGAACGAGGAGTTGAAAGCTAAGAGTGAGGAACTGCTGTCCCTTTCCCGGGAGAAGGGAAACGAGATACTAGAACTAAAATGCAATATGCAGAACAAGGACGATGAGGTATCCCTCCTTTTTATTTACATATATACCTACGGTAAACATATATGGTACATTGTGGATACTTTGTAAACAGTCACTTACTGCTGATGCTCTGGCTGAAAGCCGTTTCTCTTTGTATCGAGTTAATTGAAGCACTTCTTTCAGTTATGAATGATTGCCATCATCTTAGTAATTACTACTTTTTTGTGACTTAAGTTGAACAGACTCCTAGACCAAGTGGCCAGTTTGAAGACTTCAAATGAAAACCTTCAGAAACGAAATGAGGACATGATCGACAAATTGAAAGAAGTATGTTTGTGGTATTTCTTACAGCCTATCCCAAGTCTTTTTGTATTTTTTTATTATACTATATTTATATTCTCCAGCAAAGTGATCAGTATTGTAGCACTCAGTGCGATGTTTTAGTCATTAAAGTGTGTGACCTCATCTTTGCTTATCCCAGGCCAGGGAACAACACACTACCATGGAGGAAAAGTTCAGAAACGAGCTGAATGCCAACATTAAGCTTTCCAATCTATACAAGGTATGTGTATATATGACAGACTGCAAGCTCATGGTGTGTTCTACGGCATACCACACAAGCATTTATTTCTACTTTACATTTAGGAAGTGTCACTGTTTCACATTTTCAGAATATGCCAGCGCATCTCAAATGTTTTGGCTTATTTCTCTAGTTGAAATTTGAGTGACATTTAATTAGTCTTGAAGACAAAATAAATTGCCACATGTTTCTTTCATCTGTTTATATATGTGCACTTTATATTTACAGTGATTAAGTTGATCACTTTTTTAAAATAACAGAAGCCTTTTCAATAATTAATAACAAAAGGGTGTTAGATCTGGAGAACACTGCTATGATGTACAGTGGGTGTCATGCCAAGCATAAGTCGCAATTATTTTGCCAACTCTAACTCCGTTGTTGTTGTTGTTGTTGTTGTTGTTGTTGTTGTGGTGGCAGGGAGCGTCAGCGGATTCTGAGGCAAAAAGTGAAGAGCTGAGTCGGGCAGTGGAGGATCTGCAAAAGCTGCTCAAAGATGCTGGAGAAGGTGCGAGTCTATGACAAAGTGACCGCAACTACCATTTTCATTATTTTGTACTTTATTTTTCTCAGAAAAAGTAGTCTGAATATGCTTGTTTGTTCAGCTTAGTTTATGTTTTAGTCTCAGGTTGTTTGTATTCCTTGACATTTGCTCTGTTTGATCTTCATGCCACAGCCAACAAGGCCCTTGAGGATACGTTGCAGGAGATGAATGGAGCCACAGACAAGACTGTGGCTGAGCTAAAAGAGAGGATCCAGAGTCTTGAGAAGGAGCTGGACAATGCCAATGAGCTGCTATCTAGTTCTAAACTTAGAGGTTTGTTTGTTTGATTCTTGTACAATATCCAGCCTAATAGGGATTTCTTATAAAACATGACCTGTGATCTTTCTTTTACTTTTTAAATATCTAGGCCCCATTGGTACAACATTGACGATCACAGAAGAACAAATGACGACAATGTCTCCAACGGCATCAGCTGTATCCAAGATAAAGCCTGGCATGAAGCTGACAGCAGTATGTGCAACTGAATTTGAACACCACAATGAATATTATAACTTATATTTTTCTTACTGGTTGTTGACTGGTTGTGTCACTTGTGCGGTTAACAGTTTTGAACCAACTTGGATGTCTTCTTCACTTACTTCCCCTTTTTAACTATCTTATTTTGACATGAGATGTGATTTGCATTCTCAGTTGTACACTGCATATGTGGAGAGCCAGGAGCAGCTGCAGTTGGAGCGATTGGAGAATAAGCGAGTCAACAAGTACCTGGATGACATTGTGCAGGAAGTGGAGGCAAAAGCCCCAATCCTCAAGCGGCAGAGGGACGAACATGAGCGCATGCAGAAGTCAGTGGCCAGTCTTTCTGCCAAGCTGGAGCAGGCTGTTAAGGTGGGTAATACAGACAAGTAAAGAAATAAATACACTTCTCAGTATTACAAAATGGGTGAAATTAGGGTGAAATTTAGACAATTAGCCGTTTAATTTGCTTATTTGGAAAGCGGTTAGTAAAAACTGCATTTCCTGATGCCTTCCGCACTTCCAGTTGACACGTGTCGATGTTTTTCTTGTACTTTTGATTCAGGAGGTGCATCGTCTGCAGAAGGAAGCTGATGAAACCAACAAGCACTCCTCTGTCCTGGAAAGGGACAACCAGAGGTGTGACCTGCAGCTGAGAGACATGGCTCAACAGGTGGGTGCTCACTCTACACCCAGTCTAAAGGAGAGTCCTGGTTATTTATATAATTTATATAGACCCAATTTCTCCAAATTCTTATTGTCCACGCCATCCTCGGTCTTTCCTGAAAGGTGCGTGTGCTGCTGATCGAGCTGGAAGAGGCTCGTGGGAACTATGTGCTTCACGAGGAGGAGGTGGGCTCAGCCGACGTCAGCAGCACATCGGAGGTGATCAGCCAACACTTGGTGACCTTTCGCAGTGTAGAGGAACTACAGAAGCAGAACCAGCGTCTTCTGGTGGCCCTCAGGGAGCTCAGTGATGACCAGGAGAAAGAGGAGTTTGAGGCCACTGGAAATGAGTACGTAAAGATGTGTGGGGATTTTTATTGTTTCCCTTTTTGGTTTCTTGCAGTAAACAAACTGAACTATAAGGTGCCGATCACACCAGACGCAACTTTTAAAAGCATAAAACAAAAACAATATAGGTTTTAAATTAGTAAATCTATTATCACAAGTAGCCAGAGATGTCAAACTGGGCTACGGTTAAGAAAGATGATCCGTTACAGGCGTGGTGAACTGCAGCTGAGTTTCAACAAAGCCCAGCTTGAGCTGGAGTCCCTGAAGGAGCAACGCAGCCAGCTGGTCAAGACGTCGGAGTCCATCGCGAAGCAGAGGGACATGTACCGTGTGATGCTGGCTCAGGCAACCGGCGTCAGCTTCCCTCAGCAGGGTAACAGACCACAGATAAAATAAGTTATAATATATAAATTATAAATCAGGCAATTTAAAGTTCAAAGGTAACAAATTGGTATAGTGTTGTGGTTTAAAAAAAAAAAAAAATTATTAGGCTAAACTTTTGAGTGTTTTTCCTTCAGGTACACAATCCGAGGAGTTCACCTTAACCTCCACCCCCCGACGCTCACCTGCAGCCATTCCCACCGCGGGAACGCCCTCTGCACTCGTCTCCATTGCAGCGGAGTCTTCCGAAGCCTTGGAGGCCAAAGCAGCTTTGCATCAGGTGAGAACACATTGAAATAAGACATTTGCAGATGTATTAATCTCGGCCATGCAACAGTCTGTGCACACTGTGGTTTATGTCAAGCAGTGCTTGATGGTTATTTTACTGTAAATCACAGAATGTTGTCAGCTGTCCAGTCTTCTGTTTATTACTGAGCTTAGCAAGGCTATCTGTAGATCTATATTTATGGAAATTGTTATCCACTACGAGCACCCACTTCACTGATGAGCTTGGTTCACTTGTTTCCCCACGTCTGCCACTAGATGTCAATGTGGCTATATTGACAGATCAGCCTTTAATTAAATATTGTGCCATAAACACTCTAACATTTTTTACATATGATGCTAGAGAATGAGTTTGTTGCCCCGCCATAAAAAGGATATTTCATAGACAACAATTTCTACACTCTGTTGACACTAAATTAAATGTCTGATTGCAGTTGCAAGAGGTGTTTTCTGCCTATAAGAAGGAGCGTATGGATTGCAACAAGGCCATGACGGAGCAGAACGAGAAGCTCCAGGAGCAGCTCTCTGACCTCCACTCCCAGAATGCCAAGCTATCGACCCAGCTAGAGTTTGCTTCGAAGAGGTAAGTTAGTTTGAGGAAACCTACTGGTTTACTGGACACTAAATGTGTTTAAAATCAAATCTAGGCGTGAACACAGGCCACTAAAATGAATGTCTCAAAAATATCAGGTACGAGATGCTTCAGGAAAATGTTGAGTGCTACAGGAAAGAGATTGCTTCCCTTCGAGAGAAGGGGCAGAAGATGGCCACAGCCACACAGAAGCATGAGCAGACCATCCACACTTTGAAAGAGGATCTGAAAGATGCCAAAGAGAAACTCACCATGGCCGAGGTTTGTTATTTTATGTTTTAATTTGTCCCAGTGATGTTTGTGGCCACGTTTGCTGCTTTGCATTTTATCATCATTGTGATGGAGGAAGTTCAGTGGGGCATGATTTGGATTTGTGACTGTTTGAGGACTTGAGGAGACACTTTGTCTTATTCCCGCTTAGGGCCGTGCTGAGAGTCTACGTAAGGATAGAGACCAGCTGAAGCTTGTAGAGTCGCAGCTGAATCAGGAGAGGGAGTCGATCCTGAGCCATCAACAGAGCCAGAACATGTTGATGACCAACCTCCAGACTATTCAGGTAATCTAGAAGTATGACATTTGTCACTCATTAGATCTCACACACACACAGTTCACCTTAAAACTGCGGTCTTCTTCTAGGCGACTCTCGAGCGTTCAGAGACTGAGACAAATCAACGTCTAAATAGCCAGTTGGAGAAGCAGGAACGAGAGATCTCCCAGCTGCAGAAGCGACTGGAGCACGAGGTTGAACAGCGCCACCTGCTCAGCAGAAACCAGGACGTAAGCATAACATTGAATAGTTGCCCAGTGTACAAGATCTTTCCACCTCAATCATGTCTGACTTAGTTATTATGTTCAAATGTGTTGTGGTGTTTTAAACTTAACACTTCATATTGAACACACTACAAATGAAGCAAATGCATTCAAACCCAGAAATAGCAGGATTGAATGGTTTGCTCGCTTCTCAATGTCACAGATGCAGTTGATGGAGACAAAGAGGCAGCTGGAGCTCCAGGTACCAGTACACCAGAGGACCAAAGAGCTGCTGACTGCTACCGAGCTGGAGCTCAACACCCTCAGGGTGCAGTTAGGCAGCGGCGAGCCACGTCACAGCCTGAGCTCCCCCTCCACACCCATTATCAGAGGTTGGCATGAACACACTTGCAGACAGACCTAAATCAACGAAACCATACAAAGAGGAATCCATACATGTACATATTTAAATGTATAGCATTTGGTTGTCATCAAATCCCACGGCCACAAAAATTCAAGCAAACAATTCCTCGGTTGACGTCATTGCAAGTCAAATTGTTTATGGCTTCTCATAAAGCCTCGGCCTGTGCAATTATTGTCTCAATTAACATGCTAGTTGGCATTTATTTGGCAAGTTAATAAAAGACGTAAAAAGAATAATGTATTTCACAAATGTGACTCATTCGGTCTAGGATGCTCTAGTCTCACCACCCTATGATATAGAAATATACATACATACATACACATTCACAGTTTATATGAGACGGAAAGCAATAAAAGAGATAGATTTTTAGACCTTATGAAATGTCTGTCCTTAAAACCCCAAAACATTTGAAAGACTGACTCAGACTCCTAACAATGTAATTAGTCTCTAACCATCCAACCGTCCTACAAGCACATACTAATTGAACTGTTTTAAAATTAAAGAAAATGTTCTGCCACTGACTCTTCCTGCTTTCAGGCCTCCCGGGGTCAGATCACGACAAAGAGGACTTGCAGGGCCGTCTGCGGCTGGCTGAATCCCGGGCCGAGGAGCTGGCCGAGAGCCTCAGGGGAGCCACCTCCAGCATGGAGCAGTACAGAGCCATGGCCCAGAGCCTGGAGGAGTGCCTGGACAAAGAGAAACAGGTGCAAAACAAACCCAAACCACTTGTCTGACTACTTTTGTAAAAAGCACTACATTTTGGATACGTGCAAAAAGTAATTGACATCTATTTTTATTGCATGGTTTCATTTTCCTATGTTCCTTTACTATTAAACCACGCTGAGTTTGACAAAAGTTGTCAGCGTGCCTCTTGCCAATTAAACAAATTACATGAATTACTTTTCTAATGACCAGGTAACAGAGCTGGCACGCTCATCCATTGAAGCGCGCATGAAGGAGGCTGAGAAGCAGCACTGCCGGCTGGAAGAAAAGCTTCTGGAAGCAGAGAAGGATAAACTTAATTCAGAGGAGCAGAAGAGGAGAGTCCTGGCCTCACTAGAGGAACAGGTATATTACATTTAATTCAAGAATTAGTAGTTCACATGTTGTTTCCCCCCCTCTACACATGCTGGTCAGTTTTATACAAGTAAGGAAACTTTAATTTTTGTTTGTCTGTTAGATGAGCAGTCTGAGAAGAAGCCTCAGCAGCGCTCAGGCAGATCACCAGGCCGTGCTCCAGAGAGTGGCAGTTGCTGAAGCCCAACAGCAGCAAGCTCTGCAAGACAGCCATGAGCAGGTAAGAAGCTATCAGAATTTAATGTCGAGGAATTAGGGATGTCCATTTTTGTCTCTTACTGATGGCTGACCCATGTTAACGTATCATTAGCTGACTAGATCAGTGCCTCGTGCGCTGTCGTTAAAAAGCACCACAAGCCACCCAGCTCCAACAATAAGGGATGCTGCGGTGCAAAGTACAAAACAGGCAACTCTCCTGCATTCACCCGTCCAGAAGATTTATCAGCCTTGGAGTTGTGTGCATTGTTGTGGACACATGTATCCACTCTACCCTTAAGTCTACACTTCATAAATTTGATTAGCTGCTGTGTCTTGTTATATTACGTCAAACAAATATAGGTCTTGCTTTTCTGATTACCTCTCTTGGACATCTAGAATAACTTTCAACTAGATCATAATGTATGTATTTGTCACGTTTTCCAACAATCTTTTTTCTATTTATTAGTGCAGCTCCAGTAATTAGTGTTGTATTGCCACAACATTGACATTGCACTTGCAATGATTGTGTCAAATCTCTTTTCCCATTTCTTAGGCTAAGCTGGCAGCTGAAGCGCAAAACAAGTATGAGCAGGAGATGATGCTGCACGCAACAGATGTGGAGGCCCTGCAAGCTGCCAAGGCTCAGGCCATGCAGGCCGTTGAGGTCAGACTCCAGCTGGACGAGAGAGCCCAGAGAGTCGGCGCTGAGCTGCTGGAGGCCAGGGTCTCCTGGGAGGAGCAGGAAAAGATCCTTAAGGTGATTTGATAGAAGTACAGTTGATGGCGAGACAGTGTTAGATATAATACATTGGCGTTGGAGACGGCCCTGAAATAAATATTTTTCATTGGTTTTCTGGTTTTGTTTAACGACTCCTGATATTTAAAATGAATTTAGCAATTCTTTCAATCGTAATATCTTTGCTCACGTTATAGGAGGAGATGTCAAAGATGGAAAGCCGCTATGAGGAGTTGCAGAGGCAGAACACCCTTCTGCATGAGCAGATCCAGACCATGAGCAGCAAGCTGGCTGAGAAGTTGCAGCGTGCTGCCAATGAGAGTCCTTTGAACATCTCCCTGACTGAGGAGGGAAAATCTCAAGACCAGCTCCTCGAGATTCTCAGGTAGTGCTTGTTTATGCCAAATCACATAATCCTCGTGTCGTCAAGAAGCCTTGCCATTATGTTGCTCCCGATGATCTCGTTCCTTGTCTTTGATACCTTTTTTTTTCCATCAAAGGTTTGTGCGTCGAGAGAAGGAGATTTCAGAGTCTCGTTTTGAAGTTGCCCAAGGGGAGAGTTTGCGTTACCGTGTGAGGGTGGAGCATCTGGAGCGAGAGTTGAAGGAGCTGCAGGACAGCTTGAGTGCTGCAAAGGAGAGGATGCAGGTGTGTTTTTGTACATACACACAATGTCTCATCTTGTCCACTGGGAAATCTTATCTGTGAATTTTAATTATCATTCAATTGAGTTGGAAGATTGAGAAATCCTGGACATTGCATTGATTTGCTCACTTTCCTCAAAGTGCGGTCCCGTATACTTCATGATATACATGAGTCTAACCTGACTCCTAGGATTCAAACTTAGAGACACTACATGTGACCAAAAGCCCAATGCTAATCCTACTCAGGTGACGGCAAAGACACTGGCTCAACACGACGAACTGATGAAGAAGACGGAAACAATGAGCATCCTGATGGAGACCAACAAGATGCTGCGAGAGGAGAAGGACAAGATGGAGCAAGAGCTGCACCAAACCCAAGCTAAGGTACACAACATTATCCTGGTCTTACAAGCTGCTACATTTTCAAAAAAGTATCTCTGAGTGAGTCCAAATCCAGACGTTTTTCAGCTCATCTTCTGTGTATTGCAGGTACAAAAGCTGGAGTCGGACCTCATGCCACTGCAACAGGCCAACTCTGAGCTGAGTGAGAAGAGCGGCATGCTGCAGGCGGAGAAGAAGATACTTGAAGAGGAGATCAAGCGCTGGAAAGCTCGAACCCAGGTCAGTGAATAATGCTTTCTCGTAAGGAGAGAAACGCATCTGCCATCAGAAAAGCCGAGGTGACTATTTATTCCTCATTTATCTTTTTTGCACCACTAACGCGCAGCCTTTTCTCTCATTATTTTAGTATTTGGTGAGCCAGCAAAAAGATTCAGACCCAGAAGAGTACAAGCGTCTGCACTCTGAGAAAGAGGGCCACCTCAAACGCATTCAGCTGCTCACTGAGGAGAGCACCAGACTTAAAGCAGAGGTGGCCAGGTGAGGCATTATACTGTTTATTTACCAGGATATTAACGTTTTCTCCCATATTGAACCCTACAAGTTATTGTTCTGTCACTTAAGCATTCGTTTTTTTAAATCTCTTAATTTCTGTCTGTAGGACCAATAATCTTACAACATCTCTGCAAAGCCAGATGCAGAACTTGCGTGATAATATGAGTAAGATAAGTGACGAGAGGAATAAGCTGAAGAAGGAAGTGGAAACCAAGAACCAGGAACTCCAGGAGAAAGTGCGAACTATCACTCAGGTCAAGAAGATTGGACGCCGTTACAAGACTCAATATGATGAACTCAAGTTGGAACATGACAAGGTGAGAGCTCAGTATTTCATCTCACTGCTTAAGTCTTAATTCCTAATTTAATAAAAAGGATTTGCTGTATTGTTCAATTGAAGTCCATTTTAAACAGTTGCCCAAAGCTACCTGTTGATTATGACATAATTATTTGTCAAAATGCATTTCCCCTAGTTGGTAGCCGAAGCCGCGGCAGGCCCTTCCCAAGAAGAGGAGGCTCGTCAAGCCTCAGTTCAGGAGCTGCAGAGCCTCCGAGATTCTCTGAATCAGGCAGAAACCAAGACCAAAGAGCTGGAAGGACAGCTGGAGAACATCAACAAGGTCAAACTTTGAATCACAAAAGTTTCAGCCAAGACTTTTGACTAAACTGAATACTAGACTAAGTCTAAAATGGGCATAGATTCCTCCCAAGAAGGGAGTCAATGTACACTGATCAGTTTACACGATCATAGAGCTTGCGTAGTTGTTATATCATTAATTATTGCATACATATTATTCAAAAGAGGCAGTACAGTGTTCTCCATAATATGCTTTCCTTTGTATAAATATTCATAAGTGTCATGTCTTCCTGTCCTGTGACAGGTGGTCACAGAGCGTGAGACCGAAGGGCGTAATGCCCAGGAACAGTCGTCCAGGCTGCAGACGGAGCTGACCAGGCTGAGGCAGGAGCTGCAGGAGAAAGCCTCTCACGAGGAGACGCTGAGGCAGCAGATGACTGACAAAGAGGACAAGACCAGGAAGGCCATCGTCTATGCCAAGCAGAAGATCAACCAGCTCACGAGTGAGAGGACGTCCCTCATATTGCAACCAATAGACCGATGATAAAGCTCCCATGCTCTTTGCCCTCATTGTGCTGTTGCTTATTGGTTTTATTTTAATCTTAGACTGAAATGATTTATGTCCAGGCACTAAAGACCAGCTGCAGAAGGAAAACGAGGAGCTGAAGCAACAACGCGAGGAGCTGGAGGTGCGAGTGAGCGCTCTCAAGTCTCAATACGAGGGCCGTCTGAGTCGACAGGAGAGGGAACTGAGAGACCTGCGAGGTCAACAGGAGAGGCAGGAGCAGAGGGATGAGCCACCCGAGGCGGGTCCCAGTAAGGTTAGTCTGCTTTCTAAAACAAACTGTTAACTTATACACATCTGTTTTTCTCTGAACATGTTAAACGGGTTGTCGAGAGGAGGTGAAACAAAATGAAGTCTGTAAATGTTTGTGTTGCTGGCAACCTGACACTTTTTATCACTTTAGAAATTATCTAAACTGTTTCTAAAGCCAAAGATAATTTGTGCAGAGTTTCTTGCTTCTACATACTCGGATGGAACAACGTTTGACAAAGATATTTGCAAAGTTAATAAATGTGATCAGACAATGGCAACTTTCCGAAAGTCTAAAAAAAAAAAGGAGGTCAAGTGACATTGTTGCAAGTTTTATGCAACTACAGTATCATGACTCGGCATCTTCTTTGTTTTCCATCATAACTTTTGTCTTTCTGTCCTGATTTTCAGACCCAGGAGCAGCAGAGGAGCACAGAACAGAGGCAGATCAGTCTGAAGACGACACCAGCGGCAGACAGGGGGAGGTATGATGCACAACCACTAAAACTGCATATTAGTTTCCACTGCAGTGCAACACACATATAAGTGAACACACTTTTCCTGCATTTCTGAAATCCTCCTTAGTACACTTGCTGTGACTTGTTCAAGCCTTTCCTTTATGAAATGTTCATGAATTGGGTCATTAGTGAAGTCCTGATCTTTGTCTTTAATCAGTGCCAGCACATCTGAGCCTCCAACTGCCAACATTAAGCCAACACCTGTGGCTACATCAAGCAAGCAGCCTGTCAATCCGGGGAACAAACCCACTCCGAGAGCGAGCATCAGGCCCATGATTACCCCAGCTACTGTACCCACACCAACTCCCACGGCTACCGTCATGCCCACCACACAGGTGGAGACCCAGGAAGGTAAGTTCACCTAAAGACTCGAACTTTCAGTGTGGGAAACCAGCCAAAGGAGTATTGTCGCTCAAGATGAATGTAACACGTTATTCTAGTAAAGGTATTGCTTCAACAAAGGACTTTTCCCTGTGTGTTAAGTGTTATGAATCCAGTTACAGTCTTAATA
The DNA here is from genome assembly GCF_023055335.1 of Clinocottus analis. Classification (NCBI taxonomy): domain Eukaryota; kingdom Metazoa; phylum Chordata; class Actinopteri; order Perciformes; family Cottidae; genus Clinocottus; species Clinocottus analis. The sequence continues at coordinate 7,346,711 of NW_027175965.1, forward strand.
AAAAGCTGGCTCTGTTTTCCACTAACTCAATTTCCCTACAGCCATGCAGTCTTCTGAAGGCCCACCAGTGGAGCACGTGACCGTGTACGGCAGTGCCAGCGGCTCGGTGCGCTCCGCCAGCCCCAACGTCCAGACCACCTTAGCTAGCCCCATGCTAACCGTGCAGCAGACCCAGACGCAGACCACGGCGTTTGTCCAACCGACTCAGCAACAGAGCATGACCCACCCGGAGCCAGCCAATCAGGAGCCGCTACCCATTGTCATTGAGGCGACACCGAGCTCGCAGGTGGAATGGCCTTCAACGTCCTCTTCTTCCTCCGTGTTTGGAACTGGTACGAAACCTTTTTGAGAAATTGAGATGTTTATATGGAATAGCAACGCCTGTGTATGCCAATGCTGTATTTGGGGAAGATATTAGGATAGATATGCATTTTAAATGCATTCATGTACATATTGTAATTAACTAGATTTAACACCCAAGCTCGTGTTTTGCAATTGGTCATGCTTATTTTCGGAAATGTGTCATTTAACTGAGGAATATAGTTGTGTCCATTTTGGATACTTGCTGCTACGGATTAAACAATGATAGGTTTCCCTTTTTTTATTTATGTTTTGATTGGGCCACATTTTAGACGTTGTGTGGTATAAAAAAAAAAGTATATTTATCATGCCGTATCTCTAGTTTCAGCAACGCCAGGAACCTCCTCCATGTCAAAGAGGCCTCGTGAGGAGGAGGAGAGCGCCACCGTGGTCACTGACACAGAGTCCACACAGGAGGATACCGCCAGGGCTCCTATCCCTAAAAAGCTGCGCATCATCCAGAGAGTGGATCCAGAGGTATGGAGAGGAAGAAATCTTAATGAGTGCATTTGTTTTATCCGAAAGCTTAAGTCATGACCGTAACGTCGGTGTTATGTGTCTCCTCAGGAGGAGGTGCTGGTGGAAGACAGTGCTGAGGCTGAGGGTGTGGTGCTGACAGACAGTCAAGATGGTGCAGAAGCAAGCCAGGCAAGCCGTCCCCATATACATTCATATCAAATAGTAAAGAACTCCAGGGCTCGGTACTTCTTTGGACTAAATGTCTCACACGTTTTCATGGAAGTCGTTACCGTTCAAAGAGTGTAGACGAGTCGAATGCATGTTGTTCATAGTGTCCGTTGTTCTGCCCTCCAGACGGAGGACTTTCCAGTACTGGATGAGGGAGATGAGGGTGCTGCTGCCTCCCAGACCATCATGATGGAGCAAGAGGTTACCCTGACCCAAAGTGATGCTCCTCACCAGCTCCAGCAGGAAGTCATCGTCATCGTGACGGACACAGAGAGTGATGAGGACGAGGATGAAGAAGAGGAGGAGCAGGTAGTGACTCATGCCGAGCATTTTAAAAGGCATAGTGTAAAGTGAAATTTGACACTCGGCCCAGTCTTTTAAAAAAGATGAAAAGGTTCCACTAATGATTTGATCACTGCACGACGTAGGACTACGAGGAGGTGGACGACGATGACGATGAGGAGGAAGATGAAGATGAGGAGGAGGAGGACGACGACGACGACGGAGAGATGGGGGAGGAAGGAGAAGACAGTAACGAGGGGAGCGGAGACGGGAACGAGGTTTACGAAGAAGACGACGCAGAGGTTAGAGTCTGACCCCCATAATATATTCAGTTACACAGTTGACCTTCTCCGCACCCACACGCACAACTTTTGCATCCTGTACAACACGTTAACCCACCCCACGCTTTCCTCAAGACATTTATGTGCAGTTTCCAGCTCTCATACACTCAGTTTTTCCACACAGTCTCGCTTCATTTGCATTTTGTCCCTGTGTCGTAACTTTCTGTCTGCATAGAAGCTGCGTGTGTTGACTTTTTTTACCTTTTCACTCTCGTCTGGTTGCACATGTTCTGAAGGATGAGTCAGTGTCTGTGTGAACTGTCGATGTCATTATGAGACATTTTAGACGCAACAGAAAGGTCGTCCTCAGCAGACGACCAGTTTTTATGACATTTCCAAGCAGCAATGTTCCTTAAAAGTTTCTAGTTGTTTTAGTAAGCTGAATCCGGTAAATCTGGATGGAAAGTAAAAAACAGAATACAAATCAGAGATGATTACAGAATATGTATTTTTTTTTAAAGCAACTAACACATTAAGTTATTCTGAAATAATACTCAAATTATTGGGCGACTCTTATTGTTGAATTAAAAGGTTAACAAACATGCCCACTCTGTCCCGAGTATAATAAAAGGGCATGTAAAAGTAACTTTAGGCTTCCCGCTGATCCTTAAAAAGGCTTAAAGATGCTTACAGCTGGAGAGAAGGTTGTTTTGATTGTAAAATAAAAAATTTTCCCACGTTTTTGCATTGTAAAATCTCCAAATAGTATTTGTTTCATATATAATTTCTCAACTGCCTCTTGTAATTTCGGCAAGCAGACCCTGAATTAAACGGTAAAACAGAACGTCAGACTAGATCAGTCTGATTTGAAGTTGTTTTTGCCTGCTTGCTGTGGGTTCAGAATAGTTCCTCAACCTTTGAAACTAATGCATATCGAAGTACACTAACTTTTCTTTTACTCACAATTTCTGGCCTTTTCTAAAGGGCATCTTTGTCCAATATAGGGGAAAGGTTGAATCATAATCTCTATGTGCTGCTCTGCCAGTATATCCTGGCATCTAACACGCTTCCTCCAATTTAACCAAACTCTTTTCTATTCCCATTCCCGCTTTTTTTCTCTCCCCTTTTCTCCGACCACCTATTCTCTTTAATATTTCCTTTGTCCTTTCTTTTCTCAGGGAGCTGATGTAACGGACCCGGGCACAGAGACAGAAGAGAGTTTGGGGGCGTCTGACTCCACCCAGAGGCCAGCCGATTCCCAGACACCCAGCTGTAAGATCCAGGAAACCTTGTCAAATTCACATACGTAGATCCACCTCAGACTCTCCACATGCGCTCATAAACTGTCCCGCCACTTAATTAGATTATCAGACACTCGACAGTGACTAAAAAATATGTAATATGATGTTTGTTTGAAGGGATGAGTGGTGCGTGTGCCCAAATAAAGGTCCTTTCAAACAAGGGTTGCTTTTCTTTGGAAACTAATAGAGTAATTATAGTTATTTAGTGGCCTCATATCGATGGGGCGAACAATTTTAAACTCAACTTTAGTATATTAGACCGACCAAGATCTCATGATTAGGAAAAACATAAAATAATGGTTTCATTAGGGAACCAGCCCAGTTTGAAACATACAAAATGTGTTTAATTTCCTCTCTACAATGGTTTCATAATCCTCTTTTGAACAGAAGTACATTGATTTTTTAAAAACATTTTTACTGACTGAAATACAAATAATTTGTTGACCTTTTAAAATGTTATTTCTGCTTTTTTTTATATTCCAGAAATGATTAAGTAACAAGTCAATTGTTTGAGTTTTCATCAGTAGTTTTTAGTGAAACAACTCGTGCGTCAAATGTTATTTCAGATAAGACCTCTGCTTATTTGAGTAATCTACCGTTTCAGTTGACGGCAGTACGATGGAGGCGTACTCTACAGAACAACCGATCACGAGCTCCGGTACGCGGATGCCCCAGTCGCCACGAAGACCTCATCAGCTGCCCGCTCGCCTCAGCATCGCCCCAGAACTGGGACCGCCCGCTCAGGTTCAGGTATGACGGAAGAGTAGTTTGACCCTGAGAAAGTGCGCTTTCCACGTCATCTCTATGTATGGATCATAAACTCGGCTAACCAATGCTGTCCATCATAACTTCACAGCGCGTCCCCGTCCGTCGTCAGTCAGTCGGCAGAGTCCCACAGCCGGTCACTTCTGTAAGTCCGTTCATTCTCGCATGTCGGGCAGACATTTTTTACTCCTGTGTTTCGTATTCAAGACATGTCTTCCTCCGCAGCACCACTCCTTTGATGACGATGACAGGATGGTTCCCAGCACTCCCACTCTGGTGTTGCCGCAGCGCTCCGATGGTTTCGACCAGGCGATCCAGTGAGTCTCAGACCAGGAAGTCAGAATGCCTGTGAACGATGTACAAGTGACTATTAAAATGTCCTACGTTAGGGTCTCAGACATGTATTTTAATTTAATTCACTCAGGAGCTTGAGTCAATTTTTATTTATTAAATAAAAGGGGGAAAAAGTGAAGGGGGGAAGCACCTAAAATACCTTAAACTGCCATCACTGCTGTCGTACGACACCGAATGAGTGTTTTCTGTTTGTCAGCGCTCCTCAAGTCGCCGGCGTGCATCACTTCAGGTTTGGTCTCTCGGACGACGTGCCGCAGACCAGCTCCTCCTCGCACTCGGACCTGGGACAGCTCGCCTCGCAAGGAGGTACTGCACCCCCACAAAACATTATAAAAACACCCCGCCAGCCAACTGCAACAGAAATATAACTTTTAATCCACACAGAACATTAACGTTTTGTTTTTGTTCACTGGTCTTCAGGTCTTGGGATGTACGAGAGCCCATTGTTCCTCGCGACTCATGAAGAGGAGTCTGGCGGGCGCAGCGTTCCCACCACGCCGTTACAAGTCGCAGCACCAGGTAGCCATTTGTTTTTGTCTCGTATCGTCTGATGTGAAGCCGTCTGTTCCTTTTTATCCGTCGACCCCGCCCTCTTCATGGACGTACGTGTATCTCAGAGCTGTACCGTACGCTACAACCAAATCAGCGGGTGCATCTTGTTCTTCTCTTCCAGTAACTATCTTCTCAGAGGTGGCTCAGTCCGACACCACCAGTGAAGCCTCCCAGTCGGTTCCCATGGTGAGCACATCCACACCGGGCCTGGTTGTACCAGGAGCAGCCGGGGAGGACCGGGACGACGTCTTCCTGGAGCCAGACACTGATAGGTGAGGCTCACTCCTCTCTCTGCTTCCTGTCAATCTTTTCACAGTTTTTTTTTTTTCCCCCCTGCTGTTGGAATTCAGCTATCGAGCAGCCTGCAAATGTCCTCCTGTCTTTTAACTGCAACATTCGTTATTTGTTCCCATAAAAAGCTCTAAGCCTGATGTATGTGACCATCTGCTTATTCACTGAAAGTCTGTTCTCTCCTCTGTTGGTATTGAATCAAAGTAGTTAACAGGTTTATAATGAGTGCATCTTGTGATTTTTAGCTTTATTTTCTTGCATTCATGGTTTATACATGTGATCAAATGAATCACATCTCTTTTGTCGCTCTTGTTTATTCCAGGCCCAGTGCAGAAGTATCGGTAGACTCGGTGGTCTCGCAGGGAGATTTAGAGGAGCAAGGCCAGCAATCTGACAAGGTCTGCCTCCCCTCCACCAGTCAGGAGCCCTCCTCCAGCTCTGCAGGTACTGTGCAGACTGAATGACAATCTATCTCCTGTTTTTTTTGTTTTTTTTTAAAAAGGTGTTCAGTTCTGAGTGCTGCGTTTTTCTTTGTTTCTAGATACAAGCAGTGCGCCACACAGACCCTCTAGACCTGCATCCAGCAGACAGCTGCAGCGCTGGCCAGAACACCGCCGCATGAAGAGAGGAGGTAGTGTACACACACACACACACACTCTTACACACAGTTGATCAGCTTGTTATATCAAACCAGTCTTGTTCGAAAATGCCAATAAGTTTGCTTCCAAAACTTTATCCGCTACTTCGTCATGCACGTTAATCGCAGTGCACCACTCACGTTTTCTGCAGAATGACTTAAGCTAAGCCTTCATGCTGAGCAACAGTCACAAAGTGAACACACATCCTGGTAAAGCATTTGTTTCCATTTTAATTACCAGTCATAGCATTTCAAACATGTTGGCGTTTTTATAATTCACTTCAATGTTCAGAATAACAGGAAAAACACTCAGTTTTTGCATTTCATACACATTTTACACAGCCACTGTACACAATGTTTACGTCAATACAAACGACAATATTTGATCTCCCAACAGGTCAGGGATTTCCTTCTCGTGGCGTTGATGGGAGACGATTTGCGAGATGAAGCGCCGGTCAGAAAACTTGGGATCTGTGAGGTTTTCCAATCGCTGTTCAAATTCTATATTCAGCTATGATAATATTTACTCGTTCTGGAGCCTGTTTATTTTTTATTAAAAGTGTTGCTTTTGATTCTTAAAGTACCTTGAGTCCATGCTGACGCTGTGTGTTTTTATGAAGAATGTAATAAACTTTAATGCTGTAAGACAAACGCTGCATGTGATGCAACTTTCCTTCATCACACTCTCGCTGGGCATTTCAAGAAGTCGTTGCTCTGAGGTGACGCGTTGGCTGGAGGAGCAGAAATGACGGGACGTCCACTGCTCATCCTCACCTGGTAGGATTTGGCTGCAAAAGAAATTATTGATTACCAATTATTGATTTATCTCCGGTATTCAGGATGTTCATGCCAGTTTCATTTCTAGTTAACGTGAATTTGGGATGAACAGAATCTCGTGCATCTTCAAACCGTCCAGAGTTTTAAGAACATCTAAGAATCTTCAATAAAATCTTTCATTTAAGTTATTTTTTTACGACCAATGACGAGACACTAACTCCCTCCTGATGATTAAACCGTTAAATGCTTTTCTCAGACAGGAATGACAGTATTCTTCTTTGGAATATTTTACGGCGGTTCCTCCATTTGCGCTGTAGGTTAGAAGGACGCCACCCTAAATGACCTTTACATCTGCCTAATATCCCGGCCCACCCCGACACACATGGTCCTCGTTAGACGCTCAGACGTGATGTGAACGGGGCGAACAAAAGTCTGAGTGCAGACAGACCAGTTTAGGACGTTTTGTTCTTCTGAAGAGGAGCAATTACATTTGTGAAGGAAGAGAAAATACTAATTAAAAACCTTTTTTTTTAAAGTTGTATTGCAGTACCCAGTGTGCGCTACAAGCTAATCAAAAATAAGACAAGGAGTTTCTTTCATAATTGATGAAATAAAAATGTGCAGAACACAGAGCTTGAAACTATATTTGGTTCTCCAACAAATCTCCTTTAATACTAGACAGATTTTAGGGGAAATATCTAAAAAAGCAAAACTAAATCAATGACTTACATCGTGATAAGACGTAGTATTTGTATCTGTCCGGCTCTCTGGCGCTCGGGACGGACACGGCAGCGGTGATGGTGGACGGGAAACCTCTCCAAGATGTCTGGATGTTGACTTCTGTCCCTAGAACGGACACTGCAACCAAAAATGTGAATTCATATACTCGATCAATAAATGTATTTTTCTGGTAAACATCATAACTCCTAGAACGGTTTCAGTCGCACAAATGGTACACACAGGCAACATATTTCCACTTCAGATATTTACAAGAGTGACCTCGCTGACCTTCTTCACCGACACAAAAGGATGACTCACTTTTTCAAAGTTTATGTGAATTGAAGTAAATGTGTTAAAACGTTTGGTCAAACGCGCAGTGCACTCGTCAAGGTTACAGGTACACAATAGTCTCTCATTGTTAAAATGAATGTATGCTCAAATAATTATTGTCCTGTAAACATTTATCATTCTTGGAGTACCTGCTTGTCGGACCGTTCGGACGCGGACGCTGTAAACAGCGTTTTGGGGTTTCTTCACACATGTTGAACGAGTGCCAAACTGGTATGAATATTTCTGCACCAATCCGCCTGGAAGAAGCAATCAAGAGTCAATTTCAGCATGTATTTGCATGATTTACACAGTATTTCATTAATACAATCAATAAAGAAATTGAGAAACAAGAGTAAGCTTGATGCTGTAACAGCAGTGCATCACCTCTCTTGAAGAAGTAAACTGACTCTTTCCTCCTCTGGAACTGAGGCACAGACAGAGCAGCTGTGATTTGACCTCGAAGCCCATCAAAACCGGTTTGAATGGACTTCGGATAGTTGGCATCCAACGCACCGTTTTCAAATCTCCAGTACTGGGATCCCTGTGACGATTGAGCGTCAAACAACAAAAATAAACCTTTCCACCAAGTTACAGAGGATGCTCGAGAGGAAATGTCAGTTTAATGAACAGCCGAGATGACGAGTTTCTCAGGAAAAAAGGCCTCCTGGTACGATGCAAATGAAATGCTCCACATTCAGATTTGTCAAAAGCACTCAGTGGTTTTGGATCAGATGAATCAATATACCTTGAAAATGTAGGTTTTGCCTTGGCAGTTGCAGCGGGTGAACGCGGTGTCGATTGGGGAAGGGACGCCCCACTCTTGGGTGATGCCACGAGCGGGACCAGGCACCATGAATTTGTCCAGAAACCAGAAATAGTGGCCTAAAAAATGTCCAAGTAATAAAAAAAACTCTTAACTTGGCTATAAAGATTTATATGTACTCAGAAAGGAGAAAGATGATTTGTGGTACTGAATTTTCTGCTTACAACTAATACAGAAAGTATTGCATCAAGATTTTCCTCTGAAACAAGTAGAGTTCTTGACAAAATATCCCCCACTTCTCAATCAACTGAGCGCATGTTACATTTCTCAGCTGCCCGCTGGCACTAACCTCTAAAAACCACCATCGTGCCGTTGCTCAGCGTGGTGACGGCACCGAGCGGCCGCCCGCTGCACAGATTGGTATCGTTGTTGTCATCTAAGAAAAAAAGGGCACAATTTGGGAGTAAAGTTTGGATAAACAAGCCAAAAGACATCATAAAACATGCAATCACAAGACGGGTTACTGGGTGTTCTTTGTAAAGTTGTGCTCCAGGAGCTGCAATACATGTTTTCTGTGTCTAAGCTTTATTTTAAAAGTGCAGAGTGGGAAAACAGCCACTTTTGTCACTTAATAAAGTGGAGCTACACTTTGAAGGAAGCCCTGAGGGATCAGGACAAAACAACGAGCTCATAAAGCAGCCTGAGAACAGTCAGAAACAGGTACCAGAAAATAGAGGCCTCCATTTTTAGCAATAGTGTTAGACTAGACATTTTATATCTTCAACAACACAGGGAGAACATTTCAGTATTTTCAGTACATTTCTCCTCTCAAAGTCGCATCATTCATCTTTGTGTTGAGAATCTGGACCAAGAAACTTTTCCTACCTGCTTGGTAATCTGTAAGGTCGTCGGTGTTGAGAGTTAGTGCGGGGTCCAGAGGCTTAGTCTCAGGTTCGGAGCTGGGTTTAACCAGATTGGGTTTAGTCGGCAATGGCGCGTGTGGGTCAGGTTGGCTCTGGGGCTTTGAGGTGGCCTTGGGTGGTGCGGGGCGTTTGGTCGGGTCCGGTGTGACATTGAGTGGACGAGCAGTGGTCATTCCCGGTGTGTCGTCCTCTGTGGTGTCACGCTGCACCGCATCCGTGGATGAGGGGATGTGGGGCGTCGGGGCGTCGCCCTCTGGCGAGATCACGATCCCCTCTGGAGAAACGCTGGTTGGAGGATCTTCAAGGTCTGATGGAGGGCCGGTTGGGACGCCGCCTGCGTCGCTGTCGGTATCGCCCGGCTCGTTTGAAGCGGCCGCCGCGGGGATGGGTGTCGGGTCCGGCTTTGAGGCCGGGATGACAGCGACCTCAGAGTTTTCCAAGGCCGTGGAGGAGCCCTGTGCGGGTCCTGCGGAGGCGGTTTGGGATACGGTTGTTACCTCTGGTTCGTCAGACGAGCCCGCGGTCGGATCCACGGAAAGAATGCCGTCGTCGAGCGGTTCTTTTGCCGGCCCCGTCGACTCAAGCTCCGGCGGGTCGGCCGTGGGGGAATTCTCCGTTTGTGGTACTGAAGTTGAAGGAAGCCGGCTGGAGACAGAGACAGCTGCTCCTGTGGGCGGAGGGAGAGTTGCTGCTGGGTCGGATGAGCTGGTCGGATCTATGGCAACTGGAGGAGGACCGACATGATTTTTATCAACTTCAAAATCATCAAATTAAGGACAGCATGTGTGTATCGGTGGCAAAGTAAAAGAATATATAAGTAGAGAAACATACATAAAAGTAAAGCATGTAATTGATCATCCTCCACACAAACAAGGAGCATGAAACATGTCAACATAAATAGCGCAAACCAATGATAAGACATATTTATCCACTAGATGTTAAAACGTTTGCATTGTAGTCGTTTAAAATGTTTTCTAAACAAAGATTTTGAAGAATTGATGTATTTTATTGTAAAAACTAAGACAATCTATGGTGAATATGGTATAGCCACAATAATTACACATCTATGTCGGGTTTTGGATCAACACCGCTCTCTTCATGTTGTTTATTATTATTATTATTATTATTATTTGTATTTGTGCCTGCCAGGTAGTGCCTTGATATCACGTACCTGTGCTCTCTGTGGAGGCCTCCTCAGTGGAGAGGTGAAGTGTGGAGGGGTCGTCATCAGCCTGTGCTGGTTTGGTGTCTGAGATGGTCGTTTTCGTTGGCGGCAAGACTGTAAACTCCAGAGGATCCTGATCCAGGATGGGTTCGGTAGGAATGAGATCCAGCGGGTCAGCTGTGGACGGTCCGTTGCCACTATCGGCGCTCTCTAGGATCGGACTTCCCTCCAGGTCCTCCACTCCATTATTGATGAACTCATCATTGGGGAAAAGCAGGCTGTCCATATCTAGAGGAAATTGGCAAATGGTACAAGATGCAGGCCTGATGTCACACTCATGAAACCAGCTAGATTTGAACTGACCAGTGGAATCACATGGTCATCTGTGGCTAAATCTAAATATTACAATACAAGATAAATTGGCAATGTCTGGATCCCGCTTTTGTTTTCTTGAGCCTGCACATCTCTGACTCTGGATGTCTTGACATTCCAGGTGGAAATGTCACAACGCAACATCTTCCTCCCGAGAGAGAAGTGACACGGACGCAAGAGTGTCACCACCCACAAACCCACAAAACTATTTCCGAGCCCAACTGTTGAAAAAAAATAAAGAAATCCTCCAAGAAAAATGTTCTGTCACCCTTTTCTTGGCTGTATTTTGTGCTTTCCTCTCTTGTGACTGAGCCTGTGCCAGTAACCCTCCTACTCACTCAGGACAACATTGCTTCCTTGTGTTTCTGTTGGCTAGTGGGGCTCGTGCTCTTGGCTTGTTCTGGAGGAGACTTGGCCTCGAAAAAAGCAAACCACAGCAACAGGGCCGCAGTGTGGCTGTCGGCCGAAAACATCTTTCTGCCGTCTAACTAACATACGCCTGATTAAACAAAACACTTATCACTGAGGTAATGTCAAAGGATCATTAGTTTATGTCTTTGGAAACCAGCAGCAACTATTTAAGATGTGAAATAAAGTCGATGTTTTCCTCCTCGAGTCACCTGCATCGCTTCCCTCGCTGAATGTAGAAGGCTCCGTCGGTTCATTCTCAGTCGGCTCTGTGGGAAAAAAAACAACAATTTGTCTTGAATCCTAAATTACTGATAATATTGAAAAGAAATCAACCTTTTTTTGCCAAGTCAAATATACCTGTGGGCTTGTTATCATTTACATTATTGCATGAATTAGTCTTCACTGGTTCTGTTGCACTGGCTGCTCCACTGATTTCTTCTGTGGTAATTAACCAAGACAGAAAATATTGTCAAATTTAGCCCGATGCAGATTACTGCGTGCATTTCATGCTACATGCCACATGCTAGTGGACATGCCATGTCGGATTAATCCTGGCTTCTTTGCACTTCACCATGCAATCATACACACTTTACGAATCTCAAATGATAATCGATGCACGACAGTGCAACAGAGAGGCCGGACTTCAACGTGCACACGACCTGCACTGTGAAGGTCACGCGACCCTGTGAAGGTCACGCGACCTTCACAGTATTTGCCGATCATGTGTGTCAAAATGATCGCCAAATGTCAGAGGAAGACACCAAAGATGTAAAAAGGAAACACATTTCACTTAATCAGGATCACAGCGATGATACTGCGAACAAAAGTGGAGTTGAACATGCAGAGTATTCACACACACACACACACACACACACACACACACCCATGCTGACGTTGTTGGATGGGGCTTACCCTCTGCTTTACAGTGGAGTTTGTGGTCTGGACAACACTGCTTGTAACTGGAGCAGTCGGAGTCGCAGCTGCACAGCCGGCCTCTTTTGAAGCTTTCTCCACAGCGTCCTTTACAGGAGTTTTCTGTTGCACACAAACACATTTTTATTCATCTGGAACATCCAGGCAGGATGTGCATTGTTGCTCTAAAACTTAGAAAATGTTTTATAAATCAACCTTTGTATGGTGGTCGGGTCTGTGGGCCCCGTTTTTAATTTTTCATCAAAGCAAAAACAATATGATTCATTATTTTCTCGAGCTCAGACTTATTGGCTTTGGCTCATTTCCTGTGAATAACATATATCAGACAATTTTACACCGTAACCCCCCCTACACATTTATATTACACACACGGTGTTCGGGCTAATAAAAGTGTGGAAATTGTGTACCTGAATTAAATTATTAACCATATTTACTATTTATATTGCTTCTAATTGGGATAAAGAAAACATCTGTTGATTGTGTTGAATTGAAAAACCCCAAATACAGCGGGTCCAACAGACCCACAACACTTGTTGAGTAACTAAAAAAATGAACACCATTGACCGAAACTGTTCAGTATCTTCTGTTATTGGATGTCAGAAGGGAAAATTCTCACTCGTGGTGCATTGGGCCTCAAAGTCTTTGCAGCACTCTCCATAAGACAGGCAGTTGTAATCACACTGACACACGGAGCCTCTGCTGTACCCGCCGCCACATCGACCTTTACAGCTCGCTGTTGATGAGATGAAAAGAAAATGTCAGAGAGGGATATAACAACATCTGTGCCTTTTTAAAATTCATATCATCTGCTGTCTAATAACTTGTGCTCTCGGACATAGTGTGTAAATAACAAGACTGTGCCAGACATTGATTTCTAAAGTAGTGACAAATATATGTTCACCCCCCCTTCCTCTGGTAAATGATTATAAACAGAATAAACAGTACAAGAGCAAAAAACATCCTGGATACATCCCAGGAAAGAAAATCCGTCATTATAAAACACTGAAACACTGAATAATACATTTCAGTTCAATGTTTCTCTCTACAAAGTCCACACGTGTCATACTCACCCTGAGCAGCACTAAATGGCAACGCACACACCAGCAAAATAACAGCACAAAGTACAGTGGGAGACATCTTTCTGTAAACAAGAAACAACGCACGAGGCACAAAGAGTAAATACATCGGAGCAGAAATAGCATTCATTCATTCTGAAAGTCCTGAAAGTGATAAAAATAAAAAGGTAACCCACCTTCGTGAAGCTTCTGTCAGAACACTGCTGGATGTTCCACTCGGCCGCTCTTTAAAAGGCTGAGCGAGGCCGGCTGACTTCCTGTTAATTGGTGGGTCCAGTCTAATTAAAAGTGTGATGAGCTCACAGGCTGGAGGGAGGATCCTCCAGACCGGACCAGACCATTGGTCCAGACATCATGATTCCCAAAAAAACAACTGGAAGCACATCAACACACATCTGTGCCAGGCAGACAGCTTCACAGACACACTTCTGAGCAACAGGGAGAGAAGAAAAAACAAACGTGGTTGTGACTATTTAGTCACACGACGGGTGAACTGGACACTTTCACGTCGACGAGACTCAAATCCAGACCATATGGACAGTCAGGTCACGTCTTTAACTTTGAATTACTTCAATAAAGATGTTGAATTACAAGTAAAACTACATATTATCATCTAAATGTCTGACAAGTATAATATAATAATGAAGGAGAAGGACACTTTTTTATATTATTGGATCATTATTATTATTTCTCAAGTACTTTAAAAAAAATGTTTACTACTTATATACTTTTGAGCAGTTTAATTAAACTGATCACATTTCTTTTATACAAAATCTTAATCTGAAAAGTATCTATATTGAAGTAATGAAATAGGGAAAGTTTAAACTGGCATAAAATGGAAATACTCAAATAAAGTACATGTACTTTAAGATTGTCCTCGAGTACAGTACTTGAGGTTAAGGATGTTTTTTTCTTCTCTTGTCTTAGTTTGGGAGCATTTTCTCACAACGCAGCGCCGGCTAGACATGACTAGAGTAGACATTACTTCACTTTATCTTTACATAGCAAATAGTTGTTCGCTGCCATATTAATGATTCCAAGTAGCTTGCACCTCTAAAAAAACAATCAAAAGCAAAGTAAACATGTATATCATGCTTTTCTGTAATTTGTTACCATCTACACAGCCATTTGTCTAATATTTTACAATATTTCTTCTAGATTTTTCACTTCTGGATTGTGTTTTTGTTCATAATTGTCATCACATTGTCATTTCAGAGGGACAACAAGTCAGAATCTCTGAAAATACAATACATAATACCATGTTGATGTATTTCTATAATCTAGGGCTGGTCTGCTCTCTGGGTATTTTGTGGGTGGAAGTGTTGATGAGCCGTATCATGTCTGTGGTATTTTCCCATCATGTCATGGTCCAATGAGAGGAGGAGCGCTCATTAGTGCGCTTGTGTCAAAGCAATAATGATAACAGGATCTGGTTCAAGCGACTGGCTGGACCAAACAGTCAGGTAAACACAGACGCTGACGGTCAACAATTCCTCCACTATCACACCATGAAAGGAGGAAGTATCAAGCCCTTGAAAGTTCATTATAAAAAGCACTGGCAGTCCCGCACTGACCAGTCGGCTGCGTCAGTCTGAAGGTTGTGTGAGTAGAGCCAGTGCGCCCCCTTGTGTTTGAAAGGTTGTCTGAATTTCCTTCCTGCTCTGCAATAATTTGACAATGGCTCAAGAGAACAAAGTTTCTGCACATCGTCTTGTTACAAAACTTTTACCTGCAAAGCTCGGAGTCTAATTAAAGTTTGACAATTAAAAGTTTTGAAGTGTGTAATGGTATTAGACGTTGTGGCAACCCGGGGGATGTGGAAGCAAGATTTACAATAAAACTGCTGACTCGGAGGCAGTTGGTATGAAACAAAAAATGTTTAATGAAGAGGTTGGGGCAGCACCTGAACCACAGAACATTACCTGGTTTGTTGCCACAGTATATATATATATATATATATATATATATATATATATATATATATATATATATATATATATATATATATATGACAGGCTAAAGACTAGAGACACCGACTTGTGACCATCTCGATGGAGAATGTGAATGAATGAATCACAATGTGCTCTCGAATAACAACGTCCCGAATGCTTCAGTGGTAAACGTCAAAGGTAAAAATGTGTCTTTAAAGTTTAACTGTAGTCATGCATCTTATTTTTTTAAGTTTGTTTGGGCCTCATGCTCCTGCCATCTCCATAGTTGCAGAGACAGTAACTCTCTAGCTGCGTGCAAAATGCTTCCGCAAAAATGAACACACAAAACAGGAAATAACACAACGATCGCAGCATTCTATCATCAGAGGACAAGCACACCACTTAGTCTTTTTTGATTTCACGTTCTCAGTCAGTCAAAAGAAGACGGCTCGTGATCACACATCAATGGAAGCGGCCGTGGAAAAGCCCTTCATCTGCGTTCTGTAAAATCTACATGAAATGCTGAAAATGCTCGTCACACTAAGTTGTTTAAAGTGCATTGATGTGATGAATGAAACATGATCACAGAGGACCTTCAGAGGGAGGTAGATTGGAACGTATCGGCTTTGTATGAGGCAAAGAATATGAACACCAACAGGTGACAGGCACCAGTGATACATGATTAAATTCAAACAGCTTGCTTCATTTTATTTGGAAGTTTTTCTTTGAATTAAAGGCTTATCCTCTGTTCATTTGCGTAAGTGGATGGAAACGAGGGACAGACTGTTTACAGAAAGATAGAGTTTGTACATAACCACACAACTTGTATTTTACCTTCCCATATGTCATCTTACACTGAACATATGGACTTAGAGTATTTAAGTAATACTCTTCGTCATCTAAAAGCTTGTTTCCCTCAGAGATATCTTAAATAACTCGCCATGTGACTCTGTGGCAAAATGTTGCAGCTCAATGTGAGTCTGAAGGTGGAAGGGAAAATAGATGAATTTAACCATATGAAACGTATTCTAACTATACATTTGAGTGCTGTGCTCCCCCACCGTCTTTGACATTATGATCTTGATTTTAATATTGCCTCACTGAGCATCACATCCAGCATCCAGACCAGCAGAGGCCTGTCACTGATCACATCTTTGATGTGCAGACACCTGAAAGGACATGTGAGTCATAACAGCTGTGCTCATGGCAGGGCTCTCAATGTCAACTAAGAAGACAGTTGCATGTGCTAAAGATAGAAAATATCCACATTTATACTGCAACTTCATTCTGAAATACATACTGTAATCTGGGAGGTTTTTTTCCAAGGTAATGACACCTTTCTTGTTTGCAAGACTGTCACTCATACATACACTTATTAGAGCAGAGGATTAGAGCATCGTAGGTTTATTTCTACCGCCGATCATCAACAGTAAGCTTTACATTTGAGAGAAAAAGATAACTGCACTGTGTGTATCACAGGAAACTCTAAAGGACGGACAGAGAACATCGCAGTACTTCCTCACTATCAATCAGCATGCACCTCACCAGTGTAGCTGCCATCCTCCAGGACGGCTCCCAGCAACTCAGCCATCTTATCGGATTTCGATAAGGAGGTTGACCTGGAGGTATTTTTCTGTCACTAACTCCCTGAAGTATATCCTGTGCAGGTATGACGGACTTGTCGTCTTATCATCCTTCAAGCTGCAATTCTATCACATGTATATATTTGGTGAAATTATTTTAACAGGATTTAAATAGATTTAATTTTGTGGATCCTAATATGTCTTTTGAACAGCAAATTACTAAATTAATGCTAACTGAATTATGTATAAATTACATTACATTTCTTAGCTGTACTATGATTATTAGGACTGACGGTGATATTATAAGAGCACTCAATACTACAGCTTATTTTAACAACTTTTAAGAGCCGTGTAAGTGAGGTACATATGTTAGTTAACACATTGGTACAGTGGATACCCTGAAGCTATACGGGAAAAGTATATGCCAAAGGCACACATAATTTAACAAAAAGATTGTGTTGTGGTTATAAATAACACCGATTTTGACCTTTTGCAAAAAGTAATGTGCATGCATGTCTTTCTGTATTGGTGATAACAACAGGGTCTATTTAGTGCCCCAAGAGCTTGACTGCATTGATCTACAGAAGCCAATAAGATAGATGAGCATTGATTTAGGAGTAGAACAATGATATTCCTGATATTCTCCCGAAGCTGCTCTTTTAACCCATAAAACCTTAAGGAACCACAAGCACGTTAGTAATTATAAACTCATTATGTGCAGCATAATGTTGTTCAGTTTGATGCACATACACACTTTTATTTGATTATGGACATCGTAAAAGATCCAACCATACACCACATTTTGAGGAAAAGTACAGAATGATGGACAAGACATACATTTATTATTATTT
The DNA here is from genome assembly GCF_023055335.1 of Clinocottus analis. NCBI lineage: Eukaryota > Metazoa > Chordata > Actinopteri > Perciformes > Cottidae > Clinocottus > Clinocottus analis. The sequence goes on from NW_027175965.1 coordinate 7,364,056, forward strand.
CAATTGGATGGAATGGTGCAAAAAAAGCATAAACAAAAAATATGTTCGTTAGTTTATTTCACTTACAAGATAAAACAGATTAATATTGTTACTTGGGAAGATTGCAGCAGTGTCTAAATATAAACAAGAAAACAGATAAAGGGGTCAGCAAGGGAATATGCATGTGTCTGAGTGTTATACATGACATGCACTGAGATAAGTCTGTGAGTGAGTTTGAGTATACATGACATATGAATATGTGGCAGTAGCGATATGCATGTGATTTTAAAAGCCATTCAGTCATCAATAAATAGCTTCACTGAGGGGATGGAAAAAGTTGATACACAAAATTCAAAATCCCGTCAAACAGTGTGAAGTTTAAAATGGGTACAGAAGTTAATAAAACGCCTAAACGTCGCTCACTCTTCGTTTGATCCTTTTCCAAAACTGCAGAATACCGAAGCCACGTCCCTCAGGTCCGTTTTATTTCATTTTTTACGTTCTGTATTTTGTGGGCGTTGCTCTGTAAAGAAACACCCAATGGTCTGCCAGTATACTCTCCTACACCCGCCTTTTCACATGGTTGCTATGCCTACTACACGTTGCTCTCTGACGGACGGGAGTGGCAGCCAATCGGCGTCGCGCTGGGCGGGAGTTTGCGCGCACACTGAAAACTGCCTGGTTAGATTTCTACTACTATGATCAAACCGTTCAGGGCGCATACGAGTGTCGGACCGCGGCAGCCGAAAAGACTTGGGGATGGGAAATGTACTGTAAACGCAGTTGGGAAAAGTCCATACAGGTATTGAATTATTCCTTTTCTTTTATTTAAACCACCTTCTGTTACATGAGTATCATTCACAAATTGGCTCGCAGGACTGAGCTAACGCTAGGCTATTAAACATATCGAGTTGGTCGTGCATGGCTGTGACATTGTTGAATTGAACCCGAGGCAGCGCGAGCAGACACGTTTGTTTGACACATGAACGGAAAGAAATTCAGCTTGTTGAACGAGCAACTTAACGAGAGCCGAGGTATGCTCTGGAAATGAACATTACACATAACGTGAATCCAGAATGTAAAGTTAAGAGCCAGTGCTCACTGTCACAAACCCAAATCTCCTTCCTTAGTGGGGTTCAGACTTCATCTGTCAAGGTGGGACAGAGTGGACTGATGTACTCTCATGTCACAGGATACTAATGTCATGATGATTTTTTAATTTGTTGGTCATATGGTCCTCTTGCATGCTCAGACAGTTTCTCTTTTGTAGTGAGGGTTTTTTACTATGACGTTTGTACAATCATGTGCATCTTTTGATTTGATCCCTATCAAGGCTGTGGCTGATATCCACACCAATATGAGTTAAACCATCCTGTTATATGAAGATATACTGGACTAGTCATTTTACAGTTGAAATCAATGTGTCCGTGCTCTCCTGTGGACTGGTTATGAATAAGCTCAAATATATGTTTTGTACTTGTATTGTTGCTTATCGGTGATAATGATGCTTTAAGGAAGGAGTTTTAGGTTTACTGTTGTGGATCACAGATCAGAGAAACATTATGGGGTTTCTAGGTTACACAAGCGGTTCATCCCTGCAAATATGAACGGGTCTGTCCTAGATATCAGATGTGAATTCTCGAGGTATGGTAGGTATTTATTTGCCTCCATTAGAGAATAAATAGTACTCAACCTGGAGACGCTCATTGTCCAGCTCCTGTGAACAAACTTCTGCTCAGACATGATCAGGTCAATCAGAGCTTTTGATAAGAAGTGGTTCAACTTTTTAAATCGTAGTTTGATAATTCAGTTTTATATTGTTTTTTTTAACCGACGACATTAAAGTAGTGCATTTTTAGAGTGTATTATATGCCTAACTTTACCAAATGGACCCTTTTTTTTTAAAACTTAACAGACACAATTTGTCTGTTAAATCGAAAAGTTTTGACCAATGCCTGAAAATCCAATACAACAGTAGAGCCTGACACTCTCAAATTGACTGATGACTCTTTTAATGTGACACAAAACAACCATTTAAATTGTTAATGTTTTCAGACATCAGTAATGTTTGTATATTTGGATAAAACCAGCTTTTGAATGGACAACAGATGCCAATATGCTCAGACTTGTATGTTTAAACTATATATATATATATATACATATTGGGGGTTTCACTGTGGCCTATTGGTCTATGACCACAACAACTGATTTCCTCTTACTCAACATTTCCTGTCATGCTGGCTCAATTGTGTGTGTATGCAATACAAATCTGCTGAAAAATATTCTTTACAAATACAGAAAGTGAAAACACTAAAGCACAAATGTTAATTTCAGGGTTTTGAGGTAGACAAACGCTTAATTGCATCACTCTGAGGAGGTTGCAAAGAAACAAGCAGACTGGAATTTCCCTTAAACAGCCTGGTATGACCGCTATAACATGCACCACAGTATTTGCATCTTCACACTGCAGCACATCTGTCTTCTTGTGCTTCAATGGTCTGGCTGCTGCTGCTGCTGCTGGTGTTGTTTCTCTCTCTCTCTCTGCTTCTGAAAGCAAATGGCAGGAGTTGAGACTTGAGTGCTGCTATAGGTCGACTGATGTCAAAGAAGTAAACAAGGCTCTCTCCCTGGTGCCTTGACTTCAACAGGAGAGAGATCTAGTCCTCGCTGAATACTAAGAAAGTGAGTCAGGATGAGTGGGATGGAGAGAAAGGAGACGAGTGAAGGGAATGGAGCGAGGGGTCACTATCATTAAATAAAAAGAAGTCGACCACCGTTGAGAGGAAGAGATGTTTTTCTCTCACCTCTCCTCGGTTTACAGGACTTGGCGAGTCATGTTTGGCGCTGCGTCTTTATGATCGATGCTCATTCACTGTCCAAAAGCTGTTTTTCTTCTGCCCGTCTGTTGAGGCTTGTCAGCGACGTGAATCCCAAACGTATGATTAGACGTAGACCTCGGCCTTCACAGGACATGTATTTTGGCTTGAAAAGGAGATACTTTGCTCTGATTTTGTGAATTCTCATCAGACTTTTATTTTGCTCTAAGGATTATACAGAAATGTTTTTACCCACCATTGCCATGACATCGTCTAAAAATATTCATGGTATTCAGAAGAGGGAGCTTGTGTGGTTCGAAGTGAAATATCTTAACCGCTATTAAATGGATGCGCTGGTAATTTAGTGTACACAACATTTGCTGTCTTTTTTGTAAAATGTGTGACTTCTCATAGTGAAACCATCCTCTGGTTTCACAGCTTGACAAATATAACTTTAAACTCAGTCCTGTTTGAAATAGCCGTCGTAGATTTGTAATGTGTTGCAGAGCTATTTCATGTAGCTGATACATGCATTTTATAGATTTAGTTGAAGTTGGTGGCCGTCTCGCAAGAAAAGAACACCAAAAACCTCAAATCTAACACCAAACATGAAATGTAAAGATTTACGTCCTTTACGTCCTCGTCCACGTCCTCGTCCACGTCCTCGTCCTCGTCCTCGTCCTCGTCCACGTCCTTGTCCTCGTCTTCGTCCACGTCCACGTCCTCGTCCTCGTCCTCGTCTACGTCCTCGTCTACGTCCTCGTCCTCGTCAACCAATTATTTTCTTGGAGACACACAGTTGGAGCTCACACACTATGTTAGCTGAGTGAGCTCCAGGCTCGATGCTAGCATTGTCATCATGCCAGACATTATGATGAATATCACAAGGCAACATATTGCATAGTTATCATAGCTAATGGCTCAACAGTGACCCAACACCGTGGGACATTTTTACTGGACGCCAAGTAGTGCCAAGACATTGGTAATAATCAAATGTAGAGAGTTGGACAGCGATATTTTTAGATGCCACCGTTCACTCTTTTCTTCTTTTACTGTGCAACAGGGAGGCAATTATGTAGTTTTAATCCCTGCAATTGACAGAATGAGTGTTGTTTGAATTTGTACAGGATAAGTCACTTGTGTGTTTTTGTCGTCTTACGGTATAATTGCTATCTAAACCCAGACAGAAAGGACAATTGAGAAGACTCCAGTTGAACATGTAGTTACAGTTAGTCATTTTAGGCGGTTGCAGAAAGTGAGGAGACATGAGAACATGTTAGAAAAGTCTCCAACCCTCTAATGACACCCGCTTTTGTTGACTGGCTGCGCAGCACACAACCAATTATTAAATCACAAGCACTTCTGTGTGCAGCGCCTGATGCTTTTTGAGGAGTTTGACATCGGCAGACGTCTAAAATTGCGGCTGACAGAAAGACGGTGATAAGGTCGGGAGAAAACAAGGAGCAGGCAAATTAAAAAAAGTTTTGCATTTCTATTTGAATGCAGCAACAGTGTTAGTGTGCACACAGTTGCAGCGATGCATAGTTAATCAGCCGGACTCTTCACCTTCCCCGATGACTCCTCTTTCCCTCTCGTTTGACCCACAGGGATCTTCTTACTAGTACTTATTGTGATCCTGCCACCTCCCCTCCATTGGCTCTCTGACAACACACTATATGGTGCCAGTGACAAATATGAATTATACATGCGTAGCCTCTCATATGTAGGCTACAGTGCTGCAAGGTCTTCCCTCTGCTTTGCCAAGCGGGGCAGAACCCAGAGGCAGGAAACAGTGACGCGAACCTGACAACGCAAACACAACTTTGACTGCTTTCAAGTCAAAGCTTTTCATTGACACTGCAATAAATTCAATGCAATTATGAAAACATGTTGAAGTTCAGGTGAGAACGGGCGTCGCCCCAGCTGTGAAACCGTGTACCTTTTTTGTGTAAAACGATGACCTGAGCACCCGGCCAAGGTCTCCTCATGGCAGATGGGGACGATCCCGGGGCAGAAAGGTCCTGGATCTGTTTCTGGGTTACTGGTTCATGTTATTGCTCTGCTCAAAACAGCAAGAATGAAAAGGAAGAAGGAAATAATTTTGCACAATACAGGGTGATTTTTTAATTTGAGATTATTTTAATTAAAAATAAAAACCTGCCAGCCCCGTAGGAGAAAAACCTTGTACGTAATGACGAGTTTAAAATGTGTATTTGATTACAGTTTGATTGAGTAATGATGTTCATTATCGCTTGTTTCAAAATTCAGTTTGATCTTTTTACTGTTCATTATTCATAGAACAGATATCAGAAAACCAACGCTGAAACAATTAGTCCGCTAATCAATGGACAGCAAATTAATCTGCAACAATTTTACTAGTATATTAATTCATTAATTGATCGAGCAAAAGTATCAAACATTGACTGTTTGTGTTTTTTCCCCCTACAACCTGATCGCTGCGGTCGGTTAAAATGAACGGGGCGACTGGCGTTTGTGTGTTCCTGACCTTGTCTTTTATGCAATTATTTAACAAGATGAACTATTTACGAACTGTGTGTAGTTTGTCAAGTATAAAAATGTGTTAGTACATTAGTTAAGTTGACTAAGACTGGAAGAGAATACAGCTAACTCCTCAGATACGACAAACGGCAGCGTCTTTTCCCAGCAGCTGCACTGCTGCAAACATGCTCATCTCTCGACCGCGTAGGACGTCAACGTGTATTGTGAGAGTGTCTTCTGTCACGCTGTGTACACGCACACACACACACACACACACACACACACACACACACACACACGCATGCCAGGGTTTGGAAGTGATGCCTGCCTGGCACGTTGACATAGACTGGACTGGACTGGGGCTGTATGCTGCTGTGACAAGAGCACATTCAGGCCAAGACAATGGGGAGCTGCCAGCCTGGGTTGTGTCTGTCTGTGTGTTTGTGTGTGTGTCTGTCTGTGTGTGTCTCTCTTTGCGCCTCGGTCTCAGTCACTGAAGGCTCGAGCACACGCTCGGCCTGTTTATCGCTTTAAACGACTGTGCCGCTGAAGCTGCTTCAGTCGTGTAATTCTGTCACCAAGTTGCCGGTGATGTGGTTGTTGGTTCCAGTGTGTCGTTGTTAAAGGGCGGGTTTCTGGTGTCGGCCCTCTAGTGTTTTTATTGACGCAATTTGCTTTTGTGTGCTGTGCTGCTGACAATTAGGGGGCACTGAATTTGTTGTTGATGACGGTCATCTTTCTCTTCACAATAGACTCACAATGAATCACCAGCAGGGTAAAATCAAGTAAGTTCAGGGTCTGATGCAGGCAGTTCATTTGTTCTGTATTTCAGCTTTATATACGTGTATCGACTAACTTCTCTGTTGTTTCTTTTGTTCGATATCTTTTGATGAATCAAATTATGTTTTTGTTTAACAATAGTCATTTTTTCCTGAAGGGATATTTTGAAATTGCGGTCCAAAAACTCAAAGATATCCACTTCACTGATATAAAACAGAGAAAGGCTCATCCTCACATTTAAAAAGCGAGAACCAGAGAATGTTTGGCCTTTTGGCTTAATGACTGACTTGAATGGTTAATCAATTATAAAAACTGTTGAGAACAATTTGTAGATAGTCAGAAAACATGTTTTTTTTTTAGGTAAAAATGCAAAACATTCTCTGTTCTTAACCTCTTGAATTTGAATATTTGCTGATGCAGTTGGACATAACATTAGGCTAAGTAAACTGAACTTCTTTTTGGGCTGAACGTTCAAACAAACAAGACATTTAAAGATGCCAACTTGTGCTCTGGGATGTCTGAAGTGCATTTCATGAACTTAAAAATATATAGATTGAACACAAATACCTGCTGATCCCTTGATAATAGAGGTAACTGTTAACTCAAGTCCTAAAATGTAGCCCTCGTATACGACCACCTGTTATCGTGTGGACAAAAGGTTCACATTTAGGTCACGCGAGGACTCCCGAGCCAGCGGCCGTCGCTGAATGAAGATCATGAGATTCATTGAAAGCTCTGAATTGTACGTTGACCTTTTGAGCTTCACCATATGTTGTCCTCGAATGTCAAGCGGTGTGCTACTGCCGAACCTCCTGGAGTTCACGTGTACTTGTCCTGACGGGTAGATCATGCAGACAGGTGATTGTAGTTGTTAAACGAGATAAAGAGGATAAAATGCAGAAATGTGTTTTTTTTTGTTGTGCTTCGTTTGTGTCAAAAAGCTCTTCTGACAAATGGGAGGAGAAACTATTGAATGTCATCGGTTTCTGGAGCTTGACTGTTCGTATCAACCCACATAAGTTTTATCTTCGTGGAAAAAAACCCCCCTCCTAAAGGTCCACAGCCGAGTTAAATTAAACCAAATTAGCAGCCTCAGCAGTGAGTCATCCCACGCTGGTAGAGGTGGCAGAGGAGTGCAGATGGCTGTCAGGTGCCAGTGAAAGGGAAATTAGGCCTGACACAAAATTATCTCTCGTCCACGCCTCGCCAAGTCAGGTTTTAAACTAATACTGAGGGACGAAGGAGTCGATCTGCAGTGCAGCAGACTCCTCTGTAATCCTCCTGCTGCTCCACGCGTTGAGTTTGTCCTTTTGTCTCGACGCTCTCTGTGCTTCACTCCTGCATGTTAGAAACAGGAATCTGACTGCTTTGCTGCTATCTCAAAGTGTGTGTGTGTGTGTAAATTTATAATGTGTCCAATACTTTATGATTTAAAAACTAGTAGCTGTACTTGAAGCAAATGTTAGTATGCAAGCAGGCTAAACTAAGATGGCGGAGATTGTAAATATGATGACATCAGCGCGCTCTAGCATTGTAATGTTTAAGTACATCTTCACGGAGCCACTTGTGTGTCTGTGAACTCGCGTTTCCTCGAGGTGCCACATGCAATATTCAGAGCATTGATGGAGCAGCAGACAGGTAAACACTGTTCGCTATGTCAGCACATTTTTGCCTTATAATATGCACTGTTTGCATAGTTTGCACCATTAACTGCGAGACGCCTGCTCTAGAAATGATCCTGATCTTGTATAAAGCACCTTGAATAAATGACTTAATCGATGACAATGATGAGATTGTGGATTTTTGTCTTCCATTTACAAACGAGGAATTGACTAATTTATTCAACACTAATGGAAACTTGCTTTGTAAATAGATTACAGATACAGATTTTGTCAAATAAAAACACACCAACTTGTAATGATCCCTCTTCCTTACCTCTCTTTAACCAGGCTTTGTCTTTTGCTGCAAAATTTGGGGAACATTTTTCTATCCATCTTACTCATGTCACTTTACTATTTGTTTAATCTTTTCATTTCGTCATTCACCTGTTTGGAGGCTTGCTTATAATTATCTGTCTCATCTGCAAGACCGCTGTGTTTGTTTTCTCTCAGAGTCTCAGCATCCACCCACCTCGCCTCGCTCCTCTATTGGTCACCTCTAACTGTCCTTTTCTCCGTTTATTCCTTCCTGTCATTTTCTATCTTCCTCCTGCTTTGCTGCCTGAGCTTGTGACAAATGTGCCTGTTCAGAGGTTAGTGAGGCATCTTTATTCCACACTCGGCCGGGCCATTACATTTAACCCACTTTCATTTTCATGTGGCTCTTCAAGCCAGAGGAGCAGCTCGTTCTCCGGCTCTTTCTCCAACAGAAAGCTTCCTGTCCAACCTCTCTCATCTCGCATCTCACCCAGAGGATGGAGGGAGGCAGGTGGAGGTGGTGAGAGGCGGGAGTTTGTGTTGACCCACCCTCCCTCTTTTAATTTGGAGAGGCATCTGTTAGCAGATTGCTCTCCGGCAAAAGAAAAAGGAACGGGAAATAAAAACAGAAATGCTTAGTATGGGCCATTTATTTCCTACAGGAAATAAATGGGTTTATGGATAGTGTTTCTGTGTAAAACACTTTTTCACTCGGCCCCATCTGCTTCATCTTAAGTCCTAATTGTCTCATGGCACCATCTGTGTGTGAGGGCGGCAGAGAGCAGGAGAGGTCAGTGTGTCTCCATCGATGAGGCCGGTAGTCTTGAGACGGACCGACTGCCCGTCTGTCTGTCGATATGAACCTCACCTCAAACCGTGTTTTCACTTTCTTACCTCACACGAGCTCGACATCTCGCCGTGCAGAAGGAACGGCAACGTTGGTCATTCCAGCAATTTGGTCCCACAGCTGTACAGGATGGGTTGCAGAGACATTTTGCTCGTGAATCTGACTGACTTCAGTGATCCTGTCGCTTTTCCTCCAGCACCACCATGACCTTTACATTTGTAGTCTCTACAATGAGAACGGTACAGACATTCCTGTCCTCCTGAGGATACGTTTTAAAAAAGATTTGGTGATCCCGTTATGTTTTTAAATGCATAACTCGATACCTCATCGAGCCTCAAGCGTGGCTGTAGAGTTTTTAGTCTCGTTTATTATTTCTCCCTTCGCCTTTCTGTGATCATAAAACCTCCACGCTCCCGAAATACAAAGTAAGATAAATACATTTGGGTAAGCTGCTGCAGATGGATATCTATGTGCAGGAGTTTCTTGCCGGTTCCCAGTTCAGTGCATCAAGACCAGACTAGTTTTCAAATAATAGTGGTTCATTTGTTTTTCCTGCTATATTATATTTGCGTTAATGCATTCATTCTGAAGGAAATGAAGCACTAAGTTTTGGATTGAATCGTTTCTTTTTCCACTCTGATTTATTTACAACTAAATGAGTTGACAGAAGAGAATGCAATTTCTTTTCTAATAGTCTTTTTCTCGCATTGAAGCTAAAATGAATGTATATAATATGAACGTATATGTCTGTCTGTCTGTCCCCTGATTACACTTGCAATGTTCATTTGCACTCACAGAGGACGTGCAGCTTCTGGAAGCAAAGAGCCCCACGTTGTTGGGGCCAAGGCATCGTCTGAAATTACCTTATTGTAATTTAATTTTCTCATTTTATCAGCCACAGATTTATGAAGACAAAGAGCTGCCTGTCTTTTATAGCATGCAACGTGGCACTGAGAGCAAAATGATCCCATATATTTTAACACATTTTCGTATAATCTTTGTCTCCCGGTTCAGTATTTGTCTGCAGACGCTTCCAATCTGCTGCTGGGATTGAGCCATACGCGCACAAGAACCAACATTTGTGCAGGCATTAAAATTCAGACTTAAAAAAAATGATCTTGAGCCTGAGAAATCAAGGTCACGGTGCGTCCTACTTCTTCTCCGGGCTTCGTTTGCCTCCGAGCTGATTTCAGCTGAATGTTTAGTTGCGACCAGATGGAGAATGCTGGATGTCAGCTACTTCTGCACATCCCACCAGCGGCTGCTGTCCACATGAGGTCCCAGTGCACGCCGCTCTCTCGCGTTGTGTTTCTGGAGCTTGCTGTGTCAGAACAATGAGGACTTTTAAAAAAAATAGAAAAGATAATTAGCTCGGTTGTAAGCACTATGTTTCAATATGGCGCACCGGGCTGTCGCGAGGAGGAAACAAGAGGCCTCTGTGTCACCAAACCACCTCGGTGTGTCTGCTCTTATCTGACGTCCTTCTGCTGCCTGAAAACCATCTGGTGGTTCGCTCAGGATCCCCGTCACCATTCATTTATCTGTTCGCCGTTGAAATCTGCCCAGACGGCATTCATTGGCAGTGGACTCATGACTTTTTTTAAAATCTCATTTCACCGACGTGGCTGTTTAAGTTGCTCTTTAGTTTGTTTTATTTACGGCCGACAGTTTCCTCCAGGTTTCGGCAATGCATCAGTGGTTCTCAACCTTTTTTCCATTTTTTCAGCCAAGTCTCTCCTAACCAGCGCAAAGCATTTTTGGTTGAAAGAAATATGTATTTTTCTGAATTAAATTTTTTTTTTAAATGTATTTTATTGGAAATTTTACACAATTTTAAATACATACATACATGATTTTTACAGATGGGCAACATTTAATTAACGGACATCTTTTACCCGTTCACTTCATTAAATGAATGGGCTGAATCCATATAATCCAGTAACAACAATAACCAGTGATAAATGACTAGAAATTGCCTCTGAATTCTGCTTTGTAATATTTCTGTTCTTCTCCTCTGTTGAACTCACCTGCTCTGCCAAACAGAGCGGTGTCTGCAGGGATCTCCATCCCACCGCTGAGCTAATTAAAAAGGTGTGTGTGTGTTGTGTGGTGTGTGTGTGTGCAGGTCTTGCCGCGTTGGTTTCGGTGTGTATTGTTGCTGTAAGGTCACTGCCAATTCAGGGAGAGGGCTGTTGTCAGTACAAACACACATACACACACACACCTATATAAATAAATATGACATATACTAAAGGAGACTACAAATGTCAAAGGAAATATAAGGACTTCAAACACAAAAAACTAGCAGCTAAGCTAACTGGCTGAAGTATACAACAAACATGTTTTAATTTTAGTTGTCTGAATTTGTTTGCAAGTCTTATAAAAAACAAGGCTAGTGTCCGATCACAGCGGGCCAATCACCTGAACCCCTGAAGTGCCGCTGGCAGTGTTGTCCAGAACCGCTCATCGTGGGAAACGAAGAAGAGTTCGGTTATAATGTTAGTAAATTCAGAATTCATTGCTGGACTCAGACTGCAGATCCCTGAAGCACCGCCACTGCATGTTTAGGTCTCCAGTAACGCACCCGTCGAGTGAGAAGTAGATCAGATGAGTGGTTCTCAGATATATGTGAAGGATATATACCCACAGAGAGACTATGCTTTAAAGTAAGTAACGCCATCTTTTCCACCAGACATTGTGGTTTTGGAACAGTAAATATACAACGTGGTCACAAGATGGAAACAAGTCCGAGTGTTCATCAGTCAGCCAATGTGATAAATGTCGTCTCCGATGTGAGCGGCATGGGGCAGAAAGACTCAGCCAATCACAGTCGAGCGCTGCAACCTCCAGTTTCACAAGCTTTGATCGTCTCCTTGGTGGCTACCTCCCTCGTTCCCGCCATCGATTTATCTCTCCTCTCCTGTATTCCCTCCCTCCACTCCCCCATCTCCCTTCACACTCCTCCCCTGCTTCTTTCCTTCCTCAGCTCCCTCCATCCCCAGCGTTTATCCCTTTTTTGAAGTCATTTGTCAAGCTCTCCTCTGTTGTCCCTCAAGACCTCCCTTTCTGCATGGAAGGAGTCATGGGGGATTTTTCTAAAAAATCAGGACTCTCTGTAAACGTGTTTGTGTTATTTGCAGAGAGAAAAGAGAAGAGAAAAGGCTGAACATTTTACAGATTGAACTCCAGGTTATTCTCCCCCGCACTCGCACTGTGAGGTGGAGAAAATGGAGGCCAGATAATTAAAGGTATGAATGTCACCTCCTGCCCTAATACTTGTTTTTCTCCACCTCTTTTATAGATTTCTGTGACTCTCTGAGTGACCATGGCCTTCTTCAAGAACAACTTCTGGGTAAGTGTCTGGTAATGAGTTCATATAATGATGAAGATTATGCAGTTGGACACCTGCCTATGATGAAAGATCAGTATTTTAAACTTTGAGCCACATTTTTCTTCTTCACTGTGTGACTGAGCTTTTCGGCCCTGCTGCTCATCAGATATGCACAGGAAGTGCTGTCAGTCACCTGCAAATAATAGACATTGATTTTGTATTCAGCTCCTTGGGGAGCAGTGTCATTTTCATCATTTTTTTTTTAAGGCAGAGATGACGTCTTCATCTGCAGTGTTATTCATGCAAAAGGCTATTTTCTGAAGCAGTTTCAGAGGCTTTAACTTGCTATTACTGATTTCTACATTTCTAAAGCGCTGGAAGTCTTTTCACTTGTTTGATTTAACTCTATGGTTCCTAATATGTGCAACATTGTTGTGTCATTTAGGTCAATAATATACCTGAGTTTCAGTACTAATACCATAAACATGACTTCTTTTTTTTTACAATACCTTAGTTTGGAATTATAAATTTGTTATAATAAGCTACAATCTTCTGGTGGTGAAGGCTGTGGGATGCAGTTGAAAGCTGCAGAAAAAGACAATAAGTGGACTTTTATTTCATGAGAATTGGTGATTTTTGTCCAAAATGTTCAATAGCAATACAAGTTCTTATTAGCTTAACTTGGACAATAATTACCAGACTTATCAGCACTTTCCACATATGTATAAAGTGGGAGGGATCTCTCATTCACCCCCCAACACCACCTTCATACCCGGTGCATTCATCCGCTGTTACAAGGTGTCTTTCTCTCCTTTTAGTCTCCATCCTCATGTTGTCCTCTCTGCACAGCTGGTACATCTATTTCAGGTGTGCCCTACTTCTCCTGCTTTGCCTCATCACACTTAAAAAAGTCCTCAGTGATATTTTAGCAGCTGAACTAATATTCAAACGCAGAAGTGAGACTCGGATTACACATTATGAGGGGAATTTAAGTATCTTTCATAAGATACTTATGTGATTTCTTAGAAATACAAAAAATAACCAGCTGTTCTTCGCGGCGTATAACGTCCTGGTGGCAAATATTTTGTTCAAATTAGGTGCAGCCAGCACAGAAAACAATTTTACATCAATCAATAGCATTAACGAGGCATCAAAAAACATCATCTCTGAGATTTTAAAATGAGTAAAAGATGTAAACACATCACAAAGATGGTTTCACAATAGCTCCACAACGCTGGTCTAGAACTCCAGTCTCCTGGTTGAACACCTTATGTATGCACGTGCGTTTTTAATGAAAATATAATACTGTGAGCAAAGCTTTTTAGCCTTCTAAACATCCATCTATGGTGCATGGATATGGCAGTCCCTGGGCTGTAAGTAGCAAACAGGCAGGAAAATCGGACTGAATTTGCAGGTAGGGAATCCAGCAGAGCGATTGTCACGCAGCAGAATTTCAGCAACTGCCGTTTCTGTATCGCAGAGAAGGTTAAATTGAAGGTTTTGTCACAGTTCCTACCCCTGAAACGCAGCTACGTTTTCTTGGTCATTTAAGCTAATACATGTGATTTGCGTGCCTGCATGGGTTCATACATGCATAACTGTCTCTCTGTCTTCCCCACCCAGCATGCCTTCAGACACAAATAGCCGCGTTATCCAAATCAACCCTTCAGTTAATTACTCGCGAAGCCTCGTCTCGTTGGGCTCAAGAACATTCACAGCCGCTCGCAACGCACGCCGTCCCTTCACATTAACTGTAAGAGCCGTGGTCGCGGCCCACAGGGGGACCACCGGTTGTAATGAAGTGCATCCTCAGCTTTAAGGCACCGTTGAAGATTTAGGAATATAATTTCATAAAGGATTGATTCTGCTTAGTTGTTCTTGGAAGTTAGATTATTAATTTTTAGGAAAGATTCCCTTCAACACATCTGAATTTCAATGTGAGAGATGATGGAACAGTTCAGTTTGTTCATTGTAGAAAATGTCTTTCGGCATGCTCCGTCATATTAAAATAGTTTGCCTCAAGAAGGGACAACCAATAAAGTGTTGTCCCATCTAGATTTCCAAATGCTTTGTCCCAATTTTATACTAATTGTGTTCAGTTAGAACTATGAATAAATCAGTTTTTGAAGCAGGATCCTCAATCTGGTGGCATTTTAGGATGTCAATAATTCATTATTATGGGGACTTGTAAATGGATCTTTAATAATATCTTTAATATTATCCCCATCTCTCCTCCTCACACACAGTGTGTTTTCTCTCTGCAGTGGTGAACAGACCACACACATGTCCTTGTTGTGAGTCTGCATGAGATCCTGGGATAAAATAACTATTTTAAAGAATAACTGTACACCAGCGAGCTGTTCTGCGGCGGTACAGTACCCAGTATTGTTTTCTGGTTATTCGCTTCCTGCACACATCTTTTTTTCTTTCCCTGCCTGCAAAAACAACAGTGTGTTGTCCCAGAAACGCACACAAACAACAGCCAGTGGTTTTTTAAATTTTTTTTATCATTGCTGCTTCTCAGTTTAATGACGCCAACGTCGTCGTTCCCTCGTCACTTTGAGTCATGGGGTTTTTCTCTCGAGGTGAAGAACAGTAAACGCACAGTTTCCCCATGTGTCCCGCCCTCTCTCGCCTCTTCTCTTGTATCTCTCCACCAATTCTTCTGTTCTTATCCTCCACCCTTTTCAGTCTTTTTAAGTTTTTTTCCTCGCAGATCTGTTCCGTGCCAAATGAAGAGCCACGGTAGGAATTGAGATAAGAGTCACGATGTTCATCTTCCAGTGCGTGGAAGAGAAAAAGGGAGTAAAACAAGTGAAATAGGATACTGTCAGTATGATTGTGGGGAGGTCGGAGTGGGTAAAAATGTGATGAATTACCTTTTTAAAACATGTGCTGCATCGACGAATTTCATGTGATTTGTTCAAAACAATATTAATTTGAATATCTCTCATTCGATTTTTCTGGAAAATTAAAACCTATCATGTTATATTTTAATATAATTTAAATGATCGCCAATCATCATCTCATCGGGAACTATCCATAAATATATACTTCTTCCTCTGAAACACGAGCAGGCAAGAATAAAACCGTCTTACACACCAGCAGAGGTGATTATTCTCAGACCGGCCAACACAGCAAATTAGTCTAAAGCCATCAACGATGGCGGGTTGCTGCTACCTGCTCCTGATGTTATTGACACCTCTCTGCTGTGGGGCGGCTCGACCTGCACCGTCAGCAGAAAAAAAAGTTTCTGCGAGTCAGCGAAACGCGCGGCAGTCGGCTGGCCTGATGTCTCGGTGATATACCGTCTGATGCAGGGGGGGAATGTTTCCAGCTTTGCTTTTGACGGCCGCCTGATATATTGCAGCTCCACACTGTGTGGCGTGCAGAGCTGGATCACATGTTATCTGCATGTTGATTCATTTGCAGCTGGTCAAACTTGCTTTGGCGGAAAGGGAATTTGATTTTAAGTTCCCGTGACAATTTTGGCCCTATAGCAACGTAAGAATAATAAAAAACAGGAGATGTTTTAAACCAGCAAAGTCGACTAAATGCAATGTTGAGCCAAAGCCGGATGCATTGTGTTTTTGGGTTATCTGTCTGTAGCATTTGGAGGTCAAAGGGTCACTGTGACCTCACAAAACATGTTTTTGGTAACCACAAGTTAGTAATTATAGTTATATTTAATATTTCACACCTGAACAAAGTCACACAAGTTACATCCAAGTATACAAGAATCACAGAAACATTGTGCAGCCCTGAGAAGCGTAATTGTCTTTTCTCTTCTTGTTCTGCTTCGACGCGTCGTTTCTTCTGACTGAAGAGCCGCGTTACGCAGCAGGAATGTCCTCAGACTGACTGTTTTTGACAAATAGCCAGAAGTAAATGCACCGCTCTGCCAGAGGAAGAAGCACTGTAACATAAAGCCTGAGCCACTTCACTAGTAAAGGGCAGCGGTGGAAGAAGTACTTTTTCTTCTGTAAAAGTAGCACACAGTGTAGAAGTCCTACATTTAACATTTTAATTAGGTAGAAGTACAACAGTGCTGTATCAGCGAGCATCAAAAGTCAAAGTACTCATCATGTAGAGTGACCCATTTCAGAAAAATGCAGGTATATTATTGAATTACAATTATTGATGCATTAATGTGTAAATTACGTTTATTATGTTGCAGCTGGTAGATGTGGAGCTCCTTTTTTTTTTTATTGGAAACACTTCCAGGTATCTTGAAAATTACAAACCTTTTAAATACAGTACTTGAGTCAATATACTTAATTTATCTCCACCATTATGAGTGTTTGAGAGTTTGGATAAACTAAATACTATAGATAATATATTTAGTACTTTTTTGCTGAGACAACAGTGCAGTTGCATTTTCCGATGATGAATGATTTGAGTTTCTGATAAAAATGAAACCGGTTTGATGAACTAGTGTCACCTTCTTCTTCTGTGCTGCAGTCAGCTGATCTAGTGATGCTCACTGTCGTGTGTGTATTACACAGGTTGGGCAGGTTTTCCTGAATATCCAACGTGTGTTCCCTCAGGATGTGCAAACTGTTTCCTAATTTGATTCAGATGTATGTTTGTGCTTCATGCTGGTGTGCACCTCTCTTTGTGTGTGTGTGTTCTCTGTAAGTACATAATGTCCTGATCCATCAGATAAATGGTTTCCATCACAGTCAGTTGTAGTTGCATTTGTGTGTTTTTTTTTCTGTTTTGCATGGCTTTTTTTATGCCTATGCTAAACCAATTGAAACCCCGACCACCATGATGACAAACTGAGGAAGTGAGGGGATCCTCAACTCTTCACAGAGCAATGTCGCCGTTGGATTTACTGAGATAAGATGGATGTAAAGCAGCAGGGAAATTATAATCGTAACACATTTCAACAGATCCCCCCCCCCCCCCCAGCTCTCAGTTGTCTTCAGAAGTCTTCATGAGAAAGTTTCCTCTGTACAGATTTCACCCTCCACCCCTCCATTCCTTCTTCTCCCATCATTCCCCTCATTGTCATGCTAATGGACTCCATCGTGCGTGACCAAAATGGTCAACTTAATTGATAAAAAAGAGGGGAGAGAAGTGGGGGTTTGCATATATCAGACACGAAGCGTTCCCATTCGCTGAATACATTACAGCACTTGTAGACACTTGGAGACACTTGGAGAAGACTTTCCTGGATTGGCAGCTCATATTATGCGCTATCAGATTGTTTGGCATGACTCAGCTGCAAGTTGCTACTTGTGGATGTTGTTTGCACAGTTAGAAACACGCACACTTAATCATGCAGCAGTGTGGTTCTGCATCAGGGAAAAGAGAGCGAGAGAAGAGGGACTCGTCAGTGTGGTCTCTCGCTCGTAATTTCATTTTCGTTGCACCTGCCAGTCTGAGGTGGGTGTTCCCAAACAATGAGCCTTATTATAAAGCTGGTTGAGCTATATTTTAATGTGAGTTATTGACAAATGACATTGTCAGCGAATCCCAGAGGGAAAGCACCAAAACCAACGGTTTGTCTCGCAGTACTTTTCTCTGTACTTTCACGAAACGGCCGTGGACTAAAGTTTTCAGCAAACATTAGCAACACTGGCCCAAATGGAAAAAAGCCTCCAACAAACACACAATTCAATCCAAACGTTCGCTCTCGACTGCTGGTGAAAAGCCAACTGTTGTTGAGAGGGGGAGGGGCTTCAGTAAGGTCAAAACTAAAACTAGAACCTTGACAGTGGCCTGAAAAGAGTGTCGGGATGCCGACAATTAGAAACTACTTCATGCCAAGTGATGATGATGATGATCAAGTCTTTGTGATAAGTTTTCCTGACGAGATAATAGAGAAATATTAGAACTTTTGCAAAAGTTGATTATAAAATGCTAAACGGCTAAACTTATGCTGCAATAAAGTTAAGGCATATAGTGTGTGTGTGTGTAAACTTACATGATGTACATTGGATGGTGCAAGTGTCGGTTCATCCAAATCCTAAAACGACAAACTATCTTGCAGAGATGCAGATAGTTTTGATCCTATAAAGTTTGTGATATACATCGAGTTAAACTTGTGATGATTAGAACTTAACTTGTGGTGCTCAAAACACTGAAAAATGACATTTAAACAGTAAAAAAAAAAAAATCCACAGGATAATTTATCCTTCATTTAATGTGTATAATAATTTTGTGGATGTTATTGGGAGAACTGACCTTTTGAAAACGATGTGACATTTGTCTCAGAAGATGCAAATATTACCTGAACTTTGTTATTTGCTTTTTATCCTGGAAACAAGCTGGAAGGCAGGTGTGCTCAAACAAAACAATCTGAAAATGTCACATCGGACAAACAACTCAGATCTGAAATATATTCAGCTCATTATCACGAGAAAAAAAAAACAGTAAAGTAAATCCACACAGTTGAGAAGCTGAATCTCCAGATACTCTAACAATTCATAGCTTATTAGAATATTTTCAGTTTATCGACCAATGATGTCAAGTGATTTCAGGTGTAATCTGCACACGTAATCTGAGAATGAAGGCAATGTTTCTCCCCCATCTGATCTTTAACAGGGATTTTTTATATTAATGATAAAAAGCCCAACAAAGGTGAAGTCAGCAGTGATGCTGTAGCGGCTGAGCTCGCTCTGTGTTTTGCATCGTGAGTCTGAGACGCCTCCTGTTTCTCTTCTTGACCGCTGGGAGTCTACAGTCCAGTGTGTGTGTGTGTGTGTGTGTGTGTGTGTGTGTGTGTGTGTGTGTGTGTGTGTGTGTGTGTGGTTTTGGGTGACCCTTTGCATTCCAGCCATTCCCTCGGTACCTGGGAAACTGGTCTGTTCTCCTCCTCCGGTGTATTTTTAGGTCCTGAGAAGCAGCTGTCTGCGTCTCTGTCTGCACAGACGTCGCGGCTGTCTCTCCGCTGACAAATGTGTGCGAGGCTCAAGAAGAAACGACGCGGCCTATTTGTAGTCGCGCCGCCTCGGTCCTGCTCTTTTTCTTCAGAGGATGAAGTCTTGCACAGGTGTAGGTCCGTGTGATTACGACAGTGACGGATGGGTGTGAGCTGTTGCTGTCGTCCGGTGTCAAATCTGCAAGGTCGGCAACTTTTCTGTGAACAACAACCTGGCGCTGTGGTTTTTCTCTCATTTTTACATGTTTGCTTTTGCTTGACTATTAAAGCAAACAGCGAGGTAATTTCCAGTGTACAGTAGTTGACTTTATGGTGAAACTTCAGCAAAAAAACATTGTTTTGTCCCCCTGAAATTCATCACAGACGTTGTTTGAACCAAAAGGGACAAAGTGCCAAACTCTAATGAGAGAGGAATATGATTGGTCCTTTTGGTTTCATTGATATTCACCAACATTTAGTCTCGTTTTACACATTTACTTCACTTTAGAGGGCCAGTTACTGTTAATGCATCAGACACCCAAGGTTACCATGCGAGCGCTAAACAAATATGACGGCTGACCCCAACACCGGAAAGCTTTCTAATTGTATATAATCACCAAAAACAACTTTCATGACGTATTTAGTTTTCCAGAAAGCGTCTCTGCAACACATATTTTAAGGTTTATTGATGTTGGTGTGTGGTTTTCAACTCCAGAGCTGGTTCATGAATGTTTTCAGAGCCCAAAATGTTCGTTGAATGTGACGAACACTGAAATGTTTTCCTGGGATGAGTCTGACTGTCTTTAGAGGAACTTCAGTGTCAACAATATAAACAAAAGCAAAACAAAAGTGATATATTACGTTACTGAAGCACCAACTTGTGTGTGTCTTGGCAGGGGGAGAAAAATGCCGGCTTTGACGTGCTCTACCACAACATGAAGCACGGCCAGCTGGCGACCAAGGAGCTAGCCGAGTTTGTTCGCGAGAGGTAAGATTTGTGAATATCTGTGTGGGAGGTGGCGCTCGAGATGGGATTCGGGTGGAGATTCTTGAATCTGTAGACTTGGATGGAAAGATGAGAGACCGTGCCCAGGTTGAAGTACACAGAGATGATGAATTACCAGTTTTGGGGATTGTATGTCCCTCTGTGTCTAACGAGGGGGCTTCATAGTCCGGTCAAAGGAGACGTTCACAAGTCTTTCTTTGTTAAAACTGCTTCAGCGTTCCCTCTCTGCTCTGATCTCCGGCCCTCGTCCTCACCACTGTGCTACTTCTGGAGCACACTTTCCCTAAAACCATCTCTCTCACACACACACACAAGCCTGAGAAGGTGAATTATTCCTCAAAATCAGAGGTTAACATTTTTTTTCCATGTTTGCAACTGCTGGTTTGCAACTGCACGGTCGCAATATGTTGAGATATTGAAATCAAGGTGATGTATCTCCATGAAGTGTTAGTAAAATTAATTATTTAATGCAATCCGAACAGTCGGGTTTGCGTCATCACAATCCCTGTAACATGCAACATCACTACAGGATTTATCTTTTTAAAAGGATTTAGCTGGAAACCTTAAAAAGTGCCCGAGACGAGTTCAAACAACTCATTAAGCAAATTAGCTCAATTCGCCAGCTGGCTACAGCAGATAAAGTCTGTTAGCATCTAAACAAAGAGCATGTTTTTGTTTCCCTCTGAAATCGAAGACGCATTGTTTTAAAAATGACCGTTATCATCGTGAAGTACATTAACGCTGTGCGACAACTGAACACTTAACAGGCGCACAACAGCATCTTCGGGGGAAGTCCATTATCGAGTTAAAACGGTCTTCTCAAAGTGGGTAGTTGGCTTTATTAAAGACCCGCTCCTCTAATTAGGAGCTCATCAGAGAGTAAATGAAGGGTAGTCATCAGGGTCCTGCAGGATTGTGTTCACCTCCATAGCTGGAAGTGAACACACACAGGAGCCTCTGTCACACCAGAGATATAATCCTGACATTGATTCAGCGCATGTGCACATTCCTCGCGGGGGAAATTCACTTATCCGATCGGACGGCGGCAGAAAACAAATCAGCCGTCAGGAAAATGAAATTGCATCGCAGGACGGAGGAAAGAAGATTGTTTTGATAAATCGTCTCTCTCGCCACTTGATTTTTTTTTAAAAGGTTGTTTTGATAGAAGACGCCGTATAAAACACCGAGTTAAAGTACCGCAGCGACTCCAACCGCGTTCTCAAGGTTCCTCAGAGACGCTGCAGTGAGTCACCGTGCGCCGTAATGGAGATGTATTGCTGCTCCTGGTTAGCGGGACATTGTGGATAGTGGGTGCACAACAGCTCTCAGGTTTGACTAATGCAGAATTGATGCATTTAGAATGAGTTAACGCATCAGCTGATGGAAAATATGCAACTATTTTGGGAATCAATTATTCGTTTCAGTCATTTTTCAAGCCAATAGGCCGAACATCCACTAACTTACTGTCTTCTCTTTGTCTATTATGAGCGTAAATCTAATACATTTGGGTTCTGGGCTGTTAACAAAATTGTGACATATAAGAAGAAAATATTTGAAAATGAAAGTATTATTTTTTCCATTAATGTCTGCATCACTTGTTTATTGTTCATGATTTCCTGTAGCAAGTCGTTCTGTTCCCCCTCAGGATATTTGGATCAATACCCCTTCCTTCTTTCTCTTCAGGGTCAACAGATGATGGTTATTAAAGTTTCATGCCAGCCTTGCAAAACAAGTACATCTTCATTTAAATGTGGCTCATTGTAATGCTTTTCCAACACTGATGAAAATGAATCTTTATCCGTCTGACTCTAATCTAAAAGTTTGGGACAAAGTAAGCTCCAGATAACATAACATATGAGGCCATTAGCGGAGGCAATAGCTTTGTGGGGAAGTGCTATCCGACAACATTACATTCACCAGTCCAAACGTTATTTAGAGGAATTTATATTTTAAAGAATGCACACAACTTCACTCTCCCTGTCGGGTTACTGGCAACTTTACGGGAAGAACTAAAGGAACGAGACTATCTTCTGCGAGACACACGCACATAAATTAATATATGTGACGTTTGTTTTTGCAGCGCTGCTATTGAAGAGACTTACTCCAAATCAATGAGCAAACTGGCCAAGATGGCCAGCAATGGAAGTCCACAGGGGTGAGTACCTCTGCGAAGACGGGACAGAGCAGCTCGTCCTCGACCACTATGATTGAATTCACTCTACTAAAAGGTGTTGGCTCCTGTATTTAAACATGTTGTGGTCATATGGCTGCATATGAGATATGAATGAGTACCATCTGCATCGCCAAATGTTAACATGATTAATGCCCTCTTCTCTATTTAGCCTGTTTTAATACATATGTGGTGTTTTATGCAACAAATTTCCCTCAAAACAGTAAATGTATACATCTAGTAAATGACAAAAAGACAAATAATGTAAATAAATTGCTGCAAGTGACTGCAGAGCGGCTATTGTAGAGCACATTTTGCCATTTAAAAGCACTAAGAACATATTTATATTCTTCTTTTTTACTAGGAATGATCATTAACGCACATATTTTTGCAGGAGTTAAAAGGTTTTTTAGTTCTTCCTCTTTGGTAATGTCTTATTTATTATTTTGGGCTCCTCTCACTGTTTTGAAGTCGACAGGATTCATTCCACATCCTGATGAAGTAGATTTTTTTTAATGTTAAACTCGTAATAAATCAAACCAAAAAGATGCTTTTTTCTACTTTGAAATTAGATTGTTCCTTATTTAGTATTGACTGTTAAAAAATACATTTCACATCGTCAGAAAGTCTTGTTTTTACTGACTCATCATTTTGCCGCCACCAAACCTCCACAAGCCCACATATATACATATTTTTATATATACACAAACTACATTGTGGTGTGCATACTCTTAATCTCTCCATGTCTTTGAAAACAACTTGTTTATTTGTCATAGTTTCATACACAAAAACGTCACAACCCTTTACTTGCTGAAACAAAACTTCGTTTTTACAAACTTTGTTGAGCAAAGTCTTGAACAAATAACATTTCCACATGTCCACAATTTGACTATTTGTATTATAATGCATCTTCAATGAAGAGAACATCTTCTCTGTGTGTGCTTTAAGCATGTGTGTGTGTGTGTGTGTGTGTGTGTGTGTGTGTGTGTGTGTGTATTTTCTAGGACCTTTGCTCCCATGTGGGATGTGTTCAGGGTGTCTTCAGACAAACTAGCCCTCTGCCATCTCGAGCTGATGAGGAAGATGAACGATCTCATTCGGGACATCAACAAGTACGGAGACGAGCAGGTCAAAATCCACCGCAAGGTATGAACGCAGCTCTACGATCACAGTGTTTTCCCACCATCCTCACCGCAAACTGGCTGATTTTATGTGCCTGTGCGTGTTTTTCCGTGAAAATAGATTTTCTCATTACTCGCCCTTCATCGAGACCCCGTCATTCTGATCTAATTCATCTCGTAGAAAATCCCATTACTTTATGGTAATTGGTGCGTTTTCCCCTCTAAAGTACGAGGCTGATCTTTACAGGATGTGCATGCGATGTCTTTTACTTTGTGTGTCTGTGTGTGTGTGTGTGTGTGTGTGTCACCCAGACAAAGGAGGAGATGGTGGGAACCGTCGAGGCGGTGCAGGCGCTGCAGGTTCAGAGCGGCCACCTCCAGAAGTCGAAGGAGGGTTACCACGCTAAGTGTTTTGAGCTGGACCGGCTCAGGAAGGAGGGGGCGCCCCAGAAAGAACTGGAGAAAGTTAGCAACAACTTCCTCTATTTTTACATTTGTTGTCAACACAATAAAAGCTAATCAGTGTCCTTTTAAAAGGATATTAGAGGGCGAGTCACACAAATTGGGGGGAAAACAACTATACAATAGTATCATAGTCTTCTGTTCACGCTGCTCTATTTGTAGTCTTTGTGGCGCAGACGATAAACAAGTACAAACATGTGTGAATGAGTTTAATCGCAGCCAGATATTAACAAACAAAAGTCCCTTAAAAGGCTTTTGAAAGGGAGGACCGGTCCTTTAACGACACGTCCTATTGCAGAAGAGAGTCACTTATAGTCAGTGTTGGGCTTGATATAATATAAATACATGTTTAACAGCAGATGGAGTGTGATTGTCATGTTGTTATTACACAGTCTACATTATAGTCTTTATTCATAATAATACATCAGTGTTATTCCTTTGCAATGCAACACAATATTAGTACCAATGTGATAATTGGTAAATAGTCTTCTTCTCTCTCAATTTCATAAAAAGCAATCCTGTCAAAAAAAATCCTGTTTTACACTTGCACTCTACTTTTCATCGCGGTTAAATGAATTATTTAATTAATCCTGACAATTATGGAAAACAACTCTGTCAAAACGGCTTTTCTCTCCCGACGTCCACTCTGGGAATAAATTGCTCGCTTTTGTTTTGAAAACCGCCGACTGAATACTGAATGGAGCGGTCGTAATCACGGGGTTATGAATCGTCCTGATTGACTCACTGAGCTATTCATATTTATTTCAGGGTTGTGAATGAGAATATCCGGACGTGAAGGCCATCATTATCCTTTTTCCTTTTCTCTCTCTCTCACTAGGCGGAGCTGAAGTCTAAGAAAGCGGCCGAGTCGTTCGCGTTGTGCATCGAGAAGTACAACCGCGTGGGCGGGGAGTTTGAGCAGAAGATGAGCGAGTCCTCCCAGGTCAGTGCCGACTCCGGCTGGGCCGAGGGCCACTTTCTTCTCGCTCATATCCGCCCTCTGATGTGGTTTCATGCATTTATTCTTCTCTCTTCTTCATCTTTCTCTTAATCTCAATGACTCACCCTCTTTGTAACCTCCCACTACACAAGAACGCCGTTGTGTCCTTTCATTTATCCTCCTATCGCGTCTTCTCCCCCCCCCAAAAAAATGGAAAAACCTCAACCCCCGACTCCTCTACACCCACCTGCTCGCGCGTCCTGACCCTCGCTCATTACCTTCAATCACTGCCTCCACACTGCCATGGTTACCGCTGCTGTTTCCATGGAGATCTTTAACAAACCCCAATGTGTGTGTCTGTGTTTTTACATTTGAAATGACTGAAATCCCTGTGACCAATTATTTCTAATCAACAAGTTTTGAGGGGGAAGAATCGGTCATTAGTATAACGGGCTATGTTGTTGTTCCTGAGAGAGGAACAAAGATGAAATGGAGGTAGACGAAGTGAATAACCGATAATCCTCACGCGTAAAACTCGAGGAGATCACAAGATAAGTTCTTAAAAGGCACCTTTAATCCCTGTAGCCTGGTGTTTTTGGTCTGGATCAAGGGAAGATGAAAGAGACAATGTGGGTCAGTTGTTGAAAAGGAGTCGATGCGCTAAAAAGATGATGGAAACACCTTTGCCAAATCAATTTTGACTCAGTCAACATCAATCATGTGGGCTAAATGTTTGCTGTCTTTGCTGTCGGCGTCTTACCGAATGGTTGCGTAATGTGCGATGGTTGTCTTTGTCTCGGTACGACATGAAGCGTTTCTGAGACGAGCTGACCTGAAAGAACAAGGACAACTCGCCCAATTGAAACAAATTCTCTCCATGTGTCTTTAGACGTGTTAGAAACAGTTCAGAAAGAGACAGCGCACTAAAAGTCTGTTTCCTGAGTGAGTTGTTTAACCTCAGTCTCTTGACTCCTATGGAGGAAGTGAACGTGAACACATACAGAGTGTTTGGCTCCAAAGTCATCAAAGTCAATATTGATATAAATAGATGACAACTTGAGGTAAAATACAATAAATATGCTCTAGAGCCCGCATCAAGATTTTTTTTATGTGTGTGTGTACATATGTATGTATATGTGTGCGTGTATGTGTGTGTGTGTGTGTATATGTATGTATGTGTGTGTGTGTGTATATATATATATATATTTATATTTATTTATTTATTTTTATATTTATTTATTTATTTTTATATATGTATTTATATATATTTATTTATATATATATATATATATATATATAAATATATAAAAATAAATATATAAATAAATAAATATATATATATATATATATATATATATATATATATATATATATATATATATATATATATATATATATATATATATATATATATATATATATCGGTCTTTATTGCTGTTAAATTGTCCAACTTGCATTCGACGAATCTTCGAGCAAAATAAAGAAATGTCTAAAACTACAGATTAGTCTGAAATATCTTTGAGAAACTGGCCTCTGGAGTCGAGGCGCACGTCGGATGAGAATGAAGCGCTGAAGGCTGACAGCAGTTTGGACTCTTTACAGTTTAAATGGAGAAAAGAAACTGGCAAAGCTCATGAAGTCTCTTCTCAAATAGAAGCCGCTGGCACGATATCAAGACATTTCCCCTGAACCAGACGGCGACAAATGAGTCGGCTGAATTAGAAGCAGGATCCAACTTAAACACTAAATCCTCTCAAATTATCGCTGGTTTACAGACCTGGCAGCTCCTGCTGGCCGGCTGCTCCTCTGTCGCTGCCCCTGGAGCCGCACGCCTCCTTTTTAAAGCCTAGTTTCACTTTATTGTATATATGTAGCGTTTACAGTTTCTGTTTAATTTGAATGTGGTTGCAATTTATTTTGTATTAAGAGACTTTTTAACACAACAGAAACAAACTGCAATAAATGATAACAAAAAAAGATACTACACACATGTTCAGGTTATGTTTGTTGATAATAAGCTGATGAAAAGAGGCTGATCATTAGTTGTTGTCTGGTTTTGTGATCCATCGCATTTGCTTTTTTCAGCAACTTAAAGAAACATCTGTGCTTTAAAGTGGATTTCACTGAAGCTTTGAAGTAATGTGGTTGGTTTGGTTAAAGTAGCACAATAGGTCAGAAAGATAAATTAGCGTAGAGTGGATTTCTGAAAGTTTTTTTTTCTTCTTCTCACTGTGTGTGTGTGTGTGTGTGTGTGTGTGTGTGTGTGTGTGTGTGTGTGTGTGTGTGTGTGTGTGTGTGTGTGTGTGTGTGTGTGTGTGTGTGTGTGTGTGTGTGTGTGTGTGTGTGTGTGAGCAGAAGTTTCAGGAAATCGAGGAGAGCAACCTACGGCAGATAAAACAGCTGATCAAAGGTTACTCCCACTCCATAGAGGACACCCATGTTCAAGTTGGACAGGTACGCTGTAGCCGACATCGACCCCGACTCACTCGACGTCTCTATTTTGTTGTATCTATATTCACTTTTTTCACCACCCAAGGAACTCTTGTGCCCATTGAATCAAGTCCCATCATTGCAAACACATACGGCATTATCACACAGAGCTTTGATAGCAAAAACTAATCATCTTCATGTCAACCTTTTCTAACACTACAAGTGTTTTTTTAAACCCGCAGGTCCACGAGGAATTCAAGCAGAACGTGGAAAACATCGGCATCGATAACCTCATCCAGAAATTTGCGGAGCAGAAGGGAACGGGCAAAGACAGGCCAGGTAGAGCGCACCTCGCCGGGGGGAAATTAACATGTAACGATAGATATATGAACACACCCACACGGACAACAGAATAATCCATAGTGACACAAAGCCGCGAGTTCAACTGCCTCTCATCCGCAGCGGTGGTCGGCTTTGAGGAGTACATGACGGCTCTGCCACCGGAAGGTGGGAAGAAGAGCCGAGCGAAAGCCTTCAGGATCCCCGGCCTCGGCAAGCGGGACAAGGAGCCGGACTCTACGTGAGTGTGTGCAGAAACACACACACACACACACACGCACACACGTGTCCTCGTTCTTTGTTCCTGGCTTCAGTTTGGTTAATTATTATGAAACGTGTTCTGTATTTTGTATTTGCAGAGACTCTGCTGTGATGGAGACACCGGTGAGTATCTGATACGACTCACTAAAACACGGCGGTGTGTGTGTGTTTTATTCGGCAGGAGGGGTCACATACAAGTGTGTGTTTGTGGAACGAAGTTACGCGGGAAAGTGTGTGTGTGTGTGTGTGTGTGTGTGTGTGTGAGTGAGATATTGACTTGACTGACTGTGGGGTTTCCCAGGTTTATTCTGGTACTTCTGAGAAGAGTTTTTTTAAGATGCGTTGGCAGCGACAGTGTAACTGTGCGCGTACATGTTTCTCTCTCTGTGTGTGTGTGTGTGTGTGTGTGTGTGGTGCGTGCTTTGGCCATCTAACAGACTGATGTGACCCAACGAGTCCATTCACCTTCTAAGTTCAATAATAATAGTTATTACCGAAAGAAAAATCTGTAAAAGTTGCATTAATACTGAATGTTGCTTAAGGTAACGCAAAAAAACGAGCTCACACATCTTCGCCTTATACATTTGTTATTATGATCAATGTGTTTTCTGTATCGATTAAGAAATGTCTACTTAGACATGAAGCAGACGAAGTGATCGTCTCTTCGGAATCGAGCTCCTGCTAAATAATGAGGTTTAACTCGACATAAAGCAAAGAGGAGCTGCAGATTCAAGACATAATTCATCACTACGAGCAACACCTTTCTCATTATCACACTTTTTATTTTTCATATTTATGTAATTATCATTTATTATGTGTTATACTGTATGTTTACTATTTAAATGTATTCATCTTATACAACATGGAGCTGCTTTAAATCGATGTAAATCTAACTGTACTCAAGCTTCTCCTGCAGTTATACTTTTTCAATTTTCATTCACTGCGATCTGATACAAATCGTGTCATCAATGGCTACATGTGCACTTGACCTACTGAGGTCTGTTTACTGAAACGGGATGTAATCAAACACCATCTGTACGCGGCCACACTCTGTCTAGAAATAGCCGCTCCCACGTCGTCTGGACTGTGAAGCCGGCCTCCCTCGCGTCTTATTTTGAATATCGTGTGACTGCAGCTGACGTGCGTTCACACGTCCCGATGATTTAACTCGGACCGAGAGTCCACCTGCATCTTCCGTCCGTTGCAGACTCGCACCGACAACATTGTCAGCGTCTGTTTGTTCTCACACACGCTGTTGGAAAGCTCTCAGCGGTGCACGTCTGTAGTATCTGACTGTAGCAGTGAGTCCTTGAACAGTGTGACGGTGCACTTCTGTGTGTCTAGATGAGGATGAAGTACCAATTTGTCTCTGTGTTGCTGGTGACCCAGCTGGTGTCTGACTTACTCTCTTTCGTGTGTGTGTGTGTGTGTGTGTGTGTTTGTGTGTGCGTACAGAATTCCCCCCTGGAAGTGGACGATGAGGGATTTGTCATCCGAGCTGACAGCACGCACAATGATATCCTTTTTTTTTTTCAACTTGCACTTGTTTCGCCGCGACAATTCAACTCAATATTTATTTCTAATCATTCTTTGTTTTAGGTTAATGTTTGTGCCACGTTGTGAGTACAATGACATAGATGAACATGAGTCTTACTAAAGATCTTTTGATGATATGATGCAGAGTGCTGTCCAACACACACGTAGGTCTAAAATCTCCCATAAGTCTTCAACTGGGTGATTTTAAAAGACATAACAGGTTTTATTTTAGTTTGTCATCTGTCTGTAAATCACAACTAGAAGCTTTTGTTGTATTATTGCTTTATTAATCTGCCTTTTTCTTTCTTTTGTTTACGTAAAGTGCCCTATACAAGTTATTCATCCCCTTGGAAGTTATGTTTTATTTGTTGCTTATTTAGATAATTTGTAGGGATCTTTTTTGACTTTATAATTGTATCACCGTGTGAAAATAAACATGAACATTTTGTAAGTTATGATTTAATGTTGTAACACAATCAAATATAAAAACCTACAGCCGGGATGAATACTTTCTATATAGGAACTGTGATTCTTGTTGTATCCTTTGGTCAGTAAAATATGAAATATGAACACATCTTAACGCCCATTATAAGTTATGTCTTATTTTTTTAATTGTTATTTATTGGTGGCCAAAGTATTACAGTTATATTAACCACAAAAACATTATTTTAAGCCGATAGTATTAGTATTTTACTTAATATATTGGATCATTTTGATGAATTAAATCTGGATCTTAATGCAAACAATTTTTTGTATGTTTTAAAAAAGTCTTTAAATTTCACTTCAGTTGGAAGCTGAGATTTAAGATGTCTGAAGGATTTCACAAACTTATCTCCTTCCCATTATAGACGCAGTTTTCACCAAATTAAACCTCATGAGACCACTGAAAAGACTCTAAAAAGGCATCTAACTAAAGCAGAGGCGTTTTAAAATGAAGCGTAATCTGGAGTTTGGAGGTGAGAGGCGGGTTTAACCAATTTATTAACACAAACGGCCACATTCACGGGCTCATTAATTGTGGGGCCCCAGACGATAATAAAGGTCTCTAATCTGTTTGTTGATGCAAACGACTGGATGCATCCCCCTCGTTACAGAGAGACGAGGTAAACGCCTATGATATATGAATGAATTGTCCTCTTCACCTCGCGCTCCAGCTCTCCTCCATTTCAGGAAAGTCTTTCTGACGTCGTCATCGAGCCGTCCGCCTGCACCGAGTAAACGGCTGCGCGTGTCCCTCGGTTTTCTCTGAATCTTCCAGTGAACACAAACGCAGCTCACACAACGCGACGCAGCTCGTCCACGTGCAGCAGAGAGCCGGCCGAGCAAAGAGGAAAGGGAGGGCACTTCTGTTGGGGGCGATGGTGCAGCAGGATGTGGCGGTTTGGCTATTTGAAGCTCTGCAGCAGTTGCCTCCAGCACACACTGCGGTGTGTGTGTGTGTGTGTGTGTGTGTGTGTGTGTGTGTGTGTGTGTGTGTGTGTGGCACTCTGCTTTCTTAGTGATACATTACATTATTTGCTCTTCGTAGATCTGGTTTTTCTTGGATTCTACTCTTTTAACATTGCTTGATGTTGCTCCTCAAAATGCTCACGCAAATTAAAAATAATCTGTATAAAATGAAGTTATATGTCACGCAGTACTTTAGTCAGAGTATCAAATCAGTGATTTATACTTAACTCTTATCATTGCAGCATTCTATTGACTTTTAATTGCATACTATTGATGCAAATCAGTTGTATGAATAAGTCTGCAGTGATTAAATGTGATATTTACGACACTTTAAAGAGCTGTTTTTCGTTAACAGGCGCTCAATATTGTTTCCCTTATTGCTTTGAGAAACAACAGTCGTGCTCAGCAATTACGCTGCGATACCTCTCACTTTTGTAATATTGCAAAAGGTCTTTCTCGTAAAATATTATCCATTCAATATAATGTTATGTTTGTCTCTCTGATGGCTAACAGCGCTCTCCTAGCTTGCCAAACAACATGACGTTTCCATTCCTCGCTTGTTCTCCTTGACCGTCCTCTCTGCTTCACGCTGCTCCGAGGAGAAGGAGAACAACTTCTACTCCAGCGACTCCGACTTCGACGACGAGGAGCCCAAGAAGTTTCACATCCAGATCCGGCCGGTCGCCAGCAGCAGTCGCAGCAACTCCGCCGCCACCGAGAAAGAGCTGAAGGCCACCGTCGGGGCGCTCACGCTGCCGCCCAACAGAGCGGTCCGGCCACAGGTTGTGTTTTGTTTTTGTCGCGTTGTGCGTTTTCTCAGGATCTCTGACGAGACACGAGCGATTCGCGAGACATGCAGACATCTAAAACTGTGGAAAATATTCCTTTTGCGTCCTCATTAGTTAGATTTCCTAATAATAATTCCTGTTTCTGACAATCCTCATGGAAAAAACAAACTAACAAGTGATAAATCCGATTAACAAGTTTTTGCCTGTCGTCAACATCAGATGTATTTGTTTCACCATCTTTTTGTCTAATAACCTTTCAAACCCATCACTGTTCATTCATTGCAATACACATGAGCTCTATATATTATATTGAGCCCTGCTGCTTTAAATACCCACTAGAGACCTAAATGCATGTTAATTCATAGCTGAAAATAATCCTAAATAAGCACAATTTAATACCATTTGACTGACTAAAATCTACATGGTCCAGTTGTAGGAACAAACATCTTAGTCCTAATAATTAGGAACTCTTAGTCTTAAAGCAGAGCGCCACAGACGAGGCAGGGGAGTCAGAAAGAAATGAATGAATGACTCCGTCTCTCAGTATTTTCTGTCTTTTTTTTTTTATTGGATATTTATTGGAACAATACTTTCCTTTTCTTTCTCACGAGTCCTCTGTATTGACCCAATCTGTTCCCCTTCTCTTCCAGGTGTCAGTCAAGCGGCAGCTCTCCAGTAAGTTTATGTTTTTGGAGTCATTTTTGTGTTCGTTAATCTGTAACACGTCTTTCTCCTGCAGCGTAACGCAGTGAGAAATATGCCGCATGTTGTGTAGTCTGTGTCGAGTTTTAGTCCAGACTTCTGAAAGCTGTTGTCTTCTGCAGGAAACTCGAGTACGGCAGGAGGTCGATCAGAAGAGGGCGAAGTGGCCTCCCACAGGGGTGAGTCTGGTTTTAGTCTCTCATGTTCCATATATATCTATATATATATCTATATATAGATATATATATATATCTATATATAGATATATATATAGATATATATATAGATATATATATATAGATATATATAGATATATATATATATATCTATATATATATATCTATATATATATATATATATATATATATATATATATATATATATATATAGATATATATATAGATATATATATATATAGATATATATATAGATAGATGGATAGATAGATAGATATAGATCTATCTATATAGATCTATCTATATATATATATATATATATATATATATATATATATATATATATATATATATATATATATATATATATATATATTATTCAATTAATAATCAGAAAATAACTGAAAAAAAAAACTATTTTGATATATGGAAAATTGGGCTGTGGGACTTTGTAACCGGCTTGTTTTTTTAGCAATTTCCTTTTTCATGTTTTATAGATGAAAAGAGGAATCGTTATCAAGAAAGTTATCTGCACAAAATAATTATTAGTTAGGATTAAACTGTAATGAAAAAAAGATTATCATCAGTCACTTCTTGTTTAAGTGTTACCTGCAATGGAGGTTTGACGTTTCTATCCTCACATTTGTTTGTGGTTAATTTGAAAATGATGAAGCCCGTTCCTCACATCGAGGATTAAAGTAATGTCTCGTTGCGGCGGCGTCTCTCTACCTGCAGCCTGTGTAGCCATGGTTCCCTCTGGACATAACATCTACAGGCTGAACTCGCATGAAACAGCCACCCTCCATTACTCACACCTGGCCCTCTGCTCGTGCTCCACAGCGTGTCTTTATCACAGAGAGGTTTGTTATCCGCCATCGGCTGAGGCCGAATGCTGCAACCTGCTGCTTCACAGCGGCGGGGAGTCTCTCTCGCTTCAGACCAGAGGCAGCGAGATTAACGACGAGTGCCTGATTTTTATTTTTTTTAAAGCAGTTGCTCTGCAGCGGCGGCTGGAGCCGAGTGAGACCGGTCTAATTGCTGGTATTTATCACGGAGACGGTAATGGCTAATAGGTTTTCCCTGACGTCGTCCCATCTCAGTCGATCTCGGCCTCCCATCAACGCTGTGATGAATACACCACGCTGCTGATTAGTCCCGATGAGGGAACTTTCTCTGCAGTGAGCCACTGTATCTAATTATGTGTGTGTGTGTGTGTTACAGATGGAGAGCAGGAGGGTCTACGCAGGTCCACCTCCAGTCCTGATCACAGCAGGTGAGATTGCTTTTGCGGTCTGTCTCTTCAGTGGTGCGGAGAGGGAGACACATTCAGAGCTTCACTCGTGTCGTCGGTGGCCTTTTCAGAGGTGTCACATTTCCTTCCTCTGTGTCACCGTCTTCGTTATATTTTTATCTCCGTCGCCTAACTTCTCAAATTTGTTCTTTCCTTCGTCTTTCATCCGGCCCACAATAGTGTTTCAGGGGTCTGGCTTGCCGTAGGCGTGTACCTGTTCATGCTGGAGCTGGTGGACGGGGTTTATTTTAGGGCTCTCTGCAGGCCAGTCAAGTGCTTCCAGTTTTAAGCTGGAAGCCACTGTCGTATTTAAACAGAGGAAAGTCTTCATCAAGCTGTTTCCACAAAGTTGGTAGCACTCTGTTGTCTGAAATCTAATTATATGCATACATATTACCTTTAATTGGAACCAGTGAGCCAAGCTCAGGAACCTAATGCTAAATACCTAATGAGGAAAGAAGGATGGATGGATCAATCTCCAAGGGGAAATGTGTTGTCAGAGGTTGATTGTTTCAATTTTATTGTGCCAGTTTTCATAGAAATGTTGTTTTCATGCTCAGAACGGACACAGCCGGTCCTCATGAAGAAGGGTGACGCAATGATGCAGTAATCATTAATATAGATAGATAGATAGATAGATAGATAGATAGATAGATAGATAGATAGATAGATAGATAGATAGATATAGATGCACACTCTCAGAGCGTTTCCCCTGAAAGGCATTCACGGGTCACTCCTCCGTCGGGTTTGGTTTCTCTTCTTCTTCCTCCATCCTTCATAATCCATATTGGATTAGCTGGTGCCTTTCATTAATAGACCAGGAGTTTCTACGCTTCAGGCACTTATTCCAATCCTCGTCTGAGAGATTTCTACCCTAAAATCTGCCTCGCAGGTTAAGATTTGATTGTGGGAGCTTCATAGCGCCTTGTAATAGGTCGACACATCTGAATGCTGTTTTTTGTTTTGTTTTTTTGCTTGTTGTGTGTGTGCAGTTTCACAAGAGCTTTGTTTTTGGGAACTCTGTAAATTCCATTGTGCATTTCTTATCTGCAGATATTCATCTTTCAAAGGATTCATGCCCACACATCTGTTCCCGCTACATCCCCTCTCCTCCGCACAGCTCTCTTAATCACTCCTTTCCTCTCCCTGATCTTGTTTCTCATCCCCTCCTTGTGTTTGTTACCAGGTTGAGTTCAACAGCGTCCGGTTCAGACAGTCTGTTCGGCCCGCCGCTGGAGTCGGCCTTCAAGTCCAAGAGCTTTGACGGTCGGGAACAAATCAGAGAGCCGAGCGCTTTTCGTGCGTCTAAATGTAAGAAGTTGTGTATTTTCGTTCTGTTTGCATTGATAGCGATCGCCAGAGGAAGGAAACGGTCCGAGCACGCCGAGATGTGCAGCATCTTCAATGCCCTGATAGAAATGTCTTTACACGTTGAAATTAAGCCACGTTCAAGAAGGGAACATGACTAAATAAACACTACTCAGTTGCAGCCTAGTCAATTTGCTATAAATGGACCCTGAATCGTACCAAGTGTACAATATGAGTCAGATGAGGACTTAATCGTCTCCAAATAAAGGCCGGATATCATATCAGTGAGCCACTTCTTGAAAAAAGGACTACAGGTTGATTTATTTCCCCTTCTAGCTGTCATCTTACAGAACATTCAAACCTGTTCAGCGTTCAGAAAAACCCGAAGTACACATCTCTGGGTCAAATCTTTTCCCAATAATTATGAAATGCATTAAATTTTCCTTCCGAGTCCATAAAAGATTAGTCTTTTTTTTATACATATGTCCTATGATCCTATCAAGTCTGGTCATTTCAAAGTGTACTAGCTAGGAGTCTCTTATTAATGGACGTCTTTAATCCTCCATCCCATCATCCCAAAGCTCATCAGATAACTCAAAACCAATTTCCAAGCCTCGCTTAGATGATTAAAACAGATGTTTCCAGGTAGGTGATGTGTGACACTGAACCAGAGACTGATTCACAACACTTCTAACCTGCTGGAGACAACTAGGAGAGGCACCAAATGAGGCTGTCGCTGCCTAAAAAAGGGTTTGATGAAAAGGTCTCTGAGGCTTTTTGGTACTGGAACTTTCATGAATATTTAAATGTGAAGTCCTCGAATATAATATGACCCCCATTTTTCAAAAATGCAATATCCCGAAACTAATATTGTGATATTTGTGGGGGCCGAATGGCAACTAAGTTTTGTTCATTCAACTTTTGTGTACTGAAACTTCATTTCACCACTGAGTTCTTTGTGTTCTGCGTTGTGTTGATCCCCCTTGTATTGTGTGTTGTTGTGCGTGTGTCAGATGCTGCCTTCTCGTCCGATTCCTCCTCTCCGGAGAACGTGGAGGACTCCGGCCTGGACTCGCCTTCCCATCAGCCCCTCGGTCCCTCGCCCGAGCCGGTGGGTTGGGCGGCCTGGCCCCCCGTGTCGCAGAGTAAAGAGCAGATGCAAACGCTGGGACGGCCCGCGGACCCGTTCCTCTCCGCTTTCCGCGACCCGTCCCCCGGTCGCAACCCTCACCTGCAGGACGCGCCGGCGCCGGCGCCCGCCAGCGTCTGGTCCGTCGCCTCGTCGCGTCCCTCCCGCGTCCCCCCGCCGGACGTGGACCCCTCGTCCGTGCGGTTTCCCGCTTTCCCCCAGTCCCTCCCCGCGGCCGAGGTGGAGTCGTCGGTGTGGAACTGCAAGCACATCCCCCCCGAGGACCCCTTCCTCGCCGCCTTCGAGCGGTCCGTCACGCAGGAGACGCTGAGCCTGTCGGACGCGTGGGCGCGCCCGCCGCCTCGCAACGCCCAGGAGGGCAGGCGGACGGACGGGCGCGGGGACGCGTTCTCCGCCGCTTTTACCGACACCAAGACGCTCCCGACCTCCTCCTCGTCCTCCTCTTCGTCCTCCTCTCACCGTAAAGACAGAGACAGGAAAAGAGACCCGAGCCTCCCTCCTCCCGTCACCTCCGATGACCCGTTCGCAATCACGATGATCGGCAGCCCGACGCACCAGACGTCGCTGGCGGCGGCGGCGGCCGGGTTGATCCCTCCTCTCGGCGGCAGTGGCAGCTCGACCAATAGCAACAGGCCGCCGCTCGACGCCAACTCGAGCTCTTTGCCCACAGCTCAGCCTAAGAAGGAGCTAATTCACTGGAACTCTTTCCACAACCCGTTCAGCGAAAGTGTCTCTGGAGGGAAGAGCGGCTGCAAAACGCAGGAGGGAGGAGGGAAAGGAGAGGGAGGCGGAGAGAGGAGGAAACATCGGTCGTCGGACGGCGGTGAGCCGCGCAGGAACGCCCCTCCGCTCACGAGGCATTCAGGACCTCAGGAGGATCTGTGTTTCTCCACAGATAAGGATCAAGACTGCCTGGATATGAACACTCAGATCTCGTGCAGTATCGGCTCGCACAAGGGTACTCGTCTTTTTTTTTTTTTTTTAACTATTATCTTCACATATCACATCATGATATATTTAGTATTTCAAATCTACAGCTTTAGGAAACCAAACCATCCGCCCAGAACGGTTATATGAATGAAAACATTTAAATTTACTTTTTTTTTCTGTTCCTCACTTCATCAGTTTAACTCTATTTCTAATAAAGCCTTTCTAATTAGTCGATATGAAGCCTAATCTTTCCAGGCCGGCCTGCTCCGTCATTCATTTAGAGCTTATTCAGCTAAACCCTCTTTTATTTGTCAAGTTAACTGCAAGGTTTTTTTTTAATGGTTATTACCTCGATGAGAACCAAAACTCTTAGCTGTAGTTTTATGGTTATTAGTCAACTGAGGTTTTATTTAATCACAGGTTGATGATTGAGTACTGCTTTCAGAGCTGAAACAACGAGTTGATTAACACTTTTGATTGATTAACCGTCGAATGTTATCAAGCAAAAACGCTAAACATGACCTGGTTCTCTATTTTTAAACGTAAGGATGTGCAGCTTTTTTATGTCCTAAATGATAGTAAACTAGATATCTAACATGTTGAACTCCTGGTCATCGCCTAAAAAAAATAATTTCATTTTTTCCCCACTATTTTTGAAAAAATATGCAATTAATTAATTAATTCATAAAAATAATCATTGCAACAGATTTAGTAAGGATCAGAGTTATGAAGCATAATATAATTCTTATTTAATCATAAATACTTTAATATTTTGTCAGAGATGGAACACACACCCCGTATATCCAATCCAAAACTCAGACTCCCAAACACTGTCGTGTGCTCACTCAACAGGGTGGAAACATTGGTAAAAGCAGCAAGAACACGCTATATTTTAAAAAAGAGAGCAGCACTAACTCCAGAGAAAGTGTTGCGATGCCGGCCGCCCTTCAGGCCGCCCTGCAAAGCCACGAGGATAAACAACAAACACGACTATTGTTGGTGCTCTCAGCTTTAAGATAGCAGCTTGTGGAAGACACAACGAGTGCGTTTCATTTATTGATCGCTGTCGGGATGTAACGCATCACACCAGTTAGGCACACTTTGAGGAGGGGGGGGGCTTTCTCACGAAAGAGGAAAATCTATGAATAGTATTCAGATGGCAACAGGATGCTCGATCCCTCACTTAATCCAATCCAAATAAAGTGTGATCGCGTTTGGTGCCAGCTCATATTCGGCAGCGCGGCTTGTTCAGCGTGTCTCCGTCTGTTCTGAAAAAGGACTTCTGGCTGATTTTCAGTGGATGTCTTTCATAATCTGTTTCACTGTGTGATTTCATATTGTGTTTGTTTTTTTTGTTGTTTTTTTTATGTGTGTGTCAGGGTCCAAGCACAAGTTCAGACAGGACGCATCTGAAGCTGCTCCTGCGAGGACGACCCGAGTCAAGAGGACGTCGAGCCGACTCAGCGGCTGCGAGAGAGTAAGATAACAGCTAATTTAATAAATTAAAAACGTAACCTGTCACCGTTTTATATCGCAGAAAATAGGAAGAACTGAATGACAAAGGAGAACAAATGTCTTCAATCTAATCTAATCTCTCGCTCACCTTTGTATCCATGTCACCTTTTGGATGGTCCATTTCTAAAATGGCAAATTTGTGATTAACATATGACCAAATTGATGTTACTGTATAAATGACAACAGTCCCCATTAAATATAAATTTAGCCAATACTGTTTGTCCTGCCTGTCTATTCAGTGTAATGTGTATTTGTCTTGTTTGGTGTTCATATATTATGTGCCTCTAGTGTTTTATATACATATCTATAGTTAGTTTTGTGATGTTTTGTGTTATTTTTACATGTATTTTCAGGGAAAGGCCAGGGACAGCAGATGAAAATTAGCCTCTTTGGCTCACTTAGAGTTGTACAGTTGATCAGTGTGTATTGTCCCTGTAAAATAAACAAATAAATACAAAATATTGCCATTTCCTGTGTTTCAGTCCCGCTCTCTGTGCTCCTCCCCGCTGCCGGAGCCCAGCCCCTCCCTCACCTCCTCCTCCTCCTCCAGCCCCAGCGAGTGGGGTCCTCAGGCCCGGGACGGCGACTGGGGGGGTCCGACCCGAGCGCCGAGTCCCGCCAGAGCGGGACAGGCCTCACCTCTGCCCTACCAGCACCAAGACCACCAACAAAGACAGCGTAAGCCTCCACACATGCGCCACGTTTCTGTGGAAGTGAGCGTTCAGCAGCACAAAAGGTTGTTTGAGAGTTTGGGAAATACACTCGCCATGAGATGATGAGCTTTAAGGTAGATTTTGTTCCCTTCAGACAGAGTCAGGTTAGCGGTTTCCAGTGGTTATGCTAAGCTAAGTTAACCAGCTGCTGGCTGTGGCTTCATATGTACCACACCGACATGAGAGGGGTGTCAATGTTCGAAGAAGAGTATTTCCCAAATTGTCAAACTTTTCCTTTTCAATGTGACTTAATTCACGTGTGAACTCACTCATAATAACGGCGAGACGATCACGTTTGTTCTCAGTGCACCTGTCGCGAGGCCCCAGTCCCATCTCGCTCGGCACGCAGGAGGCCTGGCCGGTGGCGGCCGCCATCACCGAATATATCAACGCCTACTTCAAAGGAGGACAACACAACCGGTCAGCGTGAAAGCTTTTTCTACAGGATCAGAGAGAAAAATCATCCTTTGCTCCTGAAGAGGGACTTTAGGGACATCAAAGTCTGTTTCCAGGGCAGTTTTAGATATGATATGACATGAAGACCGTTGGTTCAGGTAGAAGAAGAACTCCCAGTAGCTACTGACTTTCTTCGGTGATGTCACGATGTGATGTTCCTGTCGAGCTCTACAGGAACGGCTCGTCCCGGCTGCAATCGGACTCCACTGCGGTTTTTACTGCTTGTGTGTAAAAAAAAAAGCCTTTTTTTTATCTCCCTCAGGTCTGTGTAGAGTCTGATGAATTGCTTCAAGTGATGTCACTTGAGTCGGCTTCAGCTTTTTAAGTCTGGAATAAGAAAGTGATTTGGTGGAGTTAGAAAGACCTCTTCATGCCGGCTCCTCATCTCTTCTGCTCAAGGCTACATTAGCCATGACTAGCGTGACGAAACTGTCAAATAAGATTTCGTGGGGATAAAAAAATGATATCTCTTTCTGCGTTATTAACCGCTGCGGTTCGGATTTTTGACTTTCCTTTCTTCCTGCAGCTGTCTGGTGAAGATCACAGGAGACCTGACCATGTCCTTCCCCGCCGGCATCACCCGGATCTTCACGGCCAACCTCAACGTTCCCGTGCTCAGTTTCCGGCTGGTCAACATCTCGAGGATCGATCACTTCCTGCCAAATCAGAAGCTGCTCTACAGGTCAGCTGACCTCAGCATGTCCAGTCACAACTGTGTGTGTGTGTGTGTGTGTGTGTGTGTGTTTTTAACTGCAATGCAATCCTCCGTCTCTCCAGTGATCCGTCTCAGAGCGACCCGGACACCCGAGACTTCTGGTTCAACATGCAGGCGCTGCAGCTCTACCTGCAGCGAGAGGCTGAACTCAACCCTCAGGCCTCGTACTACAACATCGCGCTGCTGAAGTATCAAGTCAGGAGCTTCTTTTTCTGCATATTTCGGCAATTTTAATCAAACTTCCACATTTTAGTCGCATGTCTTTATGATGAAAGGTGTTACTATAAATTCAATGATGCGTCGTTTGACATTTTCTTGAAAGAAAATCTCCCTTTTAAGTAAATCTTTGTTCACTATTTCTTTACTAGAAACTTATTATTTATTTTTAATGTTGAATTTTAGTTTTCCTTGTCGACAAATATCACATTTCTTCCGTGCTGACTCGAGGGCTTTGCGCTACTGATGGTTGGAAGTGTATTACCTGAACACTTTCTCTATTTAACTACTGTAAACTTACCAGTCGTCATAGTTTACATCCTAAAAAATATTTTAAGAGTGTTCTTAAAAAGCTTTTGGTAATTTTTGAGAAATTAGGGGCCCAAAAAATAAAGTGTGACCAGATTTTGTGAAAGCGATTCCTTTAGTTGACTTCAAACCGGCTCTAGAATATATTTTATCTTAAACCCATTTAACCTTTTGAAAAACCCATTTTTAGATAAGATGATCCTTTAAATATATTACTTATAATAAACAGTAGAACGGTAACAAACTTAAAAATTAGCAGTAAAAAGAATATTAACTATACGGATGGAATAAAAAATGTGTATAAAAGTTCTTGAACATACTTAAACGTAGTGGATATTAGACCAAGAGATCAATTAAAGTGATTTGTGGTTTTTAAGCTTCTGCTTGAAAATGTCAAACCCAAACTAAAAAAGGTTGTATCTCTGCAACCACTCGGGCTATTTGAATAATGTTGGTGTTTAATAAAAGAGTATAATGTGAGTTGTGTGTATAGTTGTGTACATATCAGTCTATATGTTACTGGTTACGAGTAAAATAAGTGCATCATACAGTTTTTATCGCATCATCTGGCTCTCGGGCTCCACAGTTGTCAAATGAGTCCAACAAAAGGTTCCTGGTTGTCCCCTCAGGTGTCGTCTCAGGACCCGGGTCGGGCCCCCCTCCTCCTGTCTGCAGAGTGTCAGCGCAGCGGCACCGTGACGCGGGTCTCTCTGGACTACCACTGCTGCCCCGCCACGGCGCCCTCCACCCAGCTCGCCGCCGTCCAGGTGCTGCTGCCGCTCGACCACACGGCCACAGACCTGCAGTGCCAGCCTCCCGCCTCCTGGTGAGTGGTGATGTCATCATGTCACCCGTGTGTAAACGGACTAGCCTGTGATTGACTTGATTATCATAATCAATTTCATTTTCCTCTGCAGGAACGCGGAGGAGAGACGGCTGCTGTGGAAACTTCCAAACATCTCCCCGACCAACCACAGCAAAGGTCAGAGCTCTTTTTTTTTTTTGTGCCTCTTTGCTTCTTTTTCTTTTCCCCCCCTCATTGAACAAGGAAACCGACGCACACAGGTGCACAGACTCGCACCTCGTCATCGATCGAGCGACAACCTGTTCTGAGGCCATAAGCCGCCGTCTGATTCTCACGTTGGCCTCATTAAAGCGAGCGCCAGGATCGTTTCCTACTCCATTTCCGCCGCGTCGGGTTCACGTCGCCACATTGTGGCAGACAAGAAGTGAGTAATTAAGATCTCTGGATTCCGCATCCTTCTCTCCTTTTTAAAGAGCTAACGTCTGAAGGCGTGTCATTACCTTTTTTACAGCTGCGTTAGCGGAGCGGACGTGCCAGCTGCTCGCATCCGCCGACACAAAGACGAGTGTGAAACGCTTTTTCTTTTATCTGGTGTCAAATGGGTTGTTGCTCATATGTCACGACGCTAATGGTGCATAGCAAAGCCACGTAAAAAGCTTTTAAAGCTCTCATTTTTAGTCTAAAAGTCTAAAATACAATCGCTTGAGGTTTCCTTCACCCACATGTATTCTTTTTCTTCTTTATTTTCCATCCAATAGTTTATATTACTGCCTCGGTGTGAAGCTGCAGGCTCGGAGAACACAGAAAAAGAAACTATCCGTGCTCGTCGCTGACGAAGGGGATGTTAAAATGTTTATACTTCAAAGTCTTTTCCAGTTTATGAGCCAATGACAAAGCACTGAAAGGTCACATAACTCCTCCTGTCCATGGAAAAGTAATGTTTCTTTATCACATCGGCGACGTTGGAGTGTTAGTCAGCGAGTCGTTTTACTAGAGAAGAAGCTGTTCAGTGGTTTCACATTATCATCATCATGAATCCAACAACATGGGAATGTTTGTGAAGAAATAATTAAAAGAAGAAAGGTTCAAAACTTCCCCAAAGTACTTTCAGATGTGCTTCACTTCCTCTTCATCTCAGCCAGAAGGAGGAACTTCATTTATAAACCTTTTTTCATAACAAACCAGTACAGAACCATTTATGAACAAGCAAATAGAATCAGGATACAATAAAAAAGTAATACAAACATGAAATGGAATAATATACCCAATGATAATATAACATAAAAGCAACAACAGTAATATGAATAATACATCAGATGGGCTAGCATTATATTTTTTGAAGATAATCTGAATTATTTCGCTGCACAGAAGTCGTTTTCCCACTTTGAGAGGTGGCAGAAGCTGCATATTTAACTATTTATGCATTACTTTACTTTACTTTCAGCCTTTCTGCTAACAGGTTTTCTATTTTTACCATTAAAAATGACACTAAACGACAACATAAAGTAATCCTGCGTTGTTGTGAAGCTTCTTCATGGTCACCACAAGCATACTTAAAACCAACGCGATGCTTACGATGAGAATGGAGATGAACTTCATGAACATCGTGAACGTTTCCCTTCATGTTTCTCTTGTCTCTGCCCCCCGGTCCCTGCTGCTTTCGTCCCAGGCTCGGGGACCCTGTGTGCCAGCTGGCAGTGCCTGGAGGCCCCCCGCGGGCCCCCGCCCAGCCTGGCCGTTCAGTTCGTGGGCTCCGGGGCGTCTCTGTCGGGAATGGACGTGGAGCTGGTGGGCAGCCGCTACCGCATGTCGCTGGTCAAGAAGAGATTCGCCACAGGTGAGACACTGACCTCACACTGACCTCACTCTGACCTCACTCTGACCTCACTCTGACCTCACACTGACCTCACACTGACCTCACTCTGACCTCACACTGACCTCACTCTGACCTCACACACTTCTAGACAAAGGAAATCATTTCATTTCATTCGTAGACTGCGTGTGTGTTCGTCCCCGTATTCAACTGACATTTTATTTGACGATAAAATGTCAGTCTGGCCTCACGAAGGCCACGAAAATAACGGACAATAATAAAAGTAATCATTAGTTGCGGACCTAGAAATAACACACTGGTTTTATAGTTTGATAACATGTTTGAGACATAAGTAGTGACTTAAAGAGTTGATTAGAATAACCTTGCGGTAATCAAATAGTTGACCTACAGTTATAACCTATCACTATATAAAACACTGAGGTTTCAAGACAGAATCAGAACAAATCTGATAAAATATTAAGAGAAAAATCAAATATTAAGTAATAGGATTAGTTTGGGAACTGAAAGATGTTCATTCTGACTTTGTTCAAGGCGATGTTTTTGCATATTGAATATTTCATGTTGGTTATTCAGTTTATGGGTAAAAAAAACCTTTCAGAAACTTTATTATTTAGTGAATGAATGTCTACTTTAGACTAAGTTATTCTCTTTGTGTAATTATATTCTGTTTTCTAGGCAAGTACATGGCCGGCTGCTCCTTGTGAAGGATCGTCACTGCAGGTTCAGAGAACTTTGCACTTCTTTCCTCCGCGGAGGAGGAGAGAGGATTCGTAGTGAAATCAAACTGAAGACTAACAGCTCAGCCTGGAAGGACAATGTGCACTTACTTCTGAGTGTCCTGCTGTTTTAGGACCAAGCCTTTTCTTCTTCTTTTTAATTTAATGTGTGTTGTACACTAAATTGTTCTGCATTTAGCAGCAGGAAACGTGTTTTCTATTTAATGT
This sequence comes from Clinocottus analis, assembly GCF_023055335.1. NCBI lineage: Eukaryota > Metazoa > Chordata > Actinopteri > Perciformes > Cottidae > Clinocottus > Clinocottus analis. The sequence goes on from NW_027175965.1 coordinate 7,408,658, forward strand.
GTTCGGTGTGTTCTGAGACTGCGGACTGAGCTAATGTCAGGAGCTTTCTGGGACTGGAGAGGAAAACCATGTGAATAAAGTTATCTGGAACAGAGTGGCCATTGAAACTAGGATTTTTAAATTATGTAAATACTGTAGAGACTAGAAAAAAATATGTTCTACCAAACCTGAGAAAAATAAATGTTTTGTAAATATGATGTTTGTTCCTAATAGAAGTTTTGTGATGTTGATGTTTAATAAAAAGAAATGTGCTCAAAACATTTTTGGTTTACACCAATTTATTACACATTGTGACCAAGTACAAAATACAGCTGAACGATGCAGTTTATTACAGACCATCATCTGTCCTTGGGATAGTTAAAGTGTAGTCAAAAACAGGTTTGTAAATGCACAAAAATAAGGGTTCAGTATACTTGTAAGAAGAACCAAATCTAGTTCAATAAAAAATAATCCTCCGCCAAAAATCTAAAACAGCCTTACAAAACATTACAAAGTACATACAGAAATTACTTTTTGCTCCAAAGCACTTGAAGGCAGATTACTGAGACAGGCACGAGTTACAAAAAGCCTTAAATAACTCAAGCTCAAGGATTCTCATCGCTACAACAAAACCTGGGGGAGAAGAAATCAACCAAACCAATTTCAACACAAAGCTGACGATCAAATCAGAATAATCCATATAAATAAAAAATGTCTCGTGAAAGTTTAATAGCGTACTTGCAATTGAATTGAAAAGTATAACACGTACCAGTTTAATCAATTACACATCAAAGCATATTCTTCTGATACAATGTGACCAAAGTACAGTGTGAGGAGGGAGATTAGGCGAAGACCGAAGGCCACTGAGCACACACTTTCTACATCATACAAAGATATATATTTATTTATATATATATTTAAAATGTATTATGGACAAACTCCCCAAATAACACACTGTATTTTTCTATTTGAAAACGGAACATAAGACTTTAATCTGAGTAACAGCATGAGGTCAAAGTATCTGGAGTCGGGGTGCGTGTGCCGGCTCAGATGCCGACGAGATCCTCTTTCTGTGTCTGTGTTTTGGTTTTACAGGTCCAACGTGTGGATTTATCTTCCTTAGATGAAATGTACAACCACTTTTCTTTTTTTTTTAAATCAAGAAATAAGGCTCAATAGAGAGACCGGATTCCAGCTGAGATTTTAACCGTACCACCTCCTATAAATCAAACAATTTGGGATTATTCCCAACTGTGTGAACCAGCACAGGTCTGCACACACGAGTCACCGTGTTAAAACTCACTGAAAGCCCCTCCCACCCGCATGATGGAGACCATTGGTAGAGCGCTATTTACAGTGGGAGACACAAAACTGCACTGGTGGCTACATATTTCTTTTAAATACTTCCCCTAATGTCATCTGAGCCGAACAGAATATAAATCTATTGAGGTAAACGAACCGACATCTCACACAGCCACTGCCTTCCTGACTCCTGCGAGACTACGAGGCCCTGCAGAGCCACGCTGGTGGGAACGACTGAGGGAAAGAAAAGTCCTTTGGATCAGTGGGTTGCATGTTGTTTTTTGTGTTGTAATTAACATTTTGTTCTGCGTGTGTGTGTGTTTGCTACCAGCTGCAGCGGAGGCAACAAGGAGTACACACACACACACCTACACACGTATTAATGTTAAAGGTGCTTTGAATGTCTGAGGTTTGGAGACGATACATTCATAGTGCGGTAGAGGCACAGCTGAGGGACAAGAGAGAGACATCGGTAGTGGTGGTTTTTTCAAAGTTAGCGATCTAAGGCACTCAAATGACACTATGGCACAGCTAGTTAAGATTTATCAAAAATAAAATAAAAGAGGAAAAATCACAATCACCACACACCACCACTCAAAAGTTACACATCCAATAAAAAGGTACTGCACGTAGTCATTCACAGTTGCAACAAAAACAGAAGATTTAGACCTGTGTTACGCCCCTGTGAGTAAAAAAAATGATAATAAGTGAGCTTCCATGGAGAAAGATCGCGTCTGTGTAATTGCTAGTGAGGGAAGGACTGACATTGCTACTTTCTTCTCTATGTACATTGCACACACTGACTGAAGAAGGACGCCGTGAGCTCAGCCCCAAAAGACACTTTCGGGGTCACCTTTTTTTTTAAGGGAGAGATGCTGGTCCGTGTAGCTTTTAAGCCCCGCCCCGCTCAGACTTGACTCACATCTCCTGCAGAGGGTGGCTCATTTCAATCCTCTCCCTTTTTACAGCCGGTTCAGTGGGCTCCCTGGACCCATCGGCATCACTGCCGAGGTCGCTCATCTCATCGGAGAAGGACGCATCTAGTGGCACAACAACGGAGAGGGAATGTTGAAATAGTTTGTTTTTGTGTCGGCTGTGAGCCGAAAACACACCGGACAAATGTAGCTGGGTTTAAAGAGACGATACAAATCTATTCTCACGGTGATAAAAGATCAAACAAAGCATTGTACACTAAGCATTTAATTAACTCAGACCTAACATGATTTCTTATTATCAACAAATCAAATAAAACTGAATTTCTTCAAACGCGGTACAAACAGATTAGATTTTGTAACCATCATGTTTGTTCTTAAGCTTTGACATCTGGGACTAGTTTTGATATTAGCCAACACAGGAAATACTCGTTGGAAAGATTTTTTAAGAATTGATTTAGCAACTGAACATTGTTCTTTTCTTTAAGAATATCAATAGACTGATCCTTTTAACATTTTTTTTGTGGAAAATCGCAGTTCTGGCTCTCGGTTAGCACAACTAGACTAATACAAAACTAACAGTGTCTAATAAAGGTTTACCTTTTTCCATTAGTGATGGCATCATAGAGGTCAGGTCACTGAACTGTGATTCAAGAGATGACAGAGCATTAGTCAACAAAATAACAGTTAAAAAAACTGAATCCATTAAGTTTGTTTAAACTAGAGCAGTTGAGATAAGATAATCCTTTATTAGTCCCTCAGTGGGGAAATTACAGGATTACAGCAGCACTGCTCACAAGTAAATACAGATAAAAAATCGGGTAATATAAATAAAGAAGTAGAACGGTAATAAAACAAAATAAAAAATGAACAGTAGGGGAATATTAAAAGTACAAATAACAGTGATTTGTGTCCAGGTGTTCAGAGCCTTCATACGTAAATATCTTCTTTCTTACCTCTCCCATCACAGCAATAGGAGTTTCTCCGGTGGCTTGAGCCACTCTGTGTTCCACCAGGTAGAACATGTACTCATCATACAGCAGGCGAATCAGGTGGAAGGAGCCGAAGCTGGCTGCACTGCGCAGGGTGAGGTCTCTGATCACCATGGAGCTGCAGGACCAGCACAAAACAAACAGATCATGTATTAAAATCCAGTTTGTCGTGAGGAAATCAAGAAGAGAAAAAAAAAAAGCCTCGCTCGTGCCCCCCCCCCCCCCCCCCCACCCCCTCGTACCTGTAGAAGGACCATTTGAGCAAGAACTGGCGTGCGGCTTTGGGGAAGCTGGGGCTGCCCTGGTGAGGCTTCAGGACCTGAGAGACCACGTTGTCCAGCCAGGTGGCCCACTGATCCAGAGAGCTCTGCTGCTGCAGGGTGACCTTAAAGTCCTGCTCCAGACGCTGAACCACGCTCTCGTCACACTGACACACCCACGAGGCCTGCTCCTGTTAGACGCAACACACACACACGCACACACACACACACACACACAACCGACACACTCAGCAAGGAACGAAAGACGGAGGGGTCGAAAAAAGGGAGTGGCCGGTCTGCAGCAGCTTTATAAACGAGGGGAAGTCGGACATGTCAACCTGCACGTTGGCGAAGTCGACCCGGTTGAGGTCCGAGAGCATCTGGTTGATCTGGGAGGTGTTCTGGAGGACGGCGCGGGCGGCCTGGGCCAGGTGGTTCAGACTGGTGTAGCGTCTCAGCGTCTGGGCGAACGCACTGACCACCGCCACCTGGACCAGAGAGACGGAGAGTCAACAATGTCACTGTGTTTTATTATTATGTCTTCGATGCTGGAGGTTAGAAACTAGTATGAGTTTCTAAGGTTCACCAAAATGAACATGGCGTAAATGTGGTGTTGCATCTTGCATCTACATAAAGTCAAACACTCTTTCATGCTTAGACCTCCCTGCGTGAGACGTTCTGTGCATAGTAATATATCACACGGGTCACAAATCAGCCACGTGTCATGGTTATAGGTGTCGGTCGAGGTTGTGAGGAACAGATCTGGGCACTACACACATTCTATTATCAAGCTGTTGAACAGCTGTTGAGCAGCAGATGTTCTTGTTACCTTGGTGCGAATAATCTCTTGAGGAAAGTTGGTCATGGCATTAGTCAGCCAGCCCTCCAGACTCTTGGCAAAGTTACGGATGGCCTGAGTGAGAGTGCCTGAAGACGCAGAACAGCCTGGATTACCAACAGACTTTACAACAATCAGAAGAAGACTTTTGCAAAAACACGGCCAACTTGTGAAATTCAAGCAGATCTGGAAAAGGAAAATGACGAACTCTCTTATTGCTGTCAATGTTTCATTAAACACCTAATCATTTGGGCTTTAACATCAACGTTGACACCGGAATAGTTCACTGTTACCATGGCAGTAATAAATACAACAGTATCTGTTTACAACCCTGCTCCAAAACAGGGTCTCCTTCATCAGCATGAAAGTAAAAAAATAAATAAATAAAATGATATTGTTATATGTTAAGCCACTGTGTTACTTTTATTTGAGCTGTAACTTTAACATGATGTTGATGAAAGTCTCGGCTGATGTGTTACCTGGTCACACAAACAGACTTCACTTCACCGTGTATGCATAACACATTAATAAATGGCATAATCCTCTTAATGTAATGGGCAGTGTCGGCGTATTGTTGAGGGTCCAGATAGGTAATACTGGATCCCTATTCTTCCTATTTCATTAGGTGATTCAGGAGTTTGGGTATTTTGACCGCTGACACACACACGTCCTAATGCATTGTATTATTTCATAGCATCGAATTAAAAATCATAATCAATACAAATATCAACGGTACTGACTGGGAACAGGACGTAGCACATCGGGGATGAGGATCTCCACCAGAGCCTGGTAGAGGATGTGGTCACAGCTCCTCATCCATAGCCGGACTGGTTCGTATTTGCACAGAGCCACCAGCTTCTCTCTGGGGATGACACCCTCCAGGTCATCGTCACTACACACAGACAGGAGGGGGGAAACGCACAACAATTACAAACACTGATATCCATTGAATAAAACTCAGCAGACAGTCAGGTAAAAAAAAAAAAGGTTAAAGTTTGTGACTTTATATGCATTTAGCTCAGACGTCAGTCTTCATTTCAAAGTGCAGAGCCAGTTTCATGTCGCTCTCCCCGTGTGTCACCTGACCTGTTGGGGATGGTGGTATTCCCGTCACTAGATGGCGGTGTTGAATACCAAAAGGTCTGCCAGAGTTTCTCAATGTAGTGGAACTGGAGGTTCATTACCACATCCAAAGTAGCCTGCAGAAGAGGGCGAGGAGGGGTGGGGGGGGGACAAAACATACAGAGCTGAACCATGGCAACCAGACACACAACAAAGTTTCTACAGGCAGGCAAGCAGCCTCTCGCTCTCTCCAGGCCCTGCTGGTTAGACAATGAGCCAGCTCAAACACGGCTCCCTGCACATTAATCATCAGGAGGATCCTAGAAGCCACGTTTAGGCTTCTTCTGGACTTTTTTGTTGGGGTTGATTTCACTGGGTTATTTTTTTTTTTCAATCGCGGGTTTCCTTTTTAAACGCAGATTAGCACCATGGATGTGTGCCTTCTTTAGCCCTCTTTTTAGCGGCGAGGCGCTGACCTGAACTAACCCACTTGATTTCCTCTTTCTCGTTCATATGCATGAGGCTCTTAGAAAGCAGAGTAGAGCGCACTCAAGTGAACACGGACGGAGTGCGAGGGGAAGCCGGAGATCTAAAATGATCAAACTACTAAACTACCGGGGCTCGCTCAGAGAAAAAGAGCAGCAACCTTGTTCTAAAAAGAGAGTGAGCGAATAAACTCTAAACCTTAACACACACACACACACACACACACATTGAAGTAAAAGGGAAAAAGCAGTAGAAGTCATCCGTCCGGCTGACTCGGGCCGAGCTCTTTTGTTTCTCTACTTTATCTCGACGCTGAGCTCATGATTCACGCCGCGCGAAAGAGATTCTCTTCTTTCTCTCTCTGGCAGGACGTGCACTTGCCGCTGGATCTTGTTACACGCCGGCGTTTGGCTTCAATCACATGATATGTTTTTTTTGCTTCCTCTCCAGCTGTTGCCATGACAACCTTGTTTACGGTTGCCCCCAGCAACAGGTCAAACACAGAACTCCAAAACAAAAAAAGGAGAATTCCCCCCACCCCCTCCATCCCCTCCACACAACAGTGTTTTTGCCGCCACGGGTTTTTTTGGGTTTTTTTGCGCCACACAGAAGAAAAGAAAAGAAAAAGAAACTTGCCTTAGAGAAATAAAAAGGCACGGAGGAGAAATAACACGTTCATGTGCGGAGTCGCAGCCTTTACTGCCGCGTGATTTACTACCAGAGAAGTTTGTATTAAACACCTCATCATTCCTGCTTGACCGTTCCTTTATTGGTGCGGCTGACACCTGAATATTCGACTGTTGCCACAATGGATACGAGTCCATTTACAGCCCTGCTCAAAAACTCGAACTTCATCTGCCTGAAAGTAAATGAAGATGAATGAATTCATGCTTTCGCCAACTTTATTTGTGTTGGAACTTTAGATGATGTAAATAAAAGCCTTGTTTAATGTGCTAATAGGTCACTGTTGGCTCACAGAAGAAGAAAAAAAGTGAAATGCATAAACATTGCACAAAGAGGCAATGAGAGCTGCGAGAGTGACAGAAATGTGCTGGCAAACAAAGACAGGAGCCCATGTGCCTGTCCACAGACAAGGCAACACAAAGGCCCAAGGGGAGGCCACCACAAAGACACCAAGATGTCCACCCAGCGCGCTGAAAGGTTAATTGGCATGTCTTGAAAGCTGCACGGAGATGAAAAGACGGCTGGAACAAAGGGAGCGTGGTGAGGCTGGACAAGGGAAGAGCAGGGATAATATGATAAAGCCAGAGCATCGCTGCTTTAATCACAGCCTCGTTCAATATTATTTCCACTCGTCTCATTGCCTGTGCGGGGTTCTCTTCTGCCTACTCATTCACTGCCCTACCAGGAGACAGACGCATTATGCCCTGCAACCTGTGAAATGTCGTTATGCAATGCACCGTTTCTTCATAGCTCTTCCTTCATACTTGCATAAAGTTCTTCATGCATGTTTCTGTTTAACAGGACACTTCCTGCTGCTGGAGTGTTGCTTTCATTGCGCACCCTGTTTCAGAGAATGCACTTATTAGACCAGTACACTAGAGATATGCCCGGCATTATTCTACATTTTCTTATTGTTGAGAAATTCCAGAAAAAGTTTAAAACCAAAAAATGATTACAATACTTTTTGAGCCACTTAACTTTTCTTTAAGTTGTCTGTGGCCCCACGCCCCCAAATAATCAAAGCAAATCTAAAAAAACACTTTATATTGTTTGTCTTTAAAGGCTAAATAGATATTTACAACAGCTGGGCACTGTTGTTTTAAACAAGGTACTCATACAGGAGTATAGTGTGGTGTATGTGTTGTTGTAGTGCAGTCATTCACATAGACTGGGTCGGGACCAACAGGTGGGTTGCAGGAGATTTTTTGGGGTCGGCAAATACATTTGTAGAATTTTCCTCCGTGGTTATTTATACAAGTTGGCGACGGCCAAAATGACGAGCTTGAGGCTTCACAACCACAGTCCACAAACCAAGAGGCAGTGATACGACGACAACGTCCACTTCTTAAATTACAGTCTGTGACGTTAACAAATTGATGAAACGTAAACCTCTTCAAAATGCCTGGTTTACCCAGTCAGTTGATTTGAACACACATTTTAAAAGTGGGTCGCGAAAAATAGAGAAGGGAAAACACTGCTCTATTGTCAGAGCTGGACAGTGTTTGTGGGATTCGTCTCCGCATAAACTTCATTGCTAGTAATCCTGGTAATGAAGAACATGTTACATCGTCTGAGACAAAAAGCTTCATACAGCTTTTTCACGTGCGCAGTAGCACTCACAGTGACCTGTAAACAGTCTTTGATGTGTAAGATCATTGGATTTTCACAAACAAGTTCATAGAGCTGTACCTCACAGTGGTCTCTGTAGAGCGTCTGCAGCTTCTTGATATCATTCATGTTGATGCGCTCAGGCAGAGGCTGGGTGCCCAAGTCAGGAGAGGGAAATGGAGGCAAGTTGTGGGACGTATCTGCACGAAACAAATATGCGGACAGGTGTCACTCATTTCAGTCACACAGACACACACAAAGAGTATTTATTCTAGAGAAAGAAAATACAGTGCTGTGCAAAAATATTCACCCCCTTGATGTTTTCCCTATTTTGTTGCATTATAATCTGGACTTTAATAAATAAGACGCCAGAATTGATGATGTGAAATGGGAAAAAGAAGGCATGCAGGAGACTTTTCTTCGGTTTAAGCGATGACTTTTTCTGGCCATCGGTCCATAAAGCCCAGCTTTGTGGAGAATACAGTTTAAAGGGTCCTATGGACAGATGCTGTAATCTTGACTGTGAAGCTTTCAGCCCCTTCAGGGTTATCTTTGGTCTCTTTGTTGCCTCTCTGATTGATGCCCTCTGTTTCCTATGCCGTGAGTATTGCTCCCCTTTTGGCAGGTTAATGGTAGTGTTTTGTTCTTTTAATTTTGTAATAATGGAGCTCTTTTAGATTTCACACAGGTGGACTTACTTAATTTCATTAATAACGCGACTTATGTTACAAATTAAAACTTGTTTTAATTTCTCGGTTTTAATGGTACAAAATAGGAAAAAGGCAGAGGGGGTAGGTGAATCCTCTTTTAAAGCACTGGATGTAAAACTGTATGATCGACACAAAAACAAATATCCAGTATTTGTCCAAACAAACAAGAAGCTTGACAGTTAATGTTTACTTGTTTGTTTGTTTGTTGACATACTGTTGTCGTGAAAACCCCCCTAGCTTCTGTGCTTACCTATGTACTGCTGGTGGTGTTGGCTCTGAGCAGCCACCGACTGCTCTGGTGTGCTGTTACAGTTCTGAGAGCTCCCACACAAGCTGTCAGACATGCCGTCCACCTTCTGCAGAGGTTTGAATCTACAATGCAGCAGAAGACACAACATGTATGTGAGCTGGGAAAAGCAGGAATAGTAAAGGATGTACCGTTGAGGGCTGAGACTAGGCAGGTTTTCGATGCAATGAGAAAACACACATCGCTCCCGGGTTAGCACACCTTCAACAAAAGCTACTCGGCAAATGTTAAACACTTTTTTTTCTGGTTTATTAATATGCTTCTTCCTACTGTTGCAAAAATGTTTTGCCTTTAAGACGTTTCTGCCTCAGTTTGTTAGTTATGCATAGTTTGAAAATGAATACATCGTGTAAAGGCAACGCAGTAGCGGCCTTTCAAGTCGGTTTCACCTCTGAGACAAGGTGGAGTTAGAAGTGTGCTTGTACATGTAGACACACACAAAAAAATGATGTTTTGGTGTACTAATACACGGAGGAGTACACTTCTACCTCACTACAGCGAGGCGAGAAGGTTAGCATGAACGACTTTCAGGCGTGTCAAGTTGCTCTTTAAACATACATTACAAACCTTCACTGCCAGAGTTCAATGAACAGAAAAGCACTTATTTTCCACAATAAATGAAACTAGTATCAACTCTTTTTCAACGAGTATATTTTTTGCAGCACTGAAAGCAGATACAGGTAAGAAGATGGGTGAGGGAAAAACAAAATGTAACCATGAAAAAACAATGAAAAGGGCCAGGGCAAAAGACAAAGAACGAGAGAGGAGGAACTGAAGAGAAAGCACAGCAAGCAGCAGAGTATTGTGATGACAAAAAGTTCAATTTGATTAAAATTTGAAAAATGATTATTGCCACAACAAAAAAAAAACACAAAATGGAAAATTGCTGAACTTGTGGACGAATGTAACGGATGGAGACAGGGAAAGCAAGGAAACGTTTGAAACGGCAGACGGGGAGAAACGCTGACCTCTGTTTCTGGTGGACAGGCTGTTGTCTCATGGCCATGTACTGGGTGTCTTCCTGCAGCCTGTTCAGCGGGGAGTCTGGCTTCACCCGGATGCCATAGTAATGATACTTAGAGTTGCCTCTGAGAGATTCATGAGAGAATAGCCAGAAAACCAGTGAGGAGGAGAAGACTTGCCATCAGTGTAATCACTGTCATTATCCACTTCCATCAAGTCTCCAATGCCTATAAGCATCATCACACTCTTCGTATATATAATGATGACATGGCTGCTGTTATCAGCGGCTTGAACATATGAAACAACCTCTGCCTGTTTGTACCTGGTACCGAGGCGACGGGTCCGCAGGCCCATGAAGACCGAGCGGATGAGCTTGCCGAAAGAGGCGGCGTTGACGGGATCCAGTTTCTGTTCCTGACAGTGCCTTAGGTAATGATTGTACAGGGAGCACCGGGGCAGGCTCACTCCCTCCGCTGTCTCGTAGTTGTCCAGCAGCCACTGCAGCTGAAAAACACACACAGAAGAAGAAGAAGAAGAAGAAGAAGAAGAAGAAGAAGAAGAAGAAGAAGAAGACACAGTTGCACAATTAGTGAGACCCAGCAGACGAACCAATCTCTGTGATACTGAGCCAGAAATGAAGAGGAGCAATGCATCTTATTAGCACATCAAAAGACAGGTCTCACACACACAACCACACATCACATAACCTCTTGTTTTAGGAGGTTAAATACCAAAGAGACTACTGCACTCCTGCTGCGGCTACGCTTAGGCCTTTGTACTCTTTGACTGAACCAGTGAGTGACTAAAGCAGAAGGAAATGCTGATTGAGCGAACACTCAAACATCTGAAGCGCTTTTCATTCTATCGGACAAATCTCCAAGACAAGTCAATATTGAGGCAGACACCGTTTTAGCTCTGTCTGGAAACAGCACAATTAATTAATCGCATAAAAAAAGCTCAAATTATACATTTTCAAATCAGATGTGAAGCAGATACTTCAGACACTATTCATATAATTGATATGAGATTATGAGATCCCAGCTGAGGTTAAGAGCTTGTAGGGAACGAATATAAACCACAAATTTCCCATGTGAGTAAAAGTCTGGATGGAAACACAACATGAATCGTCTTAGATTTCATTATAATCGAGTCACAGGGAAGTGTCATTGCAGTAAACTTTAACGACAGAGTGCATGCCAGAGTGTAAAACATGTCTTGGTGAAAAATCCAGCACTCTTAGGTCCATGCAGTGTATTAAGAAATACATACAAGATGCATTGTTAAGCAAGAAGTGATAGCTTATGCAAGTTCAAACCAAGGAAAAATTATTTGGAACAATTCTGCATGTCAGTGGGACAGTGCAATGTGTAGGCAGTGTGTTCAACATCGGAGGGCAGAAGTTGAACACGCTGCCTTTGGGTTCAGCTTTTGTGTTTTGGTTTTATTTTCCCCTCATGTTGTTTTTGAAGAAAGTTCCTGGTTAACTTACATGGCTGTTGAGCAGGCTGCTTTTGTGACTTGCAATTCCTTCAGACTTTTGGAGGTTTTCAATCGCCATTTCAAGCTAAAGAAAGAAGAAGCATGCGAAAAAGAAAAAAATATATATAGAAAAGGGGAAAAGGGAAAAGGCAGGAGAGTGAGAGAGGTAGAAAAAAAGAGAAGGGAACAGAAATAAGCAGGGGTATATAAAGAAAAAATACACACAAAAATTAAAACAGATAAAAGGAAATAAGACTGTTAGCGAGCAGCCAGATCTCTGCATTTCCATTAAAATCAGTCGGTGTTGTAGCCAAACCCATTATCGGCTGACAAAAGCATGCAAATCAAGGGACTCATTGGGTTAAGCTGCTCAGTGACGGTTTGCGATCAGGCACCCTAATGTATGCAAATAGGAACCACAAACAGGGGCACAGGTCACGTCAACAGGTCAACAATGCCTAACCTGACCCCACCCCCAAAAACGTATCAAACTATTTCACTTTGAGATGATGATATTGAGATAAACTAAAAGTGGGATTGAGTTGTACCTCTAACATGGAGTGCCATGGTATAAAAACACTGACATATTATTCTGTCATTGGACAAAAAAAAAAAATGGTGGGCAAAGTGAATGACAAAACCAGGGACATTCTGTTGAGCTGCAGGAGAAAATCAAGTCAAAAAAGAAAAGATATGTGGTATTGCAGCCAAACTGGAGACATAGAAGAAAAGGAAAAGAAGCAGGCAGCGTTCCAAACCTTAAGAAGGCTCCAGAGGGCTCATGGCCAAATGGTAATGAGCCCCAGGGGTTGCTTTGTTTCGCAGGGCGCTCAAGTGCCTGTGAAAACCTCTGAAACAAGGCATTGCTGAATTATTTAAGCCAGTGTCCCGATTCTACAGGCCCTCTGCCCTGCGCTGCTCTGCTCTCTATGCGGCACTGCAGAGCCATGAGGCCCCAACTCAGGTTGCCGTAAACCCTGCCCGTCTTTCAGACACGGGCTCAGGTAGCGGCGGTGACAGTTAGCACGGGTTAGCATCTCCCAACGCCATATGGTCGTCTGCTCAGTGTGCCATGTTGTACTGAGAGTTAGAAGTAACAACTATTTGAGAAAATAAAAACTACGATTTGGCGACGTAGCAGCCGAGAAAGAGAAGTAATCCCAGAAGTGTATTTGGTCGGTGACTCTGGGTTTGTTGGTTGTGAACCTCAGATTTTTAGTTTGTTTGTTGTTTTTACTATCATATAAATTTCTCTCGATTGGAAAACAAAGTGCTTCAGAGTATCACAAGCGTTGGTATGGGTGTTGCTCACCATAGCTGAGGAGGAGCGTGAAGAGTGCGATATGTGGTTGCGGCTTCCCTCCATACTTCCTCCATGAATCAGGTAAGTGCTTCCGCTGGAGATGATGTGGCTACTGCCCACATCCATAGTGATGCCCACCATACCATGAGGGGGCACGCCGCCCCCGGCAGAGGAGACCACCGTGGTGACATGAGCTCCACCGGCCTGTGAGTCAAAGTATGTGCCCCCACTGCCCTGCCCATACAACTGAGCCTCGGGGTTGTAGGAGTAGGCGGTTCGGCTGTGGAGAGATCATTGCAATCAGGGGTTGGGATGTATTTCCGTGACGATGCTAAACAAAGCTCAGTTCATGACAAATGACTCATTTTTGAAATGCCGATGAAGAGCATGAACAACCTTCTGAATTTGATTTATTTTCCAAAGGCACAGTACAAACATTGATGAAGTACAAACATTACAAAGACAATAATAATATCACAGCTATTGTTCAAATATTAGGCCAAGCTTGAACAAAAATACAAAAAACTGACAAAAATATCACTTTGGCTTCAATTAGCTTAAACGATGTGAAAAGCAGTTGGCTATAAAAAAAAATGATGAGAAGTGTTCAGAAGAGCCTCATTTGTACTTGTGCTTTCTACCAGAATATTAATTCAACATAAATTCTTAATTTGGAGTGGAGCCAATTAATATGCACCGTGCGTCTGTTTGATTTGACAAGCAAACAGATGCACAGCACTTAAATTAACACAGTGGCTATTTTAATATACGATGATTAAAAATGACATGTTCAAACCTTTTTTTTTTAAAGGTTATTACTATAATCTATTTGAATACTACATCACTGGGTTAAAAACACAATGAAAAAGATGTTTCCTTTGATTTAATCATGAAGTAATGCAACATCGCTTACATAGTTCCATTGGTGTAAACCGTCTCTCCGCTTTCTCCTACATATTGGACCTGGGATGGGTAGACATGCTGCACCTGCTGCACCTACAAAGAGACAACAGGAAATCAAAGCATGGAAAGAAACATCTGTATTTATGGTTTTACACATGCGAGTCAAACTCAAACGAGATTTGTAAGATTAACTGACTATTTGAATCATAACATTACGGCGTGAAATGAAAATATTTGCTTGAGGGTGTAGGCATGTGCAAACCTATTGAAGTGTGCACATGAAGTGCAATGAAAAGGTCTGTACACCCCTTGTGTTTTGCATATTTACTTGTCCAAAACAACATCAAGACACTGCCTTATTAATTGTAACCTACCACGGTTCTTTATGAGGAGGTTTTATAAGCCTTGAAGTGCAAAATAAGTAATATATTTTAAAAGGGGACCAGGACTTAAGGTGATATGGAACAATATTGGATGTAAAACAAAACAGGTTGTAAAAAATTGAGTTGATTACAATGAACACTTTTCCTGTTATTTAGAAACAAAGTTGGTAAAATCATAATTTAATTAATTTTAACTTGAACTGATAAAGACACACATGTGGTTTCATAAACATCACATATAATGAATGATATACCGAAGCATACAATTGGAGAAGGGCAGTCCATCTGCTGTTGGATAATGTTGTAACGTGACACATCACTCGGAAACACAAGACAAGTACCTAAGACAAGCTAATAGTAGACAATCATGTCAAGAATAGACGCTACACACCACAAAGAATTCATAAAGGGATTTGGTTCAAGCTCTCAGGAATCACCGGACGTTGCCATATTATAATAACCTGAGACCCAGAGAAGACCCTTTTCCATAAACATTATCACAAGTAAACAGCTGTAAAGCTAAGCAAAACACCACACACTTCAAAAATATTAGTATTATCACCAGCCATTAGGGCTAATGTTTATTTAAAACCTACCAAGAGTTTTATTAAGAAGTTAAGAAGTATCATGTATGCAGGCAGTGGGCCAGGCTCAGCCAGAGAAAGACACTTTCGCACACCGTGAGGGGCGCAGGACACAGTTTGAGAAACAGAGAATCGGTTTTGCACGGGCCCGGGATGAGCAGCTTTCAGGGCAACGGATGTGCTGCACGTTTAGGATCTTCATTCAATAAACATGGTGAGGTTCCTCTTTGACTTGTTTACTAAGGCCAAACCTACAACGCCCTGTGTGTTATTATTTAACCTGAATGAAAAACTCATCAATCACATATCAGTAGTGAGACAATTTCAACCCTGATAAAGCTAGTTATATATATGTGTGTATTTTGTACTTCCATGTAGAAGAAAACACAGCATAGGTCTCCAACTCAGTCACAAAAGTCCCAATAGGTTTATCTAAAAATAACTGTAAAACGTCAAGGGGTGCACAAGTATTGTCACAGCACTGTATAAGTATGTACAGCACTGTGTACCTGCTGAGAGACCTGTTGAACCCTGGGTACTGAAAGCTGCTGTACTTGTCCTCCCTTCTGAGCTGAGCCTGTAGCTTGAACCAGCACCCTCTGTGTGGATACAAGACATAACTCAATTACATAGGTATGCACGTACAATCGCCCACATAATTGTAAACATATGACAGTCAACACAAGATGGGGCAACATTTCACACACACGTGCCGAGATTTCCAGTCCGTGCTGATAGATTTATACTCGTATAACGAACATAAATGACCACCTCTCTCTCTCTCTCTGCCAGACACACATCCTGAATGTCAGTAGAGGACAGTGGTGTGTTTAGTACCGTTTCTTTTCACACACCATCCACAAGCACAAATATAGAAGGTTGCTGGTTTGGTTTCCAAAATAACTAGTATTAATATTAGACTTACTCTGGAAAGAAATTTGATTCAGTATTTAAAGCTCAGGGACTTTAGAGGTCTGAAGGGACGGGCTGACAGTGTTACTGACTTGGCGACCTCGTTATTTTAACTATTTTTTTTAAGTTTACTAACTCCAGCTTCAAGGCATGGCATGCTTTCCCCTTGTATCCTGTCATAACAGTAGCAGCGGAGTAGAGGTAGTACCTACCTGTTGGGAGGCTGGCACAGGCTGTACCACAGGGGCTTGAGCTGATGATGATGTCCGCAGCGTTGCCACGCTGGTCGTAGTGTCTGACCCGCCTTCTGAGCTCTGCATGCTGAGTTGCAGGGGGAAAAAAAAAGAGATTTAATACTGGACTGAAGCAATAGTCTTACGGGTACACTGAAGATTGAAATATAAGAATAAGAGCATTTCAAGTCTAAACACATGGACAGCCATGCCAAATAAATGCTCTTTCACCCCACCCTTTCTCGCTTGGAGACATTCATCGTGCCCCAGGGGATTTCTGGCTTTACCAAGTCAAGCTTAATCAGTGAAGCTCTCAGAACGCTTGAGGCTGCGCACCTTTGGCTTTAATCACTGGCAAATTAAGCAGCCCAACATTTTTTATACAAATACTCTTGGTCCTGCTGACAGATAAGATCCAGGTGGAAGAGTTGCAGTACAGGAGTTTAAGTTATCAACGGGACTGCACTGCTTCCTGAAGGACCAAACATAATGTCGCCACTCGGCTTTCCACTGGGTGACAATGTGCACAGCATAGCAAGGGGGAACTAAAAATGAAGTGATACAAAGGCTCTCTAAAAAAAAAAAACAGTACAGAGAGGGAAAGAGCGGGAGTGGGGCAGGGACAAGAGAAGAATGGAACTGCAAGGGGGAGTAAGTAGATAAAAAAACAACTTCCCCACTCCCTCAAAGGGAGAAAAACTAAGGGGGAAAAAGATGAAAATGGCAGTGGGGCTCCAGCCCCTGACAGGGTCTTGATGATATCCAGCGATTGTTTCGTATGAGAGCTGTTCTCGGAGGGCTCCAATAATCCAGCTGATATGAGGAAATTCCTCAATGCTTTGTAAACGTTTGTCGGTTGCTATGGTGAGGAATCCATGACGACCACCCCCAACTCAACCCTCCTCCTCCTCCCCATTCACTCCTCTACACCCCCCCCCCCCCCCCGCGCCCCCCCCTCTCACACACACACACACACACACACCATAAAGCTCTTACACAGGAACTTTTGAGTGTGACCGCAAAGAGAAGAGGGGGAGGAGGATAAGAATAAGGGCGAGGGAGATACGGCACAGTTGGGAGTGTGGGGGGTTTAAATTGATGAGCAGAAACCTGGAGTAACAGGAAACATCAGTAGGTTATTGAGAGAAGAGTGTTCACCTGGAGCATTACAGCCAAATACTGCAAGACACAACCTGCTCTGAGATTAAAAACACAAGACATGCAATGTAATGTTATCTGAATTCACTGGAAGAGGTATGACGAACATTACTTAAGATGCAGTAATCTGGAGGCTAATAGATACAAACAACAGGTGCAGCCAAACCTGTCTTTTTGGCTTTCTTATGAGACCCAACCTGAAGTATCTGATGGGTGTGTGTGTACCAATAAAGTTTACAAATGATTTTAAAAGACCTCTCCTGCACCTTTGCATCAAATCAAGTGCTTTGTATTTACCTATAAATAACACTGCTACCTGACGTCATCGAACCAATTAACTCGAACAGAAGCAAATCTAAGTGATGAGATTATAATAACTAAAAGGGCAAAATTAATCTGAATCAAAGAACCCGACTTGTGATGGACAGGAAGAGGAAATGCATGGAACCAAAAATTGTTCCAACTAAAAAGTTTTGCTCACACCATAATATGGAGCCCCGTACACTTTTGTGGACCAATTTCAGAGTTAAAAACTATGCCAATAATAATAACTATGCCAAAAGGAGATTGCAACGGCATGTGTTTTACAAAGAAATGGTTTCCTGACAGACCTCGACCCTCAATCGTAATCGCCATTCTGATTTTACCTAGAATCCAGCGGGATGACTTTGGTAATAGCTCAAATATATTGTTCAAAGCTGTATCACACTACATGTTGCCTCACAGGAGGAGAGAGTCTGGCACTTTTTATTTCTGTTTCAAATGATCAGATCGCCAATTAGAGCTCTCTATGGTAGGTGATCAAAAAGAAAAATGAATACAAACTGGCTGTGAATGAAACGTTGTACTTACATTACCTGAAAGGTCAACCTTGATAAATACACTACTACTTGATTTTTTTTTCAAACAACAGCATACAAATTTACACAACACACATCCCTGCAAGCTGCACAACTAACATTTTTTAAACTCAACTCACAACAGTGTTCAGTTTTACCTTATGAGTAGAAACTTTGAGAGATAATTTAGAGTTGGATGCACCAATATACAAATCAGAGAGTATACCTTTAAGACAGCAAAACAACAGATTTGGGTGTGCCACCACTTGTATTTTCCATGTGTGGAGATTTTGCCACAGGCGAAAACATTGCTCTACATTCATGACTAACAGGCTGAGTGGAGGAGGCCTATGTCCAAATTCCTGATACGTGTCAATCTTCAGACATGCACACGGTCCATGCACCACAGTGTACTTTAAGCAGCCCTCTGAGTCCATCTTCAATGTATTAGTTAGCACAGGGCCCATTAGTACTTAGATGTTAAAGCTCTCATATTCCATTAGTTTTTCTTCACACCTCGTCATTAGAGGACCGAAAGGACTATTATTAGAAGGATGCAAGTACAACATTTTAAAAGTTACTACAAGGCCAACATATCTTTATAAAGAAAGAGGATTTGTCTCTGGAGTGTCACTTGAGTTATAAATACACTTAGTCCCATCATTTGTCTGCATAGCTTTCCATTTTCACCAGAGAAAGCGACACAAGCCTGAGGGATTCTCTTTGCCATTAAGGAGTAGGTGGCACGGCAAGATGGTGGGGGGGGATCGGGGAAGAGAGCACGCTGACCTGCAGGTTTTCATCCATTTAAGCTCAATTAAAGCAGCCGGGTTAGCATTAATAGGTATGCGGAAGTGTGCCAAATCATGACTTAGAGGGGGAGAGACAAGAGTGCAGGCAGAGAGGAGTCTTTCAGCTTAGTACTCAAGGAAGGTCAAAAGTCACACAAATACCCCACCAGCAGCTCTGAAAAGGCACAAAGGTAGAACACAGCAGGAGATACTGCCGCAAAATTGCCGGTCTGGATGGGCTGCCTTCAACACAACAAGACAACTTCACACACACGCACCCACACACACACAAGTCTGTTTTCGTGTCTGGTCCGTGAGCCTGGTTTCATTCAGGAAAATTCCAGATGAGCAGCTAACGACATTACAACAACAGACACTCCTTTTAAGAGTTACCTGAGGTTTGAAAGCAAAAGCGGAAAACAAGAAAACACACATTGTGAAGAACCGTACAGAGCCTCACAAAAATCTCATGAACGCTGTAGCCGACAACGACAACGCTGCAGACGAGATGTAAGCGCATGTCACTGACAGGTCTGACTTAAACAGGCCTCAATCAGAGAAAAACACATACAGATGTTCAATTAAAAGCAGGAGCCCACAGTCTTGGCTCGTGTTTGCACTGGCCCACATTGTTTGCAGAGCAACAACGGTTGCTAGTGGCAACACCGTCCACTCCCGTTTCCAGGAGCCTGTTGCTATGCGACCAACAGAATACTTCCCAAACCAAACAATGCCATCCCCCCACCTGATCCCTCTATCTCACGCTAAGTAGAAACTTACAACAATAAACACTGTGTAAGCTAATAATTTCAGACACCGGGGGACACAGAGGTAGACGTATTGCTGCGTCTCCGTTAAATAGAAATATACAGACTTTACGCTGGCTTAGACTGAATAGGATGAAGTGCTCTGTTTTTGTAACTACTTGGTGCTCAAAAGCAGAAGGAATGTTTCAGTCATCAGGGAGACTACAGTCTATTCTTCTAGGTTGCTTTATCGTGCCACCCAAAAGCAACAAAACTTTCCAAACTCGTTTTGTTCCAACTCGGGGGAAGATAACAAAATAAATAAAGCAGAGACGGATGCTTTTAGAGGGACATCGTTTCAGCGCCATACATATGAATCCTGTTGTCACACATTTAATATATGCCAGATGGAGGAGCAACAGGTCGTCGATGAAGCTTCAGCATTTGTTATTTGTTTCCATAATTTGAGAATGAGATCTTTTTTTTAACGCAAAAGGAATTGCCATTTTTAAATGTTTTTCTTTGATTCAATTAAAAAAAAAAAAAAAGAACTATAAGATCACAGAGGCACACGCTCACACAAAGAGCAAATTAAGATATGATGAGAGATTTCCACAACAGAGGCTGTTCTTCAAGCCTGTCGCATTAATTCCTGGCTAATCCAATCAAAGCGGCTCTCTGGGTCTGTAGACGGCAGAGTTTAATGGAGAGAGAGAGGGAGAGAGAGAGCAGAAATAGGAGGCACAGCCTGCTGTCTCTGATCCCAGCCCCCCCCCCCCCCACTCCCCCTCCTCTCTCCAGTTCACCTTCCCACACTGGCCATCAGCACAACCTGTCACCATGTGCGCTGCAGGCCCAACAGCCACAGAGAGGAAGATCAAACCGTTGCCATGGCGATTGTGTGTTCGCCCATGCTCTACACTAGCAACTTCCTCCCCCAACGCCCTACCTCTTCTAACCCTTTCCAGATTTCCACTTGCCCCCCCCCCCCTCCCTCCCACACACACAGCCCCCCCCCCCCCTCACCCTCCCTCATCCTTAACATTTAACATCTCAAGTGATAGAGAATGAGGATTTGAAACTGAACATTTTGACAAAATCAAAAAGGATGAAACTCCTGTTTTTGACTTGTGGCATCTGTGTCTTTCACGGTTATTCATCCAATGCCATACTGAAGACACAAAGGAGGGAACTTCCCTCAAGTCACCTGGCTGCTTCAGGAGATGGTGAAGACTACTGGGAAACGCTGACCGTTACAGTTGGGCTTCTTTGCATTATTTCTATTTGGTATACCCCAAAGCATATTATGATCCTGGAATAACTTTTGAGCCTTGAATTCATATCTGCACAACGTGATGAGAACTAAATAAAGTCACGGCGAGGGCTGGCCGATAAGGCCTCAACCCTTATAGTAATATAGGTCATTTTATATCTGGATCAAACTCCACATCACTCACTCCCTTTTTACCTAACTTCATAAAATCTTAACAAGTTAATGAGATTTTCCTGCTAAATGTCAGACAAGTAACAAGAACTTCAAACATAACTTACTCATTTTGCGGTCTCTTTAATTGCAATAAAATCAAAACCAATCACCACTTGGTTGAGTAACATAATGCTTTAGCATCCCATATTGAGGAGTATAACGATATTCAATCCAAACGCAAAAAAAACACTCACAATGCTCCTTAAATCCGCTTTCATTTGCTCTTTTATTGTGTTTCCAACCTGTGTGGTTTTATTTCCCAGGGATCCACATTCAGCAAAGATGACCTTAAGAGGCTGGCAGCGTGCTGCCTCGATTGTGACCGATGAACCTGAGATAAAGCATTTTGTTGCACTGGAGTCTGCCTTTTTAGCAAGCGTTTGGCACACAGATATGATTTAGAAAATCATCATACTGTACATAGAGTATGCTTTCACAGGCACTACTTGACACAAACATTGAGTCATCAGTTAATGCTTGAAATTTGAGAGGGATCCAAGTGTCGGTTTTTCCTGCAGTAAATACTGCATCATGCTGATACTTGCTATTAGATTTAAGTATTTGATAACACACATAATATAATAACACACATACAGACATGATATTAAGAGAGTAACATGGGTTTACTCTGCGTTTGACATGACATACCAGATTAGTAGTCACAACTAGTTGGGTCGCAGCCATTTACGCAAGTCTGCAACTGTGTTTTTGTAAATGATACTGCTAATAGTTTAATAAAGTGTTGCTGTCAACTGGTGACAACATGGTGCAATATTGAAACGGCGACTTTTAATCAAAACTCATACTCTGACATCCTTTTAGTCAAACTAAAATGCAACCGAAATCCATCAACCTTTAAAACACAAAAACTGAACACGGTCTGGATTTTGAATCATCTTTCCTGCAGCCAGCAGCCAGAATCAGAGACATGCTTCAGAAATGAACGATTGTGAGTTACATAATATCAGCAGCATTCACATCTAATTCAGCAAATCCTATTCAGTGTAATTTCCAGATCGTTAACCATTCAATTACTTAAGGATCTAACACGTGTTCGCGCATAGCAATTTGCATCAAACTGGCAATCATAGCTCATACAGTAAAAGGTGGAGACAGGATGCTTGTGACATCCTGTCTTTTGGTCTATATATGGTGCTCTTGAAGTTCATATTGTTTTTAAATTGTATCCAGATGTTCCTTCATTTGTAATGTGTAACTTTATTTTGCTAAAGTGTGGGAAAAAGGGGATTCTCAAAGATCAGAAAGATCTGAGGGCCGCACAATATAAGGGCACCATTTAACTAAATCTGTGTTTTATCCATCTGTGACAATAGCGTCCTCTGCATCAAATAATTAAAAAGCTTCTTAAAATATATGTTGAAGACCAGGCTTATTCCATCTAAAAAAATACTGTCTGAATCTACTCCTTTGCAAAGCTCGTCAAATATCACTGGACTTGAAGTCGAGTCTTGATTCTGGTAATTACTTTGTGGCAAGTTTACGCTGACAGAAGTTATTTTTTAAGCCAAATAAACATCTCTTAACAAGCTAGCATAAAACTAAAAGAAAGGAATAGTGAAGAGAGGATGGGGGGCTGTTACTATCCCTGTCTGAAAGAGAGAGGGGGCGCGGGGGGATCAGCTATTGTAATGCAAATGTCACTGCCTTGTCTGCCGTTTGTGGCAGGAAATTTAATTAGCAGTTGTGCAGCTACGATACAAACAGGTGGAATGTTAAGAATGCTCCTGATGACACACAGACAAGACGGAAAAGATAAGCTGAAAAACATTTCATTCACAACAAGTTTCAACTTGTTGCCATATGCAAGGGCCAATCAGTAGCAAAAAAAATGGTATATGACAAGATTTATTTCTTTGTATCCTAGCAGCGCAAGCCTACAATGATTTCTAAAATCTTTATAGCTGGAAGATGTGATTTGAGAATCACAAGGACACTTAAACTACTTTCCTTTCAACAGATTCTTAGAAAATGGTAGCGGCACATCCCTTGAATGAAAGCCCTTCACAAATAAATGAATTATAGAGATTATGAAACCGTAACATTGTGAACAAATGACACTATTAATTTTCGCTTAACAAGCCCCACAAGGCATTCTCTTCTCACTTCCTCTGCTTTGCTCTGTGATTTCCTGACATGCCTTTGACTGGAGTTATGGGATAACCCATTAAATGCGTGTTAATATCAGACAATGAAATGTGCAGAAGCCAGGCAGTTTAGTGAGCACAACAGGAGGTAAATGCAACTCCATATAAATATGATCAAGTTTAAACAGCAATGGCAGTGACTGGGTCCATGTCTATATCTGTAGCAAGCTATTGAATTGAGAACTTCTCCCCGGGGCAGCAGTAGGCCTTAGCAAGATAATCTAAATACAGCAATAACAAACACACATACACAAGCACATTCACACAGCACACTCATGTATGTGCCTCACACTCTTTCACACACACACACACACGCACGCACACACACACACACACACACACAAACGGAACATGTGACCAAAAGCTGTGTCAGGACATCCACTACCCAAGTGACCACTGCAGCTGTCCTATTGATAGCTGAACTGCACTACACACATGGGTCCAGTAAACACTCAAAATGGCACACGGGTAAAGGTGGCCGCTGCTGCACACAATCATTCGAGCAACTCCACAGATGACTCAAAGAGAGGAGCGAATGCTATGTCTACTTTTATTTAAATCACAGGTCAGTGTGGCAATCAGTGTTAAACTGTACCAAGGCACACACTTTATCACAGGCTGCTTGCAAGATCAAGATACAGACAGATTACAAGAATCCGAAAAATTAAAGAAATAATTTTACCACCCCTTTCAAATTTACAGCCCTAATAATTTCCCAAACAAGCCAGTTAGAAATAAATAATTAACTGCCCAACCACCACCAGCTTTCCACTTTGTAAGTCTCCTTTCTGAACACCATTTCTTTCTGACCTGCCTCGGCAAGCCAACACTATCCACTTACTACAAAGAGAGAGATGAGAATAACCTGATTAAAAACACAGACTTTTAAAAGAATAACATTTCGCCCCCCTAACCCACTCCATCCTCTTTCTTTCCATGACTTGGGTGTATTTGTATATCAAGTTGCCATGTAAACATAACAGTGTCATGCTCAAATTGGGGGAGTGGGGGTTACACACAGTTTCATTGCTGTCATCTCTTTACGCAGCCGAGTTGTCTGACCAATCAAAGGTCAATTCTTTCTCTGCACTTACTTAAACAAGTTGAGTCTTCTGTTAATGTACATTCAATCCTTTCCTCCAACATTGTCTAAATTAGAGTAAAATCAAGGTGGACGGATGCTTCATACACACAACACTAATCTTTTCGATGGCCTAAATATTAATTATCATACTCAGTTCTGTGTTTTAACCCCTTTTCACATCATATTGGGCTGAATCAATAATCTCCTTAATCTGTTATCTCTCTTCTTTTACCAGACCAAGTCTCGTGAATGTAAATACTGTACACGTCTGAAAGTTCACAGCTCAATTTAGTAGCGAACACAAGCAGACAAGGTTTTAATTAGATAAATGTTCATGCTGCAAAGATTCTTCCTCATGCTTCAGTAGCAAACAACATTACAAATGACCAAGCACCTGACAGCTGTCTCGGAGAAGATAGTCCAGAAGAATAATGTGTCTCAGGGGACAAAAAGAGACCGGATCCCAAAAGGAGAAAAACAGGGGACAAGAAGAACTGGGATCCAGCCACAGCTCCACTGTAAAGCCAATGAAAAGGGAGATTTGAAATCATAGGGGGCATTTTTCCTTGGTTTTTCAATATTGCTCAAGCACAGATTGATTGGAGCCTTCCGCTCTGTGGAGAGGTCAAACAGCAACCCCTCATGAGACCTGCCACTTTTAAACAATGAAGCAGAACACCTTGGCTATTGAACTGAAGTTTCCTTTGGATCCGTCCAACTGGCATAGCGTCATCACAGCAGCTTTAATTTCACTTTTCGTCCAGTTTAATATAAAGTGCACAAGTGTGTACTGAATGGTCCTTAGTTTTAAGAGTGCATATACAATTGGAAATGTGTGTTACTTCACTAAACCTTTCACCCAAGATTGTAAAAACGAGTCAACCCCGTTTTAAAGAACCATCATAGCACCACCTAGCTGTATAATAATCCAGTTATTCGAGATACGTTTGAAATACAATTTTGTAAAGTACTGTCTTCCGTTCAAACAGCAAACGTTGAATGATCAGATTAACAGAGTTCAATCGTTTTATAAAGTTTATCGGCGTCAACCTTAACGTTATATCTCTCCTGCGACAGAGACTATTGGAGACGTTGACGCTGTTAGCGTCGTAACGCTATCATTATAAGTTAATATCCGTTCGCGACTGCGTAATATGTGAATTATCTTGACGTTCGAAGCTAATGTATACGTTGGAATCCCACCAGAGGAGCTGTAAAAGCTGCCTGCTCAAATGAAAGTTATCCTCCTGCCGACTTAAGGTCTGCTCGGAACCGATGTTAGTTGCAGTGTGAGCACCAGGAGCGTTGCTAACGCTAGCTCGTCCTATCCCCACCTGCTTGAATGCGTATCTCGAGAAGCACACTCAGAGAGTGTGTCCGTGCGTGCGTGCGTGCGTGCGTGCGTGTGTGTGTGTGTGTGTGTGTGTGTGTGTGTGTGTGTGTGTGTGTGTGTGTGGTGACGATTCAAGACGGAGCTGAACGGCTGAACTCACAACTGAACTCGCACTCATCGCTGTTAGCATTAGCTGTAGCTCGACTGGTAGCCTTACCGTCCATCCTGCTGGGATTGAGCTGACACACACACTTACACAACGGAACAACAAGCGTAAAGTGATATTTTATCTATTTTGAGTTTGAGTAACGTCGCCGCTTTGCATGACGTGTGGGTGAAGTGTCGCAAATTAGGACGCAGAAGTGAAAGGTTTTTTTTTCTTCTTCTTCCAGGTACAAAAAAAAGCTGTTGCGAGTAAAAGGTGAACGTCAGTTTACGTCGAGTCGTTCAACTTGGGGCGGATGCCTCGAAGAAGGGAAAGTTACCGGGAGTGCGAGCAAAGCACTCGAACCCACAGCATTTTTCTCAAAATAAAGAATAATTTAGCATTTTATAACTATAAAGAGAATAGTCACCTTTGTTTTGAGTAAAGTTGTGCCCCGGCTTTTCTCTTTACCCTCTTCCTCTCGCTCGGTGACTTCCAGATGCTGCTGCTGCTGTTGCTGAGTGTTGCGCCCGTTGGTAAGTAACTGTCTCCACGGCTACAGTCACTATGGCGCGACGGGGTCTCGAGGCAACTGTTGCTACCCTCGACTTCATACGTCATGGCCTCACTAGAGCAAGGGCGGGACTAAAGGGACGAGAGTCCCGCCCAGTTCATATAAAGATGTACGTTTGAATCAGACCACTAGGGGGCAGTATCAGCTAAGGAACTGGTGTCAGGTTAATTTAGTTTATTTATACCTTTTGTTTGTGATTTCATGGTCTGCAGCACATGTATCATCACAACTAACAGACTGACCCGTGTTATGTGAATATGATATTTCTTTAGTTGATGTCTTATATTCTTAATTAAACTGATAATGCACTCACTTTATTGGCGATATTGAGCTATATTAACATTTTAATTATGCTGCAATAAATGTCTCAAATATATATATATAGATGTTTAATAAAACTGCTCTTTCATTTTTCAAACTGATACATTGTACATAATTTTCATTGTGATTAGTTCTATTACATTTTTGGACATTTATTGTAGTGTACTTACTTTTTTTCTTTTATTAATTTATTTAAAATGAAATAAAATAAACAGCTTCCTCCATTATTCTGTAATTTTGTAGTATTTTTTGATTCAATGTTCTTCTTGCAAAGAGGTGCAACCATCCACTGCATTTTAAATCTTCAGCAGATGGTGGCAGCATATATTATGACACAAGATAGTCACAGTGTGTCAGATGAATAGATTGCTTTATCAGGTCTTCTTGTTTAACGGGAGATAAAGGCTTTACTGAGCAGCTCATGCAACGAAAAACAATAGATATAATAATAATAATAATAATAATAATAATAATAATAATAATAATAATAATAATAATAATAATAATAATAATCATTTACGACACGTGGCATGTAATACACTGAAGTTCGATTTTTGGTTTGAGAGCTCACTGGTTTGTGATTTGAATTTTTCCAAAATCAAAAGCAGTTATACAATGTGCAAAATATCACAGACTATCCCTTCCTACTTCAAACAGCTTTCCATTCCACAGTCACGTCTTCTTTATAGAAAGTAATACATTATGCCATATCAGTCCAAAAATATATTTCATAAATTAGATGAACCAAAGTCTAAAGACACTCGCCATTAATATGCTATAGGGATCTAAGGAAGATAATACCATATTTGCTCGTAATGTTGTTGTTTTTCCTCCTCCATGCGAGGCAGGGTGAACTGATGCTCTAAAGCTGACTCAAACAGGTGACACGGACACAGACAATAAACCCTCACACGCGCTCTGACACGCGCTCACCTTACAGGAACAGTCAGCACCGAGACGCCTCTGCTCGTGGTGAGTCCGACCATTTATCGTGTAATTTTATCACTTATTGCGCTGATTTTAGCATAAATTGTTCAGCCAAATAGTGACTTCTTCTGTTGAGGGATTATTTGTTTGTGGCAGTAAGTTGCACGACACCACAAAGCCGTTTAACTTGATAGAAAATGTCGCATAAAATCACCTCGAGGGAGATGAAGGACAGCAAGTAAACGAGTTACGTTACACGGTTAATGACATCATTACCAGTGGTGGAAGTGTTTTTACTTCGTTCCTGTAGTTATACGTAAATGTTTTACTTTACTTAAGTAAAAATAATAGTGCATGCGTTTTACTTTTACTCCGTTACATTTTGCAGCTATTATCTGTACTTTTACTCTACTACATTTCTACAATGTGTGTCGTTATTCGTTACATTTTATGAACACAGTTTCGCCGAAATGTTGCCTTAAAAAATATGGATTGCGTTGCTGTTTTGGAAGTTTAAAAAAGTAACTATTTACAAAAGTAACTAGTTACTTGTGTAATGCTAATACACTAATACGAATTACAAAAGTAACTAGTTACAAAAGTAACTAATAAAAAGTAACTAATTACAAAAGTAACTAACTACAAAAGTAACTAATTACAAAAGTAACTAATAAAAAGTAACTAATTACAAAAGTAACTAACTACAAAAATAACTAATAAAAAAGTAACTAATTACAAAAGTAACTAGTTAAAAAGTAACTAATTACAAAATTACCTAGTTACCAGTTACATGTAACGTGTTACTTTATAAAACTGTACTGAAGATTTCAAAACACCTGGTGTTACCCAAGATAAAAGACTGTTCTTATTTTAGTATTCAACATCAACATGAGTTTTATCTATTATTGCAATGCCAATACCTTCTGGGAGATGAAGTTTTTGGGGGATAACTATACCTTTATTTTATCCCTGGACATTTGACTGCAGGTAACAATAGAACGTTTGTCAACTGTTTCAAGGACTACCGTTTTTATTATTTAGGATATAGATTTTTTTTTTAAATCTATAAACGCATTTATCAAAACTTTATTTACAACTCTTGTAGGAACAACTGCACAAACTCGACCCACTGCTTTAGACCCACACGATAAGGTCTGTGTATGTTTTATAGTTTGTTTTATTGTTTAAAACCCTAACAAAAACACATAAAATGACAGAAAACTAACTATTAAAACCTACACGGCCGCTCTCCTCCCGGCGACGTGGTCTCCTGATGGCGGGAGACTGACATAAAAAAATGTGTTGCTTTTTCATTTCTGCCACTTCGGATTTAATCCAATATACAAACTATCAACACATGCACAGCCCCACGGTTAGTGCAACACAAAGATAGCGAACGTAAACTATAGACCAACTACACACCACACTCAAAAGATTATTACATAGCAGTGATATCTTCTGTGACTGCACATTTATGGAGCCACCAGAGGTGAAACGCTGCCCTTTCGTTGCTTGGTATATGTGGCCAGTTAAACATGTTACTTTAGGCCCTCGAGTACATTCTGTTGTACATAAATATATGATCTGAATACTTCTTCTACCACTGTCTTGTCTTTTCATTGTCAATTTACGTCGGTGCTAAGGTATTTAAGCCGTATAATTGCTAATAAGACTGTTACTTTTCATAAAAATCATGAACAAATTACAATCAGGACAGTTTTATCTTTGTCGACGAGACTGATAAGAAATCTTTCCGGTTGCTCAATGAACGTTTTTTTTATCTTAAAATAATGTAGTAATCTAGTGATAACTAGACTACATGCTTAATGTTTCATCATTGGAGTTTGATATTTGATTAGACAGAACAGCAGAGCGTGGGACCAGACACAGGAAGTCCCTGACCGACTGTAACCTCGGTGCAGGGTGCATCAGCACTAAACCCATCCTGAAGCATTGCAGCGCTTGCGCATGGGTGCAGGGAATCAGCCGGCCTCTGGAGGTCATGTGACACTCTGGTGTGGTGCAGCTGCGTTTTCGTCTCTCATTGCAATTGGCTGAGGCTGATCTTTCTATGAAGTAGTGACGTGAGCGTCTACATGTGGGATCTTTTCTGGGTGATCTTAAAAAAGTAAGCCACATCAAAAATAAATAAGAACATCGGTCATCAAATAATAACAGCTGCTTAAATGTGTGTCATGTACATAGACGGTCACATTCATGTCCAATACGTTCAGCTTTACTGTCATTATAAAATATAGTTTTGCACAATGACAATTCAGTTGTAGCCCCCTTCATGTCACAATCATAACACACATATATAGATAGTAAATGTTTAAATTAGAATAGAACAAAATGTGTGTGTTTGTGTGTATATATTTCTATTATTTTAATGCATACAGGCACAGTGCTTAAGAGTCAGCTTTCACATCTGAAAGGGTCGGAGCTAATTTAATCAAATGTTTTTTCAGTTTGAGGAAATGTGCTTTCTGCCTCCTCCACTTGACTTAATGAACGCTGGAGGCGGGGTTTAGGGGAAATGTTGTCCTTTTAGTCTCATCGAGCAGTAAAACAGGTTATCTTTACTCGTGTAAAAAAAGAAACGTCTTCACAGCTGTGAATTCCACTCACACTTCTCTCAGGCACCTTTACAAGGGGTCATGCAACCTTTAATTTCATATCTGTAGAAGGTCAGCGATTGCCATGAGCAAACATGTGTAATGTGGATATTTCTCTCAGTTTTGCTTCCTGCTGTTGCTTCCTCTCCAGAGCTGGCGTCTTTGTGTTTTAGCACCATGTATTTCTGGTTCTGGCTCAGAAGAACTTGAAGTACCGGATTGTCTTGTCATGATGTGCACTTGGGCTACGCTTTGATTTACAGCCACAAGGCTAAATTTAGGTATGCAACTAATGTTACGAGTACAAATGTCACACAATGTTTCTTTTCCTAGCAGTTCAGGTATATTTGCATTACTGCTGTGATGCAGTAAGCAAGGTTTGTATTTTATTTGGAAGTCTTGTGTGAAGTAGTTTTGCAGTTTTGAAGTAAAGCTAACAATAACACACTGTAAAAATACAGCGTTGAACAAACTATTGATATACTTAAAGTATAGAGGTGTTGTAAGCAAAACAAACGTATTTAAAATACTTAATACACTAACATGGACCCTGTGATTATCATTGCTGATTCATAAATGCTGTTGCAGTTGATTGGTGAACTGTTTACTTTAGTTTCATTTAGGACAAGCACAAGAAGCAAATCCTCACATTTTACATGGAGTTTGACATTTTTGCTTGAGAATCGACTTAAATTATTTTTCACATAGTTGATAGCTGATTAATATTCTGTCGATCGACAAACAGATTTATTGTTTCAGCTCCATTTTTAAATGCAGCTAGTTGGGCAATTGAATCTATTACAGCGCCTCATATTAAACCAGGTCACCATATGTGAAGGTTGTAAAGTATATTAACTATAAAGCTGTGAAATAGTTACAATGGAGGAAAAGTATTTCTATTGTAATGGAAATACAAGTTCAAAGTGGTGTGACATGGAAATACTCGCATAATCAAATTTAGAGTTTAGCACAATATTTGAGGAAATGTATTGAGCTGTTTTGACGGTTTAAGGAAGTTGTGAAGCTGAAACAATTATTGATTAAAATTCAACTAAACAACTATGAAACTGAGCATCATTTGGAATTTTACATTTTTTCCCACTTTTGTAGAAAAAAACACAACAAATTGTGACAATAATTATTTTATAATGAAAATAATCTTCTTCTTTACAATCAAGGAAGATTGTTTTTTTTTTTTTTTTAAAAAAGGTAGTTCACAGAATGGTGCATCTTTATATTTGTGCTGCAGAATGATTTCAGTCAGGGGAAAAGTCACAAAGTCAAACCAGCACAGCTGCACTTGGGATCCGGTTTGTCCGATAGTAACCCAGCAGAGCTGCAACGTGTGTTTTGAGTGTGTGAGTGTGTGTGTGTGTGCACCGGGGAGCAACTCTGTAGGGGGATGGGTTGGAGTTTCACAGCATCATCTGTCAAGTGTGTGTGTGTGTCTGTGTCTGCGTCTGCGTGTATGTGTGTGTGTGTGTGTGTGTGTGCCACTAACCCCCCCCTCATTCATTTGGCTTGCGTGGCCTTATATGGAAAATGGATCGTGTGGTGTGAGCAGTTTGAACCAATCAGGTCGGGTTGGGATGATGGAGGAGGGGAGTTTTCTAGGAGGAAGCAGGCCGGCCTGGTCTGGGTGGGGTTTTTAAGGGGTGGGACCTACCAAGCCGGCTGCTGTTTGAAAATGAATGATATGCTGCTCAAGTTGTAGAAACAGAGGGCTGCTCGGGTATTGTGTGTGTGTGTGTGTGTGTGAGCGTGTGTGTGAAGCGGCAAACAGCACTTACAGATAAGGGAAAGTGGAACGATTTTGGAGAAAACCTGAAATACAAACCGGGGGGGGAAAATAATAATTTCCAACAATGCAATGTAAGTAGCTCAATTTAAATGTTTTATTTAATGTAGCTGAGATGTAGTCCTCTCAACTTGAACGCCAGCTTCCAGTCAGACCGATCAGGTTTGGTAAGAAAACCTGTTTGTAATGAAGAAACAGAGAAAACAGCTTATGCGCACGCATGTTTCATACAAAGAATGTGATATGAATGAATATCCATGCTCAGGTTTTATGCCATATGTCTGATCGCCATATGTCTGATTTCCCTTGTTATAATTCTCAACCACTCCCTCTACTGTTTTAATCCGTCATATAATCACTTCTTTTCTGTCCTGATTTGAGCTCAGTTATAATACATGTATGATCTGTACATTTCGGTAGCGGGGAAGCGTGTGGCTCTTTACAACATGTGGACATCTGCCTGCCGATAAAAGGGTGTAACCCAACCTGCAGATCTGTGTAAATTTGCCGGGTGACAACTAACGTTAAAGGGATCCCTTCGAAGCCTTTTCTTTATCTTTCCTTCCTAAATGTCTGCGTTGGTTTCCAAACAGTTGAAACTGGATCA
Source organism: Clinocottus analis (assembly GCF_023055335.1). Taxonomy (NCBI): domain Eukaryota; kingdom Metazoa; phylum Chordata; class Actinopteri; order Perciformes; family Cottidae; genus Clinocottus; species Clinocottus analis. The sequence goes on from NW_027175965.1 coordinate 7,441,167, forward strand.
CAAATGTGAAGCCTGATGTGGTCGCCGTTGCATTCAGGATGCTTATCTTTACGCCCGGTGGTAAACCACCGCTGGCCGAGGATGCAGATCTTTTCAGAGGATGCGTTGATAAGAAATCTAGTTCATCTCTGTTGTGTTCTGGGCGACATCATTAGGTTCAGACGGTCAAGTGGAGGTGGCTCGGTGTGTTGGACCCCCTTGTCCGAGATACCAGACTCTGCATGACAATAGAGAGACACTCCAGAAGGGAGGGGCGGGGCTTTGTCTGAACTGTTTGACAGGAATGAACCTAACTGAAGTTTGCAGGCATGGTGGTATTGAGGGTGTTGGGGGGGCGAGCCCCTTGTTTGGCTTTCAGCGTTCATGTTTTTGGGTTGGGATATTTGTCTGCAGCCTTTATTGACACTTTTACATTAATCAGTGTTCAAAATTTTTAAAAAAAAAGGCTTACGTTTTCTCCTGTTGCATTATCCCTGTTTAAATGGAACAGCTGTTGTTGCGACGTTCATAATCCTCTCCTGATTTAATGAGTGCAGTTGCAATAATGATGTCAGTTTGCACAGTTAATTCATCCTGAGCATTAACTGGGTTAGCGCATGACGAGGAAATTTAAAACCACGCGAGCAAAGATAGAAATGTCCGTCTGTCTTTAAAACAGAATATGACAGGTGGAGCAGAGTTCATATTTTTTTTGGGGGGGTTAAAGAAGCCACTGTTTTGATTATCAATTCATTGTTTGAGGCCAAACATTTGCTTTTTCCAGCTTCTCTGATGTAAAAGTTGACTGCGTGTCTCTGTTTAATATCATTGTAAATGAAACATCCTTTGGGTTTATCAGACAGACGTTTACAGATTCATTTAAAACAGTTGAAGCAAAACCATGGTCTCTTGGGAAAAAGGGGGTGAAAGTTGCAGTGAAGGAGAAGTCTTCTCAAGAAGTGGTGAGGATCCCTTCTCAAAACCACACCCCAGTTCACTCCATATCGACCTGCACTCTCAACTTAAATCCCTTTAAATACTGCTGGAGACCCACGTCCACTAACATCTGTGTCTAGAAGAATCTGCAGCTGTATTGGAAGCATGAAGCCAGATAAAATGGCAGCAGTGAGATCACTCTGGTGCGTCTGTCTGTCACTTTGGGCTGAAAGACCTTCGGGCTTCTGTGCTCATTAACAAAGTGTCTTCTAAGTCCCGTGACTTAAATGGGATTGCTTTTCTTTTACCACAGTGTCAGCAGTTTGCAGCGATTGCTGCTGATTCCTCACAGTCCAGAACTTCAGGAATGCCGATAACTGCCATTTTGAAAAGAGTTCACACGTGAAAAATACTATTTGACCTGTTTTTTTATTTATTTATTTAAAGGTGTGGTTGGTTGCGGGATAGAACATTTTTGTGTTCCTGCTCTCTGACCTCTCTGGAGCCCAATTGTCCCTGACAAGCGAGTCGCGACAGGCTGCTGCCACAGTAGGCAGACGAAACTGATGGTATGTCTTTTCAGCACTCTTAAATAAACCAGGCAGCAGCAACGTGGAACTGTGATTTACCAAACAAGAGGCGCTTGAGTCGAGGAGGCGCGTGTCTGACGTTGGACGAGTGGTGATTTAGTTTGTTGTTGAGGAGGTTTTAACGCGTCGCCTGTGAAGAGGTAACGTCTGATTATCTCTCGAGCTCTTTGAAAAGAAGACAGATCATCGTTTTAGTCGCTCTGGAACCACGTAAATAATCCAGGAGGATTCATACAGGAGCAAATAATCTGTCTTTTATGCGCTCGTATCTCCAAATGTGGGTTCAGAGGGTTGACCGATGGAAACGTTGGTGGTGTGTTGACCGAGCACATGGATGAAAGGTAATCCATTATTCGCAGCGCGACAATGTTATCTGCGGCGAGACGGTCGGCTTTGCCCGCCTGCTCCCATGTGTTCCTCACACTGTTGCCACGCAACCCAAATTAGTCAACAGATAAGGCGATAGTATAGACAAAGACGGTGTTTGCTTAGCAGCTCATGAAGTCGGCTAGAAAGGTGAACGAGCAAGGATGATATTAGTTTGTGCAGATTACAGGATTCAGAGTACAATATGTGTCGTGAATATGTAGAGTGATGTCTGTTTGAGTGACATCGGGTCCCAAAACATGAATGGATCTGTTAATATAACAACTGCAAAAAGGAAAAGTACTGCGACCTGCTGCGAACACTCAGGTGTGAGTCTTGTGAGTACGAGAAGCTGTCAAATGCCTGCAGTTACTGCCTCGCAATTAGACCAAGAGAGCAATTATACGTACTAAAAATACCTTTTCAAAGGAGTGTGTATAGACTTCTTATCAAATAAAAAACATCCTAAGCAGAAATAATGATCTCAGGATGAAATCCGTGCTGAAGCCCCACTATCAGATATGTCAATAACTACACATCACACAATGTTTACAACAGAAAACAACACATCTCAGTTACAAATTAATCAAACAGTTCCCAGTTGTATGATCTTCTGTGATCTAATAAACACAACACATCAGTTTTTCTTGTATAATTTAGATCAATTCTACTCCATTATAAATTAACTTTACATTATAAAGTGTGTGTTGTATTGAAATAGAGTTCATTAACAGAAGATTTGTGCTATTTTCAGCAACTATTTTGATAATCATGTGAGTCTACTATGAAGCAAACGCTCTCTGGTTGCAGCAACTTGCTTCCTTTTACTGTTTATATGTAAAATAGATATGTTTAGGTTTTAGGCAGGAAAGCATTTAAATATGTAACATATTCAAAATGTTCCTACATTGAGAAAGCAACAATGGATTTATAGGTAGTGAAAATAGTTGCGGCCAATGAATCACCAATAAAAGTTGTTTCTAGATTTGTACATTATTAAAAAAAAACCTTGTTCCGTCCATGTGGAGAGTTTATGTGAAACACTTTTTGTCATTTTGCAGAGGCACCTGATACAGTGTCTGACTATGTTGCGTGTGCACATAGTTATCTTATTCAGCCTCCGTAAAAGCTTTAACTTTTCTACTTGTGGATGCTTGTGAGAAGATGTGCTTTGGCGAGTATATAGAGACGCTAACCCGCCCTGTGACTCCTCTCTCCGCTCAGTGACCGTGTGTGAGTCCAGCGCCATGTCTGAAGCCGTGGTGATGGAGCCCCCCGGAGCCGGCGGCCTGCGGGAGTCATCCTGCATCGCGGATACAGCGAAGTACGTTCACGCAAACAGACGCAGGACACCTTGACGCCGGGGTCGCCGAGAAGTTTCGGTTCCCAACATGAGAGTCGGAGGATGAATCTGAAGGGTGCCACATTGTAAAATATGTTGGAGAAGAAGTCGCGTTTTATATTTAAACAGACAAAAATACCACCCAGCTTAGAGCTCCAGCGCTTAGTGGTAATTACCATAATGTTAGTAATCGTGCAGTTTTATCGTGAGTATGATTGCATTCCTGTCAGTGTAATCATAGTGGTTATATCACTTTTTAAGCTTTAATTGAATGCAATAATAATAATGCTTTAACTTTACTTTTGAAACTGCTATTGTGAGTGTTACCGAGCTGAAAGTATGCACTTTCTGGGGATGAGTTTGTGAGTGTGAGCCACAGTTTTCCCCAAACCCAGAGCTGATTTCTCCTCCCCAAAGGATGTGACAATACACCTGTCTGTTTTAAGTGAAATGTATTTTCCTTTCACCTTCTCCAGCGAGTCTTCCGAGGAGGAGTCCGCAGGGGAAAGGGAGGAGGAGGTCGGTGCACGCGATGATGTCGCTCGCAGCGCCGAGGCTGCAGAGCTCCCTGCTGAGCAGACCTCACACACACCTACAGGTGAGGGCTGACGGAAAGCCGCGGTGAAGTCAAGCGGGACTTGACTGCGTTTACTCTCTGAGCTCTGGGGGCGGTGCAGCCGTGTTCACGTTTCAATAAGCCAGAGAGAGACAACGGAGATATATATATAAGTTGAATACAGTCGCTGTGTTGGCGCTAGTTGCTGAAGTCAGCGTTCGTGAACGTGTTTTCTTCTCTGACCTCTTTTCCCTCGCGGAAGTGGGCAAAAACCAAACTGAGTGAACTCCACATTCTTTAGAAGAACTGGACTTCCCGTTTCCTGCCGTCTTTTTCCAGTCCGCTCTTTGACATTCCTTCCTGTCTTAGTCACCGAGGATGCTGGAACGAGTGCCTCCATGATACACTTTGAACCAATGAGAAGTGGAAATGTTCATATGATGAATAGATCATTGTATATTACTTTCATACGATTATAAACTGAGAGCACATTTTCATTTGTTCTTTTTTTTTTTGTTTCCCTACTGGCTGAATTGTCCTTGAATTGAACTCTGGCCGTTTCCACAGAAAGTCACTGTCCTGCCCTCTCGTCAGCTCTGATAAGCAGCTCTCTGTCGGGTCATAAATCCGCCATCATTTAGTTCATTGACACCACTGCATGTTGAAAACATCCGGCGCACTTTTCTTTCTTAGTGTAAAAAAACACCAGATGCCTTTTCTAAGCAATGAACATCTACAGTTTGTTAAATATCTGTGAAGCACGATAACAAGCCGACATATTTATCGGAGGGTTGAGCACTACACATGTTGCTCATGCTCCCTCACTGCACCGGAAACTGGGTGCACACACACACACACATACACACACGCACAAAACTATGGGCAGTGTGGCTCCAAGTTGAACCAGGAAGTCGTTCTGTAAACAGAGTTTTTATTTTTCTGGTTGCTTTCATTTTCTCTTTCCAATAAGTTTGCTTGACGTTGGTGTTTGTGAACAACCTGTATGAGGATCTCTCAAATTGATCTGTTATAATTATGCTGCATATAGTGTCGACATAAAAATGAAACCCCGTGTTGTGTTTTATTAAGAGCGTGTGAGGACATTTCCTCTCCTACATTAAATGCAGGATGTTTCTTGCAACTCACATGAAGCTTAGAAGAACAAGAAGAGATTTTATTCCGCATGTTTCTTGGAAGAACTGAAATCCCTCAACTAGCTTTTTTGTTTTCTTCCTCCCAGTGAACACCCGGCGTCCGAGCTCCCTCGCGGTGCCGGCGGCGGGAGGGCGTGGCCTGTGGACGACGCAGGGCGACGCGGAGGTCACGCTGAGGATGGGGGACTCCGGCCTGGCGGCCGAGACGCCGCTGACCGTGGACCAGATGTTGGCCTTAGCCGTGGAGCGCTTCGGCGACTACACGGCTCTGAGCTGGAAGGAGGGCGAGCAGCAGAAGAGCCTGAACTACAGAGAGTATTACCAGACGTGCCGCACCGCCGCCAAGAGCTTCATGAAGGTAGCTTCTTTCATCCGGTGATTCATCCAGGACGAGCGACTCATTTCACAAGATGAAGCTTTTATCTATAGTTAAATATTTTTGATTCCGTCCGTTGTTATTACAATATTATTTAGGATGGTTTTAGTAGCGAAAAACACCAAAACATCCGGCTTTTAAGCGCTGAGTATATTTTCAGTTACAAAATACAAACAATTAACTAATTATTTAAGTCACTTTTTTAGAAAAAAAAAGCCAAGTGCTGCAGTTTCTCCAATGTGGGGATTTTCTGTTTCTGTTACGCAACTTTGTTACTTGAATATCTTTGGGTTTTCGGGGGTTTTCGGGGGTTTTCGGGGGTTTTCTGGGGGTTTCTGGGGTTTTGAATTGTTGGAACGAACACAACCAGACACTAGGATATGTATCTGGGAAATCATGAACCATTTTTCATTGTATATATAAAAAAGAGTAATCCATATGAAGCCTATAGAATAAATTGGTTATCTCATTTCACAATCCTTGACGAGCAGAGAAGGGTGTGTGAAGTGTGCGCTCCGTTTAGTTTCTATTCATCCTAAACAACAATCCTCTGCTGTATCAAAAGCTGATTGTTGAAAACAAAAAGGAAATCTTACACCTTTTGTGATGATTGTTTTAAAGCCTAAACACATCACGCTTCACACAAAAAAAGCCAGGGTGACATGTGCGTGAGGCCTCAGCTGTTTGTTCAGCACAGAGCACTTCATTGTGTGTCAGCATGGAGACTCAGCAGGACACACACACACACACACATGCAAACGTACACGTGTCTCTCTGCATTGAAACACACACACAAAACTCTTGTTTAAGACTGATTTCAGTACATGCATGAACACGGATGTAAAAGGATAACTCAATGTTACTTCTGGACTCATTACATGTTATTCATACTTTAAAAAAAAGCACGTTTGTTTCTCCTCAGCTCGGTCTGCAGCGCTACCACGGCGTCGGCATCCTGGGCTTCAACTCGGCTGAATGGTTCATCGCCGACATTGCGGCCATTTTGGCCGGGTGAGTTCGGCCTGTGTTCATGTGTGAGTGTGACCATGTGTGTGTGTGTGTTTAGGTGTGTGTGTGTGTGTGCATGTCGTCCATACCTGAGCGGTCTGAGCCAAGACTCGAGGTCACTAGAGTGCAGATCCAGTTCAGCACGTAGAGTCGTATCTGATTAATAGGCTGCAGCACAACGCCCAGCAAGAAGCTAATGAACTGCAGCGTTGAAAGCAACTAAGCACATTTATTATAATAGTACTGCTACTTTTATTTATTGATATCCCAGTAATCATATCAGGCCCCTTCAGATTGATACGTACATTATGAAGTAGTTCAAACCTCTTCCAGTCACAATAGTAAAATGCTGTGAACACAATCACTTCAGTATTTATCTAATTATACATTCCTGAGTCACAGCTACTTTTAAATACACTCCTTTAAATGTGATGGAGTTGTTGTATTGATCATTTCCCAAGTAAAGGATTTGAGTACTTCCACTACTGCTGATCTTATCTGTAATCACAAGCCTCTTCTTGCTCGCATGAATATTCAGAGCTGGAGGCAGAAAGCAACAGAAAAGAAACCACGCGCTTCCTTCAGCAAGCTAAAACACATTTAAAGAAGAAAATTTACTTTTGAGGAAACCAAAATGTCTTTTAATCAATTCAACAGAACCCATTGAGTCGTCAACCGCAGAATTGCTTCACCCGACCAAACGTCTGTGACAAGACATCCACCATTATGACGACAATTTCCTGGACGGCTGAGAGAAAGAGTGCATTGAGGGAAATAAAATGGTTGCTCAAAAGATCAGTCCATGTCGTTTCTCTGTCTGCGCTACACAAACTGTTTGATGCCCCAGATTCCCACGCCTGCAGTCTGCGCATTGCTGAGTGACGCATGACAACAAGTTTGTATTGAAACTACTGTTAACTCGTCAAACTGGTCCCGATGAGCCGAATCAAAAGGTTTCGTTTCTTAAGCTCAGGAGAAGACTGCAGGTTGTTGCCGGAGAGCCAAAAAAACCCCCAACAATGCTGCTCGGTCAGGTGTTTCATCACCAGGAATGCGACCGAGTTTCATCCGACTCTCTAAATTGTCAACGTGAAACTGCCGAGTCTGAAGTCTGTTGTTGTGTGTTGTGTCCGCTGCAGGGGGTTTGCAGTCGGCATCTACACCACCAACTCTCCTGAGGCGTGCCAGTACGTAGCAGACAACAGCAAGGCCAACATCATCGTGGTGGAGAACCACAAACAGCTGCAGAAGATCCTTCAGGTGAGATCAGAAGGAGTCGCATACGAACACTGGACGTCTATGAATGGAGGCTTTATGGTGCTCAGGGGAGGACAGAGGGAGGAAACAAAGGAAATGGGTTTCTAGGGACATTTTTGTCGCCATCTTTTATTGTCAGTGTTATGAACAATTAAGATACAAAGAAGTGTGACTCGGCAGGATCTTTTAGAGCAGTATAGAGATGCATTGACGTTGCTATTAGATGCAGGTAAAGAGACAGAAACAAGTTTTTCCAAACATGAGGTTATTTCTATTATTATTATTAACTACAGCATAATAAAAAAATAAAAAATGTAGTTGCATACACACTGTTTTATCTTGTAACTTTGTCAACGTGAACACACACATACTAAAAACCAATTCAGATTTAGTATGCAGTGTGCATTTGGGAGTCATTGTGCTTTTTAGACTGATAAAAGTCCTCAATCAATGCAGCACGACAGCGTTATAAATGCTTACAGCCAGCATCGAAGTCTCCTGATGAACTGTAGTCCTCTTTATGTGCTCATGGGATTGCATATTGTTTGATTACAGATTGAAGACAAGCTGCCGCACTTGAAAGCCATTATCCAGTACAAAGATGCACTTAAAGAGAAAAGACCAAACCTGTACACGGTGAGTACCGAATCCGTTCGCGGCAAACGTTAAGACGATTAGTTTCCGTGAAATCAGCGTCATCCGAGTGGTTTTTGTTTGTCTGCTGCAGTGGGCGGAGTTCATGGAGCTCGGGCGCGACGAGCCCGACGCCGCCCTCGACGCCGTCGTCTCCGGCCAGAAGCCCAACCAGTGCTGCACGCTCATCTACACCTCGGGCACCACGGGCCAGCCCAAAGGAGTCATGCTCAGCCACGATAACGTGAGTTACACCGGCCGAGCGCGTGTTCGCTTCTCGAGGATTAAGAAGTGTCACACGTTAGTGTCCTGACGCCGGCAGCAGCTGCACAGGGTTGAAAAGTGCAGATGGAGTCGATAGACCTTCACATTTAAAGTACAACACGTACACAGCTCGTTAGGCAAAGTTTCTATTTGGGTGCCGCAACAGGAGGAAATACGATGACTCAGCTTTATTCGTACTGTTTGTTGAAGACGATTATTGTGATGGAACGTGTTGTACTCACACATCCATGCAGCTCGGATTAAAATGCATTGAGAATTATTCTGAAATTGGCCACTTTGCATAAAAGATTACTTGTATTTTAACTGTATTTTGATGCATGTACACATGTACTTTTACTGAAGATGCAGAACCTTTAGTTGTAACAGATTATTTTTACGCTGTGGCGTCGCTTCTCTTAAAGATCTGACGACTACTTCCACCCCTGGCTGCAGTCCTGTTAAACAATACACTCATATAAATGGCATCTGGCTGGCTCAAACTATTAAAAACTTGTTTTCATACATGTTTTATTCTTGTCAAAGCTGACTTGCACGAGGTATAAAACACTTTGCCATTTCTGTGTGATTCTCTTCATCATCATGTCAACGTCCCACACGTAAAACACTCAGAGACAGCTCTTTAAACGCACCGCCCTCTCTCCTCGCGCCCTCAGATCACGTGGACGGCGCTCGCCACCAGCCGCCACGTGGGCCTGACGGACGCCACCAGCAGTCAGGAGGTGGTGGTCAGCTACCTGCCGCTCAGCCACATCGCGGCTCAGATGGTCGACATCTGGGTCACCATGAGGGTCGGGGGGGCGACCTACTTTGCCCAGCCGGATGCGCTGAAGGTGAGCGACAGTGGTGCTCAGTACACAAACACACGAAGACACACACATTGGATGGCTCCGCTGGTGGCAGCGGAGATGTACAAATTCAAATGTTGAACAACATTTTCAGGCAATTTGAAATCATCAGCGGACAAAAAACATTCATGCAGTTGATTTTGATTTACATATTTGCGTGAAATATTACCAAACAAGTCCACAGGGATAACTAGAAGAAGAACAAATAACATAGTTCTGATGAATTAGGATTATCTTAAATAAAAAGCCAGAGTAAAAAGATTGAACATGATTAAAAAATGTCAGTTTTCCACCCTAAGAACAGGAAGGAGAGTATTTCATAGTTTCGGGGCATAACAGCAGAAAGGATTGACTTAGTGGATGCTCATTATCTCTGATCTTTGTGCACTAATCATGTGCATCTCTCCATAACGCAACCTTTCATGGCCAGATTGTATCTGTCTGGTATGCTAAGCTTCTGCCTCTCGGGGCTCTTCAGGTCTTATGGTTTCTCTGGTTTTACGATCACCACACGTTCATCAGCATATCCTCAGGGTGGACAAATGAGTGTGATGCACACTAGATGTGAAAAGCTTGTCTGTGTTTTTCAGGCAATAGTTTGGCAGATTGAAACCTTTGTGCATCCTTTCCACTCAGACGCCATCTTTCTTTTCTACGTCAGGGCTCTCTGGTAAACACTCTGAAGGAAGTGCGTCCCACGGCCTTCATGGGCGTCCCACGCGTCTGGGAGAAAATGCAGGAGAAGATGAAGTCTGTCGGGGCCAAGTCTTCAACTGTGCGCAGGAAACTGGCCGCCTGGGCCAAAGACGTTGGCCTGCAGACCAATCTGGCCAAAATGAATCAGTACGTACGCATTTTTACATGACAGCTTTATTTAGAAATACTGAAAACACTCCTCGGTCCTGTTTGCATCCTTAGGTTCTCTCTCTTTTTTTGTTTTTTTACCAAACTGCTTTTCTAACTGTCTTGATGACATGGTGTCTCATTATCTGTCAAAATGTGGATTTATGGTGACTTCAAATCATCACATAAGACACAGGAGTCTACGTATCTTCGAGTGCAGCTCTGTGAGGTTGTGCTTTGAGCTAAGTCCCGAGAAAAGCTAAACGGTGATGTCAAAGTGATGACAATTCATCCTGAGGGCAACATATCTGCACCAAATAATCGATAATATTCATTAATAGTTGTTATATTTCCCTTACAATCACAAATGTTGCCCTCGTAAAGTCATAAAGCATCAACCAAAGGATTCATCGTCTGGATATCCTGCATGTCTGTACACTATTTCATGCTAATCCATCGAATAGATGTTGAGATGTTTCCACTAACAGAGACATTGCCGTCCCAAGATGCTCAGCCCTCTCTTGCCATTTTTGTGTCCTTCCTCAGAAGCGGCGCAGCTGGCCGCGCGCCGCTCAGCTATCAGTTAGCCAAAAAGCTTGTGTTCAAAAAGGTGCGCAAGGCTCTGGGCCTGGACCGCTGCAGCAAGTGCTACACCGGGGCCGCTCCCATCACCAAAGACACCCTGGAGTTCTTCCTCAGCCTCGACGTCCCTCTGTACGAGCTGTACGGCATGAGCGAGAGCACTGGACCTCACACCATCTCCGTCTTCGATGCCTTCAAGCTCACCAGGTACATTCTTCTTCTTTTGACTTCCAATTTGAGAAATTGGAGCCAACCCCCGCCCCCCCAACAAAAGCACGTGGCGTTATTATACAATGTTTTTTGTCCCTGCAGTTGCGGGAAAGAGATCCCAGGGTGCAAGACGAAGCTGCACAACCCGGACGAGGAGGGAAACGGTGAGATCTGCTTCTGGGGCCGCCACGTCTTCATGGGTTACCTCAACATGCCCGAGAAGACGGAGGAGGCGCTGGACGCCGAGGGCTGGCTGCACTCCGGTGACCTGGGGAAACATGACCAGAACGGATTCCTCTTCATCACCGGAAGAATTAAAGGTACTTTATATTCCTCGCGGAGCGAGATAACACTCAAATACGTGCATTTGTACTGCACTCCAAAAAGCATACGGACTCGGTGTCCTTTTGCAGGAGATTAAACCTCTTTATCCGTGATCAATAAAGTTTGTTACTTCACTGTGATTTTTTTTAGAGCTGATCATCACCGCAGGAGGAGAGAACATCCCTCCGGTCCCCATCGAGGACGCCGTGAAGGACGCCGTGCCGCTGATTAGCAACGCCATGCTGATCGGAGACAAGAGGAAGTTTCTTTCTATGCTGCTCACCATCAAGGTGAGGCGGAGACAAACAATAATGCGTTGTGTCTTTTCTTTTACACGGACTTTTACACCAACTGCTCCTCTACCATTATTGTTTTTTATGCAACTTTATAACCGCGTAGAAAATAGAGTAGAAAGACAAATTGGATGCCGTCCAAAATAAAGTCTCTTAATGTACAATTTAACAGCGATGTTATTGATGGTCGAAGGGTGCAAAGATCGATAGATAGATAGATAGATAGATAGATAGATAGATAGATAGATAGATAGATAGATAGATAGATAGATAGATAAAGATGATCCACTGCAGGAAGCTGATTTTGCGGTGATATCTCAATCATTTATTGAAAAGGATGATCAATTCATAATTTATAAAGCTCAAATTGAAACAGAATCAGTCTTTAAAAATCTGAGGTCATTTACAGTGAAATAATAATAAAGATCTAATGAATTACTTAGTTTATAAATGCACCTTGGACATTTTACAGAACACTGTAGTTTGCAATTTTTATTGATTGTGTTAGCAATATTTCATGTCCACCTTGTCTCACACCTCAGCTATTTTTTGGGGGGAAATTTGGCTGCGCACTTTCTTTATAAATACCAGTTTGTGTGGGGAATGGCATATGCATGCTTTTGTGCATATGTATATTCTGTTTGTGCACTTTAATACAGTTTACGAGGACGTCAGGCTCCGTAACGAGAAGAAAAACGCTGCTCAGTCAGATAACACAAGAAGTAACACGTCCAACAGGGCGAAGTCTATCTAGCTGGAGACTGAAGATACGACTGTATCGCAACCTTGTAAACATCCTATCAAACCTTTTATCTCATCTCGGAAAGAGACAATATGTATCTTGTCTTAACTGATTAAAAAGAAGCGCCATAAAACAAGTGAAACGTTGGCTTTTAGACGTTTCTTTTCAGATGCTGCCCTCTAGTGGCTTGAGGGAAAACTGACTCAAATTCCAAAATATGTGAACGCCTCGTGTGGCATGGACAGTAATTCCTATAATTCAACTTTCCCACTGGTTTTCTCTCCAGTGTCAGCTCAACGAAGAGTCGGGGGACCCAGAGGACGAGCTGACGCCGGAGGCCATTGAGCTCTGCAAGAAGCTGGGCAGCAACGCCAAGCGCGTCTCTGAGATCGCGGGCGGCCACGACCGAGCGATCCACGCCGCCATTCAGGAGGGAATCAACCGAGTCAACAAGGAGGCGTCCTCCAACGCCCAGCGCATTCAGAAGTGGATCGTTCTGGATCGGGACTTCTCCCTGACGGGAGGAGAGCTGGGTGAGTGAGAAGAGACGACCAGATTTATTTAGCAGGAACAAGACAATCTGCAGTTTCTTAAACCTGCAGTTTTCATGTTGAGGAGTCCAATTCTTCAAATAAACCATTTATGAGTGAAGGGCTTCTTCTAGATTAATACAAAGCCTTATGTAATGTGTGACTTTATGGGTTGTACAAGTATTTGTTCTCCTCCTGACACCGTTTCCTTTGAATGATTTATAGAGGCCTCCGGTGGCAAAATTCAAAGAAAACTGTTAAACAGTTAGTTGATTGATAATCAACATAGTTGACAACACATTTTCTAAAAGTTTCAGTCATTCAGTCGGACAAATACGCTCTTTTTTTAATTAATATTTTATTAGTCTTCAAAATCTCACGTACACATATTTCAGATAGTATGTATGTGGCAAACAGTATGCTTATTTTCTTACTATTCAAGTATAGAAATGAGGAGAAAGAGAAGTAAAAGAAAAACAAACAAACACACATATCAATGAAGAAACAAAAACAATGCCAAATATTCTTTTTTTTTAAACACCTTAATATAATCGTCCGATTATTCGGTCATTAGAATTAATAACTGTTAGTTGCAGCCTCAAACCGAAAAACGACCACATTAAGAGTCTTATGCATGACTTTAAATCACAATAGCAGAGGCTAGAAGTGACTTACATTACTAATCATACGGCATATCATAATAATAACAATCTGAATTTAAACCATTGAGAGTTAAACCTCAGAAACCACGTCCAGGTGGAGCGTAGATGACATCATCAGGACGAAGCGACGAGATTTAGACTAAAACACAACAGCAGTTTGAACTAGAGTTTCGAGAAGTGATTAGTTGAAGTCTTTAACAATATTAATTGCTCACCTGTCCCTCTCAGGCCCCACCATGAAGCTGAAACGGCCGGTGGTGGTGAAGATGTACAAGGAGCAGATTGAGAACTTTTACAAGGAGTTGGCGTCGCCGACGACCCCCGAGAACCCGCTGCCTCCCAAGTAGAGCGGCTCCTCCGCCCGACTCGTTAATCCAGCCATTTTTTTGTTTCGATTGCCTTAAATTATGGTCGTCTCTGTCTCGGTTTACATTTGTTGGTGTTGTGCTGAAAATAAGAAGCCATTGTAAAATAGCTTTATGATTTCGCTGTCAATAAGTCGAGGGGCGGACGGTAATATCCGACACGCGCAGTAGCGGCAGCTGTGAGTGAGAAACGTTGTCGGCTTTATTTTTACTGCATTGCTTTGAGCTACGAGACAGAATCCAAAAATAGTGTCCGGGACGTTTTGAAAGAGTTTGTCTTATCGAACATGTTTTTCTTAATTTATTTTTTGGGTTTGCCAAAGTTTACACGGGCTGAATGAGCTTCAGAAGAAGAACATCACGAGAAAATAATCCATTTGCAATCGGAGGCAGATGTTTCCTGGCATCTTACACGTACTTGGTGTTGTGTGTTTCCTCGTCTTTGTGAGTCGGGTTTCAAAGAAAATAAACGTTTATTTTGTACACGTTAGCCAACGTTTTCTGCAGAGATAGTCGCAGTCACAAAGGTAGTGGAATCCATCTCATAACGTAACATATTTAGTTTCTCATGCTGTAAAACGTGTCATTGAAGCCATATCTATTTCCTTTTGTACAGTCAGACTCTGTTGTGCTGACTCAATGCAGACCGCTACACAACTGCCTGGTCCTGTTGACATGTTATGCAACAGCCCTTGTGTGATTTTTGTGGAATATTGTAAATGTTTTGTCTATATCTATATATCATCTTTCGTTGTTTTTTTTTTTTTACAAATTATTTTAGCAGCCCAGAAATGTCATATTTGCGTTTTTTTTTGTTTGCACTCAAAGACTTATTTGGAATGGGAAATGTACAAAAGTTAGATTATATGTCGCTCCATGGCAAGAATATCAACCGGTCTGTGGACATCCGTTACACACAAACATGTTTTTAATCTGAAGGCGACACGTCTTCACACAAAGAAGAAGAGCTTGTTGTCCTCCAAAGAGCTGAACTTGTACATGAAGTAATGATGTATATATATAATACGCATATCGTAGTACTCTTAGCAGTTCAAAGTGAAGAGGGGGTTTGGTGGCCACGGTTTGCTCAAAGGAACTTCAGGGGAAACAAACCGGAGCGATGGTGATGAAGTAAGGAAATGACGGTGATTCAGTGCGTCTGCTTTCACCTGACCTGAAAGAGCGTCAGGAAATAAAATGTTCAGGGTTGAAATTTGCATGAAGGAGAAACAGGAAGCCGGCGTGTTTCTGTCCACAGCTGTGAATGTTGACTGTTTGATCAGTTACGGAATAAAAGTTGAATAAGCTGAACTTTGTTGTTATTCTGCCCGGCTTGCTTTTAAACATTCATTTATTATATAATACTAAGTATCTGGATCAATATGATCATTGCAATACCGAGATATAGAAATAAAGTTACATTAAAAACAATGCATATTTTGTAATTTTATAAAAGTATCAAAATATACTTAATATAGCAAAAAGTAGCCATTGTGTATATTACTGAATTATAATTATTGCTGCATTAATGTGCACATCACTAATGATGCAGCTGGTAAAATGATCTGATTTGTGTTTAATAATTGTATATTGAACGGTAGCTTGTGAATTTATTCCCAGGTAGCATTAAAGTTTTGTATTAATCTATATTAATATATCTGTTGATTATATTTTGAATTAAACTGAATTTGTAAAATACATGAGTCAAAGTAAAATTAGATTTCCAGGTTATTTAGAGCCACGTCAGTTCCAATAAAGTGAGAATTTAGACACATTTCTTAGTTCATTGTCATAAAATGCAAAACAATAAAGGGTAAACCTGGAATAGTTCATGTCAATCAGATCATATATGACGGTATGTAAAGTTGCATTGCAATTTAAGACTATATTTATAATCAATAAATCATTTAAAGACTTTATAAAGCAATCACTTTGTTTGCCCCATTAGTTAATTATATTTTATGTAATATATCAAAACGATTGTCAATTAATTCTCTGATTGGCTAAATCAGGTAACAAAATACAAATAATTCTCATTTCCTGCAAAAGAAACTCACCATTTTTCGGTTCATCCTGCTATTTAAATATCTGACAAATGAAAAGACACTAAAGATGATATAAATAAATATCCAACATTGCCATTCAGAAGTCTTAAATGTGTACACAATGGTGTCTTACACATGACGCTGTGCTTCAAACCCACATAACTTTTCCTCAATATGGAGCGGCGTCAAAGAGCCTAATTTATTGATTAGCCTTTGCCGATAAACGTCCCTCCTATAGAGGCATTTCCTCGATGGATGGTCAACGCCTCATGAGCATTATGCGTGTCCTTTTCACCCCGCAGACCGCTTTGACCATCACGTGAACTTTTCTTGAACCCCTGCACACGCACCCCGTGACCGAGAGGGAGGAGGGGGGGGGTCACACACCGGTCAATGACGATGGGACACACACACACACACGGGGGTGGACAACAGTACTTGATGACTTTATTAATAATATGATTTAAAAAATAACATTAAAATAACAATGTTTTTGTCCTGGTTAACCACTTGCATCATATGGCCACATGGTGGCGTTGTAATGCCAAGTTTTGATTTTCAGAAAAGAAAAAAAGAAAAAATACCAAATTGTTCTGCACATCCAGTTTGTTCTTCTTGGACCACATGTAATGAACACATTTCAGACATCCCCCCCCCTCCATTAAAACAAATCAAACCTTTATAAATACAGGCATCCTGTATTCTGTCACAGACACATTATGACGACCACCGACAGGAAACATCCCTTCTGCACATATTTCAAACCATTTGCGCTAAAGGTTTTGCTTCTTCCTCGTCCTCTAAAGATCCACACAGTAGATATTCTACCTTTGCTGTATTATACATGTATATAATATAGTCTGAGCTGAAATGTTTCACTCCAACAGACCTGCACAGGGTTGACAGGGAAGCGTTTCTTTGCAATTATTATTCCCCATTTGCACTTTTTTCTTTCCCCCCTCTTTTCATTTACGTCTTCAATCTTGCGCAACATATAAAGAAAAGGGTATTCATGGGAAATGTAGCTGCTACAGTGTAATGTAAACAGTGGTTTACATTAGAGCCACCAGTTTCAATTAGTTCAACTTAAGTTATCTGAGAAATTGTCTTTTAGCCTTCATTTTGGTAGTGAGATTACCCATGAGCCTCAGCAGTGGTTGCAATGGAGAAGGAGCCACGTAGAGGCACATTGGAGTAAAAAAGAAAATAAACGCCTGCAGCTCTTTTGCCGATGTTCCCTTTGTCTCTGTTCTTTTAAAAATATCTTCTTCCTGCATCCAGTGACGTGACAGTGACGTCGTTTGAGGCAGAGAAAAAGCTACTGCGGCTAAAACATCCTCAATCGTGAATTGAGGATGTTTTACATCCAGACCAGCGTTGATGATTGATGGAACAGTGGAAGGACTAACTCATGGATCTGTTGTTTATTTGTTTGTGTCCAGTGTAAATGGAGTGTGTGGCGAAAACTTCAATTCAGAAGTTGCGCGGCCGTATTTTTCAGCCAAATATTTGGCTTACTGCCGTTTCGTGAATTTAGTTTTTTGTTTATTTTATCAGCCGTAGCAAATGTGCCGCTGAAGCGCAATGCATTGTGGTACATGTAGGCACAGCCGGCACAACAGACCACCAGCAGGAGGGAGAGAGAGCGTCATTCTGGGTCAATATAGCACAAAAATGGAGAATTTATTTCATTAACGGACTACATTCACCATCAACACTGATTGGAGATCCACGTTTAAAAAACGGGGCGAAATTTTTCATTTTCACAGAAGACAGATTCATGTTGGAGGAATTCATCCAAAAATGACCCGATAATGAAAAGTGAACCGATTTAAAAGATTACACAAATCGATCGTCAACTGCGTTAGCGTTAGCTTCTGCCTGCGTTTAGCAGAAGCTAACGCTAACGCTGTTGAGAAACGCAATAAGCTTAAAGCTCACCGGTTTGATGTTTCTGCTTTTTGCAAGTCAAAGTGAACAAACTAAATATTTTCTAAGTTTTTTTTAAAATTTGGACTTAATGATTGAATCGGGAGAATTTTAAGTAAAAGTGCTCCAACTGTGAGTAACACAACGCCGTCTACGGGGAAACCATTAACGGCATTTTTACTTCCTGTACCAGCAGCGCTGAAAACTCCAAACCACTTCACGACTCTGTTGTTTCCTATGATGTATTTCTTTAGCTTCAAGTTAAAACATACAAGAAATGATGTGGTCGTTGTTTTGTTTGGGGGGGAAAAGACTTTGAATGAGTAGAACATAAACACTCAAATCATAACTGGACATGACACAGAAAATAAAAACAGCTTTAGCTCAAGAGTTCAGCTCCCTGAACCAAAGTGTTGTGACGTTTCGCTCATCCAGCAAACATTTTCCTACACCTGCTGCTTGGTGTTCGGCTGTCATCCGCATAATGACACACAAAACATGAAGGGAACATCCCTCATAACGTTTCACACCTAAAATAGATCCAACGGGCATGTTTGTTTTGTGAATAATAGGTACAAAATCATGCCAAAAATGAAGACAATTAAATAAAAAATAAAAAAAAGTTGGCAAAAAAAAATAGAAAATAATCAATTCATATCGTATTGCATGTAAATATTGTATAAAATCCTTAAAAATACAGTTCAGGTAACTACTTAAGTACTGAAGTCATCACAGCCAAAAGTGCAGAGGTCCATAAATAAAACATTGACTGCGGGCGGACAGTCGGGCTTCTCTCTCGAGTCCCCACGTCAACCTCCCCTTCTCCGCCACCAGGGACTGAGCGAGTGCCGGGGTCAAAGGTCAGAGTTCGTGAACTCGGCCTGAAAAGTTCCCACATCGATGCACAGAGAAGAGGAACAGGAAGGTTGTTTTCTTTTTTTCTTTTTTTTTAAAATCTCTCCTATCGCCGACAAACACACTCGCAGACGCACAAACGTCACTCACACAAAGAGTTCAAAGTTCATTCTCAGTAATCACGGCCTGAAGTTCTGTTGACGGAGGCACACCTAGAGAGACTGAGGGTAGGAAGGGGAGAGGGGGGGTGGGGGCAGGAGGGTGGGGTTGGGTGGGGGGTGGGTGGGGTTACTGCAGGGCACATAAGGCGGCAGGAATCCAGGTTGTTGTTTTTCTTTTTTGAGACACATTTTCTGTGATCAGACGGCATTTACAGTGAGGGCCGAAGGAGTGTGTGTGTGTGTGTGTGTGTGTGTGTGTGTGTGTGTGTGTGTGTGTGTACATGTCGCAACAGAAAAAGAAAGAAGTATTAAAGCTATCGAGGCGTCAGAATAAAAAAACACTGTCGGCACGAAGAAAAGACAAAAAACAAGACGAGTGGAGGGAGGGAATCGCTCATTGAAGGTTGATACCACAGTGGGCTGGTGTGTGTGTGTGTGTGTGTGTGTGTGTGAAGCCTAAAGGGGCCACAGGAACTAACACAACAGGGGCCTGAATCAAGAAGCAAGTTCACCTCCGTCTGGCTTTCTTTGGGGTTTTCTGGCTTCTCGACCAGCCGGCTCGTGGCTCTGTTGGCTCACAAAGCGGGGAGGAGTTTGTTTACGTTAAAAAAGAAGCCAATCTGATCATAACAATAATATTCAGTTGAGTTGAAAAGATTAAAGTCTCTTGATAAACAACTATGAAGTTACACAGTTTCTGCTGCAGAGTACATGTGTGCAGAAAGTGGTTTTAGGAAAACAGCTCACATTTTTGCTCATTATTTAATGAAAAAGAAACAAGGTCAAAAATCTGGACGCTGAGCGTTTAGATCGAGTCAGTTTAACTGCAGTTAAATTGCTCTTAAGGTTTATTAAACTACATGAAACAAAGGCAACACTACTTAACACTGACTGCTCAGATCATATAACCTAACCCTGGGTTTAAGTAGTCTATTTATTTCCTTTGTTAAGTGGCGACAACATGAGTGCGATAATGCACTCAGATGTTCATAATAATGGACTCAAAATGTACATTTAATCTATCAGTAACTTATTATCAGTGCGTTGATATTTTTTCTATTAAAAGATGATATTAGCAGTCATTTCTTTTTATTCACGGTCGTCAATTTGCCTCAATAGAAACACTGTTGACCTTGCATCTTCTTCTGTGTTGTATAAATAGATCATTTATGCAAAATAGACCAATAAAGACCAATAAAAGAACTTCAATTTGCATTGATATCTATGGCCAACTTGCTTTGCTTCTCATGCTAGAAGCACTGGGGGAATCTAAAAGCTGTGCTACAAAAAGAACTGATATAGTTAGCATGTGACGCTAAGTCGGTCTACCTGTGCTGTGCTCGTTACTTCTGATCGTTTCCAGGTTTTGATGTAATCCTCTCAAGTGAAACTCCAGTGAAGCGCCAGCTTCAGTGGTCTGAACTTCATGGGATCGGTCCGTCTGGGTGAAAAGCGATCAGTGAACCCCACGGATCTTGCTTCTTGATGCCGGCCCTCCATCCCAAAAGATACCGTTCAGATATTCAGAGGGAAGAAAACACGAGGAGGGTTTTCTTCAGCTTAGTCGTCTGCTCTTCACGCGTCTGGTAACTCGTCATCAAACGCTTCAACATTAGTTAAAATACTTCAAACCGCTTGACGAGGGACCGTCGACCCGACTCAACGACAAACCCACGAACGACACGACGGCTGAAGCGACTGTTGCTAGACGCGTCCTCTTTAAACCCCTGAAACTAATCTCAGAAAGCAAGAACATTAAAAAAAATGGCCACCATCCAGGGAAAATAGTAGTCTTAAAACTTCTACAGCCTACAGAGACACTGGAAAAAAAAAGAGAAGCAGGGATGGTTCGCCATTAAGACAATACTGGATATTCAGGCATCCTTTTATAACACCTATAACACTTGTTTCCCCAAGGGGAGTTTGGGGGGCGGGGGGGTATTTCAATCTGTGTGACCATGGCTAACAAAGTGCACACCCCCCCTCACACTGCAAGTCGCAGAAAAAGGCACTAGAGTGGGGCTGTTGCTAGCCGTAGAAAAGTAAAAGCGATTTACATTCGTAGCTCACAGGTTTTCTGAACCGCAGTCTGGGAATAAATACACAAAATGCACTTGTAGAAAAATAAAATGTAAAAAAAGCGTGGCCCCTATTTTGTTTCTTTTCTTCTTCCTTATTTTTTGGATTCTGGGAGACAAGTATGGCTACTTTTTCACGGCTTTTTTTTTTCTTCTTAACCCCCACAAACCCTCCCTCCCCACCACTTAGAAGGCAATTTAGGAGTGATCCTCCACTGCTCTGGCCGCGAGCAGTCGAGCCCTTTCATGCACGCCAATATGAGAATAAGGGAGGAGGAGGGATGGAGTGAGAGGGGTGAGGAAGGGTGGGGTGGTGGGGGGGGAGCTGTTGGTAGGAGGTCAGGGCTCAGCTTTCAGTGCGAGGAAGTAGAAGGAAAACTCAAATGTTCAGACAACAGAGAAACCTCATCCAAAACAGAGTCAGTCTCTTACACACACACACACTCACACACTCACACACACACAGCGTCTTCATGTACAGCTGTCAACGGTAAGTATGATCGAGGCTTCAAGTGCAAGGACCGAGGAGACAAACATGTAGGAACATAGGTGCTTTTACTTTAATCCCTCCCTCTATTTAGCATTTATATGCACTGTAAAGATTTAAAAGAGGCTTATAGCACAATGTAATGTGGTGTTAGGCACATGTAAGGCCATTTGAAGTGTTATTAAGGTTGTTTGTTTGTTACTAAATTGTCTTTTATTATCAGTTTATGAACCTGAACATAGGACGAGGTTAGTAGTGTACTTACATTTGCTTATCACTACATGATAGTGTTGCACACACACGTTTGATCAATGTTTATAACCTGCTTATAAAGAGGGGGATAAAGTAAATAATCAGCTGAATCAATATCAGTTTGTTGTGTGTGTGTGTGTGAAGGAGGGAAACCAGCTGTCGCTTGTGCTCGAGCTTCACACACACACAAAGAGAAGTCGGTACCCACAAAGATAACATCTCTTAAACCTCAGCAGCACTCGCTCGCCTGCACACACACACACACACGCACACACACACACACACGCGAATCAAAGAGTATGTCGGGAGAGAAATGAGCTCCAGCTGACAACAGGGGGAAGGGGACTGAAGTGTTCTGCCGAGTAAGGAGTGTTCGTGTGAAGGGGGAGGAAGAGGAGGAGGAGGAGGGGAAGTATTGGGTTTGCAAAGGAAGGAGTGCAGGAGGGTGAAGGAGGGGGTGTGGGGTGCATACCACAGCTCTGCACAGACTAAAAAAAAAGAAAAAAGACATGTGTAGTGAAAATCCTGACTGTAGACTGAGTTCAGCCCACGCTGCTCCTTCTCCACCCTCCCCTTCCACACCTCCTTCAGTTTCCTCCCCCCAGTGTCACGTGAAGGCGGCGTGTCTTCATGTGTGCTTGTGTTTTGTTCGCGTGATTCCGTTTGTCTAGTAGTTGTTCAATGGTTCAGTCGGGCCTGCGGAACAGCTGCGACGGGATGCGGCTTCTCGTCCCCCTACTTTTTAAAAAATAAAAAAATAAAAAGGAGGGGGACACGTTGGCGAATCTACCTCCGCCGCCGCAATCCACAGGCCGGTTTCCCCACGCCGGTGTCCACTTCCTGTCACGTGGCCGTCGCCTCCAGGTAACTCTGTAGTTTGCGGACGGTGGACTCGTCCAGTGAAAAGAGGTCAAAGTCAAAGGTGGTGTTGGTCACGTTGAAGTGGCCCGTCTCCTCGATCAGGTTCACAATCTGAGAGGAGAGCGATCAATTAACCGTAATGAGGTTGTCAGGTCACACTCACAATATATTAAAACACTTACATGGTTTCACAAGTCAAAGTTATATCACCGTTTAAATTACACAAAGAATGTACTTTGATCAAGTATGAAAGAAAACCAGGAGGCAAGAAGAAGCCCCAAATTATTCATCATTACCATCAAAGCACAGATTTTCCACAACAAATAGAGACATACATGTCGCAATTTTCAAGGCTAAATTCTATTTTATAAAAGTCTGATTGCTAATTTATCAGTGAAATAATTTATGATTAAACCTTTCCTTTCATAAAAAACTGAAATTCAACTGTATGTTCACAGTGAAACAGTTAGTTGTAGCAAATGTTTTTAAGGTTGTTCCTCCACACCGACGACATAATGCATACAGTGTGTGTGTGTGTGTGTGTGTATTAATCATTTCATTACATGAACACACACCTGCTGCAGGACGTTACGCTCCCTTAACGCCATCAGTCGGCGATGGAGGTCCACCAGTTCTTCTGTGTAGGCCTGCAGAGTTCACAGAGGACATCATGAAGGTCATGGAGATGAACGAGTCAGAGCGGTTACATTTGAACTGAAATGTAAACTTCTGTATGAACATGGGGAAATGTATCCGCCTGACCTATAGCATGTCAATTAGATTACCATTTTATGTATATTTATATATATATTGAGTTTATTTAGAATTTGCTGGAGAGTTGCATTGTTACTTTATTTTTGTTTTGTTAACTAATTATTAGCTACACATTTAAAAAATAGCTATCTGATCTAGTCTTAATATCTTTGATGACCAGATACTCAGGAGACCAAACCCTCTGAGGGGAAATTATTATTTTGGATTTGAAATCATTAGAGAAAAATTGAGGATAAAAGGTAAGAGTGTTTGATAATGCCTGCCTGTAATCTTAGGAGGCACAGAAAGCTTAATTTTATAACTGAAAAGAAGATCACTGTTGCATTTCGCTGCAAAATAGTGAATCTAGCAATAAATACAGAACAAACAGGGGATGTTTATGTTGCATTTATTTGATGTTATGAAGTAAACCTAGAATCATCTCGTTACACTGAAGAAAATAAATATTTTTAAGGGTTGATAAGGGTCTGTCTGTAGATCTGGATCAACTCCCTGTCCAAGACTCCATCTTCAATTATTTAATGCACTCATTCAATGTGGACAAAAGGCTGCATGTGTGTGTGTGTGTATATGTGATGTAAAGCATAAAAAAAAGTTTGATTTACCCTTCCTACCTTGTCGTATCCCTTCTTCAATACCTTCTCAGAGCGAAACGAGGAATCTGGACTCTTTCTGCCTGAGACCTGCAGAAGAGTAGGACAAGGACAAAGGAAAGGACAGAAGAAGACAACGAAGAGAGGCAGACAGTGACGTGAGACCACGAGACAATCTGGGACACCGATGACTGAAACAAGATGTGAGAAATGTCTTCAGGCTTTTTATGAGACATAACAAATATAAAGATTGTTCTTCGTCCAAACAAATATCTTGTCATGTTTTACTTTGACTCACACAAACACACAAATTACATTTCTTGAGTCCATTTTACTCCCAAAACCGCAAACATGCACAACTTCATGCTTCCAGAAAGTCCTGTTCATGTTGGCCGAGTATTATGTCGACAGCTGAACACTTAAGAATACTGGCTGAAGAAAAGCGCCGTACTATTGTTAAGAATAAATCAAACTGTACATGTTCATGTTCTCAAACTATTCCTACATTACAAATGAGGTCTCCGTGACTCACTTTGTTGTTGGAGGAGTTGTGTTTCAGCGGCGGCGGGGCGGGGTCTCGACTGAGACTGTGCGAGCCGTCACTGCTGTCGCTCTCGCTGTCCAGGCTGAGTCTGGCGAGGTCAGAGGTCAGAGGTCAACCAAACGCAGACCGAGAGACACATCATATTGTCACGCAGCGTCGCGTTACACTTGAGATTGTGATTATTATTTGCTGCTAGTATAGAGCCGGTTATCATTTGGTGATTAAGATAAACAAACAAACACATCGTTTATAAAACATTAGTGAGACCGAACGAACAGCTCACAGGTTCACTGCTTAAGCAAACTTTATTGAAACTTAGAAATGCCCCTGTGTGGGTTTGAATGGAGGCTTTGGCCGTAGAAACGTCTCAAACTAATGCGGCGGTCTTGTGTTTTTTTTAAAACGTAAACATCTGCCACTTCTATGCATAAAAAAAAGGAAAAAGACAAGGTGCTGACTCCGTAACAGGGAAGGAAAGAGTGCAACATGCAAAGCGGGCTCGAGGTGACGTGTGTTTAAGCAGATCGGGGTTAAACTTGGCTCGCAATGCGACAATGCACCGTTTGTGATTGACGACCACACATGCAAAGAAGCCTTCAGGGAGACTGACCGAGAGTCGCGGTTGGGGGGGTTGGTCTTGATGGGCGTCTCCTCCTCCGAGCTACTGTCGTCATCGTCCGACTCTTCCGACTGGATCTCCTCCACCATCGATCGAAGAGGTCCTGCAAGAGGATGACAGAATCACACACACACATTGTGAGGCCATTCACTTAAGACAGCTCTTTAACATCTCATCTCTGCGATCTAACAAGGGGAATGGACGCTCTACCTTGGCCTTGTTTCTGACCCGGCTCAAAGTCCGAATCTGAACTCGAGTCAGAGCTCGAACTGGAGTTGGAAGGACTGGAAGGGGCCGACTGCTGTAAGGGATTAAAAAAAGAAAGAAGATATTGACAAGAAGGAAAACAAGAGATGAAAGAAATGGGACAAAAAATAGAGATGGGCCTCGACTCCCTTTGTGATTTTATATAGTGTTTGTTTGTTTTTTTAACATTCAAGATCAAAGAGTATAAAAAAACTAGGTCTAATCTTTTCTTTTTAATCTCTTTATGGATTAAGTTGTGTAAAAATACAAATTTGCATGGATAGAAATACTGTACGTGCCAATACTTAGTTTATTAATTAATTAATCAACTGACAGTACGATCAAATATTTTAATATCACAGCAAAAAATAAATTTAAGTGTCTCATGTGTGAGGGTTTGCAGTGATGTTAGATAACATGTAACAGACATTTCACTATTTTCCTACGACGGATTAACCGATTAAAACAAGAATATAAGAAATGATTAAGCGATAATAATCTCGAGGTTTCTGCCGTGAAATTTAAAATATAATGTACGATCACAATGTGCTTAATTACACAATCCTTTTCCTAAAAGCACTCGGCGTACCTCTGACTTGGACGACGCTTCGTCCTCTGAATTCGATTCTTCCGACTCTGGAACTTTCTTGGTCTCCTTTGGCTCTTGCGTGTCGTTTTTTCCTTTGGCCCAGCGACCTTTTTCCTTGGGAGGTTTCTTCTCTGCGTACGGTTGGCTGGTTGCAGACGAGGACGAGACTCGAGGAGAAGTTCCCGTGAAGGCCCCACCGCTCGGCCCCTTCGGCCCCTCCGAGCTGCCCTTCTTCTGCTTCTTAGCGCTTGGTTTGGGAGACTCAACAGTGGAGGGTCGCTTCCCTGGGACTTTAGATTCTGCGGGCCCTCCACCGCCTCCTCCACCTCCACCTCCGCCCCCACCCCCTCCACTCCCAGCCCCCCCTCCTTTCGGAGACATGCCCTCCATCTTCGACGACTCCTTCAGGGTGAGTTTAGGCTCCTTGAAGGCAGCCTTGGGTACGACCTTAACTTCATCTTTCACTTTGATCTCCGACGGCTTTTTGGACGACGAGGACGAGGAAGAGGAAGGATCGCGGGCACTCTTGCTGCTTCCGTCTTTGTCGTTGTCTCCTTTCGACGTGGCTTTGCTTTCAGAGTCTTTTCGGGGCCGTTCGCGGTGCTCCTTGGTCACTTTGTGCGGTTTGGGTCCTTTGCTGCTGCCACCACTCCCCTCTTTGCTGGGTTCCTGGTGAGAGAAAACAAAAAAAAAGCATCGTCATCGACAATTTACTCTTCAAGCACTCAGCCGAAAGGTCTCCTAAAAGGAAACAGACTCAGCACGACAAACACCTCGCCGAGGTCTTGCCTGTCTAGTCCACGCAGTAATCACATTATTTACTGTGAAAGAGTTGTCAAACTAAGCACTTTGGTCAGTGTGGACTTCAGACAAAACAGTTCTCTCAGTAATCAGCCTAAAAAAAACTAATTAAGCCTTCTTCTCTACACAATAACAAGACTCCAGTTGAGTCTACAGCTATGCTAGCAGCTAAATGAGTTTATTATTAGTATGTTTATCATGTTCACCATCTTTGTTTAGCATGCTAACATTTGCTAACTGGCACAAAACACAAAGTAGGCCGAGGCTGATGGAAATGTCATTTGTTTTTCGCTCATAAACCATCAAAATGTCAACCGTATGGTTGTGCTCAAGGCAAAGTCTGTAGGACTAATCATTTGGGGATTGAGACAGACACAAATTGAAAGGAACTCAATCGGATAGCTGTTGAGATATTTCCAAAGTGGCGGACCGACATCCCTGGAGCCGTCCTGCTGGCGTAGCCACGAGCAGGCGGCAACTACATACACAAGGAAAAAGATCACCATATGCCACTTGACCAGTTGGAGTCCAAGAGATACTACCCTGCGCTACAGTATAGAGAGTATTTATACATCGCTGGTGC
The DNA here is from genome assembly GCF_023055335.1 of Clinocottus analis. Taxonomy (NCBI): domain Eukaryota; kingdom Metazoa; phylum Chordata; class Actinopteri; order Perciformes; family Cottidae; genus Clinocottus; species Clinocottus analis. The sequence continues at coordinate 7,468,462 of NW_027175965.1, forward strand.
CGTCTGCCTTGAAGCTGGACTGACAAATAAACAACCACTGCACTGGTCTCTGAAAGCTTGATACCAAAACGAGGACAACAATGGAAAATGTAACGGGATCAGTTTCCTGTCTTCTCCTGCTAGACGACCCCTCTCGTGGCAGATAAGCTGGCCGAGTCACTCTGCATACAGATACTCAAAAACAGCCGGCTATGATTAGAAGCCTGAGTACGTGTGATGTCAAGACGATTGAATGGCTTTTCACATTCATATGCAAATTTGCCCCCCTTTGCTTCAGTAAATACAATAGAAATTGACTGGATTGATCATTGTAGTGCACTTTCTGGCTAAATACTCCAATTGAATGAGCTATTAAGATGGGATTTTTTTTATGTTGACAATCCAACCAACCTTTGACACGTGAGAGGTCTTGGTCTTCTTGGGGTCTGAGAAGGCCGAGAGGGGGATGGTGGGGAGCATTGGGTAGTCCGGACTCGGCCTCGACACGGCTTCAGCGCCCTCAGGAACCACCAATACCTGAAATTAAAGAGATGAGACAGTTATGAAACGTCTGTGTAGACATCATACAATCTCTTAAATAGTGTTTCTCTGAATGCAAAGTTGTAATAATAAAACAAATTTATGCCATGACAAAGCTATACGATTCTTACATTGCGCAGGAGTTTCTGTGACGTAACATTGACCGGATTTCTACTATATCCACAAAGTTAAACCAGCAAATCCAGCAAAGACAAACATTAGGAATAACTCTATAGAAATGATCAATCTTCTCCATGATAGACTCGTTTACTTGTAGGTAATACAGGAGGCATCAGTATAAAAGACTGAAACCAGGTAAAGGTCTCACAGTAATGATGTGTTCACAGTGGATTACATGCAAAGTCAATGCACAGACGGAACGGATGCAAATGAGGCAAATTTCAGCCAAATGTCACGGCCCAAAAGAATTTGCGTAGCGCCGTGTTGCGAAAGACAGTCGGCATTGAGATGCTCCGCCTGTCAACACCCACGTCCTACCGCAGTTGAATCAAACTGGGTACAGGTCAGCCTCTGGTAGCGCTGGAGGTGGCGGCAGTCATGTCAATGAAACTTTAATACCTTCAAATGTCCTTTTTTTCAAGAAACTGAAACGCTTTCAGACTTTTAAAGCACTGCAGATACTTCGCATTGAGGATTAAACTCTCCCAGAAGCATCAGCAGCTCATACTTTACAGCTAAATGGTCAAATACATCACGTGGTAGTTGCTCATTTAGTACTATTGACAACTGTAGCATCTGCTATTGATTCTCGTCGATCATTCAGCCATCGGTCCAGCGAGCCTCACCCCGCCAGCTTTGATCAGCTTTCTCCTGAATTCTTTGGTGGGGTTGTTAAAGGTGAGCTTCTCACAGCGCAGGTGGTTGACTGGTGGGTTGCCCTCCAAGTTGAGGAATAAGTCGTAGTTGAAACACACTTTTTTTGGCTCCTCCTGAAGGAAGACAACATGAAAAAAAAATTAGAAATGTTGTTTAAATTTCCTCTCACAGCACGTGGGACATAAAACCTATTTGTGTTGTAATACACCCTCACATTGCACAACAAAATAAAAACGCTGAATCAATGAATCATCTCTCAGAAGGTCAATAAAGCAAACTGAGATGACTGATAAGAATCAACAAACATTCCTGAGAGAAGCTGTAGAGAAGTGGATAATTATAGTCACGGAAAATGTATTAAGACACACTCGAGAGATTTTATACACAAAACTGTCTTCTGGAAAATGCAGATGGATTATTATTTTTTTTTTCTTGATCTTCTTGACACAAAGATTTATAATGTATAAGTAATGGCACGTAAGAGGATGATGTAACATTTGTGGGTGCAGTCCAGAGGTTTAATATTACAAAGAGCTGCAGGAGACGACGGTGCACTAATGTGCACATACCTCTTAAACATCGTCCTCATCTTATAATGAGAGTAAAGCAGGTCTTTCTTTCATCATTAATACTAATGGCTGATGGTGCCAGAATAATAGTGTATGCTTGTTTAATTTATCTCACTTAAAGAGAGAAATGTGCCTCTCATAAAAGTTGTACTAACACAATCGTGCTTTCCGATCGACTGAGGACTGGAGAGCTTAAATAATTGTCAAAGAAGAGTTTTAAACCATCGCTCCACTGCACTAAAACAATCTACAAGCCCTTACAGTATTCATATTATTCTTGGTTTTGGACCACAATCAGATGTAAATAGGAACAACCGGTTTCTTTTATCAAGTTATGGAATTAACACGGCTACATTTCTACTGGAAAAACCTGTTTTTCCTCTTCTAAAAAACTGTGCAGCCTCCTTCAGTCTGTAAATATTTAAGTGAAGTTCACCAGTACTATGTCAACATTAGTTGTAAAGACTTCCACACCTTGAGTTTACACAATTTAAACCATTTCCTAAAATCTACACATTGTATTTTTTCCCACAGCCTAAATATCTTTTCTACAAATACGACGACTAAGCAGTTTACTCTCAGTGTCCAGCGGATCTCACCTTGTTTTTGAAGTAAACCTCAATAGGCATGAGGAAGCCCGCGTAGCCCGACTCCTCCACTTTGTATGGAGGCTCCTTGCATACTGCAGACAAAAAGTACATTACTCACACTGTTTTATCCGGAGACATGTGTTAATCTACATCTAACTCAGTAGAAGAGTCGGAGCAAACTTTATATGAACAGATTAAGGATTGAAAAAAGCAACATTTGTCACGACATTATTGTTTGTCAAGTCCAAGATTTCTTTTAAGAGGGCGATTAAACACAAAACATTGTCACGTAATGAATAATACAGCATCTGAGTTCCGACTTGGCCGACTTTTAGGCATTTACAAGGTGAACAGTGAGTGCACCGATTCATAAGAGGGGCAGAAATGTCAAGAGACAATTTACAAAAGGATTATTTCCCTGGACCATTAAATCCAGTAGCACTATTTGTGGAGGCCGTGTCCGTATTGGATGCCCTCCCTTTGACCTCTGTGAGTGATCACATAAACAGAATTTAATTTGAAAACTGAGAATGTCGTTGCACCTGCTACAATCCTGAAACATTAGTGGGGAACATGTGTCGTCTTTAACCATTAACCTCCCTCCATGTTTATATTCAGCCCGCTCTTCTATTTATTTCTGTGTTCATCGTGTCAATTTAAGTGAAATCAGATCTTATGATCTGTTTTTAGAAGATCTCATGCTGTATTTGTGATCTACACGTGATTACCTTTTGAGTAGGAGTAAACTCAAATATTGTTATCCGTCTGTCTCACCTCTCTTGGGTTTGGGGAAGCTCTCGTGCAGGCGGAAGACAACCTTCTCTACAAAGTGCTGGATGTCGCCGGTCTCTGGCCCTCGGACAAACACCATCCAGTCGTGGGTGAAGCCTTCTGATGTCACTTTCTTCCTTAACTGGGCTCTGTGGCCCAACTCCAGCTTCACCTGCACCGTGCACTGAAAAAAAAAGACAAAAGAGTCAAATGCTGTCTCGCACTATACTCGGCCTGTCGACGAGGGAGATTATTCACCAGCCAAAAATAGATAAAATGTGAACTACAAGGGCAAAGTTATTCAGATCGAGAAACTAATATACATATTGCAGTGAGCAATAAAAAAATAAAGAGTTGTTTTCTTCTTTGTCTGGTTAGACTTTACACTGCATGTTGATTCCTCACACAGTGTCATTATATAAAGATTTACATGTAACTGGGATGCTTTTCTTTTCCGACTATGCTCATAAAACTTGCATGAGATATCACGTGATGTATTCTACGGCTGGCTTTAGTTCAATGGGTAGAACAGTTAGAAATATAGACTATTTAAGTGATGTACCTGAAAGTATATGATGAGTTTAAGCATTTCTTTCGCAAATAAAATGTAAAAATAAAAGGCAAAAATGTTTTCCTCCACATGCAATTGTATATGATAAAACAACTAGCAAGTATTATAAGTCAATTCTATAGCCAAAATGTTAAATCTAAGCAAAGATGCTATTGAGATAATAACATGGGGACATTATTCACTGGTTTCTGATTCCACCTTGAACAAAAACCTCTGAATCTCTATTTTGGAGTAGTTGGACTTTACCTCAAGAGGAGAGGCTGAACACTTGGTGTGGACCAACACAAAGCTGGACAAGTGTCGGGACGCCCCCTGTGGAATGGGACTGATTAGCTGCCCGAGCCGACAGATCTCTAAAGGTTCGTCCAGAGGAGGGGGCACATTCGTGGGCTACCTCTCCGCCGAGAACAATGACAGCGACGGGACAAGTAAATGACACTGTGCTGGTGGGGATTGGCATAGCGAGAGAAGAGGCCATGGAGATGGGAGCGCACAGGGGGAAACGGGGAGGTGGGTGGGGAGGACGCGAGGGGACAGAAAGCTACTTTATGTCCAGGGGAGGACTGAAGAATGTGTGGATTTGGCTCGAGCACAGAGCAGCTCGTGAGCTGGGCCTGAGTGGGGGGATTAGAGGGGACGGGATTGAGATGAGCTAGTCTGGCACTCCCTGGCCAACACTCTCATCTCACACACATACACACATACACACTCACACCTCCCCTGCCTGGCACTCTGCCCAGCCATTCTGTGGCAGTAATGCCCTTAAACTCCAGACTCCACCACACCCACAGAGAGCAGCCGTGGAGTCCCTCCAATCATCAACACACACACCCCCACAACTACCCTCAGACAACTCCACCAAATCAAGATTTAGGGCAACCTAAAAACCAAGATGACGAGCCAAAGAGGAAGATGGTGACATTCAGAAAAAAAAAAATGGAATTTTCTTCGATTCATTTGAAAATCAAGAGCCCCAGAGGCAAAACGAGGCTGAGCAAAGTACAGCCGAGTTGATTAATTGATTAGCTGGTTGACAGACTAATTAAACAAGATGTATTTTCATAATTGATTAATTGTTTAAGAGCTTTTTAATTAACCAAAGAAATATCAAACATTCACTAGTTTCAACTTCTCAAATGTGAGTTTCTGCAGATTTATGTGACAGTAAACTTATTGACATAATATTTGTGTTTTGGACTGTTTGCTGGACCATACCAGATATTTAAAAGACATCAACGTGGGCTTGTGGATATTATACCAGGCATTTTTACCAGGTTATTAACATAAACAAGAAGAAAAAAAATAGATTTATTGGTTAAACCCCAAAAGAATTTTTTTTAAATCCCAATAAATAGAAAAGTCATTAGTTGCAACAACAGAATGTTTTATATAAAGGTCAGAATATAGTGAAACATTGCAATGTTCAATAACTAAAAGGTGATGTATTCAAAACATTTCTTTTGCCTGAAGAGCAAAAAAGTTAGTTATTTCATGACTTAAAGATTCATTAAACTATGTATTTTCAACTGATTAACATATAAAACCAGAGGGGCATTGGGAGAAAGCGGACCTCTGACAAAGCCTTTTTCCATACATAAAAACAAATGCATGCCCTGTGAATCAGATCAGCTTCAAAATGTTATGGATTCTTCCTCCAGCCATGCGATACCCTTCCACGAAGTATCATTAAAATGGGGCTGATTTTTCCGTGTTCCTGCTGACAAACAACTCAACAAATCGAACTGAAAACATAACCTCATTGGCAGAAATACAGTCAAGAACAGAAAAGTATGTTAACGGATGTAAACGTGAATCATCTGAGCTGCGTCAAACCGTCTGAAAATGTGAAAAACACGAGTGGGGAAAAAAACTCCCTGCTGACTAATGATCACAACATGAGGAGCTCAGGAGGAAACGTTCGGCCAGGAAGATGAAAACTTTGATGAAAACCACCTTGATGAACATGGACATAATCTGATCTGCAGTACGCCGCTTCAAAATATGAAACACGATGATCACGATTATCAAATCATCCAGTTGGATAAGACCACTTGAGGCAATACTTTTATTAAGGTTCCCTCTATAAATGGCAACACAAACAGTCAACACGAAGCCACCATACTTCACATGGTGCGTGCTCTTGTTCTGTCTCTTCCTCAAAGCACAGTACTCCAATACACATTTTGGCAGACACACTGGCTCCCATGAAAACAATGAACTGACATGTAAACAAGCGCCCCTCCAGACCATCTTAATCTCTCCCAGCTAATAAACAATTAAAAGCATTTTTTGAAGTCAGAAAGTTTCCCCCCGGAGGAGACACACAGACTATTGTGACAGCAGCTGTGTTTTGATGAAGCTGCATGTTCCAGCGAAAATCTTCCTCATCATCACACCAAATCTTTACAACAGTTACTTGTTTTGGAAAATGGTCAATCCCAGAGAGCCACGGGGGAGTCACAAATAGCCTGCAGCACCCAAAGAAAACAAGTCAGAATTGTAAATAGGGTGAGTGAATGAGTGTGTGAGGATTATCAAAAGCTGCACGATCGCTGATCCTGTCGTCCCGACGGCAGAGCTCATGATGCAGATCTCATAACTAGAAAACATCAACGTTCTGAGTATTTGCAAATAAAGTCACGAAGCTGCTTCTTTGTCCACGCATGAAGCACCAGGGCTGTGTCATTATGCTGTAATGTGCAATAAATACATTCAAATACAACATTTACTGCTCGATTTTCTCCCTCGACTGTAGATCAGACACTCAACTGCAGGCTAATTTGGCTTTTCTAAAAGAAATACAGCGTAGTTAAATGACATAGCAATACGTCTTAATTGTCGTTTAAGTTATAATGGGTTCACAATATTAAAACACCTTCTATTACAAAGCATTACAATTCCATAAGACCTTAAACTACAGTCTCTAAAATGATCATAAAGTTGAATCAACACAACTAAAACATATCAAACAACTAAACTTTATAGCCTTCATGAAGGTAGGTTTAATAGTCTGGTGAATTTAAAGGCTTTACGGCTTTAGCGATGTGTACCAACTGTGTACTATTTGAGTAATAAGAGTGAAAAACCGAATGCAAATCTTTCAAATAGTTAACATTCATCACAGAAGTACAACTGCCCTGTTTGTATAACTTGTAGGAGCAGACTTCCTCTGGATGAACACTCACAGATCTAGTTAAAACTTCAAAGGGGCCAACGCTGAATGGGGACTAGCTCCAAGAAAGTGGCTGAGCCACTTTCCATGGGTGTGTGTGGCCTAACCATCTGAAATGTAGTCCTGAATGACCTCAGGCATTTAGAGAGTAACCCAGTTTGAAGCAATATCTCGTTCACAGTAGGCAGATATGCAATTTGGTTTACCCACATGGGTTTTCTGCTAAATAAATGCTGCAGTTTTTAGGGGATGACATACATCTTTACAGTCCAAATTGATACATGCAGTACTATTGCATTTGAAGAAGCAAAAAAGGGAACAAGTTCTTAAGATTATGATTTATATTCTGGGCTCTTTGTAATGATCAACCAATGCATGGGTGGTCATCATTACAGGATTCAAGTAAAAACGTCGGTGTGCACACACACACACACACACACACACACACACAGAATGTGTCAGCCTCTCCGACATGCTGCATGCATTTCAGCCTACGATCAAAAATGTGGTGAGCCTTAAACATTCACCAACTGTTGGCAGAAATCTTAAAGGTATTACAGGAGTTGCATGGTCGTTGCTGGCTTCGTTAGCCTCGCATGTGAGGCTTCAGGCCGCTGGCAGTGGAGACACCACCCCGCCTCTCCAGCCCAACCTGGAGAGGACAAATCTTTTCCCCCGGCGCCTTGTAGCGGCTCCTTAGCCTTTAGCAAACGGCCGACACTCTCCTGATAGGTGCACTAGCTTAGCTTAGCTACTGCAAAAAACCTCGGCTCAAATCGGTCTGCATGGCGTTCAACAACGTGCATGTGCTTTTCAGACACCAAAGAGCAGAATACACTCAAGGTGTGGATCTCTTTGTGTGCCTAGTTGTGGCTACAGCTACACAGCGGTGCTGGGTGGTGTGGTAGTGTGACGCTAGCTAGCGGTAAATACCGATGTATGAGTGCCCAGCTAGCATAGCTCCAGAGCCAAACAACTACGAGTTCATTAGCAGCAGGAGCATTTTTTCTTCTTCTGGCTAGCTGAACAGAGGGTTCATTCCTGCCCTGCCGGCGCGCGACCTGCTGGCATTTTCTCCGTGAAAATTTCATATTCCACAAGGAGACATGAAAGCCACTGTACCTGGTTCTCCATGTTTCTCTGGCCTCAGTGATTGTTGTATTTATTTACAGCGGCGTTTTCGGAGCGTCTCCCCAGCCTCTGCTCCTCATTGTGTGTCAATCCAGCCCCAGAAGCGGAAGGCAGACGGCTCCCCTCCCCTTCCAGACGGCTGCTGGCAGGCAACCAAAACAGAAAGCTCTCTCAGCCAATCAGGACGCAGAGAATTTAAGCAGTCTTGAAAGTGACCAATCAAGGCGTCGGAGAGGCGGGACCGTTGCTGACCCGCAAATACAATTAAAGCATTTTCTGGTGGTTTTCTCGAGTGACAGCGAGCTTGTCCCAATGGGTTTAGCTCTGTTTCAATTGTAAAATGCACATGACGCTAATTGATTAATCTGGGTTCGATTGCATGGCTTTTATGAGTTAGCTTTTGCTGTGAGTCTGACCAATGCAATATCAATAACTAATAACTAATTAACTTAATAACAACTATCCTATGTTTACAAAACATAATAATATCATTTTCAGTTTGCTGAATTTTCTGTGAAGTTCACTTAAAGGGAAACACATTGCTTTTTTTCTCCTACATTTAGAAACTGCTTTAGTTACACATACTATCCAACATCTTGCCAATCATCATAGTTGTTATGCAAAATAAATTATACAATTTGAGTTCAGGACTTACTTCTAATAGAGTATTTATATGGTGTGGTATTGCAACTAAAGAAACATTTGAATACAGTGCTATTAGTAAAAGCATGTAAAGTGCAGTTTTCTCTCTCCTCTTTACTGTAATAAATGTTATTCGGCACATACAAATACAAAAAATACATCAAAAAGAAGTTTTAGTTATTGTACTATGCACTTTCTGCATCATTGAGGTTGTTTTTCGAAACTAGGTTATATCTGAATTAATTTACTCTTGCCTCTAACACCACAGGTTGATCTTACTGTTTAAAATGTAAAATGTTTTCTCTGAAAGCATAGCACTTCTCTTCTGATTGAAGACATCTCTCTCACTATACAGAGTCAGGGAGTGAGGGCCAGTTGCAGTCAAGTCTCTGTGGCGCTCAGACTTTGATGTGAGATTATCGGGCCTCAGCTATGGGACAGAAGGTCACCGCTCTCTCACTGGCTTGGTGCCTCCCCTTCTTCCCCTGCCGCTCAAATTGATCCAGTCTGCCTCTCAGTCAAGTCTGAGTGAAAGAAGTCCCACCTGGCTGTCAGACACAAGGGTATCCCACTGATATTGAGACATCAACCTTTAAATCCTCCCTTTCAATATGCAGGGAGAGGGAGAAATACAAAATGAGGCCATGCCCCACTGATTTCACAGACAAAACAGAGATCTAACGTAATTAATAGCTCATGTCCAATGTGTAAAAAAATAAGAATGTATATGCTAATCATCAACTAAAAATATAAAAGAATAGATTAATAAAACCTAAAGATTTTGTTTTAAAAAATAAAATAAAAGCATATCTGTATATCTATGAATGACTAAATCTAGAGCAGTGGTTCCCTACAACCTTTGAAGGATTTTTAGAGCAAAAGAGTCCAGTATTTCATGAAAAAAACAACTAAAACGAGAGAAAAGTCCAACAAAAACGAGTCAGTCGTCATGCTGGCAGCTCAAAAAGCCTTTGAAAATATGAAAATATTAACATGCTGATGTTAAGCAGGTATAACTTATTTCTTAGCAGGTTAGCATGTTGGCGTGCTAGCATTTGAGACTAAGAATGGGTTTAGGCTGGCATGATTGTCATCATTTTGTCAGGTATAACAAAAGGATAAGACCAATATAAATGTTGACCTGATGGTGCCGTCTGAGAATTTCTCAAAGTATAAATGTTTGTATTAAATTCAAATTTGAATGGTGATTCATAAAATCATTGTTTAGGTATTTTCCACAAAATGTGAACTATTTCATACTTTTCTCAATATTATATCAACTGGCGATCACTGTTATTTAAAAAAAAATGAAAAGAAGCCCACGTTGCATTTGAATATCTTATCAACCACAGGAGGTCCCTAGTGAGCAGTGACGTCCAGTGAACGCATGTGTGCAATTTCTATTGTTGTGTCTATTGTTTCCTTCAGGAAGGATCATGTGAATGGAAGCGCAATGTACCTGAATATTCTCAAAACATCCCCAAAATTAAGAGCTGTTTGAGGGAAAAAGGGGCTTTTAACAGTTTAGAGATGAATCGTTCAAGCAATAGAAATAGAAATATATATAAATGTACTTTCAAGGAATAATTCAGAGGTCCTGAATGGGCCGACACTAGTTTTCTAGACCAGATTATTTGTTATTGACATATATTTGAAAAAAATGTTTCCAGAAACTACAGAGCTTTTAATTCACTTTTAATTAGATGATATTTGTACAAAATTGAGAATATGTCTGTGAAACCATTACATGTTGAGGTATCTCTATGTAAACAGCATTTCACTCAAAGCAACTGTTCTCACGAATTACAGTAGTTATTGTTCCTGAGAAAAACAATAGTTTCATCATAAGTAAACATACAGTACATCAGTATATTCGGTTGTGTACAGAATAAATGTGCATTCATATCTTGAAAATAAATAACAGCAATTGATTTATATAAACAAAAACCCCCACATGATTAGCAGTCAAAGATAAACTTCAGAAATACACACAAAGTCTCAAATATTCTCAGTCGTCCAGGATGCCTGTCGACATTTTAAGAGACCATTTATGTTGTAAACCTTTATTGTTTGACAGACATCGTGTTAAAATGTCTCAATGAAAATATGCCTCTTTATACACAGCGTCATTCAACTCCGCACCAGCTCTGTTTGCAACAGTATTATTTTTTAAAACATGGATGAATCATAAGACAATAGGCACAGAAACAAAGGTTTTTATATAATTTAATTAAATTTTAATAACTTATGTATTAAATCTAACGCTGTATTTATATATTTCAGGGCCTACTGAAGGAGCCTAAAGGCCTTTGCCCAGTTGGTCCTTTTGGTAATTCATCCATGGTGTAAACAAACATTTAATAGGAAAAAGAAACTACATTTTTAAAAAAACGTAATTTTGATCAAGCAAATTGTTCTTTTGTGCTAATCTGGGAAGTAAAAGAAGAAGAAAACAACAATTTGGAGGCTCCGGTCATATTCCTGTGATTTCAGTTGGTTTTGGGTGAGGCAGCTCTTTTGAAAGAGGTGCGGAATAAAGGTTATTAGATGAATTAATTTCTCATCTTCCCATCCATGTGCACTTGTAATAACGAAGTGTACTAATACAAAAAGGACTTTAACTTTGCTAGCACCGTTTCTGTGTTTTGGTTGTGCCCTTCAGGACAATGTGAGGTAATCCAACAGCCCATTTATCACAGGGCCAGTACTGCAGTCCAGGCAGAGAGTACGGTATCTCATAGTTAGCATCCAGGTAAGCAACCAGGGTGGTGGCATAGGCCACAGCTATCACAATCAGAATATGCCTGGAGGATACAGATATTGGAGATCAATACATAAGCACGTTCTTGAAAAATCGACTCTTTACCCATCTAAATGTCACATAGACAATACTAATTCACTCCAGTGAACCATTAGCTCAGTTATTTGGGTATTTGGGGTAAATGATGATTTGAAAGGATGGGAATGGGACACAAGTAAGCCATGACTCACCAGATGCCGTGCAGGTAGCAGAAGTTCAGCCTCTGCCAGAAGCCGCAGCCAAAACGATCACTAATCCAGCAGGAAATGGCGAGCGCCCACAGAGCCACCGACAGCTTCCCAAGCCGCAGAGCCTTCTGGTCAGTGCAGCTGAGAAAACGTGGTGTTATAACAAATGAAAATTGCGGCAATAACAGTTACAGGTGAGCAAAAAAAGCTCAGAGTTTCCATACCATTTCATCTCGGCAACCACAACGTAAGCCAAATGGAGGCCAAAGCAGTTCAAAACATAGGCATTGGCTGTAGGTCTGACAAACGATGACAGTGTGGAGATGACAGTGATCACCAGGACCAGGCTGGAAAATGTGGACCTGCGAATGACAGAGTGAGAACATATTAGCTGTGAGGCAAGGGTTTGAACTCACAAGGTGATGCTCTTGATTCAAACCTGCACCTACATTTCAGGAGTTAGTTCATGGGTGAGAGGAAGATAAGCTTCCTGTCGAGCTGATACTCATCTGCACACAACCTGAGATGCAGGTTCTGTTTTCTCAAACCACCACGTTGTGATCACAACATTGGCATATAGCAGCAGTTTCTAAGTTATCGTTCATTTGAAGTTGCTTTTATGGCCACCTGACACATTTAGATCCAATGTCTGCTTTGTTTTTAGCTCAGCATTTGGTCACCACCAACTCCTGAAGGAAATACATGCCTCATCTGTTGTGCGCTGGGGTCAGAAACACCACGAGAGCGCTGAGAGTGAACCAAAAAACAGTAAAGACATATAGAAAGTTGGAAAAAGGACCCCCTGACCTCTTCGGCCCCTTTGTCTATGCTCGGTTATTTCAGTAAGCCATCGTTCAGGAGGCTGACTCATGACTTTAAAGAACTTTAAAATCAACGTGAGCTTCTCGTGTTTGAGGGGCTGTGGGATTCCTTTCAGGCGCTCATCAAAGTTTAATTAATCGTTCCCATCTTGTGGTGTGAAATATTTACACACGTTGGGAGGAGCTTTATTCGCTCACAACGGTGAGCCTCTTTCTGTCACATTCAGGCGAAGCAAGCAGCACCTCATTGTGTCTTTGTAACAATGACCAGTTGCAGCTGTCAAACAGGCTCCACGACCAACTCAGGTTGGGTTTCAGACTGCAGCGCCTCATAAACACTGTCATTGTTTGTTTGTTTTGGTCCTATTAAGGGATTATTGAGCTGCGTGTGTCCGACGTACGCATGGAGATAAATAAAGATAAACAAACACTCATGTTCTTGGGTTGATTGCGTCACCTGTTCTTTATGAAAGAAGGGTAGAGTCTGCGGGGGAACCAGACAGCATATGCCACCGCCAGCACCCACAGGATGGACAACTCGTCCAACATCTGGCCAACGAAACTCAGTGTCATGTGGAAGTACGCCGAGAAGAGCCCTGCAAAAAAGAGAAAACTGCCTTTTTTTTAATGTGAAACAATCTATGCTTTCATTATAGAAGATAAAACAGAGACATATAGAGACAAAAGAAGGAGTGAGGGGGAGAGATGTATTGCTTGTAAAGTCTAAAATTGCCAGAAGAAGCTCCTGATACTGTGACACGAGTGATTGCAAGATACATTTGGGGATTTACAAGAGAGAAAAGAAGCAAAGACATGTTTGTGGTTACCATATTTATCTTATCTTTGATTATATATTATCATTTATTTACTCAGTGACTCATGTTAATGTAACAAAAACTGTCCTTTCTTGAGATTTAAATGAGATAAAATATCTAAAATGGTAAAAAATAAAATATCAATGAAGAAAAAGACACTGACCTACAAATATCATCAAGATCCAGACCATGTGAATCGCCAAGTTTCTCTCTTTGGCGTACGGGTGCAGCAGGTAAAGCATGATGGGAGATATGATGAAGAAGAAAAAGCTGCTCATCTGCAGGAAAAACATCAATCAGTCAACTAATCTGACTCAAACATCCAGTTCCCTCTTTTTTCCAAGGGATCATAGATATTAAACATGTATAGCTGATTATAGATAGTATTCTGTTAAGGTAACTCGTATACTGCAGTACTGAGTGTACAGTACTCACCGTGTTGAAGTACTCCACGACATGTTCAGAGTGTTTGTAGTTGTCTTCACACCAGTCGACTTCTGAACTCTCATAAGAGAAAACTCCTGCCATCTTTTCACTGGAGTACAAACCTGTCAGAGAGAGAGAGAGAGAGAGAGAGAGAGAGAGAGCATTCATTTCTGAAAGTTTTACAGATTTTTGTGTGAGTTGTTTCCTCTGCAGATAAACTGCACGTCTAAGAGAGGCCTGTCTTTCCTAGTTTATGGAAATCAGTTTGCAGAGTTGTATTTCTAGAGTATTCATATTCAAATGTGGCTTTACCCACTTTCTCATAGCTTTTATGATGCTCATTTAAATAGCCGAGGTATAGAGAATAGAGTGCATGTCACTTGATTTAATATCGGGTTGTGTAATAGTAAATCGGAGACACATAATTATAGGATTATGATGTTGATAAAGGACATAATAAACTCACTACTGAGCCCAGCATTTGGACTCAGTCACTACAGTAAAATCAACAGGAATATTGTATGTTTTCTGGTGAAAAAGGTGACAAAATATTGTAGCTAATTGTAGCTCATGAAAGTCTAATTAAATTCTTAGTCAAAATAAATAAATAAATGTTAATTTATGGTCTTATTATCAGAAACTGATGCTTCTTACCTCCCATGCTGCTGCTGTCCCAGCCGTCAGTCCGTCAGTGTTGCTCCAGGAGCAATAACAGGTGCATCGAAACGCTGCCGATCCTGTTGCACGAGACTGTGACGTCATGCATCAACATGCTGAACGGTTTTTACTTCTCTGGGCCAACAAGTCAAACAGGCGAAATGTCTGGAATACCTTCTCCAAATAAAAGTTAACTTTTAAAGGGGGAAAAAAACAACATTTACTCTAATAGACTGAAATAAAGACACTCCTTGTAGAACTACTTTAAAAGTGTTGTCGAAAGTACTTCAAAATTAATTTCAACAATTAGTGCCTCAGTGTTTTGAGTATTCACCACCATTTTTTGCCGACATTTAATAGATCGTTTACATATCAGAAAATAGTTTTATGGATACAATAAACACATCAAAAGGACTCACAACAGACAGACTGGTTGTAGAAACAGGTGCCAGAAGCTTCAGGACTCAGGTCCTCTCTAGAAAAGAGGTTCAACCGGTCCATCGGCCGCGCTGGCTCGGGCCAGAAACAGCGACGCAAATTTCAAAATAAAAGCACAATCTATCCGAGCGTGCGAACGATCAGGTTGGTGTGAGTGTGCTCGCATTTATTTTGAAAGGTGACTTTTCTGGTTGATATTAATCATATTTACACTATTAAACAGTGGAGAAGAGGTACTCAGATATTTTATTAGTATAGTAATACCATGTTCTGAGTTCAAAAATAACTTTAATTTGAGTGTTTTCACAGTTTTTAATAAATATATTTATTCACACTGTTAAACTTCTATATAAAGTATATTATCTTTTTTAGAACCCTGTCATTGTGTTACATTCAAGCTAAAAAACAACAGAAACATATTTTTTATTATACTAATGCTATATTTGTGTTTTAGCTTTGTATTTTGTATTCGGATTATACATTTTCTTTTGGAAAATGTGGTTTCTTTATTAAAGAAAATAACCCTTGACTTTTACAATGTGAACATTTTATAAAACATAAATAAAACAATAATAATAAAGTTCAGAGTTGTAAAAAGTTTTATTTATCAAACAAATACTGATTGATTGTGAGAGAATTACATTGATTTACAAAATCAACTACACATTATAAAAAGAAAAATGCAAAACGTAAAGTTAATAAGTCACCTCTTTCTTTTTTTTTATTCAGAAATATTTTATATTTTACTAAATTAAAGCAACAAACCAGTGCAAAAGTCCTTGAGGTAAAAATATGAAAATATATCTCTTTGACTGAAGAAATACCAATAATGATATATGTAATAATATCCATAACTTTTTAAGTGAAGTCCAAAATATTGCATTTGTCAATGTCTTTGATTGGTCTGAAGCAGATTTGACAGTCAAGTTCAATATATTTAAAAATGTCTATTACTTGATTTCTTTCTGTTGTCTTCACCACAAACACTGAGCAGTGTTGGACTTTGCTGGAGAACAACTTCAGGGGAAGCAATGCACTTTTCTGCAACTTTAACTTTGAGTATTTCTTTTACAAAATACCAGCGCAAAGAAAGGTGCTGTGGGAGTGACGGTGAAGTCAGAGATACATATTGTTGCTATCATTCAGAAGGACAACAGATGAAACCCGAGCAGCTCTTTGCAGTGGACCATAATAACGACGTCTTCCCGTGCTCTGCTCCCTACAAACAATACGTACGCGTCTCAACGAGGTCCAACTTTAAAGAGTTCTCATCATGGACGAAGCTCTTCATGCAGCCGTGAAGAATTCACAGGCAGTTTCTTTAGCAAACGGCGTGTGCTGCTTTCACAAAATACACATATTTCTCAACTGATGCAAAGTCCACGGACAGATCAAATCTTTTCCACGTAGTTACCAGGGAAGAGACCTTCCTTTCCTTTAATCCTGCCAGTCCACCAGCCTGATGGATCTACAGGGAAAACAAATAAGTACAGATAAATATCCTGAATCACTGTTTCAAGTCAGATCAATACTTTCAGAGTCGACTGATGGTCTTTATTGATCTCTAATCGCTCTCCATCTTGCTCTCTTATCATCCACACACACACCGTCTTTGAGGAGGTCGAACACGTCGTTGACCTCGAAGCTGATCTCGTCCGTGTCCTGGCCGACGTACTGATATATGGCCCGGCAGCGCGGCCCCTGAGGCTGAGGCCGAGGTTTAGGAGCCGGAGGAGGTCGCTGGCTGATGCTCCTTTTCCTCTGCTTCCTGTTACAAAGAGAGAGCAATTTGACCAAAGGATTTTTAAAAAAAGAGATGGACTCAGGAAGATTCGTTGAGGCTAAATGGTCAGACAGAGAGAGTCGAACCACAGAGAACATTTTGTAGGTTTGTACATCTTCACCAGCGAAAGTTTTACATGCTTTACGCTCATGGCTCATGGCTCTGCATTAAACTGTGAGTGAAACAAATAGAGAGCTGAGTCACACCAGAACCGTGGGTACAAAAATCAAACAACATTTATATTAACACAAATCTCTGAGTCTGACAATTATCATTAACTTTCAAAAATCTCAATCATTCATGCCACTTGAAGCACTGATTACAAGCTGAACTCAAGCTCTCTATTTTAATTCTTTACACAACTTGTTACCATTTGTGAACAAGTTGTGCAACGACATGAGCGACTGTCTGTAAACGCTGCTTTTAAGGAAGTATTGCATCTTATCTCGCTGCTCTCTGTGATGGCAGTTTTTCGCCCTACCTATTAACACTAAACAAACTAGTTTGAAGCCTACATGCTGTCCATGACAGAAACTTCAACGCTCCATGAACAGGTTTCTTTCCCTTCACAATGAAACTTATTTACTTTTTTATGGGCTCAGCAAATGTCGAGCCTCACCCTGACGTGCCTTGACAACTCATGAAGCTTTTGTGCACAGGCTTTTTTGTGACTAATCAGCTCTACCCACACATGCTGGGATCATCCCCCCTTTTCCATACATCTCCCCCTCCTTACCCCGACATGCCCTGGTCAGGCACGTTGAGGAAGTCCATGTTCCCCTGGTTGGGCTGGTTGTGGGCCTGGGCTCGGGGGATCCTCTGGGAGCCCAGTTTGGGCGGAGCGGTGCTGGGCGGCCGCCCGTGTTTGTGCGGGGAGGAATATGTGATGTTTGATGGTTGGTTGGGAAGGGCTCTGGAAAAATTGGCTGCTCCATTGTGGTGTGCTGTGGAGCAAGAAAGTGGAATAAAAGTGAAGATTGAATCCAAATGACCTCCAGATTTATTAAACCTTATAGAAATATGAATCGGATATCATCTTAATCATTTTAAATTCTCGTATTTATATAATTTACTGGAGTATGTGGCTAGAAATTAAGTAAAAAGTGCTCTTAATACAGGCTGAATGACTCCTGTCATGTTTATTACTGATGATGCATTAATGTGTATATTGTAATTTAGTTGGAGCTGGTTGACGTAAAGTTGATTTCTACTACTTTATATGCTGTTGGTTTAATCTAAAAAACACAATAGATCATATTTTAGAAGACCTTTACATTTATTTTCTCTGTAAAAACCTTAATCGTCAAAGCAGCTATTGCTGTATAATGAATGTGGAGGAATAAAAGTCCAACATTTTCATATAAAAGTGGGGTTTGAATATAAAATAGCATAAAATTAAAATAGTCAAATAACAACAAACAGGACAAGACTAAATGTATTTAATTACTTTTTAGTTTGATGGGTCATATAACTGATCGGTTTATGTACAATATACAGATAATACACTGAACAATATTGTGACTTTACCTCTGCTGGACACATTATTTCTCCCTCCACCACGAGACTGTGCAGCACTCTTCCTGCTCGGCTCTGATGAAATACAAGCTCGGTTACATTCAACAATCAAATGAACATTTTTCATCTTCGTAATCTTTTATTTCATGGAACGAATAACTACGACGACTACATTTCCTCTTAAAGTTTTGCCTCGCTTCTCTTTATTTCATCTCTTTAGTGTCATGCTCGTTGCGTCGGACTCACTGGAGGACTTGGGTAGACCGTCCCCGACTGTGATGGTGAGGGTCTTCCCTCCAGGTTTGAGCTGGGCCAGGTCCCCTTGGCCCCTCTGAAACACCACCACCCTGGAGCCTCCTCCACCCCAGCCCTCCTTCTTCACTCTGAACTCCAACCTGCGCGGAAACAAAGTGAGTTTACTGACTCCTGTTTATTCTCAGAGACGTGTTGTCCGAGCGGGTAGGTTGCTGTACCTGTCGGTGAAGGAGATTGTCAGTTTCCTCTTGGTCACGTCCTCGCAGCGTTTCAACAGCAGACTCAGGAACTCCGTCTTAAAGTTGGACTCCAGCAGACTGTCGTACTGGGACTCGTGTAGGATGAAAAAATCATCCTGCCTCGTACTGAAGACAAGAAAACAGACCAGTAAGAGCTCCTAAGGACATTCAAAGACAAGTAGAAAGGCTTTTCTGAGGAAAATATATGACACTGCTATCAAGACATGTTCATTGTTGAATAATAATGAATGAATTAATAGCTGAAGGTAAAGATGCGTCAACCTGTACTTAAGTTGTAGTTCTAATGGCAACAATGGAAAGATTTAGGTTTTCAGTTTGAGAACCGATCTCTTTTCATTTTTGAGACTTTTCTCTAATATTATATTTGTTTGTGGTATATTGGATCATTTTTTAACATCGTCTTGTATTTGACTATTTTTGCATTCAATTTTTTTTAATCTTAAAGGTATCTTCTAACCAGGTTTACATAATAGATAAACACAACTATGCTCTGTATATTGTGTAGTTGAGGTATAAAGTAGCAAAAAGTGGAAATATTCAAATAATGTAAAAAAAAGTACCTCAAAAAGTAGACAAAAAATGTAAAGTTTTCAGCTTATAAAGAAATAAACAAGAAGACACAGTTCTGTGAATTCTCAGGTTGATCTGCTGTGTTCACTCTTGCAGCATTTACTTCTCACGCAGCGGCGACTGACTGACAACGCGACACACTAGTTCTTGTATTTTACACCACAAATGTCACTATTGTTAAGTGTGGTTACGACATCTCCTGTGAACGAGAGACCTACCTGAGGGAGACAGCAGTGATGCTTTCAAACTCCAGTTTTCGCTTCAGCACCTCCTTGATCTGTCCTTTTTCAGGTCCCTTTTTCACCTTCTCTCGGCCAATCAGATAGATGCCCTTCGGGGTCAGGATCAAGTCTCTCTTGATGGACTGGGTTGTGAGGAAAAAAACAGAAGTGAGAACTTTGACCGATGCCAGAAAGGAGAAGTCCACAAAGGCCAGTCTTACTAATAACTCTTTTAAAAAGGAAATACTTGTTACGTGTCTCTAACGTCCCTCATTTTCTTGTTTGTCTAATATTCATGAAAAAAAACTTCACCTTGAATCTGCGATCAAACTTGTTGACCGAATCGGCAAAGTCGACGCGTTCTCTTTTGGAGAGGAATTGCCGCAGCTCGGGCCTCTGCTCCAGGCCGAGGTAGTCGCCGACGAAGTTCCTGTTGATGCTGTTCCTCCTCCGCTCCTTGGAGTTGTACAGGATGTCTGAGGCTGTGTCGCAAGAGTGGACGCACATTGAGAATCACAGCGCCGCACGTGCACGCTGAGAGCGGCGCCATTTTGCCTTTGTAACTCACCCTCCTCTCTCATCTGTTCATACTTCTTTCTGGCGATGAATGTTCTCCAGGATTTCTGAATGATCCTGGCAAAAGTGTCAAACTTCCTCTCCCTCATTTCCTCCAGCAGGAAAAGCTGTGGAGCATTGGGCATGAGGGAGGACTTCATAATCGTCATTTATTTATGATTATCTTTCAGCTTGCAGAGATTTGCTGAAGGTTCATTACATTTCTTTGTCCGTTGTTAAATAAAAATGTATCAGCACGACATTTAAAGTGCTTTAAAACTGTAACTTTATGTAAAATTATTCAATAAATATATTTAAGCTCCATTTAGTAGAAGTTGCAATAACACAAAAGCTTATCAAGAGATAAGAAGAAGTAGCCTTTTACTGTTGTCGAGGTGAAGCTAATTTGAAGTACATTAAATGTTTTTTAAGTAACTTTATTCGCATGCATTATATTTTATAAATGAATCACATTTTTTCTTGATTTATAAATATTGCAAAATGTGCAATATTTCCCTCTAAATTAAAGTAGAACTGTATAATTAAATGGAAAAAACAAGTACTGGAAGTACAAGTTGTAGATGTAAATCAAATGTAAATGTAAAGTACTTTAATCAGGTCAATATAAAGGTCAAATAAAACCCAGACTGAAGTGCATAAAAGGTTTGTTACCGATTCAGGGTTCTTGACGAAGACCTTGGTGCGTCCCATCTGGTACTGGTCGGTATCCATGTTGACGGAGCGCAGGAGATGAAGGACCCCCTGCTGCTCCGGACCCCTCCAGCACGGCCATGTCTCCTCTGTCAGAATCGCGTACCTGGACACAAGCCGTCGCTTTGAGAGATTCTTCCAGGACGAACACGAGGGCGAAGATGCCTCCTCATCACGAGGATCAAACTCACCTCATCAGAAACTTATTGAAGGGTCTGCGATACGCAAATCCAGCTCTTCTCACGCGGATGTTCTCCCGCAGTCCTAGATATTCAACCTGATGTCTACATCTAAAAACAGAAACCGCCATATCATCAAGACGTGTGGTTGGAGTGTCATGATGTAATCGCGTCACAGGGAGGATGCTGACCTGCTCTCTTCCCAGTCTTTCGGTCTTTTGGTCTCATTCGGTTTGATGCAGCGGATATAGTGCGGAGTGCATTTCATCAGCGTGTTCACCAGATCATTAGCTTGCCTCTGTTGGAAACGCCAGTGCACGATCAGTGCTTGTCGCACCTCAATGTTTGTTCGTTTATTTTAATCTCACTTTAAATTCTCACCTTGATCTTTGAGCTGGCGGTGGTCGGCCTGCTCTTCTTATCTGTGTTGAGGTTTTCAGGGAACAAGCCACAGATGAAGTTACTGTTGAGACAAATTAAAAGGTTTTATTAAACATGTATGACAGCTGGTGGGCCTCAGGGCACCATCTATGTGCTGCAGAGGCATTATTATACATCATCAAGTAGAGACCAATGTGTTGATCCTCTGTCAGCGAGCTAACACTTCCTGTAGTGACAGAAAATGCAATTTCTTTGAAACTTTAAAATATTGATGTTGGCGACAATTGAGCGCTAATGACAGCTACAACGTGTGCGGTGAAGAAATATGACCCTGGATACTTTATATTGGAAATCATGAATGCAGGGTGAAGGCAAGCAAAATATGTATTTTTATTATTAAAGCTATTTGGGATAATTTCTAACAATGAGAAGAGGGTAAGAGACTTACTGTTCACTGCTCTGCATGAGCTCAATGAGGTCAGGAAACAGCACATCCCGGTTCCTCTCACAGAAGCCGACGATATCGTATGACACCTGAGACAGCATCATAACATCATAACATTATGACTATTATTATAATAATATTGATTAGTAGAGAATGTCTTCAATATTTGCTTCACAATTCTGGAATCAAAATGCAGTTTAACGTGTTCATGCAGCAACACATGTCTACTTCCTCTGGGCTTCACTAAAAACATCCAACATAACACACATCTGTTTCAAATAAACATAATACATAATCTATCCGTGGTATTTTCTGCTGCCGCAGAGTCAGTTTGACATATTTCCTGTTTCCGACCTTGCCAGCGTAGTGATGTATGACGAAGCCAGAGTTCCAGCTGTTAAAATGCTCATGCGTTCCCACTGCGGCCTGCAGTTTCTGCAGCAGAGTGACATCTGCACCTTCTCCTTTGGCATGCATGGTGGCGCACACGTCATCCAGCACGCTCATTATGCCAGGAGGGTTCTGCAAGGAGAGGACGTTTTGGAGGAATCGTGCGATAAACAATCACCACTTGCAACTGATTTGACACACATGAAAGTGTCTGGGAGTAGCAACACATACAGAATAGAGTCATTATTTGGTGTTAGGAAGATACACCATTAAAGTCAGACAAAATTGATCCTAGTACTCTGTATTTATGTATTTGTTGGTCTCCTGGTGAAGGTGATGCAGAGAGCGCTTACCAATTTATTTTCAATGAGGTCACACACAATCTTGTTGTTGAAGTACTCAATGGGAGTCCACTTGATGCCCTCTTGAACGTACTCTTCCTGAGAGAAAATTAGCAGACATAGAAAGAAAAGAGCTCATGAGATTGTGATCATAACTATGAACATCCAGAATGATATGAGCCAGATTCCCCCAAAATGCCAACTGGAGCGGTCAATAAGACACCTTTTTGGAAACATTAGGACCTAAAGAATCAGAGTCTGCAACAAAAATCACAATAAAACAAAGTGTTGGTCTGTTACGAAGGAGTTTCAGTCAAAAAACTGTGTCGTTCAGTTCAAATATGGAAAAATTACGTATTTTATGCCAAAAGATTGTCTGAATGGGGCATGCTGGGACTTTAAATTGCCGCGGGAGGATTTTCGCGCACGGTTTCCAAAAGGTTAAGAGACAAGGAAGACAAACAAAGTGACAGAATTGGTTAAATCAATAACAGGACAGTTACCTGCTCAGCCTTCAGAGTCAGTTCAATAAAGATCTGTTGCAGTTTCTCGTTGACAAAGTTGATGCAGAACTGCTCAAAGCCATTTTTCTGCCAGGGCAAGAACGTATTCCAGTCAAAATCACATTATCACCACAATAAAATAAATCCTGCTGTGCCGCACTATCTATAAAAATAACATCTGTTATTTCCGCGGCGGCTTATGAATATGATGGGCCTGCAAGTTATCAGAAGCCTTACCTGGAATATCTCAAAGCCGTAAATGTCAAGTACTCCGATACTGAATTCTTCATGTGGCTTTTGAATGGCTTTATTTATGGCCTGGAGGAGACAGAATGGAAATATAAAATACAAATAGATTCATCTCAACAAGTGTAGGTATCTCAGTAAAAAGAGGACGCTTCCTCATTTCATTTAATGTGTTTTTTTTGCTGCTACTGCGATACAGAGGGTGGACTACCTCCACCAGGTAGTCAAAGAGTCGTGCATAGAGGGCTTTGGCCAGCGCGTCCCGCGTGTAGGTGGCCTGCTCCTGGTTCAGGGTCACGTTGATGGACTCTTTCTCGCCGGCCCACTTGGACTCCATCTTCCGGCTGGTCAGCTTGTCCTGCAGACGGCTGGGATCGATGCCCAGCAGGTAGGCGGGAAAGGCGAGCACTGGAGGAAACAAAATCAACGTCCAAGTCAACGCAAATATATGATAATAATTAAGATTCAGATTGAGAAGTCCACCTCCTGCCTGATAATGCATCTTTTCTGCAGTTTGTAACTGAATGAAATCTCCTAGAAAGATGTAATCATCTTCTAGAACATCATTATCTGCTGTGTCGGGGATCCACAGGCAGCGAACAAAGCCCATGATACACAAAGCAGTGCTTGTGTGCACACACTATCAATTATCAGTGCCATGTCTGCCATGGGAGTGCTTCGTCACGGTGAAGTCTAATTTATTCATATCCATGTGGGACAAAAAAAAAAGAGCAATTTATACGTCAGGTGGGAATATTTGAGTGAGTCCATGTGTGGCTGGTGTCTGTGCATGTGTCTCACTCACAGTCTGTGCTCTCCACCTGCCCATAGTTTCCCGCCTCTATGAAGCTGATGTTTCCCAGGTGGAGGATTCCTGCGACGATTTGCAGGACCTGGGCCTGGATGTCGCCCGGGATCCCAATCACCTGCATGGCTTCCTGGAGACCACAACACAGAAGGAGGTTAAGCAGCCATTTTTATCAACGTTCAGTGGCCATTTTTCGTTTTCTTGAATATTATCTTCTTTTGGATTGGCACTCTTTTAATAAATGCAAACATTACCTCTACGCATAATGCTCAAACTGTTTTATAAAGGACTGCATTCATTTAACCTTTTGGAAACTGTGCGCACAAATCCTCCTGCTCCAATATTAAGTCCCAGCATGCCCCATTCTGACAATCTTTTGGCATAAAATACATAATTTTTCAATTTTTGAACCAAACGACACAATTTTTTTTGACTGAAACTCCTTCCTAAAGGCCAAGTCTTTGTTTTATTGTGATTTTTGTTGCGGATTCCGATTCTTTAGGTCCTAATCTTTCCATAAATGTGTCTTATTGACCGCTCCAGGAGGCATTTTTGGGGAATCTGGCTCATATCATGCTGGATGTTTATAGTTATGATCAAAACATGATTTTTTTGAAGATATACTTTTTTTCCCATGACTTTGCTGAACAAATACATACAATAAACACAAGTATTGGCATTAATTTGTGGTTCTTACTACGACTCAAACACAGGGCAAAAGGAGGTCTGGAGCCAAAATTGGTTCCACAGTTTCCAACAGGTTAAACTATCTAATGTATCTGAAAGAAGCATAGGTTGGAAAAGTTCTTCTACTTTTCTCAAAGGCCCATACAAAACATCTCACAACCCCCATGAGAGGGATCCTGACCGATTCTCTCCAGTCTGCTGTATTCGTACCATCGTCTCTTGGAAATCTTTGCTGTCGTTGGTCCCGTCCACCTTGTAGGTCCCAGACTGGTTGAGGTAGCAGTAGTAGTCTGGGGTCATGATGCCCAGGCCCTCTTTCTGCTGATGGTTGGCTCCCTCTATCATCTGGAAGACAACATTGCAGGGAGAAGCTCGTTTCAACATGGATCCTAATGGGCACCAATGGTATGTGTGTCTGTGCAGGCGTCTCTTCAGCCTCCGACCTGATAGTAAATGTGGAAGTTCCTCTCGTTCTCGTTCTGGCTCACCACCCTCGACTTCTCCAGGAGGAAGTTTGAGATTTTCCCGCCGTCTGGCTCTCCTCCTCTGCTGAACTGAATTTCAAAGTATTTCCCCTGGTGGACAAACAGGCTGTCAGTTGATAAATCTGTCAAATCTGGTCCACTCAGGTGCAAAGTAAAAGGTTAAGCAGAGGAATTTCCCCTCACTCTGCACTGAGCCGAATATCCTGACAGGCTAAAGCCTTATTAAACAATAAATACAAGCAAATAAAGATAGCACAGAACAAATCAAAATGTCCTAAACTGCTGCTCTCAGGATGAGACAGCAATGTTTCAGTGTTGTGGCTTCTGTTATTGCTTCATATGTAGAATATAGTCCAATACAGTCCACACACACATCTCACTGCATTGACCCGAATACAAAAACCACTCAATGCTGCATCAGCAGTGACAGGAAATTATCTAAATTTGTCCTGCGCGGAAGTTTTTAGTCTTGCACTGAAGCTTCACACATGCACAGTGATGTGGTTCATGAGTGTGATATTTAAGCCTCAGGACCCCGCTGGTGAGAAAGGAGAAGAATACTTCTGCAGAGCATTGAAGTCACAGACTATTTGCCTCCTGAAGACTTTTATACATCACCGTAAATACCCTTATCACTACTTTTAAATACACTCAAAGTGCTATTGATCTTTAAATGTATAATCTCTTTGGATAACATAAACTGTATGAGAGCATTACGGAGTTGCGTACCTGAAATAAATTTTTAACCATATGTGCTGTTTATATTGCTTCTAATTGAGATGAAGAAAACTTCTGTTGAGTATTTTACCATAAAATTGTTTGATTGTGTTGAATTCAAAACCCAAAAATACAGCGGGTACAACAGACCCACAACACCTGCTGAGTAACAAAAAAACGAACACAATACGAGGGTTAAAAGTTGTGTCTGCAGGTGGGGAAGTAAAAGATCTTACTCACAAAACGACTGGAGTTGTTGTTGCGGACAGTCTTAGCGTTACCAAAGGCTTCCAGCAGAGGATTTGACTGTAGGATGATGTCTTTTACATGCTGATGACACACAAACAAACACACAGTGACACGGTGTGACACACAACAAGAGCACCTAAAGCACATGGCGCCCTGCAGGAGGTTTAAAGGCGTCGCTTTCTGTCTCCTTTTTACCTGAACTTTCGATCCTCCTCCAGATACTTTGGAAACATAACCCATGATGTATTTGGCAGCCACCGTCTTCCCAGCACCGCTCTCACCACTAACACGATGCCGGGGGGGGGGGGGGGGGGAAGACACACGGCAAAACAACTAAATGTTACTCAAACTACCAACACTAACAGAGAACACACAATCAGAACACTGAGGAGAAGAACAGGGATCACCTGATGATGACACACTGATTCTCCGCGTCGATCATCATGTTTCTGTACATGTTATCAGACAAGGCGTAGATGTGGGGTGGATTTTCATATTGGGCCTACAGAGAGAAAAGAAATAAAGTGACGGTAATGGAGTAAACAACAACAACAACAACAAGGTGAACCAGGAAATTATCATTTGTACAGGACGTGGAGGGAAATGCTGAATCATTTTACTCACAGCTCCTTGGTACATTTCCACCTCTCTGTCAGTGAAATAGGGCATCTGTTTGAACGGGTTCACGGATATCAACACAGGGCCGATGTATGTCTGAGAGGTGAAGCTCAGGAATATGTTGGAGAAAATAAGCTGGTGCATCACTGCTGGAACATTTCCAGAAGAGTATTGTTGTTTTTTTAGATAAATAAGAATATCAACCGTTTTTTTTTTTGCTTTTGTTTCTCGATATATGAATTAAATTCACAAACAGTGTTGACCGACAACACAAACACACAGATAAATAACACATTATATGAATCAACTGAGTTTATCATCTTGAATTAGTAGCTTACCATGAGCTAATTAGCAATACATACAAATGTATAGCTGAATTTGATGGGAATGTCATTCATTTTGCAGGTATGCTTGGCCATAATTAAAAGAGTTTTGACCTGATGACGGCACAAGATTAAAAGTGAAAGGATCACCAAAAGTATTGTTGTTCATTGTAGTGAGGACATGAACGTGTGTTCCAGATTTCTTGGCAAATATCCAACGGCTGTCGTGACGTTTCACTCAAAAACCTTAATAGTCAGATGAAACTCAGAGGATCACCAAAGTCCTCAGGATTCATCCTCTGTGAACCACATTTCTTGCTGATTCATCACATCGTTGTTGAGATATTTTGTTGGATCCAAAGCAGTGGGATGAATTACAAACTATTTATCCGGGGTGGGAGGGGGGAATACTTCGGTCATGAGTCCAGCGTGACTTTCGTCCAACAACTCTCAAGCTGTTTTTATCCATCCAGGAAAATGACTAACTAGCAGCTACTGATTGCTGATCCATCAATAGTCGTTTTGGAAAGTGAGAAATCCTGTGAAATCGTGACAAGGCGCTGCAGTGGAGTTTTACTTGAGGTGATATCAGCTGCTCTCGCGTGTATATTTGTATGAGAACTTGTTTCCTGACTCTAAATATGGGTTTGAAGTTCAGCTATGTTCTGAGAAGACGGAAGTGAGCGGTTGAGTCATACAGTGAATGCAGAAGAGGAAGACTGTATTCATTATATTCATGCCCTTGTTTGGATGATTGTTTGGATGTAATTTTGTTATTTGGTGAGGCAATTAACCTTTTGGAAAAATCCTCACGCCCATTTTAAGTCCCAGCATGCCCCATTCTGACAATCTTTTGGCATAAAATACGTCATTTTTTAACCGAACGACAGTTTTTTGACTGAAACTTCTTCCTAACAGGCCAATGCTCTAATTTATTGTGATTTTTGTTTGCAGATTCTGATTCTTTAGGTCCTAATCTTTCCAAAAAGGTGTCTTGTTGACCACTTGAGAAGGCATTTTTGGGGAATCTGGCTCATATCACGCTGGATGTTCATAGTTACGATCAAAATATCTTTTAAAAGTGATTTCTTTTTGCAGATATACATTTTTTCCCAAGACTTTACTGAACAAATACATACAATAAACAAGTATTGGAATTAATTTGGGGTTCCTACAACGACTCACACACAGGAGAAATTGGTTCCACAGTTTTCAACGGGTAAAACAACAACATTTGAACGTCAGCTTGTGGGATACAAAGATGTAGTCGTCCATGTATCTTTTCTTGAGGTTGTCCACGATGGCGTCCTCAGTGATCTTGGACAGCAGGACCATGTCGTCCACCCCGCTTTGCTTCACATTCTGACTCTGCCAGTGGTACTTCGCCTGAATCCCACAAACGAGACAGAGAAAGAAATTCCCTTCGGGGTTGAGATGCCGCTTTTCTTTGCATTCATTAATTATTTACACGTTGTTCGTACGTAGTACCAAGTTTCAAGGAGCACACCACTGATTTCACACATGAAGTGTCGTTTACTCGCTTTGAGACCGCACATTGTTTTTGCAGAAAGCCTGAGATACAAAGTCTTTGAAACACATTGAGGGAAGTTCAAAAGAGAAAAATGCTATTGTGGATCCAGTGTTTTGGAGGATTGACCTACTTGATAGTAATCATTATATCTCAGGTTCTGCTGGTTGAATTGAACTTATATTTAAATTGAAGTGCCTTTTGGTTAAAGTGAACAAGCCTAGATGAATTCAGGCAATCAGTTCAAAGTCGTCGTAAAGGAGACGTTACACATTCTTGCCCGAAAAGTTGCAGCGAAGTAAAGCAGTAAGTGTGCTAAGAGTTAGATTAGCAGCTGGCCAAAACACATGTTATACCCCAACAGTAGCAGACAGGGGTCAGAGATGCACATGGATGTGTTGTCACTAGCGTCGGCTACCGGCGAAAAGCGCCAATGGCAGTACAAAACACACAATAATGGAGCCATAATTGGGCGCTTAAAATGTACAATGCAGTTATCTGCAGCAGAATGCAAGATTCACTGTGGACAGACACAGAGGTGCACACTCACGAGTGAGTGAGTGAGGCAGACAGACAGACAGTCTCCAATAAAGAAGGAAAATGACAGACAAGTTTGTTTGTCATCTGCACAGGTGTGTTTTAAGGGTAACAAACTGTGGTGGCTGTGACAGGAAGCTGGTGTATAGTTTCCATGAAACTGGTCACAGATAAGATTGACATTTTAGAGAAGCACCACCAAACTTTGTGTGACTACACGTGAACATGAACGATACCTGATGAGCTTTAACTTAATATCTTTGTTAATAGGAAGTTTTCTGTTGACACCTTCTTGGTTTTTCCCTAAAAGACGCTGGTCTGTTTGATGTGTGTGTCTGATAGGTTTAGGCCTTGGCATGGTGGTCGGGTTGTGGTCTGGCGCTGAAGCTTAGTGCTTCACAGGGAGAAGCCGACAGGTATGTACGCTTAATGCTGCGCCTCAGAGCGACAGGAGGCAAAGGAAAGAACTGCTGATCGTAACAAACATTTAAACATCTGTTTAATTTCAGCGCCGGTGTTGTTTGTGTCATAACCATCCGACATCCCTTACAGCTTACGTATTGAGCTGTTTTCTTTCACTACATTCCCTTCTTTTGTCATTTGTTCATTTTATATTCTGCCCTAAACCTAATTAAAAGTACTCAGAAACTCAGAATACTTTTATTTCTGGAATATCATACAATAGTAGACATCTTAAACCCATCAGTACAAACGTGTGTTGTGCAACGTATAAGCATTAAGATGTAAGACACCAAATATGTCAGACTAAGTTTTAGATTTAATGCTCACAAAAGATGGAACGGACGTCTTATTACTTCAGTAAACGACATAACAAGAACTTGATTAAAGTCTACAACATTAACAGTGTACGTGACGTTGGATTTCATTATGAATACCAAATCTTTCCATTGGCTTTGTTTGCAATCGCTTGCAACTCCACTATTTGTGTAAGAACCATCGAGTTGAACAGTTTAAAATCAACTGTGCAGGGATACAAATCAGTTTGTCATAAATATTTCAACTTTTTATGCACAATAATATCAGCAACAACCGTGACAAGAAGTTTTCTTATGTTAAAATACATCTTCTGCCTTATTTCGTGAACTTGCGTGTCTGGGAAACGATGATTTGGACCATTAGGTCCTGATATTTCATTATTTTATTGTATTAAAATGTTCATATGTAAAATAGTTTCACAACGTTTGCTGCAGGTCATTGAGAAACAGGTTCTAACTCTTTCGTAAAAACATTTACTAGAGAAAGTTTGCAGACAAGTTCAAAAATGTTGTAACCTTGAGAACCACAAACTAAATTCCAGCGCACAACATACTGTGATTTTGGCAGAAGTCACATGTCAACAACCTCGCCGCATATAACCGGAACATTCAGCACAAAAAAACAAACAAAGCTGACCCTTTAACATCTTTATTTCTGCCTGAGATGCTGCCTCTCTACTACTGAGCATGTCGGTCATATTTAAATAGTCTTTCTTCACAACACCTCTGCTTGTGACTCCATTTTTAAACAGATAATAGCTAAATAATTACAGTGATTAAGGGAAACTGTTGAGAAACAAGGTGTTTCTTTAAGGCAGTTACATTTATCGTCTCACCCCATACTGGATGGATAATGTAGGACCTTCAGCTGCGTGTTATGACTTCAGCAATAAGACTGAGTTTGGACCACTGAGTGTGAGGAGGAAGTGTTGTGACAGAAGCTGCAGGTCTCTCCTGCAGTCCACTTCCCCCTCTCGCACCTCATCTCTGCCTCTTGTGAAACCCCATAAACTTTGTACATGCTACCAGTTCTCTTCCTGCAACTGCCTGCTGCTCACAAGGGGGGCTGCCCAAGCGTTTTGAACTCCATGTGAAATACATCTTGTGTACAGAGATTACACTCACTGCATGGTGTATTCAAGGTAACTGCGCTCATGTGATGCATCCTGTGTATAATGTTGGTTCTGTGTACTCTTTAAGTTCATATTTTACAAGTCAAAATACACATTTTTATCGAAAAGACGACGATAAATCAAGGTAACACAATAATGCAAAGAATTAATTTGAGCGATCTTCAGTCCTGAAAAAGAGGAAACTCGCTCTTCTGTTGCTGTGTAGGAGCTGGATTTCCCCGAATGGATTGCCTTCAAGAGGATATTTAGAGTTTTAAAGTCAGTTCTGACATGATAAAGGTCCTGATAGCGTGTCTTAAGGCTTGCCAAATGGAAACTCAAGAAATGTAGTTCAGTAAAACTTTTACTAAAGCTTTTAAATGTAGTTTTTTGGGGGGAAACAAAGCATTAAGGGTGAAACTGTGAGATCATCGTACATGTATGTGAGGAAAAGAGTCCTCAGGTGTAGTTTTAGGAGAATCAACACATGTTGCAGCAGTCTGAAGGAGAGTGAGAGGTAGCAAATGAAGGTGTGGTACTGTACCATTGTTCCAGCGGGCTTCCTCTCGTCCTCAGGTGTCCACTGTCCAGAGAGTGTGTGTGTGTGTGTGTGTATGTGTCTTTATGTGTGCGTGAGTGTGTGTGTGTCGTTAAAATCCCCAGGTTGACCTCTTCAGACTGCAGCCATCACAGCAGTCAGATGGTCAGAGGCAACAGCAGCCAGCAACCGACAGTACAAGACATCCACTGACACATTCAAAAAGCTACTTCCTCATCCTCCCACAGATGCAGTGTGTGAAACGAGAACTGCACACACACACGCGCGCACACACACACACACACACACACACGCACAAGCTGTTACTTCTGTATTTCATCTCATATTTAAAGTCCCCAGAGGGAGG
This sequence comes from Clinocottus analis, assembly GCF_023055335.1. Lineage (NCBI taxonomy): Eukaryota > Metazoa > Chordata > Actinopteri > Perciformes > Cottidae > Clinocottus > Clinocottus analis. The sequence continues at coordinate 7,500,509 of NW_027175965.1, forward strand.
TTGAGATACGAATGACCTAACGGACCAATGACAGCGTCTCCGTCAGCAGATCTGAAGGTTAAAACGGCACAATTAGTCGATGCCATTCATCTGGAGAGCGGCAGACCGGAGTCGATGGCATCGACGACCACAAAAGTGATAATTATCGTCGAACTGTTGCCAAATGATGGTGTTTCAGTTGTGAGCTGCCGGCTCCACCCAGACTGTGGTTACTTCACGGTGTGTTTGTGTCGTCAGAGAGGCAGCTGCTCCCAACGCCCATAACAACTGATGCAGGTTCACACAGAGGTGTGTGTGTGTCGGTGTGTGTAGGTGTGGGTGTGTCAAACAATGTTGTTTTTACATTTTCATGTCCTTTTGATGTATTTTCTTGACAATAAACATTGTACATTATCAGAAGGTAGCGGCCTTGACAGTGTGTGTTTGTGTGTGTGTGTGTGTGTGTGTGTGGGTCGAGAGAGGCACACTGAACACTTCAATTCATCCCCTGGTGCAATATCTACTACGTTTAAGTATGTTTAAGTACTTTTATACACATTTTTTATTACATTTGTATATGTAATATTCTTTTTACTGTTAATTTTTAATTTTGTTTCATAACCGTTGTACTGAATACATTATTTAAAACTGACGTTGAGGATTGGGTCAAGTAGAGAACAGACATATGGTCTAAATATAAATGTATTTATGTTCTTATGTGTATTACACCTGTCAGCAGTTGAATGTCTCAAAAAATCAAAGAAATAATCTGTTCTTTCTGTGATACCACGAGTCATAAAAGGTTTTTTAATGCTGCTATTTTGGGGACGCTCACTTTAACCATGTAAAGTTTTCTTAAACTAATTAGACTGACACATTAGCAAGTTGTGTTGTTTTTGTTCTGTCAAGAAAGAGGGTAGAAACGAGCGAATAAATGCAATCAGCTGACCCCTTTTTTTGTCCACCAGAGTCCGATTGACGAGGACGTCTCATTCATTCAGACCGAAAGGAAGTTCTTGCTTCATCTTTTCCATGAAGGCAGTCAAATCCAAAAATAGATGAGCGATGAGCTCAACCTCCGTCTGGATCCTGACGTGTGCCGTTTCAGGAGAAGTACAAGTAAACTGAGGACAGACGGCGCAAATGACCAAATCGTATTTCTTAGAATCGACAATGCACCATGTTTAATCAATTTAATATTTCCTTTTAAACAGATGTACATGGGGGGACAAAATGGAGTCATCTTCTATAGTATTGAAAACATACAGTACAAGTTATAATTAGCATGTGACAAAACAACAACTACCGGTACTGTTCCTCTTATTTACTCAGATAAAACAGGCTCACTTCTTAGTGTGAACCTTAATTAGAGGCACAGGTAGATACAGAGAAAGAAATGCCGTTGAGACACTGAAACAAGGAATATCTTCTGGAACTTTATGTGCAACTGAAAGTTATACAAATGGATGTTCAACGTGTTCACTCCTGGGGTGAGTTATCTGTGCCGTACAAATGAACTGTATGAACATTTAATATTAAATCCTGTTTCTCTGCTCCTATGGATGGCAAACCTTTTGACTTTTTGAGATCCAACTCAGGGTCTTAGCACCCAAAATCTGTCCCAAATGTTTGTTCAATGCCTCACAAATAGGTTATCCTCCTTAATTTAGCTTGGAACTGACTATATTTTTGGACAGTGAACCTTCAGAAATTGTTCCAGTATTTGACATAATTCTGCAATTTGCACGGTGAGCGACAATTTAGGGATTTTGAGGCGACATAAACCAAAGTCAGAGTGTAAATTAAAAGCATATAGTCTCGAAAGAAATGGATCAAAGAAACTCAAAGTTGGCGCATCGTGGGCGAAGGGTCCGGCTTTGCAGATTAGTAATATCACGGCTCAAATTGATTGATCAAAAATAATTAAAAAGCACAATTATTAAAATGATAACAGTGAACTAATAGCACCAATCAAAACCAAAAGCACCACAAGAATAAAAACAACAACATTGCAGCTCATCCCCTCGAAGACAAACTGTAGCTTCTTTACAATGAAATGATGTGTTGTTACACAGAGCTGCTTTCAGGTGGTGAAGAGACATCAGACCACAGTGGACGTCACAGAGAGGACCGACCTCTGCGCAGCCTTTCTAAAAGTAAGAAACAGCTGAAACTGCTTTTTTTTTTTAACTCAGATCTACCAAAATGTAGGTCATGTGACACGTTTTCTGTGTAATAGCAGGGAGACGGACCTTTAGGGTGAGATATTAATCATATTACTGATTACTTTACACTCAGTCCATTAATTCATGAGCAGCCGTAATCTATATGCTTAAGACACCAATGTATGAAATGAAGATCACTCGTAGTGATTAATCTACACAGAATAATCACGTCTGCAACTCCCCTCAAACATTATAGGATGGTCAGATATTTCCAGTTGGTAGAGACAAAAAAACGGATTTTGGACTTTAGATAAATGATAATGTTGCTCCATAAATGGTGACGATGAGCAACTGTTTGCTCCCAGTGTCAACTTTAAAGGCAATATGTCAATGTTGTTTTCGTGACTTGTTTCTGGCGCCCCCGTGTGGCCCAGAAAGCCAGCGAGTATCACCCTGGAAGACGACTTCGAATGAGCTTTAAGTTCAACGTTTTACAGCTGGCCCGATGGACAATTTCAGACTGCCATGAATACATCAGCTCGGTGCCGCAGAGAAGTCAGATGTTTATGGGTGTGTAAATCTATTATTAGATTAACATTCCTGCTATAAAATGGTGTGTGAAAAGCAGTGTCAGAAGTCTCTCCTCCTCCTCCTCCTGTTCCTCAACTGTGTCTGACTGTGCTCTGAAATCCACTCACAGTAAAACTCACTGGTGCTGTCGAATGAGTCGTAACATGTGGCGAAAGACATCCAACAAAAAAAAAAAGAAAGCAACGACAGCGCTGATGGATTTCCAGATTATGACACCGAGCCAAGCTGTTAAAAAGTTCCTTTTTTGAAGATTTTTACGCACATGCCGCCACAAAATAGCATCCATTAATCTAAAAAAATGTCAGTAAGCACTGGCTTCCCTCACATTATTACTAAGGCAGTGTTTTTGTGTGTGTGTGTGTGTGTCCTGTGCAGCATGAAGTTCTGTTTTACTGAAGGAGTGATAACATTGAAGCAAAACTACCCTAAAATGGCAAGACTACGGCACGTTCACTGCAGCGAGACGTTCATAGCTTCCACGGAGACACCGAGTCAAACATAAGACACGTCAGTCCTCTGACTGCCGCCGCTGTGCAAATCAAACTCTGCTCATACTTCAGCGGGATTACAGCGAGGAATCGAATGAAGATACGGAACAAAGCGTGAAACAATGTGGACGCGTAGAACAACTAGTAGATAACGTAGAGACACATCTTTCATTTTATAGCATTAGATATTCTTCTTCATGGGCAAAAAAAATATCTGGAAAATTATTTTCTTTACAAAGTGGATTTTTCTTTTTCTTTTTAGAACTAAACAAATATCGCCTGTTTACACTACAGGTTTAAGAGAGTACTGCGACCAGGAGAAATATAGTAGCACCAAAATATTACAACAGAGGGATCAGTGGAAAGACAGACGATGGAGGTAAATTACTCTCTCTCTCTCTCTGTTTCTCCAGGTTTCAGCAGCCCTCCCTCCAGTGGAATGTAAAACTCAGCCGAGGCCATTTTTTGGGCCCAGCTCGGCCTGCGGAGTCGTCCGGTTTGAGCTGGATTCTGGCTGGGGGGAGGAAAAAAAAAATAAAGGTCCCACTTTAGCGGAAACAGGACCAGTTGTCAGTCTCACAGGGTCCCAGTTAGATCTCACACCCCTCTGATAGAGGACGTGTGAGGGGCTGCTGTCACCAGGCTCAGCGCTTCAGGCTTCAGCTGGATGCTGCGAGCGACACACAGAGTCCAGGTCAGTGTCCCTGGCAGGTCTTGCAGCACATTTGTCGGAAATATGGCCGGCTGCAAAACTTGAACCTGAGCACCAGGGGGCAGTAGGCCACAGTGTTCACATCTTTACACTCTGCAGGGAAGACACACACACACACACACACACACAGAACAGCTTCATTAATGTGTTTCACTTCTCTTTATAGAAACAGTGCTGGATTGTAATCAAAGTACCAAGAATATTGTCACTTTTATGCACCTTTATTGTTCAGACTTATACGACTTGTATGGAATGACATAAATCCTCCCGACATTTGGCCTGTGGATTAAATAATTAATGAATCAACTTCTTGATGTTTGAGGGAAAAAAAAAACATATATGCCACATTTTGTGTATATATGTGTTTTAAGATGTATTATTCTGTCTGCTAATGTTCTATAAACATACACTGAATGGATATGTACAGTATGTAGTACTCCACTGGAGTCGGCTTACAAATGTTTAAACATATTAATTTGTATATAAACATTGAGATTTGTGTTTACTACAGATGTAATCAACGAGGAGAGGCCGACTAACGAATGAGTCATCATTTGATGAGTCATCATTTATGACTTTTTCAGTGTGGGGTTCAAAGTTTTGACGTTGAATTTGAGTCGATGGCTTTTCTTGACAGGAACATTCCTTCGATGTCCTTCTTTAAATGACACATGATGAGGAGGAGGAGCAATGATTTGACCTCTGACCTTCGGGGTTGTCTGTGCTGATGGGCAGACTGAGGTCACATTTGCTCTTGCACTGCTGCATGGCCGCCGGCCGCTGATGCTCCAGACACTCGTTGGACGGCTGGCCGTTGGGGGTCAGACACTGAACCGAGCGCATCTCCTGACCCAGACCACACCTGGCAGAGCACTAAGACATCGGGGGGGTTGCATTTAAGTACACAACGGGTATTGAGTTGTACAACAACGTCCCACTGTAACCATGTGTAGGACCAAGCATCGCCTGGTGCAATACTTGTATATCACATTTTGACTTATTGTGCAATACTTTTATACACACTTACTTATTTTATTTTATTCTTCTTCCTGTTTAATTTTTTAAAATTCAGTTTTATTACTGTTTATTTATACTACTTGATCTTTATCTTTATTTACTGTGAGCAGTGCTGCTGTAATCCTGTAATTTCCCCACTGAGGGGCTAATAAAGGATTATCTTATCTTATCTAATGAACCAAAAGCCTGCGTTACCTCTCCCCAGGGACCCGTCACCCACTGAGGGGGAGGGCATCGCTGCAGGTTACAGCGCACCCTGGAGGTGGGCCGGCCGTGTTTGGAGCATTTGGACTCCGGGAGGTTGTCGCCGCTCTCCCCCCTCTTGCACAAGACCACACGGTGCCTGTAGCCGGGACCGCAGCTGGGCGTACACTGCAGGACAGAGGAGCGAAGAGAGAGGGAGCACAAACATCAGGCGGGAAGGAAAGGAGACGGAGGCGATGGGAGGGTGCAGCAGGGGGTCAATGCGGTCATAAGCAGACGCAAATAAATCTTCCTGATTCACTCAGTAGAGGGCAGCAGTTGTACAAGAAACCGAGTCGAGAGCCGGCTCCGTTCCTGTAAGCCAGCTGGACATAATTCCTCTTCTGTGTGTGCCATCGCTACGGTACACACATGACGAAAAGTTGAACGCTGTAGCGCTTCTGACACCATTTCATTTGGTTTCAATTCGTCCTGAACTGTGAGAACAAAGTCCAGTAAGGTAAGAGAAAATGGAAATTTTTAGGCACGCCGTAGCTGGACGTCTTAGAAGTATAATTTGCACGTCTGCAAGGACACGAAACCCACCGTAAAACTCCTCAAACGCAGGTTCAGAATGAAAAATAGGTCTGGGAATACGACGAGGGTAACAACATGTATCCATGAACACAACATGTGCATTGTAATTCATGTGCCGGCGTTGTGCATTTCCCCAGTTAGGGTCTCTAACTTTCTCCTGGCGAATGTTTGAGCGTCGTAGGTTCAATTCATCTGAAAGGAATTCTGCAGAAAACTCGGAGTATTGGTTTGAGATGTGGCCATCTGTTTACTAAAAAAAACAAAACTCAAACCACATGCGGCATGGGAGAGCTCTGACGTCTGCTTACCTCTGACCAGTCCAGGGCCATCCACTCGGGGGGGCAGCTCTGGTTGCTGCAGGGCTCGGTGAGAGAAGGGCGCGGCGTCGTGCAGGCCGAGTCGTCCAAGACCTTCTCCTCCGTCACAGAGATCCTCCTTTTGCACAACACCTCCCGCGTCTGCAGGCCGCTGTTGCAGCTGCGACTGCACTCCGACCAGCCTCCCGTCCACCAGCTAGCGGCAGAGAGGGGCCTTTTCGTTTTTAGTTTCCTCATTTGCGTTACGCGACACAGGGTGAACATTATAACTGTACAGAGCAGGACCCACAGGTTGAATCAGACAGAAAAAGCCCACTAACACATGTACAAAGTTAGGGAACACTAGTGCGCACACATAGGCGGTAAAACAGTTAGAAAACACACACACACACACACGAGAATAGATGCACCAAAAGAGTAAATCAAGACGACAGGATGTGTAATGTTTTAACAGCAAAGTATGTCTATTTTTATAGCTGTTACGAAGTGTTATAGTCGAATGAAACCTGAACATAATAACTAGCATTAAATGCAAATAGTGAAACACTACAATTGTAATGACAAGTTTAAAAAAAGGGTTTAAAAGGAAAGATTCTTCAAGAAATACATTTGTCTCCCAGGACTCACGATGGGGAGCACGGCTCCGTGTTGCAGGTTCTTCTCTTCTCTTTGGGTTTGTTCTTCTTGTCACAGAAGTGATTGTAGGCGACTGAGTGATCTGCCTGCTTCCGACACACAACCTGCTGCGTCTGCACACCTGAGCGGCACGGGACAAAGACACACAAGGGCGTTACCGGGAGAACAACGCGCGCCTCGGCGTTCATTCTTTAATGTTCGGTGTTATAGACTGTGGCTCTTTGGATCGAGGACCATGCGTGTACTACTCATATATCTGTTAGAAAGCTGTCATGCATAACACGGTGACACCATTTTACTGACTTGAAGTTGGAGACTGTGGATTCTGGATAAAAATTGTCGATATTTAAACTACACAACCAAACAAATACCCCCCCCCCCCCCTCCCATCAGTGCTCTTTCAGAGCATTAGCATGAGCTGAAGGAGAAAATACGCTCTTATCAGGTAAAGCAGCATGGATCATTAACTCACAAAGGCCGGAGAAGAAAGTGGGCTTTGTGTCAACATGAACTCCACAAACACTCCAGATCCATGACAAATGGTTACCAAATACATGTTTGAGCCATTTAACCCTCAACCTTTATATGACCATCATCTGCCCCAAGCGAGCGGGTTCAATCACGCTGCAGGAAGATAAATAAATCCCTTTCAGGTAAACCAGATCGCTCCATCCGACAAAAACTAATAACATGTGCAATCACCTTGTTAAATCAATGCAAATAAAGTTATATATGTGCGAATAATAACTCATATTTGGCAAAAAGATGACCAAGGAAGCCGGTTTGATCCCTGTTTTCTCCCAATAGTTTCATGTTGAAGTGTCCTTGAGCAAGGCACTGAAGCCCCAGAGCTTCACAGCAGCACAAAGCTGCTCAATTACTAAGGATGACGGGTAACATGCAGAGAATAATTCCCCCACTGTGGGATTAAGAAAGGATTCTTAAAAAAAAAAAGGATCTGCATCCCCCCCACACCTCACCTGTAATACCTCCGCGCCCCACTAGAGGGTCGCGCCCCACAGTTTGAAATCATTGCATTAAGGTTACCAATAAGTTAGGATTGGGTGTAGGCATGTAGAAGTTATTTATTTAGGATAATGCAACAGGCTCACACTGCAAGGGACAGCTGGCTTGTGCGTCAGTGTGTGTTTGTGTGTTTCTACCTCCAGCGCAGACGGCGGAGCAGCGCGACCAGGACGTGTAGTGCCATGCGAAGCCGGTGAGAGGTTCCCTGTTCAGCGGCGGGTTGAAGCGATAGTGGATCCCTGGGTTCTCCTCCCGCACCAGCACCTAAACACACACACACACACACACACACACACGACCAGCCATTCGACAAGACGATGACAATGAACTTTTTTTTAACGCGACGTCTCTCTGAAGACCTGCTTTGGGGGTTTCTTTCCATTCTCACCATGACGATCAGGGTCATGTTGGTCGGCCCCAGAGCTTCGAGGGTTTCGGGTCCGTCGGTGGGCCGCCTGTAGTGGAAGGTGGTGCCGGCGACGTCGAACCTGCGAGGCGTGTCGATGGTCAGCTTCCCATTGATAAAATACTGGTCTCCTTTACTCTTCAGCACTGGACACAGAGGAGAGGGAGAAAGACTTTTAGGGAAAACAGTAAACGGTAAAAGTCGACAAAATAAATGGAATAATGTCTCTAAATCATCGCCATAAGAAGAATCCTGCGACATTGTCTTATTTGTTGTATGACAGTTAGATTAATATTAGCTCTGTCTCAGAAATCAGTACTGTGATGTTTATTAACCCTTGTACGGTGTTTATTTTTGTGTTACGCAGCAGGTGTTGTGGGTCTGTTGGACTCGCTGTACATATACATATTTTTTAATTCAACACAATCGAACAATTTTATGTTAAAATACTCAACAGAGGTTTTCTTCATCCCAATTAGAAACAATATAAACAGCAAATATGGGTAATAATTGGATTCAGGTACGCAGGACCTACAAAACACTAAAGCGGAGAGTTATCCTGCGTACAAAGTAAAAATTATAATAATAACAGTAATTTGCAGCAATTTCTCGAGCAACTTGTAGAAGAGTCAGATAACGAAGCTGTCATAGATTCCCGATATTCATGATTTTCTTTTTAAAATAACAGCTGTGACGCGTCCTCTGTTTTATTTGTTATGACATCAGCTGAAGCACAGGTGTCTTTAATAATAATAATAATAATAATATAAGTGTTCCAGTTATGGTGCATGCGCGTGGATCGAGGATTAAGGAGGTTTAGTGGAGAAGCTATGAGCGAGGAAACACCGGCGTATCCTCTGCGGAAGTGTTTTCAGCACACGTAAACAAAAAAAAAAGAGGCGTGACACACAAACCACATTGTGAATTTAATTAAAAGCAGTTATTCGTATTCTATTGTGTGTATATATTTGACATATTTTGCACACTCTGTTTACATTTAATTGAATTTTCATGACAACAAATTTCCGCTTGGGGATTAATAAAGTATCTAAGAGAAAATATATAAGTTTGAACACGCTTGTGCTCATCTGACACAGATCATGAAGTACAGCTGGAGAACTAAACATCGGCCGAGCCACACCTCATATTTAATATGACGTCGTATTAAAACGCCAACTCGAGGCGCGGACGTCTCATTTGTTAAATGCCCGTCGTCTCGACTCCGCCTTTATTCTTGTCTCTTCCTTGCCTCGTCTGCTCGCATCTCCCTTTGGCGGGACTAGGACTAGGACTAGGACTAGGACGCGAGGCGAGGAAAGAAATCAAGGAGGCGCAACATTGGGAAATGAGAAAAGAACAATGGCAGGATCCTGAAACAGAAGCGCCTTCATGGCAATGAGCTATCATCGTGTTATTAGTAACACTCGTGCTTTTCACAGTGAAATGGTCTGTTGAATGCAGAGATAGTAAACTGATATTGAGCCTCTCATGTACATTTTGAAGTATTTCCAGAGGGATTAGGACGTTCAAACGAGCATCAAAAGAAAACACAACAGCACCAGTTAGTGTCGTGGCAGCGGTGTGGGTCCTTCCATCTTTCTTGAACTACTTACTGTGACAGACATTTACACTAAACGTTAGCTTGGATATCTTCTTACCAAGGTAGTTGAGGGAGATGTTGAGCTCTTGTATGTGGATGAACACGGATCCTTTCGGGATTCTGACCACCTCTTCGTAACCTGAGACACACAAAGTGCAAAAATTAAAGGAAGGTGAAGGCGGTTTATTCTCTGGGGGGGTCGAGATCGATGCATAAGTAGTGTTTAGCTCAGTGGGATGCCGACGGACTAAGCAGAGGCTTCAGATTCCAGCTGCATTCCTGGGCGGCCGGCCTCAGCTGTTCGGCTCTTTGCTAGAGAGCGAGCGCTGAGCCGGCTTCTCCTCTTCTCTCTCTTCCCGCCATCTGTTTTGGTCTCTTGTACACTTTTTTTTTTACGCTCGTCTCCTCAGCTCCGCTCTGTTATCCAACCATTGCAGCCCTGTAAATAATTAGTAGCCTCACTAGGAGAAAAAAAAAGGAGGAATTAAATAATTCCTTTCAAAGCTTTGACCACAAGAGGAAAGGAGAGGTTTTTTGGCTCGTGACTTCTCCGTGGAGCTTTACGAGGTTGAACTGACCCTGCTCTGAGTTTCTAGATGGAGGCGTTGAACATTATTAGACAGAGCTCGAGGTATTTGGCCTCAGAGACAAACACAGAGATAAGAAATGTGCGAGAATGTCGTGTCCCTCTGGTAAGGATCACAAACCTGTCCGGTAGAAACAGAGCAAAGGAGCTTGTAAACCTTCAGCTGCACAGAGCAGAAATTCAATAATCCTGCAACTTTAAGAAATCCCAACTTTCACTTTTCTGGGATGTAAGAAACTCCATTTCTCATTCATGTCTTTTATTTCTGTTTTACAGTGTCGGTTTTATAGTTTGCCGTCATCCAAGACCAGACTTAAATCCCTTGAGCAGAGAGGAGAATCACTGGCTAAAGGTTTTAGGAGTTCAGAGAAATCAAAAGCTTGTTATAGAAATGACTAATGGATTCTGCCAGTTATAAATCTTTCTGTGTCCAGAATAAGCCTTTAGTCCCCGCTCTGAGTTCACCTTTGGGGTGAACTAGAAATGTAGTTCATGGTCGCTGCAGTGAAGCATGTGCACTTTTGTTACTTCACAGATATAGGCGCTAATAACACTCATAGAAACAGCCTACAAATATGAGGTTAGGTACATATTTTTGCCAGCCAAATCAAATCATTTACAGGATATCTAACCCTTTAAAATGCATGTCATTCTCAGCTTGTTTCTTTACAGGGCTGGAACCAAGGAAATAAAGTAGTCCATGAATATGAGACATGAGTTGACAGTTATTTCATATCCTCGTCTGCATTATTGAGGTCGGTTCATGACGTTGTGTTTCGCCAATTACTCTCTTTGTCTTCTTGCGTCCTCGCAGTACATTTTGTTTGTACGGCCTCTGGACTTTCAGAGAATAATGCAACAAACATCACATATAGCATAAAGTACCTTTGTGGCGCAGCACCTTATCTCCCAACATCAGTGCCCGACCCATAATGCTCTTAGATGCTCCCTTAACAAAACCAGACTTTTGAACACCGGGTGTTGTGGTGACCAACTACATTTGCAATCCCCCAAACGTCGAGGAAGTGCAACACTAAATCCCCGGGGAGCACATCTTTAAAAATAGCAGATCAAAAAACACACAACTAAACAGCCGACACTTCGACTTTAGCTCTGCTAACTGATTTTGTTTTTGAAGGCCAACAATAATGTCCGCTATTTTGAGGGTAGTTGAGACCTCAGCCGGGGTTGACAGGCCGGCCTGGTCGCTGTGGTGGAGAGCTCAGCTGCCTGCTCAGGGTGCGTCCCTTCGGAGGAATCCTGGATGGGGGTGACGGGTGTTGACAGTTGGGTGAGAATCTCGAAAGTCGGTGTTGCGAGGAGAAATGTCGCCCAGAATAGACGCAAAAGCAGCTGGACCTCAAGCCACACTGGTCGGACCTCACCTAAATCTGTCTGCCACGTGTCACTGGGTGGCTGGCGGATAAATATATGGCTCAGCGATGGTTGATGTTTTACATTCGCATGTGATATTGAGTTGACTTCAATTAAATATTGTTTAAAATACGAGTGTTATCTTCATCTCCAGATGTGTAGACCTTCATTCAAACATCCACTTTGTATCTCACGCCTGACTTTACTCGTCATAATCATGGCACTGTTGATCAAAACATCTTATTTCTTAAATATGTGTCTGTTAAACTCATCTATGAAACTTGCGGTGTACCTCAGGGGTCGATTCTGGGCCCTATTCTATTCTATATGATTCCTGTGCTCACGTAACTGGAAGAGAAAATATCTTGTATCATTTATATGCAGATGATACACAATTACATCTTCCTGTCAACAACTATATTGATGCAACTCGCAAGCCTGTCCAATAGGACAATACAATAATTAATTGGCATTGTAATAAAAAGAAACAGCTGAAAGTGGACACAGTGATGGAGAAGACTAGTGACTGTTACTATCTGTTTTGCCAACTTTAAATATTGGCTACATCAACTCTCATCAACTGTTGAATATACATAATTGATCTCTAAGCACATCTCCTGCAGCTTTGTGGGGTTGTGTTGGCTTTTATGAAATAAATAACTGTAACAGGATGCTGCTGTGGACGGAGTTTGCATGAGAACAGACAATTAGACGATACATTTTGAATGTCTGGGGTATCGTAACTCGCGTTGCGAGGCAGCTTTCCAAGATGCGTTCACAGTCCACAGAGCATCAGAATCCAAATGTTGCATGTGCAATTTTTTGGGACGGCGGTGCAATTATGTCGCATGACCTCTCATGGTAAACGCCTCACGTGAGCCGATTCGGAAGAAGAAGCAATTTTCGAAACACAACATTTTTATCTCCATGTGCAGAAAGAAAATGAATGAGATCCTGTATTGTATTTATTTTTATGTATTTATTTGTACTCTAGGTGGGTGTACGAGTGGGTCGAGTGGGTATGTTGTATGTTTGTATTTTCCAAATATACTTTTAAAACACTCTTCTCGCCCGCTAATGAAATCATCTCCATGTGCAGAAACCCGTGGCAGAAACTCCCAAAAGAACATGAATGAGATCCTCCTCCTTTGTATTTATGTTTAAGTATTTATTTTCATGTACTCTAGGTGGGTGTAGGTGGAGAGGGTATGTTGTATGTTTGTATATGTCAAGAAAAAGATTGTTGAAATGCATATTGGCTATGTCATGTCTATGAGTGCGATGACGGCGGCTCGAGTGTGTTAGTTGTGTACCTCCTTCCGGCAGCGAGTCGTTGAAGAGTCCCTCCACCGACACGCAGCTGCTCCCGTCGCCCCCGCAGTTCCGGCATCGGTCCTCGCGAACGTCCGAGCCGAGGACTCGATCGCAGCCGACGTGCTGCGAGAAGGGAGAAGCGAGTGAGCTGCATGAGGTGGTGGTGGTGGGGGGGGGGGGGGGGGGGAGGTCACTCGGGGTCAAGGGGGCACAGTCGGTAAGTCGAGAAGTGTCAGAGGCCGGGCTGAGGGATTACCTCTAATGCCTTCCAGACCACTTTTCCAAAACACAGAAATATCAGATGGTAAGTCCAGATGTGTTTTCTGATCCTGTGCAGACATAATGCTCTTAGGTTGCTAAACTCATAGCTGTCGACATAAATAAGTTTCATGATGAGCGAAGCAGGTGGTTTTACTCAAACTCTTTTAACAGTGACCCAAACCTAAACAAAAGTGTAGGGAATGAACGGCGACGGCTCTCGCACTCATATATTCATATGGCAGTTGCTTATGGTAGGGAGGGATAATGAAGCTGGAGTTTATTATTACTTTTACACTGATTACAATTCCAAATCAAATCCAGAGGTGAAACTGTGATTCACCCCGTGGTTATCTGATGGCGAAATAATGCGGGCGAGTTGTTATTAAAGGTTAAAATGATTTAAGTCCAGATGAATCTGATGGCCTCTTGTTTGTACATGTTTCCAGAGGCTCATTGGGGCCAATAGCTCAACACAGAATATAGACGTTCATACCACAATGAATCATCACTTAATGAAATAACGAATGAACACTAGAGCGATGTTGAAACCCCAACAGCAGCACACATTTTGTTTTCAAGAACACTGTGGTGTAATTTATCTTCCGAGCACATTGGTCTCACCTCCGACCTGCACGGATGAACTCTACAGGTTTAGCACCGCCAGGTGCAAGTCGAGGAGTCGACTGCACCTGGAAACGCGGCGCATATTTGCACGACGCCATTTCCCCGATAAATCTGTCCCTCTATATTTTGTCCGAGAGATCTCCGGGAAAAAACTGGGCTCTAACAGGCCATGTTGTGTTCACTAGACCATCTGTTTCCACGTCCCTTTTATATATTACAAGAAATCCGTCCTTTCTTTCTGTGTCTCCGCTCTCCTCATTGTCAAACAGCAACCTCAGAAGGTGTGTTCGAAGTTGTGTATGTGTGCATGAAGCATACGAGGGGAGACGCAGAAAGAGAGAAACTCACTGGATTGCAGACAGGAAAAGCCAGAAGAAAAAGGGAAGTGAAAGAGGAGGAAAAAAAAGAGGAGGGAAATGGAGAAAAAATTAGAGGAATGGATGTAGAGTCAGAAAGGGAAAGAGTGAAGGAGAGAGAGATAATAAGAGCGCAGTGAATGAACGCCTGCCTGCAGTGCAGACGGACTAACAGCTGAGCGGGAGGGTCACCGGGTTCCTCCGGAGCAGAACAGAGCCGAGGGAAAACCAGAGTGGAACAGGAGGAGAGAACAATGAGAAGATGTTGATAAACAAAATCCTCTTTTTTTGGACGAGTTCGGCCTTCCTCGGTCTGCCGAACCCTCCGAGAAACTTCAAAATAAAGCCAGATCATGGAGGGTGGGAGGAGTGGGGGGTTAAAGACAAGATGAGGTGCTGAAAAATAAAATAGTTTGGCACTTCGCCGGCAACCTCAAAACAACAAGCTGGAAATTATGAAGTTTTTCTCTGCTGTCCTCATCTTTCTTTCTACCCTGACTTACTTTCTGGAGAAGAGCGATCTCCAAAATAAACAAGTGGAACGAACAACAGATTGGGAATGAACAACATCCACGTGAGCTGCGCGCTGTAACCAGTCGGGTTTTTTTTATTTTTTTTTAACAAATGGATCATGCGGGTGTCAAATTAGGTTCCAGCTGAGATTAGGAGAGAGCGTCGCTAATGGGAATCAAAGGTCGCTGCCAAAGTTAAGACAATTTTCTCCGTTAGGCAGCCGATCGTGACGATCTTCAGCGGTCGGTGTGTAAACTCGACCGTGGCCGCCGTCCAGGCGCTAGACGGCGAGTATAAACAATATCGTCTCAGTCTTGCGTCGATCCCCTATATTGTGCCGCTTCAGCTTGAGCTAGTCTGCTCGCATGCAGATGTCTAATGGCTGGAATGTATTTCAGTCGGAGGTTTGCACGGGTGCTTACAAACACACGGGAATAAGGTCTTATCTCACCTTACACTCTCCGTTAACGCACACGTCCAGAGAGTCGTCCCGGCAGGGCGTGCCGTCCACCACGGCTGGAGCACGCTCCGTGTAGAAGTTATAGCCCTCTGCCAGACAGTTGAGAGAACAGGGCTTCACCCCACCTACACACACACACACACACACACACACACACACACACACACACACAGTATCAATATACCACATCTATCCACATAAACGTGGCCACATTCAACCTTGTGCACAGGCCGAATACAATACAAGTAGACACTATATATATATATATATATATATATATATATATATATATATATATATATATATATATATATAGCAAAGACAGTTTTCGGATACTATAAAACATCATAACGATGATGAGGTGATATGATCAGAAATGGGGCGACGACATGGACCTTTTCCAAGGTCAACTTCTACTAGAAGTCAATGTAAAAGATCATTTTTTTCAAGGAGAAAAAGAGATTCAACAGCTGTATTTAATTGATAACTTTGCCTGCTCGCTGTGATCCTCCAGACAGCGACTGAACGACATTGTTTTCTCAAAGCTGAAACATCAGCACATGAGCTCGGTTTCCCTCGTGCCCCTCGAATGAGATCTTTGCCCAGTGAATGTCACGGAAAAATAATCGATGCTTTTGGAGAAATCTCTGCGAGGGCTGACATTTCATTAGCCTGCTAGCTCGTGGCCAGCAATTTGCGGTCTGAGCTAATACAAATATTCCAAACCGTGCCGAATTTAATATAATAGTCACTGAGACAGCAGGCAAACCTCCTGCGGGTCGACTGCCAAAAACTGAGTTTCTGCACAAAGTTCAACAGCAGCTCTAAGAGTCATGTCGGGTGTTCAATTCCCTGTTTTTACCACCAGACGGGAAACCTGCTTTAAATACACAAATAACAATAAAGACCACGTCGACTAATCCATCAAAGGGAAGGTTGTTTTAACACATTGATTGTTCCCAAAACATATGCTTTTTGTTAATCATTTTTGCGACACCCCAAAACAATAAGAAGAGAACCACCGCAATAAATGATCAGAGTTGCTCACGATTGTTTACATTATTGATTGACTGATTATTACCGATCGCTAAAACGTAGAGAAGAAAAGTGAGTGCACGTTAAGTGCATATGTGTTTATTATTAGTGGCTCTACCGTCATGTAAGTAGTGATATCTGTAAATGGACTGTGACTAAGTGAATTCATAAATAAACACACACACACCTGTGAAGAGACACTTAAGTATGATGTGCAAATGACTATTTCTCTCACTCACACACACACACATGCATACATACACACAGACACACACACACACTGTTGTTTGAGGTCTTCTCCTGCCAAGTGGTATATATCCTTCATTCATCGGTGTTGCTCGCCAACAGCTCCACTCTTTGAGTGGCTGTTGACATCAGTCTGGGCCGTGTTTGTTTGTGCTGGCCGCGCTGAAGCTGAAGCAGGTACAGTGTGTACTGGGAAAGAGGGAAAGAGAGGGAGAGAGAGAGAGAGAGAGAGAGAGAGAGAGAGAAGAGAGTGTGTACTGGCATAGCCTGCGGACAATAAAGTGGTCGGACCACGGAAAACTACAATTCCCATGGTGCATAGCTTTGGCAGGCCAATCACAGCCTGGATCAGTGTGTGTGTGTGTGTGTGTGTGTGTGTGTGTGTGTGTGTGTGTGTGTGTGTGTGTGTCATAGCTTGCAGGGTGTGTTGTATGGAGTGTGAGGGTTGAATGTGAAGACCGTTAAGAGGCCTGAGGAAAACAATGTGCGGCAGATTGTTCGTCGTTAAAAAAAAAGAAAGAAGAAGCTGCTTAAACGGCAGACTTTATTAATGAACTGTCTTCGGAAGCCTGAGCTGAGCGAGAGAGCGAAAGAGAGAGATTGCATCACGGTGAGGTGGGTGAGGTGAAAGACGGCAGAGACGACAAAGGAAAAGAGCAAGAAGAAGAAGAAGAAGAAGAAGAAGAAGAAGAAGAAAAATAAACCGCCTTCCCCCCGAGTTCCACGGTGAAAGCGAAAGGAAGAAAGAAGTCGAGAGGAGCGAGAGGGCTGCAGAGGACAGCGAAGGGGCCGGGTGGTGTGATCTGGCCTTAACGCAGGGCAGAGTCTATGGCAGCGTTCCTATTTTAACAGCTGCAAGGGATTTCCATTGTAAAATCAGCTGACTTGATGAAAGGAGCACTTGTTGCCTGAAGTTGGAATTGGCTGGCCGGCCATCTCTGTAAGCCATTATGTTATTGGAGGGCTAGATTAAAGGCAGTTATGTCGTTGAAACTATTTATCTTTCACGTCCAGCGTGGTGCTCATCAGGAGCGAGGAATTCTCGCAAGGCATTGTGGGAATGCATGGCTCTCTGCGGCGAGCATCTGCAGGCCAGACAGGATGGAGTCTGCAGCTCTGATTCTCACACACACACGCACACACACACACACACACACACACACACAAGCCTTCCTCTCCTAACTTCTGTTTGTCTCTTGTCATCAACTCTTGGCTCAAATCTTTCTGTTGATCTTCATCTGTTCACCTTTAATACTCTCATCTTTACTTCTAAATCAACTTCTCGCTTTGTCTTTCGCTTCAGGAAAATTCTGATATGTTAAATTTCATATTTCATGAACTTGCTGTGAGCTTCATCCGCTTGTGAACTGGTCGTACTGGTGATATTATCTTTAATTTAGCCATTTAAGGTCGGAGCAGGTGTTCCTGCGGTTTTAAGATGCTGACTTTCATTAGTTGCTCTCACTCCTTGATTTATTTTATACTATCAAAAAGAGGCAGAAATGCCAGAAAAAAGCCTAAGAAGTTTTTACAACGATGTCAAAAAGTGAATTACACAACATGCTAAATCCCCCCATGGACAGTGATTTATCATAACTGTGTTATTAGTTATGTATTTAAATGTAACCGCACACCAACTTCTGAATGAAAAATCCCCGATGTCAGGTAGCATTGGGGTTTAGCTTTTTCACACACACTCTCACACACACACACACACACACACACACACACACACACACACAGATCGGTTACTCACTCACCCCCTCTGTATGGCTTCCAGGTGTAAAACTTTCCCCGGAAAGACACGCTGTCGAAATCAGAGCATTGAATCACCCGGAAATCCCGAGAGCCTGCAGGGCACTCCTGCAACACACGAAGTTATCCACACACACACACACGCACACACACACACATGAATATGTGAAAACATGCAAGCAGAGAGTCATGCAATGACCAAACACACAAATTTAATAAAGTCAAATCATTTAAATGTGACTGCATGTCGACGATGAAGGGCAGCAATACTCACATCAATATTGCAGGACCTGAAGCGCTTTCTCTCCCCCAGACAATACTTTCCACCAATAGTTGGCCTGCAACCAAACACAGAGAGAATCGGGCCAGTCAGTCACATCTGACAACAATTTAAAAAGATCTAACCTCCCTCCCATCGCCACACAACACTGGCTCCCGATCTCTGCTTTGTCTGTCTTCATGTGTGTTTCCAATCTCACTGTCTGTCTCTTTTATTGATTTATCAGAGGCCATAACAACAACACCTCCACATAAGAAAAAGCAAATCAAGCCAGAGTCTAAATGGCTGCTCCTGCTAAACTTTTCAACAAATTTAAACCGATCGGAGCCAAGCGAAATGCGCAAAAAGATGCTCGGAGATGACACAAAAGAACAGCGTTGGCCTCAAATTTGGGTCAATTCATTCTCAGTTTAATAAATTCAAGATGAGGGATCTGGTGACTGTGATTCAAAAGCGAGTCTGCAAGTTGTT
The DNA here is from genome assembly GCF_023055335.1 of Clinocottus analis. NCBI lineage: Eukaryota > Metazoa > Chordata > Actinopteri > Perciformes > Cottidae > Clinocottus > Clinocottus analis. The sequence continues at coordinate 7,519,501 of NW_027175965.1, forward strand.
TGGTGATGATTCAGACAAACACAATAGAAACAGTGGCACTGCTGCCTGGAAATAAATCTCAGCCCTTGAAGTGGCATGTTCTTACAGTTTATATATTGTTCCTTATTGTTTGGGAACGACCTGAGATCATCGTTTTTCTTCATGTAACGGAGAACATAATTCTATTTTTTTGTAATATGTGTGTTTTAATTTGTCTTTCATCACAGTGCCCTAATGATGCAATACGTCAATAATGTTTACATAACAGAAACAGAAGATTTTGTTCCCATTGGGACCTTTTTAAGCAGACGTCACACTCTTTCTGCGTAGAAAAAATATTCTTAATTTCAAAGGACGCTAATATGAAGCTTCAACAACTCCCTCTTCCTCTCCTTGTGGTGCCATAAAGGACGTGTCCTCTCTAAACCACGGTGGAAAGATATTTGCATATACAGCTGAACTTTAATTTCATTTATCAGCAGAATGTGGAGAGTAGATATTGTCCCTCATCTCTCGAATGAAACCACAAAAAAATATGCATTTACTACAGAAAATGCATTGGAATATCGAAAGCTGAAATTAATTGCAAAAAACTGAATTACAGACAGGGAAAGCTGGAAGTAACAGCAGTAGTTACAGCGGTAGCTGCAATAGTAGTTGTAGTAATAGTTAAAATGCTGAATCAGCATTTCAACAGTAAGCTAGTGATGCCTTTAAGACTCAGGTAACCATACCTGGGGCTGTCACAGTGTCTGATGGACGAGGACACGCCCCCTCCACAGGTCCTGCTGCACTCCTCCCAGGGTGACCACAGGCCCCACCCCCCGTCCACGCCCTCCGGTCGCGTCCCGTACAGCACACACATCCTTTTGTAGCACCACTGCAGCACAAACACGCAGATTTTTAATACAGTGACTATGTTATGATTTAACTGCCATAAAAAAAAAGGTTGATTGTAGTATTTACCCCTTTCTCTATGGTGTTGGTCTGACAGATTGTTCCCTCTGCAGCGGGGATGCTGCTGGTGATGCAACGGTTGCTCTTGCTCATGCACCAAAGTTCACTGCAGACTTCCTGTGTGTGTGTGTGTGTGTGGATGGAGAATATATCAGGTCATAGTGAATACACAAGAGCAGGCACACTCTTGTTCACCTTCCTTTCTGCCACAGCGATGCCTATAATACACAGAATTCTGTTTTATTATGTTCATATGCTCTGACCACATGGTATCTATGTAATGAGTCTATAAAGCTGTATGCTGTTCCAGATGTGCATTGGCTCTGAACCCGGCCCTGTAAAAGTTGACCACGCAATAAAGCGGATGCTATTCAGCCAACGTTGTCAAGGAGGCTGACCTAAAGGAGACGGCCACAGAGTGAGCGGTGAGGTAAATAACTTCATTTGAGATGGAGTCCGCTGACAGAGAAGGATTAAGTCCATGAATAAGAAGCTAGCTGTTTAAACTAAAATACAAAAGTGAGAACTGTGACTGCTGGGGTCGAGACGTAAAACTGAGGTCAGTCTTTTCCCAGAAGACAACTTGCAAAAAGAAAAAACTGTGCATCTTGGTATCCCCACATGTATGAGGTCGTTGAGAGTAATATTTCTCTGTGGATGGCAATGCCACTCTGGTGTTTGGTTGGTTGGCCTCCACTTTGGTCCAGACTGAAATATCTCTATGAGCTAATGATATATTGATTTGCCTATAAAAACCTGCCTTAAAAGTTGTCCTTTTGAGCGCGTTAGCTTGACGAGGTTAGCATTTTTGTGTGCCGCAGCCGCCAACGTGTGAAAAAAGTAAGCTTAAAAGATGAACGAGTAGGAAAGCAGGAACACAAAGACAGATCACTCACCGCATATTTACATTGTCGAGATCTGACGCCGTACTGGAAGCGGCACTGCTCGTCTGCGTCGTAGGCCTGACCCGGCGCTGTGGTGGGGTACACAAACTCCTGCTTGGGGGGGATGTTGTTCAGGCAGGAGCCCATACCTGAGCTAAAGCACCGCAACCGAAGAGAAGGAAGGAGTGAGATTAAAATACACAATAACTGGCGGTGGTTCATATTTAAAGTACACACTTTACTATCATTACATTAAAGTGGATTTAGCCTGCTGTCAAGACCCAGCTGTTATTTGACTGTTCATCAACCATATTACTCTGACATCCAAGTGATTTTTTTTTCCTTTCTTAAACCTCCAATTACCAAATAATTTGTGGTGTTTTGCGGGTATCAGATAGGATGACTCACTCCAGGAAGCTGGTGATGTAATCCCTGCTACAAGCGGACCAGATGAATGGGTTCGTCTTCATGGTGATGTGGTCGGCCATCAGCTTGGCGGTCTCCTGGCTGCGGGGCCCGCAGGCGTTCCCCATCCCGTCATGGTTCATCCCAAACCTAAAGCCCACGAGGATACAGTGAGGACACGTCGAGGGCCGCATTGACCGGTAATAGTTGCGGCAGCGGGGACAACGACGAGCCCAGTAGAAAAAGAGATCGCTGCGGATAATTGGTCGAAAGTGCAGACGTGTTGCGGCAGTTTGATTGTTATGAGTCGGAGGCCATCAAACCACAGGAGAGATACCTGAATCATAAATATGATTGTTGACATTTAAGTGGCAGATTGCCGCAATGTGAACGGAAACAAATGTTCAAACTTCATCTCTCAAAAATCCTAATCATCATAATTATCATCAAAGGACAGTGATTGTCTCTCGATTAAGGAAATTATTTTGTCTCTAAAATATTGGAAAACAGCAAGGTAGCATATTCAAAATGCTTTTTAATTGCATTTAAACAACAATCTTAACCCCAAATAATTTTTAGTTTCTGTCATAGACAACAAGACTCAAACAGCTCATAATTGAGAACCAGTACATGTTTGAGATTTTTGATTGCAAAAGTACTGAAATAATGAATTGTTTATCAGAATAGTTGCAGATTAATATCATGAAGATTGCTCCAGGTATATATATATATATATATATATATATATATATATATATATATATATATATATATACACACACACCTGACGGGATAGAAAACTAGCAGAGCTCTGGCTCACCCGATCCAGACAGAGCCCATGTGACAAAAATATATGCATAAAAAATACGAATAGTTCAGAAGATTGTTAGTTATTCAAAATGCACCATGTTCAACGTGACAAAATGATATAAAAATGTATTAATAAATCCTGATAGTGTACCCAAGTATTAAGTTGCAGCGATCGTGGTCCATGTTCACTCACGAGCGGCAGTGATAACTCACAGTAGCCGTGTTTGAGACTGAAATATAAATGTTCCGAACGTTTGTCATCCCTCAGCTGAGTAATTTCTATCTTGATCCGTCTTGTCTTTTCATGTGGGTATCCTGCACCGCAAAGAGGCCTGCTTTTAATCTAATGCTGCACTGTGATGTCAAAACAATTTATATAACAATTAAAAACAAATGCTAATTGTGTTGAGGCAGAGGAAACAGATTGTATACATCAGCGCACCACTGTATCGCGTTGGCTCGTAAGTCTTTGTGGTCTGACTACTCAAAAACTAACTGTGTTAATCATTAGAGGAGGAAAGGACCCGGAATGATCCACCATCTGCCTTCATACTCCTCTGGGCTGTGATGTAATGCAACGGGACACTCAATTAACGCACACAGGCAGACTAAATGGAAAGTCATCTCGAGGCGACCTAGATATATTTTAAAAAAACAGAGGCATCTCCAGGTGCTTCACCAACACCACGTGTAACTAATTCCAGTGTGACTCAAAGAAAAATATACAGTTACTAACTCATTCTCTCTCTAGAGATCTGAAGGTGTAATCTGAGGAGGCGGAGGGATCATCGCCTCTGACCGCGACACAATAAAGGACACATGAGACACCTCAGGGATCCCTTCAGGGACATTTGGTGCTTCACCACCAGCGAGGAGGTGAATCCCGGAGGTTTGAAACTCATCCGTCCTCAATTGCGCTTTTTAATTTAGCCAGTTTTGGTACTCTAAAAGTCCGGCTGAGTGTGGACGCTCAGTGTAAATGTATGGAGGACAGGAAAGGACTTAAGTATGAATAAATAAATGCTTATTTGCATATAGCGACACAGAAATACAGACATAAATAAATTAAGAAATAGAAAAATGTAGAGATAGATTTATTTAATGATGTCCTGTTTAGATATAACTTATATTTATTTATTCCTGAATTTATTTATTTATACATTTATTTAATTATTTATTTACACATTTATTTATTATGGAAGCCCATTTCCCCCACACACGTCTGAATAAATACTTCTTTTCTTTTCTTTGGTCCTAATTTTTTTTTGGTGTGTGGCGGAAATGGGCTTCCATAATTTATACATTTATTTAAGCTTTTATTTATTTATTCCTGTATTTATTCATGCATTTATTTATACTTAAGTCATTTTTTGTCCTCCATATAAGACTCTGAAATAAGATTAAAAGATACACATGAGGCTAACTGGATGCGTTTTTGTTTAAAAAAAAGAAGAAGAGATTTTAGAAAATGTCAGGTTTATTGTGTGTGTGTTGTACTGACGTGTGTCCTATCTCGTGGGCGATAGTGAAAGCCGTTCCCAGGCCGATGTCCTCATTGATGCTGCAGCTCCTCTCCGGCTCACACATCCCTCCTACAGGAGCCAGACCTGTCTCACACACACACACACACACGCACACACACACACACAGGGTTACCTTCAGCAGTGAGTACAGTAAGTATACTGTATGTAAAGTACAAATATGTGTATGTGTATGTGTGTGTGTGTACCTAGGGTTTCACAGGGCTTGTTCTTCTGGATGCAGATGTCGTATCTGCAGATGGGAAATGGAAATCAGCCAGGCCGTTAAACTCATAATAATACGCTTGCACGCAAACAGAACTTAAACTTACATATGCAAACGCGTACAAACACGCTCCACACGGACGTGCGGTACGTTCACAGATGGTGACAGACGCACTCGCGCCGCCGCTACGGTCAGACATTGGACGGCCGTGATGGACAGAGAGATGTGGATTTGAAAGAACAATAGCAGGAAATCACGGACGCTCACTGCGGTGTCATCTGTCTGGACAGTTTCCATCTTCTGCTTGATAAATCCTGTCGTAAAACCCAAGTGTTCCCACAAAGCCGCCACCAGAACCACAAGACATCCATCATTCTGTGCTCTTACTTGAGCTTATTTCACATTCAGTTAGGAAGAAAACGAAGGTATTTGTTGCAGCTCTGCCCATCCCTCCCTGTTGTTTGCATTTGCACATTCCTCAGTCAATAGCAGCAGTGTTTTATCTTCTTAATATGCATCTACCTCTGTTGTTCCCTGTTTTCCACGAACAGTATCAGTAACAGCGTAGTTCGAAGAAAAGACGACAAAATTGAGATTCAAGCAGCTTTGCTTTTTTATTTCTACCCTCTTCCTTGTCTTCTCCATTTTCTCCGGGCTGTTTCTGATTCTTCAAATAATAACATTAATCCGTCATTGCTTCTCACTCCCTCCTCATATCTTCCTTTTTTCATTTTCCCTCCAGATGCTGAGCTGGGCAGAGCTGCCTCAGCTATCGTCACATCAGACAGGACAAGATACAGCCCAACTCTCTCGGACTTGGCTTAATGAAAACCGATGAGGATAGAGGCTGGGAATGTGAAAATTCGGCTTAGAGGAAACACCGTTTAACCGTTTCAAGGGGAAAAGTATTGTTATTTACAAGAAGTTGCAGTAGGAGGGGTTGTTTTGGGTCAATCAAAACAATGTCTTCATTACCTTTATCTACATATGAGGAAAGCTCCAGAACAGAGTTACAGTTTTTATGTCTTCCTCCTGTGACAAAGGTTTGCCTGTTTGTATTTCTGACCTGGTGATAAGCACAGCAGTGTCATGGTGAGCGATCCCGTTGTCTGGTATGGCGTTACCGTAGCTGCTCCGGTGCTGGATGTTCTTCTGCCACTTACAGAAGCTGTCTAAAGACTTCCCTGCATGGTGGTTGATCTCTAGTGTTGGCTGGAGGAGAGACGAGAGAGGAAACACACAGTCAGAAGCAAATTTGAAAGTACGTTTATTTCGATCTTAACACACAACACAAATGGATGTCACGACTCCAGCAACTTTATATTTTTGTAAACACACCTAATTCAATAACATACATGTACTCTAGTGTCATCAAGGGGAGATCACAACAATCAAATGTCGGCCAAACAACGATGATGACCAAGCCACAATCGTCCGGTGTTTCTGTCTGATTGCTTTTATAAGGTTAACATTTTGGAGATGCCATTCAGACAATCTTTTGGCATAAAATACACAATTTTTCCATTTTTGAACCGAACGACATAGTTTTTTTTGACTGAAACTCCTTCCTAACAGGCCAACACTTTGTTTAATTGTGATTTTTGTTGCAGATTCTGATTCTTTAGGTCCTAATCTTTCCAAAAAGGTGTCTTATTGACCGCTCCAGGAGGCCTTTTTGGGGAATCTGGCTCATATCATGCTGGATGTCCATAGTTACAACCAAAATATCTTTTAAAAAGTGATTATTTGCAGATATACATTCTGCTGAACAAATATAAACAATAAACACACATATTGGAATCAATTTTGGGTTCCTGCGACGACTCAAACACAGGAAAAAAAGGAGGTCGAGAGACAAAATTGGTTCCACAGTTTTCAACGGGTTAAAAAGCACAGAAACCTCCCTCTGTTCAATCGACAAAAAGCAAGCGTGCAGGCAGGGTTAGGCGGAAGGCACTTTCTAGTATTATGAGAGTGCAGAGAGGAGGAGAAGCAGAGGAGGGAGTTCTCTGCTGGCCACAGCTGGCGAGAACTCGTAACCCAGGAATGCATGTGGTGACATAACTAGTAATTGTCTCATCCCACAGTCCCTCATTTCTGGGCCCACTGCTGGCCTGATTTTATTTTCCAGGGGCAGCTTGCCGTTTTCAGACCTGGAAACCGGCAGCAGGGACTGCTCGCCGAGACTGCTCTCAAATCCTGTCCCGACCTCAACCTCAACGGTCCATAGAGAACGAATAACAACAATAATACTGCACACCGCTAATGATCCTAAAAATTTACTTCTCTGACTTTGTCAGACGACGAACACATCCGAGCTGTAAATTATGGGGCTAATTTTGAGGCGGTATGAATCATAAATGTTCCCTAATAAGACAGCGACGGAGGAAACCCCAAAGCCACACTGCAATACCGCTTTAATCCAGTTTGATTCATCTGTCAGATTGCTGGAAGCACAAACATCGCAAAAGGAGCCGGCCGCACCGTCTCGCCACATGCTGTTAATGGCGGGCTAATAGGGTCAGTTACTAGCTGGCCAGATGGCCCAGTCATCTCCGGCGCTGTGCTGGTAAGGTCGTGCACTTTTTATGAGCTGAGCCCCTGTCTTGTGGTCAGGTGTGGGTTCTAATTCTGCACTCACTCCAACCTTCACTCACTCCCTTTTAGCATGAGGCTACACAAATGCCGACTCCTCTGTGAGGCTGTGCACAGCAACGCTTTGAGCTAAACACCAACTTCAGCACGCTAACATGCTAACGTGCTTACTAATTACAATACTAGCATGCTGATGTTCGGTAGGCCTCTGGTTTCTTCACCCTACTGGAGGGTATTAGCGTGCTAATTAGCACTGAGCTAATGGGAACGTCATCCGTTTTTGCAGGTATTTAGCCGTAAATCAAAGTATTGGACACATTGAAGTTTTGGCCGGATGGTCATCCAACATGAAAAGTTACCAATAAGGTATTCATATATATATATATATATATATATATATATATATATATATATATATATATATATATATATATATATATATATATATAGACAAGAAGGGATATACTCAAGGATATACTCAAGGAATAGTCAGAGAATTCATTCAGGTCAATAGCATTCAATGACTCTCAGTACAAATTTCAATGCCAATCCATCCAAACTTTGCTGAGAAATGTAAGTCTGGACAAAAGTGGTGGAACAAGTGACTGACTGACAGAGTAATACCACAGCGTGGCAAGAAAATACGAGCCAAAAGGACACCGAGACGTTAAGGAATCTGGTAAATTTGAATCCTGATGGGTTTTTTTGCATCAGCGTCTGAATCAAACTTGAAGTTTTTCTACACACTGGATGTGCGCGGCGGCCAGAGAGGTCCCCGTTCACCAGAGCAACCAGCCGGACTGTCACAAAGCTGCTCTGTCGGAAAAGGTACAAAACCCTCTACACATTCTGACTTTTCCACCTTTTCCTCATTCATCTCTCCCTCTTCCTCGCTTCCTTGCGGCCCCTTGTCTCTTTCAATACAGTCACAATTTATAAGACCCACTTACACACCCATGGGTCCACTGGGATGGTGGAGGAAAAATACACTTAAGCCAATAATTTGATACAACAAGGAGCTCATAGATGCCGGTCAGGGAAGAGCTTTGTGCAGTCTGGCCAGAGAGGTAATGGGGACAAGCATAGAAACACAGACAGGGTGGTACAACTTATTACAGTCCATTTACCTGGTCTTCCATGAGCAGGATGAGACGCGTCACTACAATGTTGACTGCATTCCCCAGGCTAGAATCCTGGAACAGTTTGGCAACCTGACCTCCAGGGAAACAAGAAAAGACCAGTCTTAAAAACAGCTGATACAGCAGTTGAGCACATTACACTAGAGCTCAGACAACATTAGACATAAACACTGGAGTGAAGCGACATACATTAAGATGTGTAACGGCCCAGAAAAGTCCATGTGAATAAAGTCTTATGAATATAAATCTATAAACTACTTTTGACCTTTTGGAAACTGTGCGCGAAAATCCTCCCGCTCCAGTTTTAAGTCCCAGCATGCCCCATATAGACAATCTTTGGCATGAAAATACGTCATTTTTTCCATTTTTAAACCGAACGACACAGTTTTTTCGACTGAAAGTCCTTCGTAACAGACCAACACTTTGTTTTATTGTGATTTTTGTTGCAGATTCTGATTCTTTAGGTCCTAATCTTTCCAAAAAGGTGTCTTATTGACCGCTCAAGGAGGCATTTTTAGGGAATCTGGCTCATATCATGCTGGATGTTCATACTTACGATCAAAATATCTTTTAAAAGTGATTTTTTTTTTTGCAGATATACATTTTTTTCCCCAAGACTTTGCTGAACAAATACATACAATAAACACAAGTATTGGAAATAATTTGGGGTTCCTATGACGACTCAAAATGGGCTCCTACGGGTTTAAAAAAGGAGCTGATTCAGCATGTTTGAGCTCGGATTTCCTCGTCTTGTCTGTTGATAATGACAACTTTTGGTTCAAGCCTCCAATTGTGACCAACTTAATCTGTGTAGCTATGGCCAAAAGTTTGCTAAAAAGCAACCTCTTTTGTGTCCCTACCCAGATGAATTTTAAGCCAAAGACAAATTTAATAACTTTTCTACAAGACTGATTAGTATGAGAATCTGAAAATAGCTGTAAAGTAAGTGCACCACAGGTACCAATAGTTATTAAACAGCTAGAGCACCAACAGTCATAAAAACATTTTATTTCATTTTAGCCGCACCACTAAAGAGATGCTGCTGGTTTCTGTAACAGTCTGGATGTAACCTGCTCTGTTGCAATAGCCGGTAACCAACCCTTCATTAAATACATTCCTAACACATGTGTGTATCGGTTTAAAGTGATAAACTGTGTGTGAAAAGATCCCCAGTGACAAGAAACAGGGCAGATGATGACATACAGCATAAGCCCTGCTGACTAAAACATGGGGCTTCCGCTGGGAGAAACCCAAAAGGTTGCACACGCTGACTTTTCTTTCTGTCTCTACACTTTATTTATGCCATAACATGAACCTACGTCTTACTTCTACTTAATTTGAGTTTTTTAAGAATGGGAGAAGTGTATTTCTTACCATTCCTTGAACTTGTTTCTGTCGACGTTTCTAGAAACCAAACCCTGATTTGTTGGATTTCTGCTGTAAAGCTTCGGGAAACTACACTTTGGCATGAAGCTTTTCATGATTTGTCTTTTTTATTCCTCAAGAATAACCACAATGACACTGGAAAAAAGTGTTTTTCGAAGACATTGTGCACGTACATCTTTTGTTGTGAAACTTACAATATTCATGACGGCCAGAATGTACTGCTCGATGTCTCTGCGACCATGGTACCCCACCATCATCTTGTCGGCCACCACCAGCGTCTCCACGTAGCGTTCGCGGCTAACTGAGCGCTTTAGCGGCAGCTGGCCGCGGCCAACGTGATGCGGAGGCGTCTTCAGAGTTCTCTGCCACCATGACGCACCTTTCATCGGCTTCTCGTCTGAGGAAGATCACACTTGGCGCTCACGTTTCGATGGCACACAGTACGAAGAAACCCCAAATAATCTGTTTCACTCACTGTGGATTCGGCACAACTGGCCAAGACATTCATTATTATCCAGCAGAATTATGCCTGATTACACACTAAAGCTCATCATTACAAAGCTGGATTTTCTTACTTCTTTCACTTCCCTTTTACTTTTTCTCCAACGCCCTGCGACACAGACTCAGTCACACCCAAATCACAACTGGGAACTTGGACACAACCACAAGCCTCTGCTGCTGCCTGCTATGCAAATGAACCCGAGGGTTGGTTTTATTCCTCCAAACCGCTGCTCCTAAAAAAAAAAATAAAAGACCAGAATATCTCTCCTCTCACCAATGACTCCACAGGATTGACCCTTGTACTGATGGCGGAGCGACGAGCGCTTGTAAACCACATGGGGGCGCCCCTCGGCTCTCTCTGTCCTGGTCTGGTTATCTGGTGAGACAAGGGGTTCAATCAGGTACTCCTCTCCCCCTGCAACAATCACCCCCTGCTGCAGAGAGACAGACGTGTAGAATAGAATAGAAGAGAATAGAATAACAGGAATCATTGCTTTCATAGTACAAATGTCACAAACGGCGCACGACGTGGATCTCCACTTTGTTATGTTGATGAATCAAATAGCACAGCCACGAATACAGATCATCCCAAATGCTCCATCAATGACACAACTCAAATGAATGACAAGAAGGATTAGCAACAAAGCAGACGGGGGGAGTTAGGGCGAGCAGAGGGAATCAGAGGCCGTCTGATGGGTCAGGAAGCCGATGAGACTTCATACCAACATCTGAGCTTTCGATGCAGCAGATTTTGAGCTCAATGTTTAGTATTGTTGCAGTGTTTGCCCTTCAACTAGTTTGTTTGAGAAGACAAACGGGTCAGTATTGATCAGAAAGATTCAGATTTGGAAAGAAACGCAATAGTTTATACAGCTCACATGCAAAATGTCGACTCCATAGTGAGATTTTGTTCCACAGCAGGAAGAGTCGCTAACTTTAGATGTTTTGGTCAAAATACTAATCAAATAAAGACGATAAAGAAATGACACAAGCACAAGCAAATAACAAAGGAGATGATGGGGAAATTACTAATAGGTAAAGACACAATATATGTAGTAGTATTTACAATTAAATTAGATAATTAGAGAAGTTAATTGTTGCTCAGTGGTTAGCATCTATGTGGTTGTTCGAGCCTTGGCAAGACACTTATATAATATATACATATTATATATATATATATTTATTTTTAATTATATTTTATTTTGTATATATATATATCTGTCATCCCTGTTCTTATATTTTATGTGTTTAATTTTATTTAGTTTATTCCATTTGGTGTCTGTAAAGTGTTGGGTGCTAAGATGACAACAAATTTTGGGGATTAAAAAAGTATCTATCTATCTATCTATCTATCTATCTATCTATCTATCTATCTATCTATCTATCTATCTATCTATCTATCTATCTATCTATCTATCTATCTATCTATCTATCTATCTATCTATCTATCTATCTATCTATCTATCTATCTATCCATCCATCCATCCATCCATCCATCCATCCATCCATCCATCCATCCATCCATCCATCCATCCATCCATCCATCCATCCATCCATCCATCCATCCATCCATCCATCTATCCATCCATCCATCCATCCATCCATCCATCCATCCATCCATCCATCTATCTATCTATCTATCTATCTATCTATCTATCCATCTATCTATCTATCTATCTATCTATCTATCTATCTATCTATCTATCTATCTATCTATCCATCCATCTATCTAGACTGTCCCCCTCACAAAGTCCTCTGTTGGACCAATCTGAGGAGGATCAAGACCCCACAGAACAAAAACACACACACATACACACACCTGCATACACACACACACACACGCACAAACACACGTGAGAGCATGAAAGAGTGAATGAGAGCGAGAAAAATGAGAGTGAGACAGAGAGTGATACACTGACACTTCCTTTGAATCGGTTCAAAAGTGTTGGCCCGGTCAGAGCGAGTGTCTCCCCTCGACTCGCTGCGGCGGCGTCCACAGTGCCTTTAATCTCCTAACAGAGTTAGTGACGCTCCCCTGGACACGCCGCCCGCTCACTGGTGAATGTGCTCATGCTGGTCTGGCCAACAGTAATTACGTGTGCTGCTTATTAACGCTTTGTGAACACATCTAATCTTCTCTGTGGAGCCTGCTGTTTGTAGTGAGAGGATACAGTGATACACTGTGCGCTGAGCGCAGGGGAATTATTTCAGCTAACAAAGTGTTGCGTCACAATGAAGTGATCAGGCCAGTGGTTTGGAGGGGTGGGAGGGGGAGACTCACTTTGATCTCTTAGTTTGGGGCATTAACCAGCTGATTACTTCACGAAAGTGGCACATGAATGCAAATGAAATGATGCGTTGACCTTCTTGGAAAAGAGTTCAAATACACAGAAGATTAAAAAGGTATACACAGTTTAGGTTTTCCCATAATCTCCTACATTTCCCTGTCTGCCCAGAGGGAGCATGCCAGAACATGATGCATTGTGGGTGAGAGGTAGAGATGCTGAACTGTCCAGCAGCACCTGAAACTGACAATCATGGCCCCTGAGCATTGGCAATATGTGCAGAGCTGAGACAGAAAGCAGGGTTTCTGTCTCAGGAGAGACACTCTGAAAGTGTGGCCACGTTCATGTTGTATTGGAGTTATGGTTCATACCCTTTTCAACTTTTAAGTGTTCAAAATCAAAATCCAAGTCAAACGACCAGCTCTTCTACAGTGTTTTTTTTTCAGTGTTAAATCTTTCCCACTTTATCCCATATGAGAGCATTGAGAGCAATGGTGATAGCATATAAAATGCTGGATTTCTTTTAGCTGCGTTGCATTCGTATTAATGTATCCTCAATTGTTAAGTGCTGGGGAACATTTGTACATTTTGAAGTAGTTGCGAATTATATTAATCAACATTCCCTCCACCCTTGGATTACAATCTGTATAAGAAAAATAAATAAAGCATCATTTGAGGATAAATCCTTCGTAGCATTAGGTCATTTTATTTAAGGTGATTTCCCTTTCTGAGGGCCACACTGGTTGGTTTGGAAAAAGCATGAAGCCGAGTACTCAACATTTCCTAAAATGTCATGCTTTGATCCAAATAAAGTATTACTGATCCCTCCTATGCGGAGCTAGTGCTGCTGCTGCTGACCCCACTAAGTGTATTAGATGTGGATTAGACTCGCAGGTCTCAGTCTTACCAGGCCATTGCAGTTGCTCAGGGCCACTTTGCTGGAGTGCGGCTGGTCCTGAAGGTGTCCGACATAGTGACAGTGGGGAGAGTAAGGATGGCTCCAGGCTAATCGACCTTTCTTCCAGTACTCCACCCTGAACTGGCGCGACAGCAGGCCTCCCTGCAGCGTCAGGTTCAGCAAAAAGTTGTTGCGTGGCGTGGACAGCTGGTAGAAGAGCTAAGGGATGGAGGAAAAAGAGTTCAGTTAATGAAAGCTCATCAGGATGTTATCAGTAGATTAAAGAGTATTCTAAAGATGTGTATACAGGTAAGACAAAGAGAGTGAAAAATAAAAAGGAAAGCATTACAGAGTCAGGCTGTATGTCTTCAGTGCTGCGGCTCCTTCTCCTGTGAGGTTGCGGCGTTTCTGCATCCAGCGTCTCACCGCTAGGTCCTACACGTACTGGGATGGCAATCTCATAGCGGCCCAGATTAGACAGGAAGGCGGCTAGAGGGAGAGAAATGAAGAAGGCAGGAAAAAAAACAAATTAGAGTTGAACTTCTCATGCAACAAAAAAATAAAACAGTTGAGCATTTGAAAGTTGCTTATTTGGAATAGCGGACTTTTTCAGAGAGTAACCCAGTTGGCGAAGAGAAAACGTGCAGATATTTTTGGTGCATTACTGACGGGGTCCCTCCAACTCCAAGAACCCGCTCCCCGCATGAGGCCAAAGGGAACGTTGCCATCGCTACACTGAAACTGTATACTTCCTGTCTGTCCCGGTCTGTGCCGAGGCCTGGTGGAGATTTATTGTCCAAACACACACCGCTCTAAACAGCCAACGTCAGCTAACTCACGGGGAAAGGTCACCGGCAAATGAGTCCAGTTTTCATCAAACCTCTGGCCTCGGTTGTTGGAGTCGCAGCTCCTTCCCACACAAAGTAAATACCCAGAGATCAGAGTTCCCTGGTACAGACTTGGAGAGCTCTGTACTGGGAAAAAACGTTTATAGGCAGCAAAAAAAAAAAAAGGTCTGGCTTTAACAAACAGCAAGCACAATTACAAACGCTGCCTTCACAGGGACCTGGTGAGGTCGCACTGTATTTTTCACATGGGAAGTTTAGTACAGAACAGGCATGGCAGTGTTTTTATGGAAAATGGACGGTGGCCTTTTCCTAAATGGTAAATGGCGTTTTTGGCCTTTCAATTTTGTGTTAAATGTTCTTCCCTCTGTATGTGCACATGCACATATATTCTGTGCACGTACATACAGAGGGAAACACCCTTCCTGTGAGGGTTCAATGAGGTGGGATGGTCTGAAAGTAATTATGGATATGTGAAAACACAGATAATGCAATGATGGTTGCGATGCAATTCCAAGATTTAAAGCAGAAATGAATACTACAGATCATCTATTGTGCCTGTTTGTGTCCTGTCTCCTGCTCTTCAACACTGTTTCTAGTCTATACTGTCTGTGAGCGGTGTCTTACAGACAGAAGTACGGCCATAACATCATATTATCATGGTTGATTTTTGATAACATGGGGGCAAAAACAATGCAGAAAAACACAAGCAATGCATTGCTGCTTTCTGCATTTAGCTCATGCTACAACGTTAGCTTAAAGTTGCCACATTCAGAAGATGCAGAGAAATATGAGCATTTATTTGAAGCTGTGTTTCTGGACCCCTGACGAGTGTGGGTTTGGTCTCTACCAACACCTAATAAAAGGTCTTTAGCTTCAGTCTTTACCATAAAGGAACTGTAAAATTGTTAATTTCACAAACTTGTTTAAAAGCCCAATCTTCCTGAGAGCTCTGAACCGTTTCCCACAACACATCCATCCTGCCCTCCCAAACCACAGCAAGGTGGTATGACTATTACCTTTGAAGCACAGGAAAGCTCCTGCAGAGAAAATGAAGGGAGGATGTTAATGAAGTAGCGAGATATGATTCACCTCCAAGGAAGAAATTAATGAGACCTCACACAGAATAAACTGCAGACTAATGAAAACCAGTCAAGTGGTTAAGCATGTAGTTTGAACAACAGGTTTGAGAGGAAGTACTTTAGTATAAGACAGATGGGGAATGTCTTTAGAGCTTTTACAACTGTTTTCCATGAACCAGTTACCCATTTATAAAAGTATTACTGTTACTGTACACGCAATGTGATTATTCCTGTCTTCTCTTCTTAACCCCGAGAGAATAAACTAGTCCACATATTGGATATTGCAGCTCTTAATGGGTAGTACATTTAGCTGACAGCAAACTTGCAGTAGCCAATAGTGCAAAAATATGTTCCTCGACAGTGGAAACATGCTAAATCTAACAGGAAACACTCGCTGACAAAAGAGTTTTCATACAGAAGCGTCCGTGCTGATGAATCCACCCATGAGCATGGTTTCTGTTATCACCGAATGAAAATAGTTGAAGGAAATACTCTGGATGGAAAAGTGTCCCTCCCTCCATCCCAGACACACCTTCATGGCACGACAAGCAAGAGGAGGAAGAGTCTTTGATTGTTCAGGAAAAAAAACTACGAGAGAGGGAAATGGTGGAAGGAGTGCTCGTCTTTAGATTATAATCGTGTTAGAAGTCTCTCTGGGCCTCGCCTGTC
Organism: Clinocottus analis; assembly: GCF_023055335.1. NCBI lineage: Eukaryota > Metazoa > Chordata > Actinopteri > Perciformes > Cottidae > Clinocottus > Clinocottus analis. The sequence continues at coordinate 7,535,682 of NW_027175965.1, forward strand.
TGCTCTCCTGTGGGAAAACACACACACACACACACACACACACACACACACACACACACACACACACAGCCAAACGTATATAGACTTCCCTATCCAAATACTTTTGTCTCTTTTTGGTCTGGGGCTAAGAGCTTCCAGGTGACGACGTGGCGGTGATATTTCTTTAAATTAGTCGCCGCAACACTTCCAGACTGTTGCAAACACAAATTGTCGACTCCGAAGTGCTTAAAACCCAGTGCGACAAAAGGAAAGCTCGACTCGTGCACAAAGCCAGGTTCATACAGACATTGTTTTCCCAGTTTGGTTTGAAAGAATCCGATTGGGTTTCAACAGAGCTCTGACCCCAACGCCTTTGGGATGAGCTGGAAACCACGCAGGCCTCATCAGTGGCCGACCTTCCTAACGCCCCTCGTGTCATTTAATCACCTTACACCGACGCTATGGTGACACGTTCAGCAGCCACAAATCAACATGTGCTTTCATGTGGCATTGTCCTGTCACCCAGAAGCCCAATTATAACTCTCTTTTTTTTGGTCTCCACCAACTCCTGAGAGTTATATCTGGCTCTTTAGCCGCTAAAGGCTCCACATTGTTCCGCCGCAAGTTGCCAACTTTGTCTGTCTACTGTTTGGTGCTTAGAAGGTCATGTTCATCAGAGTGTTTCTGTTAAGAAACAGCATCCTGCTCGGGGGAGTTTGGTGATAATTATTTGTGGGTTCATCACTGCGAACGACTTCTTTTCCATCATGCAGTTATTCAATCCAGTGTTCATTTAAAATATCAAGTAGAGGCCGAAACTATAGAGACCAAATTGTCTGTACTTTGAGAAAAGTCTCTGGAGGAATGAGCCACGTCAGGGTTCGAGGGGTGGGTTATTTAAAGGAAGCGTCGCGGCAGACTATTAGAGACAGCTGGCTGTGAGGGGTCAGAGGTTAAGTTTAGGAAATACACAATCACAGCCTTGTTCAGGGTGACGAGGCACGGACGCTGAGTAATTTTTATGTCTTTGCCTTCGGGGGGGGATTTCAGTCCCTCCAGTTCCAGTGTGTGTGTGTGTGTGTGTGTGTGTGTGTGTGTGTGTGTGTGTGTGTGTGTGTGTGTGTGTGTGTGTGTGTGGTGGGACGTGAGGGGGGGTGGGCACGTGGCTGAGCCACAGCGACATGATTTGTGGAAGCAGAGTTCAAGTTCAGCAGCGCAGACCTGCATGCCTGGAGCGCGCCTCAGACGGTCAGACAACAGGGTCACCACTTTTTTTTTTTTCTCATCTGAAGCTCTGTGCTTGTAACAACGACAGTAAGTATGGGACACATGTGAATCCTTAAACATCACAATTGTAGTACAAATGAAATACAAATTTAAAAAGGGTATTTATTCCGAATTTCTAAACATGGGCAGCATTGTCAAGTTTTTCTTTTTTCTTTGACTGAAATGAGAAACAGATTTCACTCTGGGCGCCTCGACCGTAAAATACATTAAAGTGCTCTTGCTCTCGGGAGACTGAAAATAATTTAAGCAACCCGCAGTATGAAGCCAGGATCACAGACAATAAACCAATTATGTTTTCCCACTATGTATTAAGACCTCAAACAATACGGTCCGTGCTGTTAATAGTGTGTTTATTTCTAACTCGGGTCTCTAAAACTCTTTTCACACTGAATTTTTGATTGGTTTGAAAAGGTCAACCTGTGTTATGTAACCTGGGTTTAGCACCGTTCCCAAATTCGGGGGGCTGACTTAGCGTTTTTTGGGGGTGGGAAAACATGAACACACCTTTGTAAGATAATCGTAGGATTACTATCCGGTTATTCGAGAATTGTAATAGGATTACTGTAACTTCGTAGTAGATACGATGCAGACGTCTTTCAGTAAGTTCAGCTCTTCTCGGCTCCAGATACAAATGAAGATGGTTGAATCTGAGATGTTGCGTGAATTATGTTCAACAAATACATTTATGACTGGTTAGGTATGGTTTTACTTCTGTTGTAGGTCTGAAAATATACAAAAATACAGCTATCAATATGTCTGTTGAGTTTCGTACACATATATAAATGCTATGATGTCGAATTCCTGCAAAAACCTGCAAACAAATTGAAACATTTCAGGATTAGACAGAAAAAAAATCCACCTGCTAAACGAAATTTAGCGCTACGGAAACAAGGAACCGAAACGTCATTGTGACAACACTCTCATTTGGCACGAGGGCCAGACTTTGGGGCCAGTTCTAATAAAGTGAATGGAGCGGGCATGGCGAGCCGGAGAGGCTGTTATATTCACCAACACAGCAGCTCCCTGTCTGTTCCTTTTACAACTTATGATTACTTCCCGGCAACGTTAACAACTTTATCCCCAAATTAAAGTAATACGTCTCAGCGGAGATATTGCAAATGTGCAAAAGCTAATTTAGTTCGTTACATTTCATTAAGCGGACGCTTTTATCCAAAGCGACTTACAATAAGTGCATCCAATCGTGAGTACAAACTCACAACAACAAGAATAAAGAAAGTACAATTTCTTTAAGAAAGTGCATAAGTAAGTGCCATTTAAGTGCTACTTTCTTTATTCAACGTATAGTTGCAACAAGACCTCGTATAAAGTCTGTAAAGCCCCCGCCCCGGTATGTGCATACTGCACAGTAGGGCCTATTTTATAGTCAAGATTATAATATAAATAATAAGATATTTAGATTGTAATGTGTCTATACTTGATGTTTTGTCAAAGCAATAGTTCCCAGCAGGCCGCGGTACATGAACACAACCCCTCTCACCTTGCGACTGGGAGAACTCATTCCTGTGACCTCCTTCCGCCTCGGTGACACCCGCGATGACGAAGGCGATGCAGACCAGACAAGTCCTCCATAGCGTTTCCATCGTTACTACAGTAGTGGCCATAGTAACAGAAATCAGTGCAGTGGTCCCCGGGCCGCGGTCCCAACATGTCTTCTGCCCTCTCGGATGCCCCGTGGCCTAGCAGTGGGACAGCTCAGTGCTCTGTCGGGCCATGGCTCGCGGGAAGATCCGTGGGTTCAGACGGACATAGCGGCCTCCCTCTGCGGGCGCGTGCGTCGGGTTCAGCGAGCGGAGCGATGGATCCTGGACGGGTCCTCGGAGGAGTCGAAACAAAACCCGGACGGATCTGGCGAAGGGGGAGGGGGGGGGCTCGGCGGCAGCGGCAGGTTTAAACTCCTCTCCGCGGCTCTGTGGAAGATAAATTGTTCAAAGAGGGAGAGGAAGGCCGGGAAAAGGGAGTGAAAAGGGAGGGGAGAGAAAGATTTAGGCTCAAACAGGGAGGAACAAGGGAGACATAGTGAAACACAGACAGAACGAGAGAGAGAGAGAGAGAGAGAGAGAGAGAGAGAGAGAGAGAGAGAGAGAGAGAGAGAGAGAGAGCATGAGATCCCATTGACCCATGTAGTTCCCAGTCTAGCAAGACAAATCTACCCAGTTCATATTCAGCGTACCAGTGAAGGACCGCCCAGTCCCCGCATTGTTCCTTCAGCTAATCAATCTTGGCTTTGGCGAAGGGCAAACACCATGTCTTTCACTCTGATGACCAGAGACAACAGCAGGTCCCAACCTGGGGCCCCTGAGGCCCCGCTCTTAAGCTGCCTGCCCACCGGAAAGAGTTCAAACACAAAGGAAGCCATTGATCTTGTAAAAAGCTGCGCTTAATGCCCAAACAGGGCTTGAAGTGGGTATTATGTCAGAGGCTCTAGGGGTAAAATGAGCCAATTTCAGAGGAGCAGCAGGTTGCCATCACTGCTCCGCTGGCTGACTGTGGTGGTTGCTCGTATGGCTGAGTGACTTGCTGGCCGGCTGCCGGTCTGTACTGCTTACTAATTGGCCGGCGTCCTGGTTAGCAGATAGACGGTACGAGTGTCTATATGAAGCTTGTTTACATGCGAGACAAAGGGTACTGTGATAATCATAGAGCCCCGAGCTGAGGGTCATCGTTATAACATATGCACATGAAATAAACAACAATCTTGATACAGAACCCTTATATTTAATTTACAAGATACAAATAGGGCAGGAACAGTTAGCAATTAACCTCTCAGTGCTCTCCGGTGCTCTGGTTTGGCTTTCAACATTACTGCCTCACCTTTTCTTCATCATTCTCACGCTTTTCAAAAAGATGTGGAAATCCACGGGGTCGTTATAGGATACAATCTAACTGTAACCGTGTGGGTATAACCGACTCAAAATGTAACGTAACTAAACACAACGGCGGCGACACACAGCTGGGTTTGGTGTGATGTGGTCGCAGCGCTTTTAATTAACGGTCTTCGGTTGGGTTTTCCTGTTGAGACCAGAACAAAGTGTGTTATGAGAATCATGTCTGAAGGGGATAAAAGATCAGATGCGGATGTGGGGAATGATTTAATTTTAGTTAAATGTTACCTGGGACTCAAAAGACAGATCAGAGACGAGGAGGTACCTAAACTACAAGCTTCCTTTTTAGAGGAGGCAACCGAATAATAATGCAAGTGTCTGGGAGGGGTAACTATAATGATCTCTGATTTAACATTCAATTGCAAGAGATTGTTGGACAACCAGGAAGAAGATTGATCCTTGCTTTTTTTTTAAAATAACATGAGTAACATAAAACATAAAACGCAACATAACAGAGAGTCTGCTTTATAATAACAATGGAAAATGACTTCCTCAGACCCGCAGTACCCATTACAAAATCAGACCAGAGCCAAGATCTGAAGTCACATTTTCATGGGTGCCCTTCTCTCTGACTTGAGTTTCCTGGCTATGGATTGCAGTGTCAGCTAAAAAAAAAAAAAAAACCCAACCCTCGCTATTCTCCTGTAAAGTCTGCCCACCCAGTTCTCCCCCCCAAATCCCTCCCTCAGTGCCGTCTGAGGAGAGAAGAGCGAGCGGAGACGCCACACCGGCCCAGATGGCTGGCGGCTAACCAACTGCAGCCAAAGGTAATCGGAAGCAGATGGGAAACCTTTTGGTGACGAGAGCGGGGGGAACAAGTTGCCTCCTGAAAAAGAGGAGGAAAAAGAACCAACGCAAAGCCCGAGGGGAATGAAAGAGAGACAGCAGAGTGTAAGCTTCTTTGAGCCAGCTGGGAGAGCCATTCTTGAGTGTTAATACCCTGAACTGAGTGTGCAGGAATGAGTTGAAAAGAGCCCTAATGTGCCTCTTAAATCATTTCAAACAGCAATGGAAAGGTACAGTAAAAAAGAGAGCTTGCTTGAAAAACACTAAGGGGTCTTCTTAGTACTGTTGCAGCTTCCCTCATACGTGGAACAACTGAAAGTCTTTCTCTCTTCCCCTCCCTCAGGCTTTCTCCCAGTCATTTCCTGCACAAGTCAAACTCCCCTCCATTTTCATTACTTCTTCTGCTCCCGCTCTCGATTTATTGTGCGGTTATTAAACTTGTAGCTTGATATCAAGTGCTTTTCATTACCACTAACTCTCCTTTTGTTTATTTAAACAAGAGAACCAGGGAGGGGAGGGGGGGACGGACGGACGGACGGACCCCCCCAGTGCTGCCCCTTGGTGCTTTTTTTAAGTACAACTGCTTAAAAGGGATTGTGGAACAGCCTTCAAAAGATCCCCACAGCGACACGGCACTGCTTTCTGGGTAAATGACTGCTCCATTATAAACCGCACAGAAATGCAGCTAATTTAAGACAAAGAGCGGAGGTGAATGTGTCTTACATCTTCTGTGGAATAAAAAAAAGGATGTTTGTCAGCGAGCACATACACTTAGCTACGAAAGCATATATATATATATATATATATACATATATATATATATATATATATATATATATATAATCCTATATAGCTGCAATCACGGCCGAGAGAGAAAGTGGTCTGAGCTGCACACGGGCCACACAATTTCCAATGCAATCACAATTTGCAAAAGAGAAAAGCGGGAGGGGAGAAGAAAGGGGTTGTTGTTAAAGAGAGAGAGAGAAGTTGGACGGCTCGCGATAATTAGGTGGGAATTTAAGGGTGGGCCCAATTGCATTGTAATCAAGCCAGTGGATCCAGTTTTGACACATCGTTTTTTTGCATCTTGTCATCCAGTCGTAACTGGTGCATTTAATGTAGTGTAACAGATGTACAGTGAGTCGTTTTTTTTCTTTCTTTTTGAGAAGACTAGAGCTAACTATGCTGTCCTTGTCTTTAACTGTTGCCAGGGAGAGTGGAGCTATCCGAAAACTAGCACACTAATCAAAGCCATATGACCGGCTCAAAGTAAAGTCTGTGTGGAGCGAACAGATGCTAAGTGTCCCTCAGCTTAGCTTCAAGTCTAGCACTCCCCCCATTCACTCCCTCTCTCACACACACACGCACACACACACACACACACACACACACACACACAGTTTCCACTTTGATCAGGGGAGTAGCTCATGAATCAGCTTTAAGTTCAGTTTATTATTTCATTAAACTGCCGGTGCGGCTTCTCTTTTCTAAAAAAGACCATGAGGTTGTGGGATCAAATGAGACGAATGTCAAAAGTCAGATGCGGCGGCATACAGTCGGCTTCGGCAGCAATTACTCCCTCTAGAAGTCGAGCTTCACACAGATCTCCACATGAAACCCCGAACAGGTGATACGAGTAATACAAAGAACTGGGGGCAGATTACTAGACTAAACTCTGGTTCTTTCTGTCTGGTACGAAGACAGAAAGAGAAAAGGGCTGGCATTCCTTTCTCAATTTCCCCAAATAAACAGTGCGCAGATGAAAAGTGGGAACATAAACAGGCCGGAGAACCTCGGATGTGCTCCCCTAACTCTGAAAATGTGCCTCTTGAGTCTGAAACAATATTTAGTGAGAGCAAGAGCTGACTCGACACAAAGTGAGTCAGCCAGCAGCAGCACTGGGAGCGCAGCACATGTGGTAGTGGAAGGTTTTCTCTTTCTGTCTTTTATCATATTCATTTCTGCACAGTTTTTTTTAATCTTTTTTATGACTCCCAAAAGCCCCCAAACACCCCACATATGTCATATAAGAAAAGCAGCAAATCCTTTGCTTTTGTGAAGATGAACCATGAATGGGTGGCATTCATTTGCTTGAAAAATGTCAGTTAGTTAGTTTTCTACTAATTATTTTAGCTCTTATCGTCTTTATCTGTCCCATCAAGACATTGATGTAGTTCAAAAGAAGGGCAGTAAAGTGTGTGCGTGTGCATGTGTGTGTAACTAATTGGGACAAGGTGTGTAATAAAGATGCAGCAATCCAATATTGATATCACCGAGGTGACAGACTTTATGAAAGGTAGCAGCCATGATGATGTGACCGTTATTAACTAAAATGTCTTTGTTAGTGCTATAATGAAAGTCAGTGTTACTGCCATCAGCAGTCATGGTTTATTGCCAACTCCAGCTATTGGTGCCACATTAACGCCTGGCCTCATCTTCCCATAAAGATTATCCCAATGAGTTCAACACAGATGTTCACAGAAGTTAAAATTGAGGGGAGACACACACGGCATTGTATGGTTTAGTTTAAGTATTGGAGGAAAAACTTGGATCGTGCATCTCTGGTGTGCATAATGTACATAAACGTGTGTGTGTGTGTGTGTGTGTGTGTGTGTGTGTGTGTGTGTGTGTGTGTGTGGTTGATGGTGAAAATACCATCATATGTCGACATTTGCAAACTAAAACACATGCAATTATAGTATCTGGAATAGTTCATTCTTCCCTCCAAAAATGTATGATGCTGCACGAAGACATTGAAACTACAAACAGACATTTACCTACAATTTTCTGCAAAGTCAGCTGATCAAATGACCCAGGGACCACAGATTTGCATCCATGTTTAAATCCAACATCCAATTACATTAGTATTATATTTCTGTGTAGCATCATTTAATATAAAAGTGAGCTTAAACATTTTTAAGGTCAAATTCTTCAATCAAACATACATTTTTTATACATTATGGATTATAATCCAGACTTTTGTTGCAGAATTACTGCAGTTGTTTTCCATTGAGAAGCTACTTGCCCCCCATCCCACCTCCCACCCTCACCCCCACCAGCTGGTGGGCGACACAAGGCCACTCTTCACTCATGTCGGCTACCTGGACACCACACTGAAGAAGCTTAAAGACTTAAAAAAAAGCGACATTTACATTCTGCAGAAACAATTATGGAGAAATGGGTGTATTTGGAGTTGAGAGCAGCCTGCTGCCAGCATCATGTCATGACCGTGTTCCTCCAGAGTTGTGCATGGAAAGGCAAAGAGTGAGGCCGGGCTCGCGGACTTACCTTCCCCGTTGTCCCCTTGCAGAAGTCTCGGCAGTGAGTCTGTCTTCTGTCTCCGCAGCGGAGCAGCGAGGAGGCGGCGCCGGCGGATGACTGAGGAGACTCAACTTTTTCCACCTCCAGAACCAGAGAGCTTCATGTCGACTAACCCGAACTATGAGGATTTGACTTCCGGTTACAACTTGCAAAATAAAAGTCGTATCTCCAAAGGGGTTTTTGGGTCAAAGAAAGAAGATAACTGAAAATGTATAGGTCAGGTTTGTTGATATGATTTAATTAGGATCTCCATGGATGTTTAATCATGAAATACAATACGATCCTAAAAATGGATGTCTTGTTTTGCTAACTTTGCATGTTTACCTATATATATATATATATATATATATATATATATATATATATATATATATATATATATATATATATATATATATATATATATATATATATATATATATATATATATACCCAGACAATTTCCCACTCGTTACTCCCCTGCACATCCTTCCACACCTCATATCTTATTTAAATACACTTAACACTTACCTTCTGTGCACTTTATTTTAACTTTAATTTTATATTCTACTGTAGATCCAATTGTAAATATTCACACTCCCATTTATTGCACTCTGTTTATTGTTAAATGTTTACTGTTGAATGTTAAATGTTATGCAGCTTCCACCAGGACAAACTCTTTGTGAAAACATACATGGCATAGATAGATAGATAGATAGACAGATAGATAGATAGATAGATAGATAGATAGATAGATAGATAGATAGATAGATAGATAGATAGATAGATAGATAGATACAATAAAATAGCAGCACAGAACATATACTAAAGAAAATGCAAAGTATTTAAAAGTATATAACACCTATCTACTTAAGCTATCTTGGATAGTTAACAATGTTTTTGTTAGTGTGGTATTATTTGTCCTTTAATGTTAAGAGATCTTTTTAGAAGGACACCTCTATTAAAAACAATTTAGGTCTGACTGAGACGTCGCAAGAAAGCCCACCGCTGAAATGTCAGCAAACCCTGGTGCTTTTATTTTGAAGGTACACTCTGTCCTGTCCGGTTTTCTTTTGCCTTTTGCTGTCAGACTTGATTTAGAGGGCTCCTGCTGATTGGCTGCATGATCTACGACTCCAAGGAAGCAGCTGCAGCTGTGGAGGTGGGGTTCTTGAGAGTGTGTGTGGGTATTAGGGGTTTGGGGGGTTACTCACAGTATCTCTGCTGTTGATACTGTGGTCATTGAACAGGTGTTGGAGTATCTGTGTACGTGGCATCATGGTTTTTCTGTGACACATTTCAGACAAAAGTGGACAAATAAAATAATTTTAATGCCACAATATGGTCCTTGTGAACCACCAGCTCACATCAAGTTAAAAGTAACAAGGGCAGACGTTAGCTTAGCTTCGCAAACCGCCAAGCTATGTGCAAAGATACACACCCGTCGACAAGCTCCTCTAAAGCTCACTAATTCACAAGTTATATCTGGTATGTTTTATCCGCACACACAAAAATAAGTGTAATATGTATTTTGTTACATTTTGACAGAGCCAGGTTAGCTGTCTCTGCTGAGTATGCTAAGCTAAGTCATGCTAACTAAATACTTCATATTTAAAGTAACAGTTTTACATTCGATTTAGGGAAATGTGTATTAACTTTCTGGCAGAGAGTTAGAAGTCTAATCTTTTATCTAACTCTACGGACAGAATAAATATATTTCCCACAATGTCAAACTATTTCTTTGTTATTTGGTGATAAACTTGTATATTATGTCACAGTATTCTTCAGTTTGCTGGAGATCAATAAGGATTTAAAGAGCTCAAAAGAAGAACTTGATAGGTGACTGGATTCAGAGGTTTATGCGTCTGTCTTTGTGTGTGTGTGTGTGTGTGTGTGTGTGTGTGTGTGTGTGTGTGTGTGTGTGTGTGTGTGTGTGTGTACGTGTGTGTACGTGTGTGTGTGTCATTGCCTCTAACCCCCACATGTTCCTAGCACCTACCTACACTGCTGTTAGATCAACAGATAAATCTTCGTCTCTAAAGCAACAACATCGCTCTACTTAGCGGTGAAGCAGTGAAACATACTGTAAGTAGGTTTTTTTTTGTTATTTCTGACAGTAGACGTGTTTTGTATCAGTGATTACACATGTTGACTTGTTAATTATCTTCACTTTTCTCTATTAAATGTTTCAGGATACAATAGTTGAATAGCAGCAAGTTGTGTTGTGTTCAAAGTAACTCACATTCATTTAATCCAAATTAAATCTTGTAAATTTCTCCACTGCGGGACAAATGAAGGAATATCTTGTGCTAAACCGACAATAATCTGTGATATGTATATTCTTATTTCTCCTTTGAGTTTAAATAGGGGTTATTGTATTTCCACAACTGTGTCTGCTATGTAAAATAAAAAAAAGAGCACGAGTGTGTGTGCACCACAGTGGGATTGAGACATTGTTGCACTGGTTTACAAAAGTTAAGATTACATGTGCAAAAATATAAATAGCTGCTTTCATTGTGCCTTGAAATAGAAAACCAAAAATGGGTAAAGAGGTCTGTGCGTGTGTCTTTTATCGCTTGTAACTTTTCTTTAAATTACTGGATGTATTTTTGGGCCTGGACTGAAGCATATCTGCAAAATGTTCCAGCCGCAGTCTGACGATATTGGTCTGGAAAGCAGAACGAGGGACTCATGCACGAAAATGTGCTCGTGAATTAACAATGTAAGTGTGAGAGAGTTTAAAGACAATTAAAGACATTATATTTAGTTTCAGATTAAATGCGTCATTATAATGAGGTCAGCAACATCTTGCAGCAATGGAACAACTATTACCTGTGTATTTAGATGTTAAAATGTTTCAAAAGGTGATTTTTTTTAAGCAATTTAAATCTCAACAGGCACATTTTCTTCTGGATTGTTATAATTTAAATCACGGCAAAAGAACACAACTGTTTGTTTGAATGCCATTTGTTTCCATAAAAGCAGGAAGTTATGCTTAAGGTTTTAGCCTTTCGGCCCCTGATCTCATATGCAGAAGAGTCTCTTATCCAAGTCAGCCCACGTCTTTTGCTGTTTTTTAATCATCATCGAGACAAAGGAAAGTTTAGGGGAAAGTCTGTTGCTTTGTGAGGGTTTAAAGGGCACACTATCTGTATGTGGAGGATGCCTACACAGTCTCAAATGCTGATGTATGTGAGGAGGAATGCTGCGAGTTACATAAGAACAAGCTTACTTCCTGATAACGCAACCAAAATAATCATGAACTAAAATTAGTTTATTAGAGGAAACCTCTGGAATGCTCTTGATTCAATATGAACCACGTAATCTTTTTTTTTTTCAAAAAAAGCTTTTAGTCGTTACAAGCAAATGAAATCATGATTAAAAACAGTTGAAATGTCTCTGCACAATTGAGCTTCTGAGTCCTGACGCTGTTGGGAAGCTTTGCATTTTTGTTTTTTTATTCTTTTCAAGCCGATATAAAGAGGTCACTATTTACATGACCCCTACTAGATCCTGTAATGGCAACGTGAGTGTGCTACTTGGGTCTTAAATGGTCTGGGTGTCATGTTACACTGAAAGATAATTGGATGGGTTTAATGAACCTTTAAATAAATGCCCCACATGTAGTTTTGTAAGGCTGTTTCTGCCGTTAGAGGTCATGCTCATGGCTCGATTGAGGGCAATGTCAGCTGGTCAGAGGTTTTAATTATTATGAGTAAAATATATCTGCATCTAAAGAATAGATTGGCAACCATTTTGGCTCACACATTCATGTTTCCCATAGAATGAAATATCACAAGTTGTCGGGCATTCAGTTGTTAATACTTTACTTATAATAACTCAATTTGAGTGCTGAACACCAGATGACATATAGAGCCTTGAGGTTGGAAAACCCTGAGGTCGGAGCATAGAACCCTGAGGTATTATATATATATATATAATATTCATAAAAATACTCCAATTCTCACACATGATAAGTAGGAGCCAATTGTTGGCTCTATAAATGACTTATATATGTATTTAAAGTTATAGTTAATCTTAAGTTAATATGTACATTTTCTGTAACTAATCAATAAAACAACAGTAAATATCTATCTAAGTACAGCACAATATGACCGTAACAATGACAAGAACCAAAGCAAAGTATATTGTGTGTCCTGAACTGAAGAAGTATACCGATGGAAACATCCCTCGTTGGCACTCTCTATTTATGACATTAATTTTCCTTCATAGAGGGACTCGTGAACGTCTGTGATATCCCAGTTGGTCTGTCGACGTGCAGGTTTTTGTTGGTCCACGTCGTTGGGTCTGGAGCTCTTTGTTGTGGTGAGTCTGATACGTCTTCTTGTGGTAATCTGCCTCTGCTCGGTTGTCCACTGTGGATGTGGGCAGCAACACTGCTTTGTAGCCAGGAAGCTGAGGTTGGGACTGGCTTACGTTTTCTTTCTTTTTTTTTCATGCGACTTCACATAGTGAGGTGGGAGATATAAAAGTATTTTGGCTTTAACAGAAAAAATGTTCAGATTCACTTGATTAAATGTGAGTGGAAGCTTTTCCATGTGTGACTTAAGACAATAACTTAAACTAGTTTAAGTTATCAATAATAACATCAACATGCATCTGCATATTTAGATCTGCTCTCTGCGTGGCCTGAGCTGTCGTGTTGTGTCTCTCTGTCGTGTTTTAAACTGACAGACATCGTGGAATTTTCCACACGCTATCACATAACCGTTCACACTGCAATCCAAAACCTGTTTGATTTCAATCTCATCTTGATGTCGTCCCCTCAGCTCACCTCTACTGAAGCCTTACATCAGAGCCCAAACAGACACACCATGGTGTAGTTGCTTAAAAGATGTAATCCGCCACGTTTCTCCCATGAAGTTTCCCTTTCGTAAAAGGAAAACATACAAACGTTTGTCTCCGAAGCAGAAGGAATGTTCTAGAATCAAAAAGCACCTGTTTAACGGAAGAGCAAGACGCTGCTGTGAGGGCGGACTGCCACTTCCTGTTGTGGCTTTTGTCACTAGTGTGCTCATCTGCAACTTTGATGCAGTCGCAGCGTGTGGGTGCTTCTTGCTGAATAGCATCCAGAAATATGGATCCTTGCAGCTCGTCTGCGTAGAGCTGACGGTCCTCAGAAAGAAAGAGACGAGGAGGAGTTGAGGCTCACAGGGTGATGATATGTTTTGCTTTCGCATTGAATGTTGTCCATTTTCAAACTGTATTCCCATGAATATCCCAACGTATAGTTTGGTAGGTGAGATGTGGTTGCTTGAGTAGACAGTGGTTGGGGCTGAAAGGCTGAAAGGTCAGAGGTCACACATTATGCTCCTGGAAAAAAAAAAATATTTTTTTAAATGCACTGTTGCTTAAATGCTTTGCCTTTTTATCCCTCTAATTAATTTCCATCATCACTACATCCAGCTCTTCTCTCCCAGGTTTCACCATGTCCTTTGACCCGGCGGCCGTCCTTCCTTTCTACTACGGCAGCATCAGCCGCTCGGACGCCGAGCAGCACCTGAAGCTGGCCGGGATGGACGACGGGCTCTTCTTGCTGCGGCAGTGTCTCCGCAGTCTGGGCGGCTACGTCCTGTCGGTCGTGTGGAACCTGGAGTTTCACCATTACCCCGTGGAAAAGCAGCTCAACGGGACGTACTGCTTCTCAGGAGGGAAGCCTCACTGTGGGCCCGCGGAGCTCTGTGAGTTTTACAGCAAAGACCCCGACGGGCTGGTGTGCACCCTGAGGAAACCCTGTCTGCGCTCCCCGGACACAGCGGTACGCGCCGGCGTGTTCGACAGCCTGAGAGAAAACATGCTGAGGGAGCTCGTGAAGCAGAAATGGGGCCTGGAGGTGAGTGAGGCTCTGCTGAAGCTGATGAGGCTGCTGGGGACTGTTTGCGGTCTCGAGGAGTTAAAACTAGTGCTACCAAAATCAATAATCAATCGATGAGGTTTATTATTCAATATATAAATGCGATGAAGGGTCACTAATTAGATTTACTGAATTGTTATACTTCATTAAAGTTATTAAAGTTTTAAAGCTTTGATTGAATTTTTTCATTTAATGTTTTATATATAGATAGATAGATAGATAGATAGATAGATAGATAGATAGATAGATAGATAGATAGATAGATAGATAGATAGATAGATAACTTATATAATATGTGTTTCGCCGAATCCACATTTTCCCCTCTAAATGTCTCACAAAGTTACAATTTATGTCCAATATTTAGATATAAGTAGAAACAAAATGGAGTAGTTTCTGTCCTCGAGGAGCAGACTTTCTCACTTGTAAGTCAGACAGTGTGCGTTTGATCTGCCGTGCACCTGAAATGAAGCGTTTGTCTGCTTCTTCTTTTCTCGCCCGTTAATCAACTCATGAACACTCAACTCATGACCTCAGATAAATCTGGTTACCATTTGGAAGCACGTTGGGGTACTAAACTATCTGTCTTTCAATAAAGAAGTTCAAACTACCTCCAATAATAAAGTCATATAATAAGTGGGTCACAGGGTAAAGTTTGCTGCATAATAACTACTTTCACTTTAACATCTGAGTACTTACAGAATACACACACATACACACAGAGATGCACACACACACACACACACACAAAATAAGAAGAATCTCCCGGTGATTTCGGAAATTGCACCTTTTCATTTGTTTATTGTCATTGTTTACTCAGTTTGAGATCTGGCTCTCTGAAGTCCAACTTCAATCCAAAATCCAGTAGTTTTATGATTTGTCTCCTGCTGCAGAGAACAACACACTGGGACCAGTAGCTTTTTATCACTGGTGGGCTTCTGCTAACCAGCCAAACTGACTCCAGATGTATCTGGACTTCCAACAGTGATCAAGGGGAGCCAGAAAAAGAGTCATTTCTGTAGTAGGACCTCTTAGTCGTGGTGGAACGTAAAGTACATTTACTCAGGTACTTTACTTCAGTAAAGATTTTTAAAAAGTCACAAAAAAACCGAATATACATTTGTTAAGGAGATTCTTTCCTACTTTATTTATGATTTAATGACCCGTCAGATTAATTTCATGACCCATTGGAGGATGGTTGAACACGAGGTAACCACTGGACTAAACCAAACCGCATATTAAGGAGTAAAAACTAGTTACAAGTCTACCAGTTACAACAGTAAAATGCTTCTTTCTTTTTTTTTACCGGATTATTGCACAGCTGGGGATGCGGAAAATAAACTGTGGTTTTGAACTTATGTCCCTTTTTATGAGTAATGGTGGCTTTCCTCCCTTGTAAAATGCTCTTTATGCAGCGATGCATCAGTCATAATCATGTCATAATCTCTAGTAATAATTTATTTACAGGGGCTATTTCTCTGCATGCTTATGTGCACCTCTTTAAAAGTAAAATATAACTCTACAGGATATCAGGCATTCAGAGGGAAACTTTGCTGAATGGATTAGTGGATATTGACATTTTGAACCATGTAAAAATTAGTTAGTCTCAATGTGTCTGCTTCTTTGTCTCTTTCTTCTGCTCAGGGAGAAGCCATGGAGCAGGCCATCATCAGTCAAGCTCCTCAGCTGGAGAAACTGATCGCCACCACGGCCCACGAGAAGATGCCCTGGTATCACGATAAAGTCACCCGGCAGGAAGGTGAAAGACGGCTTTACTCTGGAGTGCAGCCGGACGGCAAGTTTCTGTAAGTCGCTCAAGGTGATGTTTTCGCATCGCTCGTCTTTTTCTTCATCAACTGAAAGGTCGAAGATTTTAAGCAACACTTAACACTTGTTTTTTGTTTTTCTTTAGAGTGAGAGACAGACAGGAGTCGGGTAGTTTTGCTCTCTCCGTGGTGTACGGGAAAACCGTGTACCATTACCAGATCCTCCAAGACAAATCAGGGAAATACTCGATGCCAGAGGGAACAAAGTTTGACACGATCTGGCAGGTCGGCCATTCATCATGCTCTTCTCTTCTTGTCTTATCTAGTTTTTGTTTACTTTTCCCTAAAATGTGATTTTATCTCAATCCCTCTAGCTGGTTGAGTACCTGAAGATGAAACCTGATGGCCTGGTGACTAATCTTGGAGAGGCATGTGTAAACGGAAAGGCCGCTGCAAGTACTGAACCTCTTGTTTCTTTTTCTCATATCAACATTCTGTACTCACAGAGTTTCCTGTTCATGTTTGTGGGTTATTTGTAACATTCAACATAGTTGATCATTACACCCATGAGTGGAATAGTTTATAACGGTCTAATGTTCTAATCTTTCAGAGACACCCAGCCTTCCTGGAACCGTGAGTACTGACAACATCCTGCTTTTGTTTAAATCGGCGTATTTTCCTTTCTCTGAGATTAATTTGAACGTTTCTCTTTCAGAGGCGGACAAATGGATACACACCGCCACCTCAAGGTCAGACACCTGAAGTACAACCAGCTCATCCCACATATAGCTGCTCTATTATATGTATACTTTCAGCAAAAAGTATTCAGATATTTTACTTATATATAGTAATACAACAGTTTTAAAATACTTAATGACAAGTAGAAGACCTTCATTCAAAATCGTACTAAAGTAAAAGAAGTACACAAGTCTGAATTAGTTCAAACGGGTTCAAAAGTACATTATAGTATAGCATAATAATACAACATTATTATAAAGCTGGAATCTATGACCAGCATTTTACTCAAAGCTGATATAAAGTACTAGTCTCATGTATTTAAAAAAGTATTCACTAACATAAAATAGAAAACCTAAAGCAAAGCACAAGTACCTAAAAACTGTACTTCACACCGCTGCCTGCAATTATTTAGTTACTGCAACAAATAAAATCAATTAATAAATTGAAGAATAATCCCACTGCCTACTAAAGGTCATGTTGAACATGTCATATCAGCTGATTAATATCACGTATAGCCCATGCAAACCTGTCAACATTTGTATTCATTTGGTTTGCACTACTTGCCAGCTGTTGCAGCTGTTGCAAAGCCAGTCACCACTGTGCCTGCAGAGCACGAGGTTCTGCCGATGGACTGCAACGGCTTCAACCCGTACCACAACCCGAATGAAGTGAGGAGGTTTAATATCCAGAGGAGTCAGCTCCTGATCGACGAGGTGGAGCTCGGCTCCGGGAACTTCGGCTGCGTCAAGAAAGGAGTCCTCAAGACTGAGTCGTGAGGACTGAAACATTACGAATCATAAACAGAGAAGTTCTTACTAAAGACGCCAGTGGCCTCCAGATGCCACATGATCTTGCAGACGTTTTTCAAATGTATTTCCTCTCAGGGGCCAGATTGACGTTGCCATCAAAGTCCTGAAGAGTGACAACGAGAAGCTGGTGAAGGAGGAGATGATGAGGGAGGCAGAGATCATGTACCAGCTGAACAACCCTTTCATCGTCCGCATGCTGGGTCTGTGCAACGCTGAGAATCTGATGCTGGTCATGGAGATGGCCTCCGCCGGACCTCTCAACAAGTTCCTCTCCTCCAATAAGTGAGTTACATCCTCTGGCGATTTAGAAATAGTCATTATTATGTCAGAAAAGTGCTTATATAGGCTGTAATTCAGGTCACTTTGGTTTAAATAGCCTCAAAGTCACAACGAGACTGCAAACTGAGGGACATTGCAAAATCTAATCAAGTGGAATTGGCATAAGTGACTGATACGCTTTTAGAAATTATTTATTTTTTTGAGTCTTTTCGTCTTATTCATCTGTAGTTTGATGTGACTTGTCTTAAATATTGCAAGCAGGTCTGTATATTATACATGAGACACGCTTCTGGACATTACTTAATGTTATGAAGTGATCATAGAGTGTGTTATTTCTTCTGGCAGAGTCTTCATATGAAGGGTTTCGTGACGTTTTATGTGTTGATAATTTCCAGTATTTCACGAGACCAAATGAAACATGTTTTTCAGATGAACATATTTTTGTGTTTAAACTCTTCTTTCTTCTTTTCATGAACAGTTCAAAGAGCGTGTTCTCCCTTCTGAGATATATTTAATTTGAAGGCTATTTGGACGTTTTATGTGTTGATGGTATCCAATATTTCTCAAGACAAAATGAAACATGTTTTTCAAATGAAAATATTATTGTGTTTGAATTCTTCTTTCGTATGTCTTCAATCATTTTGCGACTCCTCAGATTTATGTACAAGTACAAGTTAACCCCGAGGTTGAGAACCAGAGACATACATCACTATCTGTCATCAGACCCTTGATTTTAATAAGCAAAAACATTTCTAGAAGGAAAAGAGAACACACTCTTCATCGTGGTTTGATTTCTGATCAGTATTTTGACCCCGTAGGGATACTGTAACGGTGGAGAACATTGTCAGCCTGATGCACCAGGTGTCGATGGGAATGAAGTATCTGGAGGAGAAGAACTTTGTGCACAGAGACTTAGCAGCTCGTAATGTCCTGCTGGTCAAGCAACAGTTTGCCAAAATCAGTGACTTTGGGCTCTCCAAGGCCCTCGGAGCAGATGACAACTATTACAAGGTATGTACGCCAGATTTTCTTCAAGTTGTTGCACTTCAAGACAACGTGACACAACCAGGAAAAGGACACGGGAGGAGGGGGGGGGGGGGGGGATTATCAGCGTTGCAGCTAACAGAAACATGTAAAACAAATCTGAAATAAATTGCATTTCTGGGAATTACTGAAGTCCAGCTGCTGACACATAAACCCGAAGGTGTTACCGGCTCAGTGCAAACTAAAGTAAACACTCAATTGATTTCCTTTCTACTGGTTTATTGATCTACATCTGGAGGGAATGTAGAGATCAGAAAGTCCCAGGAATTCTAGACTCCAAGGAAATAATATACAACTGAGCATATTGTATAATTCAAAAAGACTTTCATTGTTTGAGAAATATTTGCTTTGCAAATCCCCCCCAATATCCCTCTCCACCAAATATAAACTTGTGACGTATATTAACTAACAGTTCATATCAGTATTAAGTGAAATAAATAGACCTGTTTTCAATCCAAAAAAAAGAAAGGACTTTTAGGTGCTTCTGCAGTGTGGATTTACAGATAAATGTTGCACTTGTTCATAGTTGTACATCAAATTTGATATGCTATTTGGCTTTTTTTTCATGTAAAATTAGCTTATATGTAGTAATTACAATATGTATTTCTTATTTCTTCTGTTTTGATAGATTTTAAAAATGTTATATGTAATAAAAATGTAGCTAAGGTAAGCTAACCTCAAGAGTTGCATAAAGAAAATGGAAATTAACAAATCTGCAGCATCCTCACAGCCCCCTCGCGGTCCTTCTCCCTTTAAATACAGTATGCTGGCTCTAATAATCAATACTGAACTGGGCTGACGTGTTGCTGTTTGTCATACGTGTTGTGTTGTACAGGCTCGTACTGCAGGTAAATGGCCTCTGAAGTGGTACGCACCAGAATGTATAAATTTCCACAAATTCTCTAGTAAAAGCGACGTGTGGAGTTATGGCGTCACCATGTGGGAGGCCTTCACCTACGGAGGGAAACCTTACAAGGTAACAAGTGTTTCTGCAGAGCACAAGCAGAGCAAAAGCATCTCTCAGTTTTACACGTAAGCTGGATTCACAGCTCTCTTTGTGTCCCAATTTTGTTTGTCTAGAAAATGAAGGGACCAGAGGTGATGCGCTTCATTGACAGTGGGAGCCGCATGGAGCGTCCAGCAGCATGTCCCGAGCGAGTATTTACAGTGATGAAGGAATGCTGGACATACAAGTAAGACACTGATTGTCTGACTCTGAGAAAAAATGACATAAATATAACATACAACAATAGAATTCAGTCACACGAAGCAGACATCACATGCACTCATTCAAACAGTCACAGGTATTATTACATATTTTACACAGTTGAACTTTAAAGTTCCTCAGAGGAATGAATGTCTATAACTTTAGCATTGCCCTGGAAAACATTATTTCCCAGTTCAGGACGTTGTACCACTGTATTGCGTGGTCTAGTGTCATGGTTGTCGAGGATATTGCACCAAAGAAGTGAAATATCTTAGTTAGAATCAAGTTAAATAACATGAGAAAACAGCTTTTTTTGTTTTAAAAAGTGAAACATGCTCTTTTCTGCTATAATAATTCAATTTGTTTTTGAGTGAGATGTTTAATTGGAGTTCAGTAAGACAATCTGCAATCAATAAATTCATAAATCCTAACAATGCTGTGTTGTGTTACCGATTTTAACCATGGATGCTAAGATGTTTATTTAATCAACATGTTATGATTAACAGTATAAGAAGGCTTGGGGCAGAGCTGATCAAGCGGGTTAACAGTGTCATCCACAACAGCGTTTTCAGCAGCTGTTGTACTACATCTAAAGCCTGCACTGTCAGAGATAAAGAAATTAAGATAAATCACCATATAATAACATTCAGTTGGAACAGACAGATTTCCAACTGTTAGCATTGCCTTCCTTTAATCATTTCCTGCAACTGTTTCGGTCCTTCCCTCTCACCAGGCACGAGGAGCGTCCTGACTTCAAGAAGGTCGAGGAGTCCATGAGGGCTTACCATTACTCCATATCGAACAAGGCCAAGCCTGAGGAAGCTGCAGCCATTGCCGAGCCTATCAAGTAGACAGAAACAAAAGCACATTCTGTCCCAGGGCTTCACAAAGCATCCTTTCAACTGGCCGATAAACAACCAAAACAAAGAGCTTTTTATGAACGGCACACACTGACAAGCTTTGACTACAGTTCTCATGCAGCTAAACGGGCCTCACTGACAATATATGTGCATTTGTGAGTTGGACTTAAGTGTGTCTGCCATTTAAGGAAGATCTCAATCTGTGTGTCTGTGTGTCTGTCATGGTTTGAATGTTAAGAACCAACCTCACTATTAAGTGGTACATGTACAAGTTTCTTTTTTATGCCAAACTAAATATAAGTAGAAATAAACTGATAGACCTGTACCCTTTAATAATATTTTGTATATATAAATATAGACACCTTCGAGTAAGCCATATAATGTAACTATATAATCATTACTCTTACTGTTGATTTACAGAGGGATGAATGGTCCATGCGTTTCAAAAGGCCCTTAGATGAATAAATACAACCAAATCTCTAACTATATTAAGTATGTAGCACAAGATATGGGTAAAACATCCTAGAAACACTCCTAGTGTACATGTGCAGAACAGCACATCAAGACTATCTGCATTGGAAAAGCAGATTTTATGTACTTACTTAAAATGTTCTCCCAAAGTAAAAGGCACAACTCAATTTCCTTAAGAAATACACCGATTTAGGATGTTTTTGTGTAGGAATGAGTAGATGTATAATTACAATGGATAAAATGAGCGATATAGTTTTAATTACATAATAATGTTTGAATGATTATAATGTATTTAATTAAAGTGGTTTACATTGACCGTGTAATAATAATGTAAACGTCAGGCTCCTATTATCTCTATCAGAGGAAGTACTTCTGAGCTGCCTGGCAACAACTGAAGGGCACACAAAACCCGGAAGTTGATGGATTAGTCAAAATAATGGCGTACGGATTTTTACAGAGTAAAACATCAGGCCTTCAAATTGCATTTTACATAGTTGGATCTCAAATTAATAACACGGTAAAGTCATGCATTCAATAGTTGTGGAAGTAAGCAAGTACGAACAGTAACATGTACTTAAGTAATAAAAACACAGATGGAGTCAGTGCTAAATCGTAATGAAAATCCTGAATGTTTAAGAAAATTAAATAATAAACTAATTAAAAATCCAATAGTTGAAAAGGTTTAATTTGAATTTCTTGGTTTTTGAGTTCAGTTGAAAGATTCCACCTTTATATTAAATATATATTTTTACAATCCAAAAGTATTGTGTTATGTTTTGTTGTTTTATCAATATTTGTAATGTATGCATTACTATATGAGCTTTCAGACTGTGTGAAATATTGATCTGTGCAGGAGTTCATGATTATAGAAATCAGAGAATGGTTGTGTTATTTAATGGAGAAAAAAAGTGTCAGCCTACTAGTACTTCAAAACTGACATTTTATATTAACTTACCTTTCATCTAAATTAATGGATATGAATATATGATGTGAAATAATGTTTGAGAAATAAAAGCAGTGAAAACACATTGGTTTTTATCATATTATTTCAATTCGGCGCTTACTAATTATCACTGAATACATGTCGCATTACATCACACTGGTCAAACGGGTACATTATTTTGAAGGGTCTAACCGGAAGTGTACGCAAATGTGTCTAACTCGACACTGGTGTACTTTTCGTTTGGTAGGGAGGAGTCAGACGATAGTTTCTTTATGAAAGTGACATGTTTATTAAATTAACAGTAATTATACAACATGTATCGCTTCACGTATCCATAATGTAATCTATGTACGTTGTTGACGTAAAGCTATCGTTTGTGAATTACATACTTTTCGATAGAAGGAAAAAAGATCGAAAGAAACTGACGGAACAGGAAGGCGGAACAAGTAAGTTCGTGAAAGTGGCTTTCAACGGGGCGATTTCAACGTCCGTCTGGGATAACCAACGTTTTTACACGGTTCCTATCAAATATACGATGTGAATTACGTGTAAATAATGTGGGTTTGCTCCTGTGTTTGTTGGCTTTTTTTCCCCCCACGAAGCAACAAGTCCGACACAGGGCTAGCTAGTCACGTAACAAATAAACTTCGAGCAGTCGTCATGTGCCCTGCTGTTTTAATCCTTTAGCTTTTTTCACGTTGTCCCTTAAAGTGTGCTTAAAAAACGATATAAAGTCCGCAATATGACGACGAAAACAGCGCCGATGTTTGGATAAAGGTACAAACCAGCGCCTTAATGCCCCGTTATATCGGCGACACGCGGTTAAACTTGTGTTTTATTGTCATTCCGCAGATTCTTGGTTTTCACAACGGAATTAGTAGCTGAAATAGGAAATGACTCACGTTCACTTTGAGGCGATGTTTCATCTGTGATGCAGGCTGCTGTCACTGTTGAGACTTGTTCTCCACCCGGGGGATGCTCAGGCAAAACGTGAATTCACGTTGTCATTCGTGAATTTGGCCTTTTCTCTCTCCATGTAGTGGTAAATTAAAAATGTCCCGCGTTTAGTGATCATCATCAGCTCTCATGGTCTTGTACCAGACATGTGTGGCTTCATCTTGACCCCCATATTTCATGCCACCTCTTCAACATTATGATGGTTTTTATTAAACACAGAAGGTAGGTTAAGGGGTTTATATTCCTGCTGCCACATCTCTACAAACAGTGTGAGGCCCATGACATTGAAATAACTAGGACACAGATGCTATTGTTGTGTAATTTCCCAGCCAGCTCTGATGTATTACATGTTTAATAAGATTGTAATATGGCCGAAAACTATTTTTGGTATGTACTTAAATGATATACAGGAATTTAGAGTCCTGTTTAAGTTTTGACGAATTTGTTGCTGCATTAAAAAGGTTACACTTGAATTATAATTCATGTTCTTTTTTGTAGATTGTTTTTATAGAGTTGCTGAGCATCATTTATTATTTTGATAGTAGATGACAGTATTTATGTATTTTATAGAGCAGGAAAGCAATGTTTAAGTCAGGCCTGATGTTGCTTTACACATACAAGAATGATCACAGTCACTGAGGCACACATCTTATTAATGTAACACTGGAGCCGTTCAGTAGTCGGTGTATGCCAATACCCAAAAACTAAAACCCAGGTATTGTATCGGTGTACTGAAAGTACCACGTACTGAAAGTACTGAAAAAGTTAGAGCGGTGTCTCCCTAGAAAATTGTTCTCAGTTGCAGCCATAGATTGCAATGTGTTGTAAAATGTGAAGAAAAGTGTTACCCTAAAATAATGCTTGACAGAAAGTTTATACTTTAGTGTAAAATAATAATTTACTAATTGAACTGTGTCCCTTTCTTTCCCTGCCCTTCTTTTATCATCGTTTAGCAGGATCGAAACAAAGACCAAAAGAGAGTCCAGAACACAATTCCTGCACTGGTTGTTTACACAACCTTTTGACTGCTTCCAATTCAACTGTAAATAATTCACCAGACTCATTCAAACAAAATTGCCCAGCGCCACCACTTGCAACCATGTCCATGGCCCTGAAACAAGTCTTCAACAAAGACAGGACATTCCGGCCCAAGCGCAAGTTTGAGCCTGGGACCCAGCGCTTCGACCTCCACAAGAAGGCCCAGGCGTCTCTGAACGCGGGGCTGGACCTGAAGCAGGCCGTACAGCTGCCGCACGGCGAGGACCTCAACGACTGGGTGGCCGTCCACGTCGTTGACTTCTTCAATCGCATCAATCTCATCTACGGCACCGTCAGCGACTCCTGCACCGATCAAATCTGCCCCGTCATGTCCGGCGGGCCCAAGTACGAATACCGCTGGCAGGACGAGCACAAGTACAAGAGGCCGACGGCGCTGTCGGCCCCCAAATACATGAGCCTCCTCATGGATTGGATTGAGGTACAAATCAACAATGAGAACATCTTCCCCACCAACGTAGGTAAGTGATGAGATTCGTTTCAGGTGGTGTGTTAAGAAGGGTTTGGTCCTTTAACTCCCCATGTGGAGATCCAGAGTTATTTCATGCGCCTTATTTGTTTTTTGTTGGTTTAAGTGGCTTTCAGTTCATTATCAGCTCCATAAAAATGTCATAATATAATTTGTGCAATCCATTCCAAATCCCAAAATCTCTATGTCAAGTCAACTGTATTTATGTAGCACAGTTCATACATAATAAAATGCAACACAGCGTTGCTGATCAACAACAGTCAAACTCCTAGCAGTGTTTAACAAGGTGATCAACAAGAAGAAAACTAAAAATAACTTATTTATGCCACACAGTTAGGCTTATGATTTCTGTCTTTGATTGAAAAGGTCACAACTGGTAGACACATATATATATATATATATATATATATATATATATATATATATATATATATATATATATATATATATATATGCACCGTAAGTTGGTTATTTTTAAAGGGTCACAAGCCAATGAAGTTAGAAACCCATAACGTGCAGATATTTTGAATTTTTACATAGTACATTACTTATATGATTCATCTTTTTTTCAATGGACTAATCATGTCAGTCACACAAAAGCCCCTAAACAAAAGCCACTGAAATGAATAATGTATAACTAATACAGATTCAATTCTGCATAGTGAGGGCATTTGTCTAAAATCTGAAGACAGAGTTTTACAATAACCAAAAGATGTTTCAGATATAATCTGTGAGGCCACATTCATTAGATTACAGACATTGTTGCACATTGTGAACACTACCAGTTAATCTTCTGATGCTGTGGCATTCTCTGTGTCTTATTATCTCAGTCCGTAGCCCCGTGCCGTGGCTTGGCATCTGAATAACTACAGAAACATCCAAGTAATGGATTTAAAAATGGGTCACACAACGTACAGGAGGCTATGAATAGAAACGATCTCTGACGCAGGTGTCCTCTGGAACAGATTCTTGAAATATTATTGAATTAGTCAAAGCAAAACGACATGCTTAATTAATCACTTGGTGAGAGCAGAGGCTTATCCCCCCCCCACACCAAGTTGTGTTGGTTTTCCGTTCCTACTGGCAGGGTCCTCTTAGCATGCTGGTACCCACCTGAGCGACTCCAGAGGACAAAGAAACACTTTGAAAAGTTAATCTCAGGCGGAAAAAATTCTGTAACCATTGTATTAAATATATTATTATTTCAATTGTGTTCCTGTCTGTGAAGTAATTAGCATAAGGTCATCCGGGATTGACCGCTGCGTACCCACGTCTCCATCTGTTTGACTTGCAGGTACTCCCTTCCCTAAGACCTTCATGCAGGTGGCTAAGAAGATTTTGTCTCGCCTGTTCCGGGTGTTTGTCCACGTCTACATCCACCATTTTGACCGTGTGAGCCAGATGGGGGCCGAGGCTCACGTCAACACTTGCTACAAGCATTTCTATTACTTTGTCACCGAGTTCAACCTCACGGACCACAAGGAGCTGGAGCCTCTGGTGAGTTGAAAGAGGGGGGTAGCATCTCACATAGGGCTGAATGCAACACAAAAGAATTATGTTTTGAAACAATGCAATTTGAAAAATGAGTTAAACCAGAGTTGAGGTTTTCTAAAAATAATGAAGGTATCTATTTTTCTGAAGAAATTTGTGTATGTATATATATATATATATACACACACAAATTTCTTAACTATATATATATATATATATATATTTATATATATATATAGCTAATAAAATAAGAGTTTGTCAGGATTTTAAAAAATCTCAATGAACTGTTTTTTATTATATATATTTATTTTTTTACATTTACATGCAACATAAAATCTTTTCATGAGTCATTGATGAATAAACTTGTCAGCATCCTCTGGTAGACAAACAATAGCATTGCGAGACTGTTTCAAAATGACTCATCAGCGTTGTCATATACGTCAACACTCATTTTTTGCCTGATAAGCTAGTATGAGTCTCACATAGCCAGAGCTATCTCCTCAGAGCTAAAGCAAGGTCTAGCTCCACACATGATCCTTCTGGTATTGGGGAAGGGTAAAGCACCCTGTTTGTATTCATTTAAACCCATTACAATGATCTTAGCTTAGGATGAAGCGAGACAATGATGCTCAATAGATAGCAGAAGGGGGGTAAAATGCAGCATGAGCAACATGGCCGATGGCAGGCTTATTCTTACGATCTACATCCAGTGAGCCAGTCTAAGCTTAGGGAAACAGTAAATAGTAAAGTAGTGGGTAACGCTGTGTCCTACATCCAGTGATTGTTAATTTTAAAAAAAAGTACAGTTCTGGGTATTGACAATATAAGATAATTTCATTGCAATCATAAATCTAAAATTATCACTTCACTTCTGAAAGTCAAGATCTCTGTGGGACTTTAAAAAGCTTGCAACTATCACTTTTGTCAAACGGGACCATGCCTGGGGACTGTTTGTTGCAAATGTAACATCATTTTATACAAAGATTCATTTGTTTGTTTCCCCAAAGTTTCCCAATTTAAACAACATCACCGTTTTCAGAATCTCCTGAAAATTGTTATTTTCCAATAAGCTTGAAATGAGCTAATAAACATGTAATGAACCTGCTCGCTGCAACCTGAAGCGTGTTAACGTTTCGAGGAGCATTTCCTGCTCTGACTCGTTCTGACTTGTTCTGTGCTCGTCGTTCTGCAGAAAGAGATGACCGCTCGGATGTGTCACTGAGGGAACACAACTGGCCGCTCGACACACAGCAGACGAACACCTCCGTCCATCTAGAAGACTGCAGAACTAAGAGAGCAAACAAATTCAAAAAGAGTCTATTTTTATATTTAAGTACTGTAATCTATTTTAGCCACATACTGTAGGTTTTGACCTTGTCAGATGAGGCATTCTGTTCATTTTAAGAAAAGTTTTCAAACATGTTATCACAGTATTAAGAGGTATGTGTTTGTGTTGATGTTTTTCTATTTTATTTGAATCTCAATCATTCCAGGACGCTTTTGTCTTTCTGTCTGTGTAAAATTATCTGAAAAATTAGTATGATTCTTTCTTACTGTCCATCATTGTTGTTCTTTCCAAATGATCCTCTAATCTGTTATAAATTGAATTTGGCAATCAGTATTGAAATTAACTCTGAATTGTGTTCCTTTCCTTTTTTTGTATCAGGCAGATAAAGTATTATGTTCAAATGTTACAATGGAAAAAAAAATATTTTTTCCGCCTCTAGAAGTATTTTCTCTATTTTGGAGAACATGTCATACATTTAAATAAATGTGGCGCTTGGCACCGGCTGTATAAAGGCATATAAAGGTTGTACACATTTAGAACTAAGCAGAGTAATGACCCGCTGGTGACTCAGACATGATCAAGTCCGTGTCAGTGCACACGTTGGGCCTCTGGCCACCAGGAAGGTTCTCAGATGTCAAACCTGCAGGTGTTTGTTGCAGATACGCTCTGCAGCTGAAGGTCACACGAGACTCAAACCTAACATGCCAAAACTCTGGTGGCGGCACATGTTTAAAAGACTAAATGCTACACTGTCCACATGGTGGCGTCAGACACCAAAACCCATTTGTAGTGAGGAAATAATCCTACAGTTTAATGTTATAAGCTTCATGCAATCTGCCCAATGTCCCAGTTATTGTCATGAAGAGGGGAAGTGCGGCCTTTCTAGACCTGATTTGAGTTCATAATTTGATTAAACTGGTTATGTAAGAAACAGGCCAGACTGTACTGTGATGAATGAGACTTTGTTTTGAATGAGCTCTGCATGGTTGAGTCCACGGTCATGAATGAGAACAACCTTGTTGTTCCGGACTAAAAGCAGTTGTTGTTCACAATGGTTTTGGATTATGTAAATAATGTGCAGCAATCCTGGACACAATTAATATCCATATGTGTAAAAAGGTATTCTGACCCAAATAATAATAATGGTCCATAACAAGTAAAAGTCCTACATTCAGAATTGTATTTCAGTAAAAAAAAAAAAATAACAGAGGTATTATCAACAAAATGTACTTTATTTGACCTGTTTTAGAGGTCAAATATTTACTTTAACAGATAAGTAGTAGCAGCAAAATGTATTTGAAATACCCCAAAAAGTACTCATGAAGCAAAATGGCCCATTTCAGAATAACTTGCATGACATAATTGAATGATTGTCATGGAAGCTTTGATGTATTCATCAATTACTTTGCATACTTTGTATGCCCTTTTAAGCCATGATAATACACCAAAATGCATTTATTGATACCATTTTGTATATAAAAAATGAATCTGCAAATTAAGTTGTAAATAAGCCTGTCGAAAAAGAATTGGGATAGAAGTATAAAGTAGTATAAAATGGAAGTAGTGGGTCGCACAAGAACCTCACAATTGTACTTAAGTACACGTACATGTACTTAGTTACATCCCATCACTGTCAGTAAATTCACAATAATATTTGACATGTTAATGCAAATCTTAATAAACCAACATGATGTAACTATCAGCCCCAATAACATCCTCCGCTGAAATGACCTCATTGCCTACTGAAACCTGATCCTCTTACAGGATTGTCCCGCCTCTCAGAGGAGTCACTTCCTCCTCAGCTCCCCACTGTGGCCGACCTGCTCGTCCCGCTTGTCCGCCCTGCTGTGTTTTCCCCTTCTGGAATGTACCAGACTGCTCCAGAAGGGGTTGCAAGGCAAGAAGGAAAGTACTGGAAAGAGGCCAAGCACAAAGGGGAAGGACTTCAGGCTGCAGCCAATCAGATGGGAGCTTGTCCAACTCTGCCAGGGTTTACGCAGCGATGTCTGCCTGTTGTTTTGATGGTACGGTGTGATCGTTTGCATGTAGAGGCGAAGGGAGATAATGTGACTCAGCAAAATGTTGGAATGGACACACACACCCTTAACGGTTTCGAGCCTTGTTTTGTCAGTCGCCTGTTGTAAAGACACAGTATGAGAAGAAAGAGTCATCATGATTTTAGGGGCCCACTGATGAAGATGACACACAAAGGTGACAGTAACATGAGGAGTGATTCAAGAGAGAGTTAAGAGTTGCCCTCTTTTGATAAAGAATCATTCAAATAGTTTTCTTACGCGGAAATGCCAAACATTTGTCCATTAATTTGCTGCTTTTCTTGGTCAATGCAAACTAATTAAATGTGTCATCCACTGTCTGATGTCTAGCAGGACCAATCGCTTTATTGAGAAAGTAATAAGGAGATTAACAAACACTGCAGTGCTCCAATATAGGGCAATAAAATCAAAGTGTAACGTGATAAAAGCCCCTTCACTCCCTCTGTAGAGATAGTTTTACATGACATTTCCATCCTTGTAACTTTAGTTTCTATAAAGGAGTGAAACAGTGATGATGTATTACATGGAAACAACATTACAGCCCTGAGGTTCATAGGAATGACCAAACATCCCAGAATCAGCTTTACGTTTTTTTCCGTTGCTCTCAACATACTAACACAGAAATAGAAAAAAAGCAAGTACATTATGTACAAATATACATAGATATACACACGCAACAACGATGACAATTAAATGGCGGTAGGGCAAAAAGCTCCGCTGCGTGACTAGAAACAGAATTTAGTTTTTTTAAACCCTTCATTTCAAAATGCTATGTTATGTATGGTTATGTAACAAGAGCACGATGCAAATAAAAAGTAGGTCAAAAGGGTTTCCACAGCACAACTGGAACAAAGATGGAATAAAACAAAAGCTGTTAAGAAAATCCTTGGTAACTCTTTCTGTCTCTTTCAGGATCCTGGCTCCAGTTTGTTGTCTTTCTACTGTACCTAAAGCAAATATATTTTTACTAGTGTTTAAGTTTGAGTTTGTCATCCAGAACTACTCCAGGATACTTGTTTCAAAGAATTTAATTCGAGGACGGTTTCGTAGAATGTGTACGCTCAGCACCGCAGGGCTCTGCAACCAAGGGAATTATGCAATGTATCGTAACCAAAACAGTTG
This sequence comes from Clinocottus analis, assembly GCF_023055335.1. Classification (NCBI taxonomy): domain Eukaryota; kingdom Metazoa; phylum Chordata; class Actinopteri; order Perciformes; family Cottidae; genus Clinocottus; species Clinocottus analis. Next base: position 7,566,363 of record NW_027175965.1, read on the forward strand.
CCTGCTTGCAGCACACGTAGCTTCTCGGCCATTGAAAGTTTTGTTAGGACGTGCCAGACGTATGCATTTCATGAATACAATCGCAGTTAAGACAGCTTTCTCGTTCAGGTGCATGGGACGTGCTTTGCTCTGTACTGTTGACAATAGATATCCAGGAATGTTTTTACAAAACATCCGGCTGGTAAGGACGGAAGTTAATTCCTTCAACACATCAATCATAATAATTCCTAGTCGTTAACAAAACATTTTTGGTGCAGCTTATGACACGGTCATATAGCTGGAGGCTTTGCCTATTTATAGGAGGATGGCAGCATTTAGGGTTTATTATAATAATCTTAAACTAAAGGATTTGTACTTAACAGGCAGCTTCAGTATATCTGAGAGTATCACATATATATATATTCTCTAGCTCTCCATTAAACATGACGATTACAATGAGAGAACTATTTTAACACAAGACTTTATATTTGTTATGGCAGCACTATTATATCAAATGGAAATATTGTAACGTGCTCTTCTCGTTCATGATTTGGTATCTCAGGAACATTTGGGATCTCAGCTGTATGAGTTTAAAATAAAGTTGTATGCATTGGAACAATATTTGAATGCGTCGCATGAATTTATGCTGACTGGCCCAAAAGGTTTTGCATAGTGAAACATTTGCAGAGCAATTTTGATTTAAATCGCAGTGCAACTCACAAAAAGGGATACACCAACTACATGATAGTGCCATTCATTAAACACAGTGGAAATGAAGCAGATGTACAAATTCACCGTGACAGAAAACAGCAGCAGAATATATTGGTTGAACAAATGTATCTACATCTGCAGCTTTATCTGCACACGGCGTGAGGATATCATATGAGAATAACCTCTGAACGACAGAGCGTATCTCCTGATTAAGTAGCATTTACATCAGAAGGGAGGTGGTTGCCATCTGAAGTTATTTATGATGGCCTTTCCCTCTTCTTTTTGACCGATAGTCACACAGACCCGCCCCTTGCACTTCGACATGTGATCTTGTTTTCCTACTAAACCTATTCCAGCATGTGCTCCGAGCTGGGGATCGTCAGCCAACCACTTGCATAATGTTTGCTATCGTTGGGCTTATGTTTTAGGGGTAGAAGGTGAAAGGAGGAGGAGAGGCAGGAAGCCTCCAGTCACAAGACAGTTGAGTCCTGGAAAACAATCCATACATGGTTTTAACTTGAACACCTTGGATAAACACTACATCACTGATACACAGAGGAAGTCTGTGGACAGGGGATTATGTCCAGTGATAAATTGATAACAAAACAAATCAAAGAGAACATACTGTGCAGTTTGACAACAAAGCACATGATACAATAAAGTATTTACACTTCTTGGCATAAAATGCAACATGTAGTCATTTTGTAATCTGTATCTGGTCTTGATTAACGAGATTCTTGTAAAATAATCAACTTAATCATAAGAGATACAGGGTTTTGCCATCTCACGACTGTGCATTTGTCAAATTACCATCGGCTTTAATCTCTGAAAATACTGCATGGATTTGTCATGTGTGTGTGGTGATATTGCATGGGCATTTCACAATTAGCAGATGGGTGAAGAGAGCTCACATTTCTACATCATCAGAGTAGATTTCCTTCATTATCACAACCATGAGACAGCGTCTGAACAGCCTCCTGCTTTGTTAGCCTTGTAACACTTCACAAAAGGTTTGTGTGTGTGTGTGTGTGTGTGTGTGTGTGTGTGTGTGTGTGTGTGTGTGTGTGTGTGTGTGTGTGTGTGTGTGTGTGTGTGTGTTGGGCAAATAGACGTAATATCCGTCAAAGTCTGATGAAATTCAAATATTGGAGATTATTTTCTAGTTTCATCCAGTGGTGTAAACTAAAGTGAACTGAAGTACAGTTTTTAGGTACGTCATTATTGTCCCTTGTTCTTTTTACTTGTCTGCATGTATCCTACTGCTGTAGTTACTGATTATTTTGTATATATTTGTAGGTTTAACAAATGATCATCTAATAAAATCAGATGGTCATCAAACTACAGTAACACTACAAATGTAACCTTACTTCAAGAAGGCACAGCTAAAATGTTGCTTTCACATTAATCAGTACAATCCAGTATTATAGCATAACTGAAATTTGCTTTTAAAACTGGTACATTGTGTAGTTCAGTAACATTTATAGTGCAAGATTTTTACTTGTAGAGGCTTATTTTTTCCAGTACCTAAAACTGTGTGTGGTTTGTGTGTGATACTGAAATACTTTAACAGCTGAGGTCATGCCAATACTCCTGTCCAACACCCATCTGACCATAGCCATTCATCACATGGGCATAACAATTAAGTTTAAGGAGCTGCAAATGTACAATGTACCACGTCTTAGACAGATGGGCAGTGTGTGTCTGCTCATGCTCCTTGTGTAACTAGCTATATAGTTACCAAAGCACAAAACTGTTCATCATACGAGCTGAAGTTAACTTTAGCTCCTATGTAATGTGGCCTTGGCGTCCAGTGACAGCAGCGCAACGTTATTATAATTTTAAACTGGTGGATCTGGTCTGTCTGGGGTTGGTCTCTCGTGCTGACCGTGTTAAACAAGCTTTGTATTTTTTTATGTTAAAGCCCATGAACAAAACGGAGCTCACTTGGCTGCGTACCATTTCGTGTGTGTTACCATCTTTAGTTCCTATATTTACCGGTCAGATATTCACCCAAAGTCGATATTAAACTATTTAAATTACACACTTACATTAATTAATGTCTTATTCTACGACTTCTGTACCACCTCGAGCAGCTATTTATGCGTCTGACCTCAAGAAGTGGTAACATTGTTGCAGAAAAACGAAATGGGACCAAACCGCCGTATCCGTTTCCAGAAAGCACGTGACGCCTCCGCGCTGTTGACGCAGTCCTGCGGAGGGAGGAGACAAGGAGGAGCCAACAGGAGGGGAATAAAAACACCTCCGCCGTGGCTCGAGCACCATCTTCCACGCACTCACTATCAGGCTACCCCCTCCCCTCCACCGTCCCTTGCGGCTTGTGAAGCAGCGGGTCAAACAACGACGCCAACACTGGAGCTATAAAATTAACAACGGGGTGAGTACAACAACGGAAAAAAAAAGGAATAGCCACTTGTTTTAACCATTTTGACGTTGAACAGTTCTGACGTCACAGTAATAGCTTGATGGTCGTTAAAGAGACTGTAGCGGCCTCCCTGTCGTCATTGTGTCACTAAAAACAGCGTGGCTTTCCAATGCATTTTGCTTATTTTACCGCTACGTTTGTATAGTAATAAGTTGTGTGTGTGTCTCATCCTCCATATTTGGCTAATGTAACTAAACGGCTGTAACCGACTTAACGGTTAATAAACATGGCGCTGTAACGGCAGCTAGCTTGGTTAGCTATTGTTGCACCCTGATTTGTTTTGATCGCCTCGGAGAACATCAGTTTACGTCAGTCTGTCGTGGTCAAGTTAATTATGATAATCATTTATTTAAACGTGGTGAAACTGTGGTGCTTGTCTGTACCTTGGCATCCGGTATGTGGCTTGTAACGCTGCGGTGTGTGTCTGTGTGTTTTGTCCATAGGGCTCCCGTATAAAACGCCGCAGCAACCTGACCAGCGCAGTGTGATCACTTGCGACTCTCTCTGAAACGACTTTCTGTTTTGGAGAAGTGTAAATTGATTTTAACAAAAAAAAAGAACCCCTGCCGCCGCATATCCGCCAAAAAATATCAACCCAAATCGACGCAAATATGGTGCAAAATAAGGTCGCCGAAGTCACTGGATTCCATCGCTCTTTCAAGGTGAGTTTGAGATGGTTGAGGATGTAAAATGCAGACCTGCCACCATCGAGCCTTTTGGGAAGTCTCTATAATCAGAGCCCGTTTGTCAGCATGTAGGCGAGGACCTCGACTCGCTATATATAAACACATCTGTTGCTCTCCCACGCCTCATGGCTGACAAATATGCTGTGTGGCCTGGTTGCACGTTCAGTAATGAAGTCGTGAAAGTAATGAGACGTTAAGATGGGACTGCTGTTGGCCTTTACACTACTTAGACAATGCATCAAAAATTATTTTAGAAGTTTCCAACTCTCAGTTTAAGGATGTGAGATAACAAAAGCTTTTATCAGTTATGACTAACGATACGCTAAATATATCATTGATACGTTTCTAACTTTAACAAGCACATTTTTATGTCATTCTCTAGGGCCAAAATCCCTTTGAATCTGACGATTTCACCAAAAATGGATCCCATCTTATGGATTCGTCCTTTAATTTTGATTCCTCCTCAAGACATGGTGAGTATTTTTAACCTTAATCTTTTGTAATCTGTAACTGTCTTTTCTGTGAAGTTGGTCAATATATTTGACAAGGCTTTAGTTGCCAGAATTAATTGAGAATTATTGTGTTAACTTTGGACAACCTGATTTCCGTTTGCATTTTGTTTTCCTTTTGGTGCTTTTTTTCAGTTTATTTGGGTTGTTTTTTGTTAGCACATTAATGATATAGGTCCTTCTATTTTGACAGACATGTCCTCCAGCCAGCCTATCGACATCCCCGATGCCAAGAAGAGAAACAAGAAGAAAAAGCGTTGCAGGGCAACTGACAGTTTCTCTGGCCGATTCGAGGGTAAAAGCTTTTATTCCCAGTAGCGTTATGTAGGAAAACAACTCTTCATTAAACATTGTATCTTGCATATAGAGAGAATCTGCTCAATATAGTTGAGTATTTTCTTAACACCTGCAACTCTGTTACAGATGTCTACAGGCTGCATGAAGAGGTGCTAGGAGAGGGGGCTTATGCCAGAGTGCAGACATGCTTCAACCTCATCACCAACCAGGAGTATGCTGTCAAGGTAAAAGCAGACTCGCGCTGCATGACCGTTTTTGTATTTAAACACATTAGATTCCTGCAAGTCGGTGCGTCTGTCTCAAAAGTCTGTGAATGTCGTCGTTGCCACATAGCACTTGCCTGTTGTCTGTGAGGGGTACCATGGCTAGTGATGAGTATAGAGGCGTTACATTTCTGAGACCACGCATGGTTAAATTTGAGTGGAATAATGAAATGACTTTGTACATAAAGGAGCCCTGTGCCATTATAGGCGGTTGAATTGTTAAATGTAAGAGTACCCTGCGGGATGTGTCGTTGGGTCCATGGTTACTTTCATCTCTGGTCATTCTTCAGAAATCTTGTTGAAGAGAAGGATATTTCTTTTCATATTTTTTTTCTTCTTCCGCTTTCTAATGTGGATGTCTGCAGGCTCGTCTGTGTTGTGCCACGGCTGAACTCCTTTTTTTTCTGAGTGCAACACTAGCTGCTGTTACACACTTCCCCTGAATGTTTTTACAGATGGCCATCCAATCACAGAGCTGGCAGGGATACACCCACCCCTTTTTTTTCTTTTACTCCTATTGCCTACAGAGGACGCTCGTTGTGAGAACATAATGTACTGGTTACTGTGCCAAAACAAAACTCACAAAGAGCGGAAGGAGGGGCGCTGGGTGAGGGTTGTGACCCAGGGTGTTTACACTGCTTTGTTCTACTTCTCGCAGAGTAGGTTTTTGCATCCAAATCGGCTGTGGGGCTTGTGACTACAAAACTTGACTCTTAAGCAATTCCTTTTCTCTTCCTGCTTTCTACTTATTTATATATGTATATCTGCACGCATACATATGCTGCGCTTTTTGTTGTTTTTAAACAAAATGTGTTTCTTTGCTGAAACTGGCTTTCTTTCTGTAAATTATTGTCCATAACTCTCTAATCCTATACAAGGCATAACAACCAAGCATTTGGTTTTTAAACTTCTAAGTGATTTCAATTTTCCAGTTGAAGTCTGTTAAACTTTGCAAAGAGGTGTTGACGGGTCATGGCTGGTTCCCCATAGGGCAAGTGTCCATATCATGCCACTTAATATTTCAGAGGAGCACGCATTCTGTCATGAGGCTATGATCTGTTAGTGTTGTTTACCCTGGGATGGTTTTGTAGATCTCTTGGGGTTTTTCCATTTCTGGGGGAGGAGGCCAGGGGAACAGCAGTTATTGGAGGTCATTTAGAAGTCTGAGGGGCTACTGCCAGATGTCCTGTCTTTCCCCTCCCCCTCCAGACAGGAGTGCGTTGTATGTGTGGGCTTTCAACAAAAGCTTTAGCGCACCAAGGGTGAGCAGAAGGCGCACGCTCTATTTTGCCCACAAATCCATCTCCATAAAAGTATTATTTCCTAGCCCATGGTTGTTGATTTGAACATGCAGGCTGACTTAGTGGCGCCTTGTTTTGCAGCCAGTTGTTGATTCTGGTCTTTTTATCTGGATAAACAACCACAAAGCTAGTACTTTAATAACTGGCTACCCACGTATCACTTTGATGATGCCTGTGTCAGCTATATTTTGTAGTTGTTTTTTTTTTCTTTTTATCTGCATGTCATTATCAGCTGATTGGAGGGCTGTTTGTGCTGCTGACTCAGACTGGAACAGTGCAGAGGCTTTGGACTGCTCACGGGCCTCCTCTCTGTCTATTAATCCTGGACACACACATACACACACACAGCATCTCTGGCCCCACTGGGCTCCAATAGCAGCTGTAATCCAACTGCCAGGAAGAGAAGCATGCACAGCCTCCCAAGCGGACAATAACCAACTAGGGCTGGAAAATTCAGGCCTTTTTGCTTTGGTGTCAGCAGTCTATCTTTCTGTCTCTCTTGGTAGAGGCATCATGCAGCTGGTGGCCCCATGGTGGTTTAGCAAGGCAAAACAAAGTTATATTTAGGCATTGTTTTTTTTTTTGTTTATCATAAACGGTTTTGGATTAGCCTGAGATGTTTCAAAGAACACGCATGGCTCCTTAAGAGCACTTAAGATTTACATATGGCTCACACGTGAAGGGCTAAATATAGAGATGCCATAGCTTGTTGCAGTCTCATTCTGTTGTCTCGGCTTTGGCAGGCAGCACTGAAAGTAGGTTAAACTATCCTTACACTCACTGGGTTGACGTGAGTGGGTCTGCTCTTTATGTGCCAGCTAATGTAAGGCTTGCCTTAAACATGACTTTCCTCACTTCTTAAACACAATGTGACAAATGCATGGATATCAGTTATACTTGTTAATTAAAATAATAATTTGTGCACCAACAACTTGGTAAAAAAATCTTGGCTAACATGAATTGCAGTTAAAATGTACACCTCTCTTATAAACCTTTACATTTTTTTAGAATTGAGATGTTCCGGCTGCTGTGGAAAATATGGAAGTTAGACTCATTTGTTCAGTAAAATACATTTAAAGTAACCGAATGTTCTGTTGCAGATCATTGAGAAGAGACCGGGTCACAGCCGCAGCCGTGTCTTCCGCGAGGTTGAGATGCTCTACCAGTGCCAGGGCCACAGGTAATGTCTTTTTAATTATGACCAACTAAAGTAATGCCAACTGATAAAAGTATAGCGATGGTACCACAGATCGACTCTATTAGTGCTCATTATTTATTCGGTAGAAGCCCCTTAGTCTTTTTACTCCATAATGCATACATCAACTTAAATGCTCACTAGATGACTCTAACAGTGACTCACATCTTTCTTCTCTTTTCTGTAGCAATATCCTGGAGCTGGTGGAGTTCTTTGAAGAGGAAGACAAATTCTACCTTGTGTTTGAAAAGCTCAGAGGAGGTTTGTGACTTATAGCTGCTGCAGTGTGCCTGCAGATCTGTTTATTTATATCACAGTAATTCATGTGCACAATCTCTAGTCTGTGTGGAAAAGCATTAATTCTATGCTTTTCACTTGCAAATACAGCTAAGATGCTCACATTATTTTTTTTGCTCCCGTTAGGGTCGATCTTGGCACACATTCACAGGAGACGGCACTTCAGTGAGCAGGAAGCCAGTGTTGTTGTGCAGGACATTGCCAGCGCTCTAGATTTCCTGCATAACAAGGGTAAGGCCACTTGGGCAAAATGGCAAAAAATTGTATTGCCCCTCAAAATTATACCATAGTTACAGAACATTGTTATGTTCTTTCTTGTTCAGACGGACCATGGGATGCAAGGCCCCATTTGTTGACATTGGGGAAGAAAAAAAAACATGCTTGTTTTGAAACTGACTTCCCGGTCTTTTTTTTTTATTTTTTTTTTTAGGAATGGCACATAGAGACCTGAAACCTGAGAACATTCTCTGCAAGAGTGCAGACAAGGTGAATTTAACATAAACATGCTGGAGCCCAATTTGTTCAAAGGACATCTATTAATATGACTAAGTGTGATTATTCTGCTTTAAAAAGCTAATGATATGAACTGTGGTAAATGTCAGTACAAATCTCTGGCCCCGCAAGTAGTTGTTCTACATAACAATATTTGAATTTATCCAAATGTATTTTTAATTTACTAATACTAAACTCTTAACATTGTTAGATTTCCCCAGTCAAGATTTGTGACTTTGACCTGGGCAGTGGGATCAAGCTGAACAGTGACAGCTCGCCCATCTCCACCCCTGAGCTCCTGACTCCTGTAAGTCCACCTGCATATTGTGCTTGTTTTGTTTGCCAACAGTTGCAGCACTTGTATAAAAGGAAATGGAATACCCACAATGTACGAGTACAGCTCAGACTGTAGATCCGGGTTGTACAATCATGCCGTTATCAAGTCCGACTGGCTGCTTGCCTATTGGACACTCTTCAGTTGTGTTAATAGCAGGCAGCTCACTGATTGGGAGAAGGTAAATGTTGTGTTGGGAGGTTAAGATAGTTCAGTGTTGGGCACTTTATCTAAAAGATGATAGATTGCCTCCTGAGTGGCGCCTCCAATCTGACAGCTTTTACCTTATTAACTTGCCTCCCTTATCATGCTATATATCTGCAACACTTGGATGCATATCTCTAAGTTACATGTCAGCATCCTCTTGCTTATCAGTTGCAAATATTGAGGCCCATGAGTTTAGGGGTTATGATTGTTTAGCTCTTCTGCTGTCGTCACAAAGCAAACGCCGCCCAGAAAAATTAGACCCTTGCAATGTCGGAGTGGTGAAGTTGAACTGGCAATGTTTCTATGAGTCAACACACTCGCACTGTCTGCTGGCTGTCTGGGGGTGGGAGTGGTGATAGATGGACCAGAGCAGGTGAGGGATCGTAGTTTAGCCTGCAGGAATGTATGGGTGGGTTAGGGGGTTTTCTACATTGGTAACTTCAGCTTCTTTTAGCAGAACTAATAGAGCCCATGGACTATTTGATGGGGGGGATAGTTTGAAGTCTCATGGGTTCAGTCGACAGACTTTGATGTTGGGTCTGAATGATCTCTGTGTTTAGTGCAGTTGGTACAATCTATTTATGAGGATTACTTCGTTACTATTTCATGCTGAAGTTTTGTTAAACATACCACAAAACTTTCAGTGAAAGAAAAGTTGATGCCTGAGGACCGAGCATAATGGAATACCCCTGAAGGCTGCAGGGAACACATTGTGACTCGTACAAGGCCATGTCCTGTGGTATGAAGTTGCTACAAAACCAAAACACCCAACTCTTATTCATTTCCTTTTTTTCTCTCTCTGTGGCTTGAGAGAGAAAAACATCCACCCTCTCTTTCTGCTTAGTCTCCACCCAGTGGCCCCAACCACGCTTGTGCTTGTCTGCGCTTTCTTTATGCTCTTTATACAAAGGCATGTTCTAGAAATGTTAGTCTTTCCCCCTATACCTAGCAACTGGGATTTTATTGGCTAGACCAGTGGGAGGGGGAGGGTAGCTGGGCGGGCCTAATGCTAGTCTGCTCATGCGCTGTGGCTTGTTTTCTCTGCCCCGATCACAGGAACAATGTCATCTGATTTTCATCTCTCGATTGCCCCACTCCGCTGCCCACATTCCTACAGTTGCTGTTGCACAACATGGCTTGCTTTTCCATGTGTTTATGTTCCTGAGCCAAGTGAATGTGTTGAATCGACTATCTAGTGGCTGTTTTTAAAACAGAGAGGTTTACTGTGGATATGTGCTGTCTAGGATTCTGGAAAGAAAAGAGGGCCCTTTCAAGGAAAATTATTTTAGTTTCCTGGGAACTTTCAAGTAACTACCGGTTTGCTCGCCATGAACTAAATCTCAACGCATAAAATGCCCACGCTCATGTGCAGCGGTTGGGAACTGGGCTGACTTGCAACACGCAGAAACTACACACACACTGCTTGGACAGTTAAAAGAAATTAAGGGATTGCCTCGCATCACAGATTTAGATGCAGCTGCACATGAAGCTTACAGGAAGAAGCCCTGTTCCGTCGTCATCAGATAATCCTGTAGTTTACAAACAGCAGAGGCGTGTGGTGTCAGTATGGCCTGACTAGTCACATGGTTTTAGGAAAGCCCCAGGTTGCAATGCCAACAAATCCTGTAGCCGTCTATCTGCATGAACGTTTAAGGATGCAAGTTTAGACCGTGTTATCACAGGAAGGACGCATGGTAGATTACTGTTATTGCCCCCACTTCACTGCTTATTACTGGCAGTGCTGGACTGGCTATCTTTACCTTGACTTGTCTGATTCATTTGGATGGCTTTGAAACAAGATTAGCCTCGATTGCGTTTTTTTTGTTTGTCTTTGTTCGGCATAGCTATTGCGTTGCCTTTTAGTTGTGGGGCACCTTGGTAGACAAACATATTCTCTTGTGCCTGTTTTTTTTTTTATTTCTGTGGCAGCTGCATTTGACCTAAATCCTGGGGTCTTGTCTGTGGGGGCAGTCGCCCCAGACATGATGATGATGTTGATGGAAACGTGGGGGTTGGGTTCTCTCCAACAGAAGCAGCTTTGTCTGAAATGAGATTCCTGTGCAGCACATTTCATTACATAAGGGTCCAGAGAGGTGTAGGAGCAGCTGGGATATGGTCCTAGGACACAATAGACGCCTGCTCAATGTAAACTTGCTCTCCCACAGATGGAAGGAAGGGTACAGGCCAGGATGCAAGCCTCTACTTTTTAAAAATACCGGACTAACTGGTTCTCAGAATCGGACACAGTAGTTGTCTATATTTAGGACATCCTCTAGAAACCTCAAAGAATCCAAACTCATGACATTTTCATATGTATATAAAAGCTATTGTTTATGGAGGTAGATGCTTGATATAGGGCAACAACGAGAGTTGCATCCTGTTCCTGTTCTTAAAGTATTAAACGGCATTTGGTGTTTGTCTCTTAAGTTACGTAACAGACGAGGGCTCAGCCCAGTCGCTGGCTCTGCAGGACAACCAATCCTCTTTTCCCTGCTCAGGGTTTGGCCTAATTTCTTTCTTAGCTACATAACAAGGTACAGTCAGTGCTGAGCCAACCCTTGCCCTCAGCGTAGTCTGCCTGGTTTGTGAACAGCTGGATGGTCAAAGCAGTGAGTCACTGCTGCTGCCGGTGCACACCAACCTGCTTCCTTATAGTGTAGCCCTCCCCCTCTACCCTTAATATATAATTGTACACGATGTTCCTACTTGGGTTCCCTTTAACGCATTAAGAAAAGCTGTTTAGCAAAATGTTAAATGTATCCATTACTGCACATGAGCATGTGACTGTCACATAGGCTGCCCCCCACGCTCCTCCCACCATACAGCCCAAGAGAAATCACTAAGCTTTGACACTTGCAACCACGAGGCATCAGCTGAATGAAAGAATGTGGGCCCCTGCGATAGTTGCAGCGTTGTACTTTCCGTCATCCCTGGGGCTAATAAACTTGTCTGTTTGTTTTTGCTTTCACAGTGCGGCTCAGCAGAGTACATGGCGCCGGAGGTGGTTGAGGCCTTCAGTGAGGAGGCCACAATTTACGACAAGCGCTGTGACCTGTGGAGCCTTGGCGTCATCCTCTACATCATGCTGAGTGGCTATCCACCCTTTGTGGGCCGCTGTGGAGGCGGCTGTGGCTGGGAATTAGGGGAGCCCTGCCACACCTGCCAGGTAAGAATTTAACACAATAATTCAAGCCCTTCAGTTTTTTTTCTCTGTCCTTTTAACAACAGGTTAAAGTAACTAGTGCATGTTTTTAATGTCCGTTTCTAGAACACCCTGTTTGAGAGTATCCAGGAAGGAAAATACGAGTTTCCAGAGAAAGACTGGGCTCACATCTCCTCAAGTGCCAAAGACCTAATATCCAAACTTCTGGTTCGGGATGCCAAAAACCGCATGAGTGCCAGCCAGGTGCTGCAGCACATCTGGGTCCAGGGGGTAAGTCAAAAATCATCTTCTGCATGTCTTTTACAGACACTTCATGTTTCGGGTTAGTAAGTACTGAGGTTTTTTTAACTCAAGTTTGCTTTTATTCAGGGTGCATCTGACACTTTACCAACATCCATCCTGCATCAAAGGTGAGAACTTTAGTTACAGCTGGAACACACTGTATTCCTTTTGTATACTTGACCTAAAATATATTTGACCTTGTAATTTGATAACAATTTGTGTGTCTGATCTCCCATTAGAACCAGCCATGCCAGGGATCTGACGTTCTTCGCGGACAAGGCCATGGCTGTGAACCGGCAGCTGGCCGAACAAGATGACATTGAAGACCAGCAGCAGCAGGAAGTCCCGTTTGTCGTCAACGCTACTGGCTCCTCCGTGCGCCTCTCCCTTCTTTCCAACTCCAAGCTGGCCAAGCGCAGGCAGCAAATCAGCCGGCAAAACAGCCAGCTCAAGGGAGGGCCCGTCTCTGCTGCAGAGCTTCGGCAGCTCTTGGCCCCCCTCGTTATCGTGGGAGACTGTGCCTGAAATTGTGAATCGTGACCTCCGACCTTCCGTTAAGATTGAAGTCCAAATCTAGGACTACCCCCTACCCTGTCCCCCCTTCGAGACTCTTTCTCCCCAATCCTGGCCCCCCTCTCTCACTCGAGCTGGCCTTGGTTCCTCTGCCATTCGGGCTCTCTTGCCTCGTTGTAAAGGGAGATGCTGCTTGCAGCCCTTTTCTCTAAATGCCTTCTGCCCTTCTGCAGCACTTCTGAAGCACATCAGCCCAAGGCCTGCATATAGCAAACACACATGTGCATGTCAAGGTTGGGGAGGAGGGCCAGTTTTTGATTTTGGAGAGAGATGTTTTGCAACACATGTTCGTTTGTTTTTTTTGTTTTTTTTTTCCTCATAAAACTCAGTTTAGAAGAAAGCAGAACACTTATCTTCTAAAATAAGCTCAGACACCAAAGGACAACCTGTTGTTGCTGCTCCCACGTTACAACTGGATCCACTGTGAATTAAGTTATCTGGAATGTTTTCTTTGCCTGTATGTGCATGCAATGGCCCATCTGCACATAGGTACAAGCTTATGCAATATGCCAGGATGACGGCTATTCCTGTCTAAAGGGATTCAGTATAAGGAGTTGGGAGGGCTGTAAGCCAATGCTGTCCGTGCCTGGTGCGGTCCATTTAATATGGCTGGGGACTTCAAAGCTTTTTGTTTCCATTTAAGATAAATTCCTCAACCCTGAGCCTCTTCCGGATATAATTGAGATAAACACACGCACTCATCTAGCTTGGTGACCACGCACTTAAATGCTCCGAGAGCAAAGAATGTCTGCGCCCGGCCAGCCATGACCTACTGTTGCACCCATTTATACAGTGTATCACGTGAACATGTATATGCCAAATTATCTGTGGCTAAATCTTTCGGTGTTTGAGACCATCAGTCAAGTTCAATGGTATTGAATTAAAGCTATTTTACTTGTGTTATGATGCATGGCCACCCCCAAAACTAGACTTCCGAGCTAGCTCTGAAGTGTGTTCGGTATGTTGTATGCAAGTTTAATGTTAAATGGCGAGGCAAGTGAAATTGGGTCTGTTACTTTCATTGTAAAGAATTCATGAAATGTCTCCCCATGCCAAAACCAGAACTTTTTTTTTTTTTTTCAAATTTTGTTTCTACAAATCGATTAATTAGATTTAACCTTAACTATTTTGACAGTAAAGGTTGAAACTCCTTTCAGGGGTTTGAAAAGGCAATTTTGGCCACGATGGACCCACGTGTCGTTTCATTATTTCCCCCCCAAAGATTCAGCAATTTGTTTTTGAGACTTTTCAAAATATTAAATTCTCATTACAAAATAAGCAGTTGAGATTTTTTGAAAAAGAAACTTTAAAATAAAAGGAAAAACATTCCACAAAAAGAAACTAGAAAAAGTCTTCCACAGACGTAGCTGTATTAAGTTTACTTTATTTTTCAGGTTTGAAAACTCCATGTCATTGTGCCACACTGATTCTTTTTATTTTCTCCTTTTTTTTGTATGGCTGTTAATAAGCTCTTATTTTCTATACTTTTTTTTTCATGCAGGTGCTGTTTAGTTCAGGTGAAACACCGGATGTTTTCCTTGTTTTGTGTTTTTAAACATTCTGACTGTGGCGTATGAGGTGATGTGGAAAGAGTTTGTTTAGTTGATCTGGAGCGTTCTGCCCAGTGAAGGCAAGTTTTTAAGTTCTCTTTTTTTTATGTGCAAGAGTTGGCAATCTTTTATTTTAACTTTTAAATTCAGATTAAGTTAAAGCTCATTCTGTAGACAGGAAATGGACAGATGATGAGGTCACACCACACTGCAGCCATTTCACCAAAGAGGGTTTAAGTCACAACATTGAACATGTTGTCATCACCGAGCAGTGAGAGGTGGGCACTTCTGATTGTCCATGTCCTGTTGCCGGCAATGCAGCGACGGTACTCTGGAAATTGCTCTCTTGGTGTCATTATGCTGATAAAGGACACTGTAATAGTTCTAAAAAAAAAAAAAAACCTTTCTACAGATGCATCGTTATGGGGGTTTTATGTCTTATAATAAGACTTACTTGAATTTGTGTATGCAGCCGTTTCTTTTCCATTTGGGGAAACCGCTTTGCTTTCGGTAATCTCAAAGCATTAAGCTGATGATCAAGGCAATTTTGGGGTTTTGAAAATACCTATACAGTTCAGTGTTCTGCCTTTTCTCCCTGTTGAGCATCAAATGAGTGAGTCCCTACTTTTTTTTTTTTTCCTTTTTTTTTAAATGGGGTTGGATACTCAAATGCACAGATTTTGGCCATACTCTTTAATATCCTGAATGGTATCAGAGTTTCCTTGGTCATGACCATTTCTACTTTTGTCAAATGGCAGTAGCTTTTTGGACTGCCTTTTATGGGAGAGAGACAATGGGACAAAGCTATCCTTGAACCTCACAATTTTTATATTGTACGGAAGTGTTAAAATCCAGTCATTCAAATGGACAGTCCATCGTCAACCTCCCCATGATTTGAATGTAGCCCACAGGCAAAAGCATTTCCAATCCAGCAACATTGATCAAATGTTTTCTAAGTGGTTCATTTCATGAACATGGTGTGGGGGTCATTGTGTCTACGCTGATTCAGTCCTTAATTCTCTATTTTTAAATGAGGAATGGCGATTTTAGCACTTGTCTGAATCACCCCAAGCCTCATTGTCTTCATGGGAAGAAATTTAAAACAAATACATCCTTTAAATACAAATATTTTTGATTTTTAAAATAAGCACTTTACTGTACCATGTGAATGATTGCAGTTCACTCAAAGGTAACCTGACAGTTGCAGAATTTTGTATTGTTTTTCTAAAAAAAAAAAGAAAAATGCAATAAAATGCTTTGAACTACACTTGTCTGCGTGTTGTCTTTTAAAGGGCTGAAGTGTGAACTTTCTCTCCGGGAGCTCTAGTTTCATATTAACCAGCTGTCTTATCTATTGGCCAAGGTTGAGGCCGGTTCATGTGATTCGGTGCTGTAAATCCCCTAATGAGTAACACCACCTCATATCTGCACCATGTCCTTGGCTATTGGGAAATAGAGGGAGGGGGGGGGGGGGCTGTTCACAGCTGCACAGGCCTGAGCTGACAAGACTGATGCAACCTGCTGCAAGAGCTGCAGCTCCTGTGGGCCACCGCACGACTGCCTGGAAATACATGACTTCTGCTGAACTCGCTAAATTACAGTGTGTCGTTGCGACACCGTTTGATGTCAGGATTTGCTTTCCTGTGGTTAAAAAAAACAAACTGCGTTCTCAACTAAAATGCCTGAAATATTGCTGATCTTTTATGTAGATGAAGTGTTTGTGTAAGTGAGTGAGCAATGAAAAGATACAAAAACAACCAGGAGACCAATTCTTTTAGTTTTATAAATTCATCTTTTAGTCTATTCAATCTCAAACAAACCAAGTCCACTCACATATGCATTTCAAATACATGACAATATAGCAAATCCTCAGTGTAGCAGCAACTTGCATAGTTAGCATTTACATGTGATTAAAATATGTATATAAATAAGTATTTTACCACAATAAACATTGATATTTTAAGTGTTATTACCATTACATTTTTATTTGCTGCTAGACAAAAAACAGCCAGTCTATTGCATAACTTCTATTTCAATATTGCAAACATCACAAGGCAGCAGAAAATTAAATGATGCAACTCCAGAGGATTTTCTGTACAACCGCCAGAGGACATGCGTGATGGAGAAGTAACTTCACAAGAGTTTGTCTCCCTCCAGTGGAGACTTCTCACAGCTGCACCACACTGCAAAGAGTACGTTGAAAATATATGCTTTGGTTTTAATTCAGTATTTTATGAAGATAACGTTAATCTGACCATCACCAAGACTTATAACAAGAATTTTAAGTTCCGTTTGAATACACCAACAAGTGCATAAAGGAGGAACAGATCAACCTTGTGAGAGCCACATCATAAGATTAAAAGTCATGAGATTCAAATCTTAGATCTGAAAACAGTCATGTAAATTGTATTTAAGCACTGTATGAAGAAAGTGAATTTAAAAAAAATGGGGATTTTCTGACTCCATTTGCCATTCAAAAATCAAAATCATACTTTCATAATTTGGTACATATTGTGATGCAATTAATGTTTCTCAATGTTAAACTCTGTTGATCTCCTTTTTCATTTGTCACTGATGTTGAAAAAGTGCAAAACAAAATAAGTTAATTATATTATCATGTGATGTACTGATAGGGATACTGTTAAAGAAAAAAAATCACAACAGGAAAAGTAAAGTACTTTAATTTCTGTCTTGATTTTAGTTACATATGACCAAATGTTTCAGGAGTAGTATAACAGGAGGCTTTGGTCAACATGTACCAAAGCCTCAAGTAGAGAAGCCAGTGTGCATTTACAGTCTCAGTGGTAGGTTTAACATGTTTCTTGGGGAAATTAATAAATTTCTGTAATGCCACATCTCAAATGACACGAACAGTGAAGTAATTAAGCGTTGCAGTTACCTGGTTTTTCTTTTCATCTCATCTTTTCACAAGGTCAATACTCCAAACAGTTACGCCAGAGAGGACCAGTAAAGTGTTGATGCACTGAGGCTGCCAACATGCCAGCAGCAGGATCTCCTTACAGCAGCAGGGAGGACACAGGTGTCACTAACGATGACTCCTTCTAGTCCAGCATGCCGGCCTGAAGGAGCTTTCATTCAATCACTCACACCTGGGCCAATCATGGTGTCACTGATTGCAGCACACCTGAGAGTCATGACGATCAGGACCGGGATCACATGGTCTGTCCGTCATGCACAAAAAGCCTGAGCATGAGCTCGGATGAAGTTTGACACTCAAGCTGGAGGTAGGTATTGTGCAGCATTAGGAAACAGTTGTAGAGTTGTTGCTGTTTTTTTAGTAACTCTTAAGGACATCAACAAAGGAGTTAAAGAACAACGGAGATACATTTTATTGAATGGTAAATTACAAGTGGTAAAGTTTTAATTATTTTCCCTATTAAGTATGTGTTTACTGAAGGCTGGATATTTCCAGATTTGCTTATTTCAAGTCCAAACATTTAACTATATGAGCTAATGTGTTAATTTCACAGATGGAAGCTTTGATTTTTACAGATTAAACTGCTTAGTTTTAAATCTTTGGAATTAATTTGCCGCTGTATTTTGTCTCCGTATTTAGAGTTGAAAGAAACCCTTTTTCTTGTGTTAAAATTCTCAGCAATCAAAGGCAAGTTTCCAAAAGTGTAACATGTATTTCTTATTTTTAGACTTGGACCTTTTTCCCACCAGATGTTTTAACTTGTAAGTGTGACTCTTTTATTTTATTGCCATTACTATTTTTGTTAACGTTTTGCCAGCTCTCCACCATGATTTGTCAGTTTCTCTACATGTTTGCGTCAAATGCTCTAATCTGTATTTAATGGCTACATGAAATGTAGCATTTGATGCTGTCTCCATGAATTCTTCTCAGGCTGCACATTTTCCACCATCACCATGCTGGTTTACTTGCTGAGCAACAGTTAAAAATTACCCAGCTGGACAGAGTTACAGGGATATTAATGTCCTTTTGTAAATAAAGACCTTTAACGTGGGCCTCCCTTGAGTAGCATGCAGTCTCTGTAATGTTAATAAACACACGTTGTTTTTCCTTCTGACATGTCGAAGATGTTTGCTGTGACGAATGTCCGGGCCTCTTGTCAGACCGAGTGTATCCTCAACACCAACCCCTTCAACAGATTCTTGTGAAATAAAAATGTTGAAAATGTGTCCTTATTTGGCAAAGCTGACTGAGCCTTGACTCTTTAGGAACACAATGTTTCACAATGTAATGCCCTCCTGGCAATGAGAGTACTGAGCTAATGGTTAGTGGAGGTTCAACAAGGGGATAACTGAATAAACTGAAGGCATATCAATCTTTAGGGATTAACTATGAACCTAATTATTTGTTTGAAAGTATCACTGTTACATTTCTTTAGCTAACTATTAGGTGGCTCGTATCTACTTTAGTCGACTTGCATTTGTGTCCCGAGACGTTTGCGTTCCGTGACGTCAGGCAGGGCGACGCGTGTGAAGTCTCGCGAGAGTTCACGTCTCCAACCAATCCAACATGGCGCCGTAGAGACGTTGTTATTGTTCTGTCGCCTCTCCAAGCTCCTGCTCTACGACAAAAACTACACGGAAAAGCGACCGAGCGTGTTCATGCGGGCATGAGAGCAACATCTGGGGATAATGCTGAGATCCACCGGCTTCTTCCGAGGGATTGACTGCCCGTTTTACCCGGAATACAGCGAGGGTAAAGGAAGCAGAAATGGGTGTAACAGACCGTACTGCCACTTCAGGCACAGCCAGCAGAGACGGGCGTCCTACGGAGCCCCAGCAGATGCTAAAAAGCAAAGAGACCATCATTCCGCAAAGAAAGGTGCCGAGTTTTCTTTAATTGAATCCCGACTTGACTTGAATACTTTGTCTACGTTGTTACCGTCGGCGACGAGGACGTGTGTGTGTTAGTGGAGTGAAGAAACTGTCAACTGTTTAAAGTGCATTTCTGGGCCAACAAAACAATTCCTCCAGCATTTTACAAATTCTCCCCAATGGTTTCTGTAAACTGAGGTGTAACAAGGAAGTACAATATGTATTGAGCCCACACAAGGAAGTGTCAAAGTATCCGATGTATAGTATTTACTACCTATTACTAGCTCTATAGATTATGAACATCTTACGTTAGATAAACAACAAAAAAAAAGAAGGTACCAGATAATGTATACACCAACATAATGATAGTGTATTGAGACTCAGATTCAGCCTTGGACCATCTGAGCTTGTTATAGTTGCATTTTGTCATGTACTGTGTGTTTTTTTTAAGATTGAGTGTTTTAAAGTGTCACTCTGCCAATACCAATTTCCAAATTTTCCAAAAGCTAAAATCTGCATGTTGGCTGCACAGATCAATCACAGTGACAAAGAAACTGTTAACGGTCTTAAAAATGGCAACATTGGGGCAGACCAGACTGGTGCTTCCTTAGTTGAAAGCTCCCAAAAAAGCTAGTCAGTGAACCTTTTCATTATTTAAATGGTAAATCTCAAAATCCTTTTTTTCATGCATTCCTCCAGAACAAGGTTATGATCCCTTCAACCCAGAAGTCGTGAGACCCCAAGGGCAGGAGAATGGAGTGTCTGATGACTCTGGAGACCTCAGCGGGGCTCTGGATATGGTCAACAAGGCCATCGAGGAGGTCCGCAGCGAGGTGGAGAGGGAGAAGAGGAAGCTTTCTCGGATTGGGGATGAACCATACAATCCCAGCGCGAGTAAAAAAGTACCCACATCTAATGCTGTTAAAAGTAAAATTGGGGATGAATCATACAATCCCAGCGCGAGTAAAAAAGTATCTTCATCTAATGCTGTTAAAAGTAAAGTTGGGGATGAACCATACACTCCCGGCACGACTAAAAAAGTATCTTCATCTAATGCTCTTAAAAGTAAAACCTTACCTTCACACATGGGTTATGACCCTGGGAGTTATCAGATGACATCTGGAGTATATAATCCGACCCCTGGCTGCAGTAAGTATACCTTGGATTCAGACAATGACGGGAACAATAGTAACTCCATGGAATATGTTCCGACGTCAGTGAGGAAGTCTTTATCTCGGACACACAAGCATCAACTCCCCTCTCCTCCCACCAGTCCAAAGTACTCAAACAGCACATCCTCCTCTAAGTGTAAATACACATTGGACAATTTAAAACCATCTACAGATATGGAGTACGATCCGCTTTCCAACTACTCGTCAGGAATCGCAGTAAAAAGCAAGAAGGACAGAGGTGCACAAGCTGTTACGACGGACCGGAGAAAGACGCATAAACTATTAATGCGTGTCGACCCCAAAAAGTACACTTTCTCTGACTCTGATGGGGAGAGCTCTGGAACAGAGTATCGACCCGCCTTGCTTAGCAGTCTCCAGCAGAAAAAAGGCAACCGAGAATCACTTTTGAATGCTGTGGGGAATGAGAGAGAAGAGAGAACTGAAAGTAAACTAAATGCACTGACGCAGAGGAATCAAGAGGACTTTGCTGGAGACTCAGATGTTCAGGAAGAGATGCAAGAAGAGGACAGTTTAGAGAAAAAGAAGTTGGCTAGTCAAACTAGTCAAGAGAAAAGTGTCAAATTTGAGACTGTGCATAAACTTGGAAAGGTTGCTAACAAAACAACTGCCAGTAAGATTTGTAGCAGCAGCAGTAAAGACAAAGGGTCAATTAAGAACTCAAACAAGGACTATGCGAAGAAGGAAAACAAGAGTCATGGAAAAAGAGACGATAGGAAAATCTCAGTTCAGGGTAAGACGCCTGATAAAGTTCAGAGGGAGGGCAGAGACAAAACGAGTATAGATAAGATCAAAGCTGTGGAAAAAGTAAAAATGGACTCAAGTAAACAAGATAAAGATACAGAAAATGGGGCAAGGGAAAGCAAGAAACGCAAGATAATAGAGAAGGAAAAGGAACACAGCAAGTCTAAGGACCGCCAACACAAAAATGGTAAATTTGATAGCAGTAAAAGAGAAAAAGATGCAAAGAAAATTAATAAAAGCAGTTCAAGTAGTGGGAGCAGAAGTATGAACATTAAAGGGCATTCTGCAAACAGTAAGGACAAGGTGAAGCGAAACATAAGCTCACCAAATGGGAAAAGACGAGAGATTAAACGGCGAAATCTGAGTCTTAGCCATGCTGATCTATTTGGAGACGAGAGCCCAGAGGAGGTCGAACCAATGGTGGTGGATGATTATGATGACGACGACGAAGAAGAAGTGCTGGTGAGAAAGTCTGCTGACGCTTTAAAGAGAGGCCGCCTGAACAAGAGGAAAGCGTCAGAGCTGACTCCGTCTTCCTCTGACGACGAGGGCGTGGATGGCAGCGGGGCGGGCAACGACGAGGTTGACTACGCTGCAATCGACCTCTCCGGCTTCCAGGATGATCTGGACTTTGACTCGGATCCCATGGAGGAGTGTCTGCGGATCTTCAACGAATCCAAGGATGTGAAGACGGAAGACAAAGGAAGGCAAACGAAACAGGTATTTCTTTCTTTGGCACAGTGTTTTCTTGATCGTTAACCACACTTGTCTGTTTTTGTATTTGTCATATTTTGTCAAATGCTAGCTAAATATGCTATGTTGTGCCATTTTTAGCCTTCCAGGCCGTCAGAGGAGGAGAGAAGCACAGAGAGCACTTTAACCACTCTCTTTCCCGGTCAAAAGAAAAGAGTCTCCCATTTGGTTGCCAAAGGAAGTGTAAGTTTATCACCTCGACTTCACCTGCTCTTTCCCTGTCCTTCAACGCCGTCATGAGGCCCACAGAATATCCCTTTATCACAGGATACAGCAATCCATGACATCATTGTATAGAGTTTGTGTACAGAATAGTAATCGTTTCAAAGGAGTACAAACTTCACACGGGAATCCACAACATTTGATTGTTCAGTAGCTATTTTCGATTAGTATTATGACATGAATGAAGCAGTTTTGTTATTACCACTTGAAGTCAAACTGAATCAATCCATACAAACGTCGTTGTTGTTCTTCACATTGTATGTCTTTGTGTTGAAATCTCACTTCCTGTCTTTGCGAGCATGCACGTGGGAGTCAGAGGTAGCAGGAGCAGCACGGAAAAGACTCTTGTTCCAATAAGAACCTGCTGCGACCTTTTTGTTTTATTTAATCACATCTAGTGCTGGTGGTCATTTAGGAACCTGATGTTGGGGATTTCCACTGGCTCATGCTGTATTACTTAAATTACGTAATCGTCTGTTTCATAACCAATCAGCTGAGAGATTTTGCTGATTTTGATTTTTATTAGGATTCTTTCGATGACACGCATGGCCTTTCTAGACTTGCTGTCTCCTGCAGCTTCATTTACGGCCAGTTTATTTCTGTTTTTAGTTAGTTTTAGTTTTTGGGCCATTTGAGGTATTTTCACAGCTCAGGTTATAGATTGAAAACCAGTATTCTGTGTGTTCATAATTGATCATAAATTAACTGTTAATTTGTTGATAATTATTGCAAATATAACTGGCTTCACCCATTAAACTAAACGTAGGTCCATAAAACAGTAAATAATCCATTCCCAGAGTCATGTTCTACAGGAAGTAGCTTCTACCAGATGTACCATGACGCAACACTACAGTTTGGTACCTAACATGTAAATTTGCAGGTCCTTCCACCAAAACCACCCTGGGAGTCACATACTTCATTTCTAAAGAATGACTTGACTTAATCCGTGTCATTTCAGCATTGCATCTGTATTAAGAACAAAGTTGCCACTTCCTGATGTAATGTGCTTATGTTTTTAACCAGACTGACTCTCCGGCTGTGGCGCGACCGAACAAGCGACTCTCGGCTCAGGAGGTCTGCTACAAGCGCATGCAGATGGCTCAGCATCAAGCGGCTCAGATTTCTGCTTCAGTCAACGTTGTCTCACTGAGGTCCAGCCCCTTTTCTGGAGAGAAGAAGAGAATAGCCCACCGGTCCACCCCGCAGACGACATCCCCCAAAACAAGTGTGAAGTCCCAAACCATCGCTGGCATCTTGCCAAAGACGATGTCCACAGTCCTGCAGAGGAGGGTGGCACACACACCCACCATGAAGGTATCCACAGGGCACAGAATGTAACGCCGGTTGTTGTTCTAAATACTTGCTTTGTGTTGTTAAGTCTGAACATCCCTCTCTGCATGACCTTGAGAATTTACTGGCAGAGGTGGGCTGCCTCTCTAAAGAGAAATGTTTGCTTGAGCTGGAGGTGATTGACTCTCATTCTTTCTGTTTTGATCTTTTTCAGAGCAGTTCAATGAAGCGCCCCACCCTCCCCATTGAGTTTGGCGCCAAAGTTCCCAACAACGTCCGCCAGCGCTACCTCAACACTTTCATCGACGAATGTGTCAAGTTTTGCCCATCAAACGACATCGCCTTCCAGATGGTAAGCTTAAAACCCAGTTCACCCAGAGTTAGGTGGGTTTTTTTTAGGCAACTCGTAAAAAACGTCTCCATGAAATGCTTCTTTCTATCGAGAACGCTGCAGCCTCCAGTCACGCCCTGTCTTGAACGCAGGAGGACGTTCAGTTGAACAAGTTGTGGTTTTGACAGTGACGGACGTTTTACCGTTTCAGGCGCTTGACGAGGAGAAGCTGGTGTACGACCGCAGTAGCAGTAAGAACATCTACCTCAACGTAGCAGTCAACGCTCTGAAGAAGCTCCGGAGCAAGAGCACTTGTCCATCGCCTGCCACCAGTAAGCCCCCCTCCACCCTCGTGCAGTACAACACATAGTATTTGCTGTTAGTCGACAAGTATATGATGCTTTTGTTTACACACACAATTTAACGGGCTGCATTTCAGTGGTAACGTGTTTGTTTGCGTGTGTTCCTCTGCAGAGGACCCGGGGTTAGTCAACAAGAGGGCTCAGTCCCACGAAGAGGTTCTTGGAGGTCGTCACGCTGCTACAACCAGCTTCACCATCAACCGGATGGGTAAACAGCTGGAAGAGAAACTCGTTGGTGAGTTGTAGTTTTCTTTCTTCAAGATGAATCGTGTCTTCAGTTTTCTTTCTTTCAAAGTGTTTTATGTCATTTCCATTTTTTTTCTCGCTCTGTTTTTCTTCAGTGACCTGATAAAATCGAGATAGGAGAAACTGAAAGAACCTTTATTGTCGAGACAGTTAACAGTGGAACAAATAACCATGTGACGATCTCCAGGTTCTGTTTACAACCTAATGTCAGAGGACATTCACATTTTAATATAATTATTTATATTAAAAAAATACAGATAAAATAAGTCAATTGGTCAACTAAAAACTATTTTATCGATAATTATTATTCTATGGATAATAGAATAATGTGTTAATTGTAGCTGTATTGAAAATCTGGTTCAAACAGTACATCAACAGAGTAATAATAAATGAAATACATTATGAAAGGACTCATTAGTTTCAGCGCTACATTATCATATTTAAATGTAGACCACAACCTCCATTATGTTGTGTTGAAAGTTTCTTGTAACACGTGTGTGTCTACGTCTCAGTACTTTTTCTGTTTGCCACCACCACAGTTTCATGTGACTTCCTTCAGGTGTTCAGTGTGTTTAAACACATCCTTGTACAAAGACAACTGTGGTTTAACTCGCCGCTGCGTCTCGCTGTAGGCGCCACCCTGTACAGGAAGCTGCAGTCCTACTTGATGACGGAGGAGCAGCTCCAGGAGCACGGATACCCGAGAACAAACCCAGAGGCCCCCGGCAAAGCCGTCCTGTACAACCTCCCGGAGAAAAAGGCCATCACAGACCGTGAGCAGCTACTCCCCCATCTCTAATGAGCGATAATAAAGGTTAACGTATGCGATGTGGTTCATATTTGACTCTATGTAATGTGTTTCCAGCGTTAAACAAGATATGCTGTCGATGTGGAGCCGAGTATAAGATCAATATCAACGGCAACTGTATACGGAAAGAGGAATGTTGCTTTCACTGGGGACGATTGCGCAGAAATAAAGGTACGGTCGTTTAGCATTTATACTGCCATATTTAACTCTCTACCTCTTTTCCGCCATGTTTATTGACCTCAATCTGTCCGCCTCGTTCGTTCCTGTTTTCTCGGTCAGGCGCTGGAGGCTGGGAGACCAACTACAGCTGCTGTGCTGCATCTGTCGGGGCTCCAGGTTGCCAAGTTTGCAAGGTATTGTTAAGAAGCCAAATATAATGTATGGGCTGTCACGAGATGTGAATTCACCTTTCGTTTAGTTTTTCCCCTTCAAGGTTACATGTTTTTCACTGTGATACGTTTTCTGCATTTTCTGCAAGTTTAAATTAGTTCGAAACAGCCCCAGATTTAATACATTTCAAATTCCCACAGCAACATGTTCAGGACGGCCGTAAAGAGGCGTTCGATGGCTTCGTCACGACGTTCAGTAAAGCTCTACCACCAGATGGCAACGGAGGGGTGTTTGCTTTGGACTGCGAGATGGTGAGGTTTTCACCTGCTAAAGGCACTATTATGTGATATAATAATGTATTTATTATAGGCCCGTGTAATACGAATGAGACTGTGAAGACACTCGGCGCTCAATCTTTTGTTACAGCAGAGTTACAGACTAAAATTAAGACACCAAAAAAATAGTTTGTCACTTTTTGTCACAACTTTTTTTGTTATATTCTGTATTTGCAGTCACGTGATCTTGTTTTTCTCTCTGAAACAGTGTTACACAAAGCAGGGCCTGGAGCTCACCAGGGTGACGGTCATCGACTCCGAGTTGAAAGTCATCTACGACACATTTGTCAAACCTCAGAGCAAAGTGGTCGATTACAACACGCGGTGAGTTTGTCTCCCTCACTCTCTGCTGCACGGGGTCGGGTCCGCTGTTGAACTTAACCGGTAATGAACGTAGTTGTGAGCTGCACCGCTGTCTGAAATGTGTCTCGGTGTTTAAACGCAGTATAATCTGTATATCTCGGCAGGTTTTCCGGCGTGACGGAGGAGGACTTGGAGAGCGCCACCATCACCCTGAGAGACGTTCAGGCCGTGCTGCTGAGTATGTTCAGGGCTGAATCCATCCTCATAGGACACAGTCTGGAGAGCGATCTGCTCGCTCTGAAGGTACCGTGGCTGCAAGATTTTGTATTTATATGATTCATTCATTCATTCAAAGTGCAAAATATATACTGCAGGTATAAGCACAAGTAATTGCAATAGTAGGAAAATGAACACAGAACATACTATCTGGAGGTATAATATGAAGTCAGGTGTGTATATATACAGTATGGACAGTAGTATGTATGTGTATGTGAGGGCATATACAGTGTAGTACATTTATATGTGTCTATAAAATGTATTCTATTTAATATTGTTTATTTATCCTTTTTTACACTTATGTGCTGGCCCAAAAATTATTTCCCAGATGAAAGATTTACTCAAATTATACAATTTCATCATACATGATGAACATGATGGAGTTAACTGACCTCAACGGTGCAGTTTTAAAACTAAAGTTTTGATAGTTGCCTTTCGCTCCATCTCCTTAACGAGTGTGGTTTGAATACCTGTTTAGTAACTAAACTAAAAAAAGGCTAAATATATACCTTATTGTCGTGTCAAAGCGTATCAAAATGTCTCGGCGTTACCTAATTCTTCATTAAATCATCCAAAAATAATTCACAGCTTTAACAAATACTCATTCAGTAACTTTTTGGGAGGAACTTTTTTCTCGCGGAGGAGCATGAGGCAACGAGAAGATTCTTGTTTTTAAAGGACGATGTTTCGAGGCGGTGATGCTGTATTTCTGCCTCGGGAGTCCGGGCCGAAATACAAGAAAACCTCTTGATGTAACCTTCTCCCTCTGGCCTCCAGCTAATCCACAGTACGGTCGTCGACACGTCCATCGTGTTCCCTCACCGCCTCGGCTTGCCCTACAAACGAGCCTTGAGGAACCTGATGTCCGAGCACCTCAAACGCATCATCCAGGACAACGGTGGGGAAATCACACGGCGCAACAGCAGTGTCTTTGTTGCTGTTTAGATGTGTTTACGTAAAATGTTTACTTCATAATACGTCATCAATGCTGGTCTGACTAATGAGGCCCGGAGACGGTGACCAATGTGGATCGAAATATTTCACGAATTATACAAAATTTGGAAGGTTTCACAGATGTAAACTGGGAAATCTTAACATTTCTCAGTAGAAACGTTGTTGGGATTTTTGTGGATAAAAGTCTTAGAGCATTTCCGCCACATTACTACACACATCATGCATAATCCCCTGTCACAGAAACACAGTTACACAAACAGGCCCCCCCCCGAGCGGCATAATCACATAATCTTCATTTGTGATCAACTCGTGTCAAATTGCATGCAAACAACAACAGATTAACTGATCAGTCAACATCAGTAAATCTTTATTTATTGAATCATTGCTCAAAGATTCAGACCTGCCCAGTTAGAGTTAGCTAGAGTAGTTTGTAACTTTCACTAAGGGATCAATCAAATCTTTATTAATCTATAATATTACATCATCAATGTATTTGTTGATTTCTACTTTGTTTTAACAATCTGCAAAGTAACTAAAAACAAACACCTTTAAATAAATGTACAGTAAAAAGTACAATATTTATATCTAAAATGTAGTGGAGAAAAAGTATTAAGTAGCAGGAAAAAGGAAACACTTCAAACTTATACATCAGTACAGTTCTTGCATGTACTTTGTATGTTTCGACCAATGCCTGTATCTTGTAAATGTGTCTTCGATCAGCTGGCAAAACGTTTGCAGTGACTTCCACTGAAGTTTGATTGCGCTGCCTCCTTTTCACCAGCAGATGTCACTCATGAGTCGACGGTGTTAAAACACAGTTTTCGTCCAATTTGCTGAAACGGCTCAAAGTTTTAGAAAGTCTTGTTTCTCCGTCACTACTCGTGATGTGTTCCTGAGATATTACGGTCGGTTTAGATTAATAAAAACCTTTTTTAGAGTCAAAGATTCCTGAAGAAAAAGCAGCAGCAGCAGCAATCTGGTTGCACAGCTGGAGTTAAAAAAAAAAGAAGAAATCTTTAACCTCAGCATCAACTAAATCTTTTTTTTCTTCATGTTTCTTCCAGATTACTAGAAGTGACCTTTTATCTGTATTCATCTAATGGACACTGGACTTGCTTCTACATGTTCTCACGTACACAAGTACTAATCATCTTCCTGTGTTTCCAGTGGACGGCCACGACTCGAGTGAAGACGCGTCGGCCTGCTTGGAGCTGATGTTCTGGAAGATCCGGGAGGATGCGAAGGTCAAAAGATGACCTCTGACCCCTCTGCTCCACTTTCCTCGGTCTTGACTTCCTGTCTTCGTGTTGGTGCCAGTGGGACGGACGTTCAGGAGGAACTGTCCCTGTTACGGTCAGAGTGTCGGCGGCAGGGAGAGGGGGGCGGGGCTTGTTTGCTACTTCCTGTACCGAACAGGAGAACTGCCAGTCCCTTCAAAGCAATAGGAGCCCAAATAAACAGTTTTCATTTGCTGGTTGGTATTTCAGTTTGTAAATAATGTTAGGTCAAATGTACATCTGTTTATTTTTGAGCAGTGTTTCTTTTTAAAGCCTCAAACAATTTATGAATAACCCTTTCTATAGAAGAACCGGGGCGTTGTCCGCTAAACGATGGTGATTAATATCATACCGGGTTGTGTCTTCAGCCTAATTTGCACTATAGAGATGCTCGTGTTGTGCAGGGCCCGAGTCTGGGTACCTCATCTATGCTCTAAAAAGCATTCACTTCTAATGAATAACATGTCACCTGCTCTTAGTTTCACTTAAGTGCATTGATGTCTTAGTCTCTCGAACATTGCTCTGTAAAGGCACTTGTGTTTTTTACATCGCACCTCGTTCTCTCGTCACCGACGTTCTGTCTGTCGAGTACATTTTTGGTTGGTTGGCTCTCAAACCGGACTAATCCTATAATACTTGATCATATATTAGACACTCTGCAGAAATGTAAAGCCTCTGCTTGCTACCTAGTTGGTATCGTTGATGGAATATATCACTGTATTTTATAGCTCAGACAAAATAGTGATACAATACCCACCAATGTCTCTGTGTCATGTGCACTGCATGCAATGAAACCACAGGAGTGTTGTGATAGCAGGTATGGTAGAAAAGACACAGTTAAGTTGTTGAATTAGTCCTGGGTTATTAATTACAGACCATTATCATTAAGTGAGTACCGACTAATCTCTGCAGTTCTATGTTGAAAATGACTGAAAAAAACTTGAGTGCTGTACATACTCCATGTTTCCTTTTGTATTTGTCCATTTTTGGTTGTTTATCTTTTTCTATTAAAAGATATTAGTTCAAAGAAGATGTCGCCCTGTCTTTACGCCGCAGAAGTAAACAGACTTATTTAAGTACTGTAGAAGTTTAAGGTATCTGTACTTCACTCAAATATTTCCAATTTTATGCTGCTGCACTACATTATCGTTACTGGTTGCTCTGCTCAGTAAGATTTTACACAAACAATATTTGATCAGTGTATCGGTTACAAATAAAACTACTCAAAAGTATGTGGACTTTGAAGATGGTTCAACTTAACCTGAGTTACTCGGCTGCCTTTAACAATGTGAGTTAACAGAACTCAAAGTAGCTCAAAGTTGTCTTATGAGTTCTTTAAAGGTAACAGTCCTCTATTCTGCTGATCATTTTACATCCAATAATGTAATGAAGTAATCCAAACCTTTTAAAATGAACAGAACTTACCTTTACTTTTGATATTAAAGAACATTTTGGTCATGATACTTTCATTTTAGCACTTTTTAGAGTATTTTTACACAGTTGTATTGCTACTTTTTGCTCCAGTAAAATATCGGAAGACTTCCTCCACCTGCTGCACAAATAGTTTTTGACAGTGTGACAGCTTTTTCTCAGTACAGTGCCGGGCCTCTCGCCGTCTATATGTCCCTTTTTAACAGCAGGTGCAGCGGCTGTAATTCTCCTTTCTTCAGCAGATGTGTAAATTGAGAAAAAATAGGAGAGAAATGCTAAACTGAGAGGCCCATCCTTTCTTCGGTGTGTTTGCCTGCTAAGCTCCTCCCGTCACATGTCAGTATGCATTTCCCCAGGCCGGGCCACGGACCCCAGGTATTAAAAGAGCCAGTTAGCTGGGATCAATACCTACACAATGTTCCAGTGACAGGGAGGGGGGCTTCCTAGTGTTTATTGAGTGTTGCCGGAGATTTTGAACATGTGGAGCAAAGCAGCTTAGAGGGGTCGTCTTCATTATCAAATTCGATCAGTGCCTCTCTTTCTCCCTCCCCGGTGATCACCTTTGACTAGCGAGGGTCATGAGGGAGGAGGGGGAGGGGGGAGGGAGCTCGCAGGCCGGGCTCCCAAACTGACCCCATGCTGAGAGATGGAGAGCTGCATTATCTTGGCGAGAGTCAGAGCAAATAAACACTTTACTGCCCGCAGACGGGAACAATCAGCCGATTAACTGATTTGATCTACAGAACCACCTTGTTAAGAGATTAATCAGGAAATAGGGGTTCAGAATAATCATTCGTTGCAGCGCGAGGGATCTAGGACTTCAGATAATAATCTTTATTTTATTTTCAAACTATTTTATGAATCTTTTTTTCAGAAAATAGGAAAGGGAGCCATGTAACCCAGAAAAGTGATAACATTCAAAATGCTAAACGTGTGCATGAATTCGGGCATTTCATGCCATTGAATGTCTGTATTTGTGCGACTATTTTTCATGTTTATAGTGTCCATACTTCCCTGAACTCACCCAGCTTCCATGCAACTTTCTTTCTCTTCAGTTTGGATGAAGTGTAAAGTCTTTGTTGACACAGTCTGTATCATCACCGGGTCTTAAAGCTGCTGCTGAAAGGACGACGGCTTCAACGGGTCAGAGTCTCTCTGCTGGTCTGAGGTCACCCCTTGGACCCCCGTCCGGCCCCCGTTTGGTGGCCTTGACCCTCGTCCTTAATAAATAGCTCTCTCGCCCAATCAAGAGTCTGATCTACACGCCGTCCCTCGTATCGATCTGCTGCTCAGGCGGCACTCGCAGACGCCACAGAGGAGAGCAGAAAGAGCTAATGGGAATGGAACAGGTCACATGGTCTCATGAAGGAGGCGGTGTGTGTGTGTCTGTGTGTGTGTGTGTATGTGTGGTGTGTGCATGCATCATGCATGCGTGTGTGTGCGTGTGGGTGTTTGTGTTTGAGTTTGAGTTTGAGATTGAGAGTTCCTTGTGTGTCCTCGGTGTGTGTCCTCGGTGTGTGTCCTCGGTGTGTGTCCTCGGTGTGTTTGCAGCCGGGTCAGTGTCACTCTAAGCCCCGAGTGTGTCATAGCCGGTGTCAGGCCTCACAGCTTGATCCCGGGGCTTAAGAGGACCGATTGACCCGCCGCCCGCTCGCCTCGTCTCCCTCAGGTCAAAGGCCAGCCGGCCCCATCGATTCCCCGCGAGGAAGAAGCCTCCATCTCGCCCCTCGCCGGCCCACATGCTCCCGCTCCATCGCGGCGGCCCCCGAAAGGCCCCTCAATTGTGTCCCGCATGCCGATCGATCCCGTCGGAGGGAAGGGGTGGGGGGGGGGCTTCCTTTGAGATAACTGACAACTACAAAGGTCCCCTCCTGACAGGCTCTTGTCAATACAAATTTCCACTATTGATAAGTAATTAAAGAACGCTTGAACATAAGGGGAGGACTGCTCTCTGAAACATCTGTTAAACAGGAGACATTAACAAAAAGCTCAAGTGACCAAAAAGAAGAAGAAAGGAAGAACATGAACTGCCCCCTCCGTCCTCCTTTACTTCCACCGCCTCACTCATTTCATTAATACATTTAAATTAAAATGTGGGTGTATTAAGTCTGAGTTTCTGAGTTCCAAATACTGCTTTTATGGAAATAATATGTAAATTAGGCGTCAAATGTGTTTCTTCTTGTAAATTAAAAGCATAAAATCACATTGTTTTGCTTAAATTGTTGACTCTCCCATCCGAATTGTTATCACTTCATACAGCTGTATTAGCTACTTATTTATTGTTGTATTCACAATGTGAAAAGTGGATAAAGATAGGCAAGGGAAGGAGAAAAGCTGAAATTATTAGTATTATTAGTCTATGGACAGAAAAATGAAGGAGCAAAATCCTTAAGAATTTTGATCAGATTTGTTCCACGGATCATTTGTTTGAAAAGTAATCAGCGGTTTGGGTCAAAAATGGAAATATAATGTTCCTGTTTCCAAAAGAACAACATTTTCTGTTGTTTTTAGTCTTCTCTAATAATTACCTACTTAATGATAGTACAATATATTTTAGGTTTTGGACTGTTTGGCTTTATGAATCTGGAATGAGCCAAAATTATTTGATTAAACATGAATGAAAATAATCATTAGTTGCAGCCATGATTGAGTCAATTTTTGTGTTTTGCTTATTCAATTTAAGGTAATGGATCTTTTTTTTTAAGCTTTTCTATCCAACCAAATGATTTACATCAACACTTTTGGTTCATTCTTTTGATAAATGACTGTTTTTAAAATGTTTAAAAATAAGGTTGCTCTTAATGGTTGATAAATAAATCTGTTATAATCCAGGTTGTTGTTGGTAGCTGTGATTTAGATGATTTATTAACCATCGTTAATGAAGGTATATCGCCTGGTATCGGCTTTGCAATGAATTCAGCCAGTGTACAGGAACATATACTTTAATAACTTCATGTTATTTGCCATCAGGTGGGATGAAGACGGGATGTTGTGACAGTTACTCACTATTCACGTCGTCATTTTCTTACTGTAATTCCATCTCGCTGTGTGACAACAGTTATTAAACCTGCACGGGTTCCCACCTGCTCAGCAGTGAGACTGTCAGTGATGTGACTTAGCCTTTTGTCTTTTATTCACTGTAATCCATGCATGTGTAAGTGGATCCTCTAAGAGCTGGATAACTCCCTTTAAGCGGGTTTTAAACACTACAGGAGGGACTCGCATCCAGTAACTTCTCATTTACCTCTGCACCGAAGTCTTTCATGCAAAACACTCCCGTCCTGGTGATTTCGACCTGCAGCACCGAGGCCTGTTACACAACCGCTGATTGCCTTCAAGGAATATGACAGTAGTGTTGTTTAGAGCTCGCCGAGTGAGTCAGTCAGCACGTTCTGGATGACAAGAGACCATTTAGACTGAACCCTGGTTGTCTTGATGGGTAGGAGGTGAAGCCCTGCCTGGCCCATAGAAAGGGGAAATGATCCAGAGAGGGGGGGGGGGGGGGGGGCGTTGAGTGAGTCAGTGGTGGCAGCTCTGGGATGGGGAGGGTCACACACAACCACACTCTTTGTGTGCCTCTAATCCCCCCAGCCAACACAGCTTTGGCCAGGTTTCATCATGAAAGTGCCATGAAATAACTACTTTTTTTTCTCTCCTCGCAGTAAATCTCCCCTAATCCTGTGGGCTGCGGAGACAAAGACCTCTGGGACCTAATCCTGGAGCTTTTAGTGGGGCTGAGGGGCTGGCCGACAGAGCCTCTTCTAAATGACTTATTTCTATCGGACACTAATATGGCTTGACAGCCAAGAACGGCAAAAGGAGGAGGAAGAAAAAAAAAAAACGTGAAGAAAAGAGCACAAACATTTTCACATATTTTAGAAGTCTGCGCAGTTTGAGAGGAAGAAGTGAACCAGGAAGATCTGTGTACAAGTACACGACTTTCAAGACATTGCACACACCTGTGATTATTAGTACACAAATGTTCCATGTCTTAATCGGATGGAGGAATGTACAATTATTTACGTTGTTAGATGAGAATGTGAAGTGAAATCCAACCTGCACTGATTGTATGCAACAAGTTGCAAAATAGGAGTTTTAGAGATTTGATTTCCTAAATAACTAAAACAATTCTTTAATACAATTATATTTTAAATAAACTTTAAGAAAATGTCATTTCAAACTAATAATTACACTCCTGTCTCCTACATTTGTCAGATTTAAAAATGCTTTTTTACTGTCTAATCCAACTGAAGGATTTACATATAGACATGATGTATGTTGTTGGAGTGATGGAAAATTAGTTATTAGGGATTGGAAGAAGTATTACGATATTTTCCTTTTGTAAAAGTTGCAATAGAAATACTCATATATAGTTGTAGAAGTTTAATATAAATGTAATTTGTGTGTGAGAGTGATGTGATTTCTTTGACAAGGCACTATGCA
This sequence comes from Clinocottus analis, assembly GCF_023055335.1. NCBI lineage: Eukaryota > Metazoa > Chordata > Actinopteri > Perciformes > Cottidae > Clinocottus > Clinocottus analis. The sequence continues at coordinate 7,600,749 of NW_027175965.1, forward strand.
TCACATTATTACCAATGAATTGATGTGTCAACAGTATTTCAGTATTTTAATAAGCAAAACAATCTCAGACCAGATCCATTTGCTGTTCTGCAGCTTTGACTCATATCACATGATCTTCCTCAGCAGATGGAGATTGCAGTTGTCATTGCAGATGTTCACATTTCCATGTTTTTTGTGAGCATTTGGAGGTCCATGTTGGCTCATCTCAACTTGTAAACCGACAAAGACGACAAGTCCTCCATTCACAGCTCCAGTGCAGCTGCAGCACCAAATGGATCGGCAACTTTTACCTGCTCGGCAATGCAATTTCAAACAATACATCATAGTTTTTAAGCTTTATAAGATCAATTTGGAATATTATAAAGTAGGAAAAGGTATAATTGTTGACAAACCCTGCGCAAAAATCTAAAAAAGTGAATGCCAGTATAGCATACAACTACATTATACTATGAGTAAATAAACTATGAGTATCTAAACTAACAAAAATAATAGGTAACTTTAGATAATTTATGAAGATAATTGTAGTAGAAGTGACATGAGATAGAAGACTTGACTTTAAAACTGTAACTAAACTAAGTAATTACAAGTTACCGCTTTCTGAAATGCAGAAGTGAAGCTGATGAAAGTGTTTATGACAAATTGCCCCTTAGACTTCATGTTGTTTTCGAAGTTTGTTCCTGTTTTCTGTTCCTGGGAAGACTTCTAATTTAGCTGAGCTAGATTTTTAAAGAAATAGTTCTCATTGAGCAGGTTCAGATTAACTTCACATGGTGACAGTTTATGGGCAAAATATGGTGCCTGTTAGCAAAACAAACCCATAGAGAGAGAGAGAGAAAAAACTAAACCTCTCCGAGGGGAGACTGTCAAAGCCTTACGATGTGGGAGAAAGAGGGCTGAGGGGGAGAGCACAATCAAACGCTGTTATTTTAATCTGTCCTGCCTCGGAGATTAGCCGACCGCATTGTTTTAATTGTTTTAACTGGAGGGAATGAAACGCTCGCTTATAGGGGGATCCCTGGCATAAATCTCTCAAGTTCAATAGTTTCAAAAACTTGAGCTCCTTGCAACCCCCCTCTCTTCCCTCATCCCACCTAATCCCGGCTAATACCTTTCTTTCTATTGGCTAATGGCTGAGGGGAGCCTGGGTAAATGCTTCTTAAATTGTCGTGGGTGAGAATGGTTTCGGAGAATTAGATTGCTGCCGCGACAAAGAGCGCTGGTGTGCGAGGATTTAAGGGCCAAACTGGACTAGGAAATACTGGACTACACCGCTCAACACGTCCAGACTTCTGCGCGTAAGAGCGCACCTGGATTCCCCCGCGCGCTGGATCTCAGGTAAACTGCCGAGGACCCTGAACAACAACAACAACAACAACAACAACAACAACAAGGTTTTAATGACGTTTTCTTCATTTTCTTCTCTGAATGAAGGAACATTTATTTTCTGAGTCGTTGTATGATGACAATGAATCAGTTGTTTGAGTTCCAAATGCTGCTTTAATGGAAATAAGATGTAACATAGGTGTCACGTGTGTTTCTTCTTGTAGATTACAAGCCGTCTAACAGAATCACTGTTTTACTTCAAATGTTGCCTCTACCAACCGAATTACCATTTCATCAGCTGTATTAGGTAACCTATAAAATACCGTGTTCACAATGTGAAAAGTGAATAAAAATATGCAAATGAAGGAGGAAATGAGTCGCGTAGCCTAATAATGATAATCATTTAAGAAGTATTGAGGTATAATGTTAGCCATCGTTGTAATAATGATGTTCTGTCGGAGATATGTCGATAACAATTTATCAAATGAACAGATAACATATTTATTTACTTATTCTACAGTAATTGCTCCCTCAATCAATTGAACCTTTGGCATGGCAACTTTATTTATGGAGCATATTTCAGCAACAAGGCAATTCAAGTTGAATCTACTTTGGCTCAGATTTGAGAGTCCTCGGGTTCGCTGTCTATACACAAAATACTCAATTAAGCGAATTAAATACGTTTTTTTTTTCTGCTTCCTTAGATTCAACATGAACTCCTTGAATTTCTGCGGGACGTCAGGCGGTGGTGGCGCGTATCCCCTCCACGGTGTTCACTCCATGCTGTTTGACCTGCACCACCAGATGGCGGAGCAGTACCACGTGTACTCTCCAGCCAGCCCCGCCGTGCACACCCTCTCTGTGGCGGAGAGACTGGCAGGTGGGTCACCCTGGTCCTCTTATTCATCACGTGACTGAGAAACGTGACTTTTGGACTCCAGGACTATGTTGCTATTTCACTTATTCATTCACAATGATTAGAAAAGTCTAAAATCAGGTCAATCATTGGCTCCTTATTGCAGAAAATGTAACTTCTGACTCCTTCTGTCCTCACAGAGCTCATTCTGGAGGCTCGGTATGGAAACCAGCAGAAGCAGCGCCGCAGCCGGACGGCGTTCACCGTGACGCAGCTGCAGGCGCTGGAGAAAGCCTTCCAGCAGACTCAGTACCCGGATGTCGGGATGAGAGAGAGGCTGGCGGTCTGCATCAACCTGCCAGAGGCTCGCATTCAGGTGAGAGCCCAACACACGGCTGTAAACCTGCTGAAACAACACTGTGTGTAGTTGTTTATGCAAAGCTGCATGTTGCATTTAACTTTAAAATATATATATTGGCATGTAACTTCAATGAGAAAGAAAATCGACAATATGATTCTTGTCAACACGAATACTTATTCAGTACAAACACTATATTTGTACATATCTATGTGTTTATTGCAGTATATCTATCTATCTATCTATCTATCTATCTATCTATCTATCTATCTATCTATCTATCTATCTATCTATCTATCTATCTATCTATCTATCTATCTATCTATGTGATAACAACAAATTTGCCCTTTTCTTTTTCAATTCCTCACATGGAAAAAAAAAAGATTACTACCAAAGGCTTTCAAAAAAAAGTATTTACTTCATTGTCTTTACTTTGATCATATCAGGATTGCCTCTGAATGTCGACCCACGTTCCCATAGGCCTACCTTTGATGTTTATTAATCTCTCATCCAGGTTTGGTTCAAAAACAGGAGGGCAAAGTTCCGTAAAGGTCAGCGGTGCTCGCCCCTCTCCAGAGACCACAGTCTGGAGGAGGCACCACATCGCAGCCAGGTGGGACCGGAGGAAGCCAGGACCGAAGACAAAAAGGACGTTGCCGTATCACACGTTGACAGAAACATCCGTCCTCGTCTGTGTCCTCCTCCTCATGTGGATAAAACGAGGGATGTTTGCGCCCCTCGCGCTCCTTCAGACTCCAATGTTTCCCGGTGCCCCCTCAGACTTCACTCTCCTCCACTTTTCCCGTTCATGACAGGGGAGCGCTACAGCCACCCGCCTCACCAGCCAGTTGTAGGAGTGCTGTCCAACGAGCTCGCCCTTCCCCCTGTGTTTTGGCCCATCATACGGCAGCACAGTTCCACGCTGGAGGCGCATCCATCGTCACTTACTAAAAACTGTAGCCTCTCCCTTCAAACTGCTTGTTCCAGTAAAGCTGTGCCACGCCCTCACCTGAGGCTGCAACTGTAGTCCTGTTCTCAAACAGCCTGAGATCTCTGCTCGTGGACCCAGGTACACCTGGAGCAACCCTGTGTGGGAAAAGACAAGAAGGAGAAGCACTTACTGCCTTGTTCCTGTAAACCTGACTACAGACAGAACATGAATTTATAGATAAAGCTTTATTGAATGTCTGCACAGTCATATACATCCAGGTCTAATCTGGGTCTGCTTTAATTACTATTATCTACAGGTTGCTTTAAATTAGCCAGTGAGTTTGCTTGAATGACATTGTGGTTTAATCCACCACAAGCAGTGTAAACACTATTTAAAGATATCATTGTCTCCTTCAATATTATTTCGCTGGTTATACTGCCAAGTAGGTACACAGTAATAATGATGGTAAAACCATTTCAGAGAAGTTCCTAAGTTGTAAGTAGCCACTGAAACTGTAAAATAAAATCAGTTGTACCTGAATGTTCTTTTTTGTTGTTATGGTCAATTACTTGTTGATGATTACATTCAATAATTTATCAACAGCGAAATTAAGATGACTTGATCATAACATGTTATAATTTGTAGTCTGTTTTTTAACCTTGATTTTGATTTATTAGGTAGACATCAGGACATAATAGAATAATGCATCACAATTCCCCATAACCCAAGTAAACATATTCAAATGACTTGTTTTCTCTTCCTAACGGTCACATTTTAAACTAATACTCTAATTCCACTACAAATTCAGAGGGAAATATTATACTTTTTACTCCACTACATTTATTTCAGGATTTTAGTTACTTCACACATTCAGCTGAATAATACAAAATATATATATCAAAATATAATCAACAAATTAATTATGATTTAGTATCATGGACTGAGAAACACTGTTTTGATGCCCAAGGGAAGTTCACAAGCCACTCAGGAGTGTATAGAATAGTTTAAACTTAGCCACGCCTTTCAATATTGAATGTAATACATACATTGTTTTATAATTCGCTAATATAATAAACATCATTCTGATATGGCCATTCTCCATAATTACTACATTTTTGGTACTTGAAACCAATAGTACTTTAACTTAAGTAAAAGTTTAAATGGATTACTTTTACTTGAGTATTACTACACTTGGGTATTACTTTTAGTAGTACAACATTTGAGTACTCTTTTCATCTCTGTTGACTCAAAATATTGACTGTCAAAAATCATGTTTGAGAGTATCATATTAAGGACAATAGCCCCCTGAGTTGTTTTCAATTACCAAACTGTAAACATATAACTGTGTTGCACGTTTACCAGGTTGTTGTTTAAATGTCTTCACACTAACTTATATTCAGTCTATCTCAGTTCTATTAATAGCGTAAATGTCAACTAAATCGACCAGTTTGGTGCAATTCCCTAATTAGCAACGCATGCCTGATGTTTTTTTCTTTATTCCTCAAACCAGTTGCGCAAGTTTTCCAGCGTATCACAATGTGAGCCGGCGTGACGCGGTACCTGCCCGGGTATCGGCGGCGGAGAGAGGCTTAAAGAGACAACAGCAAAATCATAGCAACTTGAGGGCAAGAGAAACGCAATGAGAAAGATAACCACAAACGAAGAACCATGACTTCGACTGCGTTTCGATAGCTGACATTTAAAGGTAACACGCTTTCCTCTGGCGATAGAAATGTTTCCGTAACTGTTGTTTTTCAGACACTGTCCCGCCGGACGTTCACGGTAATCGCTCGCGTGCTAGCGTTAGCTCGCTAAATAGCTAGCTAGTGAGCTAAACGGTAAGGGATCCCAGGCAGCCTTTGCTATGTCGTTGGTTGTTCAGGATTTAGGAGTTGCCCAGCAATGGTCAGGTTGTGGCTGTAGCTAGAATTTAAACTCCTAAAACGATACTTTTAAGTGACACAACGACCACTTCCATCACATCGGTGACATTAAGTAGCTAATCACAACGTCGCTTGGGACGTTATTTCCAGGTTATTAAGCATTTACTAACTAACCAGGTTATGTTGCACAGGGGATGACGATCAATGAATCGTTTATGTTCTGTCCAGGTTACCGGTTGGTTATATAGCGTGTGTCCTTCTGGCACAGTGTTGTGAACAGATTATCTGACGTTACATCGTGTCTTTCATCGGGCGTCGGGCCAAGAGGAACGGTGTTTTTGGTCGGCGCTAGCTAGGTTAGCTGATAACTGCTATGTGGCATTTACATTTAGCGTTAGCGTAAGCGTTAAGATTCACTTATAACGTTACTCTATATCGATTTACCTAGTTAGTGGTGTTATAGCCTCATCTAGAAAACAGCAGGCCAGGCTTAAACTGGCCGCGGTTGAAGATATGAAGCCAACTTGAGCTCGCTAACTAACGCCAAGATAGCTTAAGAGTATCTGGCCTTGTCCGCCGAACCAGACGGCTAACTAACGTCAGTAACGTTCACTCTGGGCTTTCTGACGCTGGTCGACGCGGTTTGCCTGTAATGGTGATTTTGTTATTGTCTTTTTGTAAAACAAACGTCGTGCAATCCAAGGGAGGACCTGGGTACTTTGAGCCAACCGTTCTCGTTAGCGTTAAATAACCACTGATTACTAAGCCAGTTAACTGTGTTAGCCATTAGCCCGCATTAATGCGAGTTCGAAAAGACAGATATATCTTTTACCTCAGGAAAAGAACAGTTGTCAATCTTGTCCAGGTGGCAGTGTTCATTGGCGATTTGTCGAGTTTTTTCTGTTGGTAGTATTCACACGAATGAGGATTTAAAATAGTCTTGTCGTGTTATTTCTTGCTAACTTAATTGAATAGACGACAACATTAACTGTCGTTAGGTTTCGGTGAGGTATCGTTGAGTTTTTTTGTCAATGTATTGCATGTACCTCTTCCCTTAAACATTGGACTATATGACTACTCAGTTTTTTTCAAACAACTTGGTAGCTTAAGTTATATAAAACAGTTGACATGAAAAACAATACACAACTTCCTCAAATGACAGTCTAGACATGTGGGCCAAGATGGCCCAAAAGTTGCCCTAGGCAGTAACTTATTTAGATCTTTTCTGTATTCTTGGGACTTCTCTGTCCTTTCTTTATATGCAGCATTATCATATGTGTTTTTTTTTAAAGAGTGGGCAATGAAGTGCTTGTTATAGTGCACATTACCATTTCAGTAGTTGTTGTGATCATTTTACTTTGCTCTTACCCACTTTGTTTATTGTGCTTCCAAATCTTGTGGCCATGCAGGCTAGTTTCTTCTCATTTCCCACAGTAAGTATCGCCATGCAGCATGCCAGAAGGAAGACGGTGTAATGATTGATTGCATACCTGGCTTACAAATGTGTTCCTTTTCTTGGGCGTGCTAAATGCATTAATGAAAGAGTACAGACACTCAACATTTTCATTAGATTGTCATTGTTTATTAAATCTCAGACTATAGCTTGTTTCATTTTAATATAACCATGTCTTCCTCAAAACACTATCCCTCCAATTGTTTGTGCAATACACTTTCTGTACAACAGATTACTATTATTAATATTTTATATTCAATAATGCTCGCTTATCAGCATACTTTTGTCTAATAATACTGTAGTTTACCCCTTTTGATGGCTAGTTCTTAGACTGCCAGTTACAGCTGAACTAGCTGTACTATAGGCCATATCCACATCGCCCAATATTATGCTTCCAATGATGCAAATGTTATGATGAGACAAAACATTACAGCAGTCATTGATCCGTTTAAGTGCCTTTCCATAGGAAAGAGTAGCTGCCAATTACGAGTGCCTGCATTACCTGCTCTCTGGACGGAGTCGTCCGCATGTGATTGTTGGCAAAAAGCAGCACAGAGATGGTCTAGGTATATCACCAATGAAAACGGAAATGATGGTTGTGATTAACGTTTGTTTCTCGAACGGTGTATGTTAAAGTGTAGGGCATAGTCTTGTAGCTTGTCTTAAAAAATCCTAAAAACTTAGCTCATTAGTGTTTCGACAACATTAGATACATGAGCCATGGGTAAAACATCTTTGTGATATACAACTTTTCTGGAGGCTCTTTTTTTGTGTTTTTTTTAAAAGAATAGTTTAATTGTAAAAAGATTTTTTTTCTCTCATGCCTGAGGTCCACTTTGGAATATTTCCGCTCACATTGATTGCTTTATTCAATTTGCCTTGCGCAGGTCTGGAGCAAGATCTCATTTCAGCTGTAGTGAGGAACAGTCCCAGTAGACATAATTTGATCTTCAAGTAAAAGGTTAAAGTTTTATTCTGAAAATGTTAATATCTTCATCAATCATTACCATGAAGTGTTATGAAAACTGATAATTAATTAAAAATAATACAAAAATCCAAAGTCCAAGATAAAATCTATTCTCATATCATGATATCGATACAATATTGATATATTTCCCAGTTATATTTAATAGAAAACAAGATATTAAAATTATTAATGACTGAGTTCATTTGTGACTGATGATCCATGTTGTTGCACATACAGAACATTGACTGATTTCTGTCTGTTTTTGTTTTTTCAGATATCCAGCCAACATCAAACCTACATCGGTTACCAGTCTTTCTCATCGCGGTTTTCTTTGACTCTGGGTTGCCACCTCGGATGCAGCCCTGCAGCATGGAGAATGTTCACTGTGTCACTGAAGGCTGACCAGAAGGAATGAGGAACTTCAGGAGATGTTCCAAAGTGGCCTTGTGGATGCAGTAGCTGGGTTTCAGAGTGCTTTTTTATGACTAGTATTGTATGTGTGTCTGTGGGCACATACTCGCACAACCTGCCGATTCTTCAGGCACGGACAAGCTACTCTGAGACTGTAGCTGGAGAAAACCCAAGATTGGAGCCCCTCTAGTAAACAAGAAACGCGAAGTAAAAAAGGGAAGCACTCTCCAGAAGAGCTCTCGGATTGACAGACGGGGCACTTCAGCTCATTTAAGTGTCTTCTGAACAATTGCACATTTTAACAGCAACACCTTTCCTCTGTCCTGAGATTTTGTCTCCCTACCCCTCCTTAAAGAGGCCTCTGTTATTGTCGTTGGAGTTTCTATGGTTTGCATGGCTGGAGAATAACCGTGGAGAGGCCAGGGTATCACAAGCTTATGGATTTTGATAAGAGAGGGGGCAAGGGAGAGACAGAGGAAGGGAAAAAGATGTCTAAGACAGCAGGCAGCAGGACTGGACATGGGGGCCGGAGTTCGGGGACCAATTCTGGAGTACTTATGGTTGGCCCAAACTTCCGTGTGGGGAAAAAAATTGGCTGCGGGAACTTTGGAGAGCTGCGGTTGGGAAAAAATCTCTATACGAACGAATATGTGGCCATCAAATTGGTAAGTTCATCCTCGGAGATGGTAAAGTAACACAGAAGAAATGAACTCACAATTTAATATATGCTCCATCACTGTTCTGGTTTATCTCCAATATCAACCCATATCCAATGTGAAGAATCCTACTGACCTGTTGTTACTTTAGCCGTTAATATTATGTATTTAAATGTTCAGCAGACTCTCCTAGTGTAGTTTACTCTTTGACCTAAGAAGGTCAAACACAGGAAGTAAATGGCAACTGTCACCCACTTCCTCCTCCCACAGGTTGGCTCCATGTACTGTTAATGAGTCAACCATTCTCTGCTTGTTTATCAAAGTGGTAAATACTAGATTGGATAACATCTTAAACCATATCTTGACTGTTGTATCTCTTTCACTGGACAAGCAAGTGGAAATTGTATTTTTCAGCTAAACCTTCTTTTAGTTCCCCCCTTTTTCAGAGCCACTGGTTATGTAGTATTTAGAGTGAGAAATTACATAAACTATCGAGGCCTGTTGGTTTTCTGAATGTTAGATTCCAGGCCAGGTCGTGACTGCTCAACCATTTCCCCCGCACATCAACTTTTCTCTTCCTCCTTCTTTGCTATAAATGTTTTGCCGCTTGTAGCGCTTTGATCACTGCCAGATATTTCTCGCTCTCTTGCCCTGCCTTAATAAAAGTAAGGCATATCTCAGACTCCAGTTAAGTAATCATACTGGAGCTGATTGGTGGGCTTGGCATCATCCCAACCACATCGTATCTCCCAGCAAGGTTATTATCTCTGAATGGGCATCCACTGAAGGCTTTGCTAACCACAAAGAAGGCAGAGGTTAGCAAACAGCTGTAATTGCAGTTTGCCTCTCTAAAATCTGTAGTTGTGCTGGCTGCCTCTTCCCCGTTGCCTGTGAACCCTCCCATCTGTTTGGGTATTTTTATCTCCATGGTGTCCGGCTATATCTGGATCTGGCATTAGGGCATAACATTGCGCTATGTATCTTGTAGCCTACTGGACGCAGTGTGTATTTGAATGTATAAAAGTGAGAATAGGAAATAATCTAATGGTGTCAGCGAGCAAGAAAAGTGCTCGTGTTTTGTTCCTGCACTCTTCCTGGTGGACCAACGCTAAAAACGACCCTGCTATGAGCATTAGCTAACATGCTTGACATGAAGAGTTTCTGCTCACTTATAAATTGAATCTAAAATAATTGTTGGCAAAGTATAGGACACAAACACAGGAAAGTATCTCACCCTCCATAGATGCATATTTAATGTGATTCTCAGGTCCAATTCAAGAGAGACAATGGTGCAGTTGAGGTTATTTATGAAGTGTGTCGTACAGTTTGATAGAATGAAGAAAGTATTAAAACGGTAGTGATTATTCATGTATAAAAGGAAGTATTCTAGAGATAATTTCTCATCTTTGTTTGCCGCTTTGGCCAATCCTAATATTAGGGCTGCAACTAAACCTTTGAATGAATCTAATTATATGATTTGGATAATAATTCTCTATTTATTTTTATTATTTCCATTAATTGGCATCCCTTAATCTGTAGGGGAAAAAAACATTTTGACACTTTTATATGTACTTTGACCAACATTTGAATACTTACTTAATAAGGAAGCTACAGAATTATATAAAATCCTAAAAAACAAAAAATAATAATTGACCTGCCTTTTATCATAGCCTACACTTCTTCCAATATCCCCCTTGTCATTAATAGCAAGTCAATTCTTAACTGGACTCTGCAAACTTCTTAGGAAGTATGTCAATGATTCCTTTGTGGCTGGTCGAGTGAAGCTTTGAGCCACCAGGAAACCAATAAGGAAACTTTGATAAGATAGAAAAGTGTGATTTGTTATCTGGCTGGTTAAAACTAGTTTAATCTCTCTCCTTTGTTGCTACTTTATACGATGTAACCTCTGCTGGACAGCACATATTGATTACTAGTGTTGAGCTGGTGCCTTTATGTGCTAAGTGTCCAACTTGTCGAGTAGAGCATGTGGGTGGTGCCTGCCTGCACCTGGGACAAAGGTGAATGCCGGTGTCGCCCTGCTCCGTCATGTGACGGAAGAGATAGAGATGTGTGGCAGGACCGTGCACAAGATCCTCTGTCAGTGGATCTGGAACTGCTGTGAATGCTGCTGCAAAAAGCAAGAGAGAAGGGGGAAAACTGTGGCGTGCTGAAAGGTCTTCTTTGTTAGCAGGCCTTGTCGAGACACAGTGCTTCAGTCTTTGGTTCAGCTGGATGCTTTCTCACACGGACAAACGCTTATGTGATGGAGGCAGGACCATATAGCTACTGCTGTATGTACACTGCAGGCTTTACTCCCAATGGGAGACCCCAGTGTCTTAAAGAAACAGCAGCATTTCATATCTGCTTTCTGTGGAGGCTTAATGTAGAAGCTAGCCACTATCACCACCACTACACTCCCCTGGCATGGTGACATAACTGTTCACTGAGAAAATGACCATCTAATCCTCTTTTTCCCTGAAACGTTGATCTCATCTCTGTATTATACTATTTTTATTATAATGGCTTTGCTATTTGAATGCCCCCCTTCTCTATCCTCTCCCCCTTTCAGGGTACTTTATTATCAAGGTAATGAGCCCTTTGCTAACCCCCATCATTGTGTTAGCCCTGGGCACACCTATATAATCCATTCTTTGGCCTCAGAAATCCAATTGAATGGGGTTTCAATCGGTTTCCACCACTTCACTCTGCAAACAGTTGAAGTTGCCAACTTTACAGCTTGTATTTTATTATAGCCCAAATGCATGCAGTTGGTCTTTGACAGATAGGAGGTGCCTGTGAGAGATACTACCAGCACAGCTGGCATCATCAGCAATAAACCAATTGGAGGCCTCTTTGTTTGGACAAACACTTTTGACAATGACAAGTGTCTGTAATATCATCCCCATATGGGAGTAGTGTAATAAGTGAATGTTAGTGTTGGGAGTTATTGTACAAAATGCGCCTCCCATAACTAAGAGAGAGGGAGCGATATTGTAGTAACCATATAGGGAAACAAACACAGTAAACAGAGACCTTCTGTGCATTGTGTGCTCGCCAAGTACATACAGGGCAGTCCTTTACCCGATGTATGTGTGATTGTTCAGCACACAGCTGGATTTCAGACTTGAAAATGACATTTTTCCTTTGCCATCAAAAAATACAATGGCCAGTGAACTCGGCTGAAATGACAAGTGTTGCCTGTGGACTTTAACAGCTGAGGCTAATTAAGGTTAATTCCACGATTTGGCTAAATCACAAAATGTAACACATGGCTGTTGTCTGACTGTTAAAGACCAGATAAAGAAACAACACTGCTATTTTGGTGTTCAAATTGTGTTTTCCAAGGAAAGGATCTAGCCTGTGCATCGTGTAATTTAGACAACCTAATTCGCTGGCTTTGTAGTCTAATGTTAATAAATAAAACATAAAAATGACTGGAATCTTAGCTTAATCTAAAGGTGCAAAGATGAGAACACAGACAAATTATCACCTAACGCTGTAGTTCCCCTCAGCTTTACAGTTTGTTTTAGCATCTTTCAGCTCATTGTCTTGGTTTACCCTACTGCAAGTTTACTGTTAGATTCAGGCTCACTGATCTCATCAGTGTTGTTTCCAGTTGCACCAGACCGCTGTTTCAAAAGATGACAAGAACGACTATAAGGAGAGTAAAAGATGGCTGGCCAGGTATCTGATACCAATTGATTGTTGATATAGCTGCATGTCTCCTGGATATGAAGATTGGCAGACATGTTAGCCATAACAATGTTTTGAGGCAGTGATGTCAGTTTGTTGTGGAGTACTGCTCCCAATGATGCTATAAGTTTTTCATACATGTTGTGTATAGTGTGTGTATAGGCGAAATTGGAAAGTGTCGGGCCGACTTTTTATTTTCTCTAGCTGATGCAGAGGCACAAGAGTAAGGTTGTTAATGTTAGTGAAGCCACTCACTGTGCCGGTCAGTCTTGATACTCTGAAGGAAATCTGAGATGTTGTACTGAACTCTCCTGTTTGCCTCCCACTGAAGCCTGATAAGCAAGAGCTGAATTTTTAAGGCACAAAAGCTCCATTAGCATGTTTGGCTGGAATTAAAGTGACATTTTGACGATTTACGTTCTTCCATACCCACTCAGGAGCATTTTGGGCAGGCTACATGAATATATCCTTTGATGTCACCAGCATGTAAAAGCCTACCTTCAGTCAACTTGCTAATCCTCTAATGAATCAGTCGCCAGCAGCAACACAGTACATTCATACAGACACACTTTTGCTTAGTATCAGCCACAAAACCTGCACAGGAAAGTAAATGTTACTGACTTCAGAGTAGCAACAACAACAGATATATGTAGACAAACATTAGTGCAAATTGTGACGGCACACAAAATAGAGACAAAACAAAAACAAAACAAAAAAAAGAGACTAAGCCGGAAACATCCACATCAGATTAATTGTGTCAATTGTCGACATTATTACAGCATAGCACCCTGATTCTACAAAGCAACATATTTTGGACGACTACAATTTTGTTGGAAATGCAGTTAATGCCTTCTGTAAAGTTTGGTATCAAGATAGAGCGGCGGCCATTTGGTTTTGTCAATGATGATCTCACAGGCCTATACTCATGACAGCTTTAGTTTCTTCACCAAGTGAAACTGATACTCCGTTGGTCAGGTAACCAACTGAACTACTAATGCTTTCACTTTTTTGGCCAAAACTAAGATACTATGTTTATAAAAAATCATATATTGTGCTCAGAAATTTGAATGTGATCATCACAATGCCTAAAAATGAGCACTTTATTGTTTAATTTAAAACCCAATAAACAATGTTAACTGCACATGGAGATCTCAAACAACAAAAACAACTCTCTGTCTTTACTTTATGACAAATCCCTAACTGTGTCAGGACTCAATAGAAAACATTTGTATTGGGTACAACAAGCTCAAAGTTAAACAAATGAAGATGTACACAAAACAATGTGTTAAACTGATGCCACGCCTCACTCCTGTGTATATAATGACAAAGGAGACTTGCCTCTTGGGTTCACATGAGTGGAACTTCCCCTACCTGTTTACATCTCTGGCAACTACACATGCTGCTAAAGCGCCAGATTCAACAAAAACCCTGATATATTTCTCCAACTTGGCACATGAAGTGGCCCTGTGTCAAAGGTCACAGTTACCCCACTCCATTCAACTTCTCCAGAACATTCAATTGATGTCTAATTCTGTCTGATTTCAACCAGTGCTAGATTAGCGCTCTGCATTTTGGGAGGCAGCTGATGGCTCCATCTGGCTGCGTTAAATCTGAGCTGAAACGGGAGAAGTGCTGGACGGCGGCCGGCTGTTGCTCTCTGACACCACTCGCTCCTTAACACCACCTCCCAACCAAAGACACCTGATCATAAAGGCTGCATGAATGGAGAAACACACACACACACACACACACACACACACACACACACACACACACACACACACACACACACACACACACACACCTATATCCTCTCCATTTGTCCTAGCTTTACAGTTAGCATCATTACTACCCCTGTGAAGGCTGCTGAGTAAAGAGGCACTATTTAGACATTTGAATTGCTCTGTGTAAAATGAGGGGAGTCGCATTGTCAGTTGCATATTGTGAATTGGTTTACAGGGTGTCAGGCAAAGGTCAGGCTCTATTCTGGGCCTCATGCATAATGCTGGGTTTGTTCCCCTGAATATGGCACAGATAGGCATACATATGCGCACGTTGAATGTCAGATTGGCATGACACATGATAAATAACACAGATGTGTCTTTGTGTGTTACATGACATCATGGCAGCTGTCTGTTTCACCAAATGTAGTGTATTATTTGCGGGTCCCTTTTTCTTTCATCACAACATGGCATCATGTGTCTAGTCAGTAAGAATGTATGATATCAATCATGTTTACAATGTTGGCATTTTGGAGAGAATTATAGAGAATATGCAGCACAAGGTGTAAAGACTGGTTTATTGTTACATATCTGTTATTTGCTGCCCTCCCACCCCTTTTCATTTGGTGGTGATTACTCCATCCTGTCACAGAGGTCAATTCTGATCTTTCTCAGCTGTGTTGGAGCAGAGATCAGATTTAGCCCAGATGACATCATATGCAGAGTTGGTTAATCCCGGGAAGAGGACTTTGTGTGGTGCTGATGGCTTGCTCCATCCAAGGCTACAGAGGCTACCACATGCTGAAATACAGAGACTACCACCTAATCCGTCATGACATAATCATATGTTTATACGCGCTTCAAGTGTTTTATTCTAAGTGAGCTCCTTGAAATGGCATGTGTCATTCCATCTCTCACCCATCCCAGGATGTTGTAATTACAGGATTTGATCCCCCTCGGGAAGCATTTGCTGCTAGCGCTGATATCGACAAATCTGTAAGCTTTTTAGCTTTGAGCAGCACCAGCAGCTAGTATAAGTCACTTACCACTATTTATATGCTTAAGTCCATCATCCATGCAGTCATCGTCATGATTTGACTGAGAAGTTTGCAGATGAAGGCTGAAGAATGATGCTATCTGATTGTTGTGGTCCTACATTGTTGAGTTTGGTATAACAATGGCAGAAACCACAGTTCTGGTAGCATGCCGTCTGATTTGAGTATACATTAACAGTATTAACTCTAAAATGCAATGCAACCAAAACCTAACCTGCAGGCACACAAGATGAGTTTATTTTCAAGTTTGTATTCAACTTGTTAAACAATCGCATCATTTGATGGGTATGACGCAATAGTGATTAGATTGATAATATCTTAGCTTTGAGTAATTTATCAAGTAAGCAAGCAAGCAATGAAGAAAGGTAATTCATTGGTTCTAGCATTTCTCAAATGTAAGGGTTTTCTTTATAATGGTAATCTGAATATCTTAGGGGTTTTAGATTGTTGGCAGGACGTGACAAAATGTCACTGAGTTCTGGGAACTTGTGATAGGAATTTGTTTCTATTTTCTGGCATTTTATTTACAAGGCAATTAATGGAGAAGATGATCATGATGATACTACTCCATAAAGAAACAATCAGTTGCACTGCTAATGTCCAAACTTCAATTCAACATAATGCTAAAGACTACTGAGATGGCATTGGAAAAGAAAGTCTGAGTCTTTTTAAAGACAGATGTATGGCCACACATGTAACACAAAATGTATGTTTCAGTCATTGAAATGTCCGACCGGGCAAAAGCCTCAACAGCCACAAATCAGAAAAGGTCCATTTCACAGAGAGGATACAGCTGGACCGCATGATTGCAACAGAATCTATCACCATGTCTGTGGCAGTCACAAGAGAGTATATCAAGATATATTACTGTATTGATCGTCTGTTCTATTGGCTAGTGCCATGGCACTACCTGTGGGGAGACTGTGTCTCAGTGGCAGAGCAGGGTCGTCCTTCAATTAGACGATTGGTGGTTCGATCCCCGGCTCCGCTCGTCTATGTCGATGTGTCCTTGGGCAAGACACTTAATCCTTAATTGTTCCTGTGAATGATGACATGTAGGGTTGCAGTGCTTTGAGTGATTGGATGACTAGAAAAGCGCAATAGAAATATAGTAATTATATCATCTTGGTTCTGGTCTCACGCAGAGACCATTTTGATTGTATATGCATTGAACCGAGATGCACAGAAACACACACAGCTGCAGTGTGAGACAGCTGAGGCGGAGAGGTTACTGTAGCAGCAGGTGAGACAGGGAAGTACCCTTCTGGCCTGCGGGTCAGCTGCCCCAGACACAGTCTAGCGCACATGACTAAACGCTGCTCACTGCGTAACCTTACCGTTAACCAAAACTCTAGTAATCCAAATACCAAAGATAATGGGTGAAATTGTTTTAGCTATATGCTTTGGAGAAATTAGTTATTGGTGTTATGACCAAAAATAAATAAGATGTTCAATATAGCACATTATTTGGGGCACAATGGGGCCTTTTTATATAGGTTTAAGGTGGCTTATTCTACACTAAGGAGTACATGGATTATACATATTTAATTAATAATATCAGAAAGCTTTAATTACTATGTAGAGGTTTTTACATTTTTTTTTTCCCCTCCTTTTTTTAAATCATAAAATTTGCCTTAACATCAATAAGGTAGACATGACTATGTCGATAGTTGTGAAACTGATAACTGGTCTGTTGTAGAAAAGTGTAGTGTTGGTAGGATGTTGAGATAGCAGTTTCACTGAAGTACTTTTGACCCAGTGTTTTAATCATTGATCCTCTCCTTCTTGACAGGACCACGTCCTTGTACAGGTGGATATTTATTGCATTTGTAATGGTGCGCCAACACTCTGTCAGACGATGTCTGACCCTTTTTGGCTTTGCTGTTTCACTGCCACTATTGACGGCCTTGAATTCAACGATTGCAATCGCACTCTGTATTCTTTTAATTATTTTTTTTAATACCAAAGAAATCTTTCAAACAGACACGGCTCTTCTCTAGAACAAAAGTTCTTGTAGAGAATCTTTATCACTTTCTTCAACCTCCATCTATCTTTTCTCTTCTGTGCAGGAGCGCCGCAGCCTCTCTCAGCTGTTAACAGACTGTTTTGTGGCTAGCTAGCAGCTCTAAAGCTACCCAACATGGCATTCGGCGGTCTAAATTTGGAAATGTACAATTATCAATTTGACGAATTGTTTGTGTCACAACTTGTTGTGTGCCATGGTGTTTTACCCTGTCAAAGAGAGTTAATTGCGGGTTATTAATTCTAGTGTTAGAACACGGTTAATACGGATCCCCTCTCTATACACTCACAGGTCTACCCAGTCGTAGCGCTCCTCACGGCTGTGGTGCTATATGAAAAATATAAATTGCACAGGAAATTGAAACCAGTATACCGGATGAAACGTTACACCTCCCTGCATTAGCCCCAATACATTCCCTTTTACAAAAGTGCTTCTGTGGGTGCTGCCCTGCCATTTCCCGGGAGCATGTCTGCACTGGCAGCAGATCAAAGATTATTTGATATGAGCTGGGGCTGTGAAAAATCCTTGTCATATATGCAATGATGTTACATCAGACATTTGCAGCTTGGTCCTGGTCATTTGCACAGCCATAGCTTAGCCCATCTGCTACGAATAGAGATGACTCTTAAGTACGTAAAGCTGCCATAAGCCTCTGTTTCCCATTGTAAGCTGTTTTAAAGGGTCCTGTGGTTTGGCGCCATCTGCTTTGAGTCATTATTTATATATTTTATATTTTCTTTTCCTCTCCTCATTGGCATGGCCTGACTTGTGGGTGACATGCTCGGTGTCCTTGTTCATGTGGGAGGTGGATGACGCTTCAGCAGTTCCCCGCTCCGCCTCCCAGACTAGTCACGTGTCTTCATCCCACAGGCCTGCACTCCTCTCTATTGCCTCCTGTCTTCTACTTTCAATTTCTAGCCCCCAGCATGCACAGCGGCTGCTTCTCTTGCACTTTTGCTTGTTGGCATCATATTGCAGCAGGAAGCTGTGATACCTTTGTTATTCCGAACAGATAATGGAAAAACAAATGTGTAATCTTTGTACATGTTAGCATCATTTGAAAACATGAGAATGCATCTGGTCTCTGAGTTTGCATACAAAACTGGGTATTAACATTAGCCAATCAGGTGTTTGATATTG
Source organism: Clinocottus analis (assembly GCF_023055335.1). Lineage (NCBI taxonomy): Eukaryota > Metazoa > Chordata > Actinopteri > Perciformes > Cottidae > Clinocottus > Clinocottus analis. Next base: position 7,619,219 of record NW_027175965.1, read on the forward strand.
ACACAGATACAGACAGAGATGTTGGAATAGAAAGCAGCACAGAATCTGCCTTCACCTCGAAACATCGAAATATCTCTGCCCAGCATCCAGAGTGGATCATGCTGTAAGAATAAACGTAGAAGCCCTTTGGATTTTTTTTCCACAATCAGGAATATTAAATATATAAACAGTCTATATTAGGGATATTATGGCAAACAGTAAAGCAAAGTTGGTTAATAACTAAACCATCTTTTGATTGATCCCTGATGTAAAACCGCAGAACACATCCCTTACAACTGAGACTGGTTATTGCAAAAGGATAGAACAGAAAGTTCCTTATTGTGTTGAACACGGCTCATATTTTGTGTGTGCACGCCTACGTGTTAGGAGGGCACCAAAAGAGAAATGCTTCTGATTTAATAAATGCCTAATGGAGTGAATGTGGGAGCTTAATAGCTTTCAGCTTTTAGTTTATATAATTTGAAATAGAAGTGCTTTGGAATTAAATGCACATGGAAAATATATAATCTCACTTCAAGCACCTCTTGAGAAGTTGCGAGTCTATATACATTTTACGACATTTTCATAAATGTATATATAAAAAATTATAAGGTCTTACAATAGCCATACATGTTATGTATGACTATTTTCGTATTGTTGGGCATATCAGAACTGACTATCAATTTGACAACCAAGATAATGTACACCTTTGGACTCGCGTAAAGCCAGTGTGGCTGGAAGTGTGTAAAAAGGGGGACTGCCTACTGCTATTGGGGACAAGGGCTTTAAACGGGCTGTAGCACAGCCATTGAAGATTAAGGAAAGGAATTAAGTTGGATGTGTGTTTGTTCTACCCTTTTCACGTTTGTCTATAATGCCCTTGTCATCATAAGAGTGGGGTTAATCAGATTACATTTTAGGTTGTAAAGCTGGAGCTAGCGATATAATGAACAATATGTCCCAGTGGGTTGATTATCTGCCATGTCATCACAAAAGCCGGCTGTTCACCAGCTGGAATTGCTCTTTATCCTCTCCTATCCCACAAGTCTGACGTGAGATTGAATTTAAGTTATATTAGGCATTGAAATGAGTACAACATTATACTGTAGGTATTTAAGTTAATTGCAGACCAAGATTATCCCATTTATGTGTATGTAAGGTTGTCCCGCTCACACTTTCTTGTGCTTTTGTGATGTTGTAGTGAGTCTATGATTTCCCTTCACTGTGTGAAATGTTTCAAAATGACTTTACAAATTAGTTTTTTTGTTGTAACAAATACACAATGCTCTGTTTTTATCCATAGAGAATAATTCCCAATGCGGGGTTACCTGAGCCAAGCAACCCTCATTTTAGAGAAAGAATATTGACATGTCTGATTTATTAAATGTTTAACACTCGCCTTTCTTTCTTTTTTCCCTCTTTTCTCTTTTAGGAACCTATAAAGTCCAGAGCACCACAGCTCCATTTGGAGTATAGATTTTACAAACAGTTGGGGAATTCAGGTAAGAGAGATGCCGTCTGTAGATTACTCGTCTCTGATAGACAGCACCATAATGATGAGTTATTGAAGTGAATGGGCCTTTTCAGACCGAATGGGCAGGAAGAGAAAACCCAGACTTTATTTTCAGAAACAGACACACAATTATGTACAGCTGGATAAACACTTAGTGATTGAGATATTAAAGGCAATGCAATTATTATCATAATGTGATTGTTATTTAGTTAGCAACCACTAAGAGGAAAACAAAAGAGGACAAAGATTGAATTCTGAATGTTCACACTCTAAATTTGGAGCTAAATATGTTGATTTTACTCAGCTGAATGGATTTATTACTACTGGTATTGCCACTAGTATTTAGCTTATATGGATAATATAGATGTTGTGCTGTAATGTAACAAATGTGATCATATCTTAGTATATATACTGACTTGTATTGAGTGAAAAGGTTTTTCATTTTCAGCATTCATTCAGTAAAATGTTCCTTTTCATATGAAGTTTGCCGGCATGGTGTGGATGGAAAGCAAAATAGAAAGGAAATTATGCATTTTTGAAATGTGGCATAGGGGAAATAGACATACGGAAACGACTTCAACAGCTTCCATATTACTTTGGGCTAAATTTCACAGCATGTGTCTTCCCAGATCTGTGAAAGCCAAAGGCTGCTATGAAAGCCTGCTTCCTTTTCTTCTAATCCCACCTCTCCAGTACCCAGCATTGTTCCTCTCCTCCAGCTCTGCTCAGAACATGTTGATGTGCTGTGATGCATAGCTGTGGCTCCAGGGCAGCAGCTCTTATCATCTAGTCTGGCTGGTCCGATAGTTACAGAGGGTCAAAGAGAAGGCGGAGTCAGATGGTTGGAAGGGACTCTGTTTTCTTTAACAGCAGTTTTCGGAAAGGCTCACTTGTCATGTTTCTGGAAGTGTGTGTTAACGCATGTGTTAATTTTATTGGCTCTCAACTCTTATGCTCGGTCTCTAATTCAACATATGCAAACTTGTCCCCACTACTTAGTCAAACTGATGAGAGGAAAAAGTATATTCGGTGTATGCAATCTTCCACAACGCACCTTCATTTCCACTCAGTTCTTTTTTTGTCTCTTCGCTCAGACAAAGTTCTTTTTATAATGTATTTTAAATGCAAGACCGAACCCAATTACTACTTTATTGCATAATTTAGTGTAAAGAAGGCTAACTACCATCAAATTCTGCTAGAACTGCTCCCATTATTTATTTATTTATTTTAAATGCAAGATAAAAAACTGAAGAGCAATGACTGTAGGAAGTACAGAGGGACCAGGGGACAGGTGTGCAGACTGACTGACCACTGCTCAGTGTAGCATGGACAGAGAAGCAGAGCCGGTAGTTGAAGCCAACCAACCATAAGAAGCTACTGTCAGGCTCTCCGTTTCTCCGCTGGAAAGACTTGTGGAGTCTTGACAGTCAATCGAAGCACGTTTATGCTCCTTTGAGAGAAAGATAATGCTGTCGCTGGGCAAGAGGCTCTACCATGAGTGACTGTCAATAGCTGTAGCTATACTGTTTCTTGTGGTTCAAGTCACTGTTGGTAAGCCCTGAATAACTTTTTACGCTCCTAATATAGCACAGTTGCTTCATTGGTTGTGTTCTCTGCCACTACAGAACAAATCCCATTCATGTACAACTTAATGTTTTGCTGCAGGCTTGCTAAAGCTAGTGCAACCATCAGCAACGTGTGAGAGGCAAAGCAAGGAACATGGTTAGCCAGTGTAGCCAGTATGTGTTGACCCTGTGTTGATTGCAGGGAAACACTCTAACTTAACGAAAGAGTGTGAATTATTTTTTCCCTTTATAATCAGTCATTCTGGTCTGCTAGCAAATGTTACCTGATGCATGCCATTGCCCACACATAGATAAACTCACCACTTGATGGTATTTGCCTCATAATAGAGTAGGATTCCTCTGGTCCAGGCTCGTTGTCTCTCTCTGCCTTTGGTTGTTGACTCTGGCACATGAAACACATCTTGACCTTCCCTTCTTCCATTGAGACCTCTACTGGCCTTCAGCCGTACTCTTATTGTATGAAGTCTGAGGTTGTGCAACATGAGGAACAAAATATTTCTCGCCCTGACACACAACTAGACGACACGCAATCTGCGTAGTAAGCTGGCTAACAGGCTAGTGTGATGTCGGCTACGAATTTCCAAATGCCCACTGAACATTATTACACTATTGCTTTACAGAAGTAAAAAGCTAATACTTTATCATTACCTGTTCAACAAACATAAAACCTGTAGACGAGCAATATTTCTGTGTGCTCTGTCAGCAGTGTCCCATCCACCGCCTCTGTTTTTACACAAACACTTGAATTGTGACAAACAAACTCTCTGTAATAGAGGTCAATCGACAAACTATTGTCATCAGTGGAACTGGGCTCCGATGGTTGCAACGGGCTGTCCAGTCTCCACCATTCATGCAGGTTTTACATCATCGTTTTATATAGAGGCTATATGTACAAATAATGACGTCCTCTTCTGTGGAAAATATCTGTGTACAGATTGGTTGATGGTTGAATATAGTGACAAAAAAAATGTTTTTACTTCTCTCTTAAATAAGAGAACTCTCACTTTTTTATGCTTATGGCTGTTGGCTTGCATTGGCTGTATTGAGTTTAATCTTCACTAAGTCAAAATTTATTTAGCAAACGTGTTTCCATAATCTGTTTAATACATCAATTTTTTTCTTGACAAAAGCAAAGAACACTTCAAAGTGAGCATATGTTTTGTTTTGTTTTGTTTTTTTCAATTGAGGAAGCATTTACATATAAGAAATTAAATGTGTGCAGATTAGTGATATATCCATATTAGGTTACACACTGTAACACAACGTAGCCATGCTTCTACCATACAGCGGTCCGGTCTCCAGCTGACTGGCAACTCTGTGATGATATGACAGAAAGGCTCACTTGACTGTTTAGCATGGGAGGAGTCAAGGCGATAGATTAAATCTACTTATGTTGTCAACTTTGCTAAATGGGGACATGTGACCCTGTTAGTCCTGGTCAACCCAAGAGCCTCAAATATGTCACAGCACGGACGACTCAGCACTTAACGCCCAGGAGGAGCTTATCTGCACACTGTTAATTCTCTTCTGTCCTGAACAGATCCCACCAGTTGGAAGTTGGTCTTCCCAGTTCAAAAAATACAAAAATGGGATTGTGTGCAAGTCTTAATCTCCTCGGCTTAAGAGTTTGTGGCCTTCGTCACGTATCGCTGTTGTCAGGGGAATGGCTGCAGAGAGGTTGCACAGTTTTTATGGAACCAACTATCATTTAACGGTAGTTCACAGGCCGATTAGCTCATGCAGTCATAGATGCGTGATTGCATGGATTTTACTGTAATTTGTGTTGCAATAGGTTTCTTCCTGAAGAATGTTTCTGTGACGGTTATCCACATGCCTATGGATATTCAAGAGCCCCATCATGGCTTTTCTGGCTTGATATGCTGTGACAGTGTCCATATTGATGATATTAAATCATTTAAATCATGGATTTGTATGGATGCCATGTAGAACAATTTCACAGATAAAATTAAGTTACTGTACCATGAAGCAATTTGTGAAAATATTTCATGATAATAGTTACTATTTTTGTTCATTAAAGGAGCAATATCCCCTCTTCTCTAGCCCTCTCTCTCCTCTTTGGCCATTAACTCTGACATTTTATTGTAGGGCAACATTGTCTTCAGCTGACATAATGCAGCCTTCTCTCGCTGTGTAGCCTGAGAAGGTCTGTTTGTAGATACAATGGGTTGGATTGTCTTAAATTGTCAAGACAGTGGGGTTCAGATTATTGTTGAACTCGGTTTGCAAAGAAAGCTAGACCATATTCCATAAAGCTGAACACATTTGGATGTGTTTCTTGATAAAACTTTAAAGAATATAACATAACTGAGTCAGTTTTCTTATTGTGTATAATTGAAACAAGCCAACTGCTGAAATTGTTAGGCTAAAATATTGTTGCCTGTTCAAGATGATGGTTGGCATGGACGCTTCATCATTGTTGACTTGCTCACGGTTTCCTGTTAAAGAAAAGGTGTTGCAGAGAGTAATTTTATATATATTAAAGTATATATTAAAGTTCAGACAAATCACCTGTGCTTTGGGCATTTTCCACCAGCTTACAACTGCGGTAAAACACCAATCTTTTCTTGCATCCACCAGCAGTAGATTAAAATACACTGTGTGCTTTTCCTTTTGTGATGACGGTGTTTTGAATGCCCTCTAGATTTGGGCCAAGCGCTGATGAGTCAGCCCTTCCAGTGATCTCTTGTCACGGCCTCATCTGTCTTTGGCTTTATTAACTGGGAGAGCGTAGAGACTAAAGGGCAGGCAGGTGTGTGCTTGTGTACGTCAGGTCATGTGCGTGCGTGTACACACGTGCGTGTGGTCACCCTGATGAAGTGATGTTGAGGGGCAGATCAGGGAAACTCAATTGGAAACTCTGTCCCATGGCTCACAGCTGACACCCAATCCAAACTGAATTCCTATTCTTAACTCATTCATCTCTGTCACACATTCATTTTTCTTACAGACGAGTACATTACAAATGTGCTTGCTCATTCTCTCAATCCCTTTCCCATTTTTAATCCATATCTTAATCCCACTGACTCTCTTCATCTGTTTGTCTGCTGTTGGAGCAGCACCAATGTCTCATGGTTGGTTTGCTTTCAGGGAGATGGCTGGTATGTAGATACCGGGCATTTGGCACCAGAGCATGGTTCAAAGTTGTTTTTTTTTCTTCCAATGGCTTCCTGGTAATGCAATCAAATCGATCGCGAGGACTGTGAACCTGGAGGCCGTTGGTTTTGGTCTTAGGAGAAGTGTTGCGCTACAATCTTTCTCACCGTGGATTAGAAGTTGATGGATTCTCTGGCATTGACATTTCAGGAAAAAAACTTGTGGACATTTTTGCTCTAGGGCTGATAATATGAGGATAATATTCCAGATAAATTAGTCTGTTTTTTGTCTCTACGTTGCATTACGTATCTTTCTTTTCCAGTGAACTGTTGCATGTTATCAAAGGGTGATTGTGTAATTCAATGCTGGTTCCTCACAGGCCTCAATAGTTCACTTTGTTATGTAGCAGGCAGACATTAGGAAGCAGCAGCTTTAGGCCACTGGGAGTCTGCTTGTTTTGTTGTGGTTTTTAGTACCAAATGTTGCACCTAATTATTAATACATTTGATTTTACCGGTGATTTTCGGATGTGTTTTTTTTCCCAATTAGAAATTTGGCACGTATTGTTCCAACAAAAGGACATGGTGTAGTCGTGTTTCATCAAACCATGGTTTTCCCACTGTCCGTTTTGCCACATTATACTTTAGTAAAACATTGCAGAGTACTTAACTTAGTTAAGTTAAACATATTACGTAACAGTGCATTTGCAGTCGCATACACCTCTGCACCTTTATCTCTGAGCGACCTGACCCTGTGGTTGAATGGTTTCTGATGTCTTTTTTCACACAAAAATAAACATCTCGTCAGTGACGAAGAATAAGTGTCCATTGAAGAGAATGCAGCAATTATATTGTGATTCACATAAGTTCACTAACTTCATTTGTGTATTTGTGTCTCCACAGAGGGAATCCCTCAGGTGTACTACTTTGGCCCGTGCGGGAAATACAACGCCATGGTGCTGGAGCTGCTTGGGCCCAGTCTAGAGGACCTGTTTGACCTCTGTGACCGCACCTTTTCCCTCAAGACCGTCCTCATGATAGCCATACAGCTGGTAAGGCTGTGTACCGGGTGTAGATGAGTTGGCTTTTGCGATTTTAAGGTTAACACAAAAAAAAGTGAAACTTTGACTACATTATAAATGTATACTGGAGGGAACGCTAAGGTGCTCTATGCAAAATATTGTAGCATTAATCATACTACCATAGTTTTATTTTAACATTTTAATTATTTTCAACTCAAGCTGACAGTAACAATGTAATACAACTGGAATTAATTTCTGTGTTTATCGTTTGTCTAGATAACACGGATGGAGTACGTCCACACCAAGAGTCTGATATACAGAGACGTGAAGCCAGAAAACTTCCTGGTGGGGCGGCCAGGAAGCAAGAGGCAGCACACCATCCACATCATTGACTTTGGTCTGGCCAAAGAGTACATAGACCCCGAGACCAAAAAACACATCCCCTACCGGGAGCACAAGAGTCTGACTGGGACGGCACGCTACATGAGCATCAACACACACTTGGGAAAGGGTAAGGAAGTCTCTGGAGCAGGGCTGTGGCCCTACATATTTGAATAGATGAGCTTTTCCCTAATTTACATTCGGTTGAATGGTTAAAAGGTTTACAAATACCTCCCTAAGATTGTGACAGCATTTTAAACAAATGCCGTACACAGTTATTTGTTTCACCGTTGAAAGGTTACTGTAAGGTGCTTCTCAATTTCATCTGTCTTACATAAGACTTCCCTGATCTAATTTCTTGGGTCATGTTCCTCTTTATTCACATGGCTGTTTCAACATTATGGCAGCAGTGGGCAACCATTTACTTTGAGAGTCAACAATCTGCGTGTTTAAGTCACGGATTAGTTCTTTCCCGCTACATGTTCTAATCAGTGAGAGAGAACCTGCAGACTGTTTTCTTTCCATTTGCACAGGATTGCCGCCCTCCTCTGCCTAATCATAGCCTTTTCCTCTGTGTTTGGTTCATTTAAAGTCCTGGATAATTATTATGCTGCATGTCCTCCTGCTCATTGCCTGTGAAACTTGCCAGCTGGTTATACAATGACTGTATTTCTCAAAAGGTAACCTAATTTTATTCTGCCTCTTTCAGAGCAAAGCAGAAGGGATGATCTGGAGGCACTGGGTCACATGTTCATGTACTTCCTCCGAGGTAGCCTCCCCTGGCAGGGCCTTAAGGTACTTTAGCATATTGTTTGACATCATCCAAATACACAAACTGATTTATATCAGACTCTTGTAATCCTCTTCCTGCTTATATGTACCTTTTCCTGCTGCACTTGTCAATACACTATCTCCTTTATACCTACCATGACCTTAGGAACAGAGCGCCTATTGTTTACACCATGCTCTCACACTGGTGACATTTCAAGGTCTCCCCAGTGATGTATCTGTATTGTTTGTTGAACCTAAAAGACTCTCTGTGTCACTCAGACACAGAAACTATTGAGACCTCTGTGATTTTTTTAAATTTTTTTAATTTGCTGTTGTTTCACACAAACTTTATATACTTTGTGGTGGAGTGATGCACATTAATAAGGCAGGGCAGAGGCAACATTAAGCAAAGTAGTGTTCCTGTGCCAAGTCTGTTCTTTGATTAAACACTCAATATAAGGTAGATTGCTACGCCACAACCACTTGCCAACAAACTCCTGTACGTCAACAAATCCATATATTTGCAGCATTTTCTTTTTCTCACTTGTTTGTATATGAAAGATCTTGAAATATATTTCTATATTTTAGAACTCTTACTGCTTGTGTAAGAACAGCAGAGGGTGCAGCTCGTCCTACCAATCACCCCAAACCCACTGACCAGCATTTTAAACTTCCAAATTAAATCTGTCCTACAATCAGTAAAGAGACATTTTACTGATTTTTCTGCTCTGACATCCTAAATAGCTAATATTTGAGCAATTGGCCCACACATCTCTTGTCTTTGTTTTCATGACAGGTTTCATAAGTGCCAACAATCAAATCTATACAGCATGTGACAAAAAAAACAGACTCCTCCACATTTGTTTTGTTTTTGAACAATTTACTGATGAAAAATGTAAAGCATTAAGTAACAAAAGGCTTGATAACAGGTGCAAAGAGGGCAAGTAGTAGCTGCAGAGTTTCTGGGCTTTTTGCAGGCGTCCAAATCAAAGGTGTACATAAAAAAGACGAGAAGACACGACGCCTCATCTGAACATTTGCTATGTGGGAGGAAGCTCGTGGTAGATGAATGTGAGGGATGTATAAATGTGGAGGATGTCGGGTGGCTCGGGCCAAAACACGTTCTCGCCAACACACAACATGACAGTAAGCATTTAAATACAATGAAGTAGTAAAGGGACCGGATGTAGTGGAACAGTATTAAATTCAGAGTGACTGTGTAGAGCGGCGGGTTAAGAATTATCATCGCCAGACTGCTTATGAGTGGAAGCCGTTTTTCTGGTCTGATTAGTCCCGGTTGGTAGTCCATATTATTAAATTGAGCGTGAGAATCTTTTATGTATAGTTGAACATGTACATTCCTGTGGGGGAAGGGCGACCATTTTCAACGTATCAACCAGTATGAAGTGGGTCTTTTTATTGTCTTTTTATTGACACTGACACCCAGCAGATCAGAATGATCCTATCATTGGGGCTGGGGGGAAAAATTGATTATGCACAGTATCGATACACGGAAGCCAAGTTTCATGCTTTTATTTAATCAATTATAAACGTTTTGGTCCTAGCAAAATAAAATCCAGTTATTTTTTGTTGTCAAAATTTCCCTTTAGGACAATTTGTGGTTGAAAAAAATGTAATAAATCACATTATATTGTGATACTCAATGTATCGCGATAGTATCGTATCGGGACTTAAGTAGCGTGACGGTATTGTATCGTGGGACCTCGGGGTTGAGGATTGTACTGGTCTGAAGTACCATGTGTGTTATGACTCAACACCTAAGAATGAATAACCAGAGGATTTACATCTGTCTGCAACACAAGTGCCCAATATACATTTTGAATACCACACCTGTTAATTTACACTTCCCGCAGCGAAGTATTTGCTCAATCGTGTAATATGTATTTTTCCTGTGTCCTTTCTAGGCAGATACTTTGAAGGAGAGGTATCAGAAAATTGGAGACACCAAACGAGCGACACCCATTGAAGTGCTTTGTGAAAGCTTCCCTGGTCGGTAGAACTTCCCTTTTGTTTACTGTGTTATTTTGTTTTTGTTCCTCGTTCAACTAGACTTCAAATATAACGATATATTCTCTTTTGCTACAGAAGAGATGGCCACCTATCTGCGCTATGTGAGGAGGCTGGACTTCTTTGAGAAGCCTGATTATGACTACTTAAGGAAGCTCTTCACTGATCTGTTCGACAGGAACGGTTATGTCTTTGACTATGAATATGACTGGGTCGGCAAATCACTTGTGAGTGCCTCTCACCCAATCCACTCATCCTCCCGCTCCTTTCCCTCTAAAATCCTGTGATTGAACCGTGGAGTCTCGACTGCGGTTGCTTTTTGTTTTTATTTTTGCAAGCCCTCTTACTTAATATTGCTCACATTGTGGGTGCTGAATATTTTTTAGTTTTCTCTAAATTCAACATCAAAGTTTTACTCTTTACTACCTTGTTTAAATTGTCTTGATTTTGACTCTGTGCTCGTTGTTACCTGCAGCCCACACCGATAGGCCCCATCCCCAGTGACACGCCCCTGCAGCCCAGCAGCAGAGACAAAGCACAACAGCAGACCAAAAACCAGGTGAGGTCATCAGCAGTAAAAACACAACAAACACCACACCCACCCACCAATCTACTAACAAACTGACCGACGGAACAACCAGCCAACCCTGTCATTCAAGTTCTACTGCCAGGCGTCTATTGTTGTGCCCAAATAATCAACTTCCTGGAGAAAATGGCTTCTGTTCAGTTCCCTTTCTGGACTTTTGTACAGTTTGACTGCTCAAGGTCTCGTTCAGACAATAAGACTTGTACAACATTTATGCTTTACCATTAAACAATTCAACATACACAATCGTTAGGCAGGTTCTCATACTGCTGTAAAATAAAGCACCGTTTTCCGGCTTGAATTTATTCTTCACACCTTGTCACTCTAAGCTGCAGTCATTGCATGCACAAGTTGAAAATGCAAATTGCATTGTTCATACCGGTAATGACAAGCTATGTGCTTAGTGTATGACTAAGTGATTTTCCTTTTCCCCCTTCCTCCTCTCCTTTTGGCATGCTATCCGAGCCTTGTTTTCTTTTTGTTCAGTAGAGTGGTAATAATTCACGAGTTTAAGTCTTAAATAATTATGATATCCTTCCAATGGACTGAAATCATGGACCCAATCATGTTGTTTTACTTGACGAGTCTGACTCATTGTTTCCCGTAAAGCCAGACGGGGAGTGAATTTGATTTTATGATTGCCTTATTACAGTGGACTCCAACCTCTTTTTATTGTTCTCCATTCAACGTGATTGGCTTAGCAAAAACTTGCCACCTTTTTAAAGCTTGCAAAGCACCACCTCCAGTCCCATGTACGTTGCTCATGACTGTAAAAACCTGCAACATCCTGGTTAAAACAGTCGGCTGCATCAAAAAAAGTTAGTTCTGCAAATAAAAGCCCAATGTTTAATAAAAAGAATAGTCAAAAACGACTCTGAATAAGCTTCTGGATCAAATTTAAGTAATGCTCTTAAAACAGTAACATAGACAATTGACTGTTTTTCTGAAAACGCAGTCCATGTTGCGGTGACCAAGGCTGTTTTCTTTTACTCCTGCATGACTTTATTAGTGTGTTGATCTGTGCTTTGCATAACATGTTGCTTCCCTCTACTCCTCTATTAACATAGTTTGTCTTAACAAGCCTGCTTCTGCTTGGGAGATGTCTTCTATAATTTTTTGTATTTGTTTTCATTCACTCCCCCTCCTCCTTGTCCCTCCTCCAACCACACCTCTACCCTCACCCCCCCTCCCACCACATTGCCTCGCCCTCACCTCACAACCCTCCACCCCCTTCCCTTTCACCACTTCACGACCACCTGCCTCAACCCTTTTTGCTCTTTGCGTCAAGTCGCCTGAGCCCAAAGGAAGTGAGTCTCAGCCCACTCCAGTGACCAATAAGGAGACTCTGGGGTCGCACCTCACAGCTGAGCGGCTGGGGGGCTCTGTTCAGGTACTGCTGCTGCTGCTGCTGCTGCTATTGCTGCTGCTCTTGTGGTTCATGCATGACGCCACATAGTTCTGTGTGTGTGTGTCTGACACCCTCTCACACCGCTCTGTCTTGACTCTCTCTCTCTTTGTGTGTGTGTCTGCATCACTGTTTGAATCCCAGTGTTTCAGTGCTTTGACTGTTCTGCTTGCTCTCGCGGCTTCTTTCGCCTCATTGGCTGTGTATGCAGCTCAAGGAAGGGCCGTGCAAGACGACATCCAACAGCAGTCATGAAAAAAACACGTGAACTGATGGCGAGCTAGCTTGGTGTGCAGACAGACAGAAGGATAGAAAAATAGAAGCACCCAGCCCCCGTCGTAAATGTGGCCTAAATACGCCACCTAGTGTTGGCTAATAAATTGCAGCATTTAAAGGACAATTTCACCTTTTTTTAAAATCTGTCTTAAAACGGTATTCACATGCTCATATGTACAATTATACATCAATACAGACTTTGTTTTGCTTTTTCTCTTCCTGTTCAAATGCGCTAATGCTAGAGGAGATGGAAGGAAAAGATTTATATTCCTTGCTCTGCTAAAATGCAAATGTGACGCCTCAGCAGTCAGATTTTGTTGGATTACGTTTTTGATTTTCAGTATGTAATTCCTTCTTTATGTTTCCATCTACAGTTTCTGTGCAAAGGAGGGATAGCAACACAAAGAGGACATTTTGTACTTGAAATACACAACTACGGTTGTAGCAAACTCAAACTGCTAAAACCCTTATTTTAAATGTGACTATCAAATTTCTGTGACGTTGCTTCAGTTGAGGCATTCCAGATTATATGATGAACTACTACTACTTATCTGACAGGGCAGATAAACAGATAATTAAGGTTACATATTTATAAATAAACGTTCATCTCCACCCTGCAGTCAGCAGCTTAAACTGTACGTGTTCATGAGCGGCCTGCTGTCCTGTTTCTACTCGTGCAGGTGATGAGCTCAACGAATGGCGAGCTGAACACGGATGATCCTACAGCTGGACACTCCAACGCTCCCATCACCGCTCCCACCGAGGTTGAAGTGGCTGACGAAACCAAGTACGAAACAGCCGTCCAGATGCCCAAAAGACAGTGCTGCTTGCAGTTGGGCGGGGGTTTAAAAGCATTTTTAAATCCTAATTGAATCTTTAACTATTGCTATTTGCAAGTATAATTAATAACTACATTTGCATACATTCTAGAAAACCAGGTTACACAGATATTCTAACACCTTTACACACATTGGTTATTGTAAAATGTGCATACATGCAGCAGATGCATGAACAGATTCCCCCCAGACCATGGCTATACACGCTGGTTAAGCGTTGCTACGCTTAAGTCTGACTTTGGAAATATGAGCTTGCATCTTCCTCATCTCTCCTTTTGTAGTCTTTGTCAGGCACATGCATATGCATACTTGTAAAAAAAGCACATTAGAAACCTGGTTACCTGCATACAATGCCAAGAATCTGCTCTCTCCAGGAGTAATCTCACTGGGGGGAATTGGGTTTTGCTAATCCGCTAACCAAACTATGAAAAACCTTAATCTGGAGACCTGGTGAAAGCCAGCTGTGTGTATTCAAGTGGATGTAAACACACTATATGTTTTCAACATCGCTCTTTGCTAATAATGTGACTTTTGATCGGATCTAAAAATTTAACAATTATTATGGACAACCCTAACAAGCAGTCTGCTCGTTATTTTGAGTATTTTTCTCCTAAGTCGGATTGTTGCTTTGTTTTCCTGCAGGTGCTGTTGTTTCTTTAAAAGGAGAAAGAGGAAAGCCCTCCAGAGGCACAAGTGAAAGAAGAGAGTGGAGAGAACTTGAAACATTGTGGTCACTGTCAAGTTTTAAATGGAAGCAACTACACAGACCCACTGTCCCTTATCTCTTTCCAGTTTCCCCCCCTCACCTCTTTATCCCTCTCACCTTCTTCCCACTGTCACTCTGTACCTCACCCCCTCGCGCTCTCTCTTTCTCGTTCTCAGTGCTCCCCAGCTACCGGCGAGTTAAAGGAATGTTGCAGTTCTACTGACTCCACAACAGACTCTTGATTCCTTTATCGACAAAAAAAAAATAAACGTATCTGCATTACAGAGAGGGGGAAAAGTAAAAAAAAAAAGAAGATGTAACAATGAAACTCGAATGCCGTTGGCGTGAATATGAAAAAGAGATACTGTTTGAAACAGCCGTGTATTCTAGATTCCACAAGAACGTGTGATGTTCCAGCAGTCAGCTGTTGATCAGGGGGAACCATTCGAGTGGTTCAAGTGAAAGAAATCTGCTCCTTGGGATTATTTTTTCCTTTTCTTCCTTTGGTGTGTGTTTTGGGATCAAGGTAAAGAGGAAAGGGTGAACTATGCTGATGTTGAATTTGAGTGACACAGGAAGCATTTCATCTATAAACAGAATTTGGAGGATTTTAATGTTGTTTTTTTGTTTTTGTTTTCTTTCTTTTTTTGTAATTTGAATCCTCCGTTTTTGAAATCAAAGCCCTGCATTGAAAACTTATTTTTATGTTTTAGTGTTCTGGAGTTCAATTCTTTTCCTTACTCAAGCTTTCTTTTGTCTGTCAATGTGGACTTTGTAGCACAGTCACTGGCCTCAGGTACTGTGGAAGATTGAGAGAAACGGATATTCAGCTCTCTTATTATTATTATTGCACTTTTGGAAAAAGAAAACAATTACAGTGGAAAAACTTTAGGATTGAAATTAACCATTAAGAAAACAAATTAATAAAGACTGATCTAGGATGCTTATATCTGAGTTATGGCCGAAAAATGTTGTCGATTTACATAAAGAAAAAAAGATATGTCTTTCAATTTTTACTTCTCGCATCAAAATAATTTACCAGGAATTCATAGTTTGTGCCTTTCTAAGTAAAAGTTTTAAAGCTCAAGTGGGTGTCCCGCAATGACATTTTATCTAATCTGTCCCAAATACTCACTGGATTACTCGCTGTGTGTTTGTGTGTGCGTGCGTGTATGCAAATGTAGAGGTTTTTGTAAGTGAACGTGTGTAATGAACGTGTGCACATCACTTGCTCTCACATATAAGCAGTATGCATCGCTTCCCTTCATCTGCTGGGACAATCGACACACATGTACAGTGGTGTTTGGAGAGATCATTACTGTGTGTCTGTGTGTGTGTGTTTGTGTGTAAGTGTGTGTAAGAGGTCTCACTGACAACCCAAATCTGTCTGAACCATTGTTTCATTTTGTCAGGAGGTCACAGACAGACGGCTCAATGAGGTTTACTTGTTTTGAGGTACGTCACGTCTGTGGAGTTAATGGACTCCTCTTTCTGAAAACAAAGACGCCTTCCAAAAAAGTCAGTGTACTAAACTGGAAAAAAAACGATTGCCCTTTTTTGAGTTCCTCGCTGCTGCTAACACCTGTAGTTTCATGTAGGGCTGCAACTAATGATTATTTTCATTATCAATTAATCTGGTGACTATTTTCTTAATTAATCATTTGGACTTTAAAACATCAGAAAACTAGATTTACCACAACATTATCATAGGCGCCACATCATCAAATGTCTTGTTTCCTCCAACTAACAGTCCGAAACACTAAAATATTCAATTAACTATAATGCAAGGCTAAGAAAGTAGAGAAAATATTCACATTCGAAAGCCTGGAACATCAATGTTTGGCATTTTTGCTTTAAAAAAAAAGAAAGATTTGATTAAAAGTATAGTTACTGATTAATTTTCTTTTGATTGACTATAATCATTGCAGCTCTAGTTTCATTTGTCTCTTTGTTTCTTTTATGCGTGTTCTTTGTTTCCCCGGCCAAGATGAAAGATGTATGTCTGGCTTGGTGCGCTGTCTGTGTCCAGGATTGTTTAAATTTCCCTTGAACGATTCAAGCTCATCAGAGGTTGCAACTTTTATGGCCTTCAGTTATGGAGCAACTCCAGCGATTTTAATATTGCCCATGCTTTTTAGTTGGCGGACTCTCACAATGCATTAAGATAACGTGGCCTGTCGAAGCAGTAGCGGTCAAGATATCCTGACTACTGTGAGTCCAATTCCAAAAAAACACTGGATCCTACATTTCCCACAATGCAACAGGAGTGTTTTTCATTAGATATTTACTGCCTCTTAAATCCTTGAAATCCCTTTGCCCGGTTTGTAATGCAGGCCTCCTGTTAAATGTGCCGAGCCCGGGAGGAGGCAACCCTAAGGACATGTTTATGATATCTTAAGGCTTATTATTATTATTATTATTATTATTATTATTATAAGAATAAAAAAAGCTCCATCCAGAGGTGAATAGCTTAACTTCATGTGTAAAATCAGTGGAGCGTCCCATTTAAAAAAAAAAAAACTTGATTTACCTTATTATTATATCCCCTCCTAGTTTAACTTTAGATCACTGACTGAGCAGTAATGTCACCACTGTGATGAGAACGATGACCACCAACACGCGTGTCAAAAATAAGAGGAAGTTTAGGTTTTCCACTTTTGAGCAATACAGGTTGCAAATGTATAAATTCACACTGATGGAATGAAAACAAATACTTGACATTAGAGGCCAGTTGAGATGCTGCACTTCATTTCAGTGTCCGTTTCAACCCAATTCACTCATTGATTTTAAGTTATGAAGGATGGATGCATATTTGTTTGTAAAAGCATGAGTTCGAGGACTAAAGGAGTTTTACATGCTTGAATCACTCAAGTGAAGAACGGAAAGGGGAACAAACGAATGTGGGAACTGTAGGCCTATTGTAACTCACGAGTTTTCAAATCGTCTAATTTACCATCTAACTGATACTGCACCGTAGGCGTGTACATTGCAGAGCTTTATAACTTTAAAGACAAAACAAATGCAGATGCTCAGAGGATGACCCGGTGCACCCGCGCGCCTTTACGCGTGACGTCGTCGGTGTAACTCAAGTGCCGCTGTTAGTTCAGAAAAGCTTTTGTTGGCGCATTAAATTATTCTCTGAAAGCTAGCTGACCCAGCTTGGCATAATCCATTACATTGCGTTTATTATATGATTTGTTAATTGAGTTTTTTTTTTGTTTTGTTTTTGGAGATGCTCAGACCAAGGTTGAACTGTGTTTTTGCTCAACGTCTGTTAGTGTAACTATTTGCATTATGTATTTGTAAATATGACAACGACAGATCTCTAATTGTGAATAAAGGAAGTTTTATCACAGGAGTCAAATCAATCATGGAGCAGTTTGTGCCTGCTGGACGCTCTCTGTCAGTCTGCAGGCCTTTTCTTAACGAGCTTTGCGCCTCTTTGTGGTTCAACCCGCCTGCTGTCTGCCTCCACTGCGCATGCGCGTGTGATGTTGCTCATTGGCCAGATAGGACGTGCGTCTACGGCAAGAGACACACCTGCCACCTGTTTGGTAAGTACCCGAGAGACAAATTACTGAAGGATAATATTTATCTGAAGGCGCAGAAGCAATACTGCAGCGTTAAAATGCTAAAATAGTCAAAGTCCTGCATCCAAAACTATAAAAAAAAAAGTACAAAGGTAGAAAAAGTGAAGCCTCTCGGCTTCTTTCAGGCATCTTCGCACCGAGCCAATAGTTGAATAGCCGGAGCACAAAGTCTGTCTTGTGCTTTTTAACTTTAGTACTACGGACTCTGTCGCCTGTGACAGGAAGTAACACGTAAAATTCAAATTACCGTAACTCTTCGACAATTTACCGGAGCAATCGACGTAATTTAAACGGATTCTGAACGCTGAGAAGCTGAACTTTTTCTGTAGTGGAGGGAGGAAGTGAGCAGGGGAGTGTGTGTGTGTGTGTGTGTGTGTGTGTGTGTGTGTATATATATGTCATATTTCTTTTTCATCTTTTTTGTCATACTTTTTTTGGTCTCTTTTCATACTTTTGGTCATAATTATGATTTTTTTTGTCGACTTTTTAAATTTTTTTTTCATACTTTTCTTTTCTGTCACTTTTTTTTGTCATACTTTTTTTGTTGATTTTCTGTTGTCATAATTATGACTTCTTTTTTTGTGATTTTTTTGTTTTATTTTTTTTGTAATATTTTGTGAAATTTTTTCCTACTTTTTTCTTGGTCATTATGATTTTTTTTGCCATACTTTTTTTTAAAAATTAAAACTTGATTAATACTTTTTTTTGATAATTATGATTTTTCTTTTTTGTCTACTTTTTTTTGGTCATATTTTTTTTTTGTTGACTTTTTTGTTGTCATAATGACTTTTTTTGTCGTTGCGGAAATGGGCTTCCAAAGTTAGCCTGTCATTACCAAATTGCTGTTTGATTCAATTATACTCCTCTTTGTGTAGGTATGCCTTCACCAGGGTGACCAACCTCTCAGTGTACGCTGTGGCCTGGCTGCTCTTTCACGTCCAGTCTCGGCAGAATGTGGACACCATCACAGACAACCCGGGCCGGGTGGACATCCCACTGCTCATGGGGAGAATAACGCACTCCTGCAAAATCACAATTTTTACTTTGTCTGAAGACACTGGTCCTCATTATACTGGCTACTGGAGCTTTGTTCTCCCTGATATTCCAACAAATGTATAATTTTGCAAAATAATACAGTGCCCAGGAAGTTAGTTTTGAAAGTGAAGCCATCGATGTGTGACTTATTTTAAAGATCTTTAGTAACACATGTGCTAGTAACTGACAGCAGCAGCAGACAGGGCAGGGTCAAAGTACTGAGAGGCAGACATTGTTGGCAACAGTTGAGTACCCTGGCTGGGTTGACCGTTACAGCAATAGTTTACTAGTTCTTTAAAAAAAAGCAAATATAAAACTTGGGCAGCAAATAATAGAAATCATATGCCACTTGAAATGTAAGTACGTTTCACTTTGTGGTTAATGTTCAAGACAATTGAGGTCAAGATAAATAGCGTGACAAGGAATAAATAAGCAGCTGCCCTCTTGTTTTAAATGTCACATCAGAATCAGCCAACCAGTCGCAGGACAGCTGAAGATCTGAAGTATCATATGTATGTTGCAATACTAACATTTTCAAACCAGTCAGTTTGTTCACGTGCCACTGGATCCCAGTCACGTTTGAAGATGCTTTGGGAAAGCTGTCAGCGTCTTTGTGTCACAGCACATTTTAATGCTGTCACAGCTCTTCTTGTTGATAATGGTTCATTTAATAATGAGTCAATGCATATTAATAAAAAGATTTCTGTTAAAAGTGCCTTCTCATGTCTTTCGTTACTCATGCCATCTATAAAGGGATCAACAGAAGTACCAGTTAAATGCTCCATCTTATCCACAGAAAATAATGCAGGGAAAAATTGCGTAGCTTTTTAAGAATGTGTGTACAGTAATGTGGCGACTAACGATCCTTGATGTCTGTCTTGTTTTCAGCAAAGTGGAGCCTTTGTTTATGGGTTGATGAGCATCACAGACGAGGTGGCTAACACAGTGAGGGGGGTCGCCCTCATCATCGAGAGCGTGGTGGAAGTTTTTCAATTGAATAAAGGAAGAACTATAAAGAAGAATTTGTCTTTGTGTGTGTAATAGGCTTCTGGGCAGAAGGACCTGCACACACAGAGAAAACAACCAGATAACAGATATTTAACAAGTGACAGTGTTAGAGGCAAGTCCTCAAGGAATATGCCTTTTTCACTAATCTTTCAAATCTGACAAATATTTGACAGAATTTCCTTTGATTATTTTTTTTATATTATGTTGAGGTTTTGAAAGAAAAGAATGGTGCAGAGGATAAAGCGCCATACTACCACCTAGTGTATGAGCTTGTAACTACACTCCTTTCCCTGCTATATGGTGTGTGTGTATGTGTATATATATATATATATATATATATATATATATATATATATATATATATATATATGTATATATATATATATATATATATATACATATATATATATATATATATGTATGTATATATATATATATATATATATATACATATATATATATATATATATGTATATATATATATATATATATGTATCTATATATTATATATATATGTATATATATGTATATATATATATATATATATATATATATATATATATATATATATATATATATATATATATATATATACATATATATATAATCAAATCACAGACTCAGTAATACAAAATATTTCATCGATTTTGGTGAGGGTAGTTTATAATAGATATCCCATGACGTGTAGGACTCAGAATCGCTACAGACATTTAATATTGAAATGCATAAGAACCAACATATTTTATTACAGAGAATGAAGCCAAATGTCTGACCTGGCAGTGAGTGTGGCGCAATTGAAGATTTTAGCTCTCTATGTGTTTGTTTTTTTGTGCAATATGAACTTAGTTAACCAATAACTAAAGCTGTCCAATAAATGTTGCAGCGTCAGAATTACATGTACAGGTACTACTTGAGTAAATGTAGTCTATTATATTCCACCACTACTTGAAGCATCATTTTGCCATCATTGCATTATTGATTAATGGCATTGAAGCCGTTTTTTTAAACCTGTCATTTTTCCAGTTCCTGTATTTGGTCGCTTTAAAGTTTAAACTGTAAAAAGCCCGACCTCTGGCGGATGAACCTCGGCGGTGCTGCGGTCCTGTGGGCCTCATCACCGCGGACAGGCGGGACAAAGCACTTGTTCAGAAGCAGTTTGACTGTGAAGGAAACCGTTGTCCGTCTCTGCCTGAGACAGCAGCTTCACGCGGACTGGCGACTCTCACATTTAATCTCAAACTAAGAAGTTTGCCTTTTTATATTAATGTAAATATCGGTTAATTTTCTGACGGACATATTTGTACTTGGACTGTTCCAAACTTTCAGAATAAGGACTCTTGACAGGAAACAGGGACTACTTCAGCGATCCTCAGGTAAGAAAAACATGGAGTTTAAAACTGAATTATCTTCTAAATATTAGTAAGTCGAGTTCTTCTATTGGACTAAACTTACATTAAATGTCTTCTTTTCAAGTTGTTCAAAGTCGCTGGCCTTAAAGTATTGGAGTGAACATTACCTTTAGTAGTATCGGTAGTTGTAACAGGTGGGACCTCATGTTGTTACCTAACACGGACCGTTAACGTTGTAACCGGACATGAACTCCCGTTAACTTGTCTTATTGGTCATAAAGGAGTCAAAACGACCAATACAAGAAACCTACTGCGACAAAACGGAGTCACACCTCGGAAAAAGTGTCTCGATAAAGGTAGGGTCCGTGTTTAATAGCTAGTGTAATAACACGGGCTGATACAACATCTGATAGATTATTGATAGATAACTAAAGGCAGCAATGCCACAGTGAAAACATTGTATTAGAATAAAAAATATAGCAAAAGTAAAAGTCATCATGATGGAGATCATGTAGTATTTCAGAATGCACTAGTGTGTATGCCTTAGCATCACTTTTTGATTGAATACCTCTGTACAGCTTAATCTGCAATAATACATCATCATTTATTAATATTTTGTTTAAATAACAATTAAAGTTGCTAATATTTTCAAATACATGCTGTGCAGTAATAAGTACAATATTGGCTTCCAAGTACAAAGTAGCATAAAATGTAAATACTTTAAACGTACCTCAGTAAAGTACCACTAAAGTACCTTAAGTACAGTATTTGAATAATGTGAATGGTGACGTTCCAACAGTGACATTTGTCAAAACAAAAATCACAGCAGCTTCACAACCTGCAAGCCGTTATTTTTTATGTTTTTGTCGTGATCATGTTAAACATGTTTTTGTTTATATCTTGAGTTGCAGCTCAACAGTAAGGATTTTCATTGGCAACTATTTTGAGAAATTGGCAACCAATTCTTGGCCTTTGGTTTCCAAATCAGTGGCAACCACTTTTACCATAAAACAACTAGGGACTGCAAACAGCAAAACGTTCACCCCCAAATAAATACATGTTTAATACTTGTTGCAGTTTTAAAATACTGCTGTTACAGTCAGAACCAAAACCAAACATTAGTGCATTTACATGCGTGTGTACAGCACCTGTTTTAGGATCAGCGGTGAAGCAAATTATGTAGTTTGACTGTGGGGGGGAAAGTTTCTACAAACCCATCACCATCATAAACAATGTTCAAACTGATTCAACTAACAAAGGACCAGATCAACCTGAACAAAACATAAAAGGGAAATAAAGTAGTGCATGGATGACGTAGTCATGTAGGCCGGAAGTTAGCGCCACAGTGGTCCGTATGGACCGGGAGCAGAGATCAATGGACAGAGAGACATGGTTTCTTTAGCCTGCTTACTTTTCCTGGTTGTCAATATAACTTTTGGTCTTGATTCCATTTTGCATGTTGTATTAACGCACAGACGGAAAGGAAACAACAGGAAAGTGAATGAACAATAAGCTGAAAGTCATTCAAAAGTTAAACGTATATCTACTTATCTGACAGTGCTATGGTATGATGTGAGTTGCCTGAATAATAAGCATTGGCGTATTATTTCATTTTAAAAAGGCCCTGTTATGCATGCAACTGAACGCATATCTTACGCCACAATTTAAAAAAAGAAGAAATTCTTAAGACCCAGGTATTTTTCAGCGGGGTGTTTTGGGCAGGAAGTCTTGGCTGACTCCTGTGTGTATGCCAGTGGGTCCCAGTCTGCATTGGGCGCGCGTCTAATTGTTTTTGACAGATGTGAGACATGTGACTGTATGACTGGAATTCCTTTATCAGCAGCAGATGATAGAATCTCTGTGTTGTCGAGGAGTTCAGGCCGGTGGGTGTCTGACCTGACCTGTGACTGTGGTCCAAACACTGAGCTTTCTACGCAGCATGAAAATTAAATGTGTGAGCCAGTTTTAGACAAACAACACTGTACTATTACTACTGTTTCTGTTACTACTGCTGCGGAGGAAAAGTATGCAGCACTGTGCTCAGGGAATTAGCTGTTTACAGAACTAAACGGCTTCCCCCTTAAGAGCGTTATTATTCATATATCATTTTAAGTCGTCAACTAATATTTCTGGTTTCTTACTCCTATTTGATAGTTAGCTAAATAACCTTGAGTTGACGAGAAAACAAGACATTTGAGGATGGTCATCTTGGGCTTTTGGGAAACACTGAACAACATTTTATAGAGCAAACAACTCGATTACAATGAAAATAAACATTAGTTGCAGCCTATTCTTTCCCTTGTGTAATCTGCCAATTCTACATATGTTTTTATTATTATTATATTTGTCAAAAACTAGTGAAAAATGCTTAATATCACAAGTAAATGTCACCAAATGTTTTGCTTTGTCCGACAAGCCAAAAACCCAAGGATATTCAGTTTTCTATTATAAGACATAGTAGCATATTGGTATATTCGAGAAGCTTAAGCCGTCAAATTGTTCATTGCAGCTTCAGGGTCTGTGATTTCTGCCTCACAAAGATTCACATTACTGTCAAACGCTCCCATGAGAAAATTCCTACTTAAATACATTGAAGAAATTACGTTTTGAGCCCATATTGGCTCTTTGGCAGCGTTATAGAGATTTAGATTAGAAGCCTTTGATTCCTTTGCATCTGACAAAGAGCCAGTTTGTGCTCAACGTGATGTACCTTTCCTTATGTTGTATCTGGGAGGTAGAACTTACAATTCAAAGTATAATTTGGGTTTCATTGTAATTTGGTTTCATTGTAATTTCAAACACTGACAGTAGACATTACGCTAAGACCCACTGGCTTAGGAGACGGCCTGTTTATCAACATTAAAGGACACCTGACACCGCTGGGCACCACATCCACCTGTCCTCCCCTCTTTCTGTCTCTTTCTCCGACCTCACTCCACTGCAGGACCAGCACAGAGGAGCCCTTGTTTGATCCTCCCCAGACAGTGCCCCAATTTTCCTTTTTTTACGCAGACTCCATGGCAACATTGTTCCTGTGACGAGCAGCCTTGACTTTTGCCCCTCCTGCTCCCAAAACAAAGGCAAGAAGTAACGGGGGGGAGGGAGAGAAAAGGGGGAGAGGCGAGCATGGGGACAGGAGGAATTGTGAGGAGGATGAAGGATATGGAGGAATGAGGGAGGGGATAATGGGAAGGTGTCTTGGATGGAGGCTCTGAGGCGAGACTTCTTCTGCCATTTGTGCCAGTCTCCCATAAATAAAGGAGAGTTATTACCAGGGACTGGAGACTGAGGGTAGTGCCAGGGACCATCTCGTTTTTCAATAGCTGCTAAGCCTCGGGGTTGTATAGACGTAGTATTGTGAGTTGGACAAGTTTGGGTCGTTCACATCCCATCGTGGGCGATTCTCCTGCCGCGTCTCAGTGTCTTCATAGTGTGACGTCACTTTGGCCTCGCAGACACTTGTGACCTTCGCAGATGTAGCGCGCATAAATCAAGCTTAACTCCCTCAAAGGGATGATTTTCTGCTTTTTTTCTGTTATATATTTCTACAAACATCGTGGTCTGGACTGTTGATCAGACCTTTGGATCTGGGAACATGTTCTGGGCATTTTCACTACGTGATGACATTTTATAGATCACACAATGAACCAGTTCATTCTCTAAAAAAGATGAATCAACAAAAGTAATAATTAGCTACACCTTATGGTTATGTCGTGTATTTCATAGATGGCACGTTAGTGTCAGTTACAAGGACGCAGCGTTGTGGTCAAATAAGCCATTTAAGTTGCCAAAAAAGTAAAAGAAGCATTAATGTAACTTTCTCTGCTGTTTACGTGCCTTTTCACTGGAACATGTAGGCAGCCTCCTCCCTGTATTGCTCAATGTGGAAGAATGTGCATTGTTAAGTCGCATACACTGTAGCCTTGGATATCTCTCCCTGCAAGATTTGTAACGAGAACGAAAACAAAAAAAATAGCTTGGGAGCGGGAGTTGAAATGTTCAAAAGACCAAGTGCACACTGTGGAGGCTGGAGAGAGACTCCTCCAGTCGGGCAAAAAGGAAAGTATTGTTGTTTGGCTGCGCTCCCTATCCTGGTACTGACATCTCCACACTGATTGTGACTTGGCTGTTTCAGAAACCTCAAAGCTTCAGGTCAATCTTCTGATTTGTGTATGTTCTGTTAATGTAGGAAAGCAGTTCTAACGTAGTTTATGATATGATAAGTGCTGAACTTTGATATTTTCTCAACTCGACAGAATTAAAAAGTGGCACAAACAAGCATAACTTGTGCCCTCATAAATCACACTCACTTGGAAATGGTAAAACATTTACAATGTTCTGTTACAAAATTTTTGTCACGCCTAACTTCCCATATCTCCACATCGCATTACTCATATCAGTGCTGCTGAAAAACAGAGACGGACAAATCTTACTAGTTTTGTGCAGAACACTTTGCTCTCTCTACTATACACAAACTCTTTTTGTTTTGTTCTGTTTTTCTTTTCTTTTTACAGTTCGGGACATCTTTGAGCGATGTTTGACAAGCAGCACTACGAGAGTCCACCTGTCTACAGTCCACCTTTCAGCTCGCCGTCCAACAATGGCTATGGCCCTCCAGGCAGTTTCCAAACTCCTCAGAGCGATTACAACGCATACCCACCTCCCCCGGGATCTTACTACGTTGAGGACAAACCGCAGAACTTCTACAAATGGCTGTCACCTCCGGGGATCATCAAGGCCATGATGGCCACGGTGATCGTGTTGTGCGTGGCGATATTTGCCTGCGTGGCCTCCACTCTCATGTGGGACATGCAGTACGGCATGGGCATGGGGATGGGGATGGGAATGGGCGGTGGATACGGCGGCGTTGGATATGGCGGCGGTAGCTACGGCAGCGGTAGCTACGGCTCAGGATACGGTGGTTATGGAGGTTACGGAGGAGGCTACGGCAACAGCTACGGCTCCTACATCTCACCTTACTCAGCCAAATCCGCCATGATTGCCATGGCGGCCATTAACTTCATAGGGTCACTGGCCTTCTTCATCGCCAGCTTCTCTAAATCCAACATTGTCCGCAGCAGGAAGTTCTTTCTGGGCCTCATGATAGGCAGCATCATTATGGCTATCCTGGAGGTAAGACTCATTCACGTTTCATACTCTCCAATCACTTTATATGGAGCAGAAATAAAACATGACACTGGTGATGGATGATTCATTTGAAGCATAAGATTTATCCGTGGAGGGAACATGAGATGACAATATTACAGAAATCACAATCTAAGTAGAACGTAGAGAACTGAAGATGTCAGGGCTTTCTTTTCTACTGACTTGATTAATTCCAGAAAATCTTTCTTTCTTAAACCTGCAGGAGTGTTACAGTGTATTGGTGCTCATTGTTATCACTCATTGTCTGTTCCAGGGCATCATCAGCATCGTCTACATTGTTGGGGTGAACCCCATGGCTCAGGGTTCCTCCGGCATGATGTACAATCCCATGTTGATGATGTGCCAGAACCTCTACCAGACCAGCTACTCACAGATGGGAGGAGTGGGAGGCTTCCCCATTTACAACCAGTATCTCTACCATTACTGCTTTGTTGACCCACAGGAGGTGTGTAAATATTAAGTATATGTTGACGATTGAGTCGGTATTTAATGTGACACTCTTCAGGATCAATTCAAGTAGATTTTGTTTTTCTAAGAATGAATTTTTAAATGGATTGAGCTCAGTTATTATTATTATTATTATTGGATTATTCACTATACAGTAATATAAAACAAAAACAAGCAGAAAATCCTCACATTTTTGGAGCTGCAATCAGTAAATGTTTGGCATTGCTAGTTATTTGTTTATCAAATAATTTTTCAGAATGGTTGTTGTTGTTGAATGTGATGAAATTATTTGACTTTACTTGTATCCCTCACCAATTTTCTTTTGTGAGACTGAGAGAGAAACGTGAGATAATTTTGAACTCATAAAGCCTATTCTCACATTAGTCCTGTACTGTTTTGTAATATGTTATCATGCCGCATGTGTTACAGTTTGCGGGTACACAAAGACACACATTGTGATATGTATTTTGCTGAATGTGTATTTGTGTACTTTAAATACCAGGTTAAAGCAGCGTTGTCTTATCTCCTGGAGAACTTTCCACATTGTTTTCTCATGTTCTTGCTTTTTTAGGGCATTGCCATGGTGTGTGGATTCCTGGTGGTCATTGCCTTCGGTGTTGCGGCGTTCTTTGCCCACAAAACAAGAGGGAAGATCTGGCGCTACGGAAAACCAAATATCCACTGGGAACAGCCGCTTGTTGGTGGGAAGGCCTCAGAGGGCAGAGACGTAGAGGAATGGGTAAGAGACAACAGGATGGTAATCACAGTTTAATAAGACTGGGGTTTCATAGGATTTACAAAGAAAAATCACATTTCCGACCTTAGCTGACCCTGAGTTCGTGCATGCATAGCTTGCAGTCAAATGAACAGGGTCAAAGAGGGTTTAAATCCAGCCTCAGGAAAAATGATGGAATACAATTTTTGCAGACAGATTTGATTAGAGGATGAAACGAGAGGCCATCTTGCGTTGGGGTCACACATCCCAAATCTGGCTTTATTATTCCCCGGTTGTGTCTTATATTTTTAAATGTTTTCCATCTGGATTTTCATGAATACTGTGAGTTGAGCTCATTTTGTTGGCAGAAAGAGTGTCCAACCATGTGGAGCTCCTGGTCAGCTACCACCACAAATAACAATAACAAGCATAATAATTTTATTAGTGTAGCACTTCTGTTATTTCCAAAGCTATTTACACTGATGTAAAGTCGGTATTCCTCCTGCTAAGGTAGTCATCAGTTTTAAAGATAGGTTTGGTTATGGCGGTGGTGATGCAGTAAAACCGAGTTGCAACTTTGCACATTACCAAAGTTGGTTTGTCACTTGTTATGCTATGTGACACAATGTTGTTCTCTTAAATGTTAAATCTCTTCAATGTGTTCATTGTTTGAGTTGAAAGTCCAAATGGAACATTATATACAAATCTTTATGACTTTACAGGATCCAGCAGGGAAATGCTCACACTACCGTAATAATGTTTCCTCTGACTGAGTCACTTTGTTCAGGGTCAGTAACTGTTTGCTCATGGTCTACTACCTGGTTTCACTCTGAATAATCATTAACCACCTGAGAAGATAGCAAGCCAGCAGGCGGTTTCTAGAGGCACCGCCTTCAGGTAGTTTAACGTCAACATAACACTAGTCACATGAGACCTGAGATATGGGTTGATTATTGACTTCACCTGCCACTTTTCAAATAATGCCTGTTTCTTACAGCGAACGACAATGGGTTAACAGGACAGTCTAGCTCTTTTTGCCTTTTTTTTATTGTTCTGTATCCAAAAACTAGGTACGTAGAATATTTCCTTTCTGTTTCTAAAAACTGTAGTCAGCATCCTCCCCAACACGTAATGTCCACATCCAATGTTTGTTTAAACATTGTGCAGGGGAGTGTCGAGAACACAACCAGTACATGCAGACCCATGGCATATTGTACATGAATGCCAATTACAAGTGAAATGAATACAAATAAATGTTGCTCGTAGTCCTTTACCCCTCATCCCCCATCTATTTGCCCTTGCTTAGTGACAGTGATATGTCTAGCATCCAAACCTAATGGAAATGGTGTGCTAATTTATTTTAAAAAAGGGGTTGACAGGTACACTGCAAGGACTTACTAGTATTAGTTTGGCTCTAATATTTGATTAAATTAGTCAGAAGTCCTGCCAGTCACATGTTATCTCTTGCACTGACATGAAAATATCCAAATAAGCACAAAACAGACATGATGTTTTGTTGGATTATATCGAGCTGTTTCTTTTTAAGACTGGTTGTCTTTGCCTAGATAGTGTCTGATAATGGAGCAATGCTCACTGATGATATCGGCCTTATTGTAGGTACACTGCTACTTTAGAGACTTAGAAAAGATTATGAAGGTAGGAAAATTTTACTTTTGTTCTCTGATGCCTTTATTTTTGTCTATAGTTACATATTTTATCTTTGGAACAACCTAAAACTGGATTAATTTCCCTCATATAGCCAATGTTCTACACTGCAGTTATTTATTTTCTTTGTTGCTGCTCTACCTGCACACAGTATATGTGCCATGAAATGAGTCATCAGGCTTGTTTGACTCCTTTAAACACAAGGCCAGTGATAGTAAGGCCAGTGATAGTCTAAGGCTGTGGTTGGTTTGAGATTGGACCCATCTCTGTTGCTGAGCTCAGGGAGGCCTGGCATGCTCTGATGACCTCACACACTGCCCTCATTCAACTGCTGCATTGTGTCTGCTGCATGAGGTCATCAGAGTTGGTCTCTGCGGGGCTGCCTGTGTGCTGGAGACATTGAAGCACAGCTGCACAGCTGAGAGTGAAAGCATCCTGGGCTGGTTTTATAGATGCCTTTTAAACTTCCATATGTTGTTTGAAGCAAAAGTATAACGCTGTTATAACATTATATTGTGGAGACATTAAAGGTGCAATGTGTAATTCTATGGCCACATGCTCCAAACAAATAGGGGGCAGCATTTCATTTTTTTTTTTTTTACTAGTTCCATACAACCTACATTTAAAGTTATCAGTAAAAGAAAAAAGAAGAGAAAAAAAAATCAGGCCCAACTACTAATTTACAATAATTGACGAACCGACTGCAGCTGTAGAGAAACTGTTCTTGTGGCTTGAGGTCTCAGTCCTGATGGGCCGCAGCCTCCTGCCAGAGCTTTTCTTCTCCAGGTCCGGACCTCTCGGGCGTTCTTACTGTGCTCACACACTCTGCTCACAGCCCAGCGGCCGCTGTGCTGCACACTGAGAGTGCATTGTTGAGATTCTTACTTCTAGTGCAGTCTTCAAATAGGATTCTCCTGCAGCTGCAAGGAGGGCATTTCTCCCCCACCCAAAGCACTCCACCCTCCGTGATTATTGTTTTTTGGGGCTCGGCTGATGCTCCTGCACTCACTGTAAGGAATTTAGGAGATTGCTTAATAATGTTCCACCCAAGTAAGCAGGAGGGTGAATGTTTTTTTTTAGGGTTTTATAAAGTCGGGGGAATAGTAAACTCTCACCTTGAAGCAGGACTGGTTCTGAAATAAATGACAGCAAACATTAATGCATGCTTGTGCAGGTGCAGTATATGTTAGAGGCCTTATTTTAGAGGAATTCCTCACAATGCTGTGCACAGTTTTCAAAAGTAACATCATCGCAACCCAGTGAGTCCTTGAAGAGAAACCGTAAGAGCCGTTTAAAGTTTAGAGTGAATGCTTTGTGTAGAGGTTGTGTAGGAGAGTCTAATGATTGATACGTTTACTGCAACCAGTGGGGGAAACAGTAACCACCCCTGAGGCTTTCATTGTGAGGAATTCCCTCATGCACGCACGCTCTCTGAACTCACAGGAAGGACTTGAAAATACAGATTAAGCGGAATTTATTTACATGACAGACATTTTGTTTGAAGACAAAAAGGAAGAACAAATCCGTTTCAGGTGTTTACGAAGACATAAGACAATAGAAAGAAGTAAAAGCAAAGTTGGAGTTAGATATTTTCTGTGTATATAATATATCCTCACTTATCACCACTTTTTTTTTTGGTTATAGGGTGTTTAAAAAACAAGCTTAAATGCTGTAAACAATAGACAATCAATGGTATATCTTTCCAGTCTCAAAAGTTTTAGTTGATTTATTGTGTCGGGTTGATTTCACACCCTTTAGTCATTCTGTGTTTTTGTCGTCTTGACCTTTTCAAGCCTGGTGAACCAATCAGATAGCCCTCATTTGAAGAGTTGGTCTGTGCTGTCCTATTACACGCCTCACTGTTCTTTCAGGGGGGAAATACAATTTTCTTTAACAGGATGCCAGTCAGAAAATGAGCCTCCAGCCTATTCTTTGTGAGCGCTTGAGTTGTTTGTTTGTGTTTGTTGAGTCTGTTCCTGTTTCCTGCCTGCTATAGGTAAACAATGTGGAGGACAGCCGCAGTGTTCAAGACGCCCCGACCCTGCTGGTGTCGGAGAAGGGAGCCGGGCTGCTGAACGCCTCAGTGAACAGCGTCATCTCCTTCCCGCCGGCCAAGGTGGACAGCAGCTCCTACAATGAGGACCTCTACAACAAAGAGTGGGTCACCTGTATTCTCAGCTCACATTACATTATTATACATTCAAATCAGAGGATATTATTATCAGACAATAATTTAAGTTTTCCAGGAAGAGCAATATATTTGGTGTATAACATATAGGTAGGTAGGTAGATAGATGGATAGATAGAGATGGATAGATAGATAGATAGATAGATAGATAGATAGATAGATAGATAGATAGATAGATAGATAGATAGATAGATAGATAGATAGATAGATAGATAGATAGATAGATAGATAGATAGATAGATAGATAGATAGATAGATAGATAGATAGATAGATAGATAGATAGATAGATAGATATCTTTTGAATCAGGCAGGTGCGTGGAAAAAAGAACATAGCTGCAACGTTTAACTCCGCACACTGTAATACAAATATTCCACACTAACAGTGAACCTCCAAACATGTGACTACACGAGCGATATCTAATCACTGCTCTGTTTTAAAGCCTATGAAAACATATTGCCCCACCCACAAATTGAGCTCTCTGTGTGTGTGTGTGTGTGTGTGTGTGACCTTTGAGCCCTTATTGGATTAACTTTCCCTGTTTTTTTCATGTTTATTAAAATCTCTTAGGAAGGGAAAAGGCAGGATGTTTGTGAACAAATGTATTTGCTTTTTTTTAATGCGAGAAATGATTTCACACGCACCTTGTTTTTGTTTGCTTTACTGCAGTGTGTGTGCGTGTGTGTGTGTCTGTCTGTGTGACAAAAACTATATTGCTCTTCACGGTTTCTTAACATCTCAGTACCGAAGCCACGCTTGTATCAGAAATATGCTCTGAACCATGTGATCAGGGTGAATTGCACTTTTAATGTTCAACACTCGGACAACATTTGAAAAAAATACAAAGCTGGATTTAGATTCGGTTCAACGAATATTATTGTTTTGACAATTTCCTCTTTCACAAAGTAAAGCTGGCATTTTCATACGCAGAGGAATGTCAGAGTGCTCTATTGTTGACGGCCTTTTTGTAAGAAGTTTTTATATTTGCACCGCTGGATTTGGATTCCTCTACAAATCCCTACAAACAAAATCAGGCATGTTTCTTTCGTCCCGTTATTAAAGTGCTGTAGCAGCTTCCTGGTCACTGAGGCACTAAGTCAAATTGCAGGGTGTAAGAACCAATAATCATCAGTGGTTCAAAGTGTTTACCTTCCTCCATATGTTATCTGTCTGGGCCATATAAGTTAATATTTGTTTTCTCGAGACACTGTCTCACATTATACCTTTTATTTAAGTCCCTCTCGGTGATGTTTCGGTCATGGTAGCTTTATTTGCATGTGTTCAAGAGCACAATTTCCTTTGGAGGATGGGGATTTCAGTAACCTCTTTATCCTCTTTGAGGTTTTATTTTGAATATATATAATTGTAGTCTTACTGTAATTCAATTTCCATCAGAAAATACTTTCTTATTACAGGTTTCAATAGAAGCTACAGTCATTACAGAACTTTATTGTGTATGTTGCTGTCCTCCAGGTACACAGACAGGACCACCAGACCATCAGAAGCCTACTCCCATGGCGGAAGAACCAGCTCCAGCCCGTCAGAGGAGACCGGCGGGTGTCGCAAACCCTCTGCCAACCGGGGCAAGAGACGCAGACGCAACCCCGAGATGGACGAGTCTCAGTACGAGACGGAGTACACCACAGGAGGAGATACGGGCAACGAGCTCGACGAAGAAGAGTGGCAGAAGTAAGAATGTACTCGTGCATCTCCGTGCAGCTCGTACTTTGTCTGGATTAAAAATGGAAACGTTATTATCTGCGCACGAAGAATGTTGATTGCAGTCTCTCTCCCTCAGGACCAGACCCAAATTCTTTGATTTAGATGAACAACTGTAAGCCCAGAAAATCAAACTCACATTATTGTGACGTGATTTCCACAAGCATGCGATAGAAGTGCAGAATAATAATAAATACACAGATGCTTAAAACAGCAGAGCTTGAAAAAAAAAAAAAAGGCTTCAGTCTGTAAGCGCTTCTCTCTGTCCAGGAGGGGAGTTAATCCTCTGAGGCATTCAAGTTCTCATGGGCTGCACTCAGGAATAATGAGAATTGGGCCAAAGGTACAAAACATGGGCGCCATTGGAGTTTATAAGAAAGCAGTAATATTTGACTGATTCCATCCACATAGACTAACACAGCATGATGGAAACCAGAACCTACACTAGAACCTAAAGTGTGATGTTCTTGTGCAGAAAGTGTCTCTGATTCTCTCTCTTTCTTCCTCCTTCTCTTTCTCCAGTATGTATCCAGATATAACATCGGATGAGCAGCGTCACGACTATAAGAGAGAGTTCGATGTCGACCTGAGGGAATACAAGCGCCTGTGTACTGAGATGGACGACATTAATGACCAGTTGAACAAACTCAGCCGGCAGCTGGACACACTGGACGACACCTCTGCCAAATACCAGGTCAGATGTCCTTGTATACTCAGGAAGAAAGGAATGTATGAGCAAATTCATTGTAACTTAAATAGTAAAAAAATAAGCCAAATGAATATAGAAAATTATATTCTTGTTTCTGCCTAAACAAGCTTCTCTTTCCTTACAATTGCCAGAAATGAATGTTAGCATTTTAACGTTTGCAGCTGTAATAGGCTGACATCTGTTCCACACCCTTATTATACGATTTGGGTCGATGCTTCTTTTTCGTAAACTTTATTTGAAATATTTTCTTGAGCCACCTACCCCTTTGTGTTGGAACATCTCTTTTTACCTGACACTGGCATTGAAGAGATGCAAGTAGACATTGCAAAAGGCTGAGATAGACACACAAAGACTAAAATCCCTGATCATCAAGGTCCTGAGTGCAGAAAACGGGAAAAGACAAGATTCTTTAAACATTCAGTTTTTTTCATTTTTCTACAGGCTGTAGCAGATGAATATAACACGTTGAAGGATCTAAAGCAGGTAAACAGACATTTCTGATGATATTGTTTATAAACTAAACATAATTTCAACATCCAGCTATAAATTGTCATCTCATTTTGTTAAACATAAATGTATTATTCTAGAAACATTTTCTCTGACCGTCTATCATGGATCCTTTATCATTTGTTCTTGCTCTTTAGACGTCAGACTACAGGACTAAGAAGAAGGAGTGTCGCAGGCTGAGACACAAGCTGTTCCACATCAAAGGCCTGGTGAAGGACTACGACAAGAACCACTGAAGAACCCACTGAGTCCTGACACTCCGGTCTGTGGTCCACACAGCAAACACTCACAGACACACGGGCCAAGATACACTCCAGAAATACCACGAAGACTGTGACATGCCAAGACCAAAGTTTCCTGTACAGAAGTAACACACACTGGATAACACCCCCCCCCCCCCACACACACACACACATGCACACACATAAGTACTCATTTTAGTAGAAAATGAAAGCAGCGCGCTCAGCTGTAGCCACTTCCACAGCAAACACTGCCTTTTCTCAAAGGATTCAGTATCATTGTTGGTAGTTTTCGGTCGCTTGTGGGGATCGGAGGGTGTGGTTTTGGAGAAATGTCATTTATAAAGTCACCTGACCTTCAGTCACCTGTGATAACACTGGGCTACGTTTCTTTGGCTCTGTTTGCTCTCCAACTTGTCTTTGTTTTATCTCCACAGATAAGCGGTGGAACAGTATTGTAGAGAACGTAGTAATGGGGTGAGACGGGTTGCTGATATTGTTTCGCTAGCAAATAGGCAGTTTCTTGAACCCTTGTCATTGCGTTATCTTTGTCACATATGAGCTTTAGCATCAGAGTTTGTAACTAATTTCAAAGTCAGTAAAGTTGAAGTGGCTCTCTGCTGGGATCGTGTGTTTTTACTGCCTCTGTGTCTAAACCAAGATTTTTTGTATTGATTGTCATTGATGCAGTGAGACCAAAAAAAAGGGGACAAAGTGGCCAATGAGATATGTGAGACATCGTTGTATGAAACATACTTTTAATGAATCCTGCTCATACTACGTACCAAGAACAAATTTACAGTATCTGTCTTTTAGATTCAGCAGATATCTTAGTTCTGTTATTTGTACATACTAACGGCCCACAGTGGATTGTTTTTTAATCATTCAAAATGTGCTTAAGCTATGCAAATGGTAAAACTGACAACTTTATATAATATTTTTTATCATGCAAGCTCCTCAACAAACTGTAAAACACTGTTTCTGTAAGCTGCGCTCATTTATTTCATTTGATTCTTCGCCAATGAAAACCGATCATCTGCTAATTCCATGTGTGGTATTTTTTTTTTTTATTAATCCATTTATTGTGCAACGTGTTAGGATCTAGTGGATGTTATAATGTTTTAATTATTCAGACACACTTTTGATTATTCATGCATTTGTATTTTTACAAAGAACAATGTTGTCATTTTACAAACCATTTGCGAGCCATTTATTTTTGTACGAATTTATTTTCTTCGATGCCATTGTAAGACCATTTTTTTGTAACTGTATACCTCCATAAGGTTTGATGTCTAAAAACTACTGAGTTCAACAATAATAAACATTTCTAATTCTATTATAATTAAATAAACCTCCTATTTCTTCACGTCTCCCATGTTTTGCTGACCCTGCTGGTTTGCAGATAGCTGCAGGTTTGTGTGTCTGCAGGTTTGTGCGTCTGCAGGTTTGTGCGTCTGCAGTGAGCGTCCAGCAGGGGGAGCAGGAGCACTTCGATCCTTAAGGTAAGCTGCTGCTGCCCTCTTTTGGTGAACTACTTTAAAAACAATCTACTCTGCGAGAGCTGTTCAGCACCAATGTCTGCAGTTTCACAATTGTGTTGTTCAATTGTCATTATATATTGTTTTTTTCACACAAAAAGAACAACCGTTTTATTTTAATTTTCTTCATTAATCACTAATGTAATGCTATAAACACTTATAATCAACCATTGCACATAGAAAGCAGAATTCAACTCTCTCTGTGTGTTATTTTTTCTTACCCGAATGAATGATGTGCTTCAGTTTCACCTCCTTTGTGTTTGTGTAGTCGGCTCTCTTTCAGGGCTCAATGGAGGAGAGGTCTGAGTGTCTTATCTGCTCCTAACACCTGACGTTTCTTGACAGCCTCCTGGATTAATTTTCTTCATTTATATGTACAATCCATCTATAATTTCAATAACTATGTACATAAAAATCATATATTCCCTGGTAAAAGGGTTGGTTTTTTTTTGGAGAGCTTTTCTTGAGGGTGTCCTATATGCTGTACAGATTTTAAAGCCCCTTGAGGTCAATTTGTGACACTGACTGTATACATTAAATTAAGTTGACATATTTAATGCAAATGTGTATACCCAATATTAGGAATACAGCTGAAAATAACAAGTATTTATCATGTATTTGCCATTAATTGATTAATGATTTAATCCATAAATTGTCACCAATCATGAAAAATACATCAAAAGTTCTGAGAGGCAAAAGTGTCGTCTTAAAATGTATTTTGTAACTTTGGCTGAGCAACAGATGATGGTTACCTATTGTATATTAATATGATGCACAGAAAAGCAGAACATCCTTACATTTTTAAACTGGATCAAATATTAAGAAATTGTACTTGATTGGACAAATTCAAAAGGTGAATAAGTTTTTTGATTAATTATTTCAGCTCCAAACAAGACATTTGACATTAAAATGACTAGCAAAGTGTTTCTGATGTTACAGATGTGTGCAGAGACTTAATTTATCCACGGAGGGTATGTACATTTTTTTTTATTTCTCGTAATGCAAAAATAACCAGTCGTAAGAACTTCTTTTTCTTTCTTTTTTTCAGGTTTGGCATGGTCAAAGAAACATGCTTCTTTTAAAAGTAAAGCTAAACAGTCAAATCACGTATATTCCAACAAATAACACAAAGTGATTTAAGAACAGCCCGAAGAGCTGACGATGAAGCTGTTTGACAATATCAGGGATCATTGTTGTCTTTTTTACGAGGTGAAATACAAAAAAATTTGACCAAAAACACATTTTCACATTGTCTTTTCTTTCAGTCAGTTAATTTGGCAAGAAAAACATTCGTCACTTTGAGCTTCATTTCATGGCAACAACACTCATGAATGTGACTGCATAGTACCCTTTTATCTCAGTACCGACACACACCATAAACTTTACAACACGTGAAACACTTGAGTACTTTGCACAAGCATGATAATGATCTGAAAATGACTTCTGTCCACTTGCACTTTAAAACACGTTTTTAAAAGGGGACCATGAATGTGAAGGAAAAATGGAAATGAACAACTTCTACTTTCATAAAAGTAAAGAAAACAAGTCTACAGTTTGCAGAGAATAACCAGAAAAACAAGGGTCACTTAACTAAGTGTAGCTGTCTCGATATGTCAGCAGTTTGGTTGTCCTCTTACATTTAAAGATGTATTTAAATATACTGGACAGACAGGTCTACAGGGGAATATTAATCTTTAAGGTTTCTGTGATAAAGACACCTTGATCCCTTTATATTTATCTTTAGCACATCAATACACAATATTTGTCTTGATGCGTAAAACATGAGGTAATAATGTTTGATAGGGATGTGACTGTCTGAAGAGCCAGGTGTGTCTATAAGCACATTCACCACTTCATGTCGCAAGGACATTATTGTATAACATAGTATATCGAAGAAATAGCTCGAGAACATGAGAAGTACGGTTATTTACTTTCGTCCAGAGAGTACAGTAAATATGAAGCTAGGACTGTTAGCTGGCTAGTTTAGCTTAGCATAAAGACTTAATTAGTTGAATCCAAACAAAAAACTGCGTAAAAGATTCCTGAAAGTTACTGGCGCCGGACCGAGCAATAATCCAGCACATAACTCCTTTACAAATGTTATTTTTCCACCTCAGGCATTACAGGTTGTTGCGGATTGATTTAAATTCCCTTATTTCCCTTTGAACAAAGCCAGGCTAGCTGTTTCCACCTGTTCCCAGTCTTTATGCTAAGCTAACCAGCAGTTGGCTGTTGCCTCATATTTACTGTACAGATGAGTAAGTGCAATCAATCTCTCTGCAAGAAAGTAAATAGCTGTAGTTTCCTTTACTTTTCTATAAAGTACCTAATATAGTATACTATACAATACGATGTCCGTGCCTTTTATTTGTTTAAATGCTGTATCAGGTGATACTTCTCAGTTTTCTCACAAATTCACTCGGTAACAAAGTCTGAGATTTCGTTCCACAAATATGTGATACGATTCACGTTGTTCCAGATATAAAGCCTGTCAACGTTCCACTGCGATGGCTTCACTTTAAACAAAGCAGAGGGAAACACACAGAGCCTGGGTTCAAACTGAGTCACATTAGGGATGAAAAGGGAGGAGGTAGTACAGGCACATGGCCTCATATTAGAGTCTGATGTTTAATTAAAGCTCTCTGTTTGTCTCCAGTATCAGACAGAGTGAGATCAGATGGAGGTCAGAGCAAAACTGACAAGTGCTGCAAACATACATACTTTATGTATATGTGTGTGTGTGTATATCAGTTTGTATACATAACATCCAGTTTGTACCTGGTATGTAATCTGTGTGAGCTCTGATTCAATCTGATCTCAGTCTGCCTCTCTGGAGTCAAGCTGGGTTCACTGTCCCGGTACGTAGGGCCAGCTGATGGAGCTGCCCGATAGCTGCATGTCTCGGATCAGCGTCTCGATGGGCGTCTTGCCCACCAGCCGCATGAAGAAGAGTTGGGAGATGAGGTTGGCCGGCACGGCGCGCAGAGCCGGCAGGCGCAGCAGCAAGCGGCCAAAGCGCTGAGGCTGGTTGGGATACTGCAACCGCTCGTACTCGGTCAGGGCCACCTGGGCCTTCTCCTGTAGGGAGTCCACTTGGGCCGGGTCCGTCAGACCACATGCGTCTGTCAGGCA
The DNA here is from genome assembly GCF_023055335.1 of Clinocottus analis. NCBI lineage: Eukaryota > Metazoa > Chordata > Actinopteri > Perciformes > Cottidae > Clinocottus > Clinocottus analis. The sequence goes on from NW_027175965.1 coordinate 7,658,427, forward strand.
AGGAAACAAAAGGTTATCACCGTTTAATTGTTTCTATTGCTCTGTTTTTGCATATTTTATATATTACAGCTTTTTCATTTTCCTTTTTTGTAAATTACTCAATTGTCGCTTTCTTGCCGGAGTTTGACAAGATGTATAAATATAAAGCTAGTTAGCTTAGCTTAGCTTAGCTTAGCGCAAAGAGTGGATACAGGACGAAAAATAGTCCCGTAACCTTATTGTTAACCCACAGGTCGTCTTTGTTAGATTTATTTTTTGTCAAGATTAGACAAAGAAGATATAACGTGTTTCCTGTTTCTATGCTAAGCTACCTAGCTTCTAGCTGTAGCTTCATATTCAGTGGACAGTGAAGTGGGACCAACCTTTGTATACAGCTCTTGGCAATAAAGTTAATAAATGGATGTCAAACTATTCTTTTATTTATTTATTTATTCTTTTATAATTGTCTCTCATTTTGTTCCCATTCAGCGAGGTCAAAGGTCACATGCAGTCAAGTCAAAGGTGGCCCTGAGCTACTGGGGGGTTTAATGTCATGCTGGCACAGAAAACTGGACCCTGTCTGATGCGTCATACACATGACACATGAGATCGGTTTACAGCAGAGACATCCAGTGACACACGAGCCTCAATCGCTCAGATAGCGTCGCCACAAAACAAGACTCACCAGGTGAAAAGAGTGCAATGGCTTTGAGGCAGCTGTACTCCGCTGAGTCCACCTGCAGCCGGTTTAGCTTGTCCACCTGGTCCTGGAAAACCCTGACCTGGTCCATGAAGGACACCACCCGTTCAGCAGACATGGGAGATGAGTGGAAGCCGGCGGCTGCCAGCAGAGGAGCCATGTGTAGAGGCAGAGCCGACTGAGCCGCGTTCAGGATGAAGAGCTCGCTCCAGCTCAGCCTCAGCAGCGCCACCTGTGGTTTATTTAAGAAAGGGTGAGCCCCAGTGGCAGCCATTTGGACTTTGTCATAGCAGGAAGAGCACAGGTGTTACTCATAATGTGTACAATAGCTTGTATTGAAGTATCTCAGTGAGTCATGACAAAATGGAATCAATCTGAGGGGATATCAAGTTAAGGGTTAAGAAAGAATAAAATCAATGTTTGGATCAATGAGGTGTCTCGCAGACCGGATGTTTCGCAAGGAGCTCTAATATTCGCACCTGAATTTTTTAAATGTACTGAAACCGTCATTTTAATGTGGTTAATATACATTTAAAAAGAAAAGAAGTCACAATACTGTATGTCTTGACTCACCTGCTCTGAGACTGGAAGTTCAGGGAAGTACGGGATGTTTCTGGCCCACTCGATGGTGCTGAAGAGGAGCCGGGCGGCCAGCTCGCAGATGCTGTCGATGCCCATGACGGAGGCTCCGCTGGCAGACGCCTGCATCTGGGTTTGACCGTACGGGGTGACGTAGCGGCTGCTGGGGTACGGCTCCGCTCGGAGGAGCTGGGAGATGAGCTCCGACACCGGCTGCCCGTTGAAGTAGTCGGCCCCGATGTGACCCGGCCCTGCACCTCCAACGCCACCAGCCAGGGAGTTGGGACTGATACCTGAGTGGGATGGAGGGATTCGGCCCCTCTGGACTGCTGCGAGAAAGAAAGACGGCAGAATAAGGATCTGGACGTCCTGGTGGAGGTGTGTGCTTTCTGTTAGAAACAAGGTCCTGGCCTCTTTTGATTTAACCCCTTGAAAACCAGACCTCTTTTTCCCCTGTGTTTGAGTCGTCGTAGGAACCCAATATTAATACCTTTACTTCTGTTTATTGTATGCATTTGTTCAGCAAAGTCTTGGGAAAAAAAGAAAGCCCCAAAAATGCCTCCTGGAGCGTCAATAAGACACCTTTTTGGCAAAAATTAGGACCTAAAGAATCAGAATCTGCAATAAAAATCCCAATAAAACAAAGTCTTGGCCTGTTCAAAAACGGCAAAATGACGTATTTGATGTCAAAGGATTGTCTGAATGGGGCATGCTGGGACTTAAAATGGACGCGGAAATATTTTCGCACGGTTTCGAAAAGGTTAATCTCTTAGTATATTACAGTTTTTAGTTTGAATTGGGATGTGATGGTGGATTTTACATTTCTTTTTTCAACATCATTCAACTCTTCTTAAAGCTGTCTGACAAGGTTTTAAACGGTATGTTAAACTTTAGAGGTCGCTAAATATTCTCAAGCCTTCAATTTTTACTGAAAAATGTATATTATATGGCACAATATCCACAGCGTAGATGTGTGAACCTGAGTGAACCTCCAACAGCATCAAGGCAAACTTATAAAAAAAATAGAAAAAACATTCAATAGACATTGATTGCAGTCCAACACTGAGAGTGCTGCTCGTGTTTGTCGTCCTTCGTGATTATAATAAAAGGCCTATGTCCTGATGTACGCGCTCAGTCTGAGGTTAATGGACAGCTGCCCTCCCTGCGCCGAGCTCTAATGAACGCCACGACTGCTGTTTTGAATATTAGTGAATAAGCTGTAGTTTCAAATGCCAGAATCCCCCTTTTTAAAGCGGCGAGCGTGTGCTTCTCTTGTCTGGGTTAAAGGTGAAACATGCGTCCCCGTCTCATGTGGAAACAGTGCAGCCTGCGTCACGGGCCGAGGTCAGCGCGGTTCATTAATAACCAGGCTCAATATAACCTCTGACAGACACCTCGCGGCACATTATGTATGGCACCGCGGCTTCGTGGTGTCCTCTGACGCAGACTGAAATACAAGTTAATACGGCAATAGCGGCTGGAATACAGTTACAAATGCTTTGGAAATCGTTTGTGAGGTGATAATGAGCAAAGGATTGCTGGAATGAAAATAATTACACCAGGGGAAATGTGAATCACCTCTTCTTACGACTAATCAGCCAAGCAAAAATCAAACAAATTACATCTGTCATTAAATGATAGATATTTAGGCTGAGACGTCTATTCTTTGAGCTCCGGGTTGACGACATGCTGCGGTTGACAGTATAAATATTGTGATTGAATCACCGGGAAATGTCATCCGCTGTTTCTGTGAAAATATGCATTTTCTCTGTGAATTACTCATTTCTTATAGTGCTGTATTTTAATATATGTTTCTGGGTATTTGTACATGAATCAGTCTACTTGTTGGTATGCAAAGGGCATTGATGACTTATTGATATGAGGCTTCATACATCTACTTAAATACTATATTCAGATACAATATTTTGAAGGATTTGTACTTTCCTTGACTTACTTTATTTCCATTTATTTGAAGGTCAAGATATCATATTTAAATAACATATATGATTGTATTATACCAACAGTATACAATAGATCCAATTGGCTGCTTCTCGCCCAGCTACAACATTTAAATACTACTGTAATACTCGTAATAGTAGTAGTAAAACTGTAGTTTTTGGTCTCAACCAACTCCTGAAGGAACTATCTGTCTCTTTAGCCGCTACCTGTGCCTGTCTGCTGTTTGATGTGTGTCGTCAGTGTACAGTGTATCAGGGCTTCCTGTTGCTTCTGGAAACAATGCTAATGAGAGCGAACCAAAACAGTCAACCTGGGTGAAGTAAAAAGCCAAAAACAATGAGCTGAGAAATGCTAAAACGATCCTTGGAGCTGACGGGAGGGGAACCAGGTGATGATTTCCATCTCGAAAAACTTGATCACATGTCGACTAATCCTAAAATAAACACCTTTAGCCTGCAGTGCAATGGGTGACAGAGCGTTCATACCTTCTTTGCGCATTCCTACTCGGAAACATTTCTTTAGACGACAGTATTGGCACTGGTTACGGTGATGCTGGTCGATTTGGCATTCTCGATTTGACCTGGACAAAGGAAACAAACGAAGGTATTTGTGCTTTACACCGTGGTGCTGAGTGCTCTAAGCGAGTCAAGAAAGATGTGTTTCGATTTACATTTTTGTCTCCCCCCTTTCTTGCCCTCCATCCCCCTCATTGACCCTCGTGGTGAGTGAACTGAGCTGGCGTTGGCTGAAAAGCCATCGAGGCCGTGACCTTTGTAAATCATCGGCCTCACACGCCCTTGTTTCGCCTTTTACAGCAGAACGGAGTCTGCCAGCATTTCACCGGGAGCCTCTTTCAGACGTGACAAACTGGCTGAAAAGACACCTTCCATCCGCCGTGAGTGCGTTTTTATGTGGAAGGAACGACTGCATTCAGAGGCCGAGGGCCGACCGAGTAAGAGCAGAGAATTAAGTTGCAACATCGGGTTCCTGTGGTGAAGAATAATGGGAATGTTGACCTTCTGAGGCAATCCATCCTCACATGACTGACCTTCAGGGCTTTCATTTATTTTCTTTTTCCCCCACATAAGCCTGTTTGTGAGACGTACCCAAGGCTGCAGCGTATCACTCTGCGTGAGAAACGAACTAATCTGCCGTGTCTTTTCATAAATGTGAATGTCGAAACCCTCCCTCTATTCACACTTTCCTCCCACCCGACATTGAGCATTTAAAAGCACCATATGAACATGTAGTACACGCTTTATAAAACACTATACTGTAGTACGCAACTGTAAGGACATAGTCATCTATTATACCTTCTCCTTAAATACATTTCATATTATTACAATCTTGTTGCTCATTATCTGTCTATATAGAAGCTATAGTAACTTTAACATTAATATGTGGTGACTTTTAAAGTGTTATTAACGATTTGCGTTACCGAAAGTCGCGCAAGAAGAACAAGCAGAATGAATTCAAGCTAACTTTTAACTCATTGCTGCTCAAACCGTGAACACAATAAGACATCCCCCTTGAATCTCCCAGCAGCCCTCACCTGCAGGAATAATTCAGGTTCCTCCTGATGCTCCTCTTGAAGAAGCTCTTGCAGCCCTCGCAGGTGAACACGCCGTAGTGCTTCCCGCTGGACTTGTCCCCGCAGACCACGCAGTCCACCACGCACGTCTTGTCCTCGTCCCCGACCTCCACGTCGCTGCTCCCGGCCTGAGGCGAGCCCTCCTCTTCCTCCCTCCTCAGGTAAGCTTTCTCCCCGAGTCCATTCGTTTCCCCGTTGGGGTTGCCCCATCCCCCGCTCACCATGGCCATATTCTTTGAGACGCCAAGCCCTGCGAGTGGATCATACACAAACCCTCCTCGTCCCCCCCCCCCCCCGGCCTACCGACTACCCTCCAAGTCTAAAAACTGATCCCAGACAAGAAAACAGCTCCAGACTTGTATTAAAGTCCGGTTTTGTCCAAAAAGATCTCAAAGTGGGATAAAACAAAAAGTTGTCCCGGACTCCCCCGTGTTGACCTTTCTCCCCTTTGCCGTCTGCTTGTAATGACCTGGAGGTCCTTCCCAGTGCTGTTTTTTTTCTTTCTCTTGCTCTTCTTTAATCCCTCGGCTTTCTCTGTTCTTGTCTTTCACTCTTGTGTTCTCTGCCCTGACCTTCGATCAATGGCTCCCGAGGTCTGAGAAAACTTCAGACGCACATTGAGTGGTTCAGAGTTCAGGCAGGAGAAAAGGGTGCAGCCTTGCTCTTTTCACTGGAAACAATAAATTACACTTTGACTCCTCTCTCTTTCTCCCTCCCTCCCTCCCTCCTTCCCACTTTCCCCCTACGTCTCCCCCCCTGGAAGAAGTTTAAAAAGACACCTTACCTATCCCCGAGCACAGTGATATGGAACAAAACAGAGTCGCTCTCCAAGACGAATAAGCGCCTCTGCCTCTCTCTCTCTCGCCGCTCGACTTTCTCCCCAAAAGGACAAGCAAGTGAGAGGAAAATGAAACGCTGCTCTCCTTCAGGCAGAGTTCAACTGCCCTGCCCTCTCCTCCAACTTACAAACTAGTCCAACCAGTTCCTGCCGTGCAGAGGTGTTATCTGCTGATCTGCGGCAGTTCTAGTCCAGACGCACTCTTGACTTGTCGGGGCTGTTACAGATGCCGAGGAAAAAAGTAGGATTTTTTTGCTCTGGAAATGCTCAGCAAGGAAAAAGAAAGAAGACTTACTGGGAGTTTTTTAAAGTGGATTTAGTCGTTTTCTTTCTGATTCAGAGAGGACTCGACCACAACGCCTCCTCGGCTTTTATATACAATAAGCAATTTGGCCAGAAACACCTCTGTAGCCAAAAAGATCCACTTGAAACTGAGCCCACGCTTGATGTTAGAATAATAAGCGGTAAGAAAGACAATACACTCCTTTCACCCGTGGAATGATGTCTCTGTTGTCTTCAAAGTTCATCAAACATGTCCTCCTCGTCTGTGTGTCTGTGGTGAAATGATGTTTTCTTCTGGCCTCCCCTCAACTCTTCAGAGTCTGCGCTGTCAGAGGCTCAAATGTCACAGAAAAGAAACAACAACGAGCCAAAACAACAACAAAAAAAAGCCGAGTTGAGAAATCTCCTCCTCCGTCAGAGCTCCACAAAGTGTTGTCTCCTGTTTTGTCAGTGCTTGTCCATCCAGCAGTAACAACCACAGGGCCCTCGAACCTCTCCACATTCCCTGTCAAGCAAGTCAGGGGTGTACTGTTGCACTGTTTACTATTCTACCCGTCCTGTTTTTGTCCTCTCTTCTCCAACCCGTCTTTCAGCTGGCCCCGGCAGGAATAAATTAGCCAAACAAGCGCAGGAAAACCACGGTCACAGACCTTTTTTTTTTTCCTTAGTGAAAGCCAGACGCCGCTGCAGTGAGAGAGAGAGAGCAGCCCTGAGATCGCCTCCTCTCGCGCTCCTCTCAATCCCCTCTGTGTGTCTCTGCCTGGCTTCCTCCTTTAGGGAGGGTGAGCGTGTGTCTGTGTGCTGAGGGATTTGACACTGCTATTCAAGCCCTGCCGTTGCCATGGCTCTGGATGCCTTATAAGGCCAGCGGAGTCAAAGAGCACAGAGTGGGCTGCAGCCACACACACATGCACACACACACACACACATGCATGCACACACACACATTGAAAGAATGCTTGGCTGCTTGACTGGTTGCCTGTTTCCCCCTCTGACCCCGGGCCCAGCCTGGAAGCAAAGGGTGGGTGCGGGAGGGGGGAGTTAACCCCGACACTGCCGTAAGACAAAGAGGGGGCCCTCGGGGTCGACGCACACACACAGCGGCGAGCGCGCGGCAGCCACACTCGTGTTCTCTCCACTTCACTCTAATCCCGAAGAATTTCTTCTCCGACTTCGCCGACCCAATAATAACAGGGGAGGGCCCGTCGTTGTTGAGCAACGATAGTCAAAAGGTTATACGATACGCCGCCGGCTCCGTTTTCACACCTGCTGCTCACACTCACTGGTCCTGGTGAGGGAGGCCAGAGATCCGGGTGAACTGCTGCATCCGGGATGGTTGGGATTGAGTTTTTTTTTTTTTTGCATGCAGATTTTAAATGGGGGAGTGGAGAGGGAGGAGGGCGGGATTAGAAGTTGTTGGCAGCGACGCAGCGACCACGTCTTACAACCAGCCCAGTGTCATCCATGCTGGACAATCCTACGGATCACAATTCATGTCTAATTGCAGCCAATCAGGAAGTGTAGTCGTCTATACTGTATATAAGGAGGTAGGAAGCAAGGCTGTGGAGGTCAGGGTGCAGCACGCCGACCTTCATGCACACGCCAGAGTCACAGACCTGCACTTAAAAATGGTGTCTTTTTTAACTGGAGTCACAATCTTTCCCTAACCTTTAACCATTTATTTTGCCATAAACAAGATATTTCTCTAACTGGTCAGAGCAGCATCCAGATCAGTCTGAACACATCATACAAAGTACTTATTGTAGTTCTTTACAACATACAGACCACCGCAATAGACTTAAAAAAAAATGTATTGTTGGTCATTGGTGCTTTTATATATATTTATATAATACATAACAGTCCTGTCTATGCTTTACCCTGCCATTACAAAATAAAACGCACTTAACCAGGTTAAAATTCCTTGTATGTGCACAACTACTTAGCCAACAAAGGAGATTCAATCTGGTGCTTACTTATTGATTTTTACAATTTACATTATAATGGGAAATGTTGTTGTTCCCTGGAAACGTTTTTTCCTGTGAAGGCGGCGCTGCCTTTCTGGAGGTCTGGAGATGTTCTGAGTTGGAGGATAAGCGTACAAAGCTGGACTTTAACAGAAGCAACCGAGGGTCACGTCCTTCTCAACACAGTTCCTGCAACTACAAACATGCTTCATCGTGCTTCAATGCTTCAGTCGCAATGGGCGATGATACCGTAGGAGAACCAGTGAAGTAGCTTGTCGGTGAACATGTGACTTACTGTTCAGTATCAGTAACAGTATGTTCTCATCATGTTGATTACGTGGGCATCGCTACGTTCAAAACGTATTTGCTGTTACAGATTATCAGTGTACAGATGCGGAGGAGTGGTTAGCACTCACAGCGAGAGCTTAACACGACTCTAAATTGTCCGTAGGTGTGAATGTGAGCATGCATGGTTGTCTCTCTCCATGTCTGCCCATGTCACCCACTGACAGCTGGGATCGGCTCCAGAAACAGGATAACTGGTTCAGATAATGGAGTGGATGACGTGTGTAGATGCATTTCATTCGGTTGACAGTGAGGAGGAATACTCCTGTTTTCAACTCATTTCATTAAGTCGTCCATCGTCTTGGCAGTCGGCTGCGCTGCTGTGGAATTTCTTACTTTCTTTGTCTGTCATACAAACAGCATCGTCACGTGAACGGAGGACAAAATAAACAATCGTGGCCTGCAAGGTTTCCAACAACATGCAGAGGTATTTACTTCCAAGCGTGTCGGCTTCATCGCATAGTTTTACAGGAATTTTACCAGGATGACAGAAACATTTTGACCTTGTGTTGTTCGAAGGAATGTTTTGTCTCCCAGAAGATGCATGAATGTCAAAGGAGCAAAGAGGTACAAGTTAATAACAAGGCGGGCAGGAGGAGGAAGGACTTCTCCTGCACAATTCTCTGTTGGTGACGTCGATTGAACCTTTTTAAATGTGAGCATAAGGTAACTTTAACCCACATCCGTCACAGCGCGACTCGTTGTGCATGGATAGGCCTTTTGTTTGGTTAAGAGGTCAAGCTAAGCTGCTGTAAGTTGAATTACTGTTTTCTTTTAAGCCTTTGTGTACGTGTATTAGCAGAGGTTGGATAGCTTTGTAAAGATTGAGTTGTGAGACATCTTTAAAGAGTACAACTTAAAGATCTTCTTTTTTTTTTAGTGTCCACTAACCAAAAGAAACACGTTTAATTTATTTTGTAGACAGTTAGTGAGTTACAGACTATGTGCTGCTCCTTTTTTAAAATATTATATAAATATCCTATACATTTAAGTTAAGTGATTCATCTCATGTGACCGATCACACCATAAAAACAAATTAAACAAAACTGGATCAGTTAGTGAGTTGTCTTTTGTAAAAGCTACTGTTTTAGATTTTGTGTAAACTGTCTTGTTGTACGCGTGCTCAAAGTTCACGAGTTCATTTAGTCTTTAAAAACTAAGTGAAAGTGACAGCAAGACTTTCTCATACATTTACAGGACGATTCAGGTCAAAGAAAGTCCAATAAAACAATGCTGATAGTATTATCAGTTACAATAAAAGTCAGAAGGAAGCAGACCTCAGTGATCTGGATGAAGGAGGTCGGACCGTTGACCTTCCTGTCTACACATGTTTTTATCGCTGGATCTTCTGCAGCACGAGGTTAAAGCCAACGTGCCTATGTTTGCAGCTGCTGGGTTTGTTTGTGGGCCAACAGAGGCATGCTTTATATGCGTTGGAGTGTGCGTAAGTTCACATGTAGCAGTCATAGCAACATCACTGTGCAAATGTATGTTTTGTGTGTCTGAGGCGGAGGGTGCATGTGCCCTTGTGCTTAAATATACAGTATGCCTTATATATCTGGGAGCGTGTGTGCGTGTGTGTGTGTGTGTGTGTGCGTGTGTGTGTGTGTGTGTGTGTGTGTGTGTGTGTGTGTGTGTGGTATTTGCTCTTTGAACTGCAGGTCAGGAATGCAACTGCTCTCAGCGTGAAGTCAACGGTGGTGGAGTCTGTACATTCTCAACACAGCCGGGAGTCCAGAGCCACCGGAGTGAAGCACCTTAAGCACACTCACCTGAACACTACTCTGCACACACACACACACAAAATAGACACACTGCCATGCATGTGACATGGCAACACGCCTCCAAATGCTCCCTTTAAATAGCAACCTCAGTTTATTGAAAAAATGTGTGTGTATTTGCTCCGCTGCTTCCAGAGTGCATGATGTTTTCATCAAATGAAAAATAATCTGGACTTCAATATTCCCCCTAAATATTGGCTGGATGTATTTGGTTAGTATGAGTTTTGGCATTGTGAAGAAGGGACTTTGTAATATGTATTATAATATGTTAAATAAGGAGAGGTTAAATTGCTAAACCGGTGTGTTAACATAACGTAAACGGTCTCTCATGTCGTCCTGCTAGCTCGATGCACTGGATGCTAACACTGATAGCTTAAACATTGTGCATAACTTAAGCGTGTGTGTGTGTGGGTGATTTAGCATATGTTAACACATTTTTATTATATGTTTTACGACATTATTTTGTAAATGTTTGACGGTGAAGTATGTGTACAATCTGTGTTTCACTTGGTCTGCAAGACACATTTCCCCTGGCGGACAATAAAGTTAAAGTTAGGTTGAAGTCCTGAAAAAGCTCCTGTAGACACACACACACACACACTCACACACACACACACACACACACATCTTTGACTTACTTACAGCGTATGTACAGTACATACAGGTTTAACCAGCTGAAGCCCTGCAGGCTGTATGAGCTGCGTCTCTTCACTTTAACAGAAGATAATTGTGCCACTGTCGATACATATTAGTGATTAAACCACACATCATATAATATACATATATTACACACTGCTGCAACACGTCACATCTTCCTGCATTGACACAACGTGTTAATAGACCAATACTTACTTTGGTTGGAAACAACTGAGGTGATTCTCTGCAAATGGTGGCGAGATTATTGGTCTGGAAGTGTGTTAACTGCGTTAAAGTGCAGAGGAATTTGACATCGGGGGTTAAACTTTAACTCTGAGGAGTAACTGTGGGTGAACAAGCGAGAGCACATGACTCCTTGCTCCTTTCCTCATTTGCCCCTGCTGCCTTTTGACCCCGGAGGCCATCCGGAAAACAAAAATCATCTTCTTCCCTTTTCCTCTCTCTCTCTCTCCCTTTACACAACGCTCTCTCCATCCTCGGGCCTTTGACCTCACGCCAATGACGGAGCAATTTAAAATACACAGAGCAGTGAAACCTGCCCACCAAAAACATCTGCTGGGGCGAACGGGGGGAGACTCCAGAGCAACACAGCATCCAATCAATATTTGGCCTCCTACACGCCCAGCAGGACCTGCTGGTGATGGTGGGAAACTTCCCATTTGGTGTGCGTTGTCATTCAAATCAGCTATCTCGTGTTGGCTGTGAACAAGCTATCAAACCATTGTTGCTGACAGAGTCAAGAGAGCAGTGTACTGTAATAGCAGCGGGTGTTTGATGTTGAGATAAGAATGAGTTCAGCTCTGGCACAACCTCTTCAACTCTGTTTACAATCCTATTGTTTTATTTTTTAATAGCTTCAATGTCACGTAAAGCCAGCGTGTTCCAGAGGAAGTTATACCTCACTTCAGGAACATGATCTCACAGAAACACACGACCACAACTGGTGGTTGTGGTACACAGTGGAAGCAAGTTAATGATCATGGAAACAATTTAATATTTGGGTTACGAAACCACTTAGTTAGGTTAAGGAAAAACCTTGTGCTCGGGCTTTAAATAAATACATAAACAAAAGTAAAATATGTAAACACACGTGACATAAGTACAGGGAATATGTAACTCTAAAATAAGCCGACTTCCTGGTTGAGAGTCTTGTGTTTATGTTTCTACGTCACCAGCTGTGGTGTTGGCATATTCACGTTGATATCTTTCATTTTTGTTTCCACACACTGTACATTTATAGATTTCCCTCAGCATGAAAACAATCTTAAATACGATCCTTTTTCTTTGCTTCAGATGTAAAGTGATTACCATTGACAGATTGGCAATATCTAATATTTCAAAGATGAACTTGTTTGGCTTTTAACAACCAATAATGCCCAGTCTGAAGCTATATTTTCAGACAAGGCATTAACCTAACGCTCTCTCTAGCCACAACACTTTGATCGTGTTCCCGATCACCAGGTTCAATCTCCCGTAAACCCGAGTTCAATCTGTTGCTCCCGGCTTGTGCCCTGTAGGTCAAATACGTTGCTTGGGGATGGCCGGAAAATATCCTAATCAGCTCAGTGAAGACGCCTCAAATGCTTTAAAGGGATTAGGGCGAGGCCACACCCTCGGCCATCTTTCCCCTCGAAACACCTTCTTGCTGTAATCTACTGCTCACAAGCTGGCGAGCTAATTGACCTCTTCTGCGATCATCTGCTGCGTTATTGGTCTGTGCACGGATCTGTGCTCAGCGCGACTGTGACTTACCGACAATGACTCACTAAGGCAGGCCTCCATCTCAAAAACAAGCTCTTCATGGACTTCCTATCTGAAGAAAATGTCAACAGAAATAACAAAGGAATAACACAATACAACCTGTAAAGACTCGCATTTGAAGTATTCTGTGAAATGTATTTCAGGTTAAGATGTTTTTATGGGTGAATTATTTCCACAGTTTCATTATAAAAAGTACAAAAAGGGTTCAAACACTTGAGGGAAGGTTTTGAATGAGTCAGATAGCACTTGGTGCACATGTTGGTAATACATTAGTAATATAGTTAAAGGGCTATTTCACACTGTCGAAGAAGAATGAGCGACGACATTTTGAGATTTAATTAAACTGACTGAGTGAAAACGTTTGGGGTTCAAACCATTTTTTTTTTACTTTGCCTTTCTGAGTCTACAACCATCTGGGTCTTGAGGGATGAAACCACATTCCTCCACGAGGTATTTATTCATTTGGTGTTTCATTGATGACGGTGAAGAACATCCGACAGTTGTTGGCTGTTGTTATTCACATCAGATGTTACATCTGTGAGCATGTGTCGTGTTTCTCCACTGATTTATTGAGAATTTCTTCTATCCCATTTGTTGCAATGAAGGAATCAGTTTTGTTGCTCAACATGATCTAAAAATACTCATCTCCATTGTCACTTGTAGTAGCGCTTATAATATAATTGTAATAGCTGCTAATATTCCCAAAATCTTCACATTGTTTTATCGTTTTGCCGACAAAATTATTTGATCTTACTCAACTTCACTAAATTAAGGACCAAATCAACTAAAGTGTGTGGTAAGCGGCCATGTAATCCTCTGATAGGAGCTTGAGCATGAAAGTCTCCGTTATTCTTCTCCGTTTCACCGGCGACACGATTTTGCTTTTAATCTGCTGGTTTTGGCGGTTGGTCTGAGCTATTTGCTGTCATTATCCGAGTGGGCGAGAGCACCAAACGGATGTGATCGGCCATTTGATTGAGGTCAAATCCCTTTCGTGCTTCTCCATGCCAATTGCACCCCCCTTAACCCCATCCTCCTGACCTCTCCGACGGGCGGACGGGTGTCAGAAAACTCAGGAGAGAGGTGTCAGGTCAGCGTAGCACAGATCAGAGAACAGAGAGACACAGGGACGAGGAGGAGATGAGAGGGGATGTGGAGTGGTTGTGACAGGTGAGCTAATGGCTTTGAGAAAGAGAGGGCAAGGGGATGAAGCCGCAGGCTGTGATCTCTTTATACAGCTTACAGAGGAACAACTTATTAAAATGAGGAACGGATGCAAAGAGTAAATGAGTTGACCTAAAACCCCGAGGTCACTGCCCCTCCCTTCTTGTGGCGGTGTGTGTGTGTGTGTGTGTGTGAGAGAGATTGCATCCACCCCCCACACTGATTGACAGCCTCTGTCGTTGTCTAATAAAGGTTTGAGTATTTTTCCCAGGCACTGAAACACTCCCCCTATCCACAGGCTTGAACGCTTGTGTGTTTCTTTTTTTTTTTTATGTGTCCAGAGATGTGAAGCTTAAACGTTACCAGATGAGAGTGTTACAGCCTCTATACCGTCCAAAAGAATGTGTATTTAAATACCTAATCAGTCTGTTCTCATGCGCTTTGTTTGCCCTCCTTATCTCGCTTGTTCTTTGGTGCACTTTTACAAAACTGTATTTCAATGCATATTTCATCACCTACAATCATTTTTATCAAGCAAGATTACTGAAGCGCTTTCATGCTTTCTTGTTGGCTCAAGGTCAAAACAAGGTTGTAGTTCTTCAACATAGAAATGTTGAGATATGTTTGAAACAGCATTTATTTAAAAGCAAAAACCTTCAGCAGTCTAACGAGTTAAAGTTGTTTATTGTGATTTTACATTTAAGAAATATTATGATGAACTTAAGGGTATGAAATTAACTACTCTAATTTACAAAGTGGTCAAGTTGAGCTCCAGCATGATTTACCAAATATTGTAGTTTAGCACAATACATTCTGCTGGTAATAGCTGTTTTTTTACTGCAGTAACATTTTAAATGGAGGGCTTGTAATGCGGTAACAACATTGTTGTATTGATTGTTCCTTTGAGCTATGAATGAAACAAAAAAAAATCTTTCCAGAGGACAGTTTGGCACGATGTGGCCTTTTTGCTGGAAGAGTCACCCCGAGGTTACAACAATCATGTCGTCTAAAAAAAACCTTTGATGAACTCCGAAGCTTAACATGGATCTCAGAGAGACAGAACACGAAATGGACCGATGATTGCATCGTCTGCTCTAATGGCAGCTATTACAACAATAGAGACAGTGACCTGGAGGTTTTGGGGGGAGCGCCGAGGTCTGGCCCTCGTTGGTGACCTCTGCTCGGGAAAGGGCGAGCTCAGCCAAGAGTCAGGGCGTCAGGGGCTCGCCGGCTCGTCTGGCGCTCTGAACCCTCCATTCACGGTCTAACACAACAGCGCTGCATCGCTGACCCCGTGGGCGTGACACTCAACCTTTGCCTTAACCTCCTGACCGCCGGTCACAGCTGCAGCTGACCGGCTCGGGTAGGTCCGGGTAGGGAGGGGCGAGGGAGGGAGAGGAGGATGAAGGTGATTGAGAGATGAGTGAGGATAGAAAAAATAAAAAAATGTAAGAGTTTAACTAGGTTTTTAAAATGGTGGTTTACTTAAATTATGTTGTATTTCTCGTTTATTGCCAGTTGTGTGTGTTTGTTTATTTGTACAGATTTTGAAATATCTGCAACAGATAGGCTACAATGAAATGACCAAAACCAAAAATGTTTTAATGTCCCAATACTGTTTGTTTTAATACTTACATTTATATCGGGTATTCATGGGGACAATAACATTTAACAGAAGCACAAATACAACATGGCGTCGTATGCTCGCTGCAAAGGACACTAGACTCTATTGCTACTCTGAAAGAAAGGATAATAAGACAAAATAAGTAAGCTTCATGGTACAATCCTCAAACCTGCAAATTAAAGCAAACATAACAACACAACAATAGTTTATTTGAGGATTTTCAGTCAGGATTTTGAGTGCATCATGGTCTAAAGACACATTACGAATGACCTTCTCATGGCGTCAGACATAGTTGTCTCTGCACTTGTCTTGTGTTTGATCTGAGAGACGCATTCAACACCACTGACAATCACAACCCTGTTACAGAGACTGGAACCGTTAATTGGCACTAAAGGAGCCACACTAAGCTGGTTCAAGTCCTATTTACCAGATCAATCCCAGCGTGTGCATGCAAACGATGAATCAAAGTCAGTCGTGGAGTTCCACAAGGTTCTGTGCTTGGACCCATGCTATTTACCTTATATAGTCTTCCTTTTTTGGGCAATATTATCAGAAAACTGTCCACACACTTCGTCAATTATATCTATTAATCAATCACAGAGGAAATCAGCCATTTAGCTAAACTCCAAGCATCACAACGTGAATGACTTACAACCTCCTCGCTTTTCCATAAACTTCTTAGCAGCTACTAGCATAACAGCCAAATCCCCAATCCAACTGTTGACAGCGGCGCTGCATTGTGGGTAATGTAAACGCCAGGTTTTGACAATAAAGAAGAATGTACTGAATGAAAAAGATCATATCTTTGAGTCTTCTGCGTCACGAGTCTGACAATGTTATAGGATTTAAATTAAGCGATTGAGTGAAGTCCTCATTCGATTCAACAATAATAATCGTGACAGGCACAGGGAATATGAAAGTGCTAAGGACACAATAGGGCTGGTCATACATTTTGTGTGCACATCGGCCATTGTCCTGGCCCCCATCCCCCCTCTCAGAGCCCTGTGACGACAGCACGGCCGGCTTGTATGGGAAAAAGGACATGTGCACGCTCGAGGTCAGTGCTGAGCTCCTCGGAGGGCTCAGTCCTTGAATCAGCCTGAAACATTCATGACTGCATGACAGCTGTTTCTCTGAAATAAGGAATGTGTCTTGTGATGTGTGAGTCCTGCTAGACAAGTTGAGCTCTGGTTTATTGGTGACTCACACGGGGTGAAAAGGCAGAATTGAAACTGCGTTCCCTGTTCGACTGCCCTACATACGCTACGTTTACCTCTCTCAGCCGATGAAGGCCTGAACAAATTGCTGTAAATGTCATTGATAGGTCGACAGATACGTAGATGAAAAGGTACACACATCTTAATGAGAAGACGAAGAGTCTACAGCCATGCCAGCAGCTCTGGGAGGCGAAACACGCTCACAATGTCAACAACTCTAATACAAATAGACTTAAATTAATTACACATTCGACTATCACAGTAAGACAGCTGATTCTCTGACTGGAGGATGAAAGGATCACAGGACCGTCTCCTCCCTCTTCCACTCCAAGCTCTCCGCTGCAGCTTTCGGGGCGCCGCTCTGCAGATGTTGACTCTCCATCGCGGTCGCCACTTTCTGCTCCAGCCTCCACACCTGCTCCCGGTACTTCCGGCGAATCTGCCGGTACGAACTTAAGGCTTTGCTGGAAACAGAAGAAAACCGGCCAACCGAGCGAGATGCAAGTTAATGCACTCACATGAACATATGACACAATGCAACTTGTTTTTAAGGTTAAGTTGTACATGCAGAATGCTGATAATGAACAAGGACAAAAGCATGCAGTCTATTTATTACCTGTCTTGAGACGCTTACCTGTGCGCTTGTGTAAGTCGGGCAATCTGCTCTCCATTGTCCCTCCTGTGAGAGGTGCTGTCTGACAGAGCTGTGTTTAGTGAGTCTTGAACTAAAGCCAGTCTCTTCTTCAGGGCTTGTTCCCTGAAAACAAACACAAGATCAGATGAAACACGAGGGAGAACATCATGTACGTCTTAAACCATTTATAAACTCCCTGTGAAATATCATAAATGTCTTTATGAGTCAGTGTGAATGTGACGCGCTAACAGCGGAGCTTTGTTCAAAAGTATTCACGACTCAAGGTCAGCAGAAGAATGGGATGCTCTCTGAAGCACCTGAGGGAGAAAACAAGAAGCTCTTTATGTCGAAAGTCTTCGTTTTCGGCCGGCAGTGTTCCTAAGCAACGGATAAAACCCAGCAACAGTTGTCTGAATGATTAATCTTGTACGCTGACGACGTTCATCAGGTTCCTTTTTTCATCCATCAGTGAAAACCCAGATTTCTACAGGTGACATTACATGACAATATTTAGCAGGTATGCTTGTTAAAGACACTTTACATGGGTCCTATTTAAATACATCATACTATGTGCCTTTACCAATGGTATTTTACAGTAAAGTGTTTAATTAATGTTCTAAATATTAGCCTGCAGTGCACAGAGAAATGAGGATGTCTCACCTTTGCAGAACGGCCTGCAGCTCTTTCAGAACGGGTCGGTCCGCATCACTGCTCTGTGTAGCTGCATGCTCACAGAGCCTCTGAAACATAACATGCAATTGCGATTATCTTTAACCCTCGTGTGGTGTTCGGGTCTGTGCGACCCGTTTTCATTCATTCATCAAAACAAAATAAATATGATTCACTAGTTTCTCAAACTCAAACTTATTGGCTCATTTTCTGCGAAGAAAATATATCAGACAAAATGTTCATCGACACCCCCCCCCCCCACACACACACACACACACACATTTATATTACATACAGGGTGTTCGGACTAATAAAAGTGTGGAAATTGTGTACCTGAATTAAATGTTTAATCATATTTCCTGTTCATGTTACTTCTAATTAGGATGAAGAAAAACATCTGTTGAGTATTTTAACTTAAAATTGTTTGATTGTGTTGAATTAAAAAAATTAATAAAAATACAGAGGGTCCAGCAGACCCACAACACCTGCTGAGTAACACAAAATGAACACCATACGAGGGTTAAAAGCTCAAAAGGCCTTCCCCGTTCAATTGTGTACTTATGAACGTGGCGTACAGTTATCTAAAACAGTGTTGTGAGGAGTTTGAACTAAAGAAAGATTTCTGTTTGATTTGAATCGAAGGCCTGAAGCAGTAAACATATTAAAAAGGATAAAAGTTTGAAAAAATATACTATGTTTTTTTTTATTTTTCATCTTGTTAACCATCTTGCGCCTCCTTGACTTATCTATCTTTAATAGGACCCGAAAAAACAACATTTATTATGCTGCAATCGGAAGCCATCGGGGTTTTGGTTGAACTCGTGTGCATCCGGATAAAACCCATGTTCTTCTAAAGGATTCAAAATAAATATTGAGGAAGAAAAAAACCCGTTTTAGAAGGAGATGTTAACCCTTAATGGCCAAAGCTTCTTGACTGAAAGCTGCGCTATCTTAAAGTAGCTGTTCAGCTCTTTCTCCTTTGACAATGACAGAGAGGTGTGTGATAAATCTGTGCTGCTGCAACAGGACAGCTCAGCAGAAGACCTTGTGGAACCGAAATATCCCTCTTTGGCCTGGAGGGATTCTGCTTTGGTAGATGTGTGATTTCCCATGTGGGACACCCAGATTTGAATCGGGTCTGCCACAGTAGACCAGCGTCCTGCTCCCTCTTGCTCATTTCACCTTGACTTTGTATTATTTGATGAATTAAAAAAAAAAGAAGAAAAAAAAAGCGTTCCCTGTTGCTGCTGTAAAAGTCCGTCCCACCTGTTGGTTGGTCTTACGATCATCCAGCTCCTCTCTCAGGCTTTCTGTGTCCTGGGCCTTCTGGGCCATTAAACTCCACTCCAGACACCTCAGCTCTTTCTCCTTCAGGCGGATGAGAGCTCGCAGATCTGACATCTCCTCCTGAAAAAGATAAACCATGAACTGCAGTAGAGTTCAGCGCAGATACAATGTCAGACAAGCGGTGCACGTCGTAGAGGCAGAAGCACAAGATGTAGATATTTTATCATAACAGCAGGTTATTTATTGTGTATATGATTAAGGTATTGGTCCTTTGTTGGTATTCACCCTCTAGTTTTTTTTAATGCATCGTTATCTGTCTCTTCCTAGAGACAGATATAACATGTTAGTGTGTTTTAGACAGTGGTGGAATGTAACGAAATGTTTACGTATCTGTACTTTACTTAAGTAAAAATAATAGTGCATACTTTTTTACATTTTGCAGCTACTATCTGTACTTTTACTCCACTTCATTTCTACAATGTGTGTCGTTATTCGTTACATTTTATGAACACAGTTTCGCCAAAATGTTGCCAAAACAAAAATATGGATGGCGTTGCTGTTTTGGAAGTTTAAAAAAGTAACTATTTGCAAAAGTAACTAGTTACAAAAGTAACTAATTAAAAAAAAACTAGTTGCAAAAGTAACTAATTACAAAAGTAACTAGTTACAGAAAGTAACTAATTGCAAAAGTAACTAATTACAAAAAGTAACTAATTACAAAAGTAACTAATTACAAAAGTAACTAATTACAAAAAGTAACTAATTACAAAAGTAACTAATTGCAAAAGTAACTAGTTACAGAAAGTAACTAATTGCAAAAGTAACTAATTACAAAAAGTAACTAATTACAAAAAGTAACTAATTGCAAAAGTAACTAATTACAAAAGTAACTAATTACAAAAAGTAACTAATTGCAAAAGTAACTAATTACAAAAAGTAACGAATTACAAAAGTAACTAATTACAAAAAGTAACTAATTGCAAAAGTAACTAATTACAAAAGTAACTAATTACAAAGAGTAACTAATTGCAAAAGTAACTAATTTCACAAGTAACTAGTTACTATTAACCAGTAACTAGTTACTTTATAAAAGGCACTATGAGCGCTTACAGGTGCTGGCGGGTGGATTTCGTTAGCGTTTGACACGACTACGCTCGGGTCTTTGTCTTCAAAATGTCAAACTTTTCACGACTTTCAGGCCTCAAAGACCTCACCATATCTACATAGTGAGGTCATAGTGTCCTTCATGCATATTGTGTGTACACTCCAAACACTGTGTTTTGAAATGATGTGAAGTTGAGTATTATGTAGTACAATATCGACCAAAACAAATATGACATTAGGACAAAGGCCACTTCTATGTCATGATCTCTTTGCTTTTTTATCAGTTTCAGATCTTGATTTCTAAATCTCATATTAGGACACTCCGTTCCTACCCGGACAGAGACGAGTTCATGGAAGAGGGAAGGCTTCTCTTTCTTGGAAACAGGAAGTTTGGCGTTATCTTGAGTCACATGTCCGCCTCTTGACCCAGCTGGGGGACCAGTTTCGGGGCTCATTTTGCCCTCAACTCCCGGGCTCAGCTTCGGTCGACAAATGGCCGCCCGGTCTCTCTTCAGCCGCTCAATTTGCTGACGGAGAATCGCCTCTCGCTCCACCAGCTCAGGCGTCCTGTGGGGTTACAGGAAGTGAGTGACCTGCAAAAAACGTGGTCCAAGAAATGGCCTTTTTTTTTCAAAATTCAACAGTTATTTATTATTGTCACAAGTCTGATGCTTCCGAAACATTTAGTTAATCGTGTGTCATCTTTGCTTTGGTGCGAGGACAGAGTGATATATATATATATGCAAAATGTTGATATCCTTCTATTTGCAATATCAGTCCCAGACACTTTATTTTCTACTCATTCTGCTTGGATGTACAAGGAGCACTTTAAATCATCACCTCTGGCCCGCGTGACTCTGTGTTCCCGTCTCCTCGCTGACTCCTGCTGTTGAGAAAGAGGTGGACAGCTCTTCAGGTCCCATGAGCTGAGCTGACCGACTGTCGGGCTGCTGACTGTCACCGACTGCCTCTGATGAGAGGAGAAACAGTGAGCCTCACTGTGTGTGTGTGTGTGTGTGTGTGCGTGTGTGTGGTTGACATGCATGCATAGTTGTAACCAGTATTAAAACATGGTATTCAAACACCTGCTGAGTGCGTCTGCAGAGGAATGCTTTGCTGCTTCTTGGCGTCGTAGAGTGACAGCAGCTCGCTGTAGGCCTCTTCACACTCCTCACTGTCAATCACAAAGCACAAAGACAAAATACAACCTTCTACAGTCAAAGAACCTGCAGGAATACTGTTTGATGGCCGACATGTGCACATTGATTGTTTTTGAACTCCCTGGAATGGCTTGTGTATTTGTGTGTCAGATGTTTGTACCAGTTCCTGAGAGCCGTCTGCAGGGCGGAGCAGTTCGCCTCGAGTCTGTTTAGTGCAACGCTGATCAGTTCTGACTCTCCTTTCCGTCGCTCCAGAGCTGCAGTCAACCGTTCGTTTCTGGCCCTCAGCCTCTCGATGCACCTGAAACAATGAGGGAGACGATGAGAGAGTTGAGAGGAAACATCTTTATTCCATGAAGAGGTTTAATTCTACAAATAATGACGCTTCTATTGAGGAAGAAACCGTGTAATCGTATTGGTTGATTCAAACAAAAGCAGCCGTGTACGCTTCCATTATCAAGCTCGTTCACATGACCTTGAAAGGTAATTCAAATAACTTTCAGTCTAAATGTAAATAAAAGATAGTATTTTTTTTACATTCATTCATGACATGGATCTTAGGAGGTCGCGTGGACTAACCAGCTAACTTAAACAACTTATTGAATCAGGCCTTTACTCAGCCAGACACACTGTATCGGCATAATTCACAATCACGTGCTTTACAAAGTATGCATGTGAGTTTCTGCGCCTTTGTCTTCAGTCAATATATCAATATGGAGTCAATAGAGCTGTTTAGTAACTCGGGTTAACTTATTAGAGTTCTATGAATGACGTTTATACAGAGGTGGGTGTGCAATGCCTGACCATAACAACAAATAAATAGCTATTCATTAAATATAATGTTGCCACTGTGCTCCGGCTGATTTTTGTTGAGAGAGGCAGATCCTCCTCAGACTCGCCTGTTCAGTCGTTCAGTCTCAGACTCGAGGCCGACGGGACTCGGACAAGGACTGCATGAGGTGACGGAGCCCACCGGAGAGCCATCGCTGCCCACAGACAGAGGCGCTACAGCTCTGGCCGTCCTTCTGTAGAGCAACGGGGAGCCGAGCGGAGGGGAGGCCCAGTCCGGACTGAGGGGCCCCGCAGTGGGCCGGTAGGAAGGAGAGCGACCGCCTGACCTCCAGGACTTATGGAGACCCAACAGCTGAAAGACAAAAGGAGTGCTACATGTATTTATTTATGCACTCACAGTTTTTCATATTTTGCCTTACCCCTGTTATAAACAAAGCGCCTCTCATCTACCTTGTTCTTCTCCTCCTCCATCTGGCTGAAGGTGTGTTGTGCTCTCTCCAGCTCCTCCTGGTGACTCTGCAAGGGGAGAACAGAGTCTCGCGTCTCCAGATCCAGGATGTCCTCCTGACATCGGTCCTTCGGCAGGGCGGATGGGCATGAAATCCCAAACTCTGTTTCCATCTCCTCCAATATCTGAAACCAGTGAGCCGAAATTACCAAAAGGGTCTGGTGGGATTCTAAAGATAGTCTACACAATGACATCTTTTTTTTTTTACTAAATTGATCCATTGCAAATCAGACAGCAAATATTTAACTCTTTTTCTCACTTTTGGAAGTAATTATGTTTTTGTTTCAGAGTAGCTGTTAAAATTTGTCAGTACATTTGGTTCTAACACATTTTTTTTGGCGAGAATTCATGAGAGTTGGACCGGGTTGCATTACCTGAGTGGCCTTAACAAAGCTCTCCTGGGCGGCCCACATGTGCTCTCTCTGCTTGTCTTGGTCAGAAGCTGTGATGGGGGCGGCCCAGGACCTCTTGCTGCTGATGGAGTCCTCCACTGATGATAAAACCGCCTGTAGTTTAGTCCAGACTACACCACCGCCCCCTTGTGGATAGAAAGTAGAGGTGCAGTTTATTATCTGTGCAGTTTTACACCTAAACTAAAAATAATGCAATAGTTTCTTTATTTTTTTTTTGCATACTTTGTTTGCATTGTTTTCTTTCCTCCAACATAACTTACTGAACATTTTAAAAATAATACATTAGTTTTCTGGCCTGGTTGGAGGACAGATATCCTAGGTGGAAAGGATCCAAAAGATGCATTACGCTGAAAATAACAAACTCATGTTGTTTCAGTAGCAACCTCGGTCAGTCAGTGACGGTTTAGATGTGACAGCAGAGGCAGCGCTCCTCTCTGGGCTGCTTCTGGTCCGCCTGTGGCACAGGAGGTCTGGAACCAGAGGTCTGGAGGCTCTTCGTGGTTTCAGGTCCCCTGGTTCACTGCAGAATACCACCATTAACACGTTTCATTGTAAATACCACTTTGTTTATTTTGAGACAAGCTAAGCAGACCAATATATCATTTATTGATGAGAAATATTGAACAACGGCACACCAACATCTTTATTTTGATTCTAGATAATTCAGATAACTTGTATGACTCGCAGTGCCACAGTTTCATTCATGAACAGTTGATTACTCTCTTCACGGATGTTACCTCGGTGCCTTTAATGAGCCCATCTTCTTGTTGAGCTCAGCAATGATGTTGAGCAGCGTCCCCACTTCAGCCTCACACTGAGCCAGTTCAGCTGGCGAAGGCTCCCGGTTTGCTTTGGGGTCGAAGCCCTCAGGGTCAAGGGTCGAATGGCTGATCGGGGTCATCACCTCCCTGTCGCACTCTGAACCGGCATCCAGGCTGTCACATCGGACCAGGCAGAAGTCCTGCAGACACATGACGTTGTATTTGGATTATAAGACAATAATATGTTTCATGTAAGTAATCATCATGTTTTTTTTCTACCTTTAGTTGTACTCATATGTTTGCCAACATAGTTTAACGGTTTCTTTATGTTTATAATAATCATCCGCCACTGAAGAGCTGCTTATAATGAAACTGAGTCAAAAATATTGTGTTAATGCTGTGTGTTAACCAGACATTGTTGCTGCACTATTTAACAGCTTTTGTTTTGAGCAGCGGAAAAAGGAGGAAACTTAAACATCCTGAGATCCAGCTTCCTGCTGAGCAAATATTTGTGGACCGAGCCATCTTTTGTTGTGCACAAAGAATGCTGGCTGAATTAAATTAGAATAAATTGTTTCTCTGTTATTCTATTTTCTATTATAGTAAATATAGATATGATGCCATATATATATATATATATACACACACAGAAATGGGCATTGTGGATAGATCACTGCTTAAACACTCACATTCCTAATTTTAGGATAACACATATATGATGTGTAATGTATAAAGCCTTCCACTGACGTCAGCAATATTATTATTAAACATTGTGCTTGATAAGTGACATATTTTAAAGACAAACACTGAAGCACTACATCATAACGTACCTCCATTCTTCTTGATCCTGATGTGTGCGGCAATGATCTCCTTCCTGTTGTTCCTATTCACTGCATTTGACAAAATAAGACGATGTTAGGCTGTTTCTGTGTTAATATACCTTCCAATAGTTAGTCAATCATTGCTGCAGTCTGTTCTCTGCATGTCTGTCCAACAATGTTCAGTGTGATGAGGGAAGTAAGTGGGAAACACTCAGAAAGTCATCCACACCCATTCCCTGTGACTGTGTGTCCTTTCCTGTTTTGTCCGCATGAGCTTGAGTCCTTTTTTGTTGTCCACCGTGAGTAACTCTGGATAGACACTGTCGACAGAAGTTTGAACTACAATGTTGTGAAAGTCATGAAGTTACAATAAATTTGGACACTGATTTACAACATCCGTGGTGTTTTTCTATCTTTGTTTACTGTAAAGTCAGTGTCGAAATAAATATACATAGACTGAAAGTATTAAACCAGGTTATGTGCGAACAAGTGATCCAAACATGAATTATACAAGTTAATATATTCAACTTCAGACTCCTTTCAAGGTGTTTTAAATCTATTCAAACGCTACACCATGTTTTTTCAGCCTGTATTTTTGCAGGAAGATGTTACAAAAATCAACGCATATTTTGGCAACATGTGTAAATGGGATTAGTATTTATGGGGGATTTTGTTTCTATTTGTTTGTTATTTCAATATTTACTCTCTCTGTTGCGACTATGAATAGAACAGAGGAAGAAAAAAGGTTAGAAAAAGGGTCCCTGGTCATTAAACTACATTACCCATAATGCTACACACTTCGCAGTTCCGGCTTCGATCATTTCCGGTAAGGAAGTAGTCCGATCATAACAAATGCTAGCTCTTCCTTGACATATTTTGCAACTTTCAATGAGTTTCACGTTCGTTGAATCCTCGACGTTTCGCAATTAATTATCACGTAAGTCTGCCTGAACGTTTTAACATTAAAAACACTGTTTTGCTCTCAAATCTCTTAAAGCCAAACGCTAACGGCTCCAATTGATAGTGCGCGGTCATCAGCATCACCTGTGTTAGCTTCATTGATTGATGCCTTTCTGACTAAACTCTGTGAAGCATCTCCGTGTTTGTTTCTCGAGAAATGCAGCTGACTTGAGATCTGTGTTCAAAGTAGCTATTGTTTTACATTTGTTTTTTTATTAGGATCTATAGACCTTTATCTTGTACATGCAGTTGTTGCTGGTATTTTTGGAGTGGCAGGTACAAGAACCACTTGTGTTGCACTTGCATTTTAAATATCAGTAGACTCAACCCACAGGCAGGTGTAGTGTAGATTTGTGCCTTTTTTTTACCCAAGCAGGTAAGTTTAGTTCTAGTTTATAAGTAAATTATCTCCAAATTAAAAAAATTGCTCTTAAAAAAACGCTCCTCAATAAAACTAAAATTTGCTGTCAAAACAGAAATTTGCTCTCAAAAAAATAAAACTGTCTCAAAAAAATATTCGCTCTAAAAAAAAAGCTCTCAAAACTAAAATTTGCTCTCAAAAACAATTTGCTCTTTTAAAAAAAAAAACTGCTTTTTTTTGAGGGTAAATCATTTTTGTTCAGAGCGTTTTTTTTTTTAAATTATTTTTGAGCAGTTTTTTTATTTGAGACCAAAGATTTGGAGATAATTTACTTACAAACTAGAAATTAGCTTGGGTAAAAAAGACACAAATCTACCTTCGTGTCTTCATAGCTAAACAAACTTTCCACTGAAACCAAACTCATCATCAGCTTCTCTTCCTCAGCAACGTGTGTGTCCATGGAGACGCCAGAGCCGGGCCCAGCGGACGGAGAGGAGCATCTCGTGGAGCTGCGACCTCGGACGCGCTCCAACCCTGAAGGTGCCGAGGACCGACGCAGCAGCACGGGCAGCCTCGGAGGGAACAGCAACCCCAACGTATCTCAGCCCGCTGTGGAGAGTCGTGTCGAGGGCGAGGGCGAGGCGTCCACCAGCGACAGTCCTCCCAGCTCCACCACCACGACCACGACCCTGTCCGTGGCCGCGGCTCAGATTGTCGCCCCTGTCGCGGTGGCGGCTGCGTCCGGTGCCGCAGCGCCAATAGCCACCGCTGCCGTCGCAGCCAAAGAGAGGCCGAAGCCCACGCAGCAGCCGCCCACATTGACGACCCCCATCCCGCCGCCAGCAGACTACCAGCTCCGAGTTCCTCGTGTCAACTGTCCAGAGAAAGTGGTAGGCCCACACAGCATAGATTTAAGTTTTACATGGAGGTTTATAGTCACGTTCAGGCTTATTCTAACTGGTTTTCTTCACTAGATCATCTGCTTAGACCTTTCCGAAGAGATGTCTTTGTCAAAGTTGGAGTCTTTTAACGGGTAAGGTCGCCTTCATTCCCTCAGTAACTTCATTTGTCGTCACTGCCTAACTTAACTGTCTTTCCAAATAGGTCTAAAACAAATGCCCTGAACATATCCCAGAAGATGATTGAGATGTTCGTCAGAACTAAACACAAGATTGACAAAAGGCATGAGTTTGCCCTGGTAGTCGTCAATGATGACGCTCTGTGGGTGAGTACAGGGAATGTTTAAATCTGAATGTTTATGTAATGTATCTGCAACATTTCCTCCTTATATATTTGTGTATGTTCCTCAGTTGTCAGGCTTCACTTCTGACCCCAGGGAGCTGTGCAGCTGTCTGTATGACCTTGAGACCAATGTGTGCGAGTCCTTCAGTATCCTTATATTCAAAGCTAACTCTAAAACAATGATGAAAATAACGTCCACACAATTAAGCAATGCATACAGTAGGACATTCAATACCCTGTAGCTGTTGGGTTTTAGCCTTAACTGTCCTCTATAGACCTTGAAGATCTTCTTAATGTAATGTAAGTACTGTCTAACTATTAACCGTTTTGGTCTCAAATTCATGAAACGTTACGTAGAAGTGTTTACTGAAGGTCATCTCTCCTTTTTTTGTCTTGGAAGTCGTCAGAAGATTGAGCTGCCGTCGATGGACAATGTTCAGACCGTCCCTCCTCCATATGTGGTGCGGACGGTGCTCATTTACAGCCGTAACGCAGGACAGCTTCAGTTCAGCCCTTCAGAGGCTGTTAGTGTAAGTATGAGACGTCCGTCCTCCACTCTACTATTTGAGTTTGTTCTTTTGTTTGTTTTTAATGTGTATTTGATCGTCAGTGCATTCACTTTACATTGAAGTTAAAGTCTTGCTTGTTTTTGTGTCTTGCCACAGAAAATGCTGCAGTCTCCGTATTTTTTCTTCGATGTGGTTTACCTGCACAACGGGGAGGAGGAGCAGGGGGAGGAGACCAGCTGGAGGGTGAGTGAATCTGCTGATGAAGATGCTGATTAATTTTGATTGTGTGCCTGGCTGTGTGTAAACTGTAGTTGAGCTCAAGTTTGTTTGGTGTGGTGTTTTATTCGCAGCACAGAAAAACTTAACAGTTAGACATCCCTGTATTAATTAGTTTGAAAGGTCACAGCAGGAATACCGTCATACCGTCACGTTAATATAGTCAAATAAAGAGTAGTCGCTCTTACTGATGCCGTATCCATATCCATATCCATAGCATCGCAGATACAGCCATAGTCCGAGCAATAATTATATCCACTACAAAGTCGGCAGAAGTAAGTTGGTTGCTCTTAGACTTAAGAGAGGAGTCATGATGATGTGTAAAGTAGGGCTGGTTGATATGACCAAATTATGCGGTCGCGTTGTTGGTCGTTTAATATCTTGATAAGAAGATGTAAAAAGATACAGCAGGAGGAACATGAAATAAACCCATGTTCGCACCTATAACATGATACACATTACTGTATTTGCAGTGAGTTAATTTCACTATTTCTGTCCATCTCACTAAGTCTAAACGGTGTGCAGGGAAGTTGTGAAAACCCACTTTCACGTAACGGCTCGCCACGATAATTTCTACATGTTGCCCGGGTGCTGCATTTCATCCATGTTTTCATGGTTTCTTTCCCCCAGGACAACTACACTTCTTTCTGCAAGCTGGACTCAAAGGGCATGTGCTATCGCTTTGAGGTTTCCCTGAGTGGACCGGCCATCGAGCTGCACAACTGCATGGCCAAACTTCTGGCTCACCCTCTACAAAGACCTTTCCAGAGCCACGCGTCTTACAGCCTGCTGGAGGGGGAAGACCTCCAGGACATTGAGGCAACGGTGTAAAACATGGACGACTCACAAAGTTCCTCCATGAAATTCACACACTGTAGTTTATTAGAAAGGGGCCGGGGGTTTTCTAAGTACACCTATAACTGAAGGTTGTCCATTAACTGCTGAAGAACAATAAATTGTACGAATATTTGTGAAAACAAGGTGTAGTTCTAATGAAACAGCAGGGGTTTTAGCAGGTTACCCAACTAAATTGTTGTTTCCATACAAGAATGACTTGTGATTGTTCCAAGCTGCGGAAGTAACACAATTATCTGTTTTTTTTGGCTGTAAAACTGTTGAAGGTTTTCAAGGGATGAGGTGATTGAGGTGATGTCAGAGTCCCGGAGGAAAAAGGAACATTATTAAAGCATCAGGCTTTGTTAAACCTGCTCCCTGACCATTACATTTTTATTTCAAATCATCACCATCCTGATTTGTCTGAGAGTCTTAAAGGGGGAGATCAGTGCATGCCTTTTGTCTCAAACGGCCAGCTATTAAAAAAACTGTCAAACTGTGATATGATGTACTGCATCACAGAGGTCACAACTTCTGTAATATTTCCTTCCTGTTTAGGTTGTCATTTTCACCTTTTTGCTGCCTGTTTTAGTGTTTTTCTGTGTTTAAACTGGGTTTGTTTTTAATCTTAACTTCATTTGTCAGCTTTGTATGTTTCTCAGACAATGAAAGAATGTACAGTAATGTAGAAGTGCCCCCTCCTTTTGTTAATGATCTCTGTGACAATGATAGCGTGATTGTTTAAAAAAAAAAGGCCCATATACTGCCAGTCTCGCTGCACTTGTATCACATTGTACAGGTGAGCTTTTTGAAAGCGTTTCTGCATATTAAAAAAAGAAATGTTGAATCATATTTTTCCTTTTTCACATCTGCTTTCTTTGTCTTTGCCAGCAGATGGCAGCAGAGAGCCTCGAGAGCTCTGAACTGAATTTCAAAAGTCGAGTCAAATCGGTTGTGTGGTCCATGAGGACAGAGAGAAGTCTTCAGTTTATCATTTTTCCTTCAGCTTTGGTCAACGTTCATCAGTCTTTTAGGTTTCACTGAACCTTTCTTGCTTAAATCTCCAGACATCGTCTGCTTCATTAGTGTATTACAGCATGATTAAGTAGGGATCGCGGCTTTTATTGAAATCCTTATCCGTTATCCACCCATGGTATCATTATTACTTCAACGTACAAGATATGTTTTCCTCTGACCCCTAAATGTGTCTGCTGCGTTATCTTAAGAGGTGTTTTCTTTCTCAGTCTTCAACCGTTTTGGTTTCCTGTTTTTGTTCAGCAGTTGATCCGACGTCTGTCCCGACTCCTGATAGTCACTCGTTTTCTGTCACTCTTAACATACCTTCATAATTTTAGTTTTTTTTCCAGTGAGACAGGTTCTCAGGGAGACAATGGGGGAGCAGGAAAACCCCGGCCTCGGAGGACCTTTCCCCTTTCACACACACTTCCCCCAGAAGAGCCGGCTGTTCCTCACGTCATCCCTGCAGATAACGGCGCGGGGGGATCCAGTGTGTCTGCGCTGCAGGGAGAATTTGTTATTCTCTCATCCCTGAAGAATGACAGGTCTCTATTGTTTTCATTCTTTCACTCCTCCACTGCCATGACTCCTTTCCGTGCTCGCTGGGACAGGATATGGAGGACATTTTTTTTTTTTTTTTAGTTTGTTTGGCATTTTCTGCTTTTACTCCTCACACAGCTTACATTGTTCCTCCACCAGGGGAATATGATTAGGAATTCTGTAGTCGCTATATTTAAATGTGACACTGATGGATGGGTGATCATTTCTGGTTTCTTTGTATATCGCATGAAGACAGTGGTGGAAAATAACTTCATGTCCACGTTAATGTACATTTTACTCCACTATTATCTCTCACATATGCTTGTTACATTTTCTGGCCAATATTTTAATTACAAAAACATATGTATAAATAAAGCTAAAATAACCAACAACTTGCTGGGTTTATTGCCCCTTTGCTTATTGATCAGCCAGCCTCGTGCAAAAGTAAGTCAAGTTAGTATAAAGAGGTTAAAGTGAACTCTATGTTGACCTAACTTGTAAATGTATATCCCAAGTAGTAATACATTCAAGTACTTTTGATATTTTAACTACATTTTTCTATTAAAGTGACATAAGTAACAGTCTAGATGTCGATTGACTGAGTTTTTGGTCACTAATTATTCTTCCTGTCCATCCTGGTTGTAAACAGATCCCTGATTTAAATTCACCCTGTGTCAAAATGACCTTAAAACTAAAGCTGAAGATAGTAACTATTTTCCAAAGTTACTGTCTTTTTACTATGAAATTAACTCAAATTGCTATCTCTCTGAAACAGTTTTGGAGAAACACAAAGAGGACATTTCATGCAAAAAGTAACTTGATATATGTACATTTGTTGTGCTATGATTAAAAGTGCAAGAGCTCTTTAATGGCCGCCATGAACAGGAGGAACAATCACAACAAGCTCCACATGTTTCATTGCAGACATGCACATTACAACTTTTTAAAACGATAAGATGAAGTAAAAACTGCAGCAATCTTAACGAGCCCAAAACAGAAATTATGGTCGTTTTCGTATCAATCCAGTTATTGACTTTGCATCGGTTGTAGAAGTCGCCGATATATCACAAAGAAAGATCATATCAGAGATCTGTAACTGTGACAGAGGCCGATAGGGGAGGAGAGAGGAGGGCGGGGCCTGGATGGACTCCAATGTGCCTCCTGCAGCATTTATAAACATGGCCCCTTCACACACCTCAGGGTAATTTTTTGCACATCCATACATGCCGTGTAGCACCCTGACAGTGAGGCACAGCTGCAGCAGACAGAGACACACACTTCTCACCACAGGTTTTTTCCCTCTATTCCGGCTCAACAGCGTTCACCCTCGAAGCCTCAGCACCTGCTCAGCAGAGAAGACCCCATCTGAATGGAAGCCTTGTGGATTTAAACAAAGAATAATTCTTGTTTAGTTCGTCCGAGATCAGCTGCCACTATTTCACCTCCATCAGCCATGTATAGCTCCAGCTACTCGCGGGCCAAGTTTGGCCTGGAGGCGAGGGAACCCCTGCACAGGCCCAAAGGGAAGAGCTGCGGCTACTACATGAGGATTGTCTTCTTCTTTTCCTCTCTGATCCAGTCTCTGATCATCGTCAGCCTGGTGCTCTTCCTCATCTATGGGAAGCCGGAGAAGTCTGCAGAGGAGATGAGAGTCCAGGTCAGTGGTTTGTTTCAGTGTAATCCTCATTTAATAGTTTATTTTGTCAGATGTTAAAGGTCCTTTAAAAACATGTCTGATATAGTAAAAGGCTTTGAGAGACTTAATGAAGCTTTAAGATCTTTTCTGCAGCAGCTTTGGATCAAACTGTTCGTCTTTCGATCCTCGCTTGTTATTTTTCTGTCGCACAGTAAAATATGTAAACTATGTATTATGTTCAGTGCTGTAACATACGATGATGGTGCTTAGTAAACTCTGATTGTTATCCTGAAGGAACTGGAGCTGAACTTCAACAGGATGAGTGAGCTCAACATGCAGCTGAGGAAGGAGAAAGGCGAGGTGGGAGCTCAGCTGGGAGCTCGCGCAGCTGAGAAAGCTGCTGTGGAGGCCGAGATGGTGAAGCTGAGGATTAACACTAGCAAATCAGAACATATGTATAAGGAGAAGCTGGTAAGTCGATGGCTTGATTAATATAATACTAAGAGAAGCAAGGTTATGTTGTGCAGCTGTTAAGTAGTTTGAACACATCTTTAATCTTCTTTGAAAAAGTACAAATGAGGGTTAAAGTGAGTTATAATGTGCAGATTATACAACGGGATTATTGTTCTAGTTTTCATATTGATGACGAGCAGTGGAGCAATAATCCAGATGCTTTACTTAAGTTACTAAAACCACTGTAGAAATATTAATCCATGCATTGAAAATGTCACTTAAGTAAAATTAGTTATCTATAATCAGGAAACTGTACCGACAGTTAGAAAAGTACTCAATGCAAAAACAATGTATTCCTAACAAACGTACGTTTTTTATGTAATTTATAAACTAACTGAAGCTGTCAGATAATTGTAATAGTCAACATTTTAATTTTTACCACTAAAATGTAAAAAGAAGCATAAAAAGAAGTGAAGAAGTATCTTTGATTTGTACATTAGTTGAGTAAATGTACTGACTTCCACCACTAAAAGTCACCATGTTGATAAAATAAAATGTATAATTATTCATGTAAATATATATATATATATACATTTATCTTTATTAATGTCTTCTTTCCATTTTTAGGCCACCTGTGAGAGAATGAGTGCGGTGACTCTCAGCATGATGGCGCGTCGTCCCACGCCTCCGATCCATCTCCCTCCTGTGGTCACGACCAGTGGTACGCACCCCGATGCTGTCGGGGATCAGATCTGATGCTACAATACTGTTTCTAAATATTCCATCACAATACAGCAGACATGTTGGCAATAATGAATGTACGGTGGAAATAATAATGTAGAAAATGTACAGCAAAATGAAAGAAAAGATGTTTGCAAGTAAAGCAAATAGTTTTCTGATGCAGTTAAGTCAAAATAATATTGTTACCACTTCTTAATAATAATGTATCCTTTATACAGGGCGTCTAAGTTTTAATTAATGGTGTTATTTATGGTTAATAAATAATTTACTTAGGCTTTATAGATCAGTTACAATACATTAATAACTTAATTGATGAATGTTCTCACTTTTGGTGACTAATCAACATCCTGGCAATCCCATGTCTGATAACTGAGCTACACAATATCATTTAATAATTTACTCTACATTAATGCCATTAGTAAGGATTAGAAAATGGTACCAGAATTTTAATAATCACGGAAAAAGACATTACATTTAGCTATGCTTTTATCCAAAGTGACTTCAAAGTGCTATCAGTAAGTATAATTAAGTGCTACTAAAGTGCTACTTTCTTTAAGGTATAGTCGAAAAAGATGTGTGTTACTCAAAGTAAAACGGTCCATTTAAAAGTTCCTGCTTCACACTGAACCCTGCAGGTGAAATGAAGACTCTGCAGACCCTCAACGCTCAGCAGAAAGCGATGATAAAGCTCATCGAGGCCAACTTCACCCAGACGGTGCTCTACCTGAGCCAGGAGAGAGACAACGCCCTCAGAGAGCGAGACGCACAACACCAGGATGCCGTCGCCCTGCGCAAGGAGAACACAATGCTGAAGGAGCAGCTCACCACCTACACCAGGTACTGCGCCTCCAGGGGCTCATTGTGTGTCTGCAAAGTATTAAGATGAAACACATTCAACTTGTTGTTTTTTTTTGAACCAGGAAGTGCAAAGAGGACTTTGCTCAATCTTTGGACGGGATCAAAACCGTGACCAGCAACTTCCTGAACAAGATCAACAACCTGTTTCCCCACCAAATGACCTTTCACCTCACCTGCGTCAAGCAGCAGGACCAGATGGAGAAGATCAGAAACAGCTGCACAAACCTGTCCAGAGACGTGGAGAATAAGTTCCAGCTGTATTTAGACAACGTGGGCAACAAGGTATGTGCAAGACTGTTTGTTGATTTGATGAAGGTATTTAAAATGAGAGGGAGTAAGCAGTGAAATAACTTACTTTTTGAAGTTTTTACATTTAAAATATCCTGTGTGGGGAAAGTACAACACTATTTGAGAGAGAGATTTAGATATATTGTCCCAGAAGGAGATTTATTATCACAGCTGGTACACCGAAAGATACAGAAATACAATCACATTATCAGCTAAAGTTAGTTAAATTATCAAAAGTAAAACTACTTACAGGTCTGGTCCATGGAAATGAAATGATCTCAAGATAAATCCAAGGATTCATTTGAAAGAACAAACAAAGAAAAACTTCCACGTTTGTATTTTCAGACTTTTCGCCAATAGTTGCTTCTTTTTCAAATATTGAATATTTTTACCTCTTCAGGCCTCGGAAAGTACTTTAAATGAAACCATGTGATCAGTTTAGTGGGTAAATATTGTGACACAAAATGATATAACACAACATACATTGCGTTTTACAAGCCTATCCTTTCTTAAGTCAATTTTTTATTTGAAAATTAAATAGTAATGTACGATGTCAAATACATTTAGTGAAGTAAAAAGTACAGTAATTCCTCCTAAATGTTGTGGACTTGAAGTATAACGTTGCATAAAATGGAATAACTCAACTCCATGTTTGTACCTTTAAACTCCTTCAACTCTGATGGAATATTCCACCCAACAAATTGAACGGAAAAGCAGCTTCTCGAGGGAGGAAGTGCATCCTTCACAGTGAAGCAGCTAAAGAGACAGACGTCCTCTGAGGCGACCTCGCGGCCAAAGCACAAGTCAGATTGTTTGTCTGTGCTGATGCAGCAGCAACGTGCAGCACGACAACGTACCCATAAAAACCATCACTTCTTCATCAACTGATTATTGTAACTTTTGTCTCCTTTGTCAGAAAACCAGTGTTCATGATTTTATTCTCAACCAACTAATTCTATTCTTATTTTTATAAAATTAAGTACACAAGACGGACCAACATGACACCAGATAATCTATATCCTATGCTGCATTATATTGTGCAGGGGAACTTAGTAAAGTGGCAACTAATTGTAAGTAATAACACGATAACAATACACAATAACTTAAATGTAAAAAATAGTGTGGAATAACTCAGTCTGGTGGTTTTAAATGCTTACATTAAGTTTGGTTTTGCAACTCGCAATGTCATGAAAGTCAGAGAAAATGTCATAAAAAGCAATTTTGAAGTCAAGGTATAGTATGCCACTAAAAGGTTATACTAATTATTAAAACACGTGGATATAGTACTCGTCACAGTGTCATGTGTCCGAGAAATTATGAAGAAGTCACAGTTTAGTTTGTTGGATTATTATTCACAAAATAGTCAGAATGTACTATTACCAAAACAATCACTTCAGGTCATACTATATAGTATATTGAAAAATAATCTGTGTGTTATGCCTTAAGAAAAAAGCCATGTAATGGTATATTAGAATATTACTGTATAGTATGCCGGTCGATGGAGGACATTTTAATATGTAACACAGTACCACCATTGCATGGAACTGTGACCAGACATGTTATGTCTCTGGTCAATGCACATATGGCTAATTGCCATATTTTTTTTAACTTTCAATTTATTTCCATGTATGGAACGTGATGAGCGTTCATTTTGTGTCACAGGCCTCTCAGTGGCTTATTATTTAGAGCAACATGAGCCTGACTCCCTCAGGGAGACATTCAGTGTGTTTTTCATTCATGGACTGTGACGCTGAGGAAAATGTACATTAAGCAACACTCACACTGATAGATAGAAATACACACGGACAAAAAAAACAATTGCTATGATGTGAAGGCGCCATCTGGAAACCCATTTGGTGCCATCGAGACACATTCTTCCACCACGGACCCCGATGAGTGACTTTCTGCTGCGTCGCCTATCAAAGTATTACGTTTAAAGGAGAAATATGGGACCAGGGAATTATAATATTGTCTTCTTTCAGGTGTCTGAGATCCAAGCACAGTCCAGTCTGATGGAGGTGGAAAACTTCCGTTTGACTTCTGGACTGCAGCAGTGTGACCGCAGACACGCCGAGACGGTCGCCGAGGCGGCCAAACAGCTGCAGCTCGCGCAAAGGACTCACGACAACCAGGTAAATATGTTGTGCACATCATCCTTAGAGTTGATTGTCTCTGCATTGGAGTGTGAGAGTGAAACCCATCCATGGAACGATTTCATCCGTTATTGGCTGTAAACGTGACTATATTGTAAAATGTATACTCTTCTCCTGTGAACTTTCAGTAGCATGACATAAATCAGGGTATATGTATATTTTTTCCCATAACATTGTTTCAATTAAAGATAAAAACATGCGTGTTTTCTTCAGGTGGAGAAATTACTGATTGAGCAGACGCAGCTGAGAGCACAGAAGAAGCTGCAGGAAGACACTTTGGCCCTCAGAGAGAGAGAGCTTCAGACCCTCCAGCAAAAGCTCACCGCTCAGCCCAATTTAAAGGTAAGATAGAAACCGAGGACCAGCTCATTCCTTTGCACAGACACGAAAGGAAATAAGGGAAGGCCGCACGCAAAAGTAATTAAAAACCCCCATGAATTAAATTTACAATATTATTTTGGGGATTTATGGAAAGCATAGCCAAGCTGCTCTCAAAAAGCAACCTGACTTTAATATCTTGTATTTGGCGTTGAGTGTATGCACACATGTGCCTTTAGATAAGATGCACTTCGCTGATTACATGGACAGCAGTGCAGAGGTAAGGACTCAGCGGAAAAGAGGAACCTGAGGGCAGCAGGAAGGATGGACAGGCAAGATAACGACGAAAAAAAACACATTGAAACAGTGTTAAGTTCACAAAATGCCCCTTTAAACTCCACAGTCATTAGTGTCCACACGCCCTCAGAAAAAGCTGCATATGTGTGGTAGATAACGCTAAAAGATAATCTCATTTGTTTTCCAGCCCGGTGTTCCTAAAGCTGCCGGCCTACACGCTAATGTTGGAGCCCCTGGCATCAGCAAACCTCCAATGGTAATAAACCACAATTAATAGATCATATACTATCTATATGAAGTGTAAATGAAGTACAGTAATCTTATGTGATTACCTAAAAAGATGATTACATTCAAGTTTAGTTATCTGGTGGTGTTCGTGTGAAACTGCTGTAACACAACCTTCTTGCACTGATTGATATTTAATTATACTCAATATTTTGTCTTTCAGGGGAGATGAAATGAACCGGAAGAGTAATGACAGAAACAGTGAACAACATATTGTCTTTAAACATTTTGAAGGACATGTATATATTCCTGATTCAACTTGTAAATAAACTTAAGTTTGTTAAAGACATATCTACTGTTGCTGGTCTGTGCATGCTTTGTTTTTTTTTCTTTTTAGCTCTACATGAAATAGATTCATTTGTATTTTACATTTCCTGTTTGATAGTTACAATGACTGTGAATAGCCTTCCAAGGTAAATGTACAAATCTGCATGACACTGGTGTACATATTTCCTTTTGTGTGTCTCTCATTGTGGTTTCTGTCAATAAATTTAAATGAACAAGAATCCAACTGGCTCCTGAGCTGCATTGTGGTTCGTCTCGGTCGTGAGACTCTTGGCAGCAGCTCGCTTGTCTGCTATAAACAGAATACTCTTAAAATAGCGACATTTATGTTTCCTTGTGGTTCCTGAATGTTTGAATACACACACACCGACCGAGTCGGGAACACATCTCCTGCCGTTTGCCGTCCTGAAAACAGTTTCAGGAGTCAGGAGGAAGACATTGGGCTTGAATTGGACTGGAAGTACTCGTTCTTTTTTACGAGTTCAGTGCAGTAGCTGGTAAATAAACTGTTCTCAGGCTTTACTACTTCCTTTTTCTTTTCATAAGCACACGATGATGAGCGTATGCGGCACTGCAGCTGGAAACAGCTGTGTTTTCTTTGAGCCGTTTTACGATTATTATAATTTCTTTAAGTACACACACACGTATATATGTACATTATCATTTTTACAGGCTGTTCTGTTCACCATCCATTCATTTCTGAACACAGAGGTATTCATATGTTTTATACAGCTTGGACATTTTGTGTTCATTAAACTGCGTAAATCAGCATTTGAAAAAAAAAAAAAAAAATTCAAGCTTGCAAGAGTCCAGCTTTGATGGATAAGAAATCCCATGAGGATAAACTCCCAGACTGACAGCACTGATGGATGTGAGGGTTACAGGTAATTCAGTCTGCCTCCTGTCCTCAGGAAATCCTTTGTTTAACATGAAGTGTTTTCAATCCCATGTACAGACCTGAATGCACACGCAGACACGCTTTCACACACACTGACTTCTGGTCAAATGGCTACAGGGTGGAACCGGGCTGCACTGGACCTGGCTACGTCAAACAGCTGTTAATCACAACCACAGGAAACCAAAGACAAGAAAGCAAAGAGTATAAATATATAGACTGAAATATACACCGAGTAACAAAAAACAGTCACAGTGAAAAGTTCTTCTTCCGGCATTGACGCTCTGGTTGTGTTTGTTGTCAGCATTTAGTATCTAACACACATTCACATTTGTGATCACACACAGACACCGCTTCAAAGATGAAGGTCCCGCATCCACTTCCACTAATTTGTCCGACAGCAAGTCCCGCTTTTAGCGTGAAGTCCGCCCGTGTGGTAATTAATCAGCGTGAACATGAAAGAGGACAAAAAGAAAAAAGGCTGACAGAGCAGTGCGGAAAAGAGGAAAGGTCAGGTAGCAGAGACAAAGTGGGATGGGGAGTTGTGCTGGTGTACGGCAGGGCAACTGTCGTCAGAGACTGGGCGAGAAGAAACCGACTGGGGAAGAAGGGTGAGGAGTTCAACGAGGAAACATAAATATTTGATCGAGGCCAGATTGACAAGGGAACAAAGGGCACAACGAGCATCGCCTCCAAAAAACCGTCCCTTTCCCACAGAAGCAGGAGGGCAGCTGGATACTCTGGTTTTTGTCGAAATCGACCTAAAATATAGTTTTCATTGCAATAAATGAGCATATTCATACTCAATGTGACAACAGCTACTGTGTGTAGCAATAGTTAGACCTCAGCAATGCAATCTTTACAGGAACCGTACTATTTATTTCATGTGATGAAGGTATTATGAACACATGAAGCGCATTATGTTGCATGGTACACCATGACAGTGCATGCAATGAGGTGCTTGATGTGCCTTTACTGAAGCCTTACATTGATTTGAATTACAATAACAACCTGATGAGTCTTCAAACATGTAAAAAAAACATCCATAAGCACAATGTTAACATCAGATTATCAGATGATATTAATGTTGCACTACCTCCTCGTTGTGAAAATAAATTAAATTCACCACATTTCTTCTGTAGGCCTCATTATCCCAATTATTACACATAATACTGCATGCATAACACACACACATACACACACACACACACACACACACACCAATGACCTTGCAGCTGGTTTCATTTGAAATGATCTTGGCTGTTGTGTTGCGGCCCAAGAGCCCAATGTTCAGGGGCTATTTTTAAAATTCGACTCGAGACTTACAAAACCTCTTGTCCAGCACGCGGGGGCATCCGAGGCACCTGTCATCTTGTGAAAACTATTTCAGTCCGCTCTCGAGCATCCACGGAAAAACAAATAGTTCTGTGTCTACGGTCGTGTGTTTTGGGAGCAGATAACGCAGCAAACAACACACATTGTGTTATTTTGCACTCGGAGGACCTCGACACCTGGCACGGTGACGGGGCGGTGCCCTTTTCTTTCGCGGATACTCTGGCATCAAACAAGAATGCAACCTTCCATCCTGAGGAGGCGAGCAGACTGGTATTACATGTATTTCATGTTTTCATGCGGACACTCAACTGACTATTTTCCAATGCAAAAGTCTTTGAAGATGATATCCAGGATCTCCTCTGCCCCGACACGTCCAGTGATCCGGCCCAGACTCGTGAGAGCCAACCGGACACCCTCGGCTGCCAGAGCGAGGTCAATGTCTCGATAGCGCTGATACTGAGCCAGGGCCGCAAAACACTGCTGCAGGTGGGCCCGGTGGCGGGCCTGGGTCAGGGTGGGGGCACAAGACAGAGGGTCGCCACACCTAGAGAGGAAGTTCAAGAACAAAATGGTTGAAATGGAGTTATTTTGTCCTTTCGAAAGGTTTAAAAAAAAGAAAAAGCATACTATACTACATTTAAAAAAACGTTCCTATGCAATACTGTGACTCACAGAGTCTTGACACGTGTGTGCAGCACCGCCAGGAAGTCCTGCAGTCCCTCACGAGTGTGACAAGACATGTGACAAGCGGGAGGGAGTCCGGAGACCCGTCTCAGCTCCCGGTCCAGCTCCAGCCGCCGCTCCTCAGGCAACAGGTCAGTTTTATTCAACACCAAAAGAAACCTGTCTGCAGGGAATACTGGAACCAAGAAAACGCTGATCAACTACCAATCATTCAACTATTACTTCTTGAGGCACAGAGATTGTTATCTTAACAGTCACTTAAAACTCTCTTTGTACTCTTTCTAATATCCTGTTTAATTGCTTGATGAGGAAAACATGTAACTTTGCCAGAGTCTGTAACCATGCATCTCTTTATGCATTGTGCTTTAAAGTTACATTAGGGTTGCAAACATCCCTGACAGTCCAGGTGAAGCAGGTGAGGCCACGCTGTCATACCCGAGTCCTGAGCGGACAGGACACTACTGAGGTGCTCCTGCAGGAAGGTTACAGCTTGCTTTGCGTCAGAAGGGAGATCCACACAGTCGACAACCACCAGGGTCAGATCTGCTTGTTCCACTCTGGGGAAAAAAAAGGAAATAGTTTCAACTTTTTGATCTGGAATCATTAAATATGATCACAGCAGCGTTTTCTAACTCTTAAATGCACATTCCAAGCAAATGGCACAAATCTAAAGAATGCACCTTACTTACTTACAACCAAATAACTGAAGTATACAATTATAATACTCAGTATTTTCCAGTAATTGTAGCATCTCCAGGTTGTACACTGACACCTCTGCGTGGGGGCTTTCCACTGTGTTGTTTTGTTGAAGACACAATACATGGTGGCCAACAAATACCGTGAATAATGGCAGCGATAATTAGAATGAATTCATCCAAATGGTATTCACGTCCACTGCTCCTGCAGCTTGGTCCCTCTGTGCAGTTAGCAGCACCAGCGGATGCTTGTACTCACCACGTCCTTCCTGGAGTGACCCAGGTCGCAGGCCTCTGACCTGCTCCCTGCACAAAAAGTTCCCCGTAGAATACAAACTGCCCACCCTTCCTATAGAGCCACCAGGTCGCCCAAATAACTCAAACCAACAGTGAAGGAATTACAGAATGTTTGCTCTGAAAATAAGAGTTTTACTGATGTGCTTTGGTGACTTATTTCCTGCAGCATCAACTGGTAATCTTTACCTAATAAATTACATTTTGAACAGTATTCAAAGTGTCAAGGTGTGGCAAGTCCCCTTAAATGTCAAACAAATTAAATGAATATTGGTGACATGTAGTGATGTAATATCTAATAAAGGTGTCAGATGCTTTAACCCCCTGCCAAGAACACATGTACTGAGGAAACAATTGACTTTCTTGGAATGAAAATAGTCATAATCTTTAGTACATAGTTGCTGAAGTGCGTAAATTCTGTATATTGAAGAACTTCAGTCAAATATCAGGTCATCTGCAACATATTGGTTAAAAAACATATGTATATAAAAGTATAAACTTTACTAAACTAATCTTGACGCTCGCATATAAATGAACTGATAATCAAACAACCCTTTTCCTCCTGCTTTCTGACACCGAAATCATCCCACAAAACATGGCTGTTTGTATGCGCCAGCGCGCCCTCACGTCTGACGGTTTGTATATGATAACGCAGCGATGACGAGTGCTGGAAACACTGCCATTCTTCCCTTGTGTAAATAGTGGAAGCAGCTGTCAGCAAATTGCCCTATATGTCCATTCTTTACACCACACCTCTTAATGGTAAATACTCTCCGACACGGAAAAGGAGGCACTTCGTTACGCAATCTCCTGAGAGTGTTTGTCCCGTGTATTTATAACTGTGGCTCAGCAAGAATATAAACTCTGGAGGTTGCACAGACATTTCAAAAATATAGCATGATGTCCAAGGGGAACAAAATCATGACTTATTTCTTCCTTTCTTTGTTTTCAAGGACATAATCCATTGGTCCCATGGCTAATTTGTTTTGCGTTATATGATACTCACATGAACAGATGCTGAAGCAGCAATCTACACATGATGTGCTCCACATGTGTCCCTCTCCTGTAGCTCAAACATGCTTAACACTATAACATTTCCATATATTCTGATTAACACAGGAAAAACTGAGTTAAAGATTTTAAAAACAGACCTTTCCCGAGCCCGGCGGACGCCCTCTCTCTCCACCAGGTCCAGGCTCTCTCGCAGGCCGGCCGTGTCACTCAGCAGGACGGGGAACCCACCGATGTCCAGCGCCGTCTCCACGACGTCCCTGGTGGTGCCAGCAATGGGAGACACAATGGCCGCAGGTCTCTGGCCTGGGCATTAGAAAGGTCAAGGGATATAAGCTTTAATATATATGTATTTTATTTTAGACTCGAGAGTCCGTTTAGAAAGAAACAGAACAACAATATATAAAATACAATACACTACAATATGAGGACACAGGTATAATCATGAGTTAAAAACATACAGACACTTGTTCCAATGCTTCCAGATACAAGACAATTACCTTGTACCACGGTTAAGGCTTTTATGAATCACAGTTTCGGATTCATCGAGTCGACATTTAAATTTGGATATGAAATTCCTCAATACAGCATCGAAAGCATGGAAACCCACAGGAACGTGGAAATATTGTTTTATTTTTCTAATGATCAACAAATCCCATG
The DNA here is from genome assembly GCF_023055335.1 of Clinocottus analis. Taxonomy (NCBI): domain Eukaryota; kingdom Metazoa; phylum Chordata; class Actinopteri; order Perciformes; family Cottidae; genus Clinocottus; species Clinocottus analis. Next base: position 7,701,644 of record NW_027175965.1, read on the forward strand.
AAAAGACTAAAACTAATGGAGGCGTTTATTTTATGTTGTTTGGCCCTCTGATACAACTGCTCCCGCTAACTCTCTCTATGCACAGACACAACACACACACACACACACACACACACACCTCTGGAAAGCATATATAGCACACACAATACTACACATGGGAATGGACAATTTTTGGTTCTTCAGCCTTTAAATTAACTGTTTTTATTCAAATTATTGTTATTTATTCATCCCCTCTTTTCATTATTAATATGCTTATTTTGCTTATATACTATTTGTTTTCTCTTTTTTTCTTCAAGTGATACCTGAATATTTTATGTACCAAGACATACAACTGAAATTGACAAAGAATGTGACAGTCTGAAAATATGTTGAAAACTGAATAAAAAGTGAGTTTTAAAAAAAATTAATAAAAAAGACCAAAACTAACAATGTTAGTATGAACTTCAACATCTTCTGACTTCTCTACTCTGTTTGTGTCAGAGCCGAGCTCATGCGTTCCTCCTGCAAAATGATACAGAAACCGATTTGTCATTAAGCTTATTACAGTCCTGACAGGATAAAAGGAGATCTTTCACAAATATAACAATAAAAGTTAAAGAACATTACCAGCCCTTGCTTGTAATACTCGACAGTGTCGCTGCAGTGTCTGCAGCTATTAGATCATGACATTATTTCTACATTGTGAGCTTGTTTTTTTCTCCATCACGTTAGATTTTTCTGTGACAATCAAATATTTCATCAAATATACCTACAGTCACATCATTATTACAAATCTATACCGCCTAAAGTTCTGCATTACGCAAATAAATAACGCCGTCAACTCGTTAATAGCTGTCTCTGCTGACGAGGTGTGAGCTCAGGACACGGGGAAGACGAATCACAAGAGGAAATGATAACAGGATTTTATCTGAAGTTTGATAAATGTGGCTATTCTTCCGATAGGAAGCTGTGAGGAGATCCTGCCAAACCCCCTCGTTAGATGGTTTATATAGAGTGATTCTAAATGATTAAGGATACCGAATCCCAAACAAACATAACCCGTAGACCATAAACAAGCGATTCATTAGGTTGCCACTAAGTGAGGATAAACAAGGAAAACTCGTTTAAAAAGGGAGAAAATATAAAAGTGCAGGAGCGGGATCTACTGTTCACAGATGGTGTATCGTGCTGCTTATGAGACTATTATAAAATGTACTGAAAATGTAATGGATTACTTTGAACTTTCCATCTTTTTGCATGAAAACAGTAACAGGGAAACACAACGCCTTGCAAACAGTTCTAAAAATTAAAAAAAAAAAAGATTTTTCATCAATACGAAGCACAAGTGCAAAGAAAAGTGGTAATTTAATCATCTACAATTCACTGACAACTCGACAGAAAGCTCCAGGACGCTACTAAAGGACCTCGTAGAGATGCTTTGTCCACTTTTTTTGTCCATCTTTTGTTAGATTCTGGAAAAACTAGGATAACTTCTGATGAAAATAACTAGTTATAAAGGTTTGTTATGTCAAACTGAACCCTGGTTGTCGGAGTTGAATGCCACTTTATATAACGCCAAACCCCGCCTGACAGCAAGGTCTGCATCGAGATGATTGTATAGCTAATACTTTGTGTTGATTCCTTCGCGATGTGTGTGTGTGTGCTGGTGCTCTTGGTTCTCTTACAGAGTGTGTTAAGGAGGCTACTTTTCCCCGCATTGGCGGCTCCAGCGATGACCACCTGGACGCCGCCGCGTAGCCGCTCGCCCCTCCTCTCGTCCTGTAGGTGTCTCTCCATCTCGGCTTGCAGATCACACACCCATTCGTCCACTGTGGGAGTCGAGAAGGCGATAAAGACAGGTAAGGGACGGGGCGTGACAGAGGTTTTCATACACTTTCGCCTTGAGGGAATAATGGGTTGTGGAGGAAAGCGAAAAAAAAAAGGGTTTCGACGATCTAAAGCAATACCTCCATTTGTTTAAACTTGACAACCTTGATTGTCTCGAGCACATTCATTCATCCGACTTGGCACGACTTGAGATAAGAAAACCTCAGCTATCAATCATGTTATTTGCTCTACGTCTTCAGACGCTAAAGCACTTATGCCAGGGACTCTATTTTTGGAAATGAGGCTATTATTATTCGCCACTTTGAGGCGCGAGTCCACATTCCACATGCCACCAAAACAAACGTCTCTCCCAGGCTTTGTGTCGACACTTCACAACATCCAAGGCTTCTGATGGGCTTTTCCAGCGCCAGATAGCAGGAGACACACACACACACACACACACACAAACACAGGCAGACAGACAGAGAGCACAGTTGGATTGTAAGTTGCTGCTGACAGCACTATTCCTGTAAGATTGGCTTGTCAGGTTGGCTTTGAAGGGAAGACAAATGCCTCTACTGTCCCTCTGGCCTTCTCTCCACACTTCCTAAAAGGAAATTGTCTTTTAAGCAGTTTGATCTCCACGGCTTCTCCCTACAGTGCAGCAAACGCAGCCGATGGCCAGTTGAAGATCCAAACAGGAAAGGCAGCCGGACCCCTCTCTCTCTCTTCAGACAGAAACAGACCCCTCTGAAAGCCCGAGGGACGACTGTTCTGTTATTTTTCTCCGGTAAAGAGGAGGACAAAGTGTACACACACACATACCTTGGTTTAAGACCCCATCCTCAATGAGCTCATCCTCACTGAAGTCGATGAAGGCCTCCACATGGGCCAGACACTGTGCGACGCACAAAGGAGAGAGAGAGAGAAGAAGAGGCTGAATCAGTGTGTGAGATTAGCACCTTGGATACCCTGAAAATCAGCTGTTATTATTTGCATGTTGAAGTGTTAAAAATCGACCATGCAGCACAGGAAACACAAGTGACGGTAAACAGGGAGCCAATGTACAGTTTATCTTGCTGGTGCAGCGGCAGCTTACATGAATATATTACTGTGCGATATTGTGTTTTGTGTATATTCATCCAAAAGAGGAGAATCCAAAGATTATTGCATACCTAAACAAAAAAAGATCTTCACATATTTAAACTGTTTTTTCAGTAACATTTCCTATTTTTCTCATGACATATTTCATTAGTATGGCGTTGTAGTATAGCTACGTTGATTTAGAAAACAATTACTGTTATTCTCTTTTTTTTATACATTTAAATACAAAATAATTAACCAATTAATGGAAGAAATAATCACATTTTCTCAGTGTTTACCCCTACATTGACACAGCTGATGTACAGAAACATCAGACACTTACATTACAATTTTGAATGTAAATATATTTAAACTACATGGGATACAGAAGGGTGGAGAGCTTCAGCATTTCCACCACAGCGCTGATCTGTATCTTGATTGACAAGCTGAACATCAACACAATAGTAGTATAGCTGCACAAAAACAGGAAGCGTCAGATTCCCATACTTTCATACATACACAAAAGTGGGAAGCCAACGGTTGAGGAGAAAAAAAAAAAAAAACGGCATTGTTTTGGTGTCAAATGAGGGTTGGATCGCTCGCATCATACAGATGTTTAAACATCTGATTTACAGGATTCCTAGAAATTTGCCTCCAAACCAGAAGCACGTTGAAATTGATTCTAGGAACCGACAAGCAGCTGAACAGAGTTTCTCAAGGGAGATCACCTGGACCGGTCGGTCAGATCTGGTGCCAAAGTGTTGAACGATGTAAACTCTCCAAAAACAATTCACAGTCGAGGGCGGCTTGGCCTGCATCCACTGAGCTCCAGTGTTCATCTGCGGTCAACGACCTTGTGCTCTGAACCGCCTCGACGCGACTAAACAAGTCTAAACAAGACATAAGAACATTGACTCTACGATATAACATATACATATATAATGTACTATACAATGAAAATACAACAAGTCAGGTGTCCTTTTATGCAGAAACTTAACACAAAATACAGAAAGTGCTTTGCACGACAAAGCAAATAAAAAAAGTTGCTATGTTTTTGGCTACCTGATAGTTCAACTGCATGAATGTCGAACCTTTTTGGACAGTTGGTTCCAGTATAAAGTGGTGCAGGACCACCATGTGAAGAGGTGAAAGAGTATCAGTAGCAGTTCAAAGGTTCACAGTCACTGACGATGTTGTTTTCTGAACCAGAGCGACCGCGTCATCACATATTTAATCTTTTCATTGCAACAAATGGAAATACAGTTATGCTTGGTGCTGATGGCTCTGCTCTAAAGATACTCAGACAGCATGAAGCAGTTCATTTATGTCCTGGTGAAATAATATGACATGTGCTATATGTATGTAGCATTCAACATTAGCAAGGTCACGAAACCTTGATGATGATGGTGTGAATTCATTCTTCCACCGTTACTCGACCCTTGTCTGGATCATTTGGCATTCAGTTCAGAATATTGTTCAGAAAAGAAAAACAATACTGCTTCCCGGAATAAATGAATGTCTTGATTGTGTGGCTGTCTTAATACATACAGCAGCTGTGCGCGGTATAATTCATATTTAATCCATTCAAAACAACACAAAACCAGATGTGCTGAGATCGGAAAGCCTTAAATGAACATGAAATTAACCTTTTAACATTACTTTTTCAAACAGCCATTGCACTCATCATGTAATAGTAAAAAAAAGCAGCACATGAAATGTCTTAACAAATTAGGAAATGTAGATTAATAGTTCTGGTAATCAAGTTTTATGGTTGTAGAAAAATGTGTTCTTATCTGCCGGAAAATATATTAAGACTAAGGTTTCCAGGGAAGGGGTCAAAGATGATATAACAAAGATTACTGGCAGATTATTTTCCTGCAGACTGTTTTCAGAGAAATGTCAGACATGAACGTGCACAATGTCCCTCCTGTTCACCTGTTCCTTTAAAAAAAAAACAGTTCTGTTTGGGTTTGAGTCCCTTTCAGTCAAGTTGAACTAACAAAAAGTCTGATAACACAATTCCAACATCCACACAATCTTTGTCTGGAAACTGGAGGATTCATTCAGTTCATCGTTTATAGAGCAGCGGACAGATGACTCCGAACCTAAGTGAAATCTTGTATTATATATATTATATATACTCGGCAGGGAAACTTAAACTTCACACCTTGTAGCGTGGGAGACTGAGGTGAGCCCGAAAAGTAAAGAACGGTGTTCAAGACTGATTTGAGACCAGGCGACACCTTGTGTTCCTGCCCCGCATGCCACAGCGACACCTCCCTGGGCTCGAGTCCAGATGGAAACATCTGTTTTTGTGCATCATCCTGCTCGTATTGGAAAACCGCGACGTGGGCCAGTGATTGACCTACCCTTTTCAGTTTGTGGGTCCAGTCCTGATAAAGGCGTCCCAGGTCTCCTGACATCTGCCTGAGAGCCTGTCTCCTCTGAGCCTCCGTCTCCGCATGGATCAGATCCCCGAGCCCCTCCACCTGCAGAGGGAGCATCATCAAGTTGTTGTTCCCACTTCTTGCACTCATCAGACATGTTTTTTTCCACATGTAAGATGCATGGTACACAGCCACAGTTTCCTGCTACTGTCAAAGCGTTTGCATTGTGTTTGTAGCTTTAAAGTCCACATTTTTCTCAGTGACATTTTATCTCATTATCGCATTGATAACTACAATAAGATATTATGACAAAAGATGGGACTTTAAAAGGCCTTTTCATTATATCCAAAATAACAATTACATTTCCCATTCTTAAATAAATACTCAGCACAATGTATGCTGCTGAAAAATACTCAAATATAATAGACTGTAAACAGAATATTAGCCCGTTTCAGTATAAAAGATTGCATAACTCAGCAGCTTTAGCCGTACATAAATGTTTGGAAGCACACTGAAAGAAGTGATCAAAGGGCAATATATGTAAAAGAACGTTTTATTTCATGAACTTGAAATCCCTGTTCAGTTCCGACCCTGTTTATTCAACATTCACCCTGTAAATTGCTCTGGAAGGCTCTCAGTATGTAAATCTGCCACTTATCTGTCTCAGTGTGTTTTTACATTCTCGTCTTGACCTACCTCCGTTAAACCAAGCTTCCCTGCTTGAAAGGCCCTCCGTGTGAACTCTCCAGCTTCAGCAGGCCTCATGCCAGGCACGCTTCCTGAGAAACACACACACACACACACATACACACACAGCATACAAACATGAAGAAATAAATGAGGGACAAGTTGGGCATGAATCATGCACACAACTCTCACACACACACAAACAGAAAGGGATCACATGCAGGGTCGAGGTGTCGCTCGGGATTCATTTGGAATGAAAACCGGCACCAGGGTGGAGGTTGAAGAGGTTACGTTTTCATTGTTTTCGTGAGCATTTTTCAATCCTCATCAGGAGGAGATAACTGTGGACATAAATCCTTTGGCAAATGCAGGTCATGATCTATTAACTGGAGGAAAATATTCTCTTAAATTCTCTTTTTTTTTTCTTCACAACATTGTCCCTGCTATCTTTCATCGAGTACACAACTAATGTTTTCCACTCTCACTTATCCTGATTAATGAGGATTTTACATAACCGGTGACAAGCTTTCATTCTGATTTATACAATACTGCCCCCTAGGAGACCAGTGGGAGAACTGCAGGTGATATTGTAATATTATTCATCAGTCCCAGAGGGATTGCCACGCTTGCCAAGACACATTTTATAAGTATCTTGGAAATATGAATGTTTTCCCTTTTAAGTCAGTGATGGGCAGTCACAGATCTCCACGGGTTACTGTGCTGCAGGCTTACAGCTTTAGGGAGACACACACCCTGCAAAGTGACGGTGCATCACATGACACTGTAGGCGTGTGTGTATACCGCATTATATGAAGTTGTAGGATATTCTATCATACTCAGAAGTATCCGTGTATTTTACCTAGAGCGTGTAAGACAGCAGTGATGACAGCAGGACCACCGTGGATGTGGAACTCCACGCTGTCCTCTCCTGTGAAACTGTGTGGAGCTGAGGACGTGAACACATGAGACTCAACAACTCAACATCATGTAGTCATTTAATAAGCACAGGACCAATATGTTAAGGAAGACTTCATTGAACTTGGGCTAGTACAAGTAACTGACATTTATTTAGTTATTCATGAGACTAAAAACTGTGATGAATTTAAAAGAAATACAACAAAAACAGCTCTGCTTTAGCTTGTCGGTTAATGACTCCAAATGGCAGCAAGAGAAAATAGTTTAAAAGCATTAGACACAGGAGTTGAAGCTTGTTTGACTCTGACACATCGGTCCTCAGGCTCCATATGTGAACTGTCCAAAGACAGTCTCCTTCGCCTCGCCCGTGTGCGCTTTGTGTTACATCTGCAGTTGTTGTTGCTGCTCCGAGGGTGTTGGATGTTTTCATCAATAAACATAGTAACATAGTAAAGACGTGTTGAGACTGACTAAAGTGTGTTAACACATCATCAACAAGCATGACTACCCACATGTCCCTTCTCGCGTGTGTTTTTTGTGATAACACCTAGATTGGTGACATCATCGAATCATCCAGATGAAGGATCTTGTAGTGAAGCTTACATTACTGTTACATTATGAGAGGTACAAAAATGAACTTGCAGAGATGTGAATGTTTTCGCTTAACTTGAGTATCTGATGCAAGACAAATTATAATATATAGGACATGTATTTTTGACCTCTGCATTAGCATTTTCTTAAATTGTACTATATCATATTGTCCTTTGTTAATTAAACCTTTGACAGGAGAAGGGAGGCAGCACATTGTGAGTAAGTGTGTATGTGTGTGTGTGTTTGGAGGGACATACCTGGGAACCAGAAGACAAGTCCACGATCCAGCACTTCTTTGGTTCGGGGGTCTGTGATGCTGCGTAACAGGGCCTTGCGTGGAGGGGGCAGACTGCTGGTGAGCTTGGTCATGCACTGGAGAGCTGTGGATGAGGCTGGACCAGTAGCTCGTATCACAGCCACTCCACACCTGCCATGGCCCGATGATAACGCAAAGATGGTCTCAGCATCCGCCAGTCCAACTGGGACTCCATCACAGGTGGAAACGAATCTGCAAGCTGGAGTTCCTCTGCAGGAGATAATTGAATGTAAGACACCTGTTACCTTTAGTCAACTAATTAAGTCTAATAATCCCATATGCTATTTATTTTGTGTCAAAACATACTTGCTTTACATTCTTTTACACCAAAATAGACTTATATCACATATATTCTCAAGCATCAAAACTATAAGGTCGTTACACAAGTGCAGGAAACTGAAATTGATAGTAAATAAGATACCACTTTATACTTGCATGGGGAAAGGGAAGTGATACATTTGTAAACGAGTCAAAATTATAATGTGTTAATAAAATATAAACAAGAGTCAAATTAATTAGGTTTTAATTAATGAAGTGATCAAGGAAAAATACACACTGATTGAAGGTTAAAGGTTAAAAAAAAGAAGCATATATCTTCCACACTGAAACAGTTTCTGAATTAAGTTTTCAAAAATACAGAAAAGTAAGATTGAACTTTGGTAACAAACCTTGTCCTAAGGTTGTGGACAGCAACTCTCCAGATCCCACGAAACATTGATGGCGGCAGGATCAAATGATTCTGACCCCAAAGATTTCACGTGCGCTTTCTGGTGTCGCTGAGTTTAGAGACTGACATTGAAGAAAGCTCGCGCTCTCTTCGACTAAATCATTGTGTTTACCTCAGTCGGAGGGACCTGTGAATGTTACGTTGACTGGCAAGTGGACACATTTCACGAACCGTATCTGTTTTCTGCCAAAACTACATGAAGAAGATTCAGCTGCGACCAATCTACTGTTTACATTTTACACAATGTGGCTGCAGAAAGCCCCGCCCACTGTGCGCCATTTAATACGGTCCGTGTAGCAACCGTTGCTCTCTATCTCTCTTCACTGTACATCGCTGACTATCTATCTATCTATCTATCTATCTATCTATCTATCTATCTATCTATCTATCTATCTATCTATCTATCTATCTATCTATTTATCTATACCAACATGGTCTACATTAGTTTTAAATTAAAACTGTCACTGATATTGTGGGGAATTAAGTGTGTTTTTTTGTTAGAGTAATGCTATTGTAAATTCCACATAGATCAACTTCCCCTATATATAATTTGTATATTTAACACATGCTATACAACTTTCCTTATGCAAACATTTATTTAAGTTACAAACAAGACATTGTTTCTCAACATAAGTGGGAAGAGTCCTGTGACAGATCATAAATACAGACTCTCTCTGGGGAAATAGTGATGATAGTTGTGGCTTTCTCTGAAACTGACAAATAATATGAATACGAATAATTTCTTCAAATACAAAATTTTACATCTATCGATCATTTTCACATAGTTGAATTGCAACTTGTGGTTTTTTTGTATTTAATAAAAAAAATTGGTAAAAAAAGTTTTTGTGTCTTATACTTAAATTGTGCGTAGGTGTGTGTGTGTGTGTGTGTGTGTGTGTGTGTGTGTGTGTGTGTATGTGTGTGTGTGTGTGTGTGTGTGTGTGTGTTCCACTGCAGCTCCTTGCAGCTGTCAGCCCAGAGAGTGGTGAGTAAGCAGAATTTATGCTCAGATGAAGTACTTCTGAGCGGTGAGCCGTACGAGGGGAAGGGCGGCCTGCCTGCCTTCTGCACGGTGAAGCACGATATCCAGGAGGGATGGCCAAGAAAGTACATTGTGTACATGCTGAAGAGACATGGCCCGAGGCCCTGGGAGCAATCTTTAACCTGAGATCGCAATGATTTGTATAGCAGCTCTGTGTGCACAATGCGTGACAACTGCCACCTCGCAGCTGTCTAGCACCATCAATACATAAACATCTTTGTCTCTTCTTAACAAAAAGACGGTTAACATGGGGATCTTATTAAAAAAAGCCACTTTGTTGTTGTTTTTTAAGGAACAAATGCCCTGTACCCTCCTAACACACCTCATCTAACTGCACATCATCGTTTATGACAGAAACATTCTGTATTATTTACAAAGGGTCCACCAACTGATTCTGCGCCATCAGTGTTTGATTTGAAGGATGTGTTTGGGCGTACATAGGGAGACCATTGTTTGCTCATTATAAAAGACATGAGGCAAATGTGAAGATAAAACACTGTTTGTGTTGTAAAGTAAGCGTATACCTTAAATGTGTTGATGTTGTAAAGATGAAATGATAAGTGTTACTGCTGCTGAATAAAGAATAGTCAGTGGACTAAAGGAAAGAGACACACTTGTCCTTCGTCTATGAGGATATTTGTTTAATGTAAATAAGTCATACTCTATCAACTCTTCCAGGACAGGGTATGGTGCATTCTTCCAATATAGCAACCTGCTGGACTGCAGAAACTACTTGCCTGATCGACCTGCGGCTTGTGTTTGAATGAAAGCAGGAAAAATGTATGGAAGAGCATGACAACTTAACAGCATGTTGGTTATCCCATAAACATTATCAACCATGCATTTTGTTTGCCGTAAAGCAAGCGGATTTGATTTCTGCCACTAATTTCTGGCCTGTAGCTGCTGGAAGGCAGAGGTCACTGTAGGGCAATAACTCTACATTTAACCCGGAGAACCACAAGACTGCAAGGACATGCATGCATGAATGAAAATAAAAACATATTAAAGTGAGTTGTGCATGAAGTGATTTTGTAATAATAGTCAGGCAACAAAACCTGATTTTATATTTAAATTTCTCATGAATCTTCAATTTTTTTTGGGACGATGAGACAATCTGAGACAATACTATAATCCTGATGCCATGGTGAATTGTTGTAAATCGTGTGTGTGTGTGTGTGTGTGTGTGTGTGTGTGTGTGTGTGTGTGTGTGCGTGTGTGTGTGTGTGTGTGTGCCTGTGTGTGTCACCCAGCCCCCCTCCCCTCCGCGCTCTCCCTCTCTTTGTCCCTCCTCTGTAGTCGGAGGAGGAGAGCTCTCCATCAGAGTACCACCAGGATGATCACCCGCTGCACCGACAACCTTCACTTCACTTTCACACTCCTTTAACCCTTCAGTCGGACACCCGCCGGTCGCTGCGCTACACCCATGCGTTGCCCTCCACCTGAGATGCGATACTATTGTACAATTTCCCGGAGAATATCTTCATCGTCCGTCGCTCCTCCTCGCTGATAGAGAGCATGCCCGACACGGGGTCGGCGGCGACGGGCGCTGCAGCCGCGGCGGCGGCGGCGGCGGCGGCGACGGCGGCCGCCGGTGGCGCGACCACCGCCGGCGACGGCGCCGAGAGCTCCCGGCACCGACACCGAGCAGAAGCGGAGAGGCCGGAGCCGGGCGCTGCCCCGTCACAAGCCTCCTCTGGGGTACTGGGTGAGTCGAGTGTGCTGCTTCTTTTTTTAGCGTCGGACGCTGCGGTTTAGGAAGCGCATACAGGAAGAGAGGACAGGTGGACGTGATGTTGGTACCGCAGCGTCACACACCTCGCGGCGGCTTTCTTTTGTCTGCACGAGGGCGTCCCAAAAGTACCACTTTATTAGACTGCAGGCCTGTAAATAATGGGTTTTGACTTGTATTGCATGTCTGTATATCTGGGGCTTTTTTTTTTTAAATTAGCCACTGCTTTTATATCGTCTCTTCAGGAAAATGGCTACATTTGGTCACATCCTCGAGTCGGGTTTTGACCTTATTCTCTGTTACCTCCAGTCAGGACATAGTCTCACTGTTTATTGGTAGCCTACGCTACTTGCTGTCATTTTTTTTTTGGCTATATTTTCTTATTTGTGTCTGCTTGCAGGCTACCATTGGCTGCTGGTTGTGTTTATTTATGTACGTTGTGTGGAGTCCATCCTGTGTTATGAGATCTGCCAGGTAACCAAATGTTTTTGAACTTCATGATGTCATCCAGCGATTTCTAAACTAGTGTAGCCTGACGAGACTGCGCTTTCTATTTACACCTTATTGCCTCTCTGTCAGTTAGCCAGGCTATTGGCTGGGGCAGGTGTATGTTTTTTTTAATTTTCAGGGTTAAGCCATAAAGGCTCTCATAATGACATTACCATAAGGTGCCGTTGTATCTGTTGGTTTATGGCTTATTGTCATTTCTTCTTTAAGGAGCAATACAATTCTAGTATTATGTACCTTTCAACAGCTTAAAGCGTAACACACATGCTTTCTGTTTACTCTCCATGACCCTGATAGTGCATCAGAATAGAACAAATCATAGTTGCCTTGTTGCGAGAATTGCAAGTGAGGCTATTTTGGGAACATAACACAGTATTAGCCCGCGTAGAGAGCCTCAGCTGCCGAGCCGGGCTTGTTTTCCTGTGTGGGGTGCAGACTGCCTCTGTTCCCTACAAGAGTATACTGCTGCAGCGTGATGCAGTGGAGCAGGAGGCCGTCAAGCCGACAAGCGCTCCTTTCCACACTTGGTTCGAGGTAACTTGAGCTGCTAAATGGAAGAGCAGCTTGATGCACCCAGTGGTGCCTCAACGGGGTCCCACATGGGTTTCAGGAGGGTCAGCAAAAGAGATTTTGTGTTTTTATTTCATCAGCTGGACGCAAAACTGGAGGTGAAGAGGAGGCCTGGGAGACTAAACCTGTAAGGGTAGAAGCAGATAGCAAACATTTGTTCTCACTTAATAGTTTACTGGTACCAAACCCTTAATAAATAGGGCCAATGCCCTTTTATTGCTGGGTCGAACACTCTCACGCACAACCACGTGAATCGTGTCCGAGCTTCAGTCCCTTGTGCTCCCTCATTATACCTGTAATCATTCAACGAATGAACACTGTCACAAAGATAACAGTAATGAACGCATTTAGGTTTTCTTGAAAGACAGACAAGTAATACAAGTAAAAGAACCCCAAATAACAAGCATCATTTGTATAAAAAAGGGTAAATAATAAAGAAGATGAAAACAAATCTTTATTTGCGGACAGAGAACTTGCCTCCTCATGCATTAGGACCGACTGAAGTTGCTATCAGATTCAAATTTGCTCTTTTTTTGGGGAGAATATTATGTCTGACAGTGAATGCATAAACAACATCCTGCGGGGAAGAGTGAAAAAAAAAGTCTCAGACAAAAAACAAAGAAGAACTTCAAATTCATGAGGAGTATCAACGTTTCGGCAAAAGGGTTTTGCCCTCTTGAAACCTCCTGGCCCCTTTTCCCTAAATATTTCCTTATATTGGTCATGAGGCAGAAGCATTAGGTTTGGGGACTTCAGTGGGATTACCCTGATGTCACATCACCGTCCTCACACGTGTCGGTGTCAGTCAGCACTCACAACCGCAAGTCAGGATGATTTCTCCAGTTGAGATTTTTGGTTCCAGCCTGAAAGGATTTTCCTCAGAGGAGGCTTGGATGCTCGATTGTCTCCGTGCCTCCACCACGTTTTCCTAATCCTGCCTCCCCACAGTAGACTGCAATGACTTTGATCCTCTCAGCCATCTTCCTTTGTAACTCCAACAGTCGCCAGCCAACATTTCAAAGATTAATTAAGCGGCCATCATTAGAAAACGTGACGTAACAGTCGCACCAATTAGTTTGTGTTCCCTTTGAGGCCGGTGTTGATAAGATTCTGCGTTGTGGAAATCAGGTCATGTAATTTGTGGTCGTTAAATCAGACAGATTTAGGATTTAGGACATTTATTAGGATAAACGATGAGATTCTGGTAATGGAAAAAGGTGGATTGGAGCCCAAGATTCAGTCTGAATATATTCCTGAAAAGCGTTGCAATTTGCAATCTCTCTACTGTACTATACATTACATTTTTACTTTAATTCTGTTTTTAATTCAGGTTTGAGCTTTTTGTCGTGGATTGCTGAAACTTGGGGCTTAATGAGATGGTGTGGAGATGACAACTAAGTACTTTCTCTTATCAGGACGTGTCCAAAATACTTCAGAAACTAATGTTTTGTATGCCACATGCGGGGAAATTCACACTTTTGTCTCATTATTACAGTCAGCATCAAGATTCTGATTCGATGGTGGAGCTCTTTTCTGAGGCACTGGGTGGATCTGAAGGGCCCATTTTCATGTATGCATACTATATTAACTCCATCCTCGATGTTTGACATGCTTTATGTGCACTTTACAGTCTGCAAAATGCATAAGAAAAACATATTAAGTATAGATCTGTACAGACCTTCAGCCGGGGCCCGTCTCTCCTGCTCTCACTGGCTCTTCAGTAGAATACCTCAGCTTTGCTTCAGACAGATTTAGTCAGGTTCAGTGTCTCACAGGTTGCTTTAAATACAGCAGTGTTGCGAGGAAAAAGCATCACACTTTTTTTCCACAGCGGCAGACAGACTGAAGCATTGGGTTTGTGCCCTCCCACAGCTTCATTAGTGAAGGAGCTGATGAATGTAATGCAGCATGATATAATGACAGCAGTGTGCTGTCTCTAATGTCTCTAAACTTAATGTCTCTCTGCCTCCCTCTTCCTCATTGCATGCTCCCCTGAAATATCTTCTATTTCTCCTCCCCCATATAGAATAAGTGAGCAGCACATTAGCTGCATTAGAGAGGGAGAGAGGAAAATTGCCCCTCTGTGCAGTGACCTTGCTGCTTGCAATGTTGGAGCTTTATTAATCTTACCTGGATGGTCAAACACACAAATAACAGATTACTCTGGTGAACCAGTTCTTTATTTTATGATAGAATTAAGCAGACCCTCATGCTAACGATAAAACTAAGTGTCTGGCTCCTTACTGTGGTAACGCTTCATATGAGCTGGCCTTAGAAAGATCGTTGCAGTGAAGTAGCTGCTGGTCAGATGAAGGCAAACTCTGCAGTTTATGCTTCTGTCATTTCAATAGATGTTAGTTTGTGTGACTGGTGAATTTGTTTCATTTCATTTCTAAGCTCGTCTTTCCGCTGCGGTAAATATACAAAATCCATCACCTTTTGTTTCTGTGAGAGTTAATGATGCATCTACCTAATGCTGACCTTATTAAAGAGGGTCATGAGTTGGCCATGATGTGACCGATCCACAGTTTTCATCAATGTCAAAATGCGGTCTTTCCGCCATCTGTCACCGTAATTCAGTCATGTAGGCAGTTGACTTTGTTTTTGGTGTCACAGGAGTCCCTGCCTTCATGTTAAATTACATTAAAAAATGAGTCCAATTAGTTGGATAAAAAGTAATTGGAAAAGACAGCGTAGTGTTCTCTGCTGGTATCAGTCGGTATCAGGAGAAAACAATTAGGATTTATTTCCCTATTGTCTTGTAAATCCAGGTGACCTTGCTTGATCTATTTGTGCCTGTCTGTTTTTTTTCACTGAGGAGGATATGTATGCCAGTTTTGGAGATGATCAATATATTTCTGAGCTGCCATTATGCAATTAAACAATGAGTGTTTCTTGCCTCAAATAAATGCGTAAACAAGCTAAGAGCAGCACGATCTGTTCATTTCTCTCTGTTTAATAACAGCTAAGTGGGCTTTTATTGTTATTTGAATTTAGTTTGCTTGGTTCTCAATCTCTCCAAATGTAGAGACGATCCCGTACATGTCGCCTAGCACACTATGAGACACCTTCAGGTCAGAGTATCCCCCTGTAACTGCTGTCTCCAAAGCTACCATTAGGTATGAGCTGTTGTCTTGCCTGTAGTGATTCACTTGACCCAGATTCTCCTGTTTTTTTTTTGATATCTTAATCATATCAACCATAATGCATCTTTGCCTCGAGCCAACCAACTTATAAATCCTCATCCACGGTCTCTGGAAATGTATACTTCTTCCATTTATAGCCGTGAAGATTATCAAACTGTAAGCGGAAAATGATAATGCACACTCCAGAGCTTAATGCACTCCGAGCTCAGAGAGAGAGAGTCGGTGTCGCCTGTCTCCTGATGCAGCGGCATGTCGCAGAGACCTTATCGGGGAGTTTATGCTCCATTCTCTGGGATCAAAGCAGAGTCAATAACCAGCCTCCTCCTGTGTGTAACTGATATTGCATTCCTGAAGGGAAAAGTAGTGCATTCGGTCGCCCTGTCCTTTATCCTCTGTGACTATACCGACGAGGCCTGAATTACATTTTTTATTTTTTTTTGCCTCAGTTGTAGTAATCGCTCCACATTAGCCACGAGAGGTTCTCTAGCGGTGTCGAGAGAATCCTAAAAGAGCCATGAAAGTGTAACAGACAACACATGGGGGAGGAAAAAAAGCTCTTTCGCTTGCGGCTGATAACTAGAAATATTGTCCAATTCAGAGCCAGTCAATGAGAAGCAAGGGACTCTTTAAGCACCCAGTCTCAGTCTGTGTTGTACGTTTTTGTCTCTTTTGTTCTTGTTTCCGTCTTAACGCTCTCCTGTGTCTAGTTTTATTTAGCAGGTCTGTGTTAATTTGGTTGGTCGGTAGAGAGGTGCTAATCTTCACCTTTTTTCCTTGCGTGGCTCTGTATATTCATCCTGTTTCGGTAGCGGTGAGGGGCAGATGGGAGCTCGTTCAATGCATATGAGGAACAGAATCGGTGCTCATCGGGCTCCAGTGTTTATCTCCTACTGACGTGTTCAGAGAGAAACTCATGCCCTGCCCTGCAAGGGGGGAAACAGCACTTTCTGCTCATATATTAGCATAGAGGCCACAGCTGTAGATTACAGATAAGAGCTTAGCAGAGGGTTCTCACCTCAATATTTTCCCTTTTGTGTCCTTTTTAATCAGTTCTTCTTGTTGGTGTAGAATATGGTGTAGTCTTGCCAGGGGCAACATCTGTCACCACTGCATTGAGTCAGGGATCAAGCATCCCATAGTGTGAACTATTACATCAAGTACTATGTGAAATAATGTCCATATGAATGAATGAATGAATGAAATGAATGAATGAATGAATGAATGAAAAGTACTTTATTAATCTCCAAGGAGAAATTTTTTGTCGTACTAGCAGCATCCCAATGCCGTAAACTAAGTTAAACACACAGATGATAAAATAAAATAAATAATAACAGGAACAGCGGGTAACAGATGTATGCATAAGTAAGAAATAAGTATAAACATATATATACACATACATGCAAGCAAGCGGAATGGATACATATATATATATATACATACATCCGCACACATATACATACACACATACATACATATCTACATATGCATATATACACACATACATACATATACACATACACATACATATACATATATACAAACATATACATATACACATATACATATATACATACATACACATACACATACCTACACATACACACCCACCCGTGGCCCACACACATACATGTACACATATATACATACACACATATACATATCTATACACATACACACACATACACATATACATACATACACATACATACACATATACATACATACATACACATACATACATATGCATGCATGCATGCATACATACATACATACATACATACATACATACATACAAACATACACATACTCACATGTACACATACATATACACATACACATGTGCAAAACATACACAACAACAACAACAACAACAACAACAACAACAATATACATATAAAATGTACATACATATAAAATGTACAACAATATACATATAAAATGTATATCTTCTGTTATTTTTCTCTTCTAGCTCTGTTTTGGTCTCGACCAACTATTTAGATGCAAAATGTTCCAAGAGCAGGTACAGAGCTTTTTTCAACCAAAACAACAAAGTTGTGGGTGACTACGTTAAAAAATGAGCCGAAACACATTAAAGCCACTTTATATTTACACTGAAAGAAGTATTTAAACCCAAGACTCCACCATTGAATCAAGTGGAAATATCGTTGACAACTTCTGCCTCATCAATTTCCCATAATTCACCCTGACACCTTTGGGAGCTTTGGTGTTGAATTTAATGAATAAAGTTCTGTCCGTTCAAACAAAGCATTCCTAACCGGAGTGAGTTTGCACTGACTGGACCAGCGGAGTAAGAGGTTGGATTGTGTGAATAGGACTGAGGTAGTTTTCACTCCTCTCTCTTTTTTGTTGAGTAAAGTTTTGCATCTTTTGTTCCTCGTCTGAAAAGTCCAGTCAGATTCTGGCCCCTGCCTTTTAATAAGAATTTGAACGTGGCGAAAGCCTTTTTACAACCACGGGGGGAACATGCTGTTCCAGCTCTTATGTTTGCACACTGTCACTGTTGACTGATGTCAGCCTTCAACACTAAAGTACAGGCTTTCATTTAGCTTCTCTCTGCCTCAACCCCTCTTTTTCCTCCTTTCTCCTTATCTTTTTGTTTACTGTTCATACAAAGCAACATATACTTCATGTGCCGTCTACAGCAACACGCCTGTTTTGTTGGACACAAACCTCATACGGTCACTGTGCTCTGCTCGCTGCAGCTTTTACTCCCGTCCTTTCCCTTTAGAAAAGGCTGTGATTGTGCACTGATGCTGAAGAAATTGGTTCTCAAGGAACATAAACCGCATTGGCACATCTTTATTTGCATTTAGGAGTGTGATAGGAGTTAGGAGTTTTACAATTTCCCCAACGGTCTGTTGTCTGCATGAAGGTTTCTGAGTATAACTGTCTCCATTCACATAGAAGGGAGAAGAGAGTATTAAGAAGAGAAGAGTAATGATTTCCTTCTTTTTTGTAAGTAGAAATTTGTAAAACGGTAAAGTCAGTTGCTCTGATTGAATTAGCTCAATCCTGCACTAGTTTCTGATGAAGCAGTCATTATGAACAGCACTACTCCTCCAGCGTTAAATACATTCGAATTAAATGCTGCGTGCCTTTTTTTGAATTGACTTTTAATATCAAAGCACCATTAAAGATGTTTTCCTCTGCTTGTCATTGTGTGGGAAAGGAAATGGGAGGAATGGTGTTATGTACAATCATCACTGGTTCCTCTGGGTATTGATCGGACTCGGAGGCTCCCTCCCATCTTTCCTGTCCAGGAATAGAATATCGTACCATCATAAAGATCAGTTAATCCACAGCCATCCGACTGACTGACTCACTCCAGCAGTATCTTTGCTCTGAATTCACTCTTTATTATCACTTCCTCTACTATTGCCGTAGTGCCCGGCATCATTTCTGGCGTGAATAGAAATACCCAGTCGGCCTGATGCTCACTGAGTTGTCACCACACCAGAGTGGCTGATTATCTAATGATTATAATCATGAATGACCTCCTGAAAACTAGAGCCCCTTAATTTTGATGACAGCAATCTAATTTCTATATTTCTTCCCATCATTCAATTAGCTTTCACAAAATAATGCTAGCTTTAAGTCTGCTACCGTATCCCGTTACCTGTAGTTTGTTAAATCTGTAAAATTAAAAAAAAAAACACACACATAATATACCATATTTATCTTAAACTAAGCTAATGAACCCACAGATATAAGAGCAGTATTGATCTGTGCATCAAACCCTAGCCAAGAAAACAATAAGCAACCAATATAAACTGTATTTTTCGTCCACATATTTGGCCATGCTGTATCTGGATATCAAACAACAACACCATGCCGTGGTGCTGTCGGGATCCTTAAAGCTCCACACAACACAGAAATGACCACCAGGACGTGTTTGCATTGTCGCTGTGTGTAATCCTTGTCCCTTTTGTTCTGTGTGTTAATCAGAAAACCCTTGTGGCAGTTGTCCACTACTCAACAAGAAGGTCTTTTTTGCTCCACAAAGGTTGCTATTCACCCCACAATATTCATCACCACTACTCGCTTATTCATAATTTGTAACCCCCCCCTGTGACAATGCTTAATTCAGCCAGTTAGATAACCAGCCTGTGGTGGTCTGATGCTGTAGTCTGCATCAACTGGCCGGTGTTGAGTTCTTATTCTGTTCATGATTGTTACCTGTCTGCATAGCAGACTGCATAATCTTCCTCATTAAACACTAACTAGCTAACTCAGAAATACCTACGACCGAGAGTAGGAAGCGAAGGAGGCAAATTAAACGAGGAGCAGAGGCAGAAAAAAGAGAAAGAAGATGGGATGGAGAGAAAAGTGATACTTCAACTATTCTGCTGCGTGAGCACTGTGGCTCTTTTCTGGTCTTCTCTTGTCCTTTTCTTGGCCTGCAGCCACGGGGCGGCTCGAGTATCACATGTAATCATTGTTATTTTGAGGTCAAGGACGAGCCCCTATTATCCTCCCTGCGCCTGTTAATGAGGAAACCCGAGTTCTGACATCCACCAGCATTGACATCTTCATCCCATTTGTCACAAAGGTGGAACAGACACCTCCTATCTGCGCCTGAAGAAAGACATAATCTCAGTTACATCATATACTTACATCATATACAGGTTATTTTATCTGAGAGCAGGTTCCTCTAGTGATGGTATAGCAACTTTAGCAGCGTGGTCCACCACTTTGCTCCAATACTTTGATTTATGACTTAAAACCTGCAAAACTATGGACATTCACATCATCCTCAGATGTAATATGTGTCACACTATCCTCCGACTTGTCTTTCTGAGTCAGAGATATTAGGAATTTCTGAACGCTATGATATCTCCTGCTTACTTGGTGACTATATAATCATGGATAAACCACTAGCAACATGGCTACAAAGCCCTCATACTCGTTAAATCCAATCAAATCTTTCAGGGAATAAGAGCTAAAGACTGTTTTGTATTTGGTTTCACTCTACAAATGCATGACAAATCTCAAATCAAATACGTTCTCTTATTTTCTTCCTGTTGTGTTAATATTGCATGAATGGAGCATTTGAGCTAATTATTAGCAAATATTATGGTTTTAACATGCTAAACCAAGAGGATAAACACAGCGAACATTTAGCTGCTAAACATCAGCATGCTAGTATTGTCATTTTGAGGATGTTAGCATGCTAATGTTAGCGTTTAGCTGAAAGCACCGGTGATACGAAGACGATGTCAGCAGTGATTATACATGTCTGGAGAAAGAAGTATGTTAATTATAGTAGACTTGATTTTTAACTTTTATATATTTTATAGTTTTGAGTTCATGTTTCTTCAAAAATGCACAACACAGCTGATATTGAGCCAAGCTGAATGCAATGTGTCTTTGACAGGAAACCTGTAACTTTATCTTTTGTATGTACGTTCAGTCCTTTGATTGTCAGTTTTTCCTTTTTTTTGTAATGCCAAAGGCAGAAATTCTTCTTTTGCAAACAACACTGTTGTGTGTTCATGCTTTGGCACTGAAGCATCTGCACTTTGTTAACTCAGGTTTATTTGTGTCACTACCAAGCATCAACTCCCTTCTTTCCCTCTGCCCAGATTGAAGGCATCATCCATATGAGCATGTCCACAGTGATGACAAATACCTCTTGAGACAGCATGGGTGAGAGGAAAAGGCAGGAGAGCTGAGAGAGAGATAAAAAGAAACGCATGGAGAGAAGGAGGGACCGAGAGATTCTGCCCAGCGGGGCTAAGCGAGAGGATTTGGGATGAGAGAAAGAGGCAGGAATGATAGCAACACAAGTATATAGAGTGACTGAGAGGAGAGCAGACTTAGGTAAAAGAAAGCAACAAAAAAGACATGTGGAGTGCTCTGCTGCGAAGGGAAGAGAGGCCTTTCATAAAATCCAAAACACATCTGTGTGTGCAGCTGCCCGTGGAAAAGAGGAATGCAATGTGGAATTGGGAGTGTTTGTCAATTTGGTGCCAAAATGTGTGCAGACTGTGCACCTTGCATTGGGAGGTTGCAGGTGGTTGTTGCGATTCAGTGTTTGGAAGTTGGAGGAAGCGGGAGAGAGGAAGAGAGGGAGGGAGGGAGAAGTTGGAGGAGACAGATAATAGGAACGTTGGGTTGAGGTTTGCTTTTTCCTCCCTCAGGACATGCAGGCTGCAGTTGCAGAATCCAAAACTTGATTCACATAATCTTCACAGGTGCAACGGTCTGATTTGGGTTTTTTTTCCAGACATTTCAGCCGCGAGATTTAATGACGAGCGTGCACGTCGTCGTTGAACCCTCTCGTACGGTGATGTTTTGTTTTTTTCCTCTGTCTGTTTTACCGTCTTACTCTTTTCATCTGTATTTTCCGTGTGTGTTTTGTGAGTTTGTGCACCGGTTTAAAAGCGGCGCTGTCTGTCGGTGACTGTATAACTGTGCACTCAGCTCAGGATGGCGATACACAGAGTCAGGGATGGAAATTATTCTAATTAAGGAAATTGTTGAGGTGTTTGAACCCGATTAGTCTCTCTGTCCCCACTTACTGATGTAATCAATCTAATAGGTCATGTGTTTCATCCACACACTCAGGAGTTGTGATAATAAAAATGCTTCCTGACTTATTTTCTATTGCTAAATTCCCTCCTTGTCTCTGCAGAGTTAAGTCAGTATGTCTGGCTTTTATTATATTATGTCTGTTTGCTCCTCTCTATCTGCCTCTGTGTTGGACTGGCTCGCTGAAAAGATAGAAACCCTGTCTACGTTTCCAGCCTCCCAGGAAACACACACGGCAGGCGGCATATTTAGAAAAGACATGTTTTTTTTCTCGAGGTGCATTTGAAAGTACAAATCCTCAGCATCACATCAGTGCGGTAAATTTACTCTGCAGGCCTCAGAAACTGAGAAAGGGGGAACATTTAGTCTCTTAAATGATTCCAGCGGATCCACGATAGGCAGCCAAGGAAAAGTATTTTAGTATTTAGTTTATTTGTGATGTGAACCCAAACTAAATAACAAAAATGTTCCACATTTCCTACCCACATATTGCTTTGGTGTTCTCTTTTTTTAGTTTCACATTAATGCGAATGTGAACAATTGCTAAGAAAGGCTTTTCTCAGGTGAAGCGGTCACTTGATTACCTGTAACCCGACACCATCGGTGGTGACTCAGCAAATATATTGCATACTTGATTAAATAAACAAGGGACCTTTAAGCCGAGCCTAAACCCAGACGGTGAGATAATAGATGGGCTCTCAAGATGCATATAATACATTATGATATCTTACTGTTATTATCCTGCTAATACCATGTGGTGTTCCATCTATTCTGTTGAAAGTCATGTTTTACATCTACAAGTGCAGCGTGTCAGGAACAAGGCAGGTGTAATGTACAGTAGCTGCAGTAAGTGTCAATGAGGGGCTCCTATGCAAAACACTGAAGCGATTGCTAATCACCGAATTGATTTTCAGAAAAAAAAACAAGGAGCCTGCAGGTCATCACTTTACCGGACACATTTTCTTTCTGCAGCATATTGCAGAGCTTCACTATGTTGTCGCAACTGTCTTAAGGCTCATAAAAGTATTCTATATCTTTATCTATACATATATATATAAATATATTTTTTTATGTATGTCTGCTGCCTTGATAGACTTGACCGGCAGTTAATTTATGATTTCTTCGTCTTCTCTGTAAGTCTTGGATCACTCAGCTATTTCCCCCAGCTCTGCTCTTCCTTCCCATTTACAAAATGGTTGCTCTGTATTACGCAATATTGCGAGGGCGTTTTTTTCCAGTCAGCAACAGGTGTGCTGCGTCATTCTCCCAGTTGCAAAGGCCCTTAACCGTCTGCACGAGGACGAGATAACGGCACATTTCTGCATCGTTGCAATATCCACATTCAATGTTTATGTCTGTTTATTTGTCGACCAAATATTTTTTTTAGAAGAAGAATATTTTCCACTGACCAAAAGTGAGTAAGAAATGAATTAACCAATGTGGTTTGTGCTACTAACCCCTGAGAGTTATCAGAAGAGTCCTGAAAGCAGCGAAGACAGTGTGTGCATCGTAAAGTCTTTCCTTTAGTCTGTGACCTTCACTTCTAAGTGCGTCGTCTGAATTCCTATTAATCGAGCACGTTGTATCTAACTCTCACACAGGCACACAGACACACACCTGTGTGCACACAGACAGATAAACAGCCTGCAGAAAGACTGGCTGCTGTCTGATAAGTGCCAGCCCTGAAACAGGCGTCGCCCTGTGAAGGCCGTGAGTAATTCAGGCTTCATCTGTATCACTGCTACTTCTGGGCCAACGCGCTCGATGATGCCCTGGTTTCTGACTGAGATGATTAACACCGCGACAAGAGATGAAAGGAGGAAAGTGATAAGCGCTTTGTCTTCTCGGTGTGTTGTTGGATGTCATTTTGCAAACATAAACATTTGGGATCACTTTTCTATGTATTTACAGACTACCCAACGTGGCTATAATGAACATATTGAGGTAAACTGGGTGCAATTTTTAAGAATTTTAAAGTTAAACGTTTCTTTTTTAATGTAACATGTATACAATATCTGTGGCACTCAGTCTATTCAGGAACACTGATGAGTAAAACCTGGATAAAAGCCATCAATGCAAATTGCTACCCTGTCAAATCAATCGTAGAACGGGCAGATAGGGATAATGAGAAGCAAATGAGTTTCAAAAAAGGATTGTTAGTAATGGACTGTGACTCAAAATCAAGACGGTGGGTTTATTTAGTGCATTCAGGGAACGACGTGTAGCTAAATCAATATTTTATTATCGACAATCTTGCATTTACAAACTATGCATTCTCACCTGACTGCAGTTCCCCTCAGCTCTGCAGCACTACAGCTCCTTTCAGCTCATTGTTTCGGTTCAGACTTTCTACTCTCATCAGCATTATTTTGAAAAAGCTTCCTGCTCAGAACCAACACGTGTCCCTCTCGAGCTGGTGGAGACCAAACACAGTGTGAATATCTGCCTTTTATTAACCAGGTGGCCAGAAACATATCTTAAATTGCTAATGTTTTACTTCACATTGACCCTGAAAACCCGTACTGATGCTGCTAATAAACAGCCTAATGGCTGTTATGGCTGTTTCATGTGTGCTGCTTTGAGGGAACTACTTCCCCTGAAGGTGACAGCAACCTTCCCCCACGGCAGCTGAGAGATGGTCTGTTTGTGTAGTCTGGTGAAGCCTTGATGGCCTTGATGTATGAATCAATATCTATCTTCCTAACCAAATGCAAACACTCGAATGCATGCAAAAGATCTGAACACATGCTCAGTGTTGAGGCTCATAAACTGAAGCATTGTTGAAGCAGTGAAACCAATCTGTCGGCTGTTCCAGGAGTGTGTGTGTCTGCTGTGTGCGTTGCCCTCAGCGATGAATACAGGACTCGATTAGAATTGCTGTCATGTCGCACCACCGCCTGCAGCATTTCATCTCAAGCGCAGCGGACCGGGCAGTCAGATTTCAGTATCTAGGAGTACCACTCGAGATTAAATAGTAAAAAAATACCTCGCGCTGTTTCCTGTTTGACCCGTTTCAATGTTTGAAAATGTTCTTCAGAGGGGAAGAGCGTTGTGGAACCAGATTAAGTTGTCACAACCTCTTTGTAAGTACTGAAGAGGGATTCTTTAAATAGTAATGCTACCGTTTAAGTCTAGGTGTGTTCAAGTGTGTATCACTAATGTGTTTTGATTTATCTTGATAGAAAATATCTTCTGCCAAATGTGTTTGGGAGGCATTCTCGCTGTATCTTTAATGACTTTTTGACTTTATTTTACGAATATAAAACATTTAAGATGACAACCAAGGGAGACGAGGAGGAAGCGGACTGTTAAAACAGTGTTGTAGCTAAGCCGTGATACAAAGCTAATGAATACGATCTGAGTTGAAGCTATAATAGTCAATATTCATTCACATTAAAGTCTGGAGGAACAGCTAAGTAACAAAAAAACAGTGGCAAAACTATGAAAATGTATGTTAAGACAAGTTTTAAAGCTGCAATAATTTACTTTTTAGGGCACCAGAACACAACATTGACCATTTGACAGCAGACACAGAGCAATACATCCGTCTTTTTACTGTAGTTTGCTGGTTTGATCTCTGCGAACCTCTGAAGGAAACATATTAATGCTAAATAACTAACTTCATCAGCCAGTTGCTAACTTTATTTGACTGTGGTTGGTGACATACAGGTAGCTTACAGTCGGTTTATTACAGCTATTTACCTGATAAGTGATAACAGCTGCGCACACTGGCTGCACATGAGGCGGAGATTACATTGATCCAAAATGGATCAAATGTTCTGGGATGAAGGTTACTGCAGATTTGGGTGATAATTGGTTTTAAATAATAGTTGTAACGGCCATTTTGCATGTTTTGGGTATGTTGGACCTCCCACCACTGGGGGGCGCAAGGCCGACTGCTATACTGCTGTCGGACTTAAATAATCAGGAGAGGCATTGGGGTCAAGTGCTGCTTATTGTGGGAAAGCAAACAGTTTTTGACCGTTTTATGGGCCCAACTTCAAATAATGTGTGTTTTAAATTTTTTTGACAATCCTTTTTAATCGTGTGTGTGTATATATTATGTTGTGTGATGTCTTGAGCTACTTTAGACCCTGAATTTCCCTTAGAGGATCAATAAAGTAATTATCTATCTATCTATCTATCTATCTATCTATCTATCTATCTATCTATCTATCTATCTATCTATCTATCTATCTATCTATCTATCTATCTATCTATCTATCAGTGCTGCAACAGAAAAGGAACATTGGTTTGTTTTATGATTGGAATACCGGCCACTAAGTTACGCCGATGAGGTTATTATTTTGGTTATTTGGTAAGAATAAACATGATGGACTTTAATTAAACGCGACAGAACAAACACTCAAGTGAGCAGCCAAGTACAGCCTCATGGTTGGATAGGCAACGGGGGCACTGCATTCAAGTCAAAATAGTAGTAATTCCACTTAATAAGTTGGAAAAAATATTGATAGGGACAAAGCAAGTCGACCGCATGTTGGTGCAGTGCGTATGTGCAAACATGGAGCGAGTATTTATTCCCCGGACGCGGCTGGTTTCTGGGAAGCCCCATGACGTCTCCCTCCCTGACGCCACTCAAGGAAGTAGAGGGACACACTCAGCAGCAGCACAATTATGCGTTTTATGTGACGGGAGCTTCTTGGACCCACACAGCACTGCGTGATTTACAGCATCGTGCTTGTAGCGTTGGAAGTCCTGGTTAAATTTACAGCTCGCCATGACCTTGACCCTCGTGAGGGTGTGTGTGTTAGCGTTCACTTTTTGTAACCGTGTAAGCAAAAATGGGATCCAGTTCTGGGATGCACATTGACAAGATGATATATTTTGGTCTCTTTTGACTGTTTTTAAATACATAAGAATAAACAAATACTATGTCAATGGATGATTTATGGGATTCTTAACATGTTTATGTGTCATCTCTGGGAAGTACACCACTTCCCAGCTCTTCTGTTGCCTCGTGTCTGTGACAAAAGCGCTGCTGTGGGACAGGCTTTCTCTCCAGGCTGCCGTCTTTATTATTCAGGACCCGGGAAATGGTTTTTCACAAACTGTCCTCTGACAGCTGAGTAGAGTCTGGGGGTTAAACTGGTTACAGAGTCGCTCGCTGCTGCTGCTGCTGTCCTTCTGAACAGCCGATCAGTGGGAATATGAGAGTAGTGGGTCAGTGACAGATACATGAGGTGTCAAAAATGAAGATCATTTGAGCCTCGATGCAAAAATTGCACTTGTTTTAAGAATGTTTCCATAACGTAACTCTACCCAGCCGAGAAGATATATATTATCTTCATTCAGACGGCCGCAGTAGGGGAGACTGTGTCAGAATGGACATACTGTGTGTGCTACAGTGCAGCTATGTTTGGTGTACTGTTGACCTCAGGAAACAAGACGACGTCATTCTTCACAGGAGGCTGTTTATTCATAGTCCATCTTTCTAAGTATTGTGATCTTTAAACTATTCAAGGCTCATATTTGGGGCGTTCCTGAGACTCAGAACATCAGACAACACTGAGAAACAGCTTCACTTTGCATGTGTTGAGTTGATTGAGCCAAGTGTCCGTGGGTGTGTGTGTGTGTGACAATTCATGGAGTGTGGACAGTGTGTGGCCTGCGGTCTTGGCACGGCAGGATTAGCTCCGTCAGTCTCATGTTGTGAGCTGAGGGGGCGTGACATTTAAATCTGTCCTGTCAAGAGGGATGATTTTGTGTGTGTGTGCGTGTGCGTGTGTGTGTGTCTTTCTGCGTGTGTGTCCGGGCGGCCGGGTTACGAGTTTTGAATGCAGGGTTGCAGGAAATGTTATTTCTCCGTACACTTTAAAAAGGTGACTCTCTCTCTCTCTCTCTCTCTCTCTCTCTCTCTCTCTCTCTCTCTCTCTCTCTCTCTCTCTCTCTCTCTCTCTCTCTCTCTCTCTCTCTCTCTCTCTCTCTCTCTCTCTCTCAGATAAGCTGTTTGGAAAGCGGCTGCTGCAGGCTGGGAGACACATCATGTCTCATAAGTCTTGGATGAAAACGGTGCCCACGGAGAACTGTGATGTCCTCATGACATTTGCAGGTCAAGCACTCACACACACACTCACATGTTTGTATTTCTAAACTTGTGAGGACTCTTGTTGACGTTATGCCGTAACCATCACAAAAGATGCCTAAGGTCGAACCTTATCTCCACCTGAATGTGCTCTTAACATATGCGACGAGTCTTTGTTCTTTTAGTCTAAATATTGGTAAAGTAAAACACATGCAGCCTTATGAAGCGTCCTTTTTATTTTAATGCTCCAACGGGCACTGAAGCCCCATAAAACGTAAATTATGATTTGATCTGATAAATTATAGCTGTGAATTTACTTTCTCACGCTCCAGGCGAGGACGAAGGCAATACTTCTATTTAAAGAGGTATTATCTGTCTCTACGAACACAGAGATCCCAACCGACCACTGAGCAGCAGAGAACTTTTAAAATGTACTCGTCAGGATCAATACACTTACTGTTAATAACCAAGAAGAGGATCATGACTCGTACATTCATCACTTAACTTCCTGAGCCGTAAACTGAAGGTCAGAGAAGCTGTTTTATGACTGCTTTGAATCTCTGAGCTCAGAAAGCAGAGAAGAAGAGTCGCTCTCAAGTGTTTGTTAGTGCGAGTCTTAACCTCCAAGCTGCTGCTCAAGAATAAATAGTGCAGGGCTGTGGGAGTTCTCCCGGCAGCTCCCATGAACGGTAATGCGTGGGTACTGTTGAAAAAAAAAAGTATTTATATGTTTCATTTCCTGTCACAGACACTACAGATGACCACACGTTGCTGTGGCTACTGAACCACATCCGGCTGGGGATCCCAGAGCTCATCATCCAGATACGACATCACAAGCACACGCGAGTCTACGCGTTCTTCGTCACCGCTACGTATGAGAAGTAAGGCCTCCCTCCAAAGGTTGCAGACACAGTTTAGTCATTCATTTCTATATTTGCTTATTGGTGAATATATATATGGCGGTAACCGAGTGGTCACTTCATTATTAATGAATCTGTCAATACTCATTTTTGTAATAATCATGTTTTTGTGAATTGAAGTTTCAGTGACATCTTCAGATATCTTGTTTTGTCTGATAGACAGTTCCAAAAAATATTCTGTTAACAATTAAAAATGATATAAATCAGAGAAAAGCTGCACATCCTCACGGCGGGGGAAGTTAGAACAAGTAAACGTTTGTAATTTTTTATTTATAAATGACTCCAAACAACGTTAATGAAGAAAAAGTATACCCAGTACATTTTTTTTATCAACCAATTAATCAATAAATAATTGTACTTCTATTAGATATCCTGAGGAGGTAGACATAAGATAAGATACAATATTCCTTTATTAGTCAGTAAAGTGCAGACAAGAGACACATAGAGAAATATATAAAAAACTAGTAATATAAATAAACAGTAATAAAAAAGGTAACAAATCCACAATAGCAACGTACTTACAGTTATGTATTGTTTTAAAATCAGAATAACTATTGTCTGTGAAATACAATGAAGATGGACGAAATGTATGAAAAATGAATATTACAGTATATAAATGCTTCTTTTAGTAGTTTGAGGTATTTTTAAATGTTACCACTGGAGTCTGTTCTTTGCCAGTGTAAAGTAGCTTTGTTTATTATTATTATTATTACATTTAGCTGCAGCTAAACGGGCTACACAGCAGCTCCACAGTGAACCGGTAGCGAGGCTGCCGTGATGCCTGGTTTACTCCATCAGCATCGCTGCACCGCCTCCGGCTGCAGGTTATTTAAAGTTTTGCAAAAGGTTAGCGTCAGACCAAACAGTATGGATTGCGTTTGCTCTGATTACACTGCCAAGACATGGCCTCTTGTTTTGAAAACATCTCCAGGGGAATTGGGGACGAGCCCAGGGTCATTTTAATCTCATCATTGACTTTGGTGTATAAATACTGAGATATACAATCCAAGGGTTTAGGGTGACACTTGCTGTTCCATACGGCATTCATGAACTTGACAAACGTGGAGTCCTCTCTGCTGACTGTGCGTGTAATAACGAGCCTCTTGAACAACTCTGAGTCTCAACTAAACCTTTTACCAACGAATGGAATAAGAATTGACAGATGGCCTGAAGGAACGAAGAAGAAGAGCCAGATAGAAACAGATGCAAGAGAGAATAAGAGAGGAAGAGAAGGAGTGAAGTAGCAAGACAAAGAGATAAACAACAGAGAGGGTAATGTGGTAGGAGGATGGAGAGAGTGCTTTCTGAAAGTGTGCCAGTGGGTTTTAGATGAAATACTCAAGTGAAACGATTGCTGTGTGACAAGAAGAAGCCTCTCTCCCTCTCTCTCTCTCTCTCTCTACACACACACACACACACACACACACGTCATGTGATGAAAGAGATAAAGTAATAGATCCTCCCAAACTCGCCTTATCTTTACATACTAAATCAGTGATAATGCTCCTAGCCTTCCGATGTGAGAAACCCAGCCGAGGGCTCCAGAAGTGTTTACTGCCAACTATCGGCTGCTTTTTAATATTATCAACTGCAATGCCGTGGCTTTATCCTCCTGTTTATTCAGTTTGGAACATCTTGGTCTGAGATCAAAACAGCTGAGGTCATAGATTCAGTGCTGTTTTGTGTGTTAGTCTCCAGTTCTTGCTTTGAAAACTACTACTCTCAGACAGTACAATTGCATGAATTACCATAGTGAAGTGTGTTATACGGTTAAGGTCCTTCTCCTCTTTTCATAGCTGACATACAATCCATTACTCATTTCTCAGCTCTGACTTGGAAATTTACAGCCGTTCTGTTCTGCTGAGTTTCTACATTACGCCTGATAGATATTTGATAAATTAGCATAAAGCTCACGTGCAGTTCCCTCTGCAGTATTCTGCTCTTTTTTTAATTTTTTTTTTTTACAAGGTTTAGCTTTATCCACACATTCCCTTTGACTCCCCAAAATTAAGACTCAGATTATTTGGAGAGAGCAAGTGTAAAATGCGACAAAGTTGTTAGATTAAGTAATAAAAGGGAAATCTTTTCCAAATTCATGGCAGACGCAGCGCTCCACCTTATTGGCTGAGATTACTAAACACTTGGTTCAAATGGATACAGGCTGTTTCTTTTCTCAGACGAGGACCTCTGTTGTCATACGGCTGCGCGCTAAGCAGTATTCAGCGGTGATACAGAAGCTTACACCTCACATTTCTGTTGTAATCCATCATGGTGATGATTGTACTTCACTGTACGGCTCCTCCAAGTGCTCGGAGCTGAATGATGGATGGATGTTACTGGCCCACCTAAGCTGCACTCCTGCATATGTGTGCATAAACTTCATACATATATATATATATATATATATATATATATATATATATATATATATATATATATATATATATATATATATATATGTGTGTGTGTGTATGTGTGTGTGTGTGACAGAGAGAGGTGAGCTGTCCGCCTGGAGGGTACAGAGGGCGTGGCGTTGCATTATTACTGCGATTTCAGCACAAAACTACTGGGAAGGATAGAAGGGGAGGGAGGAGGGGTTGAAGGGCTAAAGGAGAGGGAGAAGGAGACAAAGGAGAGGACCCTGGGAGATTAAAAAAAACAAAAGGATGAAAAGAGAAAGGTGGATTGAGAGTGATGTGGAGAGGAGGGGGAGCAGCTGGAGAAAGGAGGATGGAGGAGGAGAGGAGACGAGGAGGAAGGGCTGATGGGAAGCGACTGATGAGGTTAAAACATTAGAGGAGAGATCACATGACTTTAACGATATGAAGGACAATCCTTCTCTGCTGATGCCTCATAGAAATGTGTCCCGCTAAATAGGATTGCAACGGTTTCCTTGTTAATAATAACCACTTTGTGTCATCCAGACAACAGTCCAGAGGCCCAAAAGATGACATTTACAAAGATACAAACCATATTTTGGTAGGAGTTACTACAAAACAAAGACCCAGGTTATAGACCATTGACCATTTCCCCCCCCAGTGTTGAACAATCGGACTCGGAGAAGACATCTGATGCTCTGTAACACTCAATCTTGCATTGTTGTCCCCCAGTTTGTTGCGAGGAGCCGAGGACATGGGCCTGAGGAAAGGGGTGAAGCCGGAGTTCGGCGGAGGAACGCGCAACTTCTCCTGTGAGGAGGATTACATCTACGAGAACATCGAGAGCGAGCTGTGCTTCTTCACTTCACAGGTCAGAGTCGAAACGCTCACAAAACACACACACACAACACACACACGCACGTAAATGTGCTGTCCGTGTCTTGCCTGTGTTGACTCCTCCCTCCTCTCGGTGGCTGCAGGAGAGGCAGAGCATCATCAAGTACTGGCTGGACAATCTACGGGCCAAACATGGCGAGGTGCTTCATAATATCAACTTCCTGGAGGGCCAGCCAATTAGTAAGTTGCATCCTTTTTATAGTATTCTATAAGGAACTTCTTTGGCAGCTTTTTGGAAATATTTCCATCCATTTTCGGGGGTTTATTTTATTTTTTTTAACTCGCTTGATGCTGTGCTTCCTCTTTATTCTCTGCAGTCCCGGAGCTGAGTGCACGCGGTGTGATCCAGCAGGTGTTTCCTCTCCACGAGCAGAGGATCCTCAGTCAGCTGATGAAGTCCTGGGTCCAGGCGGTCTGCGAGAAACAGCCTTTAGGTCGGCTGAACAAAACATATGAACACAAACACATACATAACATTCCAGTAGAACCAAAAGGAAGTACTTTTGGCGAACTGCGAATACGATAGAACAATCTCACAAAAACGGTGTCAGACTGTCCTCATGCTATCCTTACACGAATATAATATCATCCTTCTTCTTTTTTGTCATTTACAGATGATATCTGTGACTACTTTGGTGTGAAGATTGCCATGTATTTTGCCTGGCTGGGATTCTACACCACTTCCATGTTATACCCCGCTGTGATCGGATTTGTGCTGTGGATGCTCACCGAGTCAGATCAGGTGAGGAGGGGATGCCATCGCAGCGTAAAACAATTTAAATCCCCTCCACCGAACAATCATCGCCACCCCGGTGTGTTTGTGTTGCTTTCAGACGAGCCGTGACATCTGCTGTGTGGTGTTTGCGCTGTTCAACGTGGTGTGGGCCACTCTGTTTCTGGAGCGCTGGAAGAGGAGGGGCGCCGAGCTGGCGTTCAAGTGGGGAACACTGGACACGCCGTCTGAATCCCTGGAGGAACCGCGGCCTCAGTTCCGGGTGAGAGAAACTAAAACTCTGACTCCGATCTCCATTTCTTCCTCTCCTCTCTCTTCCCGACCCCTTTTCATACTTTCTCTCTCTCTCTCTCGGTTAGGGAGTGAAGCGCTGCAGTCCCATCACCGGTTGTGAGGAGTTCCACTATCCTCCGTGGCGGCGGCGTGTATTCAGGTGGCTGGTCAGCCTGCCCATCTGCATCCTCTGTCTCTGCTTTGTCTTCCTGGTCATGCTCATCTGCTTCGAGCTGCAGGTCAGTCAGCTGTCAGCGTCGGTTTCGTACGTGCTCTGCTTGTAAAAATGGAGCAATAATAGTAAAAATCTTCTCACCCTGCATCTGTCTTTCCTTAGTTTCATGAAATATATTTAAATAGTGGATGTACTGATGCAGGACGCCTGTTAAACGTAGACATTTGTCATGCTATGGGTAGAACTTGATATAAAGAAAGCAAAGAAAAAACACCTTTTCCTTCAGGATGTTGATCCAAAAGTGAACACAATGATGTGTATTTCTTCTCTGAGGAGATAAGTAAAGAGCTGTAATTGTGTCTCTGCAGGAGTTTGTGATGGGGATCAAGGAAATGCCTCGGCTAGCTCGCTTCATCCCCAAAATCATGCTAGCTATCACTGTGACTGCATGTGACGAGGTGTACAGGAAAATCGCCTGCTGGCTCAACGACATGGGTGAGAGTCAAGCTTCCACATTTAAGAACGACATAAACAAGATAATACAAATAATCTGAAAAAGATTAGCTTCCATCAGAGTAATCTTTAGGAATCTCTTGTATGTATTTTACATGTATGAGTGGTAAGGCATGCTTTTTTCTCCACAGAAAACTATAGACTCCAGAGTGCCTATGAGAAAAATCTCATCATCAAAATGGTTCTTGTGAGTGTCTTTTCTACGTAATATTTATACTCCTCACGTGATGAGGAAACTTTTTCAAAAGAGTCCGTTTCACACAACGTTCTTCTTCCTGACACCCGGCATTTCTTTGTCTTGCAGTTTCAGTTTGTAAATTCTTATCTCAGCCTTTTTTACATTGGATTCTACCTCAAAGACATGGAGCGTCTGAAAGAGGTAAGAAACATCCCAGTTTTAATGTTTTCCTCTGTCACACATTCGCTTCAGCAATTCGTTTGGCCCTCAACATCTCTCGTTCTCCCGTCCTCAAACGCTTTGCTCTCTCTGCTCACGTGCATTGATTTCCATAAACGTCCATTTTTTTTCACATCTCGTCCATTTGTCCGTCTGTGGAAGATGCTGCTGGTGTTGTCTCTGTTAAGGAGTCTGCAGCGGCAGGTCCGGGTCAATATGCTGCCTTCCCTCTACCTCAAGATCCAGATGCTTGTGGTCTCTGTTCCCTGGTTCTTCAGGGCTTTACTCAGGTCCAAAGTATGCTCCCTGTGCATCCACTGCCTGGGCGAGAGGTCTAAAGGCTCATAGCCGACAGCCGACGGTCTTAACCTCGCATGCTCCGAGACGACCGTGACATGAACTTGAACTACCAACCGGCTTCGTGCAGCATTATATTGTGTGTGTTTTGATCGTATTTGTCTGGTGAAGAACCTCGCAGCTTGAAAAAGATTCAAAAGCAAAGATAATGTCTGGTATGAAGATGATTGTTTCTGATTTCTGACTGAACGAGACACAAATTGTACCCTTCTCACGCGCATTTATGATCAACATTATTAGTGACAATAGTTGAGTGGTTTCGCCATTTTTTTGTGTTTGACATGAAGATGAGGCATCAATGTGGATTATTATTATTTTTTTTGCATTTTCCTTCCGTGCAGTTTGTGTGAATTGTTCTTCCGTTACAACTCTCACCACTCAAACCTCACTTCTCTCTCTGTCTGTCAGTTTCTGTTACACTCTCTGCAGAGTGCTGCCTCATTGAGCTTGTCATATTCTGTTAACATCGCCTGACTTCCATGTCTGATTCCCAAAAACCAGTGCAGCCCAGCTTCTGCAAATATTTGCCACAGTATATTTACTTTTCTGCTCAAGACTGCGTACCAAAACAAGAGGGAAATAGCACTTAAAATATAAGCAAACAGGATTTTTCTTACTGATTTTCTGAAGGTAAATAGAAACCAATAGCTTCCTCAAAGGTAAGAAAAACTACGCAAAACCCACACTGAAAAAAAACACTAGTGTCCAACTCTGTCGCAGTGGGAGATCAGTATCTTCTCTCTGAGGTCTCCCTTTATTGTCTGAAAGTAACTTTCTGTCCATGTTCTTGTCGGGAAGTCATTGTGTGTTTGTGTCGGCATAACAGGGATATTGTGCGTCAGTATTATTTGACTTGGAAACAAGTGTTTTCATAATGAAGCCAATAACCGCTAGTGAGCTTTGTGATGCTGCAATTCTCCGTGTGAGTATATTAAATGGATGAACACGGACTCACGACTTGGTTTTGAGTGTTTGAAGGATGATTCAGGTCTTAACAACACGGGTTCACAAGGTTTAGGCCAACAAAGTCTATCAGGGCTCTGTATTAACCTTCTGAGATCTGGTAAGAAAGCAACATTACTCCAATAAAAGTCAAGAGACGGGTGCAGTAATACTATTACAAAGGTTATAAACATAAACCGTTTAAATAAAATAAATAATCAGCTTACTCAAAAAGATGAGAATAATAGTTTGGGTGATAATAATTTGACTATTTCTAACAAATAAAGTACATTTTGCAATCATGGGGGTTTGTTTAAGATCTGCATGAAGGTCTGACTGCTTAGGTTAATTATCCCTTAACTTGTTGAGTACACTGTTATTATCCATAGTAATGAAGCTCCAGATCAGGAAACATACTCAAACATCTGTATCTGTCATAAACCTGAATTATCCTTCAACTTCAGCTCGTTTGTATTTCACGTTGTGTGTGATTAGGGTTTGTTCGGCAAGGTGTGAGTGTAACGGAAAGGCCATGTTCATCAATCAGAAATGTTATTTCAGTCGTGTTAAAGGGCACCTCAACAGTGAATCACATTATCAGGAAAACTGCGGCTGCACTGCTCCCTGTTGATCCTTTCAAACATATGGCACTCCTGGGCCCCAATTAGTAACCGATGACATTTCTAATTCATAGAGAACCATGCAGCAGCAGTTTTCTGCCTTTTATAGGAGTTTTTTGTGGATTAGGTCTGCATACAAAATTGTGTTTTGATTGATTTGTCCAATATGTTGCATGTTATACTGCTTTCTCAGCTTTTTACCGTGCCCTCTCCACCCATTTTCCCACCTCCTGCATCCTACGCGTGTCTTTTTAAATGCTCCAATGAGTTAGACGCGATGTTCACTTAACGTCGCTGCACATTTTTGGTCTGAATCTTTCCCTCTGTATCCTCGTCAGATGCTGGCCACTCTGCTCATCATACGCCAGTTCCTTCAAAATGTGAAGGAGGTGCTGCAGCCTTACCTGTATGAGCGCCACAAGCTGGGCGAGCTCACGCTGCGAGCGCTGTGGGACCTGCTGCTCTCGGTGCTGCTGAAATACGGCCGGCTGGCGGCCGGAAAAGCCCAGGCCTCTCCCAACGATCAGGCCATGACGGGACCAGGACTGAGGGGCACCAGGCCCGGATTGGGGCAGCTAGACAGAAGGTAAAGAAAACCCATTATTTGAAACTCTCATTTAATTATTTAATGCAGTATGCATACACTTTGATACAATTAAAGTGTACGCTTGTCAAGAAGAGATGAAATGAGTCCAATGCAATTTGAAGCAAGAAAATCTGACACTTTATCATGAGGTCAGTGTGATGGACGACATTCAAATGTTCACAGTTGTCATTCACACCAACGCTCGATGTGTTAGTCACAACAAACAGACCTGTGCTCGACTGTCGTTCTCCTCGTACTCAGCTCAGGTTTTTAAAACATGTTGTAAACGAGCACCGCAACGTTCAAATCCAACGCCACTTTGTCTGCGCTTGACATCGTCTGCCAGCCGGACACCGAGGGAACAGACAGAACACCGCCGTGAGCGGTTAACACACTCATCACATTGGTGTCTGACCGCCTGTCGGTTCCTTCAACTTCTCTCAGGGAAAAGAAGTGTTTGAACGGAGGATGCGGGGTGCCCGACGAGGAGGAGGGAGGTGAGAAGGACGAGGCCGACAGCGGGAGGTTCAGCGAAGGAGAGACGGAGGAGGAAAGTCTGATTGACTGCGGTTTGAAGCTGAGGAAAGTCAGCTTCATAGAGAAGGTACAACCTGTGTGGTAACATGCATTTAGGAAGTGTTAATAGGCTTGTACTGTGGCACTTTCACATAAATAGTGTTGTTTGGTGTCGCTAATCTGTTGTTGTTGCTGTTAAGGTGGACAGGAGACCGGTTTGCGGTGGGCCCCCCATTGACACCAGTTTCCTGGAGGACGGCAGCCCCACGATGGTGGAAAAAGGAATGGACCCCGCCTCCGTGTTTGAGATGTGTGACGACGACGACGATAACGGCATCCATGATGTGAAGGAGTCGGGTGGAGGAGCGACAGGTGGGGCTGAAGGAATAATTAATGCTGCTGCTGCCGCCGCTGCTGCTGCCAGCGCCGCACCGCTGCCTTCTGGGCCTGAGAGCAGCACATCACTGCGACACAGAAGAAGAGGCAAGAGCACAGAGAGACTCGAGCCGAAGAAAAAGAGGGAATCGTGGATTGACCCCCCCGAAGAGAGAGAGAGCAACACGCTCACTCAGGCTGAGATGGAGAGCTGCATGCAGACTTATGCTGTAAGAACGACACGCCGAACATGTTCAAGAAACTCTGCTCAGAGACAAGGGCAGATTCCTGAATTCATCACTCTGGGTGTTAATATTCTCATATTGTGAGCAACATTGTTAAAAGTTGAACCAAAATCCTGATCCTGAATAGTAGTAGTAGTGCAGAGGCAGCAGGCAAAGAAAACTGCACGTGTGCCATGTCATTTTAAATTCGGCAATTCAAAAACCTTCCATCATCATTGCAACGACCTCTCCAGCGTTTACTACATTGAAAGAGAGCGACAACCGTTCACTGCTGTACGAACAACTGGTGCCAGTGTGTGAATCTCACAGAAACAGCTGGAGGCATTTCTACAGGACTCCGTGCTGTGATTGATGACGGATGGATTCAAAATCAGATTTTAGATCATTTCTGTGATTTGGAAAAGCTGCAGGTGACTGATGCCCCCCCCCCCTCTTCGCCCAAATAACCTCGACAATGGTTGAGCTGAATGTCTTAATTACGATGAGATTAACACCCAGATTGACAAACTTCTCCTTGTGGTTTTCCATGATCCCATGGATCTAAGATGTCCTCCATTGAATCTGCCGTATAACATAACCTGTCATCGTTCACAGTTGAAATCATTTTAGATTCAATTAGAATACAAAGAAAACAGCTGTATAACAGTAAGTTAACAATGTGTTGCCAGCTGGGTCATTATCCTCACACTCGGCTCAGGTTTTATTCATGTCGTAAACAAGCACTGCATCATAAATCCAACAACCTTTACAGTTACACTGCACTCCATACATGTCCTGAGTGTCACTAATGTGGTGAGAATAACACTGCAAATCTCTAAATTACAGCCAAACAAAGCTAACAACGTCTGTTTCTACATTTGGTACCATGTCCCATTGCTTTAGTATCCAGAAAGGTTGTTTATACGTCTAGTTGCATTGAGATTGTGCTGACGTCGGGGCGCTGGGCTCTAATCCTCCGCTCTGCCCTCTCAGGACACCTTCCAGGACTACCAGGAGATGTTCGTCCAGTTTGGCTACGTGGTGCTCTTCTCCTCGGCCTTCCCTCTGGCCGCCATGTGCGCGCTCATCAACAACATCATCGAGATCCGCAGCGACGCCTTTAAACTCTGCACCGGCCTGCAGAGGCCTGTCGGGATCAGAGTGGAGAGCATCGGCCAATGGCAGGTCAGAGAGACAGTTTAAAAGTTTTTTAAAAAATGGCTGATGTCTCTTTTCTGCCATTGTTGTAAGTTAAACACTGACTCCATCTTGATAGCCATGCAGATACAACTGTGTAGCGTTCACGTTACATTGATTGATTGATTGATGTACAGCACAAAGAAAGTGCAACGTCCTTTTTTCTGCTTCCCAGACTGCGATGGAAGCCATGGGCCTGATCGCCATCATCGTGAACTGTTACCTGATTGGTCAGTGTGGTCAGCTCCAGCGACTCTTCCCGTGGCTCAGCCCCGAGATGGCCATCATCTCCATCGTCATCCTCGAGGTACCGCCGCTCCTTCCAGCGAGTCCGTCTGAAGCGCTTCTTGTCCAACTTTTTCTCAGGGCGCCAGCGTTTTGTGACCCAGAACAAAAATGTTTAGGTCGTCGAAAAAAATGTGCCAGGTATTTAGGCTACAAACAAGTTTACAACTGTCTGTATTTCACTACCTGGAGAGGCTTGGAAGGCAGGGTTGTACGGCAAAATATACTTAAATTACTGTGTCAAATGACACAGATGTTAACTTACACAGAGACATGACTCTCCCTGATAATTACAGAACACAGTGTGCATATTGCGTTGTGTCTTAAATAAAAAGGTTGTCAAGCAGCAACTATCTCTTATTTTGTCTAAGTGACAGAAGCACAACATTAACGCGTTTCACACTGATGAATAATAAAGGTATGAAATGGTTTTCCAGCATTTATGAAAAGCACAAATAGATGATTTGGAGCTCTTTTCATGTTTCTCCTCTTACCTGTAACATATTTAGATGCATTTTTTGTCATCGCTGCGTATAATTGGGAAAGAGGTAAACAGCCTGCAGCTCTGATAGCAGTCGGCCAATCAGGAGGAGGATTTCACGTCCTAGATGATGTGCAAGAGTTAGTTAAAGTAACATATGTTTACAGAATGTTTTCGAGCATTGTGCTTCTGATTGGGATTGTTCTTTCATTTAATCATTACGTGTTTCTTTACAAACTCTCCATTTGTACATGTCTGCAGCACTTTGCCATCCTCCTGAAGTACGTCATCCACGTGGCCATCCCGGACATTCCCACATGGGTCCGAGAGGAGATCGCTAAACTGGATTACCAGCGCAGGGAGGCCTTCAAGGTAAATAACGTGACAACTGTACTTGTCAGGAGGAAGTTTTAAGAGATGAAGTTCAAAACTTATTCAAGCCCTCAAACGACAACCTCATCATGAGCACAGTTGTGTGTTGTCAGAAAAATCTATAGTCGTCGCTTTCAGAGGAGCCAAACTTTCTGCTGCAAACAAGCTGCACTGCAACACTGCAGCTTTTCTTTTGGAACTGAACTGCTTATTTTAAACTTCTGGTGACACTTTAGTGATGACGCGTTAGAGAAAGACGATCGGTAGAACACAGAGAAGAGACTATTCTGTCGTAGTGGCCCCTGCAAGCTTCTTATTAAATATGTGTCCGAGTGTGTAGCACTGCAGCATTGTAGTGGTTTGCTGGCTTGCTGATTTCGAGTAAATGCATTGTGGGAATGTTTCTCGTCCTCTGCAGAAGCACGAGCGGCAGGCGCAGCAGCATTACCAGCAGCTGCAGAGGAGGAAGAGGGAGGAGGAGGAGCGGCAGAGGCAAGCGGAGCATATGGCCCGCAGGGAAAGGGAGCGGGACGAGAGCAAAGGGGACTCGTCTGGGGATCACCACCACGACAAAAGTCACAGCAGCAAATCCCGTAGCGGAGGAGGAGCAGGAGGAGGAGGAGGAGGAGGAGGCAGCGGGTCGGACAAACCCAAGAGGCCCAGCTCCCTGCTGGGCAACAACAACGTGATGAAGCTGAAACAGATCATCCCGCTGCAGAGTAAGTTTTCCTCGAGTGGCGCCCGATCCCCTCAGTCCCCCACGGAGCCCAAGCTGCCCGGGTTCCTGAGCTTCAAATTCCTCAAGTCGCCTGAGAATAAGAAGGAGGTCGCCGCGGCCTCCGCCACAGCCGCCAACGCCGCAGCAACGGCGTCGTCATCGTCATCATCAGGTAGCAGCTCTCAGGAGCGTTCTCAGTCGCCCAGCAAAGCCTTCAACCCCGGGAAACTGTTCAACTTTGGGAAATCCGAGGGCGGGACGTGCGCCAACGGGGCCGCGCTGGCCAGACCCGGCGAAGGAGCGTCGTCACAGATGTCAGACAGACAACCGTCCAGGTCCGACTTGAACGGTGTCCCGGACGAGATCCCCTCGCCCGGAGGGGAGGGGTCAGAGAACGGACACGCGACAGACTCGGACCCGGCCGGCTCTAAAGTCTAGTAGCTCCACAGAGAACAAAACTTGCTCGTTGGTTACATCTCAACAGGAGAAGTGGTGTGTTTACTGTGAGGAGAGGCCTGACCTGCCCTCTGTGCTATCACAGGCTACGCGTAGAAGTACTTGAAGAAGATAGAGACGATGAAAACTGATGAGAGGTGACTTGTTTTGGTTCATTTTTTTGGCTGCAAGACAAAGAAAACAGGCTGTATAAGAAAGACATAAGCCCTCTTATCATGACAGAATAAACACACACACACACACACACACACACACACGCACACAAATCCTTCCTTGTCTGCAATACAGAAAGAAATGCATGAGCTGCGTTTCTAATATTTTTAAGCCTTTAAAGCAGAGAGCTGTGTTTCTTGATTTCTTCTAGACATAAATTGTAAGCGTCTCGTTGGCCTCCCGCTAGGACATGACAGCCTGTTGTGGAGGGAAAAAGATGAAACAGCGGTATGAAAGGATCACAGATTGTACATCAAATAACTTCGGAGAGTGTTTTTAGCCATCGCAACACAAGTGATCATTAGATATTGTCTCATTTTAACTGTGAGGAGTTCTTGGGCCCTTCACTTATATATTGAAGTGGAAAAAATAGAAAAGCAATATCAATCAGTTTGAATTTACTCTTATCAATCATCACCAATCCCTCCCTTAATACGCATCCCTGATGTATCACCAGCTTTATTTTCAAAGCAGATGTGACGTCTGAACCTTCTTCCCTGTGAAAGTAGCAGATTTGCTCGAAGTAGAAATGAAGTAAAGAGCTTAGTAATTCAAGCTTTCATGTACCAGTATTCTTTTCCAAGAGTTTCAGTGGAAGAAAGACAAAAAAAAGAAGCTACAAATAAAAAAAAAAGAAGCAGAAGTTGATGAAGGTGATTTGGGGAAAATGGCGCATGGAAGGCTGCTGTCGAGCGCCTCGTAAACACAGATGGTGCTTCAATTCACAAACTCTCACCAGACTTGGCAAACGAGCGTAGAGTTGCAGAAGTAACATTTGCACTAAACCCTGACGCCCTGCGCATAGAAACCTGTCTCGCTTTGCAGGAGAGAGGACCAGCACCAGCCTGCCTCATAACATTATGCAAAAGCTGGGTTGTCTATGTGTTCTCGTTCACACAGTACATGCTCCTCACCGGCCCCTGCACTCAGCAGCTATGGCAGACCCTAAATATTGAGATGTTTTTTTGCTGTTGTCATTTTACAATAGTTGCTCTTACCTGTATCTTTTGTATACGCACCATTTGCTGCATCGCTTTATCAGAGTGCTGATGATGGGAGTTTACTTTTTTA
Organism: Clinocottus analis; assembly: GCF_023055335.1. Taxonomy (NCBI): domain Eukaryota; kingdom Metazoa; phylum Chordata; class Actinopteri; order Perciformes; family Cottidae; genus Clinocottus; species Clinocottus analis. The sequence goes on from NW_027175965.1 coordinate 7,744,444, forward strand.
AACAAAGTGGTATTTTTGGGGATCACACGGTTCATCCAAGATGTGTACCCTATGTTTTGTTGACCGTGTACATCGACTCCAGCAAGCAAAGCCACCATCTAACATGATTTCATTTCTGCAAGGTCTCCAGAAGGTGGCGCCAGAGTATATTTTCATCACATAGCTCGACGGGTGCACCAGTGTCTCGTGGTCGGTGCACAGCCGGGACAGTACGGCATCAGGCTGCCGTGTGAGGACACTTTGAGGGATAAATGTATCATGGCGACATTAGATAAGGCCATCTCACTGTAGGCTGAGAGACAGAAACATTAACTATGCATTTCCATCATGTTTGGCAAGGATTTTGGCAATAACACTGAGTGGTTGGAGACTCACACGTTTCACTATCCTACTGTAAGTCTAGACTAACTCCACCACGCGCAGCACACACCCGTCTGCATCACCCCAACACACTCTATGCATCTTTTCTTTGTGTCCGTTGTCAGCTCTCTCAGCTCCCATCTGTCTCATATTTAACGCGAGGAATCCCCCTCCTGACTCACAATTAATATAATAACAATGAACTCATCCATCCATCACTTTGAGTTTACAGAATCTGTCTACTCGAGGAGTGATGGTGGCGTTGGACATTAAACTTTTGGTTTCTGCTTTTTTATGTGTCTGTAACAACTTAAAAATAAGGAAAGTCCAGTCACTTGCTGAAAGAAAAACACAAAAATGTACTTCCGCTGACAGGCAAAAAGATCTTACTGACATTAAATGCAATAAGGAAACAGACAGGACATCAATTTGTGTGGTGAAAGTGTCATTTTACTGTCAATCTAAACTATGTTCTTTTGATATTTGGAAAACATTGTCCACTATAAATGTAAAATAAGATGTGCAAGGCTGAGAGAAATGTAATATCTTCAGTGTCTTTGTGTCATTGTTAAAGGGACACATGATAGAGAACAGGATGGGAATCATAGCTGAGCATCGTCTCAATACATCCTTTATTCTCGCTGCAATTGGAATTCAGGGATGATTAACACCATGATGCAATAGTCAAAATGTTAATAAAGAAGAAGACAGTTTAAAGCAGAGGTGGCGAAAGTGACAATGCTGAGATGAGAGCAAGCGTTTAGATTAATTAGACCTTCATGTTTGTAGTTCTTTCTTATTCAGGAAGAACTTCTGGCGATAGAAATGGGAACCATTCACCAACTGATCCCTTCTTTCATCCTCGCACTCTTAGCAGCAACAGCAACATCTCCATGTGGTTCATCTGGATATCTTTGAATAAGTACTGGTTGAGGTAAATGAACAGATCCTGGGTATCAAGCTTCAAGAGATGAGACGGCACCGGGCCGTGTACGAGCGTCCGTCAGCTCAGACGGCTGACGCTCATCAGCCGTCTGCAATTCACTATCAAAGCAACAGCAGTTATTTAAATGATTTGGGCTAATCTAGATCGTATGCTAGAAAGGACTGAGTTTAGTAAATGTTCTTCTGGATTTTAAGACGTGAACAGTTGAAGTTTTCACCACAGCTCCATTAAAACCATGACCCCTAACCTCAAGAGTTCACCCGAAGACATCTTCATGGAAGCCTCACTTACTGAACATCATTTGCTCTTCCAATGTACAGCCGTACACAAAAAAAACTTTTAAAGAGGAATAGTGGGGAAATGGGATTATTTATTTCTTTTAATTTATTTTGTCATATTTTTGTAAGACCTGAAAAATAGTTAATAAAACTATTTCAAAAGCATTGTGTTGTGACCAACTTCCTTAAAAAAAATTAAAAAAACACGACTGCACATTTCTTTCTTCACTCTCAAATGCTGATTTCAACCAACCGGGTATAAGAATCTCCTTAAATCAAGGACGTACATTCATCTATAGAAGTACCACATGACAAACCCCAGTTTCAATCCAGTTTTATTTCAGCAAAGCTAAAAAGAACAAGTCTGCTCTAACACTCACAGGATGGGGCAAGGCTTCGGGTGTTATAGAACCGTCTATCTGAGCAGAAGCATAGTGTGGCTTTACACTTCAGAAACAGACGGCATTTACACTGCAAGTAGGAAGATGACTGACCACAATGTCAACCCACATTACAGCATTGACTGAAAAAAAAAGGACAGGAAGAACAGGAGGCTTTGATGTGACTCTGCTGGGCAGTGATAATATTAAAAAAAAAACTGCTTTATTCAGTATTGTACAGTATATGACACCAATACAAACTGAAGCGCTTGGGAACAAGGCAGGATGGCGACTGCACGTTGCTGTGCATGCTTATTGTGCATTCTATGGCTGCAAATATAACACCTCTTTCAACTGATCGGTGTCCATCGTAGCCAGCGCTCAGACAAAAACCATCCAGGGCTGTCAGAGACGGGACCGACTGCACACCTGTCCCGGGCCCTGAGCGGAGGGAGGGGTCGGGGGGGAGCCGAAGGGTCCAAACCATGATGACAGGTCGTAAGGCCTCGGGGCTGACACCTTCCACAGTCACATAAGATAACACCACAAACCCAACACCTCTCGAGTTACTGCTCCAGACGTTTAATACCGAGCCGTGAAAACATCGACATGCAAGGCGAGGTAACTTCCACTGGGCAACGAGGCGCTTTTCTTCCTTTTACATGTTCTATTGAATCCATGGGCATGTATTATTTTACAACAAAAAAGAGGCAGACACAAAGATACTGCATTGGATAAACTAATTCTGATACTGGAAATTATTTACACACATCATAATGTATCTTTTTTTTTCCCTTTTCCAGAAATTATTTTACATATTTTTCTCCAATAGCTTTGCTGTCACCTTGTTGCGCAACTGAAAATCCAATGTTAAATATCCATATTTGAGCTCAACTTTTTCTTTTACACCCTTTGATGAAAGAACAGCTAAAACTCACAGAAAATCCCATTTTTTTAACTAGTGTTAATTAGCCAGAAGGTGGTGCTAGATGTAAAACATGTCTCGGAAACACCAACACGACGTTTATCCTACAAGCACGAGTCCCAGACTAAAAATTAAGATATGCATATTCACCAGAAACACACATCTACGGGGGGATTCTGGAAGCTTCTACTTTGTGCTGTTCTGTTCACAGTGCAGTCTTGGTTCTATTGATTCAAACAGTGTGAAGAAATGTCAAATTGCCCCCATGTGGCTGCAGAGTGGGCAGTGAAACCGAGAGGGTGGGCACTGTGGCTGGCAGGAAGCTCATTGCCATACATAAAAAATATTAGTTAGAATAAAATTAAAACAGTAACAAAAGTTTATCTTTGCAGAAATCAGGGCAGACTCTCCAGGTGACAGACGGCTACAGGTCATGTGCCAGTAATGAGACTGTTTTTAAGGATAGTATCTGACTTCTGTCAAGTCCCTCTCTGATCTTAAAATCTAATCTGACATTTTTTTCAACTGTTCATTCACGTCACACATACAGTACATTACACACTCACAGCTCAGCATGCATGCAAACATATACACACTTTCTTCTACACAGGGAATAGCCAGCATAGATTAAAAAAAACAACAGCAGCAGTATAAAGTTCCCTCCCTAACAGCAATAGTGTCTTTCAGATCTTTTCTGGTTGCGTTTTTTTTCACTCACGCAATCTTTCCACTTAAAATTGCTGCTTTGATGACTTGAATTTCCCAAATTCTCTTTGAGTGACTCTTAATTTAATACCAGAAAAGACCAGAAAACACCCTGCGATAGTGCAGAACGGACAGAAATATCTATACTCGTTGGAATATCCTTTGTTATCGTTAGTTTTTACTGGCTATACTCTGTATACGCAAACACACGCGCACACGTTCTCTCATGCACACACACACATTTATGAGTCCTCGTTCATCTCTTGGCTATCTGTCCTGGCGATCTTCCTTGGGGGTGCCGGACTGTCACCCTCACCTTGCTCCTGTTCCCTTTTCTTTGCTGCATTCTGTGAGACACAAATGATGACACAGCAGTCAGTAAAATCTAAGATTTTAATATCAATTCAACTACCAAAAATTAAATCAATAAGAGAAGCAAGATTCATGAAAGGCTCTCAAAAGGAACGGACATGCTCACCTTTTTGTCCCACTGCTGATGGAGGTAACGCAGGAGGATGTTGGTTTTTTCTGTTACAATAACTGTTGAACAAACACAGTCAGCACATTACTGGAAAATATGTTAAAAGGGATTTATTTAGAGTATAGTCTCCACAAAAAAATGTTTGTAGTAAAAACAATGTACAAAAGCTTCTGTTAATACTGCCTTACATCTAATTGATAGTTTTAAATGTATGATTTTTTAACCACGTAGTGAGATAAGTCTTAATCTGTACTTACTCTGTTCAGACGGGTAATCTCGTGTTGGAAGGTACACAGAGGGCCTCCGATTCTTTAAAACAGGACCAAAGAGGTTACAAATTAGATTTCCCTTTACTGATGCATTTGTGTGTAATTAAGTTAAGAGACAATCACAGCATTTCCGCTAGTTTTTAAGTTACTTACAGATGCTTTACAAACGGAGTCTGCATGAAATCTGCTGAAGTTGCTCTTATTGTAGACTGGAAGTCCTTTCAAGAAATCAGCCTGTGGAAAGAGGAGCATGTGATGAATATAGACCCCCAGCTGGTTTCTTTCATGTTTGCATTTAATCTGACCCTAAAAGCGCCCATCTGTCATCTGTCCATCTGCTCTACACAAATACCCCACATGCTAATTCACCTGTGGCATTCTGTAACAGAAGTCAAACGTATTGGTTGTCATCAGTATCACATGTGTTTTAATACAGATCATGGTGGATGAAAACACAGTTGAGGACAAATAACCACAGACAGCAAACCCCAGTCAGTGAGTCGGTGCTGGGCGTTCCCCTCTTCTAGCCCATGCACGCTCCCGGGCCTGCTACTCTCCCTGCAACGTGTCTGATGTCACGCAGGTGACATGAGACACGGTGTACGGAGAGTGGGTTCAAATGAGCAAGGCGAAGCTGAGCCGCTCTGAGCACAACACGATGCCGGCTTGGCCTCGGTGGATGAATGCCGACAGGAGAAGCAGGTGTGGCTAACAGTTATCCGTAGCTAGCTAGCTAGCTCGGGATAACCATACACACTCGGGTGCTGTAGGGCGACGCTGACGTTACAAGCCATTTGTAAGTAGACTACTACACACCTTCTCCATGGTGATGGTAGAAATTCCCAACGTCGCACCGCCGACTTGTGGACTTGGCGTGGTGTCTTGTTGTGCTGGTGGTGATGGCAGGCAATATGTTGAGGTTAGCCGCGCTAGCTTAGAGCCTAGTTAACCGAAACAGCTGTCCTACCGAGCCGTCTTGGCAGAGAAAACAAGGTTCTTCACACACAAGTAGCTGTTTCCATTCTAGATCCCAGTGTCAATGAAAAAAAAGACATACACATAGACAAATGAACCCAATATAGCATTGCATGGGTTAGCAAAGCTAGTTGCACAGGACTTCTTCAGCTAGCATGATGGCTGGAAGGTAGCGATGCTACATTGGCCACGCCCCGCAAGCGCCCATTGGTCGAGCCTTGCTCCCACGTGGTAGTAGCTTGACCCGGCAGCCAATCATTCAACACGACATTTCATGTTATCATCATACAGGTTGACTGGGAAATCTTGCTCTCCCACATGATGAACATCATTATTAAAAAACAAAAACATCACGCGCTATTGTACAGAGAGTATTCAGTTTTGCCTGAATACATCCATGATTTGAGTACATATGGTAGCTCACTGATCGTTAGATAGATCGATATATACTTTTTAACACAACAATGTAAAGCCTTTTAGTCTATTTTCTCAAAACTGGAGTAGGATACAAATTGGGCTATTTCTCATATAATTCAACATTTACACATTCTTCATTTATACTTAGCTGGTAGGTCTCAAGGCAAGTTGACCCAATCAAGAGACACTTTAACTGTGCCGGACATCTTGTGAGGGACTCACCGAAATTAAATAGCATTAAAGTGTCAAGAAGAATCAAAAACTTGATATGACTTGAACCAGGATATATTTAAAAATACATTAAGATTCAAGCTTTTGGTTTTACTTGAACTTGGTTGCAATCTGAGCTTTTTAAGTCATTGTATAAAATATAGATTGATTTGTTAAAGCTGGAGCGAGAGCTACTCTATAACTATCTCAGTGGGTTTGCTGGTTTTGATTTCGGTGTCTTCTTCACACCTCACTGGCACCTGCGACTGGACTCCTTAAAAATAGTTACCTAGCAACAGCATCCATGGCTACTGCCACAGCACCAGCTCCTCCTGGTGCTGGATGATGGGATGCTGATAAGATGGAGCAGCTGTTGTGGAATAAATACGTCAATGGTATTTTAAAGAAGTCTGTGTAACAGATATGACAACATGTACAAAATTAAAATGGTGAGTCATTACTATAGGAGAGGAAATTCAAAACTGCAAAATGTGTAAATCTATAGTTGAAGGAACTTTTGAAGCATTCAAGTAGTTTTTAAAAAGTGTTACAATATTTGTTATTCAACAAATTAACACATCATTTTAAAGGGATATAGTGACTTAATGTTCATCACCTCAAGTGACAGTTACGATGGCCAGAGGCCTGCAAACAATGTGGTTTTATTTGCATGAAAGTTTCAGAAAAACAATAAAGCCACAGCATAAGAGTAAAATGTACATACAAATTATATTAATATGGATGTAAGCATCACAATAAGGCCTCTATGAAGAATTATGATATTTTATAAATGGCTTGTTGTTGCTTTCACATGATTTACCTATTTAAAAAAAATAGTTAATTTAAAACTTAATGAGGTTACTCTTTGGTAATACAGCAGCAGCAGCAGCATCAGCAGCAGCAGGAGCAGCTCTTCACATCCTCAAACTGAGCCAGGATGTTTCACTTTGTTGGATTAAAAACACGCTGCCACCAGACCGGCGGAGCTCCACGCGCCGTCACACATAGTCCAACATGGAAGTGAGGTGCTGGCACACACACACACACACACACACACACACACACACACACACACACACACACAAGCGCACGCACACACGCATTTTGGATCTACCTGTGCTCCACATAGAGAGACCTGCTGCCAATACCTGCTAAGGCTAATGCTGGCCGCCATGTGGAGGATACGGGACAACAGAATCCAGATAAATTAGATTATTGGATTGCCCGCAACAGATTATAGCTCGCCTACTTCCTCGATGCATCATAAGAAAACCACATTAATCTGATCATATTTCACGCGGAATTGTTGGGAATATACAGGTAAGCAATGTTTCTTTCATGCCACCGTTTTTTTTAAACTTGTCTGTGTGGTTTTGTTTGGTTATAGTAGAGAGTATGAGTCGCTCCATGTCAAGTTGCGTTGCAGTTAAAGAGACAGACGGGCAATTGAGCGATGTCAAAATGTGACTGTGGACTTGAAGGAAAACATTCTAGCACTTCTCCTCGTTTTCTGGATCAGACGGTGGTGAGTGGAGGTTAAACTCTCTTCTTTGTTGTCAGTGAATAGAAGTGGACCTCCAGCGTCAGGTCAACACGTTGTATTGTAACACAATCAGCAACAAAGCTTAGTAGTATGCAACGAAGCCCTCACGTTATTCCCTGTCTTAACAATATATTTTTCGTTTTGCTCGAATTGGATTCTAATCTTACTTTTTAAGACATCATTTTTTTGCTGAACTTGCTGATGATGGTATATTTGTCTTATGGGCATTACACAATACTATAATGCAATTCCTTTATGCTGAAACTATCTTGCAGAAGTCCATAAGAAAGATGTATTTCAAAGATAAACATGTTACTGATACAATTGTGCCACACTATAGCAAGCAAGTGCAATACCTACAATCAGGATGTAATGCTCGTTGACACATTATTTAGTAAGCCAGTGAAGCTCCTGTAGTTGTTTTTAATCCCTATAGCAGCGTCTACTCTTCTCTGGGCATCAGTCCCACTGTGATTGTGTCTGACCTGCGTGGATCGCTATATAACAGCCTCTTGCACTCACTGTCAACAGAAGCTATACACTTGTAACCACGAGATGAATCAAACTAACTTTGTCCAAATGTAAAACATGAAGCACAAGAAAGCAGATTTGCAGAGTAATGAGACACAGAACTGGGATGTTATTGAAGAGAACAGTGTTTTGCTGCATAACATTCAATTAGAGAAGCAGCGTTGTGACGGTGTAGACACTTCAATGATTGGACCAGCTTGATAATTGGGGTTTAAAAATTAAATTGTAGTCTTTTCCTTTCCCTCATTACCGTCCGTCATGATTTACCTTCATGACACCTGACAAGCTCCACTACAGTGGTAGTACTAAGCAGGTATTCCCAGGTCAGATTTTGAGCAAAAAAAAAAGCCACAGAAGCAGTGTCCTCCTGTGCTCTTGTGCTCTTGTCCTCCGGTTGTAATTGTAAGGGTTTAATCAATTACATGACAGATATATTTAAAGCTTGTGTATTCTACCAAACTGGATTTATTCAGATATGCAATGGATGTGGGAATTGAATGCACTTGCGTTATGCTCCATGCAGGATATTCTCACTTAAGAGAGAGATTGGACCCTTGCAATGCCTTCTTATGTCAGAGTCAGACCTTGGTTTTTGTTAGAAAAATACACTCGACACCTCGGAGTAGAATCATGAAAACAAGTACATTTATTCTTTGAGATACTTTACAAATTGCATATCCAGGTTTGCTCAACGATCTCTCAAAGGACCACCTCTTAAATACACATCATGACCCACTAACAGAAACCCTCATGACGTTCTTTCTGACAGAAACCTACAGATTCCTGTGTTTCATTGCTATCAGGAGACATGATGAGTCTGTGTGTTTAAATTAAACAGAGACAGTTCGATGAGAAGTCGGAAGATAACAGTGAAACAGTAACTGATTGAGAGTGAATAAGTTTTTCTTCCAACAGTTTTGATTATAATATCTGAGTTGTATGGTGGATAAATGGGAGTGTGTTACGTCTTTAAGGGTAGAAAATACATTGGTTCTAGTGTCACTGTTGAATGTTAATGGACAGTACGAAACAGAACAGAAGAAAGGCCACACCTTGTGTCTGGGTGATGGATGCCTTCTGATGTGAGAATAGTATTAAAAGTAAATGTGTTTCCCACGGTGATGTCAAACTGGCCTGCTCAGGCAGTTTGCTGTGTGCAACACTGCCGTTTGGATAAAAGGATGTGCAAGTGTAAGCAGAAAGGTTCATAAGAATCGCCAGCGAAGCAGGAATGTTGCGTTACATTGTGGGTCCATAATCCCCAGATGAAAGTCTAGCTGATGGGGCTGCAAGTGCAGAAAAAGATGCAACAAACCCGCAGAAGGTAAAACTGTTGTCGCACAGTGTCGCCGCCTTCATTCGAGAGAGAAGATAGACAGATTGTGTTGTGTGGACTTAGACAGAGAGTATAATCCCCTCTAGCAGGGAGGAGGATGGGGGGGCAGGACGCTAGGATAATGACACCGACACAGAGACTCGCAGACCCTGCAGGCTGCTGTAGTGTTGCCACGGTTGATAATCAACTGACAACCTACCGTACCTGAAGAAGTGTGTATGAGTATGTGATGCATTATTTTCCTCTCTGATGGGTTTTTTTCCCCTCAAAATTAGCAGTTTGGAGCTCATCAAGAAGCCAATTTGTTATCGTAGGTGATGAGTAAATATGAAATCCTCATCTTTAACAGGAACCAACCGTTTTTCCAAATCAACGCGAAGGCTGGCGTGACTTAGATCAAGTGTGTGTGTGTGTGTGTGTGAGTCTTGAACTGTGTATGTTCTCTATAGGAGCCGAATTATACACATTGAAGTACTCTAACCTTCATTCCATTTTCTATTATGATTTACTTGCTGAGCCATATTAAAGAAGTAGCATTCATCACAGTGGGTAGTTTTGTGGTTTTGACATTATGGTATGTCGCCGCTGCAGAGTGATCACATGGCAGACAGCTTTAACCCAAGGAGCTATTACTGGTCCTGTCTATTTATACCCCTAAAGTCTGCGCTGAGGGAAGATGCTGCTCAGTTACGTCTGACAGAAGGTCTCGTGGATGTGGCGCGTAATTAGAGACCAGATTTCACAATAACTTGTTCGCCTAGTTGGATGGTACGTTTAAAGTTCCTATGCTCATTTAATAAAAACTGCATGACAAAATAAAAATAGAGCGATATTGGGGCAGATGCAATAAGATTATTTGGGTAGAGCGTGTTATGATAATGATATGCTGAATGATGTTTTTTTCTTTTTCAAAATAAGTGTATGTACAAATAAATGTGCGAACATCAAAGTTAATCAAATCAATAACAGACTTTATATATATCTAGTATCTAGTTAGTGAGGTTCAAATATACGAAGGTATATTTGTGTCTTTTTTACTTAAGCAAATTTATTGTTTGTGAGTAAATTATATCAAAAGATTTAAAAAAAATCTTTGCTCTAAAAAAAAGAAAAGAAATTGCTTTTAAAAAAAAGATTTGCTCTAAATTCAAAAATATTTGCTCTAAAAAAAAAACGCAAAAAAAAAATACTTTTTCAAAAAAAAATACACTCCAAAAAAAAAAAAATACACTTTCAAAAAAAAACAAGCGCTCTCAAAAAAACCTGTGCTCTCAGTAAAAACTGGTAAGATATATTTAAGTGAAGCCTGACAATCTAGATAAATTGTATTTATTAACTTTATTTCTGTTTTATTATGAAGTTTAAAGAATTATCTGAACATCATTCAATGTTGAAGTGTATTTTATGTCTTTTGCACAGGTGTAAAGTTGCAATAGCTTCAACTTAAATGGAGCATTTGCTTGAAAACATGGTTCATTTTATAATTCATGAGCCTTTTAGTTCTCTGTGATATTTCATTTACGTTGATCTATGTGTGTTTTTACATGATCGCATTCCCAACCGACAGCCATGCTGACCCGCTTCCTGGAGGGTCTTCTCTGCTGCCTGGCTTCAAAGTCGACGAACATCGTGGTCCCTGCAGAATCCTCAGAATCCTCGGACGGCTACGAGTTCGTGGAGGTGAAACCGGGCCGCGTACTGCGGGTTCGACACATCATCCCCGACCGGCCGGTGGCGGAGGAGCCCGTCGGGCCCGGCGGGACTGTCAGCTGCAAGCGAAAGATCACAGTATATCGTAACGGGCAGCTTTTCATCGAGAACTTGGGCGACAGGGCGAGTGCGGAGCTGAAAAACTGCCAGAACGGAGAGGCGGAACCAAACAGCACCGTCGAGGTCGAGCTGACAGACGGTGGGAAGTCCTCGGCGGCGGTCAGCATCCCTGAGGCCGCGTCCGAGTCCGTCGCAGCTGGAAAAGATGGAGCGGCTGAAATGGCGGCAGGAGGAGGAGGAGGAGGAGGAGAGGCACCTGCTGCTGGGCAGACGGACCAGTCGCAGCAACCCAGGAAGCGCAGGAGGAAGCCCAAGCGCACGGTGGTGATCGACTGCGAGAGGAAGATATCGGCCTGTAAAGGGACGCACGCGGACGTGGCTCTGTTCTTCATCCACGGCGTGGGAGGCTCTCTGGACATCTGGAACGGCCAGGTGGACTTCTTCTCCAGGCTGGGCTACGAGGTGATCGCCCCGGACCTGGCGGGGCACGGAGCCAGCTCGGCGCCGCAGATAGCCGCCGCGTACACTTTCTACGCCCTGGCCGAGGACATGAGACTCATCTTCAAGAGATATGCGCGCAAGAGGAACATTCTCATCGGACATTCTTACGGGTAAATTTCAAGATCACGACATTCATGTAGCACGTAGTTGAATTGACAGAGAGGAGTTGGAAGACTTTAGGATATGACAGAGTAGCTAAACATCACAATTAAAGTGAGAGCACGAAAGACACTTTGTTTGTTTGCCTCCGTCTCCTGCTTCGCTCTCCTAGGGTGTCGTTCTGTACCTTCCTGGCCCACGAGTATCCAGAGCAGATCCACAAGATGGTGATGATCAACGGAGGGGGTCCCACGGCCCTGGAGCCCAGCCTCTGCTCCATCTTCAACCTGCCCACCTGTGTGCTTCACTGCCTCTCGCCGCTGCTCGCCTGGAGCTTTCTCAAGTAAGACACACACAACGTTAACCGGCCCCAAACGATTACCACGCAACAACGTAAACCCTTCCTTCCACTCTGCTCGACAGGGCTGGCTTTGCTCGGCAGGGTGCCAAGGAGAAGCAGCTCCTGAAAGACAACAACGCCTTCAACGTGTCGTCCTTTGTGCTGCGCGCCATGATGAGCGGGCAGTACTGGCCCGAGGGCGACGAGGTCTACCACGCCGAACTCACGGTGCCCATCCTGCTGGTTCACGGCATGCACGACAAGTTTGTCCCCATTGAAGAGGACCAGCGCATGGCGGAGGTAAGAGTACCTGTTCAAAGCCCAAGATTCAAAACTGCAGGGATGCAGATGCTACTGCTACACTGCTGTCATGTTGTCAACTAAGTTTGAGTGAACTGTCTTTTGTCTGGATCACACTAATTCAAAATAGAGCTAATATATTGTCTTACCTGATGGCTAAAGTGTCATCTTGTTACGTATCCTCTTTTGTTTTTTTCGCAGATGATTCTCAGCATTTTATCCATTTCAGCTCTAACCAAATATTTCATAAATGTAGTATTCATTTTGTTGATTTTCTAAACTATACAAGATCTACCATATGATGTTTCAATACCATAATCTTGAAAGTCTCTCCCAATACAAGGCTTGAGGTGGTCTTTGGTCCTAAATAGTCCATTTTAACGGGATAAACATTGCAACCTTCTACAACTCCTTGAGCTTCAAGGACTGTTGTGTAGAATCACCCCTCTGAAAAAAAGATTACTCCCTTCAATGAACTCAACAATGTTTAGTTAATAATATATCTTTGACATTATGATAATTTCCCTGAACCGTCCTTTTGTTTCATTTTGTTATACTACTCTAATAAGTGAAACCTCAGCTGTGACCCAGAGGCCTGGAAGCAGCACAGCGCCACAAAGCATCCCGTTGTTTACCCGACCTGTTCTTCTGCTTTCAACTGTCCGTCAGATCCTTCTGATGGCCTTCCTGAAGGTCCTGGAGGACGGCAGTCACATGGTCATGATGGAGTGTCCCGAGGCCGTCAACACGCTGCTGCACGAGTTCATCCTGTGGGAGCCGACCACCCCGCCGCCGCAGAAGAGAGAGTCAAAAACACGTCCGGAAACTGCCCAAGCCCAATCCGACAACAGCAAGGCCTCATCCGACCCGTCCAAGGTCCGACCTGCAACAGCAAAGCAGACCTCGTCCAACAGCAACGCAGAGGAGAAGCCAAACAGCAAGGCCAAGAAATGATCGACGCTACATTTTCCAATGGGTTTGACCCCGCGTCACGGCGGGCCCCGCTCCTCGTGGGTCCAGGTAATCTGAGGCTGCTTTTAGCTGCTGAACCGGATGCTTAGCCAAAAGAGCCAGTTTATCTGAAATGCTCCGGCTGAATGTTGGACAAGTGGAGATGTGACACAATGCACGGGGGTTAAGTTTGGTGTCAGCTGCTGAGCTGAAGGACAGAAGAAGAAGAAGAAGTGGCAATAATGGATGCTGGAGGTCCATTCTTCAGCTGACAGCTTCCTGTCCTCCACATCCATCAGGGAAGATGGAGCGGTGCCTTGAAGTGGAGGGTGGCGATGATGCCGGAGGCACAAACAGTCTAACATTCTGCCGTGAGGGCGAGGAGGGAAATTAACATTTGTCGAGCGGCATAAGTGATACGATTTGACTTTTATGGACAAGACAAAAAGTGTCCCCTGCCTCTCTGACAGCTACATTTTAAGAAAGGAAAACACTTGATGGTCTGGTCTGACTAAATAAAACCAAATGAATAATCTGTATGAAACGTGCTTCTGGTTACGTTACCTGTTACGCTGCCCGACGGACTGCAAGGCTGCAGCAAAGACAAAGTCCTTATGGAGAGGAATACCAAATGGTGGCATGATAAGCTAGCTGTAAAATGTATGTGTGTGTGTGCGAGTGTGTGTGTGTGTGTGTATTATCCCATCACATATGATGATGGATTTAAAACCTAACTTCTTGTAGAGGTGGAAGTTTAGCATGGACACACTCTGCTTTACACAAAATGGCACTGCACTGAAAATGGGAAGGCACTTATTTGGAAATGTACATTTTGTATTTTGGCAATTGTTTTTGTTCTTTGGCACCTCTAAGAGGTGCACCAGAATAGTATTTTTGCACGATACAATAGAAGGTTAAAGTTTAGAAGTAGCCTTAGCTACTCCTCACATGTAGTGATGGATTTAGCTGCTTCTGCTTCTTGAGACTAAATTGTGAAGCTAAAATATTAAGATTGATAAAGACAGAAGTGAAAGTTTGCTGCTTCCAATTCAGAGAAATGTGTGTCCAGTCAAGTGTTAATGTAGCAACAGTTGAGGCTCAGCAGATGTAACACACGACTCTTGTACACAATAAGAAGACTTCTATTAGGACGCACAAGGGAAGTGAGACTGCAGGGTTTAACAGACAACTAAAATACATATATATAAATAATGATTCCTCTATTTCCTGCACACAAAACACCCCACTGTGCAGACAGTTGTTTGATATATTACACTTATTTATTTGAAGAAGATTTGAATGAATACATTTATTGTTATAAATAAATATTAAGTATTTATTTCTCCCTGTAATATTTTAGCATTATTATATCATTGCATAACCAGTTTTTTTTTTTTTTTACTGTTGTTGATTCTGATGTATATTGAACGAGCAGACAGCCATTAAATCCCTGTGACTGTTTGTGAGCTCTGCAGTAACTACATGTTTTTTAATTAGATTATTATTTTTATACATTGTATTTCTATTCATGTTGGGTATTTAGAAATGTTAAATATTTTGTAACAGGAATTTCCCTGAAATGTGACGGATTAGATTTAGACTGAAACTAACTCAAGATCATCATTTCCATAAATATGTACGGATGGTTTGTTAATAATATGATTGTGATGAAGTTGAGGAAACTGTTCATTTTGTATCTTGTGTGTCTTACGATTTGTAACCGATTGCCTTTGAAAATGATTACACAAAGTTAAACAGTGATTTAAAATTGTATCAAAGTAAATTATTGTGAGTTTTCCACAGTTTTTTATCTGTCTTTTTTGTTATATTTCAACTTTATTAGTATTTTTAGTGGCTTTTGAGCCCTTGATGTTATTTAACCTAACTAAACACCTAAACATCTGGGTTACCAGCTGAACCGCAGTTTGGTGTTGAGTGTGTTACTAATAATCTTTTTGTGTTAAATATTGCTTCATCATGATTGGGGAGCGTGAATATGTGACATTGTCATTGTGAGAAGAGCCCTGACATCGCTCATGTGAGATCATCAAAACTCTCCATGGAGTTGATTGAATATAGTAAGAAGCTGCTTTACTTGGTTAAACTAGCAGAATAAAGTTAATCTGAGCAGAGAAAGTCAACTTTATTGTATAAAATGCATGTATTCAACATAAATGAGACTATTTTTGTAAGTATCTTTTAATGAAATGACAGTCACATGACCACTTTTGAACTTAACAACTATACGTGTGTGTGTGTGTGTGTGTGTGTGTGTGTGTGTGTGTGTGTGTGTGTGTGTGTGTGTGTGTGTGTGTGTGTGTGTGTGTGTGTGTGTGTGTGTGTGTGTACAATCTGTTTATTTAAGGGGGCACTTATACACATATAGGTATAATTTAACATTTCTCACCAAGGCCCCTATAGTTTGACGACAGCATTGTGACACTTTTCCAACTGAAAATATTCATAACTTAGAAAAATTATATTTTTTTGGAAAAATCGACATCATTTTTCATCAAATTCTTTAACACATCTCAACACAACACTGTGTAAAAGCTTTACAATGTTTATACATTCATACTGTTAAGTAATTAAAAAAAAAAAAGCATGTGACTAAAGCGCTTTATTCCCTAAAGTAAAAGGCTCCACCAGCACCGCCCGTCCTCTCAGACCTCCACCGTGACGGTGGCATCATTGCTGCTGTCCTCCAGTGGCACTGTCTTCATTTCAGGCTCCTCTTTTTTCTCTCCCTTCCCTCCATCAGCCACAAGAGCAGCGCTGTCTGCTGCCCCCTGCTGGTTGTTGCTGGTAGTGCTGGCCGGCTTCTCCACCTGCTTCTCTGCTGGCTGCTCCGCTGCTTTGGTTTCATTCACAACCTGCACGGAGTCGCCTGCAGAGGCCGGCACTAGTTCCCCATTCTGGACGGGGAAGACTCCGTCCAGGGCCTCGTACAAGAACTGGTACTGCTCCTGGAGACGACAGGCACAGATTTTAGCGGAAACATAATCTGCTGTGCTGTAGAGTAAAAAGATTTACTTTTCATAACAATATGCAAATAAGAAAACCAGAAAACAGCTTGGAATGAAATGCCAGAAAAGACCAAAACAAACAATTCATTTATCCTTAAGTGTAGCTGATTCCTCTGAGCTATGTACCTCTATTGTCCAAAAATAAAACCACATCATGTTTCCTTATTACGATGAACACTGTAGTTTATTATGAGTCAATCACATTTACCATCCTGCTGCTTTGAACACTCACTAAAGCAATTTGTCTACCTTTAATTCTTCTTTTTTAAATGAAATGAAAAGCAAAGAAACTAAAGGGAGAGATTATTTGTGTTTCTGGTTCAGTGGAATACATTAAACCTACCACAGTATATACAAGGTAATTAAAAAAAACCCTCTGTTTGAAGGTAAAGCTGTGACTCTGACATCTTACCAGGTGAGAGAGCATGCCTTGTCTCTCCTTCCGGAGCGTTTTGACCACTTGGAAAACATCCACCAGCTTCTCCGTCTCAGCGATGTCCAGCAGGTTCCACAGAGCACAGAATATCCCTGAACGGGACGAGCCATCGCTGAGGACACACACACACACACACACACGCAGGTTTAGATCATGCTTTTACTACTATTTCCTTATTAGTAATTAAGATTAGGACTTAAAGAATCTGAACATGCAGCAAAAATCCCAATAAAACTAAGCTTTGGCCTATTACGAAGGAGTTTCAGTCAAAAAAACTGTGTCGTTCGGTTCAAAAATGGAAAAACTCTGCGTTTTATGCCAAAACGTTGTCTGAATGGGGCATGCTGGGACTTCAAATAAGCGCAGGAAGGTTTCCACAAGGCTACGATTCCAGAGGACATTTTCCGTGAGCTGCTCTTACTTGCAGTGGACCACAATGGGCGCGTTCCTCTGTGATTTGCTGCTGTTCTTGATGTTCTTGATCATGTCCGTGAGATCTTGAGCTTTCTCCGGCAGCCCGTCGCTCGTCCACTTCAGCAACTGGAACTGTTTCACCGGCCGACTCTCTTTCCTCTGTGGACAGAAGTGCGGGGGTTGAACACAACTTGTTGCACTGAGGTGACCGCTCAGATGCTGACGGGTATGTTAGCACAGCCGTTGTGAGGAGTTGTGAGTCGGTTGGCTGTTGTGTTACCTTGACGTGACGTATCAGCATGTTGCGGCTGATGAAAGTTGAGGAGGTGTCCGTGCTCGCCAGCTCCACCTCAAAGTCCCCGAATGTGCTCTTGTCTTTATCCCAGTAGACACAATCAGACTCCTGTGGACAGGAAGCGCCATAAGAAAGTGTATCTCCCGTACAGTATATGGACACAAGGCACATTCAACATTATACATATCATGAGATGTGCGTTACACTTTACCTTATCTCCCTCACTGCAGTCTGAGAGCATGATAATAGTAGACGCTCTCTTCTGGTAAACCATGGACCAGAAGTCGGCCACGGTGTCTGGCAGCGGCGTCTGCGCTACGAGGAAGGTGCGTGGGCCCCAGTATCCCTGTGTGGGAAAGAAAACACATCAAACATCTCATGTTGCACACACTCACGCTTCAAAATCAATGAATTCAGAGTTAATGAGATAACTCCTGCTGCAGGAAACAGGCAAGATGGTTTAACAGGAAGAGTTTGCTTTGGCTTTGGAGGTACAGGACACAGAAACATACGTCTATGTGGGAAGCGTTGATGTATATACTGGACTCCTCTTCATCCTCCTCATCTGATGAGTCTTCTTCATCTTCCTCGCTGGGGTCAGTATCATGACTGCGTCCTTCATCCATCTTCAGCAGCACTCGGTTGTAGTCGTCTGAGCGGTGTGAAGTTGAAGACAATTATTTTAATATATGATCGCATGTCCACTGTAATGCACATTGTAAACATAGTCCATATACACAGATGTATTGTGTTGGTATTCTGCAGTATGAAATGTAATTTGTCCCTAATACATACATGGGATGACAGATGAAGAGCGATTCTTCTTCTTGTTCTCTTCTGTGAGCCCCGTGTTGAATGTCCTCCAGTTTTTATAGATGGGGAGTCTCTGAATTATAATAAAAAGACGTTTTACCGGTTATAAATGAAGGTCTTCCATATTAAATCATAAGAGGGAGGAAGAACAACAAAGTGTGGGACTTCATGTTTGTATATTTTTAAGGGATCAGAGACACATGTTGTGAGGTGTCATACCTCAAACTCCTCCTCCATGAAGTTGGGTTCATTTCCTGAGTTCCTTTGTTTCAGCGCGCTCAGCGTGCCGTGCAGCTCGGACACGGAGACCTCGGTCTCTCCGAACTGGTTGTGCTCCAGCAGCGCCTGGTGAATCAGGATGTACTGGGCCTGCGAGCGGATAAATGTATTCAAACAACAAAGGACACACACTGTGGGGATTTAAAACAGACTGTTTTTGACTTTTGCTGCTGTGTTTGGCTGCTATTGTGCTAAATTCTCCTTTTAACCTCAGTGGCAGCCGTCAGGGCCTTCTAAGCCTAAACAGACTATAAACAAACTATTTTATAATTAAAAAACATTTTTTAAATTATTTTATTTTATTTTTTGTATTATTTATTACCTCATTTTCTCATATATATATATATATATATATATATATATATATATATATATATATATATATATATATATATATTGGCAGCTGTGCAATGAGAATATAAGCTAATAGGCAAAAATAATTATAATACATGTAGTGTATTTGCATTATAAAATATACATATGTATGTATGTATGTATATATATATTTTTAATAATTATAAAATAGTTATAACTTTGTAAATAATTTAAACTAAATTTAAATATATATTTGCTTCATTATCTTTGTTTAGCTCTTTGTTCATGTGTGTTTTCCTTCCTGTACGTTTGGTCTGAGATCTGTGAGCACACACACTGAGACCTGGAGCCAAATTATTTGTATTGGTCACATATACTCAGACAATTAACGTACCTCTAACGAGACACAGTCTGTGCCTAAAAATATGACTTAAAATTAATATCTCACCTCCACCTGAACCATGAGACACCTCTGTCTGCGGAGTCTGACCACGTAGCCGTAGATGTCCACTCTCCCCTCCGCCTCCATGCCCTCCATCATGGCATCGATGCCAATGTAGGTGCCTGTCCTCCCAACCCCCGCGCTACACAGGGATAACATTGTGTTCAAAAATGTCATTAATACTTTACTGCTACACGGTCAGTATAGGTACAACTAAATGCAGGTTAGCAGCTAACCAGATAGCACACGTTTATAAAGACATATGCCGTATGTAAAGATAAAAAATACATCAATAAGGAGCTTGAATTTACCTGCAATGAACGACGATGGGGCCACTGAACAAATTCTTGAAGGCGTTGACACGCCTTCTCAGTTTCAGGAGCAGGTGCGGCTCCCCGGGGACGCCGTGGTCCGGCCAGCTCATGAACTGGATGTGGGTCACCTCCCTCTCTGAGTTCTTCTCCCTCTTCTGCAGACACACACGGTTATGTAAATATTACACAAACATATATAACAGCACTGAATGAGGTGAAATCTAATGTATTAAGATGAAGGTGGACAGAAATACTGGCCTTTCCTTGTACTCGCATGTGTACACACAAGTTAACCCTCGTGTGGTGTTCATTTTTTTGTTACTCAGCAGGGATCACGGGTCAAGCAAGGGTCAAAAAGCATGAACATGCAGTGGTTGATGGAGACTCACGTTGGTTAGACTGAGGCGGCGGATGGTGTAATCCGGACAGTGGTCCTCTGAGTTCAGCTTCACAATAAACTCCTCAAAGATCTCAGTCTCTCGTGCCGGAGACGGCCAGTACTGCGCACACTTGATCTGCAACGCAACATGTGAGAGGGGGGAGACGGTGACAACCCAATCGTACATACAAGTAACACATCAGGAACACTTTAGACAAGAAGTCAAATATGTAGTTGATGCATGATTAAAGCAGACAAGTTACAAACATTCTCCAAGAAATATGACCGAGTGTCAATTTTGATCATTTTTGTCCATAGTAGCAGCTCATCTGGCCGAGTAGCTATGATGTGTGTGTTGCAGCTACAGACAGTATAAAGAATTATCCTTTTTTTGTGATTGCTTACACACTAAAAGTGAATATTTAAGCATCAACACATTAACTTATGTAACCTCACACTGAGGCAATAAAACACATATTTTGCAATTCTGCAACACACGTCTTACCAAACACTACGCAGTTTCCCACATTATATGCAAAACATACCAGCAACTGGCAACACACACACAAACACATGCACACACACACACTGTCTAACCCACACAAAGTAGGGAGCTGACCCGAGGTCTTTTGACACGCTCACCTCTTCATATTAAGAGCTGGAGAAATGGAGGCAGCGTGAGCGAGAGGAGAAGAGGATGAGGAGGAGAAGAGGAGGCAGGACAATATTTAAAGTCAACAAAAAGTTTGAACTCCTGCTCTCTTACCCTGTTCCCCTCTTCACAGCGTGTGACCATGACAATGATGGACGACTGCTGCTCCCAGACCATCCTCCAGAAGTCGCTCACCGTCTCATCCTTCGGCCCTGCGGCACATGCAGAATATCTTCATCGTCTCATCCACAAAACGTGATGGTGCGAAGAATATGAATACTTTATCTTACCTTGAGCTGCAATGTACTTTTTGGATTCCTTGTACCCCTGCAGGAGGAAAACAAAAGATGCTCAATAAGGTGTGTAGTATCAGAAAAGGGCTGAACCATGTGTTTATTTAGCTGCCCAAGACAGTGGGTGTAAAAGCTGCAGGAGCACGATGTGGATGTGTTTCATACGTCAATGAAGCTGGCATTGATGTATTCACATCCCGCCTCTCCGTTCCCGGTGGCCAGCTGGACACGGTTATAATCATCTGGACAGGAAGTGAATGAATGAATAAATATTAGTATTACAAAATATTAAAAAATCACAGAAGACACTTTAGCATCCCTACAACATGAACGAGGAGTGTGTGTTACATTGTCTGGACATTAAGAAGCTGTTTTCAATGGAACAGGTATATCTCACATTGATTTAAATATTGGAATAAAACCAACCTCCTCACTGCTTTGAAAGTCTAGTTTCTAGTATATAAACAGCCTCGGGTGTTGTTGGACAGACTCACACGGCAGGATGTCCACGTAGCGGTTCTTGGAGACGTTGCAGGGCTTCTTGGCCTCTTTCACGTTGTACCTGGAGAAGATTCTGGGGATGCTCTGAAAGCAGAAAACAATTCATGTCAATTGCAAAAACACCAAGCAGCAATTCCAAAGTACCATCCACACTTCAAATCTACAGACGGCCACGCCCCTCAGCATGCACGACTCCATTGGTTAAAGTCCCGCCTTGGACTTTTACTACGCTATTCCACCATCTTCCTCTTTGCCGCTCTGTTCTTCCATCCAACTAAGACCAATACATACAAAACAAACAACAGCAAAAATATCAAACTGACCTGAAACTCTGCCAGGAAAAGCCTCCCCTCGTCAGCGAGCTTCCTCTTGTAAGCTTCCAGCAGGAACTCTGCTGCGATCGGCTCGACGGGCAACAGGTTCTCTTCGTCATCTACAAGCGAAGC
This sequence comes from Clinocottus analis, assembly GCF_023055335.1. Classification (NCBI taxonomy): domain Eukaryota; kingdom Metazoa; phylum Chordata; class Actinopteri; order Perciformes; family Cottidae; genus Clinocottus; species Clinocottus analis. The sequence continues at coordinate 7,766,366 of NW_027175965.1, forward strand.
AGCCAGCAGGTAAGAAAGAAGAAGAACCAACGCAATGCTAATAGAAATGTATTACTAGCCATTATTCTAAATGAGAGTGTAGTAAATATTTGAATGGATGTATGTGTGTTTATTCATCATTTGTCTATATTCTGGAATAAAGGAATTTGTCTTTATAGTCAGATTTCTTTTTTTAAACATCATCAATTATTTGAAAACAGCAGCTGCTACATAGTCAATGTGTCATTCATCACAAACTTAAAGACCAAGGATCCTGAAACAAATTATGAAGTCAACTCACTCGCTGGAGAAATAAGCATCATGTTTTCACCCAGGTTGCTGAAAATAAAAATAAAAAATGTGGATGATTGGCCCAAAATAATTTAAATTATAGAGACATTATATATAAAGAATGGGGAAAAGGCCTATAAAAAGCTTTATAACAGTATTAATATGTCTAAAATGCAATAATAGTTATCTTTGTGTACTGTAAAGGAAAAGATGTGTATTGGATATGTGTAAAACAATCACAGTCAGACTGAATAACTCTTACTGGGACGCTCTGCGCTTCAGAACGTAAATCTTGTAGACGACTAAGAGCAGAGCCACAGATGTGAGGATGATGAGGAAGACCAGAAGCCCAATGACAGCTTTGTCGTTATCTGTAAAATGATGCAGAAATAATATCAAAGTGGTGACGTTCATGTAAAGATGCAATGTGTAGCAATGGATGTGTGGACCGCCTGTCAAAGCAAAAACAGGTCAAATGATTTAACTGAACAATATGAGACAATGTGTGGCATTAATTCAACCGGCACATACAGGAAGTGGTCACAGAGTCTCTCTTGGGGTTGCTGCATAGCTGCTCATTGCAAACAGTCACCTGGAAAAAGGAAGAAACAATCAATTATTATTAGGAATCGTAGCACTGGAACAAAACGATGAATTCCAATATGATAATCTTGTGAAATCTCATGCAAACCTCCAGTGAGTATTCCGTTGAGTAGCTCAGATCTTTAAACTCAAAATAGCATTTTTTTTTGTTAACCTTCTTGGGGACACCATTAAGTTGGGCAACGAATTCCTTTAGATGTCCATTGAAACGTTTGTCTTTATAAGCACAAGTTACTATGATGACGTTATGCTCTGGAACGTTCACCGTCAGAGAAGTGATATCTTCTGGTGCTGGAAGAGAAGAAGAACATGTTTTCCTTGAGCTCCAACACTTCCTCACAGTCAAAGTGATACTTCCATTAGCTTCATGAGTGTTTTAACACTGATATGCATCACCAGTGTGTTGCTGTACTGGTTGTAAAATGGGTCTAACTTGTGTTTAAATAAAGCTATCCTGAAACGCAAACTGTAGTTAAAGCAGCAAACACATTTAAAAACTTAAAAACTTTGAGTGAATGCAAATTGAATTATGTAACGCTAGTGTTATTTTATGTTTCTACAAGTTGCACCTGTCTACAGTTTGAGTCAATAATTACTCTGGTACCAAACAGACTGAAGCTGGAGTTGTAGTCCAGGACCAGAATACCTCTGAGAGTACCTGCTGTACTTCACTAACGCTTGAAGCTGCGTGGTAATGTTCATTAGAACAGAAGCGTGGTGCTCTGATGCTTCGGCCTGCTGTTGTGTTTATTGGTACCAGGGACGGATTTACTGTCTGATCATCATTTAATGTCACATGTTTAAAAAAAAAGAGGATGAAAAATCAGATAAATGACATAAATTGAATTCTAATAATGGATAGAACAAATTTCCTGAGAAATATTATGACTGAAAGCACAATAAATAAATAGTCTGACATTTTGTTGATACTTACTTCCAGTCTTAGTTGTGTGATCAACTGTATGTGGTTCGTTAGTTGATGGGGTAACTTTATTGTCGTATTTGCTTTGGACTTCACATGAATAAAAGGTGAATGGTTTCAGTCCTGTAACGCTACATGTTCCTCCTGATCCGGTCACGGTAGCTGGAACTGAACACAGCTTCATTAGTTTGGTTTGACTGAACAACAAGGCCACTATTTATTTAACAGTCGAGTAAAAATGATCTCCAAAGACTTCCAAAAGTGCATTCCTGTACGACGCATCAAATGATAACACCTTTACTCACCTTTAGTGGGTTTGCGTTTGTCGTACGTTTCACAACTGCAGTCATAAGAAAGCTTCTTCAGACCAGGAAGTTCGCTTTGACACGTCCTACTGGTCGTGTTCCAACTCAACTGGATGGAGGTGTTGGTGACGTCGCTTTGTTGGCTTATTGTGAGATCTGTTGGACACATCAGACATCTGTAACACTGAACATCTGGAGCTGTTCCTTTCTGCAGAGTTATCTTAAGCTACAAGTCATTGTTAGTTAACACGGAGGAGACGCGGATGCTAACGTACCGCAGTCCACCCTGAACTTGACAGCAGTCGTGTGTTTCACGGTGTCGTTGAGTTTGATCTGACCGGTGCAGCTGTAGTCTGTGAAGGGCTCCAGCTCAGAAAGATTCATGGTGGCTTGGTGGAGTTCATCGGCTTCTGTGGAGACACAAGGATGACAGCTTTTCTTTAGCAGCTGGTATTTGTACCTCTTCGACTGCAATGGGAACTCATTCACAGTGAATTAATAAATATTCCATATGCAGTGCACAAAGCAATACCTTGACTTTCTCTTCCCCCAAAAGACAATTTAGATTCTGCTTCAAGTCAGATTGTTGCTACGTGTTGAACATCTACTGTGACAAAAGGTCTCTTTCTCTTTCTATGTAAATCCATTCACGATGCAGACACACAAAGTCTCTTTACCTCGAGTCCTTCCACTTACTCTGACAGGTGTAATCAATGATGAGATTGTCGCAGTTTGGAGGTAATTTTGAGTTTATTTTTGCGGGAAATTCATTTAAAACCATCAGATTTACTTCAGTTGGATCTAAGAAATCTGTAGAAAAGAAAGGAAACAGCAGAGACATTAAAGCTGATGACACAAGGTGTACACCACATGCAATTCAAACCACACGAGGACTCGACTGTACATACCAAAAGGGATGCTCTTGGTGAGGCTAAAGGAAGCCCCACACATTCCTGAAGTGAAGGTTGTAGTTAAATCTGTGCATATGTCACTGAAAGCAGGTTTGAAGCAGAACTGCTTCACGTCATCTTTGCATGACTTGATATTTGATGCTGGCAGTGAAGAGCTGATGTCCCAGTCACTCTGGTAACAAACATATCCAGTCATGTTGCAGCCGCCATCTTTAACGTCATCTTGAGCTGAAATACACAAGTGAAACGTTCAGCACGCATCCGTCTGTTTGTCTCATTCCGTAGATTAGAAGAAAATACAAAGACATTCAGCCCAATTCATTGTTTTTACTCACTCATATTCAGTGTCCTAACTTCAGTTTCACAAGTTTCTATGTCAGGATGATGGATGAACGTCACATTCAGCTCATACTCGGTACAGGGCTTCAGGTGTTTGATTAGATGAGAGCTTTGATTGGACTGAACGATGAGTTGGCCCGGTTGGTTCTTTTCTTTGAGGCTGATGGTGAAGTTGGTGGAGTTCAACATTTCAACCTTGAAGCCAAACTTGACGGCTGTGACGACGTCAGAACCTGAACACAAAATGAAGAGTTATAAAACATCCTACTGCGGTTCATACAAACCACCTGATGACATCCTGTAACCTCAGTGGTTCTCAAACTTTTTCTGTCACCACTTTGGAGGAAGCAAAATGTTCAGGCCCCAACAACACGGGAACAAAATGATTCAACTTTTTGAGACTCCTTTATCCTTGCTTTTTGACTTAATAGATTAAAGAAAATGTAAATCCCTTTCAAGTAAACCAGATCGCTCCATTTGATGAAAACTAACAACATGTGCAATCACTTTGTTAAAACAATGCAAATAAAGTTACATATGTGCAAAAAATAACTCAAATTTGGCAAAAAGATGAGCAAGGAAGCCGGCTGGATCCCTGTTTTCTCCTCATAGTTTCACGTTGAAGTGTCCTTGAGCAAGGCACTGAAGCCCCAGAGCTTCACAGTAACACAAAGCTCCTTAAAATACTGAGCATGATGGGTAAAATGCAGAGAATAATTCCCCCAGTCTGAGATTAATAAAGGATTCTTAAAAAATACATAAAATATATGTTTTTTAATTTTTTTAAGAATCTGCATCCCTCCGCACCCCACATGTAATACCTTCGCGCCCCACTAGAGGGTCGCGCCCCACAGTTTGAGAACCACTGCTGTAATCTTAGTTTGCTTATCTAGATGTTGGAAAACATAATATAATAAGTGGTTTGTTGAGTGCGTTTGTTAAAAATAAATGTAAAGATGAAAAGTATTGTCTCTTGAAAAAATATTACTGATACTCACACTGTGCAGGTGTAGAAGTTTGTGTCGTGACTGGAGAACACATTCAGATAAGAAACAACAACATATTAGTAGATGATTATAACTCTTTAAAATCTCCAAATCAACTACTCAAAAACTGTTTTCTATCACAGTCGTCGACAAGACAAATGGAGAACATGTAAGGAGAAAAGTCCAACCTTTGACAGTAGTCACTGAGGTGTTTGGAGGTGAAGTCTGGGTTTGAGTGGTGTTATTGGGTGATGGTGCAATGCTTGGAGGAGGAGGAGGAGAAGGAGGAGGAGGAGGAGCAGTGGTGGCTGTAAGATGGAGAGCATGCTGGAGGTCACTTTCAAGTGGAAATACTTTCCTTTCTAACAGTGAAGTCTGACTCGGAGTCAACACCTCTGCAACCCTAATTATCCCAATAAAAAACTGAGGCGGGATACGTTACCAGTCTCGGTGGTTAAATTGAGCGTCACATTTTGTGAGGAGGAGGTGATGGTTGGTGAAGTGAGTGGAGGTTTGTGGGCAGTTGTCGATTCGGCTGGAGACGTGACAGTAGCTGTTGTCACGGTGCGTGGAGTGGAGGTGGGGACAGATAAGCTGGTTGTTGTTGTTGGGAAAGTGGAATTTGTGCGTGGAGGTAAGAGGGTTGAAACATCTGCGTTCCAAGAAAATGAAAATCAGACCAAACACAGTAGCTCAATGCTAGCTCCCACTTCATCAAAAGATGCTACATGTAGCATTTTCCCCTCCAATGATGATGAACACATGAATCCTTTGGCCTCTTCTTACAAATATGGAGTAGCTCACGTGTCTTTCCTTCCATCGCATCTCATTAAACAAGAAGAGAAAGTGAAATAAACATAGTAGCACTGTGCAAGAGCAGAGTTATAGGTCAGGCTAATTAAAGAGAGACAGCAAATGTAAAGAGTACGAATATTTAAAGACTAGATAACAACTTGGAACTTCCCAATTTAACTACTTACGTTAAGATAATTATTTATGCAAGACACATTTTCTGAAACAGTATGTATGAACATGCAAATTATGCATTATATGATAATTTGGATACATTTCCAGAACAGTAATCTGAATTTGGGATAAAGCCTAGCTTCATTTATTTTACATATGAGTCAAAAGTTTTTACGAAGGGAATTCTGGATCTATATTTTCATCCCCCCATATCAAGATGTCTGACATTTTGCAATGGACATTATCTAAAGCTGGATCTTGTTGAGTTTAGGAGACCAAATTGTGGTAAAATATACACCTGAATGTGTATTTCAAGTCTTTAAGAGAACCTTGAAGCAGAATAACCCAACGTGTCAAAACTAAAACGTGCAAAACGATGTCAAGAACAGAAGAGGAAACACACATGTGAGTAAAATTAGACCTGCAGACATTTCTTTCCATTTCACCACTGCGAGCCTTCTGAACGCCACAATACTTCCTGCACTGGGTTTCAATGGAAATCTCCATTGCAGATGAGTTGCATGCTGTATGAACAGAAGCGTTTCATTCTGCTAAAAGCTAAATGTTCTGAGCGGAGCACCAACTGGAATACACTCACATGTGTTGCGTATAAACAGCAGTGTGGATGTGACTGTGGCTCCACATTCCTACAGTAAGGGGGCGCTATCTGAGACTCATACTCTGGATCTGTTTCAGGATGCTGCCATTAAAACCTGAGTCAGTCCCTTAAAATGAGCCCAAAGTTGAGCGAGCAACTTAGAAAAAGAGAGAAGATATATATCGGCCACACATTATGCACGGAGCACATGATCTACATGATCAGATGCTGCTGGACAGAGAAGACGGAGAGGTTGAAGTGAAGGTATCACACAAGGTTTAGCACATTCGTGGCAAAATTCAAATTAAACATTTTATTCATGATAAAAATGATTGAACGTTAGAAGTGTTGCCCACTCACTTGATGTGGATGTAGGTTCATCTTGACCTGCAAAGAGGAAGAAAATGTAAATTATAAAAGCTTTTTTTGACGTAAAAGAGTACAACGGTGTATAGAATCTGCAGAAGAAACACACAAGATCACAAACTGTGATTTGTTCTTTAAGTTAAGTCTTATTAAAAGTGTCCACTTTATATCTGACGTATAAAACTCTTCCTGCAAAAGCATCGTCAGGTCAAACACAGGAAAAGAAGCTTTTCATCTGAAACTCTGCATGAGGTTGCTACAACAATGCTGCAAGGAGCCTCACTGCTATTTCAAAAAACCACGGTTTCCTGCTTTGCACTGAAAGCTAGAACCTCTCCACATTTGCACAATTAGTGTCAGTTGGCACGGCTCACTCATACTAAAGGGAAAATGGACTTTCTTTATTATATTCGTTCTTAGTTATAAGAAATGTCAGCGTCCCGTAACGTTAGCAACTCAAAGAACTGGTAACACTCACTGCTTTAAATCTAAAATAAGAGAAATATAAGCAGGTTCCCCAAAATGTAAATGTTACATCAGTCTCTTAGCTTTTAGTTTCTTTTAACTTGTCTAGTTCTGTGTTTTCTGTCTGTAACTGTGTGTTTTTTATGCTGCTGCCCAAATCTTGACCAGGTCTCCCTCAAAAAATAGATTTTTAATCTCAATGGGACTCTTTTACATTATAATATGAAATGAAAAAGCTTGTAAAAGTTTGTCTGTTTGCTTCACTACGTCTGATTTTTTAGAATGGATTTTCTGCAAATACGTGTTGGCTGTTTGTCCATTTGTTCTTTATCATTATCTGAATGCGTGGTGAGGGGCTGGGGGACAGTCAGGCGATGATCTCAGGATGTGGTTTCACGCTCTTGTCTCACCAGACGTAGCGTGCTCTCTGCACTTCATACTTTGTCGTGACTCATTTTAATTGTTTCAGTGAAAGCTTTTGAAAGGTGCATTTAATATGTCAAGCCGTGCATTTTTACCAAAACTGAGTTGTTGTTTTTTTAAAACCAGTTTGAAGTGAAGCCCACTCTTTCTGCGTCTTCACAGCCAGGAGTGAAACTAAAGTGTGATACTGTAACTTTAGTGCGTTTAAGGTCACAAGCTTTTTTTTCTTCGCCTAAGTTTGAGAAAGAAGCAGAAGTAGAAAAAGGGAGACAGGGCCACGGAGAAGGTGTTCAATAATGTCACAATAATGACATTAAGAGCCGAGGTGCCGGGTGAGCTCGACGTTCAGTAAAGAAGCAGAAACGGCGTCGGCCATGTTGCAGTTTTCTCTCTATCAGCTCTCACCATCAGTTTGGTTTAATCTTTACTTTCTTCACATATTTTGCATGAACACGCACGCACATGTTTAACATTTCTGACCTCACTTCTTCATTTTACTTCCCCTTTTTTCACAAGTTCTCAAGTCATTTACTTGAGCTCTGCCTCAGGCCGCCCGCCGCTCTGCCAGGAAACGAAGGAAACGAAGGACTGGAACACGGAAGTGGTTAACGTTTTGACAACTCTGTCCTGATGCAGCTATATACAGCTGGCTAGTATTTTGCATATATATACTAGTTTGTTTGTACAGAGATTCTCATATTTTATGCTATTTAACGTCACGGTAAAACAGCATAATAAGCAAACCTGCGATACAAGTATACATTGCAGGTCAGAAGTATTTACTGTCATTATTTTACTTCACAAAGGGAACTTTTCTCCAGAAGCAGCGTGACATGCTCGTGATACTTTTAAGTAGATTTAACTGATAATACTTCTTATACTTGTATTTAAATAGAAGGTGGGACTTGTGATGATGTGTTTCCCCACTGAGGCATGTCCAGTGGCACGTCCTTTGTAAAATACCTCACATTAACCTCACATTAACCACAAGTATAAGATTCTTGAATTTAATTTACATTATTATGCAGTATATCATATCGTTAGAGCTGATTTTAGTTATATATGTTTATTCTGTACATCAATATATTGGTGTTTTTGCATTTTTTAAATCTTAATCTGCAAAAAGCAAACAGAAAATGAAGTGTAGTGGCGTGTAATACATCAGAATAGTACTGATGTACAATATTTGAGTAACTGTACTTAGTAAATATCAACCAGTGGTTATAAAGAATGATATTCATGTTAAAATAACTACATTGAAACAATATGAATCAAACAGATTGCTATTATACAATATTGCTCCTTCCCTGTACTTTAATTATGAAAACAGAAGCTTGACGATTGAAAAGAGGAGACACATTAATAAAAAGGCCTGTCGATGCGGCGCACCTCGATGACTCGCCTCGCAGAAATACTGTATGTTCGACACAAACGACACACGCTGACCCCGACTGACATGAAAGAGTTAAATGAATAGATTGAAGGGTTCGTTCAGCTGGCGTGTGCAGACGCTGCTGCTGAAAATAGCAGAAATTATTTGATGTGCTGAAAAGTAGCAGAACTCTGAGTGATGCAAGAGGCAGCAAGGTTGTTCTGACTTAACACACGCATATATGCACACACACGCGCGCACGCACACGCACACACACACACACACACACTCAGAAATGCATCATATACAACACCTACAGCCACTAGGGTTGAAGTGAAGAGCTTGCAGGGACACACCCAGATAAAAAAATCTTCTCATCTGACAACCCCCCCTCCCTCTTTCTCTCTTACCCACACACACACACACACACACACACACACACACACACACACACACACACACACACAGTGTCAAAGCAGAACAGAAACATGATTGCAAAAATTCCAACAGCTTTGTACCGAATGAAAGAACACGTTTTTTAAAGAGTTTTCTTATTAAAAGCACGCTTTGACTGAACATAACTGTTTATTCTTTTGCCAAAGGGGCTCACAAAGCTGTCACTTATCAGCTCCTCACATCACAACTGTGTGCTGTAATGTCTTGTGTTCTTGGGTTTGGAAAGTTAAAGAAACGTGAAGTAGCACAAACGGAGCCGCGACTCAAAGACACCATGTACTGTAGCTTGTCATTTCTGCCCTCAGTTTTTTACTTTAAATGATTTTATTTTGCGCAGCGCTGACTGATTTATCTCTCCATCTGAGGCATGGAAAGCGTTTCACCTTTTCTCATGAACACAATCAACAATATGCTACGATTTCAAAAAACAACTAAGTTAGGAGTTTAGAAGAAGAGGCCTCATCGCCGACAGTTGGAAGTTTTATTCTTGGAGAAGACACGAGGACACAACATCTTAAACGCCCAATGCTTTTCCTTCATGACGAAGAGGAAGATGGTTACTTACAGTTGGCTAAACTGATGATCCCAGCCCACAGCAGCAGGATCTTGAGACCACAGAGACCGGCCATCTCCCGGTTAAGGTGTGTGTGCGGCGACACACCATGCAATGCAGTCCTAGAAGGGACCGACAGGCGGATGAAACAAGCCAACCCAACGCCGTTCCACTTCTTCACCGAATTCTAACAGAAAATAAGTCGAAATACGTTGTTTTAAACGACGTACGTGTTCTGTGTTATCAGTGGACGCAGCTTCCTGGACTTAACCCTGATCCTCGCCCTTAGTTTCAAGTTGAGCAAGTGGGAGTGATGTCACACCAAAAAGAGCCTGCCTTCACCTTAACGTGACAGGAAGCCTCGTTTCAGCGACGCCACCAAGAACAGGAAGTCTTCTCTCGTCTAATCTGCACTTGCTTCTGCTCGAGTGTGAAATCCCTCTGACTTATGAGAAGACAGAGAGAGATTCAGCTTCAGGTGGAGCCTTTATTTGACTCAAATATTGTGTTATGACCTATTAGACCTGTAGATTCATGCTCAATACATGGCTGTTATCAAACACACAGCTTAACTCCATGTGAACAGGCGGAGAAATGAAAGGAAATGCTGATATTAACACACATGGAGGCTGATATTAACACACATGGAGGCTGATATTAACACACATGGAGGCTGATATTAACACACATGGAGGCTGATATTAACACACATGGAGGCTGATATTAACACACATGGAGGCTGATATTAACACACATGGAGGCTGATATTAACACACATGGAGGCTGATATTAACACACATGGAGGCTGATATTAACACACATGGAGGCTGATATTAACACACATGGAGGCTGATATTAACACACATTGAGGCTGATATTAACACACATGGAGGCTGATATTAACACACATGGAGGCTGATATTAACACACATTGAGGCTGATATTAACACACATTGAGGCTGATACTAACACACATTGAGGCTGATATTAACACACATTGAGGCTGATATTAACACACATTGAGGCGTCCACGGTACTGTTTTCTGTCTGTTTGGCTTCTGTTGGACGGTTTGAAATCAGACTCGATGAGAAGATTTTACATCTGAGACGTACGCCAGTGAAACTTCTCTTCTTCCTCGTGACTCCTCCCAGTTCTTCAGCTCACAGGCCGACAGTCGCTCATTAAATTACAAACTCACGAGGAGCGAGCGCTGCAACGTGAAAGGAAAAAGATGGCGTCTTTACTTTCTTCAACTTGTCTCTCTGCTTTTTTTTTCTCTCTCTCTCTCTCTGTCCAAAGAAAGAAAACATGTGGCCACTGGCTCCAGAAGTGAATTTCTTCATTTCTGCTGTTCCTTCTGTGTGAAATACATTTATAAGGGATGTTAGATCTCTTCAAAGTCATTGATCGTGCGCGGTGTTTGATCATCGTGCTTTTGCCTTGGAGCCCAAAATGCTTACTTCTGTTTACATACACAAGAAAACAGGGGATAAAAGAGGAAGGAGAGGAGTGGAGACGCTCTCCGGGGAGCGAGACTCACACACTGGGTGGTGAGCTGATGGGAATGTGGATGAAACACAGTCAGCTATTGAAATACATGAAAATAATACATGCAACCAAGCAGACCCATTTTGGAGTTGAGACAGTTAGAAACCGAGCTGGTAGAAGCTTTTACATGAAGCTGAGAGAGATGGATCTCTATCGTATGTACAGAATAATAATAATAATCTAGTGAAGTCTCAGGTCATGTTGAACCATTGAATAATAAAGACTTTAAGTGCTTTCTTTTTGGTTAATTTCCGTGGAAATAACTTTGAACCTGAAACCAAATATGTCCTGAGTTTCCGACAATGAGCTCACATTTTCAGTATGAAGATCTAAATATGGATTTCCTCCTCAACCAGAGTAACACATGCTATTTGGTTATTTCCATGTCTGAGAGTATAAATTTGTGCAATAGGGAAGTGGCTCTCATGCAAGCAGCATCAAGTTAATAATGCAATGCAAGTTAACTTATCTCACTGTGTTTTAGGTTTACACACACACACACACACACACACACACACACACACACACACACATATATATATATATATGTATATATATATATATATATATATATATATATATATATATATATATATATATATATATATATATATATATATATCTGTTCTGAAATTTCTGTTCAAAGCTTTTTTTCCTCTTCAGACTCGAGAAGATTTTACATCTGAGACGTACGCCAGTGAGAAGAGGAGCTTATTGTGTGCGTGTGATTTTCTGTGTTCACAGCCAATGATGTGTGATGTTCATATATAGATGCTCACTTTGGTGTTGTGGGTTTTAGCCATTGTGTTAACACTTGTGGCTTATGTTTACTTGTTATGAGTCACTTTTGGCTTTCCATAAAGTTCCCCTCCAGACGTAAGATGGACGATACTTTTCTGCATCACAATTGGTTCCTGACATTTTCAAAGATCTTGTTGCACATTCTCAATTCAAATGTTCTCCTTCTCCCTCGTTGAAAATCCAGAAACCATGAATAATCAAATATTGGTTATGTTAAAGATCGAACTGCGCGCTAAGTGTTTCCTGCTTCACTAGAAGTTCATTTAAAGCAAACGTAGGTTTACTGGATGCTTCAAGTTTCACATTTGACCATGATTGGCTTCCTATTGGTGGCAAAAATTAGTACAGCGAGCTTATGGGACTCAGATATTTGGCAGATCACAGCAGAGATAACCTGCAGGTGAACAGGTGTTACAGGATGCTCCTGTTGCTGCTTCTCTGCTGGAATAGTTGTGAGCTTTCTTTGCACATCAACTCTTTAACCTAGATCCGTCTTAAAGCATGTATGTGCTTCTTACTTCCTTGTAGTTATCATAAATGATTTGAGAAATACATTTAAGGAAGTACGCTGTACATCGAGCCCGCAGGAAGAGTGTCGGGCAAATTTTGGCCAAGCGCTCCAACAAAGACTTTTCCCATTGACTCACATTGGGAAAGAGACACATGTTACTCAGCCGATATTTCCTTTTTTGGGCTGTATGTGCACTGAGCAACCTCATGAGGGAGGCCCCGACTCCAACTTGCTGTACGATGGAGGAGACATGCTACAGGTAAAGAATCTGTCATCTACATCGCACATCAGTTCCATAACAGTCCTAAAACTATAACAGACGATAGTACATTTTGGTTTAAAATGGCGGTAGATGAAAACATGTCAATGCTTTTAATGTACATCACGATACACAGTAGGAATCACGGCCTGAACTTCAGAAGAAACAAGCTTTAAACTTAAAGCTGTTTTCATTTTCTATCTGACGGTGATTCCTTCGTCTTCGACGAGCTTTCTAACAGTTCCCTGTTTCACATCCATCCGAGACGAACCTGTGAGCTGAAGGGAAACCAGACGGTCTTTCCTTCCACATCTTTGTCTGTTTGGTAAGATTTCAGAGGGGGAATCTGATGCTACCGTAGATTCGGTGCGTACCACATGCTACTACAAGTGTGTAATGCATTGAAAAGTATCATGAAAACATCAGCTAATGTATAAAAAAAAACAAAATGAGGGAGTTTTCATCAACTTCCAGCTGCGATGATGATACTGATGAATTGTTGCTGACAACAGTAAAAGCATATCTGGCCTCTATTTTAAGTTCTGGATGCTTATGTAGGGGTTGAGGAAGGAGGTGTGGTTTCTGATGAGAAACTGTCACAGCTTCCCCAATTTCTTTTTCCCCCTTTCTTCTAATTTCTACGAGCTTGTTGCTCAAAGGTTTTTGATCTCGCTTCCTCTCCTGCCTTTTTCTTTCGTATCCTCTCCCCTGCTAGTTATTGTAAATGTCTAAAGCTCCTCTCAAGGTGGAGGTCCTCCACGAGCTATTCAGGTTTGTTAGTTCCTCTGTGCAGTCACAGCTGTGACCACAGGGAGGTGTGATAAAAATGGATCGCAAAGAGACGGATGTGCAGGCCTGTGTGTGCACGACACTGAGACGCAGACAATTTTCCCTCCACTCTTTTGCACATTGCACCTACATACGTATGTGGGTTAAGGGTTTCGGATATCATCATTCTGCCGTTCACCCTTTTCAACATGTGGCTGTTGTTCTCTTAACGGACGTTTTAACCAACTTACGTAGAGTTTAAAGATGCTTTTAACGGCATTATAAAGATGGTAAAAGTGTATGCAAAACAATAATAGTGTATTTAAGGGGCAAGTCTGCTGTGTTTTACTTGTGAAAATGTGTAAATAAACCTTATTTTTCAAGAAAAAGCGTTTTTATTTGACTTTTGCCATAACTGAATCATCATTAATTTGTTTAAAAGTTGTAATGTTTAAAGGGGTTATAGATCATGATATTAAAGTTGAGTCTAAGATCATAAAAGTTGCACTTGGCTGTTTCAAAGTGCTGTGTTTTTGCTAAACATATAGCCACAGAAATGTCAAGAAAAATGAAAGTAATCTGAATATAGGTCTGTTGGCAGCTGAGAGGCTGCACATGATGTAGGCGGTTACTGCTGCTGCCGGTGGCACTGAACACTGATAACACAAAAACACACACTAACAACCACCATGGGAAGTTAGCAAGAACACTGCTATCTCAGTGCAGTTTTTAAAACACTGCTCATACTCAATAAAACACATAATAATCAAACCCGTCCTCCATAACAAACACATCAACACACACACTTTTGATCTCTATTACACAAGAATCTGAACTAAATGGAGACACACAACTTAAGTTATGCATCAGAAGGGCAGTAAGGAGTTTTTACAGCAACTTCTTCTACACTTCCTCTTTTTCTTTCCTGTCTCTTTCAGCGCTACGGTGTCATCGTTGCACTTTGCCACCGCGTCGAGCGTCATCAAAGCATCCTACATCTTACATCTTACATCCTTCATCCATGCTTATAGAACAATATTTCACGCTTCCTCCACTTCTCAAATCTCCACGTCGTGTTGCGTTACTTCATCAGCAAAGTCAGCCTCCACTTGCAAAGTGTCACAACGTTGTGACGGTGAAGCACCTGCCAGCCACTGGAGGGCAGTGTGGTTTCATGTTGCACCACAACCGCCCCTCCCCCCTCCTCCTTTTCACACATATCTCCCCCTCTTTGCTTGTTTTTTGGAATAGCCAAGTGGCTGAATGCATTTTATACACAGACACAAACACGTGTACACACACACACACACACACACACACACACACGCTCAGTGTTGCGATTTGGACTTCTTTTGGTTCCTCTCTGCCGATGACTGACAGCTTCTTAACGAGAGCAGCCTAGAGCGTTTGCCCTCCAGGCCTGTACATCAACCATCAACATACAACGCACGCACAAACTCATGCGCATACACGCTCACGCCCATATTTATACACACACACACACACACACACACACACCATGCACATGCTCTCTATCTGCAGACATTCTCCGTCCCGTTTACGAGGCTCAATCAGTGCGGCCATTGTTCAGAGAGCGTTGGACAGTCACTGGGAGACGGTTTGAGTTTAGCAGCGTTATTATGTTTCTATGAGGCGACCTTACCCAACACAGGAGGAATGTCAGCCGCATCGCTGTTCAATGAGGCTCAATACAAACACGTTACAACACCACCGAGGGCGAGCTGCAGTGTGTGTGTGTGTGTTGGTGTGTAGTCATTGTGAGGGCCACAATGGTGAGACGGCATAGCTGGGGAGGTGAGGATGGAAACCCGGAGCAGCATGTTTTTTTTTTTCCCCCTCCCCTCCTCCCCTTCATGATTCATTCCACCTCTCACCTCTGTTCCCTCTCTCTTTTTTCTGCAGAGGAGAGAAAACCCAATTAAAATACTATGTGGATGGATACGATGAAGAAAGACATACCTCCTCCATGACATTCTCTCTACCCCCCGCGTAGTGACAGATCTGGTGCATTCACACCGAGGTGAAGAAATGTGGTGGATACCGCCCTCTTGCTGCCATTAAATGTTGATGTATAATATCATATATAGAAACACACACACACACACACACGGCATACAAACACATATACAAACACACGAGGCATGAAGATTAATGTATAAATCAAAATCTACCGTGAATTCACTTCACACACATGAACAAGCTGTGTGTGTGTGTGTGTGTGTTTGTGGCTGAGGGAGAGATTCCTATATGCCAAACGAATACCTGATGCGGCGGGAGTGGGAGGATGCATCCATTTTTTACACTGCACGTACACACACACACACACACACACACACACACACAGACAGATGCATGTATATGTCTCTCTCCAAGCCCTCTTCTCTTCCTCCGCTCTTGTTTTCCTCTCTTCCTGACCCAACATCCGGCCATCCCAGGAGAGCTTGCTTTCTGCTGCCAGACCGGGACTGTATAATACACACACACACACACACACACACACACACACGCACACACACAGGTGCGCGCGCAAAGAGACACACACACACACACACCCCGACTCTGTCTCTCTGCGGACGTATGAACTGCCAGTCAAATCCAGCAGCAGCTCAGTACAGACCTCATCGCCTCTTCGTTGTGGAGGTCAGGGGCTGGAGTGTGAGCGTGTGTGTGTGTGTGTGTGTGCGTGTGTGTGTGTGTGTGTTCACAGAAAAAGACACAGGGTCAAGGGGCTGGAAGAGTTTGAGGACTCCTCTATTCAGGCCTGCTAAATACTGTATGCCACTGATATTTACCTGCTTTAATATTACAACAAAGCCCCTCAGGAGCATGTGTGTGTGCGTGTGCGTGTGCGTGTGTGTGTGTGTGTGTGTGTGTGTGTGGGGAAAGAACTCAGCAGCCCAATTCTAATCTCAAGTCAGCAACAGCGGAGGTATACAAGCACCCCTATTAATACAAAGACACACAGAGGGGACGTGGGTAAACAGTGAGCACTTCAGAGAGGAGGTCCTGAGAGACAGCAGTAACACACACACACACACACACACACACACACACACACACACACACACACACATCCCGTTCTGGGATTTGAGTGGCCATTTAGAAATCTGGTGGGCAGTTCACTGACCCAGCACTAACGAGGCAGCGAGCGCCGTCCTTGGAGGAGTGGCGCCTCTTATCTGGTGACCACGCAGCGCCGGCTATCTCCTGACCGTGTTTGACCACTGGTTAAACTGATTAGCCCATCGTGCAGTCGAGTTACAGTAAGCAAACATACACTGATACACACACGCAATACACTTTTTTCGGCCCCCTAATTGTGGAATGTGAGGTATTTCTTTGTGTATGTTCGCGGCAGCTTAAAAGTACGATATGATAAAATGCCTGGCGCCCCGGCGCTCTGAGAGAGGCACACCATAGCACGGCGACTCCTCGACTATCTGTCCAGTTGGATCAGACGAATGGTCAGCGGTGGAGAGACGGCAGAGTGGACATGTGATGGCCAAAGTGTCACAGAGTGAGGATTCACTCGTTTAATGAGAATCTATGGCCTGGACTGAGAAAGGGCCTGACTGAGAGGCTGTGACAAGTCCTAATGCTCACATGTATAAATGATGTGGGTGGTTGAAGGAGGGAGGAGGGGGGGTCCGGGGAGGATGTGTGGCTGCATGGAGTCCATCCTCAGAGAGCAAGAGGTTTTAAGAACAGCCCTGAAACTGAAAAGTGGTTGAGGATGAAAAACAAATGGTGTAGGAAGCGTTGAAATGTAAAACATAACGAGTAAAATAACTCAAACTCTAAAGGAGGAAGAAAAAGAAAGACATGCATGTCTTTCTCTGCAGGTCTGAGGACGCATGACACAGGAATACAAACCCTCCCAACAGGAGCTACTTGGTCTATCCGTTATAATTAGCATTAAAGGAAACATTTTAGCTTCTTGGTGGAGATTAATCCAGATCAGAGGACGTATCCCGCTCTCTCATATCTAATGTAACGCGTCATCTTGTAGCACAAAGCGTGGAAACAGGGGGAACAGCTAGCCGACCAACTGTTTAACATGCATCTTGTTTCTTTAATCTAAAAAGCCGCAGAGTGATAAACATATTCTGACCTGGACTACTTCTTGTCCAGGACCAAAAAAAAGGCCTTTTGCCAAGCAGCAAGACTCCAGGAAGTTTCTGCTCCCTCCCAAGAAGTAGTCCGTTTCCCATGTTTCCAGCCGTTGTGAGCTAACCGGCCGCTGTGGCCGTAGCCACATGTTCAACAGACAGATGTGAGATGTGAGAGTGAATCCATCTTCTCATGAGATACTTTGCCAGCTCAAAAGCAAATAAGCGCATTTCCTCAAATTGTGAAACTATTCCTTGAAGACAAGAGCAGATCTCAAGGTGCGAAAAAATTAAGATTGTAGTTTTATTTAGATTTACGTTGATGGAAGTGGCATTTTTGTAATCCTGTGTGGCGGCTATTCAAAGGACTACACATCTCAAACAGCGATGCACAAAGTACACACATGCAGGCAGAAGACACACACACACACACACACACACACACACATATAGCCTTTGTTATGTTGAGAGCGTTTGTCTCTGTACGGCTCCAGCAGAGAGGGGTTAAAATCCGATTGAGTCGATATCACTGGAGAATAGCACATTCAACGCGCAGTGTGAGTGTGTGTGTGTGTGCTGGTGTGTGTGTGTGTGTATTTGTGTGTGAGCAACATGGAGCCTATAGGGACTTCCTCCCTCTCCGTCTGCAGCCCTCAGTTGAAATAGAATTGAATAGTCTGAATCCTCAATAGTAAATGTTCACAAAGTCAATACCAACTGTTAAGTCTTCCCTGCATTGGGGTTAAGGGCATTACCATTTCTGAGACTTCAGGAAAACACACACACACACACACACACACACACACACACACACACACGCAGACAGTGAAGGCAAACTCACCAGATGCCCCATGAGATGTTAAAATATCTGCTCTTTTGCAAAGTCTTTTGCAAAATGCTTACTATACAATCTGCTTAGAAATTCCCTTTCAGTGTAACACATTCATTGAAGGCTTGTTTTCATTTCTGTTCGCTAATCTCTGAACAATGATGCTGGTAGGCGCGTGGCATTTTAAAGCGACATCAGCGCCTGAGGGACGGTGGTTTCACTGATCTGACTGAGCGTCACATTCGGTTCAATTCAAGAATGTTTAAGCGCACAAAGGCAAAAAAGGAATCGTATCAATATTAACTGCATGAAATAAGATGTAATGCTGAATACTGGAAAAATGGCTGAGAGTGTTTAACTTCCCAAAGAATAAAACAACACATGTACAATTCATAGGTTATGCTAATAATGGAGTTTAGGGATACTTTTGGGACTTGCAGGCCAGCATGAACGTTCAAGGATATTCCATATTTTTCTTTTTGCCAATGAAAAGAACAAATACTCAGAATATGGCTGTGCATCTTTTTCACTGGTCGGTCCTGAAGGTGTCAATCTTCAAAAAATGGTCCACAAATACTCTTTAAAGGCTAAATAATGTCCTAAAACAGTCGGGCACTGCTCTTTTTTTAGCTCAAAATGAGGAAATAGTGCACTTGTTGGGGACTATATTCAGTAAATACACATTTGGCGCTCTATTGTCTTTGTGCGATCAACTCATGTTCACCATAATGAATAAGCAAAAGTGTGTGGCTCGTCTCTGTGACGTTTATATTATTGTAATTGTGATGTTACGTGGATGTACGGCACAGGGGAATATCAGGCTTCGGCCTACACGATACTTCATTGTTGGTTTTGGTGTTGTCGTGAGATTTGTTCACCATCAGTACAACATGTGATGTGTGCCATGAGAGTCATGTTGGGCAGAGAATGCATGAAAACACTGCATCTTAAATGGTTTGATGAGTAAAAACAGCAACATGGATGAAAGGCCTTCAGAGTGCATCCAGCTCTCTTCAGCTCATGTCCCGCTCCGGTTCGGATCGTGTGTGTTAGTGTTCACACAGCGCCGCCGGGTAGAAGCAACATAAGTTTAGTTTGGTTGAGTCTGCTACCCGGTGTGGCAGCTAGCTTTACGAGTAGCGCGGCCTCTAATTCGTCCTGCTGGTCATTAACAGCGGGCCGGCGTGGACCTTTTACCGCGGCGCAGTGTCTCATTTTAACAGCGAGCCGTAAAAACCCCGGGCTCTGCCACTCAGTGTCATTTAAACCAGGACTGATTGGAAGTATCTCTGGCCTTTGCTTCCCCACCTTCCTCCCCGCTTGCGTTCTTTCCCGGCTGGTTCATGAATAATGAATGAGGAGATATATGCAGGCTGGAACTCGGATATTAATGGCGCTGAAAAACAGAAGGAGGAAACATTCTTTGTGCTGCCAGCCGTCGCTTCCCGACTCCGCCGTCGCTGCCCCTGCCCGTTCAGGCTTTTTCTTTTTCTTTCCTCGGCCCCTTTTCCTCCCTTCCTTTCCTTCCTTCGGCTGCCCGTGGGCCCAGACGAGATAATGCTCCGTCTATCTTTCTCTCTCTTGCCGGAGAGAGATATTCGCTCCTCTCCTGGCTGTCACAGCGTGGGGGGCCAAAGGGTGGACGGTGACTTTGAAATGAGAGGGGCTAACTTTCAAATGATAAAAAAAAAAAGGCAGACAAAACTGGGGAAGATAAATGAAGAGTTGGCTTGACTGGATATGCAAGGTGGCTATTGTCTGTCTGTTCGAGCATCTCTCTGTCATTCAAGGGCATGGCAGTGAGCTTCCTCCGTTGTTTGCCCCCGTCCTGTCTTTCTTCCAGCTCTTCCATGATCTGTCAACTCTGGCCAGAGAAGCCAAACTGTGGCAGTCAAGGGTGAGAGGTGCAGCAAACTAGTCAGAAGGAAGTATTTCACACTCTTTAAATTGTCAAATGAACTTATGCTAACGGTTACATTCGATGTTTCCATTGGAAGCTTTTTGCGCTCTATTCCACGGCTACGTCGAGACCAGGCAACAAAGGCTGGATGACTTTGTGCACGAGGGGGCTGGCAGTCGGCGAGCCTGGCCCCGGGGCTGGCAGAGTCGCAGCCCGTCTTTGGATGACTCGCCCAACCGGGCCAGAGGGCACAGATAATGGGCAGAGTCTTCTAACCCCTCGTTTGTGCCAGAATGTCTCCGCATTCAACACCGCCATGTCCACACCTTATGTGGTCAAACACAGACAGAGGATCCGTATATTGCGGTCCAGAGAACTGTGAGTTGGCTGCAGATGGAGAGGTGTGGTAGGCAGGCCGCCCTCGACCTTTTGACCCAAAATGCTTTTTGTGGACCAACTCTGAGTTTATTTATGATAAACTTTTTTTTTTTTTTGTTGAGCTGCTGGGAGTTCCAATAAAGTCAATCATTTTCAAGGAACAAAAGGGTTTTTTTTCTTTAAAAAAAGTATTGTTCTGCACAGCTAACTTAGCAAAACAATATCCGTCGAGCCTTCAATGTGGCGCAAAGTCTTCACAAGCACAGAGCATTTCAACATTTTGTCACCGAGCTTCAGAAAAGCTTCAGTAGCAGGAAACACAATGGACAGGGTGGGATTACACAATTTCAAAACAGTGGTCAGCGGATCCAATTATTCTGTCTGTCACTCTGTTAACATTTCATCAACATGCATTCTTATCCTCGTGACTTTTTTTGTCACGCGCACACTTTGCACCATTTGCACAATTTGAAGTTTGCACAACTTGTTAATGGGACTTGCAAGTTTGGCAGCGCTGTTTTGCTGTCCGTGTACTCCAAAGACTCCAATAAAAATATATTTCTACCATGAAGCAAGGTTTTGATCTTGGAAGAGAAGCAGAGTGTCAGTGAAATACCGTTAAAAAAAAAAAGAGCACAGTTCAAAAAGTTTAGAATTTACCGTTTGTGCTCTCGCTTTGGGTGAGCGTTTCAGCTAATTACGCACAAATCCCTCACGCTCACAGCTTCCGAACCACCGGCACCGCTGTCTCGGCAGAGGACAAAGAAAACAAAGGAGACTGACAAACAAACAGTGAGTGAAAAAAAAAAAAAACATATAAAAGGGAGGAAGCTTTTCTTTCCATATAGCAGCTGAGCTGAGGCGACAGCGGCGTTTAATCAGTTGGTTTTTCCCGGCGCCGTCAGCGTGAGCAGCCTCGGCGGTGCAGCCCTCTGATCAGCGCCGGGAGAGGAGCTCCCTGCCGAGCCGCCGCCGCCCCTGAACCACAGGTCAGTCCTTGGTGAGGAGGTTTCATTCTGCTGTCGCCTCCATAGCACCATCTCCTTCTCTCATTAAGATCCAGCGTGTGTCTGTGTGTGTGTCAGTGTGTGTGTGTGTGTGCACTTGCATGTATTTATAGGCTTGTGTTTGTTTCTGTGTGTGCATCTGTGTGTGTGTGTGTGTGTGTGTGTGTGTGTGTGTGTGTGTGTGTGTGTGTGTGGAGTAGATGCACCCCAGGACTAGCCTAAAGGGGATGTGGATTCCCGGCCTCTGCTGAGATCCGGCAGCACAACTAGGATTTCTACCAGCATGGGGGGGTTGTGTGGGTGTGTGAGTGTGTGTGTGTGCGTGTGTGTGCGTGTAAATGTTTGTTAGAGAGAGATGCAAGACGCATCAAGTGACTCGGTGCCTCGGGGTCAGACACACACACATGCAGAGATGGAGCTGGTGCTGCGGCGGGGTAAACAAGAGCAGACTGTTAGATCTCATCAGCCTCATCACACGCTTTATTATGCTGATTTGGGAGTATACTGTAAACTAATCAGGAATCCAGGATTCACGGGGGGGCACTCAGCTTAAAGGTTAGGCGTATAGAGAGAGAGAGGGAGGGAGAGAAACTTGGTTTGCCTCTGA
Organism: Clinocottus analis; assembly: GCF_023055335.1. NCBI lineage: Eukaryota > Metazoa > Chordata > Actinopteri > Perciformes > Cottidae > Clinocottus > Clinocottus analis. Next base: position 7,788,640 of record NW_027175965.1, read on the forward strand.
GTTCTCAACTTTTCTCATCTTCTTATTTCCCTTTTTTCGCTCACCGAGGCCCCTCCGCCGCCGCCGCGCTAAAGGAAGAGCTAACCGGCTAAAAGGTTACAACCTTTCACCCGAGCGTGAAAGGTTCACTTCATCATGTCCGCCTCCGTTCGGTTCCAGCGGTGCGGGGGTGATTGACTGGCACCAGAGAGCCCAGTGTGGACCTGGGGTTTTGAAAATGGGAGTCAGGACTCAGGCCTGTCTGTCGCTATATGCTAATTTTGGCCTTTAAACAAATTCGCAAAACACACTTTCGGCTTCATGTTTGTTCACTTGCATAAATGCATATGATTCTTATTCCGTGCCGAACATCTACTCTGACTTACACAACAGCGCAACAGAGGAATGTTATAAAGTTCACAACGTCTATTAATTTTGAGGCATCTGAATAACATCTCGGTGTTTATTAGACCTGGCGGCCCGCTTCATAAATAATGAATAAAAACTGTCCCCTCTCGCTTCGCGGACGTGACTCTCTAAACATTTCTGTTTGTGACTTTTCTTTTGATACGTCGTTCCAGTCCACCTTTTCCAAACCGAGTCGTGAGAGAAGATGGACGCAGATTTAATTTGGCTTTCCGTCCATTTGTTGCTCTCCACTCACGGGCGACAGCACATTTAAAAAAAACAACAAATAAAGCATCGAGGACGGAAAAACACGGGAACGTGGAAGGTGGGCGAGTTTGAGGACGAGTCGCAAACAAACAACCCGCCGGGTGAGCGTTACCTTCTGTGGTTATCGTGAGGAAAGGGTCTCAACCCAGAGTTTCAGCCGCTTGACGTGTGGTTAGACGTGAACAGCTGTGGTGGGAAGAGAGTCTGTACATTTACTATTGTTCTGTCCTTAAGTGCTATTTTCAGATATTTAATTCTATATCGCTTTAAAACCTCTTTACACCTGCACGACATTTCACACAGAACTTTTAACACCGCTTCATTTATTTGACAGTCGTAGTTCACAGTAACATTTCAGAGTAAAATATTACATCAAAACCAGATGTTAGGCCTTTATTTAACTAATAATAATAATAACTTTATTTATATAGTGCTTTCACAGACATGCAAAGCTTGAACACGACCCGAATGGCGGCAAACAACAAAGAGCAGACAATGAAAGCATCGAACACAACCACACCAAACAAACAAGCACAGACGTAAAATACACAAACAAAGCCATGGGAACAAAAAGAACTGCATAATAGATCATAACAATAAAAACATAAAATTACGTCATCACTTAAAAGCAATTCTATAAAAATGGGTTTTAAGAAGTGCTTTAAAAGAAGTTATTGATTCTGCCAGCCAAAATACATAATTTCTCCATTTTTGAACCGAACGACACAGTTTTTTGACTGAAACTTCTTCCTAACAGACCAAGTCTTTGTTTTATTGTGATTATTGTTGCAGATTCTGATTCTTTAGGTCCTAATCTTTCCAAAAAGGTGTCTTATTGACGCTCCAGGAGGCTTTTTTTAGAGAATCTGGCTCATATCATGCTGGATGTTCATAGTTATTATCAAAATATCTTTTAAAAGTGATTTTTTTTTACAGATATACATTTTTTTCCCAAGACTTTGCTAAACAAATAAACACAAGTATTGGAATTAATTTGGGGTTTCCTACTACGACTCCAACACAGGGAAAAGGAGATCTGGAGACAACGTTGGTTTTTATAGTTAAATCTGTGGCAACGCACTCTGGTGGCCAGGTGGAGAGACTTTTAATCTGCTGCACCTTGATATAATAATCTCATTCTGGGTGTGCTCTGGTGGGCTGTCACGGTTTCATCCTCTGCAACAGGAGGCCCCAGCAGGGCCGTCTGTCGTTTAGTGGACGGGTCCTGCTGTTTTAGTGTCTCCTCTGAGCTGTCAGACAACACACAACACAGCAGAGCGCCGGAGGAGAGAGACGGGGACGAGACAGAAAAAGATGGAAGAGGACGAGACAGAAAGAGTCATATCAGAAGAGGAAGGGACCAAAGAAAGAGAAACAGATGGAGGGGAATGACAAGAACAAGGAGACAAAACAGAGGAGAGATAAGACCGACAAGGACGAAGTATCAGACAGGAGAGGACAAGAGGACATGCAACACATGGGAAGAGCAGAGAATAAAATAAACATCACGTCTTAGAGGACAGCAAGGAGACGGAACAGAAGAAAAGGATGATTATTTTCACTGTAGATTCATGTTTATAAATCGAGTAATCCTGAAAATTGTCCATCACGATTTCCCCCGAGTGCAAGAGGAGGACAAAAGAGGACAGTGGATGGAGAGGAGGGAAGAGAGGGCAGCAGAGGAGCAGAGAGAGAACAGGACAGAACAACTAAATAAAGAAGGACCCGTCCTATAAAAAGGGCTTTTGTTTTCATCTGTTTGCACACACACACACACACACGCACACACAGACAGACACGCACAGCTCACCTGGAGGTGGTGGGTGGGAGTGGGAGGATGGGGTCTGTGTTTAGCTGTGGGCCCTGCAGACAGGGCGATCAAAGGCTCTTCAGTCTTTGTCTGCTAACGTTGAATAGACAACAGTAAAGAGGGCCCGCTTTGATTCCAGCTCACGGTTATTGATCACAGAGGAGCGGGGATTGAAATATGAGAGACAACCCTGAACTGGATTCTTCTTGAGCTATTGATTATATCCAGAACTGACGGCATTTCACAATGATCCAAGTTTTTTTTTTATTTCATCCTCTTTTCCTTTTTTTTCATTTTATTTGAACCATGAAAACGTGCGTCTGGCAGGTAGTAACACACCGACTGCTCTTATTTTATCAGACAATGTCTCGTCTTGAGTCTCATTTTTTGAGCTTCTTCTTAAAGTTGACATCCAAAACTTATCTAGGATATGCTGACAGCACACACACACACACACACACACACACACACACACACACACACACACACTTTCCGTGCTCTCTCTCCTCCCTCGTCAGCAACCTTTAAACCTTAGTTTTAGGATGACTTTTTGGTTTCCATAATTGTCAGAGGTGCAGGAGGTGGAGCGGTTGACTGCAGTACAGAGAGGACCGTGGGAACAAAGAACCACGGCATGGCCATGGTACAACACCACACACACACACACACACACACACACACACACACACACACACACACACACACACACACACACTCACGCTCATACAGGTCTCTGCTCCCTTGTGTACAGGGTCACAGCTCATCTCACACCAGCTGCGTTTAAATCACTCCTGAGACACAAACTCTACGCTGAAAGTTGAGACCAGCGGTCGGTTTATCGTCCCGGGCTTCACGGTTATGAGGTGAGATGCAGAAAGAGCTCGAGGGGTGTGATGGTTTACTGATAATCAGTTCTAATACCACGATAATTCGAGAGAAAGTGCAGTAGTACATAATGTTTAATGCATGTATAGTATAGAAAGCACCTTCAATTGTTTTTTTCCCTTACTAACATGTATTTTTAGTTTAAGAAATGATTCATACATAATTGTACATATCTAGAATCCTAAACGTTTCTGGTGATATGTATTTTTTTTAATTTCGTGCCAGCGATAAGACTTGTCTGGATGGAGTGGATGTGCAGCCGGCGCGGTCCCTTCATCTTTAAAAGTGACTCTTAAGGGCCTGTTTAAGTCGAGCTGACAGATGTGGTTATTTGGGGACAGCTCATTGGCAAGTTTATGGCCAAAGTGCTTATTTTACTAGAGCCGAGCACATGTGCTTGTGACAGTGAGGGAAACCCTTTCGGAAGTCTGGCGTACGGGTGAAATACAGGAGACTTAAGAGGACGTAAAACCCTCCTGATGTTTACCACCGAAAAATAACATCTCAGAGAGGTTTTGTCCACGAACACGAGAGGATAAAGTTTGACTATCTAAAAATAAAAGCTGCTTTAAATCCAGCATGTTGTCGGCAGTATTAAATATAAGTATTTTCACTTAAATCCTTAAGTGCGTGTTTAGATGACCACATGTGCATTATGCAAATTAGATCCTTAAGCACACTTAATTACTTTGGTTTTATTCCTTATTTATTTGGTTACTGGGAGCTGATTCCTGCAGAAACAAAAGTGATTTAGTGACATTCGGCTGTTTTAAACGTCTTTTATCTTCATGTTGCTAAATGCATGTGTTTATATACATTATCATTAGAGGAAACAGTTGCATTGGATGTGACATTAATGGACAAGTATCTGAGGAATATTGTATTCCCACTGTGACACACACACACTCACACACACACACACACACACACACACACACTCACACACACACACACCAGCCTGCCGTTAGCCTCTTTACAGGCAGTAGTCTGGTCCACACAGAGGGGAGAAGATGGGGTGACTAAAGTCTCACATAGGAAGCAAAAAAACAGCAATGTTGTGTGTGCGTGTGTGTGTGTGTGTGTGTGTGTGTGTGTCTGACACAGCCCCGGCCACCTGTAAAGCGTCTCAGAGGGATCAGGTTTCTTTTGAACACGTTTAAGACGGCATTTGTTTCCAATAGTTTACAGTTTGTGAAAACGCTTGTTTCCGGAAGGCTGGACCGATGAATCCCAGTTTTTTTTTCTTCTTTTTTCTTGCTCGGGCGGCGTTTTATAAACCTCCCGTCGGGCTGCTGGACGCACGAGGGAGAAGCAGTGCGTGCCTTTTAAGAGCCCTGACGGGTTTAGCGAGCCACTTGGCTTTTTATTTTGGCTCGGCTCTCTGCAGGCTGCTTGTACTTTACTGCGCCCCCTCTGTGCCGGCCTGGTGGTTGCAGATTAAGGACATGCAGAGCAAGAGTCACTCATTACACCAGCGCACACATGCTTATTAAGTGTAGTGTTTACTGTGTGTGTGTGTCTGCCTCCACATATGTGAGCGTGTCAGTGTGTTGATGAGTGACGCCAGCCGCGGCCTGCTGGGTGCAGCTTCCAGCTGATAAATGACTGCAGGGACCGTCTTTCTTTACCTGAAGCTCGCGACATTTTCCCCGGAGAGCAGCCGCTCGACAAATATTCTGAGCTGGAAAAAAAAAAAAGCCGAGCGGGCCTGCAAAGACGAGCGTTTCGTTCTAAATATGAGTTTAACCTGTTTAAAGTTACTCAAGTTCAAACAATAGCAGCTTTCAAATGATGAGCAGGACTGTGCTGCTGTTCCCGCTTGTGTTTGGAGACCGTCCCTGGTGATGCTTCTCTCCCAGCAAACTAATATGTTTGAAGCTCAGGCTGCCATTGCCAAGCCTCCGCCACGAGCTATTTCAAATGTGCACACAAAAAAAAAAAATATTGATATTCCAAAAACAAAACAAACAAACGGGGAAAAAAGAAGGAAAAAAATCTAAGTCAATGTCCTCTGGAACGGCCTCATTTTTCTGCCTCAGAACACTCGGAGATCACCTGGGATGTGTGATGAGCTGAGAGATTATTCTGCTGTTTCTTCCGTGTTCTCTCTCTTTTTAATATACACGTGCACACATACACACACACGGCTCTAATGACGGAGACCTTCTTCACTTTTTGTACTCTTGTTCTCAAGAATTTAAAGGGCGAGGGCCCTCAAAATGTACAGAGCGAGGCTGAGACCCTGCTGCAGAATTAGCTTTCACATTTTTACTTTTAAGACTATTAGTCGGTTTACTAAATTATCCGTACGAAGCCTCGAGGATGGATTTTCCCATGAGCTTGTCACATTCATTTTTGTATTGACATGTTTTATGATATGAACAGAAAGTTGGGTAAATCAAAAAAAAAGCAAAGGTTTCGATGTAAACTATAATATATAATAGCACCTAAAAGTAGCGCTAGGATGGGCTTCATTTAGATATATTACAATACCTTAAATATGAAATATCTTCAAGCTTGAACACTAATTATTGGAGTGTACATATGCATAAAGCTCTTGTCTGCCACAGAGTACATTTGCATACACACATATATATTAAAAGGACTCACAAGTACAAGCAAAACTGCAGTGAAGACGTTTCACCACAAGATGGACTTAGGGATGCGTGCACTGTCTACAGGACGTGTGGCAAACAGCAGGAACACTGCATGCTCCCTAAACTTTTAATGTTTCATTACTCACACAATCTCACCAGTTTTAAGTAATGTACACATCTTTTTCTCTCTCCTCTACAGTAGAGGAGTCCATGATCGACGCTGGGGAAGCGCCAAACAACTCGTGTATTAATTCCAGATATTTGCTTGTGTTTGTTTTGACTGTGTTCAGAGCGCCATGGGAGCAATTGTTGCCGTGATGAAACTGAACAGCAGTCCCCGTGGAGTTCATTACAGGGAGAGAGCCGGCGCTCACCCCCACTGCTGCCCGGCCACCAGGGATCTGGAAAGACCCAGAGGGATGGCTTCGTTTGGCTGGCTGGACTGGAGGGAAGCTACAGGATAAGGTGAGGATGTGGAGGGGAGGGGGGGACTCCAGGGAGGCCAGAAGGAAGGAGACCATAAACACTCCAGCTAATGACCTCAAACACATTAACACAACACAGCAGAAATTAATGAAAGTGCACAAATGAAGACGTTCACTCCGGGAGCGAATGGAAGGATGTTTTCTTTCTTTAGAATAGAGGAGGAGGGAAAACAAGACAAGACAGCATCTGGTACAGCATCTAATACTGTTGACCTGTAAGAGAGAGAGAGAGAGAGAGAGAGAGAGAGAGAGAGAGAGAGAGGGAGAGAGGGAGAGAGAGAGAGAGAGAGCGAGAGCAGTAAAACAATGTATGCAACAGAAAACAAGCAAAGTCCAAACGTATGAAGGCAAATGAACGTCACAAATAGAGCGCAAATGAGCCCCACGCCAGCGAGCAAATCAAACAGTTTTGTGCGTAATTCACGTCGACGAGCACTTTGACATCGCAAGCAGGTTAAACATTTGCTCGCGGAGTGATTTAAAAGTGCTCGTCCAAGTCAATTTTGCACGCAACTGTTTGATTTGCTCATTTGCGCTCTATTTGTGACGTTCATTTGCCTTCGTATGTTTTGCTCTTTGCTTGTTTTATGTCGCATGTCTCAAATTGGAAAGTGCTTGTGAAATTGTGCAGTTGCTCAATCAGCAAACTTTACATACCAGAGCAGGGCCGTATTATTCTCAGGAGGAATTCATATTAAAACATTTTTTAAACAAAACTCCTCGATGGGTTAAGTCACGGTGAAGCTGAAGCTGTTTCAGACTTTAAGGATGAAGGTTTCAGGTACTTCAGGCACAACAATGTGTCAAAATAAAGTTATTTAAACAGGATTGTGTATCCAACTAATGCCATAACGTACATCTGCTAAAGGTGTGAATGGATCAGAACATTGAGACCTCAACAAATCCCTCAACTGTTCTGTCGTTTAAACTCTTCAAGATGTCAAAAGGTGAGTTTTTTGACAACATTTAACCAAGATAGATTTCTGATATCCGTACGGTTGACAATAAAATACAACAATAAGATAATAAGAAAGATAATACACCCTGAGTATAAAGATGTTTTCCTTTATTCCTCGTTATAATATGTAGGAGTATGTACAGAAATATGCTCTGACTTCAAGATGAAGCAACTGTTGTGTGAACACTTAAATCTCTTCAGAACAAACACAAATGTTATTCAAAGCTTGATGTGATCGACGTGTTCTGGTCTTTACTTTGTCTTCTGTAAATACGATAGAGATCCATCTCGTCCTCGCTGAAGAACTGCAGGTTCAAGTAAAAGCTTCTACCAGCTCGGTATCTAACTGTCTAAACCAGTGGTTCCCAAACTCAAGAATGCCGAGGCCCAATTTAAAATCTGAAAATCTTCTGGGGCCCACCCAAACCGCGCCTTATTTGACATTGTTTTATTTGGCGCTGCCTTAATTTTGTTGAATAACGATAGGCGGACAAGAACAGCCGTTTCGAGCGAGAGCCTTATTGTTTTATTAATCTGGCCCACACTTTGGGAATCACTGGTCTAAACTCAAAAATGGGTCTGCTTAGTTGCTCGTATTATTTTCATATATTTCAATATCCCAGTGAGTGAGCGTCACGGCCTGCAGCTTCAGACCCAAAATGCCGACGCAGACGAGTGAATGAAGTGAAACGAAGAGGTTTATTTTCAGAGGATAATGAGTGATGATACTGGTAAGAGGTGATATGGAGCAGCGGAGGCCGAGGCCAGGAGGGCGCTGGTGTGTGACGGGGCGAGACAGGGCGGGGCCGAGTGGGGAGGAGGGGAGCGTAGAGGAGCCCGAGAGGTTGATCCACAGGGAAGTGACAAGAGTAGCAACAAACACAGAGCAACTAAATGAAGCTCAAGCGTAAGTTCAGTGAGGAAGACGATCCCAGACTCTCCGGTTCATTCATAAAGCCAGTCCAGTCTCCATCAGCTGATCCTCCGTACGCCGTTTCCGTTTCTTGTGTATGTAAACAGAAGTAAGCATTTTGGGCTCCAAGGCAAAAGCACGATGATCAAACACCGCGCACGATCAATGACTTTGAAGAGATCTAACATCTCTTATAAATGTATTTCACACAGAAGGAACAGCAGAAATGAAGAAATTCACTTCTGGAGCCAGTGGCCACATGTTTTCTTTCTTTGGACAGAGAGAGAGAGAGAAAAAAAGCAGAGTGAGTTTTTAATTTAATGAGCGACTGTCGGCCTGTGAGCTGAAGAACTGGGAGGAGTCACGAGGAAGAAGAGAAGTTTCACTGGCGTACGTCTCAGATGTAAAATCTTCTCATCAAGCCTGATTTCAAACCGTCCAACAGAAGCCAAACAGACAGAAAACAGTACCGTGGACGCCTCAATGTGTGTTAATATCAGCCTCAATGTGTGTTAATATCAGCCTCAATGTGTGTTAATATCAGCCTCAATGTGTGTTAAAATCAGCCTCAATGTGTGTTAATATCAGCCTCCATGTGTGTTAATATCAGCCTCCATGTGTGTTAATATCAGCCTCAATGTGTGTTAATATCAGCCTCCATGTGTGTTAATATCAGCCTCCATGTGTGTTAATATCAGCCTCAATGTGTGTTAATATCAGCCTCAATGTGTGTTAATATCAGCCTCAATGTGTGTTAATATCAGCCTCAATGTGTGTTAATATCAGCCTCCATGTGTGTTAATATCAGCCTCAATGTGTGTTAATATCAGCCTCCATGTGTGTTAATATCAGCCTCCATGTGTGTTAATATCAGCCTTTCCTTTCATTTCTCCACCTGTTCACATGGAGTTAAGCTGTGTGTTTGATAACAGCCATGTATTGAGCATGAATCTACAGGTCTAATAGTTCATAACACAATATTTGAGTCAAATAAAGGCTCCACCTGAAGCTGAATCTCTCTCTGTCTTCTCATAAGTCAGAGGGATTTCACTCTCGAGCAGAAGCAAGTGCAGATTAGACGAGAGAAGACTTCCTGTTCTTGGTGGCGTCGCTGAAACGAGGCTTCCTGTCACGTTAAGGTGAAGGCAGGCTCTTTTTGGTGTGACATCACTCCCACTTGCTCAACTTAAAACCAAGCGTGAGGATCAGGGTTCAGTCCAGGAAGCCGTACACACACCTTACCCGGGAGATGGCCGGTCTCTGTGGTCTCAAGATCCTGCTGCTCTGGGCTGCGATCATCAGTTTAGCCAACTGTAAGTAACCATCTTCCTCTTCCTCGTGAAGGAAAAGCATTGGGCGTTTAAGATGTTGTGTCCTCGTGTCTTCTCCAAGAATAAAACTTCCAACTGTCGGCGATGAGGCCTCTTCTTCTAAACTCTTAACTTAGTTGTTAACTTTTTTATTATACGGTGTTATCCATTTTTCTTTACTTCTTTATCACGTCTGAGACAAGATAGCGCGTGTCGGGCGCGAGATAAATTACTTGATAATTGATGAAAAAAAAGTAAGTGCAGTGCATAAAAATGAAGTGAGGTCAGAAATGTTAAACATGTGCGTGCTTGTTGATGCAAAACATGAGAGGAAAGTAAAGGCAGATTAAAAAATGAAGAGATTGAGAGCGCGCTCGACGCAGAGAAACAAGAGCAAACCAAACCACATCCTGAGCTCAGTGATCACCTCACCGCATCCATCCGATGCTCAGAGAACTGCTCTGGAAACACATCCACATGATCAGATGATTTAATAACATATTGCTCATTTGCATAATAAACTACACCATATTTCATAAAACCTATTCAGCAAAATAAATTGTTTTAATGTAAGTAATCTAGTATTTAAATCTTTTTACTCTTCCTTTTTATTTGCTGTGTTTCCCCTTAATGGGCCTGTTTTTTAGATGAGCAAAGTATTTATACTTTTTACAGTGTAAATTGTTTTCTTTCCTGTCAAAAAAGCTTTTATAATTTACATTTTCTTCCTCTTTGCAGGTCAAGATGAACCTACATCCACATCAAGTGAGTGGGCAACACTTCTAACGTTCAATCATTTTTATCATGAATGAAATGTTTAATTTGAATTATGCCACGAATGTGCTAAACCTTGTGTGATACCTTCACTTCAACCTCTCCGTCTTCTCTGTCCAGCAGCATCTGATCATGTAGATCATGTGCTCCGTGCATAATGTGTGGCCGATATATATCTTCTCTCTTTTTCTAAGTTGCTCGCTCAACTTTGGGCTCATTTTAAGGGACTGACTCAGGTTTTAATGGCAGCATCCTGAAACAGATCCAGAGTATGAGTCTCAGATAGCGCCCCCTTACTGTAGGAATGTGGAGCCACAGTCACATCCACACTGCTGTTTATACGCAACACATGTGAGTGTATTCCAGTTGGTGCTCCGCTCAGAACATTTAGCTTTTAGCAGAATGAAACGCTTCTGTTCATACAGCGTGCAACTCATCTGCAATGGAGATTTCCATTGAAACCCAGTGCAGGAAGTATTGTGGCGTTCAGAAGGCTCGCAGTGGTGAAATGGAAAGAAATGTCTGCAGGTCTAACTTTACTCACGTGTGTTTCCTCTTGTTTCTCACCTGAACGTGTTCTCCAGTCATGACACAAGCCCCTCCCCCTTCACAGTGTGAGTATCAGTAACATTTTTCAAGACACAATACTTTTCTTTACATTTATTTTTAACAAACCTTAATATATTATATTTTCCAACAGCTATATAAGCAAACTATGGAAGCCTATTTCCGCCACACAAAAAAGATGAGAAGTCCAAAAAAAAAAAAAAAAACAGCACAAAAATAATAATAATAATAATTAGGAAAAATAAATAAATAAATTGGATTAAAAAAAATAAATAAAAAATGGACCAAAAATAAATAAAAATTATCGACTTTTTTTTTTGTTGTCTTTTTTTTGTTTCGTTGACTTAAAAAAAGGCAACAAAAAAAAAAGTTTCCTGTTTCATTCCAGGAGAGAAATGAGAACTTGACGACTGACTACAATTGTCAAAATTACAGTTACAGCCTAAATATAATTGTAGCTAATATATGCACAAAGTACATTGTAGCTAATATATGTACACACAAAGTACATTGCAGCTAATATATGTACACACAAAGTACATAGTTGTTCTTCTATTGACCATTTTTAAGAACTGAGTCAAATGCACACATATATTAAATGAATTATTTACTTTAAAGTAACCCATGAAAAGGCTGATGGGTGGTTGACATTGTCAAGTTATCTTTTGGTAAATAACAAAAGCACTTAAATATAAAACAGTGCTTCCAATGTTAAATTAAAGGAACAAGATTGGACTATTTTGTGACTTGTACTTGTTTTGTTGTATGAACAATACATATTTACATTTTAAATGATGTAAATGAAGGTATTGTAAAATCAAAGTGATGAAGTAACGTTTTGCTTAGATATTTTTATTGTCCTAATTTATATTTTTTCCTTTTTTTTTGTGTGGCGGAAAAACTGAGATTACAGGATGTCATCAGGTGGTTTGTATGAACCGCAGTAGGATGTTTTATAACTCTTCATTTTGTGTTCAGGTTCTTACGTCGTCACAGCCGTTAAGTTTGGCTTGAAGGTTGAAATGTTGAACTCCAACAACTTCACCATCAGCCTCAAAGAAAAGAACCAACCGGGCCAACTCATCGTTCAGTCCAATCAAAGCTCTCATCTAATCAAACACCTGAAGCCCTGTACCGAGTATGAGCTGAATGTGACGTTCATCCATCATCCTGACATAGAAACTTGTGAAACTGAAGTTAGGACACTGAATATGAGTGAGTAAAAACAATGAATTGGGCTGAATGTCTTTGTATTTTCCTCTAATCTACGAATGAGACAAACAGACGGATGCGTGCTGAACGTTTCACTTGTGTATTTCAGGTCCAGATGACGTTAAAGATGGCGGCTGCAACATGACTGGATATGTTTGTTACCAGAGTGACTGGGACATCAGCTCTTCACTGCCAGCATCAAATATCAAGTCATGCAAAGATGACGTGAAGCAGTTCTGCTTCAAACCTGCTTTCAGTGACATATGCACAGATTTAACTACAACCTTCACTTCAGGAATGTGTGGGGCTTCCTTTAGCCTCACCAAGAGCATCCCTTTTGGTATGTACAGTCGAGTCCTCGTGTGGTTTGAATTGCATGTGGTGTACACCTTGTGTCATCAGCTTTAATGTCTCTGCTGTTTTCTTTCTTTTCTACAGATTTCTTAGATCCAACTGAAGTAAATCTGACGGTTTTAAATGAATTTCCCGCAAAAATAAACTCAAAATTACCTCCAAACTGCGACAATCTCATCATTGATTACACCTGTCAGAGTAAGTGGAAGGACTCGAGGTAAAGAGACTTTGTGTGTCTGCATCGTGAATGGATTTACATAGAAAGAGAAAGAGACCTTTTGTCACAGTAGATGTTCAACACGTAGCAACAATCTGACTTGAAGCAGAATCTAAATTGTCTTTTGGGGGAAGAGAAAGTCAAGGTATTGCTTTGTGCACTGCATATGGAATATTTATTAATTCACTGTGAATGAGTTCCCATTGCAGTCGAAGAGGTACAAATACCAGCTGCTAAAGAAAAGCTGTCATCCTTGTGTCTCCACAGAAGCCGATGAACTCCACCAAGCCACCATGAATCTTTCTGAGCTGGAGCCCTTCACAGACTACAGCTGCACCGGTCAGATCAAACTCAACGACACCGTGAAACACACGACTGCTGTCAAGTTCAGGGTGGACTGCGGTACGTTAGCAACCGCGTCTCCTCCGTGTTAACTAACAATGACTTGTAGCTTAAGATAACTCTGCAGAAAGGAACAGCTCCAGATGTTCAGTGTTACAGATGTCTGATGTGTCCAACAGATCTCACAATAAGCCAACAAAGCGACGTCACCAACACCTCCATCCAGTTGAGTTGGAACACGACCAGTAGGACGTGTCAAAGCGAACTTCCTGGTCTGAAGAAGCTTTCTTATGACTGCAGTTGTGAAACGTACGACAAACGCAAACCCACTAAAGGTGAGTAAAGGTGTTATCATTTGATGCGTCGTACAGGAATGCACTTTTGGAAGTCTTTGGAGATCATTTTTACTCAACTGTTAAATAAATAGTGGCCTTGTTGTTCAGTCAAACCAAACTAATGAAGCTGTGTTCAGTTCCAGCTACCGTGACCGGATCAGGAGGAACATGTAGCGTTACAGGACTGAAACCATTCACCTTTTATTCATGTAAAGTCCAAAGCAAATACGACAATAAAGTTACCCCATCAACTAACGAACCACATACAGTTGATCGCACAACTAAGACTGGAAGTAAGTATCAACAAAATGTCAGACTATTTATTTATTGTGCTTTCAGTCATAATATTTCTCAGGAAATTTGTTCTATCGATTATTAGAATTCAATTTATGTCATTTATCTGATTTTTCATCCTCTTTTTTTTTAAACATGTGACATTAAATGATGATCAGACAGTAAATCCGTCCCTGGTACCAATAAACACAACAGCAGGCCGAAGCATCAGAGCACCACGCTTCTGTTCTAATGAACATTACCACGCAGCTTCAAGCGTTAGTGAAGTACAGCAGGTACTCTCAGAGGTATTCTGGTCCTGGACTACAACTCCAGCTTCAGTCTGTTTGGTACCAGAGTAATTATTGACTCAAACTGTAGACAGGTGCAACTTGTAGAAACATAAAATAACACTAGCGTTACATAATTCAATTTGCATTCACTCAAAGTTTTTAAGTTTTTAAATGTGTTTGCTGCTTTAACTACAGTTTGCGTTTCAGGATAGCTTTATTTAAACACAAGTTAGACCCATTTTACAACCAGTACAGCAACACACTGGTGATGCATATCAGTGTTAAAACACTCATGAAGCTAATGGAAGTATCACTTTGACTGTGAGGAAGTGTTGGAGCTCAAGGAAAACATGTTCTTCTTCTCTTCCAGCACCAGAAGATATCACTTCTCTGACGGTGAACGTTCCAAAGCATAACGTCATCATAGTAACTTGTGCTTATGAAGACAAACGTTTCAATGGAAATCTAAAGGAATTCGTTGCCCAACTTAATGGTGTCCCCAAGAAGGTTAACAAAAAAAATTGCTATTTTGAGTTTAAAGATCTGAGCTACTCAACGGAATACTCACTGGAGGTTTGCATGAGATTTCACAAGATTATCATATTGGAATTCATCGTTTTGTTCCAGTGCTACGATTCCTAATAATAATTGATTGTTTCTTCCTTTTTCCAGGTGACTGTTTGCAATGAGCATCTATGCAGCAACCCCAAGAGAGACTCTGTGACCACTTCCTGTATGTGCCGGTTGAATTAATGCCACACATTGTCTCATGTTGTTCAGCATCTTTACATGAACGTCACCACTTTGATATTATTTCTGCATCATTTTACAGATAATGACAAAGCTGTCATTGGGCTTCTGGTCTTCCTCATCATCCTCACATCTGTGCCTCTGCTCTTAGTAGCCTACAAGGTTTACATTACGAGGCGCAGAAAGTCCCAGTAAGTCTGACTGTGATTGTTTTACACATATCCAACACACATCCTTTCCTTTACAGTACACAAAGATAACTATTATTGCATTTTATACATATTATTACTGTTATAAAGCTTTTTATAGGCCTTTTCCCCCCATTCTGTATATATAATGTCTGTATGATTTAAATTATTTTGGGCCAATCATCCACATTTTTTATTTTATTTTCAGCAACTTGGGTGGAAAGTGAGTGTCATTGGTCGCCTGATCATCATCATCATCATCATCATCATCCTTTGGTTGTGAAGCTCATTCTCCGTCTCACCGCCTGCATCGGTTTGACCGTCACTTTGTGTCTGCTTTGTTTTGCAGTTGTTGAGTTTACTTTACAGTTTGTTGCAGCTTCATGTCACAGCTCGTGTGTCACGTTTCCCTTTAAAGTGAACAATCATTTGATAAATACCCAACAATAATTACAATGTTTCCCGTTGTTTTGTTTTTGGCCGTTAGCTTATGCTAATGTCCCTCGATCTGAAGACATATACGCTGATGAGGAACTGCCAAGAAAATCCTCATTACACGTAGTCATACAAACGTATTACTTAGCTTTCTGTATAGATGTTAATCTGCTTACATCTGGCCTGTTAAAAAAAAGAAAAGATAGACTTTTAATGTCTTGCTTGACAGCGCTCCAAAGTGTTTTAATAAACAGGTTAATAATAATATTGTTTCTCATGTTTTAATTTGCACTTTGAAAGTGGAACATGTTTTTCTGAATAACATATGAATAGTGATGAAATGAGATTATACCTTGAGATAAAATATAAAGTTAAAAACAATGCACAATTCAACACACAATAATGCTATTCAGCCAATCAAATGTGTGTATTCTGAGAAGTAACGCGCTTAGAGATACCTAAAATAAAATAGTTATTTTACCTAGAGTGCCCAAAAAAGAGAAGTGTGGCGAGCGAGAACAAGATCAGACCTCTTACAGGTTCATTTTTTTCACGGGTAGTTCAAAACCAGTGTTTCTCATGTTCAGAGACATGTTAATGTGAGCGTCACTACCAGACAAAGCACAACTATATTCATATTTGAGAAATGAGCCTTCTTTAGTCCAGATCTGGAGGACATCTTGTTTATTCCATGTCCCATAATGCATTGTGCTGCAAGCGGTGCATTAAAGCCATGCTGACATTTTAAGTCATGAAATACAACATGACATCATGTTTACTGGGTATCTACGTTCGGATGTTTTTCTATCACTGGAAAATACACCTCAGCAAGAAAGTAGACCAAGAAAAAAGTTGCAAACGAATGTGATCCGGACAAAATGTTTGTCGAAGTCTGGATGATGTCATTTATCAGAGTTCAGAAGAAACGGTGTGTGAACATACTTACCATGAAGGGAACTGTGCCAACTGTTACTCAGCTGTAAATTAAAGGATCGCTCATTCAGACCTGGGCGAAAGCACTCGATGCAGTCCAAAGAAATTTGAAAGCTTTATTGCATTTAGTAAGTATACAAGAAGTTTGTAATAAGGGGCCGTTCTTTTGACATGACATTTATTCTCAGAAAACAACCAAACCTCCAAAACAATAAATAGTATATGCATTTTTTTCTTCTTCTTTTCCTTTTTTTGGAAATCCAGAAGGCCTGTGGAAACGTAAACTGAGCCGAGGGAACCGGCGGAGACATCAGGAGAGCAGTCGCATGTTACACAAAGACTAAAACGCTCCCGACCAAGAAAAGGCCCAAATCCTTAAAGTGACTTTGCACTGTGTGCCATCTGAGGACTCCAAACTAAACACTATTAGAATAATTTAAATTGGACTTTGCACTGCAAACTGCATGTTCATCACGACCTGAAGGCAACGTTCAATACATATTCAATCTTTTCTGGGGCATTTTCATAACGGACTATGTATGGCGTTTAAAAAAAAAAAAAAAAAAAAAGTTTAAAAGTGTCAAATTGCCAACACTGTATTTGCAATAACACACACTATCAAAATATGCTGAACAAAACAAAATAACTTACAATTTATTGCAGCAATAAGCTTCGACTTTGAATACATGTAAATAATATTGAATGTTAGGTAAAAAAAAAAAAAAAAGAAACACGAGAAACACTGAATTAAAGCGCCATTGATCATTAATTACTTACTCTACCTACCTGTTCATGTGCTATCGTTGTTTTGTAAATCAATGAGTCAGTTAATGCTGTATGTTTGAGACCCACTGGTGTAAACCTATCCACTGTTAAAATAAAATAAGAGAAGGAAGAAAACCTGTTGAACGCTGCGTCCTCCCACCAGATGAATAAAGGTTTCTAAAGTCTACAGTATTGATCTGTAGAAACGTTAACACCACAATATGTACAGTAAAACAAAAAGAGGACCATTTGGTGCTTTTTTTTTCAGTACAACACTAGAACATATTATTTTCATAAAAGATACCGTAACATATATATAAACTGCTCTTTTTCTGTGTGTGACTTTCTCTTTGGAGGACAAAAGTTACGATTTACTGACAACGTGGACGACTTCTCAAGGCACAGATCTGCTGTCTCTTCAACATATTTGTTACTTAACAAAACAACGACACCGCAAACTTACACTTACACAAAAAAGACTTTCTGGGGGGGGACGAGGGGGTCAAACGCCGCCGCTGGACCGAGATGGAGAACCACAGGTTTTGACTTTGGATTCTTCTTCTTGTCTTCATTGTGATTTACAAAAGAAAAACCGAGGAAAAGACATCTTTTGGTGTCAGTGACGAAGGTAAACAGCAGACGTAAAACTGCTTTTTTAAAGCTTCTACTGCTCCTTCTAGGCTGTCAAAAAAAAAAAAAAAAAAAAAAAAGAAAGAAGAGATATTCTGAATTTTTCAAAGACAATACATAGGTGTCAAAATGACGTGCATTCAAAGTGTTGTAGAGACATTCGCCCATGTTCTCCCCCCGGCACATCTCTAGTCTACTCTCTAAATGATCCTTCCTTTCCTCATACATTCATTAGACAAGATCACCCTGCCAGCCTTCCACTACCAGGGTAAAAGTGCAACACAACAACGCTTCAACCATCAAAAACACTCTTTAAGTCACTTCAAATCGCTTCACTCCCAATTTAACTGTTGTTCTCAGTTACATTTATCTTTAATATAGTCCTGCAACTTGTCTTGATTAACTGTTTCGAGGACAGGGAACATCCTAATTGTCCCTTAAACATTTTTTTTAAAAAAAGTTAAAATTCGCAAAAATGCATTTTAAAGCCATAGCAAATGACACATCAGTGAGTTACAACACACTGATATACTAGATACTGAAGTCTAAAGAATTAGAGGTCCATCTGATAAAAAAAAGAAGTATAATCTGTTTCCTAGGGCAGAAGATTTGGATGTCAGTCATGTTGAAATCTGGATCACCTTGAAAATAAATCTGTTCCACATACTACTTATCACAAAAAAGCTAAATTGTATAAAAGCGGACAGATGTGTACGAGTCGAGCGCGACGAGCGAGGAGGGGAGGACTTCTGCCGGCCGCGCGAGCGAGACCGCGGGCTTAGCTGCCCTGAGTCCGGTTCTGCATCTGTTTGGCGATGCCGTACACGTAGGTGATGTCCGGCCTCTTCTCGGGGTCGGGGTTGATGCACATATCTACCAAGTTCCTCAGCTGGTGGGAGGGACAGGAGGAGTTGACGGTGGGGAGGAAGAGAGGAAGAGGAAGAGAGAGAGAAGTGAAACAGTCAGTGACACTCCCAAACGTCTTTTATTGCCCTCCAGATGAGCTCTGGAGCAATAACAAGGCGGCCAGTAATCCAGCCGAGACGATGACGCGAGGCTGCGTTAGCGCGCTAATCACTTATTTTTCTCAATGCACGTTTGGTTAAGCCTCCACCCCTACACACACACACACACACCCGCACCCACACACACACACACACACACACACACACACTGCTGCCACTCCATTGCCATCCGGAGACAGCACTTACACTTGAAGCCGAGCGAAGCGGCTGATTGGAGCAGATAGATAGACAGGCTCGCAGGCGGAACAGCCACCGCCATCATTAAAAAAAAAAAAGAGAAGAGAATAAAAGATGGAGAGGAAAAGCAAAAAAAAAAAATATATATATATATATATAACATCTACGCGAGGTCGCTATGGTAACTGTCTGCCGACTTCCTGGCCGCTGTTGCGTGGCGCCGGCTTGGACGAGTTCTCGTCAGCCGCTGTGTGCGTGTGTGTGTGTGTGTGTGTGTGTTTGTGTGTGAGAGAGAGCGAGAGAGGGGAGAGAAAGTGAGCGAAAGATGCAAATTCAGACAGTCTGAGAATTAGTCCCACAGAATGGAGATATGGGGGGGGGAGATGCAGATATGTAAAATATTCATGCGCTTCTTTGCATGGCGAGTGGGAGGGGGGGGGGGGGTGTCAGGTGGAAGGATGGAGGGAGATGGGGGGTGGTGAAGGGAGGCATGAGAGGGGGAGGGGGGCATAGATGGAGATGGTTAAATGACACAACAAAGATGAGCAGCTGACAGTTTGCTGCCGATCCTTCAGGAGCATTGTTTACATCCAGACAGGCGCTGCAGGCACCCCCCTCATCTCCATCTCTCCATCGCCCTGTCTCTCGCTCTATCATTCCCTCTCTCTTTCGCTTTGTCTCCCTTTCTCCTGGATGGGGGTGACATGTGGGGCAACGCAGGAGCTCAGCGTGGTGCGTCGGTGTGTGTGTGTGTGTGTGTGTGTGTGTGCGCGCAGAGAGAGAGAGCTCTTGTAGCAAAATATACACTCGCACAATTGCTCTTGCACGTATAAAAACACACTCCAGAGGCGTGAAACACCTCACAATTAACCTTTATGGACGTAATGAAGTAGCACAGAATATTAAAGCCTCTCATCGGGGTTTACTCTTTAACTCGTGAGACATGAATAAAGATCGCCGCTGTGGACTTGTGCACGCAGTGACGCTGATAGTCGAGCAAAAGGCACCGAGACTCAATAGGTTGAGCACTTTTCTTTTACCTGAGGGCCATACGAGTGTTTCCAGGGTTAAGCCACATAACTATACAGCGTGTAAATACAGGTATGTTATGTTACACAGTCCTAGATTTGTGTCTCCATCATACAGCCATTTGTTTCCAACTGTAAATAAAACCAGTACAACAAAAATGTAACTTTGCCAAAAGAATAACGCACTTTATGTTTAATGTATTGAACAAGTCTGCTGATTGACCTTCCTACAATTTGAAAATATAAATAGAAGAAATCCTATATTGCAGTTTCTAAAAGGTTAGTCGTGATGTAATATGTATATTTAATTTAGAGCGAAATAGATTAATTGACTTGAGAAGTAATTGGCAACAATCGATCGTTAAAAGTACAAAATGTCAAACATTTCCTGGTTTCAGGCTCTCAAATGTCAGGTTGTGCTGTTTTTCTCAGATTTACATAATTGCACATTTTAATATCTTCCAGTTTTGGACTGTTAATAAAAAAAGGAGGGGGGGGGGGAATATTTCACCACTTTTCCCACTATTTTCTGATATTTAATGGACGACACAACCATAACTCACAAAGCTGAGTCTGCCCATAAGAAAGCACGTTGTCAATGCTTTATGGATGTAAAGCCTGCAGTGTGTGTGTGTGTGTGTGTGTGTGTGTGTGTGTGTGTGTGTGTGTGTGTGTGTGTGTGTGTCTTTGTGTCAGACTTTTTGCATGTGCGTACACTTCACATAATGTTTTTAAGAGAAAAAGACAGAAACGTTGGGGGGAAGAAAGGCCACCCACACAAAAAGGGCATGCAAACACAAAGCCATGCGCATGCACACACACACACACACACACACACACG
Source organism: Clinocottus analis (assembly GCF_023055335.1). Classification (NCBI taxonomy): domain Eukaryota; kingdom Metazoa; phylum Chordata; class Actinopteri; order Perciformes; family Cottidae; genus Clinocottus; species Clinocottus analis. The sequence goes on from NW_027175965.1 coordinate 7,809,391, forward strand.
TCACCGGCAATCAGCAATAAGGCGAACGTTCACCGCAGCCCGACTACATTACATTTGTGTGCATGGGTAAGTCTACACGGAACAACAGCAGATGATCTAACGTCGAGTTGGGGAAACGTGACACTCCAGCCGCTTTAGCTTCAGCCCACTTTGCAGCGCGGCCAGATGCTTTTGATATGTGCATTTCATTTTCAAACGGGTAGAATCGTAGCCGGCCTTTTGATCACGGAGCAATATCATACTGTACGTACTGTAGCTCGGACAGCTGGGTGGATTTCACTTATTTAGAAAATAACTTTAATAGACGCAAGTAACTGGCACAGAGAAAGAGAAACCGTCCGACGCTGCTTGAAGCAGTATAGTTCACCTAAAAGATGTAAAGACTTCTTTTTAATCTTCTTTTAGGAGGATAGACTTGGGTGAGTCATTTTAAAACACCCAGCAGGTCCATATCTGCTCACCGTGGCATTAGTAGGCGACGGTTACAGCACTTACCTCCTCTGAGTAGTGATCTGAGGGAAGAGGGGGGTAGTCACACTGTTCTATCTTCTTACAAAGGGAGTAAAGGTTCATCTTATCCCCGTAGAACGGACTCTGCAGGGCCGCCATCTGAAATGTTGAGATACAAGGGAACCGGGAAGGGAAATGGAGAGAAAGACAAAAGGACAGAGTGTAAGAGAGCAAAGTAAAAACTTCAAAAAACGCCCGGTCAAAATCTCAGCAAGTGCTACACAGAAGACACTGTACATGTTAAAAGTAGGTTTATGACTTATTGATACAAGCTGGGTGTGAGAAACAAATAAAGACAACAAGTCCATACACTGTATGTCCAAAGTTTTGTGTACATATCAAACCCGCACACACACACAATTCATGTTTTTTTTTTTTGGTTGTGAATGAATGAGAAGTGGTCCAAAAATTCAAGTGCACCAAAACAGAAAAATCCATCTCCGAGCTTATGGGTTTTTTCCTCTCGCCCTTTCTGCGGCACTGCTTCCAAAACTTGGGAGATATAGAGACATGGAGAGACACATAGTTGTGAAAAGAAGAGCAGAAAGTGAGAAGAGGGGGTGCTGGCATATGAGACGAGAGGAATTTTTCAGTTTGCTGGAGCAGCGAGAAAACTGTATCCTCTGGAAAACAAATGCAAGAGAGCAGAGCAGAGGCGGTGCAGATGGGAACGGCGAGGAAGAGGGGGAAAGGATGAGGAGACTTTTGCTGAGTGGAAATAGGTGAAGAAACCCTCCAGCCTGTCTAAGAATAGAAAAAAATAGCATGCCATTTCTAGCAGGGTTAGTGACTGACTCACTTCTTATTGTTTAAATGTGCATGCGCGAGGCGGAGACAGCGGCGGGCTTGCATAACAACAAGCACACTCATTGTGTTTCAGTGCTATCGGACATAAATGCAGCGTTAGGTTTACGTGCCGGGCCAAATAACTTAACTAATAATACATAAACATGGCTGTCAGTGTTGATGATGATGAGCTGCTGGGAGTTGTTGTAGCTTGTTGACTGGGTTTTCATTTATTTACATAGTATTACATAGGAAGAGGTTGCAGCAAGTGGATCACTAACATGATATCAGTTGGTTTTTTTTTTACATTTCTGGGCAGAAAAAGGCCTCGACTTGCGCAAAGGTTTGCACAGCCGAATATGTATTCAGTGTGTGTGTGAAAACGATATTAAATCTCATCTGTTTTAAGGCGGATAGATTTTGTGAGAGCTTTGAAACCCTCAAGAAGAGAGGAAGTGTCTTTTGAACAGTGTGAAACAGGAACTGGAGCCATTGATGGACAGTCGGTGCTCATGGGTTCCTATTTTTCTCACAGTTTTCCTTCAGTGTATCAAATTTAAACACGATGTTGATGAATGTTTTTAAACAGTCGCTGTGGTAATTAGTAGCAGACGTATCGTTGTGAATTGGAACAAAAAGCAGGCATTGCTATAAAAAGGACAAAATAAAGAAAACCACATCACAAGTTTATCATATTGTTATTTTTTTTGTTGCTTTTTTACACACATTATTATTTTTACTTCTTTTCCCCCTCGGGGTGCCTCCACCATCATCTGAGAATGTACAGTATGTGTTTGACAGTCTGTTAATTGGTGTGAAAAAAAAAAAAAGTTAAGAACAATCTGTCCACATATGGATCCAAATGGAAATGTTCCATACAGAATACAGCAGGTTGGTGTGAAAGCGCCAGCTTCCACAATATCAGGCGCAAGTTATTTCTATGAAAATAGGAGCATAAAAGGCAGCAGAGGCAGAATAATAGAATAAAAGCTGCCTTTTTGGTTCCAATAGGGACCGGTGATCCTGCGCCACGAGCATATCGATAGCAACGCGAGGCGATGTCGTTGCATACTTTCACAAATAGTTGCCTGCCTCTGAGTTGCAGAGACTCGCTCATTGAACCACTTGACGCTCGAGGAAGTCAAAACGAAATGTAATTCGTCAGCTTGACCATGAAGTCATGACAACTATTATCAAACTGTTACTAAAAATCAAGCCGTCCTTTGTTGCACGCGGCTGCAAATGTAACCCTTTGACGTCGCGCCCCCCCCCAAAATCTTCAAAGCACATCACCAACTTGTAGGCGTCTTCTTGATTTGGATCTTCAATAAAAAAAGAAATGTGTAAAACATTGATGGTGCGGAGACAGAAAAGATGGTATTCCCTACTGGGCAGAACTTGACAGGATCTCTGTCACAGCTTCCAGCGGGAAGTCAGGATGACGGCAGCAGAATCTCAGTGGGCCATCTCTCCTCTGGACGGGATTTACCATCACACACCCGTCCTCGCTCTTAATCAAACACTCGCACAAATACAGTATATCCTCGGAAAAACACATGTGAACACAAAGTAAAGAGGATCTCCCCTGTCTCCCATCTCCCCTTGGACGCCCCTCTCCCTCTGCTCCAACCAATACAACTGAGACTGGCACAGCAGGCGCTTGACAGTGATGAGACGTGTGAGGAAATGTGTATTCCTGTGTGTGTCAGCAACGATGCTCTTCTAGTACTAACAAAGCCCCACATCTCCAACCTTAGACTTCACATTTCATTCTGCAGCGAGCAACACGCATTCAAATTATGAGTCCACTATTTTTTTTTTTTTTAAACTGCCTGTTATGTTTCAGTTCATGATCGGCCTTTATGAATCGCAGACAACAGAAGCAGCAACAATATCAACAGAACAATTAGATGATTCACTGTTTTTTTTTTGTGTTTTTTTTTTGGAGTGTCTAAACCTGCAGCAATTAAAAATCACTCGCTAATTTGCAGTTTATAAATATGTCACCAGTGCAGTGAGATCAGGAAACGTTTTTATTATTTATTTTTTTTTAGAAAATACTCTCTTTCCAACAAACAAACTGAGCTCTTAAAAAAAAAAAAGGAGAGGGCAGTGCCATGAGGACTCAGCTGGCTTTCTTTCAAAACGATATGGATTAGTGTTAAGGGCCAATGCTTAATCAGAAAATGATGACTACTTTCAGTAAAAGTTCACTTCAATGACTTGGAAAGGACCATGTGGGGAAAACAAGTCTTAATTGCCTTTATAACAAATACATTTACAACTTTTAGTGGGTGTATAACAGGTAGTGTGGACATCTGTGGGTGTGTATGTGGGCGCGAGACAGTGCTTCCTAAAACAACAAAGTTCTCAGTAAGCGAGAAAAAAAAAGAAAAGAATGTGAGAAAGAAAAAAGAGGAAGAAATCAGCCAGCTATAGACACCAGGAGGCAAAGGGTTAAACAAGACCCCATCGTATTTTCATGCATCTTCTGCTTTTGACAGATGAAAAATGTCAACTGTCCTGTTTGTATTTGGGAGTTTTTGCACTATTCATCTGCTTCATTAGTGCCTGCTGCTCCTCGCCCCTGACAGCTGCCGGCCCCCTGCTCTCAGCACGCACACACACACACACACACACACACAGACACACAAACGCACGCACGCTTAACCACACACACCTTTTTTTTCAGACTGTGTCGTCGCAATGGGTTAGATGATTGACTCACTCTCTGACCTCTGAGGCCCTGGTGAGTATGGGACTGTGTGTGTGTGTGTGTGTGTGTGTGTGTGTGTGTGTGTGTGTGTGTGTGTGTGTGTGTGTGTGTGTGTGTGTGTGTGTGTGTGTACGGTTCATTGATATTCGAGAGACATACAATGCACACGCATGCCTGCTGTCTGTCTAAGGGGTGTGAGCTGCTGGTGGCAGAACACACACACACACACACACACACACACACACACACACACACACACACACACACACACACACCTTTGTTCCATGGCTCTTCATCAGCTGGCCAGGCTGAGCTCTGCCCAGCCCAGGCATGTAAAGCCAGCATCCCTGTCCGTGTAAAAGGTGTGGATGGGGCCTTCCAGTGTAATTAACACAGATCTCTCCCTCTCCCTCTCTCTCTCTCTCTCTCTCTCTCTCTCTCTCTCCCTCCCTCCCTCCCTCCCTCCCTCTCCAGCTTCTCTCCCTGTACGCTAATTAAGGAAGCCCCTTGCAAGGGTTTCTCCCAAGTTCTCATTCATAAACACACACACACACACACAATTATACGTAACACTACCAACAAAAAAAACCCTAAATGTTAACAGACACATGCAAAATAAAATATATTTTGTTTCTCGCTCTTCGACCTTCCCGCACTCCGCACACTGCAAGTGAGCAAAAATCATGATTTTTTTATGTGCACATTGATCCTTCATGTGGTTTTATGATGATATATTAATCAGTGAAATACATTACAGTGTAGGGACAGTCATTAAAAATATACCTACACCCAGTGGAGTTATCACGAGTCTACTTCAACACACTAAAGAGGGAAGAAAGAGAAGAAGAAGGGGAATGACTTAAAAGTGGAAGATTGTTCCAGTGGGTTGAACTTTTGAGGAAAGCTGGGTGTGTTTTGATGTCCTGATATCGCTGCAGCTCAACCAATTCTTTTACTGGAACTGTAAAATGTACAGGAATAGTTCAATTAATTTGGATATATATGCATCTCTCTTTCTGAAAGCTAAATGAAAACGTCAATGCTACTGTTTGTCTGGTAAATATTAAGCAACAGCTTGCGTCCTGTTAGCTTAGCACAAAACCAGCTGACGGTAATAAAATCCACCTTTAAGCAGCTTAAAAGCTCACTAATCAACACAGTGCATCTTTGTTTAATCCTTAAAAGGACTGAACTTAAAAAAACAACTAGATGTTTTACTTTTTAGCTTCATAATTAATGGACAGGTATCTGTGTCGTCTCTGTCTCACCTAACTAACAAAAAAAGTGAACAAGTGCATTTCCCAATATGTCAAAACTACTCAATTAAACTGTTAAATAGCTTTAAAAACACGGATGTGCAGTGGGCTCATACAAGTACAACTGAATTGAAAGTTCTGCTGCAAAATGTTGTGAATAAGCTGAAAGCAGAGAGAAGGAAACAAGGTATGGACAAGAAAAGATGCAAAGAGGAAGACGCATTGCATCGATAAATTGAGAGATACATTTCTAGATATGAGGAACATGAACTTTAGTGCATCCAAAGCTACACACACACTGTGTGAAATAGATGAAAGGATAACCACGGCTACCCAAAGACAGCAGTCGAAACCCCCACTCCCAAATTTCAAAAACATACAGAGAGCTTAGCCACAGGGCCAACTCATAACATGCAAACACCAGCTGCTGAGAACCCGGCATTCTGGGCCTCATAAAACCAACAGCAAAACAAGACGGGGAGGGGAGAGGAACGAGGGAAGGAGGCATGAGACGTGGGCACAGTCAGAGGTATGGATGGCTGAGCTCCTACAGGAAGGAGACACATTCCAGTAAAGCGTTTCCGAGACATTCTCCTCCCCTGCTAACCTTTATATATAAAACACGGCAACCACAAAGCATCCGTACAAGCCGGAGACCTACAGAGCGTGTGTGTAAAATGCATCTCTTTTACACAAAAAAAAAACACAGAGCTAAGGGGTGAGTGTGCGTATATGAGGTGGTTATGACTGAGAGCAGGAGGAGAGCGCTAGGAGACGGCAATCTCATCGACTGGCATGTGACCAACTTCCCTCTTTACCGGCATGATCACTGTGGGAGACAATCCCTGCGACTGCAGCACCCGTTTGGGTGAGGGTCAGGTGGGACAAAAAGTCAAAAAGGATCAAACAGAATAGGAGATGAAGGCAGACACGGAAACAATGACCAGGTATTGTTGGACGGACCCTTCGGACCCGACCCCCAAACTCCCAGGAACAAGAATGCATGCTCTCTCAAATTGAGCGATTTCACACATACTGGAACCAAACTCCCTTGGATACAAGACTCATACACACACACACACACACACTAGCAAAAAAAAAAAAATCCTCAGCCCCTACTGTATGTTCAAAAAAAAAAATCAATGATTACCAAAGGGATTGGGCAGGGTTTTCTGTGTGGACGCCTTATGCCTGCAAGTTAAATGAGGAAGAACGTATAGAGCGGGAAAATAGAGCGAAGAATAGGGGGGAGAGTTTTAGAGAGAAAGAGGCGAAGTTTTCTGATACTTAATACACTGCGGTGCCCTCTTACCGAGGCGAGAGGAAAGCGAGGGCCTGCTCTTCAAAGAGAATATGCATGGCGTGGTGAGCGCCGCTCTGGTAACAATAAGGTTGTAAAATCTTTATCTCCACAGGCTCCTTGCGCGGCTCACCTTGACCTGATGACTGGAGTTTTGAGTCTTTCCCTCTGAATGAACACCCTCCATTTTTTCCCCCCTTCTCTCCAGCAATCTATATCCCAGCTCATGCTATTTGTTATTTCCCCTTTCCATTTCTTCCTCTCTGCTCTTTCTTTCTAACTTTCTTTCTCCTCGTTTCCTTCTCTCTTAAGGCTTCTTCTGCTTTTCCCCTTCTCTGGCTTTCCTATATTGTTCCTCTTATAGATTCTTAAACTTTTTCACCTTGCATCTTTATTCCCTGCCTCCTGACCTCCTGAGGGAGCAACAAGTCTCGGTCTATGTTTTTTTTTTATTTTTTTCACTTTTGCTCTCTCCCCTTTCCTCTCCTCATCCCAGGTCTCCATCTTGCTTTTCTCTGAGCTCAGTCCAGGCTGTGACCCCCTCACAGTTGTCTTCAGGGTGAAAGTCATGAAAGATCAATGGACTGTGCCCCATCTGAAACTGTGAAACAATCAATGCTCAGGCTGCACATTCAGTACTATCATCGCTCCCTTAAACAAACCTGATCATCACGTGTGAGGCATCAAGTTGCACGATGGATCTCCAAATATAATTAAAGCAAGCCAAATGTCTTTTAATAGTGAACCAATTCAACCCCATTAAAATGAGCCTAATTAAATGACACTGTGCTGGTGGGGTTATGCAACCATCACACCTGCACAAACTATGCAACACAAGTGACATAAACTAGAGAAATTTTTTTTTTTTAATTAGAAATTAAGTAGGATAACGCACACACAAGAAAAAAAAGTACAAAATCAGAATGTGACCTACAGCATCCACTGCTTTCAGCCAACCACAGCCCTGCATTGTCGGGAACTAATTAGCATGAAGGACTGTGGTCTCTCTGCAGCCATGACCTGCACGCCGAGCTCCAACTTCCTCCTCGCGCGTTCTCCACCTCTCCGTGCCGGAGGCGCTGGAGAGGAGGTGTAGTCACTGGTGCGTTGAATTGCAGCCCAAGTGATCGGAAACTCAGGGGAGTTCAGAGAAAAAAAGAGGAAGGAAATGCGAGGCTTTTCTTGACCAACAGTGTCTCTTTGAAAATGTATGTGTCTGCATGTGTGTGTGTGTGTATGCAGTGCTTGTCAAGGTTGGCAAGGTGAAACATCAGATTGACTGCCATCATCCATGTCTATCACTGTTCTCTTTCCTCTTTGTTCCCTCCTCTGTGTGCTCCTCCCGGGCTTGTTTCCACTCAGTGTGGTCGACATCAGAGCCCTGTGGTGTTTTGCTGCCGACTAATCAAACTAGTCAGTGTCACTATGTGGACCTTATCTAAAACACATGGCCGTGTCACTTCCCTTCACTCGCCGGCTTTTCAACGTTCAGCAGGTTTCCCAGGCTAAAGAAGTTCAACTCAAAGAGTCAAAGAAGTAAGAAACAGGAGGATATGCAGGGAATAAAATGTACAATACAATTTGAATATATTACTACTATGTATTTAAGTGTGTATTTCTTATTTTGCACATTATGACTTGTAGTGGAGGTGAACACAATACAGTACAACCATGTGGGAACGTGCGGGCGTATTTGTATGTATTTTCTTACAGTGCTCTGTTGCATTGAGGACGGTTTGTTTGTTTGTGTGTGTGTCTGAGCGGATGTGTTCTCACGTCACTCCCACAGTCGACTGCAGGGTGACAGTGTGTGCACACATTCCCATAGTTTACCTCGTAGAGCAGGCATCCTAGCGACCAGATGTCAGATTTGAAGTTGTATCCGTTTTCATGTATCCTCTCCGGTGACATGTAGTAAGGAGTACCCACTGGAACACAGAGGGAGAGAGGGAGGGGGGGAGGGGGGGAGGGCGAGAGAGGAGGAGGAGGAGGAGGAGGAGGGAGCGAGAGAGAGAAGGACAGAAAGAGATCGACAGAGGGAGAAGAGGAGAACAGGACAAAGAGAGCGAGCGTTAACATTTTGCAATGCAAACCCATGCTTTCCTGCAGTTCATCACCATCACTGACACACCTCACACAGCACAGAGAAGCAGGTGAGCAATGGAGGTGTCGTCTCACACTGAGACACATTCACAGGTTGGAATACTCAACATATTTTAGAGGTTAATAAAAGGACACTAGAGGGAGACTTTCAAGTGTGCTGCCTCTGTTAATTCTTTTGTAAGGTTATATTTGAGAAGGCTTGATATCAACATGCATACCCAGACGGTACATCACAAAGTTGCATACGCACATGTGTACAGCAGACATACTCACGCACGCAAAAATATGCATGAATCAGTTCTGATTACTGGGGCTTGGTAATGATCTGAAACAGTAGTCAGAGAGTACGCCCGGGGAGCAGCGTGGAGCCTGAAAAGTCGGCCAGTTTCTGGTTCTGGTTTGGAAACTCTTGAATCCCAAACTGCAGCGCGGGGACTGGCAGAGCTCCAGAGAATCAGACCTTCACCCAACTGGACACGAAGACGAACCACAGCTCCACGCCACGCCCACAAGACGCTGCAGGACGCTGCGGAGATTTGCTGCTTTCTTAGCAGAGTCCGACTGGCTGGTTTTTTTGCGTTTGCGCTCTGTTTGCTGTGTTTTCCCTTGTAAAAGTCGACCAAGCAAATCCAGCAGAAGTTTTGTATTAATCACATATGGTTAAAGGATGGAAACTTTACCAGCCCTCTAACCAGCGCTGAGCAGCTCACATTCCACATCCTCTCAAGCAAACATGGAGCGTGGAGACTTGCTGAAATATGAAGAATGTGAAACCTCCATCAGCGGCCCTCGCTGCACATGACAATGCTTCACGTGTTTACAATAATCAACATTGTCTCGCATGCTCCTCGGGATCCATACTGTTTATTAACCTGAAAACTGATTTGTAACGCTCCAATATTTGACTTAGATTACTAATTTAGTTCCTCACATTTCAACTTTAACTGAATACCAAGTCTGACTCTAATAAGAGATACATGACCGAGCATGGCATTGTTTTATTTGAACACGATTTATGACTTTTATAGTGAAATTAAGTGAGCCCTATATGTTCACTCTAAGCCTGTGGTGTCCAGTATTGATCAGTACAATCCAATATGACACCAACTCATTTTGAGGATGTACACATTCATCAAATTAGCTTGTGGAGTAGTTAAATGTATTTGACACAACAGGTGGGAAAATTATGGAAAAAAATAGGGGGATCTTTTCGTAGCTCGCCAGGAATTTCCCAAGCGGCCTGTTTATGCTTGACGCCCTTCTGAAAATGGCGTCCCGATGGTCCACAGCGGCCGTCAGTACATTTTGAGACACTGTATTCTTCTCAGTTGAAACGCTGCGCACATAACCAGAGGTGGGTTTGAGTCTGAGCCTGGTACGAACCGCTGGAAAACCAGGCGAAAGAAAGTCTGACCAAGTATTTGTTTGTTTCACTGGTAGCTATATTGGCCTGTGTATTTCAAAATAAATCATTATATCTGTGGACTTAAAAGTTGGGTTTTATTTGGTAGCCTCGTTGCCCTGGCATTTGGCCAAGTAGCTTCACCCCTAAAAGGATCTGAAAAAGCTGATATATCTAATTTATACAATGCTTTGAAAAAAAAAAAAAGTTCTGCCAAATGAATGCACGCATGTAAAGTCAAATTCATTGTTTTTTTCCTTTCAGAAAAGGAACTTTTTGAGTGTTTTATAACCCAAATACTCTCGTCCCTTCTGATAAACAACATGTGTGCTTGGAAACCTGTAGATGGAGCGATGAGGAGGAGTTTTTACAAGATGCACAAACAGTCAGAGTGAGCTTGGTAGGTGAGAAGAGCTCTCAAGTGTGAAGAACTCAGGAGGAAAGTCGGTTGGCAGTAAAATAGTAGGAAACCACTGTAACTGCACACTCACCCACAGCACTCACACGTGCACACACACTCACACACACGCCATTCTGCACATTCACGGGTTGGAGGAAACTTAACTAATATAATCGCAATTAATTAAACTATTAAGGAGGCTTTTAGATTTGAAGCCAATGACAAGGAAATAAAAAGTTAGCGCTTTTTCATTTTGGTAAAGACTTAATTGGGTTGAGAGAAAATGCTTTTATCTTAAATGTGTGGTTTTTAATAATGAAGTGTTACCTGTCATTCCAAAAAATAATCAGCATCGGCAGAGAGGAAGCAAGAGAGAGCAAGTGGAAGAATAAACAGGGGACTGCTGTTTTAATTGGTCATCAGGTTGGTATTGTGTGTTTGCATGCGCTTTGCATGCATGCGTGTGTGTGCGCGTGTGTGTGTGTGTGGTGTCTCATGGTGCGGTCTGAACAAGCTCCCCTAAGATTCATTATTAGTTGATTAAAAAGAATCAGCCTCTCTTATGCTAATAGTGGTGAAAAAGGCGGCGGCAGCGCCGGGTTTAGACTCCTTCAGCATGCTAAATCAAGGGCACATTACTTATTCATGCAAATAAATTGAAAGTCATGTTGGGATTGATTTCCATTATTGTGAATGGCTGCGACAACACTGTATTCTGTAGGAAACAGGCTAATCGTTGCTGTATAGGAGGTGAGATGTATAAAGAAGCCCACACTTCTAACCCTTTGCTGAATGAAGCAACATTGGTGATCATGTAATTACACTTATTGATGCTTGCTGCAATTTCCTCATCAGCAATTTTAAACTTAAGGCGTTTTACACAACCTTTTACACGCTGTGATGCATTTCATAGGGAGTTTCCATTCATTCTCTAATCTAATCCGCGCTCTTTTACCAGTTGCTGTATGTTAATTTAAACAGAGAAGCAGGAATCTGCTGCAATCTCAAAGGCAACGATTTAGTTTCTCATTCAGACCCAAGGCAGGAGTTTGGAAACCTTTGCTCTATCGTGTTCTAACAAATAAGCCTTTAAGTTTGAGGCGGCAGCACAGCCAGAAGGACTTAATCTCATAGTCAGAAGGCGTTCTCTGTATTCCCTTATATTCCCCATTATGTTTTTCTTGGTTTTCTAAATGTCCTGCTGAGCCCTCACCCCCAATTTGGCGCTCCACCTACCCCTCTCTGTTTCACGACTTGCTTGCCTCTATAAGATATCCAAGACTTTATAAAGGCCTACATGTTGAAATAGTCATAATTATTTTCAACATAAGCCTCCCTGAAGTCTCTCTGCTTCCATCTTGTTCTCCCTCCTCCTCTCCTTTCCTTTTCCTTCCTTTTCCCCCGGTACTCATCGTTAACACCTCTCTCATTACAGGTGTTAATTGCAGGTATATTATACTACTTATTACTGCCAATTGGATTGCATCAGCTTTCCTGTTTAGTCTTTTCCTCTGACTCTTGCCATTTCCCGACGTAACCATCCTCAGCAAGAAAGGCAGTGTGTCTTTTGCATGCTTGTGTGTGTATTTTTTGTCAGCCTTGTGTCTCAGAGTCTGGATGTGTCACTGAGTGTTTGTCCGTTTGAACGCTGCAAAATCTGCGTGAATGTGCATGATTATCTTACTCTGTGTGCGTTTGTGCATGAATTCAAGCCCATGTGGATACGCACATGCGTCTCTGTGCACACATCTGTATAAGAGACAAAGAGCCTGTGTCTCCAGTGTGTGCAAGAGTGAGTAAGAGATAAAAAAAAAAAGAAATGTGTGCACGCGCATGTGTGTGTGTGTGTCTGCAGGCTGCTGATCGGCTGAGTTGAAAGCCTGCGAGCTGACAGGCTGTATGCCTGGACCTCCATCTCATCTCCACCACCCTGCTCTACTGTTCAGCTGGGTGGCTGGGCTCATTACAGATCCACGCTGGCACGCAATTGCACACGCACACACACACACACACACACACACACACACACACACCTCTTCCTCACATTCTTTCTATCCTTCTCTCTCTCACTCACTCTTGGTTTCCTTTTTCTCCTCCATTTTTTGTCACATTGTCATATTCTCCCCTCTTTTCTTTATTCGCCTCCTTCTTACTCTTTTCTTTCTCTCGACTTTCCTTTTTCTTATTTTTTTCCCCCCATGTGTCACATTCTCTCCTCTCGCACCCGGCACATTCTACCTTTCTGTCTCTCTCGTTCTCTCTAAAAGTCAAAGCACCAGAGGGAGGGTCAGAGGGAAGGAGAAGTGAGGACTGAGAACGGCAGCAGGAGAGACGGATATGTGGCAAAGAAAAAGACGGAGGGGAGATCTGCTTTTTGAGAAGAAGAAAAAAAACAACTAAAGAAATGGCAAGGGTAAAGCCAGGGACAGAGGGAGGAGGGATGAAGCGGTCCCTTGTGTCATCCGGTCATGATTACCTAGGGACATCATCCAGCTTTTACAGTGCAAAATCATCTACTGGATACATCCTTATAAAGTTTAAAAATTCTTAAAGGGATATAAAGTGCATATACAATGGATTATTACAAAATCTGCACACTTCATTTTAGTTCATTGTATGATCTCAGGACCAGCAAGACTGCTCTAGATGAAATGCATCTGTTTCACTCACTCATTGCAACATGACACTATGATTTGTGTAGTTTTCTGTATTGAAGCAGTTGCTTTAGATTAATGATGACAGTTTTCCAGTTGACCCTCGTGCTCGTGGGGCTGCGAATCCCCCGTCCGCCTAAAGAGGGTGCTGTGGATTCAACATTTAATGAGCAATCGCAGACGCTTTTACCCGACTCTGCTGGCGCTGTGAGCGAGCTTAGTTGATAGGGCCAACGTTGAGCTGATCATGTGATTCACACCTTCTCAAAACAGCTGGGCCGCTGCTGCACAGGGGCTGAGAATAGCTTGCTGTTTGTGGTAATAACAGTTTGACATAGGGAAGTGCCACTGTGTGAATGACAGCCTTTATATTTGTCTGTGAAGCAGCTGAAACTACTGAGGGGATGTTTGATGGCACAGTGGAAACATCTCTACGATAATAGCAATCTGTGTATTACTGGACGTGCAACGGCTCACAGTGAACTGAAGACATTCATTCCAACATCCAACAAAGGAGGCCAGCTACATATCACAATCAAAAAGATCAAAATATGTACAAATAAGTACGCAAATGTGTACCTGTGAACCCACATTTGATCAAATTCGACACAAAGAGCATAACACATAATTGTCTGATACAAAACATTTGATTATTTCTAGAAATAAGTATTATTCTGGATTCATTTCAAACACCAGTTTCTAACAATGTTCCTTCATCTCGGTTACTTTTTGGACTCTGCAGCATTACAGTCTGCAGTGTGAGGCTGAACGACAAGAAAAAGTGGAGGTGTGCATTTATAAAATAGGGCAACGGGATAAAGGCTGGTAGGAACAGGCTGTTAACAAATATTTGTGACTTAAACACTAGGACACCCTTGAACTAAGGGAGATGTGTGTATGTGAGTCTCTGTGTGTATTAAACTCTATGTCTCCTTTAAAGAGAGGCAAGTGAAATGTTTGGTCGGTTTGGTTGCATGTTTGTTTCCTAAAGATTTACAGTAAAACACCATGAGAGTTAAATAATGCATTTAAACGCTCGGCACATTTGGTCTCAGGTTTAGTACACTTATATTTCTTAAACTAAGCCAAATGTACTCGTCTTAATTAGTGTGGGCTACAATTCTCACTTCTTTGAAGAAGAAGAAAAAAAAAGTCACATGATTTATTTTCTGCAAGTGACAAACACACCCATCAATGCCAACAGTAACAGTGATTGTAAAGTTTGCTGGCTTGTTTTATGGTACACAGTCACAATCAGAGCTGTGTCGAAGGCCTCTGCCCTGTCTTCAACTGTGTTAGGTTCAAAGGTCAAGGAAACAGGAAGTGGCTAAGTGGCCTATGAAGGGGCTGGGCACAGACGTGGCCAGGCAGCATGACTACATGACACATGGCTCGGGGCTCACCACGCCTAATGAAACACATCAAACATTGGGTGATTACTGGGGACCGCTGAGTCTAAGTGTCTGTGTGTGCATTTGTGGGCTCATAAGGGGAAGAGTGTGCGTTTACGTGTGTATTTTACACACAGTACGTATGGACTGTAGTAACTTACCTAGCGAGTGAGCAGCGGTGGTTTTGGAGCTGAAAAATCGGCCCAGTCCCAAGTCTCCTAGCTTCACTACTCCTGTCGCTGTGATGAAAACGTTGGCTGGCTTGATATCTGGAGAGAAGAGAGCAACTGGTTACGTAAAAAAAAAAATTCGAAAGAACTGTTTAAATTGCTAGTGGTACATTAATGACCATATAGAGATATCATGATAAACAAATGAAGTGTGTCCACTGTGTGTGTCCAAAAAATGAAATGTGGAAAAGCTTCAGAAAACATGACTGTGTTACATGCATGAAGAGTAAAATGAATGTATTAATTTCAGTGAAAGTGGGCGTTAAACCGTTTCTGTTGCATTTTTTATAAAGTAATGTTAACGTGACCGACGTCAGCCTTTGAAATTTACTGCTCTAATATAACTGTAAGCGTCTTTTGAATGGGCGGTCTCTGTTAAGTGATCATTAAAGTGCAGAGCTCAGGGTTCATTAGTGTCCCTGTGTCCTAATCAGAGTCAGCCGAACGGAAGTACACCACCTGTGTGTGTGTGTGTGTGTGTGTGTGTGTGTGTACATGTGCGTGCAGCAGCCTTTGCGCATGGATCCAGGACTTGAGTTGACTTGGCCCTACTAAAAGCATGTGGGCCCATAAACACTGTGTTCTCTGGTCTATGTGTTGCTTAACACCTACACTCGAGCCTTCTGACATATGCAACACGGCCGATTACTCGCCGTATACCACAACTTCTTAAGATGGCTTACAGAGACTTTAAACTTGTTTGAGATGGATTGTTCATCGCAACCAACAACACCTTCATGTATAACACTGATTCAGAACCACATCTCATGTTATTTGAGCTTTAAACGTTCATTAAAGATTAAAACTTCCCTAAATTGATGACATAACATATATCATCTTGTATTTACAATGAGCAAATATGCCAATTTCTTCTTTGTATTGTTATGTGTGTATGCTTATGTACAGTTTGTGTGTGTGTGTGTGTGTGTATGTATAAACACTACCTCTGTGCATGACTCTCCGGGAGTGCATGTGTTCGAGCGCACTGCAGAGCTGGACAAAGTATTTCCACACAGTTCTCTCTGGGATGAGCCTCCTCTGCTTCTTAAAATGCTAGAAAGTAAACACACAAACACACACACACACACTTACTAAATCAGAAAATAAACCCGACATTAGCATACCTGAAAGAAGGGACAAAACACATTTTAATAGGGTGGGAAAAGGTCTTCTGTGGCACGGAATACAATTTAAAAGACGGCTGCAAAGTGTTTGTGTCTGCGTGTGTTTATACGGCATTCAACCTGTCCCCAGCTCTCGCTCGGCTGCTAATGCAACCCAGACCACCCTCCTCTCGGACTCTCAGCCTCACTGAGCTTCGTCTCATTTTCTCTCTGGCCCTCAATGGAAAGCACATGCATTTTTAGGCACATAGGGAAGAAATGTGTGGTGGCTTCCAAAACTCTACCATCTGGCATTTAGCTCTTTTGTTAGGTACAGCTTTTCAGTGGCATGTTGGTTCCAGTGGATTTGTTTTCTTTTGGATGGCAGAGTGAGTCGTTCTGAATCATCAAGACTGGGGTTCAATCCAGAGAAGCCACAGTGACGACAGAGACTCAACTTCGGGCCAAATGGCTCATTGATCGACAGTGACAATAATCAAGTGAGGAGAGGGGCTCCTCCTCGTACAGGCGTGGTTAAGACTGAACCGAACCAACGGGGATTGTCTGCGGTGTCCCCATTGCTCCATTTAAAAGAAAGGGAAGCCTCGACTCTAGCCAGCTAGGATATGGCCAAAGACTTTGTACTGTACGTACAGTTTGCATACTACTTGGAAATGTATGTTACGCATCAGGAACAGAAATACAATCCATCAGAACTGCTGGTGCATCAGTTACTGTGTGTGTGTGTGTATATATTTTCAATGAAGCTACACTATTCATGACACCGCATTAAGTAATACAATATACAGTAGGAAGAAGGTTTATCTAGTATAGAAATACAATGATATCTCCAGTGTGATCGGGAGTCAAGGAAGAGATTACGTCCCCAAATATACATTAAGACATAAAGCGAGAGAAAAGAAAGAGAGGGCGATAACAGATAGCGAAACAATAGAAGAAAGTAAAAGAAAGGTTGTCGGTGATGGTGAGAGATACAGAAAACAAAGGAAGGTATGAGAGAAAGAGAGGGATAGAGAGAGATAGATGGAGAGAGGGAGGGATAGACCTTGGCCTACATGCAAACAAAGCCTTAGTGAGGAGCCATTCTTCCCTTGCCCTCCTATTTCCATATCAGAGGACTGTTTGATGTCAATGGGGGAGCACATAAGCGCCCACCAACACCACCACCACCACCACCACCCGCCTCTCTGTGCCTTTAACAGCAAACACTGCACATGCAATATTCTGTAAGTGCATGCAAATCAAGGACCATTTGATTTCATTTGAATTCTGAGATGGTCAGAGAGAGAGAGAGAGAGAGAGAGAGAGAGAGAGAGAGAGAGAGAGAGAGAGAGAGAGAGAGAGAGAGAGAGAGAGCAGTAGAGAATGAGGAAGGGAGAGAAAAAGGAGAAGAGTGCAGCGTGGAGGACGAGAAATCAAAAAGAATAAAAAATGTTAAATTCATGCAAGGGAGAAGAGGGAGGGGGGTCTGTTTTACATATGGTACACTGTTCAAATGTGTTTACTTCACATTACAGCCCAAGAAGGGGGGCTAAGCCACGGCACGCACCTCTGGACCGCCACCGTTACATTAGACACACAAATCGTTTCGAACTGTGAAGGAGACAAATGGTGAGAAGTAGAGGCATGGACTTGTGTGTGTGTGTGTGACTGTATGTTGTCAGTCGCCATAAGGAGATGACACAGTCTGAACGCTCCCAGCATCCTCGGTAGCTTAGCTAAGATAGCAGTGACGCTCAGTGGGTTGTTATCCTACCTCTTCAGGCTGCCTTGATACATCTTTGTAAAGTGCATCTCTGAACATCTGCGTGAGTGTGTGTCTGCACATTCTTTACTTACACACAGTATGCCATATGTATGAATTCAGTTCAGTGTGTGTGTATGTGTGTGTACCAGATACATATCACTGGTGCATGTGTGTGTGCTAAGCCTGCCATGTTCACTCTCTTGTACCGTTAATCCTCGCCTCTCCTAATTTGCTGTGTTGAACTGTGCGGATGTGGAGCTGCTGAGTATGACTGCAAACAGGTTGTCGAGCTGCGCCGATACAACGCTGCGGCATCATTTATGCATGGTAGAAGAAGACCAGGTTTTTTTTTTTACGTGCACACCACAAATGTCTTATACTGTCAGGTTTATATAATAACTGGGGGTTTGGTCTAACTCAAAGATGAATAACAGTGTGAGCCACTTTTGAATGAGCCTGTTCCTTCCACTACAATTACAACAACACATGGTCAACACAACACATTTATGTGGCTCAAAGTCACTCAGTATGCACTCAATTTGAATACACAATCAAATACATGTTGACCACAGAAATGATTACATCTTATCTGAGGTAGATCTATGAATGAAAGCTGACGACAGCGTTTGTGGCAAGTACCTCGAGTTTAATTAAAACCACACAAAGTATGCTCAGTATTTGTTCATATACCCCCTACATACAACACATGCTGGAACTTTATGACCATTTATCATCGCCTGATTCTTAACAACTTCCCTCTCACAGTCCACACAGAGTGCTGGGATTAATGGGCTCGCCGGAGGCATTATATTAGGTGGTTTTTGGATTCAGTAAGGAATGGATGATTCAGATTGACTCAGTGTCCAGGTTGTGAAAAGACGTTTACAACCACAAACCACTGACTTCCTGCCTCCATTCCTTCAGTTATTGAAGTCCACGTCAGCAGCTTCCAGGAGACCAAATGTGTGAACTGATTAGTCTATCAGATATTGGATATACCATAATTTCCCTGTTCCCCAACAGTTTGTATGATAAAGAAAGTCAGTTGAGTCTGTGTCTGTGCCCGTGATTGAATGTTACTTGTAGTATATTATGGTATATTATGACGACAGAGTTCCTTACCTTGATCATACGTGAGAGGTCCCCTGCATCGGCTAGCTCCAGGACTATATTCAGCTCATTGTCCTCAATAAAAGATGCATGGTACTTTATCACGTTGGGGTGGTTCAATTGCTATGGGAGAAGATAAAAAATAAAAAAAAATCACATGTCATGAAAAGAAAGAAAAAGCCAACAGAAGACATGTTGGTGACACTTGTCACTTTAAGGGCTTCCATGGTCACACTTCCTAATCCAAGAGTGAAAATCATTCATCGTTGAGGCTACAGACAGTAGCATCATCTTTTTGCAGACTTAATATACAATATATATATTTATATCAACCCCATCAGCTCGTAGAATAAACAACATGTCATGAGTTGTGCATTCCACTGTTCTTTCACTACCAATTAAAACAAAAACAGTTGAATCCATATTTGGAAGCCCTATTTTGTAAGGGTGGACCTAATGAGACGGTTTTGTCCTCCACTGTGACAAAGCTGGGTGACATGTCAAAACAACCCCTCAGTCTGTGATGACAACAACCCATGTGTGAAACACGCACACACACAAACACACACGCGCACGCACACACACGCCTGACAGGCTGACATGGCTGGCAGTCAGAAAAACAAGCATCCCCGGCTCATCTCTGGCTGAGATTCCTTCCTGTTGGTTGGTCAATAAGGCAGGAACAGCATTCCCTGTAGTAAACAAAAAGTCTCCATCCATCCAGAGCAAGAAGAGAAAAGAGGGAGGGAGAGAGAGAGAGAGAGAGAGAGAGAGGGGCAATGAAGGGAAAGAAACAAATGACACAGTGACACAGACAAGCAAAAGAATGATGGAGACAGATTGAAGAGGTAGGGAAAGAGAACAAAGGTGAGCAAGGGAAAGAAAAGAGCACGAGAGTAATAAGGTGAACACTTCTTATAGTCGGCCTATGGGTGAGCAGAGTTGGAGAAAAGGCGGAGGGAAAAGGGAGATGGTGATATGTGGAGAGCTGGAGACATGGCAATGTTGGAGAAAGAGGGGGTGGAGAGGAAGGAGGGGAGGGGGGGGTGATGTGAGCAGACAGAGCAGTGTGACACACGTCCTCCACTCGGCTCCGCTCTGCTTTCTCTGCTGTGATTAAAGAAATGTTCATGCTCCGGATGATGCCAAGAAAAGGGGAAAGGAGCACACAGTACAGTACACTAGGCAACACTCCACTCTCCACTCCGTCTCTGCATCCCTCCACAGTCCCCTCTCTCTCTCTCATTCGTTCTCTTTCTCATGTCTCCATCTTTTCTTGTCCCTGCCTTGTCCTCTCTCTTGCCAGATGTATTTTTGGCTCGGAGTGGCAGGTCTGCACGGCTCCAGACTGTAACACAGCCAGGGAGTGATGATAAATCCCCCCCACAACCCACTCTCCTCTTCCACAACTTGAACCTCAAGTGGAAGATACAGAGAGAAGTTCACATGCAGATGTTTATGTAAATGATGGATGCAATACAACAATCATTCATTGGGAAATATCACACACAGTCTAGCATGATTATGTAATTACACACGCTCGCTGAGACTCACCAGTGTGTGTAATTACTTAATCATGCAAGACTCGATGTGATATATTTGGTGAGCTGGTGATGTGTTTCAAAGAAGAACAAGATACTAACTAATTCAATCTGATGGTACACAATTAACCATGATAATAAATTAGGTTACAGTGTATTTATAAACAGAATTACACGCTCAAGAGGAAAGCAGCTGGTAGGAATAGGAATAACAATATTAAAAATAATTCCTTCAGTTGAGGAAGATGAATTAAAAACAGCTTCTAATGTCCATCACCAGAATAATTTTAATGCCATATTGATATTTGGCAATTCACTGAACAGGAAAATGAGTAGACATGCAATGTTGGGTTGTTTATCCTTTTGAAGGGAAAACTATGAAAAAGAGAAAATATCTACGAAACTTGCAAAATAAATGCTCATAGAAAGACCGAAAGATGAAAGGGAATTTATAGTTTGTGTGTGTATCAGGTTAAACGAAGCTGGTTGCGGGCCAGTTCTCCGTCTTGTGAGTAAACCGCTGGTACAACGTAATCACAAGCAGAACCCAGACATGCACGCTCACACACACACACACACACACACACACACACACACACTCACACTCTCTTACAGAGACATAAAACACAGAGAAGCAGACACACACAGGCGACTTTTCACTGCTGATTAGGACCAATCATTAGTCTTCAGAATATAATCCAGGCTTGATAGTAACCCAGCAACGAGAGGAATTCTCAACTGTGGGATTTCAAAGAATGGAGAAAATAGCAGATTGGCACGGAGCAGACTATTTCTGCAACCGACATGCCGATCGGCGTGGATTTAGACAAAATGGCCAGAGTGAGAAGCGAGATTCTCCAGTTGAAACCACCGTGCCAGAACAGGAAAATACAGATGAACGAGCAGACATAAACACAGACAGACAGACAAACAAACAAATAGGCAGACTGTTGAAATGCCATGACTGAGAGTGTGTGTGTGTGTGAGATCACGTGCCAGTATGTGTGTCATTCCAGTCGGTCCATGCCAGTGTGCGTCTCATTATTCTGATTTGGCTGTGTCTCTTGTTGGCCTGTCTAGTGGGGATAAGGCACAGGGACTGTCTCTCTCTCACACTCAGCCCTTTATTATCAGGCTGGCTGTGCAGCACAGGGTCGGGCATAACTTCCATCTTCACTAGCAATCAGTTTACGGGATGAAAAGAAGGGAACAAAAAGCTCCGAGGTGGAAAGACGAGCAGGGAGGGAAACCGGGAAGAAGGGATGGATGGAACGACATAGCAACGGGGTGAATAAGACAGAAGGGGAAGGACACAGACAAACAGTATGGAGGGAGAGAGTCCATGTAAGGAGAGGGAAATAAAGGAGATGAGAAACACAGTCACCTGGCAGGGTGCGACATTCAACCCAACCATGACCCCTTTTAGGAGGTCAGAGATACAGATTAAGGCGAATCCTGCTGTCTCGTGCCGTCAAGCCACTGATCTGCTACTCAGATTACATCTCTCTACAGGGCCTCGCCCGCATCGGAGTATTGTTGTCTTTGATTGGCCCGACGAGCCCCGGGAGCTTCAGTGATGTGTTTGAGTGGTACAAACTAATTGGTTTTGTTTTCTTCCCTAACGTGGACGTGCGAGTGTGTGTGTGTGTGTGTGTGTGTGTGCACAAACCGCCTGTGGCGCACAAGAATGCGCAGAAAGGCTTCATATATGGAGGGAAATGCTACCAGGAACACACACATGCACAGCATCAAACCACAAACACACAGAACTTTGACACACATCTAGGATCTTGCAGACAGGGGGAAATATTGAAGCTGTCATTAGTTTGTTCATTAGAGATAAACCCAGCTGACATATGTTAAAAGGTAGTTTGATAAATGAAACCACTTCATTGGAATAAAAAAAAATATACATAGCAAGATTAGGAAAGGGAGGAGGTAAAACATCAAGAGACTCATGAGGGAGACTGCTAAATTTCCATGCTGATGCACTGTTGCCCAGCTCTAAACATTACAAAAAGATAGAAAAAAGCATTTAAAAAAAAAAAAAAAAGAGTCAATGTGAGCCTGGAGGGATGTTGCACCCCTGCGTGCACACACACATACACACACGCAGTAATACACATGTACAGTCACACACACACAAACTCATTCACATTCTCAAACACCCCTCTGCAGTCATAACCATGTAAGGAAGCACGCACACACGTGCATGTGCCCACACATCCGACACACAAATCCAAACCGGCTGGTGCAGATCAATTGTTTTCCTGTGGTGGAAGGTCTCAGCTGAGGCACCTTAAGAGAACAGAGCACAGCGCATGACGCCGTCTCCCTCCTCTCTGGTTCTTTACCTTAAGGAGATCTATTTCTTTGATGCAATCTTGCCGAGCTTTGGCATCCATCAAGTCGAATATCTATCAAGAGATCAAAAAGGGAGAGAGAGACAGAGAGAGAGAGAGCGAGAGAGAGGACAGAGAGGGGTGTTATGGCATATTCAAGAAATGTAAGATGGAGAGATGGGTAGAAAATAGGGAGAGGAAAAAAAACACTAAACAGAAAACATGGTTGCTGTTATCTAGAGGGTGGCGTTGGAGTGACTACAGGTGTTTCACATCTGAGTAACACGCACAAATCTGTGTGTAAGGTGTGTGTATGTGTGTATACATGCTCAACCATTACAGCACACAGAAAGTCAATGATGTATGTGCATGAATCTGACCAAAGAGAACTGGGTCGTGCTGTAATTTCATGTTGGCCATGATTAAAAAATGGGTAAATAACTAACATCGATGTTTAAGTGTGTGAATGCAGCAGTGGAGTCTTGCTGTCTGAGTGGCCAATACCATCTATTAATTGCTTCATTAAAAAATAGAATCTGTTTTCTATTTTTCTTGCATTTTTCAGCACACTGAAATGCAATATATTTTACCATGAGTGACCGTGCTTTTTTTGAGTTTATCAAGTTGTGTTGTGTCTCAAGTGGATCCGTGACTTGTATTGCAGGAAAGTGTACCGCATGCAGGTGAGATGAGGTGAGGGAGGAAAATTGCCAGTAAGTGTGTGTATATTTGGCTGTTTGTGACATGTCTCCTGTCTTGCTTCAACCATTCATGAGGACAACCAAAAAAAAAAAAGGAAGAGATAAGAATAGTTCAATGCACTTGGTATCCAAAGTGATATGTATTACTGTGTCTCACCTGGACTTTCTTCAGGGCCACTGACGTGTGGTCTAACAGGTACCTTGCTCGGTACACCTCACTGAACTGGCCGCGTCCAATCTTCTTCTCAATCTGGAAGTTGGCCAGGGAGTTGTGGCCCATGTCTGGTTGCAGTGGTTTCTGATAATAATAATAATAATAAACAAACTCTGTTAGCATTTGTGCACACATATGCTTTTTCACACACAGCATATGCACACGCAGACAACGCATACGCTCGACAAGGGAAACACTAATGAAATGATGAATGCTATGCAGACATTTTGCAGATGAAAGTGCAACTATCTCTATATTATCTTCAGAGGAAGAGATGAGGGCCAAAGCTGCAGGTGAAGCTGTGGCGAGGCCCCAGCGTCTGTAGTTTGTTTTGCTGAGAGGCTGCTCTAGGCTTCAGATGATTTGACTGGTATTAGGCTGACATGTCAAGCTGGGAAAGGTCTTCTGGAATATGCACACACTGCAGAACTGTGTCACCTAACTAAAGCACAAAGAGCACCAAGAGGTTCGAACAGGCTGCAGAGGGGCACCACGCAGGACTTGGTGGTATTTTTGGAAGTCGCTGCCACGCCGGCATCGGACATTACCTTTTTTTAAATTGTACCTTAAATCTGCGAGGCAGGCAAATCACCCTTCATTGGTACCATTTTGTTGTTAAAACAACAGTCTGAGCTCCCTAAAGTAGAGGTGAAAAACATATTTCCCGACAAGGTTGAATAACATATCCTATTACATAAATACAGACATCAAATCACTCCATTTAACTTGTTTTATAGTTCACAGAAATCCTCCGCTATCCTTTGTCTGCCAAGTTATACCACTGACAGTCTGGCACTGGGCCACAGACAACAAGACTCCTCGGCTCTCCTCGCCACACGAGTGGCTTTGCAGGCAGAAACACTCACCTTCCACAATTAAAAAAAACCCCACTAAAATAAACCAGAATAAGCCCCTCGGATATGATGTGTGGAGAAAAAGAGAAGAAGAAAAAAAGCACGGAACAGGCTGCGTGACCTTTGCAGCGTTTTGGTAAACTTGTACAAGGCGTCGGCGGGAGCCAACAGAAGGTGACAGATATCAGAATGCCACATGTCACCAGCACTTGTGCCAATGTGGCCGTGGGAGCAGCTCAGGGGGAAGCGACTCGGGACAGAGGGGAGGAAGACTAAAAGGGGGAGAAGGTCAAAAACATTGCCAAGCACTAAAACACACTAAGAGTGTCATCACACTCATGGTATCTCTGTCAAACTGTTTGTTAAAGTCAGACCAGAGGCTGTACAGGAGTCCCTCAGGGGCCCGGTCTTTACAAAAGACGATGAGATTCAAGGAAACATTTACAAGGGATGCAACTAATAAATACAACTGAACTGATTTTTTAATTTTAGTCATCATAAAATGCAATTTCAAATGCTCATGGTAACATCTTCAGATTGCTCGTGTTGTCCAGTCAATAGTCGTTAACCCCAAAATAATCAATTAGCTGTTTGAAGCAGTGAATTTTTTTTTCTAACGCTTGACTGAATCAACTAATTGTTTCATAATTAGTGGCCATATAGAGGTTAAGCCTCATAATGTAATTAACAGAGTGAAAGGCTGTGTATTTAAAGTTGACCACAAGCTGTCGCCGCTCAATTAATTGTCCGTATGCTGACAAAACCAACCAAATGAATGAATAATATGTAGCAAAGATTAACCCACATCTTTGTTGACAAACACAAAGACACACACATGTAGTGGCAGTAAAGGAAAGCACAACTCTAAACAGGATTGTTCATAAAGTCACAAAGCTAGGACTTTTAAAGTTTAAAGATGACAGCCGAAGGAAGAGGCGTGAGCCAATTAGATGCCTTGTTCAATTAACACTTAACACTGTCGCGGTGTGTGCATTTTTCAGCTTGACACTACCATTATCCAAAGCTGTCTGAGAGTCACTGTGACAGAGAGCGCATGACACTGTATAACACAACGGCAGCTCAAATAGAACATTTGCTAATAGCTACCGACGAATGTTTTAACAAAAGTTATATATTGTTCGCATACAAAAATAAACTTAGATACAAGACAGGCATAACGCAAACCTATACACAAATCTTCACATTGAAAGTGTGGCCATATTGCGCAATGACGTGTCGTAATAGTGACAGATGCATTCGTGCAAGGATGGACAGTTTGAATGGTATAGATTCAGAGCGAGAGAGCAAGAGAGAGAGAGCGAGAGAGGACAAGAGGGCATTGCTTTCATTCGCTGCGTGGTAGCTTGACAAATGTTAGCATGAGCCTCTAAAGCGCTGTGACAACCGCCTGCTGAGAGCACAGTCTTGCTAATGTGTCCTGGCATGCCAGCCCCCTAATCACACATTTACATATGCAATGACCTACATTTGCATGTCAGATCGCACACTGTCCGGCATGATTAACAGTGGGCACCTCCCTGTGTGGAGTCGCCCTGGGTGGCAGCAGAGGCCGTGCGAGGGCGGAAGACAGGGCTGGAGGGAGGGCGGCTTTTTTGGCAGCCAAGGGGCCGGGCTGCCAGGCAGGATTATGTCAGCCAGCGGCCCCGGCATTAGACACTTCATTAGAGCTAATCTGTTTAGCAGTGGGCAGTGTATGTAAACTTCACAGGCCATTTGCGGCACCTCTTCGCCCCCTGGCCTGGCCTTCAAAGGGCAGCCAGGCCAAAGCTGAGTGACAGGCCGTCTCATCTGCCGCACACGGGTGTCACACAATCAGGAAGCTCCCAGCTGAAACACAAGGCCCCGACAAACACACACACATAAGGGGAAGTCACAGAGGAATGACCCTGAATGACGCAGGAGTCAGTGTCTGAACAAACCTGCTTGTAAGAATATCGATTGTCCATGTATAGCAAATTCCTCCCATATGAATGTGAAGACAAAAAGAGGAACACAAATCCTCTACCATTGGACAATATATTATTTAGTCAATGAAACATACAGGGTCACATGTAAAAAGTAAGAAATTATCACTATATTTATATATATATATATATACATATGCCTCAGCAAAGTTAGTTCGACCATTTGATTGTTACAGTCACTTACTAAATTCGGAGCTGCATAAAACAGACTTTCTTCATGTTTTCTTGACTTCCATTTCTGTGGTGTGCTCACTCTTTTCACTCACATCGTTCTGGTTGGTGATGGGGACAAGCTGCAGGGGATGGAGATAAGTGGCAGCCATGCAAGGCATTATGGGTAATGTCTGTGAGGGACAGTGTGTCTAGGGTATAAAGGTGACACACAACCGCCATGGGCTACTCACGAGCAGGGGGATTGAACGAGAAAGAGAGAGAGAAAAAAGGGGAGAAAAAAGAGAGGGAGGAAAAAGAGAGAGGGAAGGAGAGAGAGAGAGAGAGAGAGAGAGAGAGGAGACCGACAGCTCATCGAAAGAAGTGTGATACGGGCTGCCCAATAATGACACCATTGCCAAACACAACTGACAAGACACATGGAGAGTGGAAGAAGGAATGCGGAAGACAGGGAGAGGGAGTGAGGGAGTGAGAGTGAGAGGGGGGGAGACAAGCAGCAGAGGGGCGAGGGTGTGATGTGACAGCCCAGCAGCGCCAACGGCTGCCACAGGAAGGCCAGCGGCGGTAGAGAGGTGCTGTCTCCCATGCAGAGAGACTGAGAGGGATGCAGGAACCGAGAGAAAGAGAGAGAAACTCGGGGCGCATCCACACTAAACCGGCTGAATTCACAAATGGATCTCTGCATCTCGGCACAATGAGCCGGCCTTTTACGCACTCCAACAACTGAGCTTTGGTCAAAATAATAACTCCAGAATGAGGCTGTGGATGTGTATATTTGTGTGGATGGGGAAATTAGATGAGACAATAGGAGAAAGGAAGGAAAAGGAAGGGGGTTGCAAACTTTGGAACCAAGATACAAGATTTTACTCAGTGAGAAAAGTCCAGTCGGTGTCGGCTTGAACAAGTGCACTGAAGTCTGGTTGAATGAGGTGGACATGTGAAGGACAGCTGACAGGTATCAGCGCGAGAGGATCTCTCACTTATCAGCGGCGGCTTCGCGCATGCGCGATTAATGTTCAAAGTGGACGTGGCGCCTGCAGCTGGGAGTGGACCGTCTGTGAGCGCTTTGTGAGGCAGCGCTCGCTAGAACAGAAACTACATCACAAAACATGCTTTTACGTCAGGCTCAAGTCATCAACACTGCCTGTCGGCGAGGCTACGGAAACGCCCGTGCACGCACATAAATCTCCTTCAAAGTCAAAGCAGTGTCGTTTTGCATTCATGGTGTGCATCTTACTTATTTGTCGGACTGGGAGAGCAGTAAGACGCTCAGGTCTGAACTACGCCGTCTGGGAGAGATTTAAAGCGCAGCACCTGTGTGTTGCAGTGATAAGCCCCTCCCACTGCAGTGATAAGCCCCACCCACTGCAGTGATAAGCCCTTCTCAATGCAAAAAGAAAATTGAAAATGCAGTTAGCGCACGGTCAAATAATAAACGCTCTTAAAAGATTGCTGCGTTATAAATGCATTAACTTGCCCAGCCCTAATTAAAATGTTGATGCATAAAAGATGTATCGATAATTGTTCTGCAATCGCATCGTAATTGTCTGAATCACAATCAAATCGTGAGATGCCAGGAGATTCCACGCCCCCCTAGTGTGGACATAAATTGTTTTCACATTTATAGTTTATCAAATTTGCGGGATTGCTATGGACGTAGAGACAGGGAGGGAATACAAGGAGAGACAGAGACAGCAACTGGCAGGCAGGTGGGCCCACTCCCAAACCAGCCAGTCCTCTGCCCTGCCCCCCCTCCTCCCTCCCTTGAGCACGGCACCATGCAATATTCATCTTCAGCCGACCGGCAGGATTCACCCCAAAGGTGATTTTCGTTCCTCTCCCTCTCAATCTGCTCCACAGCCGCACCCGCCTTGTCTCAGCGCTCCGTGTCTGTCAAACTCTGCAGTGACGATCAAAATCTGATCTGAGAGGGCCTCCTCGCCAAACCCTCCCACTCACTCAAAGAGCAAATGCACCATTAAAAATGCACATCTTACCAGCTCATCTCGTTTACCTAATGCATATGCATCATACCTCCGGGACCAAGAGAAATGATATTGCAAGCGATACAGAATATCCTTCATCACATATACAATTCAGATTTCTTCAGGAGGAGGCTGGTGTTTTTTTTGTTTTTTTTTCCCCCACTGTGCTGCCGAGCAGACTGAACCTTGGGAAAGTGTGAAACAGATACAGGACTTGTTGAAAGACACCCATCTGGATGCTGCTTAGACAGTCATCTACATACTCTAACTGACTTTCTCTCCACTTCCCTCTAAATGTGAAATCAGTTCAGACGCCTTTCTGTGAGAGTAAAAAAAAAAAAAAAAAACATGACGCAACAGAGAAGGTTCACTGTGTTAAGCACAAAATTGGGCACGGAATTAACACTGATGTAAACTGCTAGAAATAGACTGAAAAAAAAAGTGAAATCATTAAGCCTGAACAATAACACACGATCAACCGCTGAGAGATCAGTGGAAGAGTGTGTGCGTTTGTGTGTGTGTGTGTACTAAGTGAAATTAATCATTAGAGCTTTTATGTGCAACCCAATTATCCTTAATTTTGCAATTACAAATCTAAGAATAAATTAACCCCCTTGGCAATTCCAGTGTTAATGTTGCAGTGCCCTTACATACACAAGAAAAACAACAACTGAGAGGCCTATTTTTAGTGTTGTTTCTTGCTCAAAAAAAAAAAGGTACTCTAGGGCATATGGATGATCCTCTTTGTTTAAAGCATATTCAATAGATATGGAGGCAGAAACATCCTTCTGGAAAGAAATCAATGGACCTGATGTTGGAGGGCGGTATTAAAATCCAACAGTGACCAGATCTGCACAGAGCAAACCTGAGTTGTATCGAACCAGGAGAGGCATGCAGGGAGGCCAGGCTTCACCAGCCTCCAGATCAATAGAAACAACTCAACATTCATCCACTGCTGTCTGTCTCACACGCCGGCTACAGCCTTGTGGAGGATGCTCGGACTGTAAGGAACAACTTGATTGACGCAGGAAAATAATAAAAAAAAGGGAAATACCGAGTATTTACAGTTCAAAATGTGAAAGAGGTGGGAGACCATGGTTTCAATGAATGGATTGTGCTATTTTAAAGCAAATATTTTGCCCCTGTCAATATATATAATAGGGAAACTATTTATAATCACAGAATTCTTCTTCTTAACAAAGTCACTCACTAAATGATTCTATGACACATGACTAAAATAAATGATTTACTTTTAGCAACACATTTCCCATCATCAAGAGCATTTTCTAAAAAATTGAGAAACTCTGGATGAATAATTTGACTTAAATATCCAGATACTTCCTCACCATAGTGCAACCATCCCGTTAATGTAACACCGCCATGTACAATACCTGCTCATGGAACAACCAGAAATGAACCATTTAGGACTAAATATGAAAAAGGTATGACAAAAATAAATGTGACGCAGCCAACAATAAGCCATCCTACTTCCCAACCCCAGTGAGCGGTTTTGCTCTGGTTCATGTGTGTGTGGGGTCTACCTGGGGTTGAAAGATCGGAACGGCCGCTTGCTGTCCTTGTGGCTGCGTGTCCATATCCATGGTGCTAGGAGCGCTATCCTTTACACCTCTGGGAAAAAACAAACACAATATTGAACTTCCGGTTAGCTGACTGAACATCAGACTGAACACTTCCTTTAAAAAACTACTTTCAATGTACAATAACATTTCACAGCAGGAAGTAATGCCATCGGTCAGTTGGAAAACTGCTCTCTGTTGTTTAGCGCTAAACCACCGAGCGCTGGCTGGAACAAGGGTGTCCAGTTTCAGCCGAACTGGATCACACGTCATGCCTGCGGATTTGACACTGTTTGTCTTGGGCGCGCTCAAGTTGCCGCATGGCGGAGCATCAGCACAGGCTGCGATATTAATCTGAACAAAGCAGAGATAATGCCACGCTGTATATCCTTGGCATTCCTCCAAGGAACCTTTCATGTGAATTACTGATTATACCAGCAATTACGCAGTTTCACTTAATTTTGTGTTTTCCAGAAGAAGAAAAAAAACACAGGTCACACAGAGGTGAGTGTGTTAGGTATGGGTGTATGCCACGGTGCTGTATAATTGCATGTTCTGGCATGTAGCCTAGAAGCAAGATAATTGCATAAGATACTCCACAACCAGTTGCTTAGCTTTTTCGCCACACTTACAGACAATATGAAACGTCACCTGATTTCATAGTTTACAAAAATCTTGAATTGCATGATCGCAAATGTAAAATTCACACACGCAATTAGCTTGTGTTTCCAGAGTGTCCACTCAGCTCTTGCATTTGGAAAGAACACATTTTGACAGATGCTCTGCAGTAGGATCACTTCCTGTGCACACTCCAATGCACATATATCATGGCTACATAGTCTGAAAATTAACACCAATTTAATCATAATTTACACGTGATATAATGCATGCATAACAGCAACCATATGTTATTCAGAAGTAATCGCATATGTTAAGTGAGGTGATTGCATGGATTAAACATGCAAAATTAAGCTAAAGCGCACATGTATTTCCTGTGATGCGCATGCATTTGCACGCAAGGTGAAAACATTAACGAGCAGAAGCAATCAGAGGCAGATAAAGAAAAGTCCCGGCTTTGCATGGGCATTGTCTACCGATAGAGATTTTGGGGTTCGGGTTTAACGATACTGACAATATCTCTTGTCTCCTCGCGATGTCTTATTCACATGGATCCTGTACATGCATGAAAACACAAATGGACAAAAACACATTAGAGTTTCACACAAAGCTAAAAGGGGACACAGCACACTTCACAGTGGGACATTTGCATGTTTTCCACTGGAGCGAAGGCCGTCTGTCTGCAGATCTGTCAGTCTGTCATTTGTGTATTACTAACCGTCTCTCGTCTCTGTCGCCTCAAACCTTCCCGGCCAATTAAAAATCCCCTGGCACAATGGAGAGGAGAATTTCACCGAGGAGCTGTCTCTCCCCTGATGTTGTCAGTACCATTCACTAAAGGTTAATAATGCTAATTAGACATCTGCAATATGCAGTAATATGCAGTGTGTGTCTATATATATATATATATATATATATATATATATATATATATATATATATACATACATATACATATATATATATATATATAGTAAGTGCATGTGTGTGTGTGTGTTGGGGGGTCTTTAATATGTGCATGTAAGAAAGCATGTGTATGTGTGCGTGGGAGCGTGCAAGTATTTTGCAAACACTGTGGCTGGCTTTTCTTTTTTTTTAGATTGGTTTAGCTTTTCTTTCCGCGGGCTCACTGGCCTTCATGTGAGCTTTGAAGCTCATGGAAATAACTGTTTGCACAACACTATTACTCCTGGGATTGCATTGACTATATTGGGAATATTGTTTTTCAGAAATTTACATTAAAAGCTTGTTTCAAACAAGTTCAAATCAAATCAAATGTTAAAAAAAAAGGGGGGGGGGAGAGACGACGACTAGAAAAACAGTGTTAAATGACTGATCCTGTGTTTCTTATTCTTTTCATTAATAAACACACTAAAGAAAAGTAAATTTTATAAGCCAAATGTTGTCATGACTTGTGTAAAGGTCTTACTTCTGGTTAGGTTGAGAAACTGTAAGCTACAAATGACACCATACCATGTCAATGTGTTGTAACAGCAATAACAGGATATTGTCAGCTTCCTCAAGTCTCCCAAACCAAGCACCACACGATCACCTTAACACGTGAAACATAATGACATCAGTGAGTCTCTTGTGTTGCCCGTTACGTGTCCAATACGATGCTCTGTTTCCATATATTTGTTTTTATTCTATTTAAAAAAATTGATTTTTATATTTCTGCTCCAATCAGCCCTCACAATAATTGTCTTAATCCTCGAAAACAGTAAAACCGAAAACTGCGGCCCTTCAAAAATACGTTTGGACTGTGTCTTTGTTATATTTGTCGCTGTGTAGGTGAAAATAAGGCCTCCTGCACAGAGGCTGACTGGATGGCTGACTAGCTGAGTGTGGTGACATGTTGGTTTCGGTGTTACAGGGGCTTTTACAAGTCACCCACCCGGTCGACCTTCCTGCCTATTTTAGTGATTATTTGCACTTCAGCCTTGTGTTTTGTTAGATTGGGACTGGCACCCTGACTCCTCTCCCTAACCCTCTTGTGTTTCTGACTGTGTCTATGTGTCAAAATAACCAAGGGGCATCTTAGCTCCTTGGCGTTCTTTCGCCTCCCACATCCCACGTTAACGAGATCAATTAAGACTGCCTTGTTGGATTAACGCACACCAGGAAACATCACAATTAACGACGCTAACTCAATCAAATGAGGCAAGGTCACACGCACGGTTCAAGTAATGTGCAACCCATCAAAAGCGACGCCTTGTCCTTGTGTCCGGGCCAATCCGACACGCAGATTGATTTAAACTTTCATCATGTGAATCTTCATGCTCCTAAATCTCTCACTCTCCATAAACCCCCCGCTACGCCGTTTCCACTGCTTCTCTCATCGTCTCTGATCCACAAACAGTCCCAGAAAGGAATTTTTGACTTTCAAAACATTTGGTGGGCACAAACAGCAATGGAAACTCAAGTCTGTCGGCCTTTTCTGTCGGGGAGAAGAGGAGAGATGGAGGCCGGCTGGCTGGGATTTTGGCAGCGGTGGGGCAGCCGCAGCTAAAATCTAAATCCCACAACTATTCATAGATGCATGTGTGAGACTAGTGCAGAGCTTTGGTCTGAGACAGCTGCAAATATTCAATACGATAGACCCAAGTTTAGAGGGGAGGAGAGAGAATCAATACAGGCTAAATATGTGGACACACAATATACTCTGACTTCAAATCAGAATATATACATTTGAAGTCTGGAGTTTTGCACCAAGCCTCGTGTTTCAGTGCTTTTGGTGTCATTTAGTAGCTGAGAAGTCACAATTGTATCACACAATTAATTTTACTTAGCGAATAATCCCCAACAATTCTCCCCATTTCCGTGACAGATGTGAAAGTATAGTTCCTTTGCAGTTATAAATTGGAGCAAGTGGGTTGCGAGAACACCATTTATCTCTCTGACAAAACCCAGGGTTGTTTTTTACTGTGGAGTAGTGAAAAGAAAAATTCCCGTCCAGACCACCAACCAACTCGGTGTAAACAAACACTGTTTTCTGACTGCGTTCCATCTAATGTGAGACTTCAGCCCGACATTCTCACAGCGGGCTCAATCACACGTAGGTAATTAAATGCTCGAGGAGGGAAGGGAGACACAGCGAGGCAGAACAAGAGGAAAGAAAAGGATATTAACAAGACTAGTCAGCAATTTTCTGTAAACATCCTTCTTTGTTCTCACACTTGCAGCACACATCTGATTTGTTAATTCACTCTTCCCTTGCGACACGTCTCCATCTCTCATCGTCTTCCTATTATACTCATCTCAAATCTGTGATTGTGTTATTATTTTATTTTTCTGTGACATAAGCTCTATCGCACGCAACACTGTGCACAACTCTACACCCGCTCTGCTCAGCAAGAAATAGACTTTGAGTAAAGAAGTAACTTTTTGCAGTTCCCCTGATGGCCATAAAAAGCTGGCTGCGTTCGTA
This sequence comes from Clinocottus analis, assembly GCF_023055335.1. Classification (NCBI taxonomy): domain Eukaryota; kingdom Metazoa; phylum Chordata; class Actinopteri; order Perciformes; family Cottidae; genus Clinocottus; species Clinocottus analis. The sequence continues at coordinate 7,843,535 of NW_027175965.1, forward strand.
AATCCAACTGTAATTAAAAAGGGGCACTTCAGCGATGTATTGCACTTTCATAAAGTTGGGGGACTCATCTGATGACATCATCAAGGTTTTTTTTTATTTCAAACTTTAGAGAGATCCCTCCAGAACGATGAATGACATTATACAAGCATTTCTCAGGCTGAGACGTGCTTTGTCCTCACGACGAGTAAACTGAACTTCATGAACAAAATCCTGTGTCCTTTTAGGTCCACGGAAAAATCCCCATTCTTTCATCGTACTTCTCTTGATCTCCAGAATAATTTCCGCACAAATTTGACTATCTTTTAATCTAATCTGTGTGGAAGCATTCCTTCTTGGATAATGGATGTCTCTGCTTGTCACAGTACCACACTGGTCAAAATGTTTAGCCATTGGCTTAAAAAAAAAAAAGAAATTGGATCATTAATCATCCTTAATTAATTAAATCAGGATTACAGAACATAAATGCACCAATAGACAGATTATTCCTATATCACCACTCCACATTTGTTTAATTAAACTCACTGAAAAGTGGCTAAATGTGAAACTGTAAATGCTTTTTATTTTTTGTAGCTTGTTTATTGACCTATTCTGCCCCGTACTTGTTTGCAACTTCATCATTTCTGTCACCACCATGATCATTAGTTTTCTGCTCAACCTTTTAAAAAGAGTTCTGAAAAAGAGTTGGCAACAGAGTGGACTACGAGGCGTCCACGCTTGAAATGAAAGAGCACATCCACGGCCCGCTGGTTCAAAACCGAGCGAGGAAAGGCAAAGGGGAGAAAGGGACAGCGGGGACAGAGCCGGGCCGAGAGGGACCGATGCAGAACTGAGAGAAAAAAAAATGGCAGGAGTGGAAAAAAAGAAGCTTGCTAGCCCTGATGTGTTCATGATCCTGAGAGAGACGGTGTGGAGCTGTGCACCACAGAAGTTGGCACTGGCTTTAGCTCCACTTTAATCCCCATTTCCTCTCTTCTGCATTATTCATTTAAAACAGGGGAATAGGAAAAACAAAGACTGCCTTGATCTACCTTTTTATAATCGGCTCCCAAACTGTGAGGGACAGGGGGGGGTGAACCAGGAATTGAAGGGTGCTGAAATTAAGGAGTCCCAAAGACATGGGTGCTAAATCTGCGCTCAATTCCAGGACAATAAATATGAACACAGACTGATGAGCATGGGTCTAAGGAGGAGAAAAAATATATTGACAAGAAAGAAGGTGAAGAGAGGGGTTTGGAGAGGGGGGCTAAAAAAGAAAAAAAAAGAGAGAGGGGAAAAATATAATGCGACACTATCCGGCCTGGGTGTAGGATGTGAAGGAATCAAAGGCACCTTTGAGGAGTCGGAAGACGACAGTGAAAGTGCTGAAAGAGTGGTGTCCATGATTACAAGAAGTGGAGAAATCTTTGAGTCTGTGCTCATGAAAGCCCACCCCGGGCCTCGTCTGAAACCCCTGCTTGACTAACACTGATGACACAGAAAGAGGAAAGAAAAAGAAAAAAAAAAGGAAGAGAGAGGAAGAGAACCACTAATGATGGAGGGGTCCGGATACTACAGAAGCAGCGCACTCTCCAATTCATTTTAATCACGATTCAAAATCATTAGCCCAAATGTGCGAGTACTCGTGTTCCTTGGACCACGAGCCGAGAGAGAGAGAGAAAGAGAGAGAGAGAGACCGAGAGTGGGAGAGGACCAATTACACCTCAGCATGTGAGCCAGTCTTTGAGGTCTTTGAGTTAGACGGTCCAAGACTTGATGGAATACAAAATGAAGAGAGGAAACTTTATTGTCTCTGAATCTAAAAGAAGATAAAGGGAGAAACCTTTGAAATAGGCTTTGCAAAGCCAACCGAACCCACGACGGAGTCAAATCATTTAGACTTTTTTTCAGTTTCCACCAAATCTGGCGACAAAAGCATGAAGTTAATCAGGGCGCAACTCAGCATGAGAATATCAGTCAGATAGAGGACCTAAACAACAACACTGACATCAAACAGGATTCATTATTCAACGGGCAAAACATGGCTGTATTAATGGCGAGGTCTCCTTCAGACTGCATCTGATCAAACTCAATGTGGCTTTTCAGGCTCTTCCAACTAGAGCTGGACCAAAACTGGATTTCTTTTTTTAAGGAATGGAGAAATCAATGTTTGGGAGTCCATTCAAACTCTGATAACAATATTGTTAATGCTATATTGTATACACAGAAGAAGGAAAAAAGCAAACATGTTTTATATATGGATGCCTGATACGTGTGCTTCTGAGCTGCACACTTTACAGTTGAAACATAAAGAGACAAAGACGCAATTAAGGAGTCGTGCCGTGACTTGACCGAGATACATAACACCAAACGTCTGCCTAAGCTTGTTGTGTGTCACAATGAGTGTGATGTCATCGGAAAAGGAGGTGCTAGGAAGTCAGTTCCAGGAACAAGAACGTAAGAAGAAAAAAAAAAACTTTCCACCTCGGACGACCAACGACATCCTTCTTCTTTCACTCCGCCAAGTTGTGCATGGAAGACGACTCAGTGCCTCTACGGGTCAAAGTCAAGGACGCGAAGGAGCACGTCGTGGGAGGCAAAGACAATTCTAACAAGCTATTCTTTCTGTCGGGATGTGGAGTCAGTTAAGGAGACACTACGCAGGATAAAACGATCAATTGTTGTGCCTGATGACCATTGTCAAGTACGTCTGCCAGGTCCAGTTTATATACAGGCTGATATTGTGCAGCCTTGCGCATTGGCAGACATAAATACCTGTCCTCAAATTAGCTCTAACTTGTTGGTATTTCAGTCGGGCAGACTTACTCGTCCGTCACTCTTTCCAACTCATTGTTGGAGTTAAGTTTGACATGAAGAGGCATGCAGTATAAAAAAAGCTGTACTATGATGTTTCTGCTCTGTGTGTGTAATAATTTATTTGTACAACTCAGACCTTCACCCGCTCCCTAGTGGAGGGAGCCGAGCAAAATTATATATATATATATATATATATTAAAAAAAGGGAATTAAGACATGAAAACTGCTGCAGTCCATAGGGACACTACAAGGCCAGTGATCCATAATGCTGCTTGCTGACTATTTATAGCCCTCCGTTGCATTTTTCACTTTCCTATTTTTATAGGCTAATGATTATTTCACTGCAGAAGTAAATAGCACAGCACAAAGCGCCTGGGCTTCATGTGAGGCCCAAATTGATTTATTTCCCAACAATTCAAATAAACTAGCACAGTGCGCTGCTCCAGAGTGTGTACATTTCACCTACTGAGGTATTTATAAAAACACATCTGCACTTTCACCTGACCTTCCATGAGCCGGTAATCCTATAAAAACTGGATCCCCTCTTGCCTTTATTCGTGTGTCTGCCCACACATGCACACCTGCACTCTTGCATCTCCTCCTATCTCGGTTTTTGTTATGCATTTTCAGCCAACATGTATAGTTAAGATGTCCCTCCATTGAGAGAAGATCTCAAGGACATGCAGGTGTCAGCCACCCTGCTCCGCTTTCTCCTTCTCCCTTCGCTCTTGTCCTCCCCAGCTACTCCCCCTGCCTGCTCTTCTCTGTTGCCGCCGTGTGTTGTCGACCCCGAGCTGGCACGTGGCTAAAAGCCCCGGCCACCTCTCTGCTCTATTGTCCTGCCCACTCTACGGCGGTACTGACGGCTCTCTTGTGGCGAGGGGCCCTTTGTTGCCAGCCTGTCACTTCAGCAGGTGCCTTACAGCGAAAGGCAGGAGCCAGCCAGCCAGCCAGCCAGCGAGCCAGCCAGCCAGCCAGCATCGCTTCGTTAGCGCGGCGCACCGTTTGATGTGCTCATTTCATCAGCCGGAGACGGCAGCCAAGGAGGATGCTAATAATCACTTGAAAAACAAAAACATTCCACTCAGTCTTGTAAAAGATAAACTCCAATTTCAATGATAAAAGAAGAGTGACAGACAGTCATGGTACCAGTCAGAAAAGAAAAAAAACGCCAGCCACACTATCCCTCTTTCTTTTCCTCTCCCCCCCTCCTCCCTTCTTCTAGGTGAAACAAATTCATTCTGTCAATCACTGCAAATAAACAAGGTATATTGACAAATTGCTGACTGTGTAAGGAAAGACAAAATTGTGTGGGCAAAGTATGCAAAAACAGAGCTGCATTTAAGACAGCTTGTGTGATCCCTCAGAAACCAGCTTAGTGTGCGAAGGAGCAGGCTGTGTGAAGCAGAGAACCCCCCAGGCGTTCAGGGGAGGGGACCCTGGGGGTTTGGACTATATGCTTGCAGACCCTCACTACATTCACAGCCCTTCAAAATGCCATATTACTATCACACCTCAGTTAAAATAGAAACCAAATGCTAAATATGTAAAGAAAATCACGAAACACTGAATTTAGACTGGCTGAAGTGACGTTTTTAAGAGGTTTGGGGGACTAATGATGGTTGTAATTCCAACTCCAGCCCACGATGGTTTGAGAGCAGAATTACTACTTTTAGGGTGCCATGTTAAGTGCACCAGTATAGAGGAAATGTTTGAGTGTTAACATATAGGTCCACGTCAACACAAACTATACAAAGTGTGGGTCTGATTTAGGGCTGCAAATGTCTTCTTTTTTTTTTTGCCAAGCCCAAAAATATTGATCTATTTACTTTAACAAAAAAAAACCAGCAAAAGCAATTATTCTCACAACTGAGAACATGAAGCAGTACAATGTGACAGTTGCTGCTTGAACAATGACTTCTGCAAATACAACAGTCAATCAACTGGTTGCAACTCTAATCGAATGTCTTTGAATTCAGGAGAAAGCAGTGCAGTCAGTGTTGGGGCAGTTCACATGTGGCACATTTATGCGAAACCCCTAACATCACATCACATGAAGGCATCATATAGCGGGCCCCTCTATAGTACAACTCTTCAACATACTGAAGCTACCACACAGAAGCAAAAACAAAGGTGTGTGAGGGGAAAAGACAGATATCTATGATTATTTTGTTTCGGGTATTTCTGAAAGCACACCTCTCGGTTCATCTGAACATTTGAAAACATAATATCCACAACCGGATTTGCACACGCAAGACGAAGATCCCGAGGCTTTAGGTTACATTAGTGCTCTGTGGCAACAACTCACGGTCTTTCACAATGCAAAACAGAGCGTTGCAGAGCAGAGCAGAGCTTCCAGTGCTCCAGGACCAATAAGGGCTTTGTTTGTTAGCCGTGTCACTGACTGACCACCGAATTAGCTTCATCACCTCTGGCACCGGGATATTGGATGTGACATTCTGTACCACAGGGCTGTGGCTCTGTTTGTCTGCAAGGCCAGAGGGCTTACAGTAATACAACATAAAAAAAAAACAAAAGACATAAAATAGGGACATGGGAAAATAAATAAGGGTATGCGAGAGAGTCACTTTTTTTTGTTGTTCGGTTCTAAATAAAAGGAGTGTTTTTACACAGCATTTCCACCAAGAGTCTGGTCTTCATCAGCACAGCTGATTTCTGAAGCCTAACCTTGTGATCATACTAACAGGAGTCAACAGATGAGTGTCATCATCTCCACGGCGTTCAGATTCTGAAATGACATTAGCCTTCCTTTTCCGCTATTAATATCTATAAAGGAGGAGAGGAAGCTGCAAAGAAGGAGGCAGCTAGACACGGCCAATGTGTACTAAAAATTGCAGAAAAACAAACAACCAACAGATACAGAAATTAGCATGTGACAATGCTGTTACAACAAACTCTCAATAAGGCATTTGTTTACACAATAAATTAAAGAACAATAGGTGTACATTGATTACAAAGCGTTTCATTCCAAACTAGTTATAGAGCCTTGTACCCCGAATGCAGGTCTGACTGTGACAGTACAGCAATGACAAAGTGCTGATCCACCTCTGTGTTGTCTGGAGATGACGAGGCCTGTCACTTGAGTTTCTCATCTATGAAACAACCATTAAAAAATACATCTGGTAAATGTACTCTATTTTTCTTTCCCCCAAAAAAACAGCAGTCTCTCCATAGCCCCTTCAAGCAGGTTTTTCTCCGTTCTCCCTGGATAGTTTGAAGCAGTTAGCCTGCGTCAGCATCGAAGTTTGTCTAAGAGGAAATGACAAGAGCAAGATGTCCAAGTCATTAGTAATGTGAGAGGAGCAGTTCCCAGGCACGTCTCGTTACATAGCTGAGTGCTAACGTGAGGGCTGAGGGCTCGTGTTGGGGCTTTTTCTGGGCCCAAAATCGCTTACTCTGTGGGGGGACAGGGGAAGAGGACCGCGACCCTATAAGCATCTCCACGGTCACTAATGAAAACACTAAATCCAGAGAAACCTTCGCTCAACCAATGAGGAGAGCGGGAGCTACCGAAACCCATAGTGCGAGTCCACACGAGTAATACACATAACCGCACACACAAACAGACCTAAAACTGGATGCATGCACTGAACACATACCAAGAGTGGTCCCATGAGAATGTGGCTCCACAAAAATCAAGCCTGGCTCTGGCTCTGGTTTGGTGTCCGCCTGCTGTGGCTTCTGTGGCGGGCCCCGCCGGCTGCCGCGCACACACACACACACACACACACACACACACACACACACAATCTTCTAACCAGATCCAGAGCACTGCTACTCAATCAGAGGTCAAATACAGTACTGTTGCCTGCGTATGACTGTGTGTGTATACACCCATGATGTTGTCATACTGCCAAAGAGAATCACTCCTTCACTATGAGACCAACAATAACGCAACTACTTCAGTAGATTTCAGTAGCGCAATTTATCCTGGTTTAGGATCACATCACAGATGATTCGGTTCGACCGCATCTGTAAATCAACGAAGCGAAGCCAAATTAATAGCTCAAGGTTTTTTTTTTAAGGTTTTGAATTTGGGATGTAAAAAAAGTTTTTTTTAAAAAGAAGCTGTGTGATGATTAATAACAGGGGCGCAGGCTGGCGCGCATTGTTCATTTCTAGACATATGGCTCTGTCTTGAAGAGGAGGTGTACCTTTGAGGAAAAAACTTGGGACTGAAAAATAAATCAGCAATAACGTGACTATATAAAAAGACAGTTGACATATTTGGAATGGGTACTTGAAAAAACTAAAATCTGCTGGCTTCTATTTCTTTACTTACAACTTCATCAATATTCTGGGGAGGGAAAAATATATTTTGTCTGTTTTCTTGTGTATAGCAATGAAGTGAGAAATGAGGCTTATTCTACCGTTTCACTCACTTGAAGTCAAAATTGTGCATTATTATAGGAAATTATTAACTTGTGAGCACAACATATGCATAGGCGGACACACAAATGCACACACAAGAAGTTCTAAGCTTTTTTCTATTATTATTATTCCTCAGGCGCTCATTCTTCTTTGCATGAGTGCATCACCCAGCACACCGACAGAGCATCCCAGTATGTGCGCGAGTGGATGTGTAAGGAACTGAAGATCGGAGAATAGCGATACCCCTAAGGGGTCGCACCTCTCTCGATTCTCGCCCTCTTCCCTCCTTATCCCCCCCCTCCCCGCTCTACTCAGTGCCTGCAGGGATTTCCCTTTTCAGTTCAGGAGAGATGTCAGACCTGTTTCACCATCCCTCACACAGAGTCTGGACTCTGCCCTGCAATCATCCAACATCTGTAAAAACTCCTGGAATCATCCTCATTTCGAGATATCAGGGCAGAGAGACACTTAAAAGAGCCAAAGCGGAATCCAAATGCATCCAACTCATCTTCAAAGAGGCTTTTTTATCTCGTAAACAGCCACTTTAATCCAGCTCATAATAGCAAATACAGTCTCTTCAACACCCTTTTTGTCACCCGGTGTGTTAAAACTTGCCAATCCATCATACAATTAAATTAAGAGCCTGCTTTGTGTGATACTACTTAAACTAGAAATACAGAAATTGGTGATACTCCAGAAAATCGTACGTGTTATTTACTAGATATTTAACCCAAAGCATTATTATATGGGAATCTGAGTGTCAATGTATGTATATCAGTTGAGAAATATGTCAGTTCAACTGAAAATGCAGAGGAAGACAGAAGTCTTTCAAGAAGAAAGAGAGCAAGAGAAGAAGAGAGATGGAGAGAAAAGCTCCACAACAGGGGTCGAAAGCAGATAAACCAGATAGGTCTTCCCTGCCTCCTTCACATATCCGAATATTAATATTAATGAAACTTCCTGTCCCCCACCACCCCTCCCTCTGTTTTTTCCCCCTCAGACGATTTGAACATGAAAAACTTAAAAAGCGCAAATTCCAGGAGTTGCGTATCACAGTTTGACCCGGAGCCACACAGCAGACACCAACCATGACAGACTTGCTGTTCAAAGCAAGCGGGAGCTGCTTTCATCAGGCGATCCGGTTTTTCTTTTTTTTTTTTCTTCCGTTTTTTACAGTGTGACACCACCAGCCCATGCCATCTGCCTTTTTCTAAAAAAAAAAAAAATCAGAACTTCAAGATGTGCTTCCTGCGTGTGCGTTGTTTTTAGGTGGGCTTCACAACCAAGGCCCAGCGTCACGCAGGCTTTTGCTACTTGCGGACTGCTGTTTACAGCCAAGCCCCGCAGAGAGGCGCAATGTTAAATATTCACTGTTAAACTGTCAAGCCTGAACTGGTTGGGAACCAAGCCAGGCATTCACAGTATGGTTGCATTGTATGCCCCCCCTCCTCCTTCAAACACAACCCAACAAAATCAATCATGTTTCCTCCAGCCAATCCAGGATGAAACCAGCCTACTTCCCTCCTCCTGCCACACACCCACTTCCTGAGATGCCCAGACTACAGACGGCCACTTTATTAAGCTTTTTTAAGTCTTTTCTCCTCCGTGCGTACTTACAGTTAATTTTCTTCATCATAAATTCAACGCAAAAATACACGCATGCACATCGTTTGCACTTAAAAGACAACTCTGCTCTAAGCCGGAGTAAGTTGCTGCTGCCTGTCTTCAGACATCTGTAAAATATTTTTATTCTGTGCCCCAATACCGCACTGGCAAAGGTCTCTCATCCTTGGCTTGGCAGGACTTCTGACGGAGCCAGCCGGCAGCGCCATACAGGCCTAACCCCTGCTGCTGCAGCTTCCTGCTGCTCTGAGGGAGTCAGGCTGCCTGCCTCCCATTGACTGTGGGCCAGGCTGGGCAGGGAGGAGGAGGCTGAGGGCAGGCCCCGGGTGGAGATGACCCCCAGGGAGGAGGAATGGGGGGACACATTGAGAGTCACAGAGGTTCGGGGGGTGGGAAGAAGTAGTAAAGAAACTAAATAGGGTAGGGGCGTTGCTGGTAATAAGGGTGAAGTGTCTATGACGGGAGGCAGTAATACAGGAAGAGAAGAAAGAGATGGGTGGCATGGTAGTGGACCGGGAGCAAAGACAAAGGAGCTCAAGGGCAGGTTAGGCAGCAGGAGTTGAGAGGAGCTTCTCATTATGACTCCTCTTGATGCCCCCGGGCCTTGACCACAACCTCAAAGCCCCAGGCCGAACCAAGAGACCAGGGAGACAGCTGTGAGTCAGGGTACAAACACAGTCCAAAGAGGGGGGAGAACGATGTCCCCTGCACCCGAACGAGGCAGTGGGAAATAAAGAGACAGAAAACAAAAAGAGTATGGATTTCACTATCACTTGCCTGTGATCCAAATCATTTAAGAGGCATTAATTAATCTGATATATAGATGTTTCTACATAATAAAGCTGCACAGTGGATCCATTATGATACATGTATTAGCAATTAACTGTCAAACACATTATGTCTGCATTGTATTGAGAAAAAAAAAAATCCCAATCTTTCCTTTTAAAGTCTCCGCTAGTATTATGTAGTGCCCCATTATATGTTGTATACAATCCATGGAGAAAGGAACTATGTATGGAAGTGGGAAAAAATAGGTAGGATTTGGATGGACAAGATTGGGACATCTCACATGATGCTCTAGAAAAAAATCTACCTTTTTTTAAAAATTCCCAATGGCTCAGCTGTTTTTCAGTGGACGCACAATGACGACGTGAATATCATTAATTTAAAATGTACGCAGTTCAGGAGCTTCCAATACCGTGCGTTACTTTTTAAAGTGGTACACAGAGGCGATGCTAACAGCTGGTGTACCCCGAGTGCAATGGGTAAAAGATAAAAGATGAAGAATCTGTCTTTACAAAACAGATACTGATAAATTAAGAAACGCCAGCCCAGCTGGCCCTAGACCTTGATCAACACGCAGCATCACCAGAAATAAAAGAAACTAAATAAACAGAGCCCTGGCTTTTCACACTGAAAAGGAGGCTAAAACAGACAAGATGCATTCACATTTGCTCTCTTCTGCAGCAAATCCCGTGTGAAACATTAAGCCTCATTTGTGATGAGGTTGGAACAAACGCCCATAGCTCAGTCAGCCAGCGACACAAAAACCTTCCTCCCTCATTCTGTTCATGAGTGCAAATTCATTCTGCTTTCGTCTCATCTCTTGACAAATGCATACTGTCACTGTCACTGATGTGGTGTTTACAGTGGCACATAGCATCTTGTAATTATTCTGTGAAAGTGAATTTGTATCCTGAGGGATTTGTATTTTTTTGCGTGTGGGTAATCAAAAGAGAAAGAGAGGGGACGATAGGAGAGTGATCTCCAATAAAAAAAAAAGGCCGATGCTACTCGAGAGCAATATTTCCAGCACAGTTCACAATATGCCAACATATATTTAGTGGCTTTATTTAGATGGCACCAAACAGCAGCTTATTCATCAACATGCAGTGTAACCTACAAACATATATAAGTGCTATTAGATAGCTATAGTATAATACACCACAATGCTAAGGCATGAGCAGTCATGCCACAAATAGCCTGACTAAAAAGGTGCAAAAATAAAAAGAATCAGTGTAACAAATAACTATAACAGCTGCATTACACAGCTATTTCAGTCAAGTCAGTGCTGCTAAATAATGCAAAAAGCTAACGGCATGCTATTTCTGTCAATACATCAAAATTATTGAAATTTAGAAACCTCTCCTGTATGCACTTTTGAAAGGCAAGTTAATATTTAATCTTTTTTTCCTTGCTCAGAGGCTCTTCTGTATGAGAGAAAAAAATGCCTTCTATGGTATTGCTTTTAATAATCTAATAGGTTCATAATTGTATTCCAAATAAATAGAGTTGTTTCATTTAGAGAAAGATTTCAGAGCACAATAGTGAAAAAATAAATAAATAAAGCTTTTTACAACACCCTTTGTAGTTTAAAAAAGAAACCCGCTGACATTGTGTGGTCTTGGCATAAGCTGACCAAAGGGCACTGTAAGCGTTTCATAAACTTTAAACGGGGTCCTGGGTCAGTAATTTTTGAGTTTGCATATCTTTGCAGTCTGTTTCCCCCTGAGCACCCCAGAGCCCATTGAGAAAAGGCATCAATGCCACGGAGAAATTGAGAACTTCCACGTGACGCAGAGAGCCGCGAGGCATCCTCCAAGGATATGTGAATGCTTGAAACATCAGTGACCCTTCATAAGAGAGAAGAGAGATGGATATGAAAATTATTGACTGGCTGTTTGAGGGGGAATAAGGAGCTGCTTAGACAGCCCACTATTATTGCCAAAGACCTCACGCTAAACTCTAACCAAACTGAGACTCAAATCTAAATCCTTCTGGGAAGGTAGCTTGTATTTTCCTGCTTTTTATCATTTTGTAATGCAACAACTAATCACAAAGAAAGTAAACCAAACGAGCCTATATCCTAAGCAGTGATCTGCTACCTTTGCCAGCATCATTTCTGTACAAATGCTTGGCCAAGGTCTTTGACATCATGCAAAAGACAGTGTTTAATGTAGCTCAAAAAATGGCCTTAGGAAGCATCTTCCTTCAAATATGCTTTGGAAAGAGAAAAAAACATAACTAACATTTTTTGTTCTTTTATGAAACCCAAAGGCAAGATGACTGTTAAAGTGGTCAGATGACAAATGTCTCATCTGATCTTTAATCCAGCGGCGGGGCCAGCTCCAGGGCTAAAACAGGAAACTCTCACTGGATGGAGCGATTTAGTAAATTCCACTGTGCTAAATCACTGCTTTGGGTGCAGCAGATTTCTCCACACCAATGAATGGCATTTCAGGTCTCACTCTGGATGTCATCATAGTAAAAACTAAAGTTTAGCTGTTTATAGTGGCCTAGGCAGCCAATATGCATGTGAACCCAAGCTAAATCGGGGCTTAAAAAATATATAGTACATCTGTAACGCTAACCCTTCTGAGAAAGCTAATGTATTGATAATGGCACATAATCAGTGCTTCTTCCATTAATACAATAAAATAGCATGAGAAAAAGTTTTTTTATGAAAAAAAATCCCCTTTCTGTGATTTAAATCAGGCTAAACATTATTGATCATCGCAACACGTTCTAGTCTTATTACCTTTGTTAAATACAACCAATGCAAAAAAAGGCAAAAATAGTTCAGTTTTGCCAGAAACTGTCAAAAGTAATCCACCTCTCATCAGCTAAATTTCAAAGCGGGATATACTGGCAGAAGTCCCTCACCACAGAGTCTGATGCAAACATTTGGCAGCCATTTGCTGATCATCCGGTTCATGACACGTTCCTTGATAGTCAACTTCACAGAGCCAGCCGGTGTTCATCTCTCCATCACCTGATGACGCTGGCAGACTCAAGCCTGTTGTCTTTGACGATGATCGAATGTGGCAACAGAGAAGTGAGTAATAATTGGGTCAACAAGGTATGTCAGTTCCCACTAACTCTTGTCTGAGTCATCTCTCTACAGCGTAGCCAAATGTGATGGTATGACGCCTTGAATATTTGGCTGTGATAAGCAGCGACAACAACATGGCATTACATACTGTTTTCACCCTATGTGTAACCCCAAAACAGTTTAGGCCTCGGAGAGGTGAGGTTTATTTTGTCTTGCTTGTTTGTGGTGCGACTGGGTTGAATTTCCTTATTATTTCCTTCTTTTTTTTAAAGGTTCATTTATAAAATGCATATTATTATTATTATGATAGATGAGCAACTCAGGTCCAAAGCTTTTGCAATAACCATTATGACTCACAAAAAAAGCAGTGAGTCACACACGAAAGGTTTTTTCCCAAAAAATGCTCCTTGATTTATCAAATAAACCATCTCCCCACAAGTTACCAGTAGTTCTCTTTCAAATAAACACCGTCTTCCAGGCTGTAACTCGTATGGCGTTTAACAGTGTAAAAAAGACAGTTGGAAGCAGCACTTAGGTATTTTCCATGCAGCGATGGGAAAGAAGAATACAATACACTTAATCTGTACTCAATAGCCACAATTTCCACTGAAAGCGGCTTTGCTTTCACACCTTGAGTTACCATGGTGTGAAAGCAGGCAAGGAAAACGCGTTCCAGACCAAACAACTGATTTGTTGGAAAATGTGTGTGTCTTGGTCTGCTTCCAAGCCGACTCTGGTGCTATTTGTTTGTGTAAGAGGAAACAAACCAATCACAGGATCCTCCAAACACATGGACTACATACATGTGTTTGGAGGATCATTTTAAAAGCTAAACTACTGATAATCTTATAATTGATCGGTATCAGGCTAATGTGTCAAACATAAGCCCCTAATCCCACATAAATCTGCAAGCCTCACAACTTCCAGCATGTCTTGAAGTCTGCTTGAAGATTAAGTTGTCGCACAAACTAATCACTTGAATACCCTGCAAAATTTACAAGAGGTATAAAGTTACACGATGTGATAGTGACACACAGTCCAACTAGTCAACCGTCAAGCAACAAAATCAAAGTTAAAGTCACTGACTTCCCTCTCATCGCCAGGTGAAACTGTCATGCAGCGGTTTAACCTACAACCAATTTAACAGTTTATGGCTTTTAATGGCCATCAAACTTTCCTATTAAAATAGTAAATCAAGGTGCAATAATCAAGCTCAACTTTGCTTCATCCGAGTGAGGAATAAAACCCTCACTAGTTGTACTACATGGGAAAATAAGGTGAATTCTTGTAGTCTGAAACTTCTGTAGTTTGTAGATGTAAGGTTCACTTTACAATACAGAAGCACACAAAATAATGATAACGTAATAAGCTCATTGGCTTTTAAACTGTTACTTTCTCTAAAAGATCAAGTAGCTGAACAGCAACTTATGGGACTGTATATTTAGAATTTAACAGCTTAGTGCCATCTGTTGACTCAATTTGCATGCTAGTATGTTACTCCATTTCAATACATAACTTTTCTGCAATCCATTGTACAGTAAGCTTGAAGCACTGCATGGATACTTGCTGTTGCAGAGATATAGAGAGATAGATTAGAAATAAACATAACCCAGCAGGCGTGTAACAACACAATACAGACATGTTTCAAAGTGTCACAGAAACGTCGTCCCCTCTTTAAGAATAAAACTTATAATTGCAGAAGAAAGGCCATATAAGGAAGCAAGCATGCAAGCCTAAGTGCACTATAACAACACTGTAGCATGGCATTAGTGCATGACTACAGTCACAGGCTTAACTACATGGCTTTACAGCTAGCAGTTAGTCGAGTTAGGAGAAAGTTGTCCGGAAATAAAGTCGCTACACTGTCGTTAACTCTAAATGGCAGCGACGTCATTGCAAGGTAACGAAAGTTAGCAGTGCGGCTAACAGGCTAAGCTAGCTAGCGAACTTCGTAGAAACTTTTTTTCAAGTGAGTGTCAAGAAGAAACAACAGAAACGGTGACACCGAGCCAGTTTAGCGAGACTGTCCAGCCCAACCCGAGCTAAAATAAAAAGTGTTTGTCACATCAACAGTTTATATTAAGTTAGGTTCGCTGGTCGTCCAACGTCATGTTAGTAACAATGAGCTCACTGTCAGCTAACGGTGTCTCAGTTCTTACCAGGAAGTGGGACTCCGTTGCTAAGCTATTCCTCCTTCACGTTGGAAGCTTCTCCTAATGGTGTATGGTGGTTGTCTTTTGTGTTGACTCTCTCTTTTCTAATCAAGGTCGCTCCTACAAGTGGACTCGGCGGGGCCTCTCTTCTTGCGTGGCACCGTATGAAACCCGGTGCAAAAAAAAAAAAAAAAAAAAAAAAGTTTTTTTTTAACGGAGAGAGAAAGAGAGGGAGGGAGAGAGAGAGAGAGCCCGTGTGTGCCGGAGAGCCAGTCGAGATGTGTATACGTGTTTTCAGACCGTGTCTGCACTAGGCCCCTCTCGCCGCCACACTCCTGACCCGTGTGCCAGTAATGTAAACAACCCAGCATTCCCCGGAGCGCAGGGGAGGGGCAAATGTCAAAGAGTGGAGGGAAGCTGTCAAATACCGCGAGATCCAGCAGAGAAACTCCAACTCGAGCCAGCACCCGCTCCTTTCTTCTCATTAAAACGTACATGGAAAAGTTTCCGTGGTGTTTATTGAGAGATGGGATATGATAGTGAGCGAGAGAGCTCAATATTAAGGCCCCTTAGCCTGCTGGCATTCAGAGGAAACTCACATTTGGACACAGGCCCTTCACATATACAATGTAGTGACAAAAAAGCAGCAATTAGGGACGATTAGTGTTGCAAATACACGTGAGGAATGAATGTGCAAGCATCAATTTAAAGACCTGGAGAAAAATTAACATTCCTGCCCACTACTACAAGACTTTACAATAAGTCACCTCTGGCCAGATCCTCCGTAAATTAATCAACGTCAATTGCCCTTGCACTGCTTGTGTTGTTTGTTACTCACTGTACATACTTGTATGCACTTCATATACACATATAGTTTGCATTTTTGCACTTTCTTTATTATACACTCTGCTGTTTTGTCGTATATATTACGTTTTGTTGTATATGTTAAGTTTTGTTTGCATCTTTCATTCCTGTTATTTTTGTGTCTTGATACTGTGTCAAACTAATTTCCCCTTGGGGATGAATAAAGTATATATATATATATATATATATATATATATATATATATATATATATATATATATATATATATATAATTTAGACAGACATTATGCCTATTTTAAGTACTTTATATACTTAATAGTGAAAGTATATTCTTGACCATGATCATTTGACAATTTGGCAATGACAAATAGGATCCATTTTTTTAATTGACCTTTGAACCGTGTCTCACAATCTTCATCAGTAAATGTAGTTAGCTCCGATGTCACTGAAAAAACATTACTAAACAAATTCAAACTACTTCATGTAATATTAGGTAATGTTCAGCTAATCTATTAAACAGCGTCTATATTCAATAAACTGACCATACGTTTTTGTGTGTAAAATCTAGATCTTCAAAGTAACGGTGACAGCTGTCAGACAAATGTAGTGGAGAAAAAAGTACAAAATGTCCGTCTTGAAAGAGGTGCATGTAATGGAAATGAGCACCGTTTCTCCATTTACATATGCCTCCTTAATTAAGTTCAACCTTTGAGGGTGAAACATTCTCAAGTTGAAAGAAAGCTATGAGATTAGTTACTCTGACTTTGTTTAGAAAAGGACGTGTGTGAGTGTGTGTGAGTGTGTGTGTGAATGCAAGCCAGAGAGAGAGACAGAGGCAGCCAATGCTGAATACATCCTCCTGCAAACTGTGCTAAGTCTGCTATCATTACACACATGCATACCGACAGAAATCCCATGGCACAGACGCAGCCTGCCCCTCGGGAATATCATGAGAATTTATTGACAAAAATGGTATCGCAGATTGACTCGCATGGACAGCGAGAGCATCTGGAACTGATCAGCTTACTTTGCTTTGATAAAAGTTTCATCGCTGATTTCAGACTGACAATTCAAACACCGCTGATACACAGGAAACACATCTGTCTCCTTCCCATCCCCATTGTTAATAATCAACAAGTTAGGTGGGGTTGTGTTTTTTCTGCTATACTTCAATAGCCTTTTTTGTTAACCTCACTGCAAATATGGAAAAGGGAGAGATGCCTGGAGTGTAGGATTTTTCCCCCTTTTTCTTCAACAACAGTTGAAGATTAAAAGAAACGTCTCACAGAAATCTGTCAATTCTGTATGTGAATAATGCTGTGTGGAATTTAATGGCATGAGTTATATTGGGTTTCCTCTACACCCACATTTTCTTTCAATAAGATCAATGGCGCTCAGTGACAGATAGGGACGGTCTTTTGTATCTTCAAATTTCAGGTTTCTGAGGGAATAATTAGATGGATGGATGAAAAGTAATGCATCAGTCTGCGAGGGGAGCTGCACCCAGAGATCCTCTAGTTCAACACGCATGCCTCTACGTCTGTTTGGTAGAAAACTGTTTAATAATCGTGTTGAATTTCCATTGTTCTAAAAGTGTCTCTCTGCACTGATCTGGTGCTTTAAACCAATAGAAAACTTTTTGTGTTCTTTTTGCTGATATTGTTTATTTAACAGAGAGAATTTCCTTTTTGATTCAGGGATATTTTTTTTTAGCATGAAGAGAGTATTGTCATCTGTTTCACTCTCTTCCCCTTCAAACTTTCTGGTGTCGCTTGCAGGTAACCAGGATGGAAAAGGTTCTCCCTCCAGGGGGAAATGAGGAAGGTTGAATCATTGGATTTATAGAAACGCTTTATAGACATTTTACTGTAAACGTGACATTTAACTCTGATGTGTGAGAACAAATTCGTGCTCATATTTTGGGCATTTCTTTTTTTCAGAACAAAACTGCCTATAAATGTAATCCGGTGACATTTGAGTTGAGTTTACGAGAACGTGGCCGCTTATGAATATTAAAGCCGTGAGAGAGAACATCTAGAGGGACTTTAGGCCCAAATCGATCTTTGTTAATGCAGAAAAAAGTCCAAAAATATCAGATAATTTGAAAAACAGAGTGCTTTAAACCACCAGGTATAGCTCTATCTTACAACACATGCATGCACACAAGTTTTTGTTTTCTTCAACATACACATTTCCGTGCAGTTCTCCCTGTTTTTTTCATTGCTTAATATGCAGACATTTTGCACCCAGGGGCTGCAAGCATATTTTAGACATTTAAAGAGAAGAAATGTTGATGTTTTCACTCATGTCTTTTTTATTTCCCCTTGTGTTGTTGATCTGGCTCAGGGGTTAGGTACGACTGCAACGTGGTAGAGACAGAAGCTGCAGTCAAAGCTCCTGTGATCCGGTGCAGACTTCATAGAGACCAGCAGATGGAGGGGAGAGAAGCTGTGTGCATCCTGAAGGTTTAACAAGAACTGAGAGGTTACACTCCACCGGTACAAAGATGACCTGTCACACACTGAAGCACGCCGTATCAGCGTGGATGAGCTTCCTGTTGATGTACCTCACAGAGCACAGCTATCAGAGGGAAAGAGAAAGGGCCCACAAATGGAAATATGTATGAAATGTTGTGTCTCGCTTCATATACTGAGGCGAACGTGGAGGCGCAGCCCGCATTTCCATTTTAAACGCTAATTAATGTTGTTTTGTCTTCAAAGTGCAATCGCAAATTGTAGTCATCGGCCTTGATCGCAGCATTTTTTTCAAGGTTGTCTAGATGTGAGCCGTCACATAACAAATACCTGTAAATATAGAATAACAGCACAACAAAGAAGTACAGGATTTGTGGCGTGTGGAGAGCACTGCGCAAATGAGGCACTGGAGAGATACTCTGATAATGTGAAGGACAAAACTGGCATATTATTTCTGCCTAAAATCTGTTTTCCAATCGCCGTTTTTTTTGCGTGTCTGTGTTGTGTTTTAGTATGTGTGGTGTGTGCATATGTTAGTGTATTCCTTCTCTTGGCAAACACCCAGCACTGAGGATTTCTCCACCTGCTCTGCTTCAACCAGCGGGGCAGGCCTCAGTCTTACACACAAACACACACACACACACACACACACACACACACACACACACATACATATACAGCACACACACACACACACACATTGCAGTTTTGCTGTGTCTCATTCACATCGTCACCCCTCTGACATCTGCCCATGTGTGTCGGTGTTTGTGTGTTGCCCCAGTGCCGGTGTGTGTTTGTGTTAGCAGGATGGTTGGTGTGTGTGAGGTGAGGTTAAATAGGCGCCTCGCAATGAGAGCAAGGAACTGAGGTGGAACTGGCAGAATATCACACACACACACAGACAGACACACACACACAAGCAGTGACAATATAACAACGCTATCAGAGCAACATGTAAACTGCAGGTGTGGCCTCTGCCTCAGTGATCATCCCGTATTTTGTCATGACCCTGTCGCCTGTCATTGTGTGTGTATAATGTGTGGTAATAGGACCGTGCGTGTGTGTGTGTGTGTGTGTGTGTTTGTGTGTGTGTGTGTGTGTCTCATTCTCCATATAGCTGCAAAACAGTAATGTGCATTACGGTTGTCGCCACAGTGAGAACAGCTTTTCCTGGAAACAAACCCGGATTCATTTCACAGCCCACAACCTCTTACACAATGAGAGAAAAGCTTTAATATTTACAAAATGTTGGAGACCAGATCTGATATAAATATAATATGGCACTGGAGACTTCCCCTGATATTTTTTTTGTGCGAGTAAAGCGCTTGTCCTTATCGTCGGTTTCTTATTTGACCTATTACGTAACACATTTTTCCATTTAGAGCAAACCCAATAGGCAGGCCTCTGTTGAAAATGTCACAAGTTTGAGCAGCTTTGTAAAATCTGACCCCGATAAACTGCCAACCCCTTTTATAACTTTATTTAATTTGTCTTTGTTGATATGTTGAAATTTTGTCGAAGGTTTGTGTGTTTTTTAAACCGTCTGTCTGTGAATTACACACAAAAAAACCTGCTGAAATGCAACGGTGTGTATTTGTAGTTTCTGCTCAGGTGTTTGAGCTTGAATGATGGAGCGTTTCACTTCCTTTTCTTTATTGTTTAAGTGTCACACACACACGTCACACACACACACACACACACACACACCGCATGAACAAACTGCTCGTATGACAGAAAACATATTGCACTGTCAGCATTGTTTTTGTACAGTCATAGTACACGGAGGCTGTCATTTATTCAGGGGGAGGAGACAAGAGAGGTGGAGGAGGATGTGGGTTGGCAGCAGCCCTCCTTTCTTACCTGATGAGGTCTCTGCACACACACACACACACACACACACACACACACACACACACACAGCATTGTATTCATCTTTTAACACTGAGATCAATACACATGAAGGGTTGGAGGTTGAAATTAGATGTCTCACGATGGATTTTTAAGGTTTTAGTATAAATTAATACATCAAAGATACATGTCGCGTGGCAATGCTTAAATAAAATAAAGTGTCACGAGGGAAAATCGTGTTTTAAAAAAAAAAAATCTTCCTATTATTTAGAATATTTGTAAGAATAAAACACATACCTGGAATAGGGTGAAGCAATCGGGAGGATGATGGCGGATCAGGGATTGGTTACACACACACACACACACACACACACACACACACACAAATGTTACCAATAGGATGCCTTCCAGTCACCAACAGCCCAGCAGCAAACCCCTGAAATTCTTGTCAACATGGGGCCGTGACGCTGTCCAGAATTTTTTTTTTTTATCTCGCAGCTCCAAAACTCGCTGGGCTCGCTGTGTTTGTTTGTGTTTGTGCTCCAGCCCCGGCTTCCTGTAGCTCGGCGGTGTCAACCCGCCCACCGTCCTCCCATCAGGCCCGGGGAACACAGCCCTGCTGCCACAGCGCTCAGGCACCCCGGCGACTGAGGTTTTCCTCTTGGACTGACTGAAGTGTTTGCTGTTTCCCACATTGTTGGAATTCAACACCAGCCTGTTTACTGGTCCCCATGTGGCGTCGGTCTTTTCTCCCCTCCTTTCTTTCTTTCTCTCTTTTTTTTCCTCCTCTTTTTCCACTCCACACCTTCTTTACATTACATACGCAGCGTTCATACTAACGAGACTAACTGAAGCGGTCATGTTTTGCCAATTTCAGTTTGTATTCGACCATCTTTTACATTTATAAAGCAAACTGTCCCATTAGAATGTCGCTACATTGTTTTTAGTCTTTATTACGAAAACATTTACAAATGTGTGACTATACTTTTAAATCTTTTTTGTTTGAATAGGTGATTGTTTTATACTTTATATATATATGTATATACAGTATATACTGTGAGGTACTCTATGGGCTTCAGGGACGTCATTTTCATATGCTTTATTATGCAGCTGACAATGAATCATACAATGAATCAAAGGAAAGAATATACATCTCAAGGAAAAATGTTAACAAGATGATGAGTCGCATGCAAAATGAGAATCTCTTCTTTATCTGCTTTGTTTTTTCACTTCCTTCCCTCGGTACAGCCAGATGGCAAAGCTCCAGCTCTGCAGTCCTCTTCATACACTCATCATATTTGATGGGCATCCTGCTGCCGAGTTTCAAGGAGGCCATGTGTTTACGAAATGACACTTGTGACAAAAGAAAACTTCTATTTAGCAAGCGGATTCTTGGGCGGGGTGTATGGGGGCAGCAGCGTGTGTGCATTTGTGTGTGTGTGTGTGTTGGAGAACAGATATTTTGAGCATGTATGTGTATATATTGTGCTTATATATAGGAGCAAGGCAGTGGGAGAAAGTGTGTGTGTGTGTGTGTGTGTACCAATAACATCCATACCGTCCCTGTTTCACATGGTCGTCATGTCGGATGCCTGCTGTCGTCTTTTAAATCACATCCTGGGCTTCTCTACGAGTTTTGTTTTTACTATGTTACAATACAGTTTATCATCAGTTTTGTTCCAATACAGATTTTTTTTTTTTTTATCACATTGATATCATGAATATCATACATTGTGAGGTCTCCTCCGTTGATGGATTCAAACATTCAAGACACACTTTTTGTTGGAAACATCATCAGTTGTACATTTGCAACTAATACAGGTTTAATGTTGGTCGTTTATTTGTTCTCAGTATGCTAGCATCTTATCCTAATATTGTCTTTGTCTTCAATGGTGAGGAATTCCCATCAAAGTTTTCCCCTTCTCTTAATACTTTAGGGAATTTTCAAACGTCGGGATGTATGGCTGTAATGCCCCAAGATTTGTTCTCCCTGAAAGAAACGATAGAGTAAGAATATATTAACTACAGAGCAACCTGGCTTTACGGGGTCTGCATTTACTCTTACTTCATTTTAGGTTTACCAATATGTTATGCATAAATATATATACTATGTATGGATATAGATATATATGTATATCAATATGCGCTTTGTAGCATTCCTTTGATTTAAAATTTAAAGCCATGTTCATGCATTAAAAAGCAATTTCATATTTTTGACTGCAGGGTTTAGATGTAAATCCATGGGGCATTACGTTAAAAACCATAAACATCATAAAATAGGAAATAGAAATCAAAAAATGGAAGCAAAAATGAGGACGTTTAACTGGTCATTAATAACTGAATGCTTTCTTGTTTGTTGATGTGATAAACAAAAAAAAAATCGTATTCAAGATAGAACACAAAAATGGCAAGTGTAATGAAAAATAAAACCCATTTAAAGCAAAGTATTTTTATTCACACAAATTTAATAAGATATATAACAACCGTTTGGTCCATAAATATTTAAGGGGAAATAGTTTCTATACACCATCTTTATCAAGAAACAGGGAAACATGGACAATCTTGATAGAACACTTACTGTACTCAACTATTAACACGAAGATCAATATATAAGGTTCTTGGATTACCCAACTATATCTGAAAGAGTGCACAAATGCTTTCTATGACATCGCTGCCCCCTTTTTTAACAGGATACACCATAAAAAGATCTTCGGAAATAAGATGCAAAACAGTACAAAACTAGTGAGGCGTCAAAAGGATGTGAATCAGTTAACAAAGAACACATATATCCTGAATTTCACAAACTTTCTCCCAAGTTATAGCATAAGGCACATAGTAGAACTGAGTTAGGCATCTACTTCATGAAGTAGATCTAGAGTACCACTTTGTTCTACGATAGAACAAATTGCGACGCTCACAATGAAATGTATTAACTCCATTGAAGATTTGCTCGTGTCTTTCTTTTCTCTCTCTATCTTTCAGCCAGAAGAAACATGTTTTTGGTCTGTTCAGTGGCAAGTGTCATTAAATGAAAGTATAAATATGGCCAAAAAGGAGTACACACGGACAATGATTTCCCACTGGCTGCCTCTTGCGACTCCACCTATCTGAGGTCATTTGAAATGTTCATGTCGGCTCTACAAATCTAGTCTGCGACGTCGCGAGCGCTTAATTCCTCACCGCTAACCCCTTTTCCCCTTTTTAAAAATCACATCGTTACCCTGAGCAACATGATAAAAACAATAATGCACTTTTCACTGGGCAGTATATTGTCACTGTGCAATTGAGTTTAGCTGTGGATCCATGGATGCGTTTACTAGGATTTATCCATTTGACTACGGTTAATCTGTGAGGCCAACCAATCTGAAAAAGTGCTGTAATGAAAACAATCGATTGCGTAAAACTGTTCTCCGATGCAAATTTCTCCCGCTGATTTTTCTAAATTATCAATGTCACTGCGTTACATGTTGAACAGTTACCACTGTACAGATTGTGGGATTGGCTTCTTTCAAATTTATCACAGTAGATTTGTGAATCAAGACAAAAAAAAAAAAAGGTTTGTGGAGTCAGCATCTACCGGCCTTTTAAGCTGCAGAGATGGTTTCGGCGCTTATGATGTAATTTAGACGTTATACATGGAGCTCTGTCCGATATCTCGATGTCTGATTCCATCCAACTCGGTCTTAAAGACCGAAACATTCGGAAATAATTAAAGCCTGTTTTCTGGAGTTACCCATATACAGAACATTCTACAAGTCTATTCCCCCAAATTATCCTCAAACAGAAATAAAATCTTTAAATTGGATAGTGCGAACACAGTGCATACATATACAGGTTTTCCGAGGGCAAAATATTCATATTAGTTTAACCATAAATTAGGAAGGGCTTGTTTTTTTTATTATAATTCAATACAAATGTACAAATAAAGTCAAATCAAGTAAAGATCTAGTTTTCCAAGACACGCTTATGTTTAGTTTTTTTTTTTCCGATGAATTGTTGGGATCCATGAAAATTTTCTTTCACTTCAGCTTCAAAAATGTCCCGTCCGAAAAATCAATCCCTGCATACTTTAAGTCAACTACAGACACGGCTGCCATGTGGTTTTCAAATGCTACACATTAAAAATGATTTCCTTGTGTTTTTTTTTAATGTGGTCGCTGCTGTTTCTTGCTCTTGTTGTTCTTGTTTGTGTACACAGTACAGCACTTTCTGTTCCAAGGAGCTGTCTCTGGTAGATTTAAAGGTGTCACTTAAAAAAAAAAAAATGTAAATTGAGGACGAGGGGGAGAAAAAAAACAAAAAAAAAACATAAAATAATAATAAAATAACATCAGATAAAAAAAAAAAAATCAGTCCGCTAAAGATAGCTCGTTAGAAAAGGTTTGTCAAGGTAGTTTGTGAAGGGCTCCCCGAATCATGGCTGTCCAAACTAGAGGTGACGGAGGTCACTACAGTGATAGAGGGGTTTGTCAGGTCTGTTAGTGTGGCCGTGCTGGAGGGGGGGGTCAGGGCCCCACTGTCAGATGAGGGTGCAGGGAGTGAGGTGCCATCAGCCTTATCAACACCTCCATTCTCCTGTCGCAAAACGTTCCTTCTGAATTTGGCTCTTGCGTTTTGGAACCAAACCTGCAAACCAATCCCAACGTGGCTTTTACTTTTTTGTGTTTAAGATTAAATTTTTAAAAAAAAAAGAAAAAGTATCATATCATTTGTACAGTGGTTTACATATCACAGCTGTTCCTGCATCAACTTGCCCTCGCCTTACGTGTAGAAATCTTTATACGGTCTCTTTCATACATTAGTTGGAGCTTCAGGGGCAGATAACAATGAACCACTTAGCTCCTGAACACTGAATACAAGAATGTGCCTTTTGAGAGCAAACATCTAAACAATAATCCTGTCCTTTTAAATTTGTATCTGCGAGAGTTGAATTACACCCTCTTTTCCACAGACAAAAATGTGCACTCATTATTAATCATATCAGCTACAGTTTTACATTTACTTTCTCTGCGTTTATGAACGACTTTTCTTTTTTCTTTCCCAAAAAAAAAAAAAAAAAAACATTTAAGAATCTACAAGATTTCTGTTAGAAAAAAACCCCTGGATATACATCTAATGACTAAATGGGCCGACCAAACAAACCAAATCAAAAAAGATGACTTTGATGATAATATTGGTGTGAAATGACAGGGACATGGAGGAGGAGTGAGATGCACACAGATATGGGCGGGTCAGATCAGTAAGGAGAATGGCGTTGTGCTTACCTGTAGAACTCTCTTAGTGAGGCCTGTTTTCTGGGCCAGCTGCTTTAAGTCCTTGGCATCGGGGTTGTGGTTGATGGCAAAGTAGGATTTCATTGTCCGCAGCTGATGGTGCTTGAAGGAGGTCCGCATGCGTTTGGTCTTCTGCGAGGGAGCGTAGGCCTGCTGGTCCCGGTCCATGTGGTCGGTGTCGTTCTCGTTACAGCCTGAGAGGGCAGGGAGCAGAACGCGGGGGGGGCTCGGTCAGAGTCCGCTTCGGAAACGACTGCAAATGTTCACACAAATTAGAACTTTTCTAGAAAGTTTGAATTCATTTGTGCTCAACAATTGACAAGGAAATGACAACTGACTGGCAATGAAAGCAATCCCTCCATCACGCAGCTGCGTACATCTGGTATTTGCACATGTTGCACTCCTTTTGAGGCTCAAAATGAAATAAAATATATTGTGAGGTGGTCCAGTTTTGCAGCGACAAAACAAGACCCAGTTAAACGGATATTAGCGTAGATTAAGGTATTAATAAGTGAACAGATTCATCTCATGCCATCATGATCAATAATGAAAGTGTGCTATATTTAGAACAATTAATTAATAACAGTCAAGGAACTCTCTGAACTGACTAGACTGAAATTAATTATAACGCCTTGGAAATTGGGATTATCGTGGGTTTTTTATTTTTATATAATCTGTTATTACATTTTTTATGTATTTTAACCATACAATGGGACCGGGCTAAATTATTTCTGCTTGTGTTTACAAAGACTAATCGGACTAATGGACCTCATTTGTCAACAGCTTCGCACTGTGTGTGTAAAAGACTTAAAGATGGAAAAAAGGCAAAAATGGATCCACTAAATACATGCATTTGTAGATAAATAGGGCTGCAGAAACATGTATTATGCGTTAAGAAAAAATAGCTAAACACTTAATTTCACTATTATTTTACAAACACAATTATTGCATTATTCTGTTGTGACAGAAAATTCAAATGCCAAATAAATACATGCCAAATAAATTAGCATGACTGTATTTATATGACTGCAACCAAAATATATAACAAGTACAATTAATTCTCACCGCTTGATTATTGATGATATATTTTTTTATAGAACCTATAGTATTTACTAGAGCTGGGCTCTTAGTTAAGTGCAAAAGTAATATTGGAGAAGATTGTGTTGATTTTCTTGTCTCAATGTAACCGAAATGCTGACCAGTTGTTTTCCTCAGTGACGAAATATCAAAAGACTTGCATCAACATTTCATCATAAAGATGTTGTGCAACACTTCCTCAAAAAGAAAATGATTGAATTAAATTACAAATCCTTTTTTTAACGACTGTGAGATATATGTTTTAAACGTGTGGTTTTATCTTATCATATGCAACATGGCGTGAATTATGTTTCTTTTTGTGATACGAGACGTCTTCTGGTGACACTTATACGCACCATCAATAAGACAATCATTGACATCTGTGTTCTTCTTTTCCAGCCTTCACTGGCTTGTGTTTCACTAGATATTACCCACTAGGGGTCTCTATATCCAAACAAGACCAAACTTCACAGAGCAGCGTGGAATACTCAGTAGACACACACCTTTCCCTGGTGAAAACAAGCACCAATGTGCTCGCTAAAGTAGAAACAAAACCGCTCACAAAACCTCATCCCATTTCTCATGAAAGTGAGCCTCCTGGTCTGCACAAGCACACAGGAAAAAATAGCACTTTGGAAGACAGTTGTTCCCTAATTTAATTTATCTCTTAAAAAAAAAGTTGATTTATTTATGGGATGATTTGAATGTTATAAAGTCATAAATGTGTCGCATAATTACGACATTTCTAAAAAAGAAACAAGACATGCGACTTGAGCTAAAAGAAGCCAAGGCAGCTTTTTAAATTAGAAAATATGATATTCTACGTCAGTCTATTCTATTCTATTTTAATATCCCAAATGAAAAATATAATATTCCCACTGGGACCTTTACAGTGTCTTTGGCGCTTAATAATAAGCTCAAAGGGATATTTTACTGTATTTCATGTCTTTCTCAGTGGGATTTTCTTTTGTGGGATTTTTTGTACCTGTTGTGGCTGCATTATATTTTAAATCATATTGCATTTCAACACTGTGTTGTAGGTATATCTCGCCATTAAAGACCATAAATCACAGTGCTCCACTACAGTGCTTCCTATTAAAGCATGCATGAGAACTTTTAGGATTTGCATAATCTCTTGGAGTTGTGTTTGTGAATAACAAACCCAAAGCCCTTTCAAGCGGAGCGTTGACTGCACACTGCTGTGTTTGGAGCCCCTGGCCTCGCTGCAGCGGCCCCCTCTGCGCGGCGCTGCTGTGGCCCCTGAGAACTGTGCTGACCGCCTGCACGGGAGGCCAGGGATTCCAACGTCACCTTCAATTAACGAAGAACAATTAACGCGCAGATTACCCTTATTCCTCCCCATTCACCAAGAACAGAGGGAACTTGGCGCACAATGACAAACTTTCTCAACCGCGCACTAATTCGCAGAAAGCGACAACAAAATGGGGACGCTGCAGGGAGGGGAGAGGGGGGGTATAACATTCAGCGATTCAGTGCAAGGTTGTAGATGAAACCTACATTTAACAGTAGCTCAATGTTCAGCTTCATCCTTTTTTTCTGTCCTCCAGCAAAAAGGGCAAATACATGCAACACAGTGGTTTTGTACGCAACAGTCCCAAACTACATTGACCCCCTTCACACCCATGCTGCACATTTATTTTGACCTAAATTAGTCTTAATTATAAAAGTCGATGTGCAGGTTGACGGCGAGGTCAAATTTCGATCATTCCGGGCGCAACACACGCCACAGTTTAAAGCACAAAAAAACACGGTGCCTGACAGACGCGTGGACCGAAAGCTGCAGATCAATTAGCCCACGGCTGCGGGCGCCGTTACACACAGGCACAGTTCACCTCCATTAGCATCGCCTGCAGGAGCGACGTATTCATCTCAGACATGTAAGGTAGACCTACGGCTGTTACACATGAGGCGTTCAGGAACCGTCTGGACTGAAAAAATATAATAAAAGCGAAGGTCTTCTGCGTAAACTTGATTGTATTTATTGCGCAGTCACTTTATGTAGTGCTGTTTATTTGTGGGTGTGTTTTTTTTTTGTATTGACCTAACTTTAATAATTGATTCAGGCGCATTTTAAAACACTAAAATTAAACTGATAAGACGAATCTTCAGGCTGGCAATGTCCGAGGACACTCTAGATTTAACCTACACTAAAAGCAGCTTACAGTTTGTTAAAAAAAAATTTAAAAAAGTTTTAAAACACTGTCCATACAGTAAGGTCTAAAGGGCAATTTAAAGGCTACAGCTGCTTTTGCACCAAAGCTAAAATGCGGTGACGTTGTGATATGTGCCTGTTTGTGTCCCCCTGGCTGGCTGTGAGGCCCTGCTCTCTGTTGGTCTCACCGGAGTTGTAGCTAGGTATATCTATCCCCATGGCCGGGCTCTTCCTCTTGCGCGGCCTTCCCTTCTGCGCCGTCCCGGTGCCGTTGAAGTAGGGCAGGGTGAGGCCGCCGCCCTTGGCCGCCAGCTCGGCGAAGTTGAGCTGCTGGTGGTAGTCCGGTCCCTGCACCAGCGTCTCGAAGTGGAGCCGGCAGTACACCAGGCTGTCCTTCATGCCGAAGTGGTCGCCCGTGGTCAGCGTCTTGTTGCAAGTGGTGCACGTGAAGCAGCTCAGGTGGTACACGGAGTCGCGCGCCCGCATCACCATCTCCGAGGCCGATATCCCGAGGTGGCAGCGCGCGCACCTCTGCACGGAGAACCTTCTGGAACAGACACATCGTCAAGACTCTTCATAGAGACCGAATGGACGAGCACGAAGACGGCAGCAGAAAACGTAACACGCACCGTTACAACAAGCTAACGAGGTTTCTGTGGTGCCTTTCGGGGACAGAGGCGTGTGTCTGTTTTGTGTTCGACAAAGCTGGAGTGTGTAACGACACCATAACAGGCCTAAAGACTGAGCTTACATTCTGGGACAAAACAGCCACATCTGGCCTACAACTGAGTGACGGCTGGTGGATGTAGGCCACGTTTACATTGGTGTAAAAATATGTTCATTCCACGAATATTTGCTCTCTTGAATAAGCAAAAAAAAACTACTGTGATGAACCCTTTGCTAACCTCTTGGCATCATAGCTAACATTTGGAACAAAACTCTACAGGTAGGCAAAATGCAGAACTATAATACAAAAGCGAGCACATTTTTAGCCTTTGCATATATCAGGATTGTTTCTTTCTTGTGTGTTATACTATTACAATGCATTGTAAATAACATTTAGGTCTGTGCATGGTTAATTATATTACGAAATATGAAATAACATAGCTAACCCATCAGAGCATTTTAACTGCTATTTCCAATATGCAGGCCTTTTACACTGGGCTACATGCTGACAACAGCCACTAAGGTAGGTTACTTTTGAACAAACACAGTATACTGTACTCCTTTGTTCCAGGTGGGCTGACTCATACAAGCTAAAGCAGTTGATATTACACCCATTGACATGGAAACTATTATATCTGAAGCACAAAGGAATTAAAGTAAAATGTAATATCATAACTTAATCCCCATTAACAGCATGCAGGGCCCCTGTGACGTTATGATCCTATTCAGACAAGAATGAGGCCTAATTGAAAGAAATGACCTCAACATAATTCCACATGAACATCTGCAGCATATTGAATCCATGTGAAATACTGTTGCTTTACAATATATTTCCCCCCAAAAAAATATTTGTTTGTTCATTTACGAGTTAAAAATATAGTTTCCTATAAAGCCAGCAGCTTTGGGTGGGTCCACGCGCGTGCGTGCGTGACAGAGAGCGAGGACTCATATTTTTCCTACGCGGTTCTGTTCATTTCTATGTGAAACCTTAATTGTTCTTACCTGTAGTAATCGTCCTTGCAATAGATACTCCCATCCTTGGCAAAACACGTTAGCTCCGACTCCAGCGCGAGTTTACATTCACAGCATTTGAGACACCGCAGGTGCCACTGTTTGTCCACGGCCAGGAGGTAGTATCTATCCGAAATCTTGCCGCCACAGCCGGCACACAGAGCAGGCTTCTCCGGGCTCATAGAAGGCATGGTCTGGGTCAGAGAGAGAGAGAGAGAGAGAGAGAGAGAGAGAGAGAGAGAGAGAGAGAGAGAGAGAGAGAGGATCATGCAACTATTCCCCTGGACAGACTTGCTGAGGGAATCTTCATGCAACATATATCATGTACAACATTAACAACAGGCCTTTTAGCGATTTTTTATACATTTATACATTAATCTATAAATGAAGGTGTGTTCAGGCACACACGAGAGAATTGACAACATCAGTGCAACGACTGTGTTTCTGAAATTGACTGAGTATCGAGGAGATTTAATATTATTTGCTTTAATCTCTTCCTCATACGTCGACATTAAAATCTAAGCAAACAACAAACTCACTGCAAGCGTTTTGGAGAGAAAGATTTATTTAACGTATTGAATTTAGGCTTATTTAAACTGTGTTAATAAATGTAGTATTTTTTCCAGTTAAAAGAATGCAACTCAGAATTATAATTATATTTTTCCAGCATGTTTTCGTCAAAAAATTATAGATTTGTCTACAAAACTAAATATTACTATTCTGAGGTACAGTTTTTTATTTGAGTAATGTTTCACATATATTTAGAAACTTGCAAAGTTGCAGATAGTTTATGTTTTTTAGCAATAGTTTTGTGCAGATAATTAAGCTGCAATTTGAATAAAAGATTTTTACTGAGAAAAAAATAATTTCGGATGAAGAATTACACTTAAAATGTTCGACTATTAAACACAACGTATGAACAAATCCTCGTCTACTCACCCCCAAAAAACAAATGTACATTTCCTGGCCAGTTAACGGTGCCACGGTGGTCGCTCGTGCAGGTTAACACATGAATTAAAACACGGGCTCGACCGGGCTCTTACCGACTCTCTCCCGTTGAGCTGCATGCCCTTCGCCATGCGCGACTCCGTTTTCGACCTTCTCTCCATCTCCTCCATGATCCCTTGGATGTGATCCCCGGAGATCCCGTGGAAAAGCATGGCTCCCGGTCCTGGACGCAACGTGCAACTGCTTGCCTCTGTCTTGCAGCCCACAACTTCCATAAACTGAGTACTGCAGCGCAGCGCCCGGCTCTCTCAGCGCATCCAAATGGACTCGGAGACTCTTAGAGAGAGGCACCCCCCCAACAAAAACAACAACAACAACAACAACAACAACACAGCCCCTGAGTTTCAGATCAGCTCCGCGCCGCAGTGCAAAAGGAAACTGGAAGAAAAGAAGAAGGAAAAATACAACATGGGTGGGACAGGAGGAGGTAGGTGGTGGTGGTGGTGGTGGTGGTGGTGCACCAGCTTTTTTTTCCTCCCTTCTTCCCGTCAATGTCTCTCCTCCAGAAAAAAAATATATAGTCCAAATGACGCGACAAACCGGTGTGGTAATGGTGGGGAGGGAGGAGAGGAGAGGAGGGGGGCTATACTGTGAACACTCGCCAAAAAATAATGACGCAAAGTTTTTGTTGTTTCTTTTTTTGGTAATTTCTCTCTCGCTCTCTCTCTCTCTCTCTCCCGGTTTCCCAGTCAGGGGTTCCTTGGTGCTTCGAGGTCAGGTTGGGACTGCCTGGATTTGAGCACCGTGTCCTATTTGTGAAGAGAGCAAAGCCTGCCCAGTCTGAATAATTTGGTAGGAGGAGCCCCCACCACCACCCCCCTCTCTCTCTCTCCTCTCACTCTGTAAGTCTCTCTCTCTCTCTCTTTCTCTCTCTCTCTCTCACTCTCTCACCATCGCCACCAATTTCTATTCACCAACAAAGAGCTGTCACTCTTCCCTCAAAAACTCTCGATTCTGGCTGCGAGGAAGGACCAGCACTTTATGGTATTGACATTTTCATTACTTTTATTCCCACATTTACAGGAGACTATGAATGCAGCGGAGCCGGAAGTTGCAACTACAATGGCCTCAGAGTCAGTGGAGTGTAGATATGATATTTATTTAATATGTCTTAAACAATGAATATGCATCTAAAGCAAAAAAAATAACTCATTTGGATATTATAAGGGTCAGAAATAGGGGTAAATGACACGTGACTTTTGGTGAGAAGACAATTCAGTTGGTTCATTTTTTGAAAATCAAACTTAAAAAAAATATATATCAATTTTAATTTTTTTTGTTTTTATATATATGTTTGGTTGTCCCGAAATAACTCTGTGTGTGTGTGTGTGTGTGTGTGTGTGTGTGTGTGTGTGTGTGTGTGTGTGTGTGTGTGTGTGTGTATAAATGTATTGTTTGGGGCGGGGCAGTGATCAGTGATAGGCTGGAGGGCGGGGACAGATTGTATTAAACATTCTGAAAGACAAGGAATGTTACACAAATGAAGAGGATTGTGTGGAGAAAAAAATAAATAAAAGCATCCTATCTCAACCTCTTTGCTTTATCTTTATCTTAATGCTCTATAAATAATTTGATGAGGCGACGAAGAGAACTGCTTGTCTGCCTTTTAAATATAAATATAGGTTAGTCTTTTTTAGTGCATGATCTTAACGCTCATTTGAAAAAAAAAAGGTATTATTCTCTGTCGAGCATTCATTAACACGATCCTTGTCTTTTCTCTGTCTCTTGAATTAGGTCAAAATGTTGTTTACCTGCAAAGAGTTGATGAGATCAGAAACCGGATTGCAACTTCAGACTTATTAGATGTATTTTATGGCGGTAGATGAGTTTAAGAAGAGGGGGGGTCATCATCAGTTATTGAATATTTGAAGAAATCCACGTTCCCTATGTCTTATTTGATATGATCTATGGAGTCGATATACACAATAAAGATCTGTGTCAGTCTTAAAGGAATCATTTTACGCAAATAAGACTGAATTTTACTGCCCAACATGCAGCACAAATATGGTGACAACAAACCCAAAAAACGAGGCAGCTCAATGTCTATATTTTGACTAACGCACGCGGGCCTTTACAGCTGAGGCCCCGATAACGAGCTCTCTGGTCTCTATACGAGCTCTATATGGCCGAAGACTTCAGCAGAAAACAATAGACACACTGGCTGGATC
Source organism: Clinocottus analis (assembly GCF_023055335.1). Classification (NCBI taxonomy): domain Eukaryota; kingdom Metazoa; phylum Chordata; class Actinopteri; order Perciformes; family Cottidae; genus Clinocottus; species Clinocottus analis. Next base: position 7,876,851 of record NW_027175965.1, read on the forward strand.
TGTGACTCGGCTTTGGTCCCATTAATAGATTTACTGAGGGGCTCAGGGGGAAGAAGGGGGGGGGGGGGGTGCAGGTGTGGATGCTTCTTCTCAAGACGTGTTACATTATCATGTGCATCCCCCCCTCCCCCCTCCCTCTCGCCCCCACCACGAAGTTGTGTTGGCTTTAATTGGAGGCCCCTTGGTAGCAGCTATGAGACAGGGCTGTGGACCCTCCTGGACGGGCTCTGGACCTGCAGCTGTTCTGGAGAAAAGCCTTACATTTAATTTGCGCTGTCAGTGTCTCAGCACCGGCCAATGGAGCGGTGAAAAGAGCCCCAAAAGGGCCACGCGGACTCCATTTCACCTGGACAAAGACACCCCGAGAGGACCGATCAACTCAGCTCTGTGTGGTATTTAATATGGCTGTTGGTCCCTCTCTCTCTTTCTCTCCCTCCCTTTCTCTCTCAACTTCTCATTTCACAGAAACAAATATAAACAGAGTATATGCGCGTGTTCGTATTTGTGAGCAAGACATCATTATTGTCGTTGCTGTTTTGACCCGTTGCCTCCAGCAGTGACATTTCATTTGACTGAAGAGTGTTTAACAATGTGTCAGTGAGCACCAAGGGGCCGAGGGAGTGATGGGATTGTATTGTGTCGTTTTGTGTCGTTTCCTTTTCTTTATATCCAATTAGGATTTTACCTGCAACTAGATCTACGCTCATTAGACATTTTTTGTTGTATTGTCTCATTTGTGTCGTTTGTACAGATAAAAGCCAATTCACGAAATTAACCTCAATCTTTTTTTTTATAGCTGAGAATATTTATTTAATTTGGAAATAACAAGTTCTCGTTTGAAACGTTTTCTTACTACTGTCCAATTAAGCGACCTGGTTATGTTTGCTATCGATCATATTTCATAGCTGGAATTAAATTAATTGGAAGAATATTCATCTGTGCCATCTTCGTTTAATTTCTGAGAATGGTTTGCTCTAATTTAAGAATTGGTTTGACCAAAATTCATTCTTATAATAAACACGATCATCGCTGTTTATTCTCACTCTGCATTTCAAACCTTTGGCGCTTTAAATAAAATAAAATAAAATAAAAACAGTGTTAACAACCATGTTTAAAATGGCGTTTGAACACAGCGTGGCTCAGTGGGTCTGACCTTTCTCATATAAATAAAGAAAAGAAAATATATTACCCTCAACCGACCAACTAAATTACGTATATTCCTACAATTAAAAAAAGAGCGTCATTTCATATTTCCCCTGCCTTTCAACTTGCAGGATTTCCCTCCACACTCATGTTATATTTACATAATTCAGATTGTTATCGAGGTAAATAATATTCCGTGACATCCCGTAAATAACGACGAGGTTTTAGATGAGTTTTCCTTGCACAGCCTCCCTGTTCATCCCGCACAATAACACCAAAAATCACCGTCTGCATCATGCACCGAATCTGTCGCGCATTGCTTCATGTGTGTTTTTTTGTGTTGTGTTTAAAACGCAGACCTCATATACTAATATTCCCCCAAGCCGACATAAGGAAAGGTCTTACCTGAGGCTGTGAGAGAGAGATCCCTGTGAGGCGGAGGCGCTCCGGACTGCGCGCAGCGTGCAGAGGAGACAGAGGAGCTGCCGGTAGATGGGGGCTGTTCCTCGTTTCTGAGCTCACACTTGGAGTTCGAGCGTCAATTAAAACACAAGACATTTAAATATCCTTCTCCCGCATGCAGACACCCCTCAACACACAGCACAAGCACCCAAACGCACAGCAAAACAAGGAAGCCGGGAGCCAATGGCCTCTTTACTCAGCATGTGTAGGTTAGAATATGTGAAGTTGTCGTAAATTAGAGGATACATAATCTGGAGTCGGAATAAACTGCCGTTTTAGGCTCCAGCCAGATTTAGGGATGTTTAAATCAAAGCAGATGTTTGGGTGTTTTCTCTGTCGCGACATGTTTTCTGTGACTATAATGTAGTCATTCAAATGGTGAAGTTATATTTTAACCCCCCACAGACACACTTCTATGCGGGTTGTGAGCACACATCGCTGTGTTTATCCCCTGCATGTGAAGGAACAGGCCTGCACGGCTGCAGCTCTAATTCCACTGGTGTGAGCGGAGCTCCGCGTGAATATGTAATTAGATCTATAGTCAAACTGGATCAGTCAGTCTGACAAAGATGTGAAGCAGCAACACAAGGTCTGCTGCATGAGAACACAACACAAAAAACAACGGTTTGGTATATGGATACAAATCGAAATCAATTTCAAAATAAAAGGTGCTGAATGCTTTTTGAATTTGACGTATTTATTGTGACAATAATCTAAAGCAAGCAGTGTTAGGCCAGTTGTTCAGAGCATATTGTTGTGTTTGTATGTTAGCATCATTAAACCAGAACAGACGTTTAAAAGGGGCTCATTTATTCATCATTTCTTTTGTTCCTCACCTCTGGTCTATTCTTCTATTTTCATCACTTAAATTAAATGAATCCTCCAAAAATAGCAACGACCTTAAAATAATTCCATTAGTTTATATTCTGTTTCCCCTAAAACTGCTCTGTGTGTCTCTGCATGTGTCTCACCTGCAGATGCAGCAGATATAAATGCAATGCAGTAGTGTGTGTGTGTGTGTGTGTGTGTGTGTGTGTGTGTGTGTGTGTGTGTGTGTGTGTGTGTGTGTGTGTGTGTGTGTGTGTGTGTGTGTGTGTGTGTGTGTTTAGCCAGGAAGCATTGTACACACACTTGGCCTCATGTTGCAACATGTAATGAATAAAGAAATGTTGTTGATAAAAAATTCACCACTATTTAATAATGTCAAGTTTTACAGTAAATATTAATACTGCTCGCCCTTTGAAGATGGTTTGATTGTGCCTGACTGCGAATGAAACAATATATTTTACATTTTTCAATATTTACTACCTTATTATAGAATGTTCCTTGGAGTAATTTCCCTGTGCATTATTGGATTGTTATTCACTTGACATGCTAAGCAATATGACAAGAAGCCAATAAATAACAACAACGTTGATACCAGGATGTAAGGGAGTTTGTAAAGCATGGTGATGCAGGCCTGGAGGTCCTGCTCACACTGACCACATGCACAACACGCTGCTAGATGGACCGATTTCAACCCACCACACGTGATTGGAGGGTTTGTTGTCTGTAAACACTCTCAGCTCCGGTGAGAGCGAGGGGTGGCAATTAATTACACCTCTGTACACGCTTGCATAAATGACACTGTTGCCACACTGCTAACAGTCTTTTTTTTTTGGTGCTTTGCTCCTTCCGCCTGGGCTGACATCACAATGTATCTCATCAATAATGCAACAGCACTCAGATCCATTTCAGTGTGTGTGTGTGTGTGTGTGTGTGTGTGTGCACCACAACGCGTCCCGTGTACACTGCGTTCTCCGAGCATGATACACCCAGACGTGGCTCTGCAGCGTGCTCGGTTCAACAGTGAGACCACAGATACGGCGTCGACACCCGGGGATGCCTGCCTGCCTGCCTGCCTGCCTGCCTGCTTGCCTGCCTGCCTGCCTGCCTGCCTGCTTGCCTGCCTGCTTGCCTGCCTGCCTGCCTGCCTGCCTGCCTGCCTGCCTGCCTGGCTGTCTCTGGCTCCTTGGGCACGGCGGTTAGATTACCACACATCCAGGGTTCATCTGGAGTCATCATTTCTGGGTCACCTCAAGTGACACTCGGTCTCGTGGAGAGGGGAAGCTCTCAGTCACTCCCAAAGCAAAGCCAGAAAAAAAAAAGGAGCGGAGGAGACGGGGATGCGAAAAGAGGCAAAGAAAGAGGGGGAGAGGAGGGAGGAGGTGGGAAGGCTCTCCCAGGATCCACTGTGGTGCAGGCTAAACACTGACAGAGTGAAGGAGAGGAGTGGGAAGGGGAGGGAAGGGAGAGGAGGGGGGGTTTGAGGAGGAGGAACAGAGGGAGGAGGCAAACACTGCAAAGCTGAATCCCAGTCACATGTATCCCAGTCACATGAGCCAGGGTGGGTGGGTGGGTGGGTGAGACATCCTGGAAATATTTACAAACACACAGTGGACATGGCTTCATAATTATTGGAGGAGAAAAAAAAAACAAAATCGGAGCACACAAGTGCGGGTGAAATATGACCATATCACTGTTTTTATAGGCAAATTAAAATGTCTACCAGTGATTTAGAATGGACTAATAATGGTAGACAAGAATACGACTATAAATAGAGAGTTGAGGCGTCTCACTCCCCACGTGCCCTGTTTTTCATTTCCATCCTTATTTTCTCTCTCCAGGTCTTTCTCCCTCACTTTTTCCCCCTCTCCTCCTCCAACATCCTCGCTTCTTCCACTTTCTCTCTTTTCTGTCTCTTCCAACAAACGCTCCCCCCTCCTCCCTTCACCCGCTCACTACCTCTCCTCCTCCCTTCCCACCACCCCATCCCCTACTTCCCTCCACCCCTCCTTCGATCTCCCTCCCTGCTCTGCTCTGCTGGAGCTCAAATCACAACCCCGGTCCCTGGCAGATGGAGGATAGGAGAGAGAAGCTCTTAACTAGCTAGCCCGAGCCTCTGCTCTCTGCACACCAACTGCTGCCTGCCTCCCCAGCTCCAACGGCACACCGCCACCTCCACCCACCCCCCCACCTTCTCCTCCATCTCCTCTGGGGACAGAGAATCCTCCTGGGGAATGGTGCACATATTAGTTCATATCTGGCCACAGTAGAAAAGGACATGGAAACATAATGGAGGGATGTTCTTTAGTGCGATATGACCAAGCGACTTTTCGATGGAGACGCGGGTGTTTAGGTGATGCTTGTTGCTATATTGTCAAATGCTCTCTTTCTTCCTTTGAAGGCAGAGTCAGAGGGGAACATAAGTTAAGGATTAGATAGTGTAAAAGAAAAAAAAGAAGCCCTTAAATCATTTGTCTTGTTGTTGTCGACAAGAAAGCTCAGATGTCCCCGCATTGATGTAGAACCAGGTGGGAAATAAAGAGGCCAAAGTGCTCATGGGCACGAGGTGCCTGGTACGGCCCCGGCTTCTCCTTTCATCTGGGCTCATCTGGCGGCCAACGACTTGGCCTGGCATGAGCCGGGGCCACCAGTTGTGGTCTGAGGAAGAAACTGCTCCTCTGTGCTATTTGCAGCCCAGTCTGTCCAAAGGAATCTGGAGTGCTGACTGTCACTCAGTGACCATGTGTGTGTGTGTGTGTTGTGTTTTTTATCACTAATTCTACCACAGGGATCTGGTTGTCCATATGACCACTGCGGAGGCTGCTGCCCCGAGGCGAGCTGACATCGTGTGTGTGTAGAACGACCAGACGTTGATGCAGGGGCTGCTCAAATGCTGCTCGAATATCAAGATACACGCGCGTAGATTTACGTGCGTGCACACACACACACACACACACACACACTAACATTACAAAGCAGTGACCGGCCAATTGCTGAGACTGATGTTCCTTTCAGCCATCATACGGCTGACACTCAAGTTTTTTTTTCTTCCCCCCGCCAACCCTGTGTCAGTTCCTGGCTGGTCTGGCCAACAGTGATGGAGACGCTGTAACTGACTGTGGTTGAGGCCATTGGCCGCAGGGCTGCTGTGGCTGTTTGAGATGGAAGAGGAGGGAGGAGGGGGGGGGGGCTGCTTGGCCTGTCAACTGGTTGTGACTAGAGCCTGTCTGGTCACAGTTCCAAACTGGACAGCTCTCTCTTTTTTTTTTTCTTTCTCTGCGGCGAGTGCCATCATCCTGCAGAAAGGCGCACGGTACAGAGCTGCCACTCGGCTCCAGCGCAGCATATGCTGCAGCTGAAGGTCAGAGATGTTCAGTCCAAAATGCCTGAAATAAACACCTCACATGTCAGGTTGGCCGCGGTAACTTTGGAGCAAATTTTGCACCGAGAAAATACCAGTAAGTGTGTGTATCGACATAAACCCAGTAGCCACTTTAATAGGTACACCTGTACGATCCCATCCTTCTGCAATAAAGTGTATTTTGTATGATGCTTCAAGTTTTTTTAATACTGTTATAATGTTTGAGGTCATATAGATGAAAAGTGTTTTTCATATTTTCTCCCTATTATGTATATAAATAGGGCGGAATTTTTTTAAACACATCTTAAAACATATTTTAATATACTTAATAATAGACATATACCATTTTAACAAAATCTGAACTATTTATCAACTTTCTCAAGGTAGAATCTTGGAGGAGCTGTTACATTGAGTTGCATTAAATTGTGCACCTATAAAGTAAAAGTACATATTCCTACAGGTATTGCATAATACAGCCCAAATCAATAACATGAATTAATTCATGAATAAGGTCGATTGAGGCCTTTTTACGGGTCGTCGCATTAATGTTCCAAAGTAAAATAAGCAACTTTGAATAAAAGACTATTTTAAACAATTCATCTGAAAGACAATAAGAGAAAAAAGTCCAGATGTGCAGTTAAACTCTTCATGACACACTCAATCATTTGCATTTAAAAAGGGCACAATTCAAGAACTCTGCGGGTCCGCTAAGACGAGGCTTCCTCTTTCTAAACATAGGCATGATGATTGACCATGGCGGTAAATTCCTCCATAAATCTGTCGCAGGGATCGCTGTGCTGTTTGTGTCTCAGTCACCAACTGCTCGGCTACAACATAATATTTAAATTAAAGAAGAAAAAAAAAACATTTCAAACTGTGCCATCACTGGATCGGGTAGACGTGGAGGGATGAGGCAGACATGAAAGTTGGCCTATTTCATGGTCAGGCTGCGGGACCGCCGAGGCCCTGAATGGCAATGCATCTCCTTTAATGTGACAGACAAGTCCCTAGGCAAAACCAGCAGAGCCGCGGCAGGCAAGCGGGCCCAGGTACTTGATGAGTGTGACACCTTCACCGTCCCGCTGTAGGAATGTTGCTGCCGCACGCTCCGCTGCCTCGCTTTAGAATAACACCAAATAAATTCGCCTCTCATCCCGCCTGACGACGCGTCCCCGAGAACCTGTCCTCCCCAGCACTGTTGGGATCATGAATCTCCTTGTAGCCGCTCACAGGGCTTTGCTTCCGATCACTAAGCGCTTGCCTTTGGGACCCACCTGCCGAGGGGAAAAAATTGTGGCCGCGCCGGTCGGCGGCAGCGACAGAATCTCGCGGCAGACACATCCTCTCATCCCGCCGCCGTTCGCCCAATCAGGCGGAGACGGGCGAGTGTGTGTGGCAGGTTCAGAGCCAGCGCCTGGAGGCATCGCGCTGCCTGCCCACATGCACTCACAAATCAAGTGGCACATCTTCCCTCAGCATCTCTCGCACGCACAAGCATTGCCGCATGAGCGCTTGACCTCACCTTGTACTATTACTGTGGGCTACAAAGTGCGGTGTTTAGTGCAACCTTTATTCTATATTGGCCTATTAGGAGCCAACGGGGTGTTCGCGGATCGGAGCCCGTGCATGTGTGCGTCTGAGGATGCCTCGCGAACGTGAGCGGATCTGTTGCAGTGCTGGGATGAGAGGGCCCAGGAGTTCATTAGGCTGCGGCTCAGGAGAGCAGCCGCGGGGAGCGGCGCCGTAGCCAAGTGTTGCCGGGAGGCTGAGCTTGCGAGTCCGGTGGGGAGGGATTGCTGTTGATGTCCATGGCATGTTTGTTAACAGCCTGATTCCATCAAGTGGTGTAAAAGCAGCGCAGCCAAGTGTGAGGGCCGACCCTTGGCCCCCCGGACTATTTTTAAACAACACAGTGTTTCAGTCAAAGGTAGACAGTTCAGCCGAACACTTAGACGATGCTAATATTCATGCGGCTCCGCATTTGGAAGGAAAAATAACAAGAGATGCAAAGCAAAAGAGCACCAGACTCAATCTGTCTAGCTACAGTTGCTTTCGCTTATATGCCCTTTATCTTGAGGGCTAAGATCTCAAATGCTCTTTCAGTTTTTCATCTCCATACCCCCACAACTCTTGTAAACGTAATAGAGGAGCAGAATACTACAAAATATTAAATACTCTTGAAGAGAAATGTAAAATGAAGTTCAAGGCATTTTATTGGACATTTGAGAAGAATTTCAGAAACATACAGCAAAACAAAAGTGGGATAAATTATTATTTTACATGTAGTTCGAGTGAACGAATCCTTACTCCTCATCCTATGCCTTGTGAGAATAAAAGTAATCCGGAGAGTAGTTGTGATTCACAGGAGGTAGATATTGCACAGACACTACCCATATTTCATCACTTGCTAAAAAAATGACTCCCAAGTAGTCCAAACAACGACAGGCAGAAGACAAGCGACGTGTTCTGGGATCCCGTCTGAAGGCGCTTTACCTTCTCTGGGCCGACACGTAGAAAAGAGAATTAAATTCTTTCTTCATGGCAGGGTCCTTCACGTTGACTTGGCCATACGGACACTACGGAGACAAATACACATATTTAAATGGTGTTAAATGGCTACAAGTGGAGGAGAACATCCGTCACAGACTAGAAAAGATGGAGCAGGGGAAGACAGATGTGGACGGGATGGAGCGAGGCGGGACAGAGGACAAGACTGGACTTTCACTTTACTTGTTTTTCATTTGTTCTGGTTGTGTTGCTTTGATTTAAAATGAGGGTTCTCATGAAGGAAGGTTTATTTAAGATCTGAATAACATCATGCATGAATAGACAATATCGCTCTCTTCCTTAAGAATCATCTCTGCTTGATTTGAAGCTATTTCGTCATCTGTGCGTTGGGCACATCTGCTTTCAGCAACATGCAAATCACTTCACGGTTTACTTTCTTACACTTACTTTCAATAAGTAACTTGTATAAAGCATATTACATTATCATACCGAGGGACATTATGTATGCATGTCTGCTGTTTAGGAAACCCAAAATATACAGTGATACATTAAATTCATCAATTCAAGTTAGAACTATACCAGCTGATATCTAGAGTTTTACGCATAAAGTGCATTTGTCTAAACACAGTTTGCATCTGTGGTGAATGATCATTGGGAAACAGAAGAGAATGAAACAAGAGAAAAACTAAAAAAAAAAAGCAGAGGCCAAATGAGAAACACACAACCTGGTGGAACAGAAATCAAAGCGCTTACGTGTCTGCACGCGCTGCCACAACACTTCCCCCTCTGAAGGTGGCCGTATTCTGTGAACACCTTGTACCTACTGGAAGGGTCGACATACATCTGCCTCTTCGCCTGAACATAATGCAGATATTATTATTGAATGCGTGTAACATCCAAAACATTTATGTTGGTGTGTGATCCCTGCATGCATAACCATATACAGCGCATATATCCACTTAAACAGAGGCAAGCATTATACTGAATATGAACATATACATAGAGACAGATTGCTTTGGGGCGAAGGAGACGAGGGAACCAACGACCTCCACGCATGCAAACAGATGCAAGACAGTCGAACTCTTAAGATGCTACTAATTAGTTAGCGCTGTTCTTTTGTGTGCAATCTGCGTGGATTATTCAACCAGTCGCACTGTATATATATTGTTTATTAACTGCATATTTGCAGGATAGTTAAACAAGCATTCCTTTGTTTTGACCGATCCCTCATCTTGCACACAAACACCTTACATGTGAAAGACACTGAACTACTCTGTCATCCCTCAGGAAGTTAGAAAATGTCATCTCTCAGTCTGTTTCCAACTGAGAGCCCACTACTTGGTGAGCTTTGACAGGCCACAAAGGGGGAAAAGGCCCCGGGCCTTTTTGGATGACACGCCTGTCATTCTACATGGCAGTGCAGGCGCACATAGTGAAGCTGGCATAGCTGGGCCCTCCTCTGCATTGTGCTTTTCCCACCCAGGCCCTACCACTTCTCCTCAGGTCGCGGCCAACTCGCTTCAACTTCAACCTCCGCTCAGAAGCACAATATTTACAACAGATAAGCCTCGAGGCACGGAGATGACACCTATTCGCCACTGTCATCGCCGCAGCGTGGCTCGGCCTCCGTTTGATGGAAGAGCTTGTACAATTTGGTGAATATGACGGATCTGACAAAAACAATGGGCGTCATTACTTTGTGACAGGTGTGTATGAAGCACTGGGCAAGTATGCTTTAAAGTCAAATTGAAACAAAACTGTTTTAAAAAAACTTCTCAAATATCTTCAGGCTACCACTTATCTTCCTTTACAACCTCTTTGTTCAATGATTCAGGACAGAATCAATATTACAGTTACAGAAGTAAAAAAGGAAAGAGTGAAACCGTAAATCAAAGTTAAAATCTTCAACCATGACGCTTATTTGAAGTAATTTAAAATTACTGCAAAGTTTCACTCTGCCAAGGTCCCACTGGGACTTTATCTTCAATAACAAGAGGTCTTATTGTTTCGGTATTATTTATACTGATGATTTGAATTATTAATAATACAGTATGTTTGATGGATGTTTATTAGATGTTTGTCTGGAGGCGTTTTGTTTAAATGAAAGTTATTTCAGAAAGTCGTTGAGTAGACGTCTCGTCTAAGCCTTCTACAGTATCAGTAAACAGAATCTATATGACAAAAAAATAACAGGTATAATGTAAGCGCGGGGGTGTGCAGTGCTTATGTTACATATATAGAGGTATTTATGCAGTTTTAACACATGTAATGTTATGATCTAAAATAGGGCTTTTCATAGCCGAACAATCCTGATCCTGTAATCCTATATGAGAGCAATAGCATAGAGTCAATGTTAAATATTTTGGACTCAAATATGATTACTTGACAGCTTTAATGACCTTGAAGATTAAGATTTGACATCCAAATATATAACCATTGTGTAAAATATGATCACTTTGTATTTATCATATACCCAACTGTAAGTTAACATTGGATCAACTTGAACACATCACACTATACAACATTAATATGCTGCTTGAAAATGATATTTTATACATTTGCCTGATAATGTATGTACTTTTCCTAATACTTTGAATGTCAAACTTGTACTCTGATCTTTATAATGTGGTATTGCTTCTTTCATGTGAAACAATCAATCTTCTCCACAGTTATGCAACTCAGTACAAAACTCCACGCGGGAAAAGCCTGCTGCTAATTAATCACACGTAATTGCGGTAATCACATGAAACCCCACGATTTAACATGAGCACATCAGTGCACGCGAGGCCATTCATCTTACCCGGCATGCCTCTGTGTGGGCTCTGTGGATGGCCATCTCTTCCTCTGTGAACTTTCTTCCATCCGGGTCCTTTTCATTGATCTGTAACCGGCTTCAGCCTTTCAGCCGCTTGGCGCTTTCTTCTTCTGAGAGGTTCGGCACAGACATCGTCACAAGTGGTTTGTTACACTGCAGCCGGAGAACAACGCAGCTGCTGAAAAGTGCTTTTAACGGATGATGTTGCTGAAACATGCTTCTGTAAAACTACAATCCTAAAACTACTTTGAAAACCTCTCCCCTCGGAGTTCAAAAAGATACGCGGGAAAACAGACCATCTCTTAATTAGTCAAATGACTGATTATATCGTTGGTATCAAAGCTTGTTTGTTTACTTTTCGCCTCCTCTTCGCTCACTCTTGCCTGCACAGTGATGCACTTCCTGCTTCGCCTCGTCACATTGTGACATGTGACTGTCTCGCGGCTCCTCTGGTCCACACAGCGCCTCTGCTGTTGCAGCCAGAGCTCCTGATATGAGGAGCAGCAGCCTGCACGTTGCTGGAAAAAAAAATCACAAAACACATGCACAATATTCGGGAGAATGATTATATTAGCTGTAATGTCAATGCATTGTTATGTTTTATGATGCAACTTAACGCAGTGTTAAATAAACTTTGTGTGTGACCACCTGAAGTGATCACAGGTCTTTTTATCTGAAAAAAATCCCAGAACAAATAATCAAAAGTCAAAGTCAATTACTCGACATATGCAGAGGAATTTAAAACGTTTCTCTCTTGTCCATCAAATAGAGTGAAAGCTATGGAAGCCCATTTCCGCCACAAAAAAAAGTCATATGTCATTATGGCAACAAAAATCATAATTAGGAAAAAAAAGTATGACACAAAAAAATTATGTCATGACTTTTTTTTGTCATGAATTTTTTTTGTCATACTTTTTTTTTTAAATTATGATTTATTTTTTTGTGTCACAATTATGACTTTTTTTATGACAAAAAAAATCATAATTCTGAAAAAAAAGTATGAAAAAAAAAGTTGAAATTAAGAGATAAAAAGTCAAAAATATGTCATGACTTTTTTTTTGTCGGGACTTTTTTTTATCATACTTTTTTGTAATACTTTTTTTGTTGTCATAATGATCAATTCTTTTTTTGTGTCACAATTATGACTTTTTTGTGGCGGTAATGGGTTTCCATGGAAATACAGATAGTAAAGTGCAAATAGATAAAAACACATTTAAAATACAAACAACATTGAGAGAACATATATATATTAAAATATACGTTCAATAGATGAAAACTGCACTTCATGAGTTCACCCATATTGAGAAAAGCAAATTTCAATTTCAAATAAATCATTCCTCTGCTCTCCTTGGCTGCAATGACACTGACATGCAGACAAAGGCACCTCCCCATATTAATAAAGTAATAGAGACTTATAGAGACTTGGAAAAAGCACTGCAAGGTTGATGAGTGGACATTAATGAGTCCTTTCAAGGTTATCCGCTGCTGTAAGCCACTTCTGATGATGTGTCTACAACATAATTCTGGGTAATGAAACCTGACAAGTGTCTTTTGACTGACACTGTGGGGTCAATTCACCCTGAGACAAATACACATCACTGGTAAAAAAATACATGCATGCTTATATGAGAAATATTGTTAAGACAAATAATGTTTCAACAAAATTGTTTTCTTAAAAAAATGAAATGCTGCAAAAACAACCTGGGATGTGTACGCTAATGCAGATGCTTTAACTGGTGGTTACATTTAGAAAAGACTATTTTTACAAACAAAAAAAACCTACAGAGAACCCTCTTTATATATATATATATTTTGTAAGTGACCTTTACTTTGAGAAAAGTACATCTTGTACACCTCAGCTGCAGCTTAAACGATTAAAGCCATTTTGAAATGTATTTCCAGGGGCTAAAAAAAACAATGAGACTCTGTATTGTCCATTTGTAAATGTTAGGTTATCTTAAATATAAATAGGGGATCATTTACTGTTAATAGTCCCTTGTAATGTGAGTCCTAGCTGGTTGCCAGTGCTCAAGAATCCTAAAAGCTGTATGCATATGTCTCTTTGTGTTTATGTGTGTCATATTGTTGTTGTTTTTTAATGTTAAGGCAGCAGCCCTGCCATTATCATTTCATATGGATGCCTGGAACAGCATGCCCCAGTCTGCTGCCACTTAATTACCTTCCAGTCAGCCTGAAGACATCTGGCTCTGATCCAGGCAGACTCTCTGGAGAGGGAAGAGAAGTACATCTAAGCCATTGGTTTCAATTTACCATGGGGACAAATATTGCTTAAACATGCAAACAATAAAAGGAAAGTCCACCCAAAAACAGAATTTACATGGCACTGCATATCAGTGGTTTTGGCAGGTAAAGCCAACGTCTATTAAAACAACAAATATTTTCCTTAAAAAGAAAATCAAGAGCATAATTATACTAATTAATTGTGTCATCAGGTGTCACTTTCGGAGCTGGTCCTCCAACAATACGTCATTGTTAATGACCCTGTGGGCTGATGCAATCTCTGGTTGAGATATTACACTTAAATTATAGTTCAATGAATGTTCACAGCTCGTGACATGCACCCATGAAACAAGGACCCCAAATTAAATCCCTGAAAAATTATTTAATTTTAGGGTGGATTTCCCTTTTAATACTCCACTGACTCAGCTGATTCCTGAGCAATGTGTTTATTGTGGAGTCCTGAAGCAGACTTTAATAGACATATACAGTATTGGCTGATTCCACACATGGTTTGTGTGTATGAGGCAAACAGTTTTTCATAATCTAAAACTGATGTACATATATATATATATATATATATATATATATATATATATATATATATATATATATATATATATATATATATATATATATATATATAAAAATATATAAATATATAAATATAAATATATCATTCATGGACGGCTGTCGTCTAACTTGCTTGCTGTAAGTAGCATTTACAACTGACACACTATAATTCTGCAGGACAAAGTTAAGCAATCATGCCAGTCTTCATCAGTCTTCAATTGTCCACCACAAATCTGTTGGCTGATGAACAGCTTAGCAGTTGAGGGGTTAAGGGCCGTGCTCAATAGCACTTCAGTGGTGGTAATCGGTGAGGGGCAAACAGCACTCATTCAATCCCCCATCTTGTCATAAGCTCACCTCTTGAACCTTTAGGCCTTGCTGATGTGCAACTTGATGCTGGTTAAGAAATGTGGGGGCAAAAGCCTGTTTACACAGCCTCCATACTTGTTTCTTTAATACAAGTGACCCATGTTGGATGAGCTGTGGTAATGGCCGGCTTAACCTGTTTAACGTAAATTTGCTGTTGGGCTCCTATTGACCCCCACACCCATATACTGCCATCTGTATTTGTATACCACCTCGCAGCAGACGACACATGGCAGCTTTACTATTTGCTGAGAGACCCAGAAGACTCTTGTGCTGGAATACTATACCACCAAACAGGTTGTCTGTGTGACAGTTTATGGTAATCCAATCAAAAAGGATAGCTTCGTTCCCTTCATAATTAACTTGTGTTTTTTTGGCCTACAACTTTGATGTTATGGTTCACTGTTCACTCAAACCTGTCACCAGCTTTGTTCCGAGATGCAGTGCAAAAAAAACCTGGCCAGCAAAAAGTAAGCAGCTAGCTAGTGAACATTGTGTTGCATTGAGATATTAAAGAGCCAACAATTACCCTTTTGGAGATCAACACAGGGCTAAAAAAAGAGTGAATATTGAGCATTAAGTTTGTCAGATAGCCATAGACATGACCCCAAATGAGTGCTAATTTGTTGCTTCGTATCTTTTGAATGTTTAAATGGACATCTGTTTACTATCATGTTGTTATGTTCCCAGTAACAACTTTAAAAGGCCATGATATGTAGTGTTATGATGTGTTTGCAGGTTGTTCGTCAGCCCCCAAGTTGCAAAAAAACATCTCAATTTGCAGGACCCAGGATGGTCCCAGCACCCCACTTTGAGAACCACTGCTGAAGGCAACCATGTGCAACAATTACTGAACTAATAATGCAGTCTCATAGGGAAACACGTGTTTTAAAATGTTTTATATCAGAAGCATGAATCACACGGCTCAGGTCTGCTGTGTGCATCATGCTGGTTACTCATGTTAAGTGGAATAGAGAGAGAGAGAGAGAGAGAGAGAGAGAGAGAGAGAGAGAGAGAGAGAGAGAGAGAGAGATGCTCGCAGGCAGAAGCTGCAGCAAGGTGCTAATCTGACGCGCTGACGTCACCAAATCTTTGACAGCACTTCCTGGAGTGGTGTTTGTTGTGGGAAATAAACGCCGTGGTGGTGCTGAACTGGGGATCCAGGCTACATTTAACGGGAGAAGGACGGCACACAAAAGTACTGCGCTACCCCACCAACAAGCATGCGGTCGCGGCAGCTTTCGGCCGACACCAAATAAAAAACAGTGACGGCGGAGAGACTCAGGAAGGACGAGTGGACATATCCTCGGACAGCCAAGCGGAGTCAGAGCAGAGCCGCCGACAGCACGGAGTTGTCGCGATGCTGTAGCCTAAACCATGGACAGCAGAATAAAGTAAGAGCCCTTCGGTTTAGTTTCTATCCGTCGCTTCTTGACGTAGACATGTCGAGCTAACGGAGAGTGCGTGGTCCCCCCGGCACGGCACGTAACGTCACGTTAACTCGCCCCTGGGTGTACGAAGGAATGTTTGGCCGTAATTTGAGCCCTCTTCCAAACAGTGGCTTTACCCGCCGGGGGCCAGCTGGCTCGACAGCATTTGGGTCAGTCTGTTGCTCGGTCTACCGACGTTAGCTGACCGCCAATTAGCAGCTCCGCTAGCCGGGCAAGACCGCGGCGAACATGCCGGCGTGTGGACGCGACAGCGAGCCACCCCGGTCCTGTCCCCTGGTCCTGTCCAACACCAACGGTCCTGTCCAACGGTCCTCTCCCCTAGTTCTGTCCTCCGGTCCTGTCCCCTGGTCCTGTCCAACGGTCCTCTCCCCTATTTCTGTCCTCCGGTCCTGTCCCCTGGTCCCGTCCAACGGTCCTCTCCCCTAGTTCTGTCCTCCGGTCCTGCCCAACGGTCCTGTCCAACGGTCCTCTCCCCTAGTTCTGTCCAACGGTCCTGTCCCCTGGTCCTGTTCAACGATCCAGTCCCGTCCAACGGTCCTGTCCCCCCTGGTCGTGTCCAATGGTCCTGTACCCCCGTGACCTGTCCCCTTGGTCCTGTCGCCCCGGGTCCTGTCCCCCGGTCTTGTCCCCTGGTCTGTCCCTCATTATCTTGTCCCCTGGTCTGTCCCTCATTGTTTTGTCCCCTGATTCTGTCCCTCATTGTCTTGTCCCCTGATTCTGTCCCTCATTGTCTTGTCCCCTCATTCTGTCCCTCATTGTCTTGTCCCCTGGTCTGTCCCTCATTGTTTTGTCCCCTGATTCTGTCCCTCATTGTCTTGTCCCCTGGTCTGTCCCTCATTGTCTTGTCCCCTGGTCTGTCCCTCATTGTCTTGTCCCCTCATTCTGTCCCTCATTGTCTTGTACCCTGATTCTGTCCCCCATTGTCTTGTCCCCTGATTCTGTCCCCCATTGTCTTGTCCCCTGATTCTGTCCCTCATTGTATTGTCCCCTGGTTCTGTTCCTCATTGTATTGTCCCCTGGTCCTGTCCTCCATTGTCTTGTCCCCTGGTTCTGTCCCCCAGTCCTGGACAACGGTCTTGTCCCCCCCGGACCTGTCGCCCCGGTCTTGTCCCCTCCATTGTCCTGTCCCCCGATATGTTGTCCGAGATGAGATAACTTCTCGTTACAAAGCAAGAGCAGCATATCTGTTATTGACGTAGTCAGCTGTTGACAGTGTGACTCACTCAAAGTGGGGCAGGTCTATAGTTATTAATATGATAGTAATGTGATGGAATGAAACACGGTCGCTGTGCTCGATAATGCTGGAAACACACTTGTTGCCCATGTTTGCGTGTATTAACAGCTGCCACGTATCTCCCCTGAGTAAACAGTGTTTTGTTCTTCACAGGGAAAAGCCAGAACGGACATTTGATCTGGTTGTACAGGTGGCATGTCCAACATCTGAAAATGAGGGTAGGTGATGTCAGTATTTCCATTCATAACGTACTGTCAGTCGGTCAGCTGCTTGGTGAGACAACTAAATGGGAAATGTTGCTCAACCTAAAAATAACATAGATAATAAATATAGGTAGGAGTTGAAAGATTACTCAATTCATTGATTATTGAACAGTTGAAAAATATTTTAAGTCAATTTATTAGCCAAACATGCCCAAAATGTATTGATTCAATCATTATTTCGATGTCAATGAAACCTGCTTGGGTTATAAACTGTTCTGAGAAAACAAGGTATTTGAAGACACCGGCTTGGCTCTCTGTAACAGTGTGATGAGCTGTTATCAAGTAGTTTACGGATTAGTCGATCATTAGAATCTCTGTTAGTTGCAGTCTTAAATGGAGCATAGTCATTTTTAATTAGTGTTACATCGAGTGATGAAACACGCAGGATGCAAACATCACATGAAACGGAACAAAGATCTCTCAATTGCACAACAGTCATTACTTTCATATCCATGGTGCTAAGCTCACCCGCTCACATTTAAATTTACCGCAATTTGTTGACCACTTTTGGGATTAATTAGACATAAGTATTTTTCTTTGCCAGGGGTTTTCTTTAGTGTCCCGGCAAAGGGAGTAACTCAAGCTCATGATGGAGGGAGTATGTTTTGTCATTGATAATTGACTGGGCCTTCATGTGTACAGCTGTGTTGTAGAGGTCATCTAATGGCTTTTGCTGGCGTAAATGATTAGTTGTTTGGCATAAAATCAATTGTCAGCAGTTTTCATAACCAGTCACTCATTTAAGTCATTATTGGTTTATAGTAGTTCAAAAGTGTGGATTATCGCACTTTTATATTTTATTAAATTTAAAATTTTTCTTCTGACGAAAATATGTGAAGATGTCACACGGGAAATAATGATGAACATTTTCCTTATTTTTTATTTTTTTTTACCAAACAAGTCATCGATTTAATAATAAACCCCTAAAGAACGACAATGGTAGTCAACAATGCAAATACTTGTTAGTTGCGGCTCTGACATCAATCTTTTGCCTCTTGTATTTTTTTGTCAGCCATGTGTTTGAAAAAAAAAAAAGCTGTGTTTGTGTATCCACAGTAATTGTAAGGCTGCACAGGCAAGATGTCATTTGACGTTGGCAGAAGTGTTTTTGCACAGTATTTTAAATCAGACGGCGAGCGTCAGAGGGTGACACTGCGTGACCGAGTCCAGTCTTGCACAATGAGAAGCAATCATTATGTCTGTGGTGTTATTACGTGTGCTCCAGCATTTACTCTGTCTATTGTAAAGCCTAGAAAAGGCCAACGGTGAGTTCATCTGTAAAAGTCAGAGATGTTTACTGTGTTAGTTGTTATACATTCTTCATTTATTTGACACGTTTTCCAGTCCTTGACTTTTCTGTTGTTTAAGCCTGACCATAAGACAACCAGTGCAGACCTTTCTCTTGTGACTGTGACCCCACAGAGACTGTTTGAGAAAGACCGAGCTGCTTTAAGTGTTTTGCTGTTTGCGGTGGTCAAACATTCCAGCAGTGGGATGAAAAAAGTCTTCAGACTAGTTTGGGAAATGACTGTGGCCAATGAAGAAACAACACACCTTTTTATATGAATATTGGACATTAAGTAACCTGTATCACACATAAATATCCAGTCACATGAGTCAAATATCATGTATAAACATTTTCACTGTACATTACACCAGCTGTCTTATTTTGCCCCCGCAGTTTTGACGTTAAAGAGGTGTTATGTGGAGGGTTCACTCCAGCAGCTGCTGAGCTGACCGGAGTAGACTGAACGTTGTCCTTGGACGTAGATCTGATATTTTAAACCAAACTCATAAAGCACCGGCCTGCGCTGTAATAACTGACTTCCCCCCCTACTTATGATCTCGGGTTAGACTCATATCCGGACTCCTGCTCCCTGGAGCACAGCTACAGAGCAACGTTTGCTCGCCCCTCAGGTCAAATTGAACAAACGCATTCTGCTCGGTCATTTGATGAAAAGTGCTCTCTCGGCCCCCGACTGCCGAGTCCTGATTGGACATGAGAACGTCCATGTTTAGGAGGTTGTTAAGATGTATGTGTACTGTCTCTCTGCCAGCAGAGGCTTCACATTGTGGTGGATTTTTTTTTTTGTAAGAGTAGTTTCATATAATCATTTGAGGAATGAATCACTTCTCTCTGAATCTGATCAATTTCCCTTTATTTGACTTTGCTTTATCTGCCATTTGTATGACATGAAATACTTCTTGAACGCTAAAACTGTCATTGCACTTGGCCTGAATGAAGGGATTGTGTGCAACTATTATACATCCATGCATGCATTAAGCTCTAAAATTGTTCTTAAAGCAATGTATGCTTTTTTTTCTCTCAATAATGTGATGCTTGCTTCAGCCATGAGCTGAAAGGGTTAATGCTATGAGTCATAACAGAACAGCTTTGGCCAGCTATGAAACCTCCACAGTCGCTTACCACAAACAAGAGCTGTTTCTCCTTCAGCCAAACATTAGGTACTTTGCCAAAAAACACCACTTCACATTCACACTTTATCTTCCCACTAACTCAGAGGCAAACAAACAATAGTGCAACCACGATAGACTATAATTAAATTGTCATAGCAACATGGTGTCGAACATTTGAGCGTTTGGAGAAGTGATGTGAGGTTTCAGTTTGTTCATAATTCTCACATATCCCCCCTGAACAGTTTAGTGAAGACAAGTTTAATTTGAGATTGATTTTGGCTGCGTTTGAGTTGTTGTGTACTCCCTCTACAGCGATGTAGTTTGTATTACCATGCTTTAAAGCGACTGAGAGGGTGTCCTGTTTTATTGACTGGAAAGCTCGCTGTGTGTGTGTGTGCACAGTTTTTGCTGATACCGCAACACTGTTTTGCCGCCCTCACCACATCCTGGACTTGCAGGTGTGAAATTAAATCCACGTGCAACAGCATGGCATGATACCATTGTAGTGTGGAGGATAGTCACCTTTTTGTTTGTGATAGCCGTGAGCAAACTCCAGAGAAACCTGTGTAGTCGTACAAATATAGCTTCGCCCTTTATACATGGTCAGTACGCCTCGCCCTCAACTTCCCGTGTTCAGTGGCTTCTCACAGTTTCTGTAGTCGGCCATATGTTTGCAGATGACACGTACATTTTTGTAGAAAGGCCTGCGACAAGCCTGTCTACTAAGTAGTTTCATGGTGACCTTTTTAAACCGATAGATTGCTCGGCAATTATCAAGTTACCGCAAATATTTTACACTGATGTCCATAACCTCAATATGTATTTATGTGACGGGTTCCTTAAAGCTTACATGTGAGTGCTGAATTATTATTGCTAATCTTGGTAATTAATCAATTCAAGTAATTTATTACAGTCAAGATGTTTAACTCATGAATATATCAACTGACAAAGAGCAAAATTAGCACGGAAAAACATCTCAACATATTTTAAAAGACAAAACAAAAGTCTATTGTTTAATGATTTATATTTTGCATTGTGAAAGTAAAGGTACTTTTTTGGTTTAAAGAATGGCTCAGGCTTTATTTAAGTGGCCTTCAACTGGTGTCATTTGTTTTTCAGAACAGTATTCAACCAGCAGCCTTTATTAACAACCTTACTGTTTTCTTTAATTTAAATGTAACACGCTTCTTTAAACTTTATGCTGCAAAATAGGCCAATGTCATGTCAATAGCATATGTCATTGTCATGTAATTTTGTGTTTTGTAAGCCTTGAATGAAGAATCCATTTTAATTAATAACAATTGATCACTGTGGTGGCCAATTCACTGAAGGTGAAAAAGGGTTTGTCAATGGTCTTGTGCTTTTCTACGCTTTGACAAGAGTGTGTTGATGAAGCATTGAGCTGTGACATTTTATGAATTCACTCTGGCTCTTTATGGCTCTCTATGGTTTAGTTTTTACGGAAGTTAGCTCTCTAACAGCCGCAATGGCAATTAAACACATAAAAATGGCCGCCGCTCTGTCTGAGCATCCAGCTACATTGATTTAAATGGGAATATCCGTTCAACTCCTAATCTATTTCTATGGTGTAACCCCAACTCACTGTGTTTTGGTGACTAAAACTGAATGTCAACACAATTCAAAATGTGCATCCTTTGGACTTAAGCATTGTGAATTATGGCCCGAAGGGGCAGTTGCCTATTCAGCACATTTAGTCACTTAGTATTTCTTGTGATGAAATGCTCCAATCTCAAATCAATTCCACTAAATTATTCTGATGATCTTTGCACTTTGTTGTTAAGTACTCCCATTATTACAGCTTTGACTGTTATGTACACTGCTGATAGTGACGACTCATGTGACTTATGTAGATTTGTGATGTTCAGCCAACTGGGCCATTCAACTGCGAACGACTGCTATTGATGCCTGACATTTAGCCCAAACATCAGGTCTGATTTACAGGTTTCAGATCCAGTTTATCATACTGTGGTCAAGGCGAATACAATGTGTAAGTGTGTAGCTAAGAGCATGTTATTTAGAGCAATTAAGTCTGCCAGTGTTCTCAGTGCGTTGGACAAATTCCCAATTATTACTCCCATGGGTAGGTTGGATTTTTTTTTTCTCCCTGTCTTTTGGCAAACACCCGTGGTAACAAAATAATATCAATGGCGTCTAACAAAAATGTCCATCACATCCCAGATTTGATTATAAAACAATGATACAGAAATTTGAAGAGCATGAACAGAAGAGGTGTCGCTAGTGAAAATAAATAACAACAACAAAAAAAAAAAGCTCACATCTACAATGATGGCCGTGTTCATATCTGGACTTGGCCTCACACTTCTAACCATGGATGTGTTGATAGATGACAGACACTGGCCCTTTTTCCTCATGCAGGTCCATGGAGACCTGGCCTCCCTGTTCAGCCCGAGCTCAGTTCCGCTTAGCTCTCTTGGCTCAGCGCTCTGTGGATGCTCAGGCTGTGAGCGAGATGCCTGAGAGCGTGACTGGCATGCTAGCTACTAGCGGCCCTGGCTACATAAAGCCATATTGATGTGCTTCCAAGATGCTGCCAAAGCTAGCAGATGACGCTAATGCTGCCAAGGCAGTAGGTGGGGACAGATGCTACCTGTCCTCGCTCGCTCCCTACAGCCAGATTGTTCCCAGTAACAAAGCAATAAACTTAATAGATCAGTGTATCAATTTTACTGCAGCATTCATGCTGCAATTAAGAGAACGATTTACCGTATGGCTAGCACTGGTGCCTCACAGGACTACCGTTTTTGGGTTTAAAACCTGACACTGGTTCTTCTGTGTGGTTTACTTTGCAGGCTTTTTTTTTGTCAAGCTTCCCCTTTTTTGCGTTTCTCTTTCAGTTCAGACATACAGGTCAGATACATTGGGATAAATTGTCAGTTTCCCTGCCATTGGTAGATGGGTGAAAGTGCTCTGTTTCCACCTCTCGCTTGTGCCTGTCAGTAGTTTCTCATAGAGTGTGCGTCTTTTTTGTTGGCGATAAGTGACAGGTTTGTCGTCTGCGTCTCACGATATCGCCCCTCACTTGTCGTAAAAATATGCTCTGGAAGGTTTTGAATGGTGAAACACAAATGCATTTGCATAGGTCCGAGAAGCAGAATTTTGTCCACGGATGAAAAGTTTCTTTTGTTCTGTATCCTGAGATGAATCTTTGCTAAGACCCGTAGGTCTCACAGTGTCACCTGCTGTTTGCTAGCTAGTTATTAATCTGCTTTCTTCCCTGCTGTAGCCCCCCTCAAGCAGCACTGTGATGTTCCTTTTTTACCCTTTTAGCTTTCACCCTTTTCCCATTTCCACCCTTCGTTTTCGTAGAGCAAAACTCCTGAGCGGTAGAACTTTTAGAAAAGGTTGAACGTTGACATTCTGCAAAATGTCATAATTGCTCCTTGACCCAAGCTTTGTCGTTTCTGCAGTCTGATTGGATTCCGGCTGCGCGTTGAGTTCATGGTGGGCTCACACTCAGACGGGAGGCCATTGGAGTACTAACAGATGCCATGGCAGCAAGGAGGGTGTTGATTGGTCATTAGAGAGGCCACACTCCTCCACTCACACTCCTGAGAGGACCTTGGGGTCTCACACTTTATTTATCTCGCAACCCTTCTGCCTTTCTCTTTTGTCTCACCCGTATGACTTTGCTAAATTGGCTCTTTCCACAGAATCAGATATCGTCCAAGTCTTTGTTGTCTTTTGTTGGTTTTCTCTGAAATGATTTGAGGAAGTCTCAACTTCCCTGCGATGCTTATGCTATGGTAATGACCGCAGTGTGAGTGGACTTTGAGGAACCCCTCCCAATTTAAGCCAGTGTCTATAGGATCATGGCGGACCCACAGTCCAACATTTGGCAGCTTTTTTGTGTGAACGTGTGTTGACACCCTTTTCTTTGGCGAACACTCTTAATAATGACATATTGAGATGCTAATGTGGTGCAGCAAGCGGTACACAACTTTTGGAAGACTGCATCACCTGCCAGCAGATCAGAACCACATTTCATTTTAATGACATCAGAATGATGAATCAAGCAAGACATGAGAAGACGGTAATGGGATGTGATGGCATAAGTGACTTGAATATGTATTGATGGATGAGGTCACATTCCAGGAAAGAAAAAACAACTGTTGTCTTTGACATTACATTTGAAGTCTGCTTGACTTTTGTGGAATAGTTGCATGTTCACAAATCAAGCCTATCCTGTTCAGTTTCCAAGGTGGATCATCACAGTCTGTCCTTTGTACGACACGGTGAGGTATCACAGAAGAATTGTTGGTATTTCTGTTTTGGTTATCCAGATGACGACGTTGGCACGCGGGTGCTGCTGCTTTTCACAATGCTCGACATCCTCGTTCTTGGTGTTGGTGTCTGGAGTCATTTGTAGCTCCCCGCTCACAGTCACTCATCCGTTCAGTTGCTGTGTGGCACCCTGCTGCTCACTGGGTGTAGTTCCAGCTCTTTTCTTATTGAAAGGAGTTGGAAGCAAGTGTTGTCCGAAAATTTCCACCATCCCAGCATGTTCTGTTTCAGATTATATGGTCCAGCTAAAACCATGACTCAGCATTGTTCACTTTTTGTCTAGTGCAGGTCTACAATATGTGAGTTGTTGCCTCGGTAGAGGCACTGAAGAATTCTAAACTAGATATATAATAATAATATATAATAATATATATTTTTTCTTTTTCCAGTCTATGTGTCTTTGGCAATGATAACCAGAGTGAAAAGTTATGCTAATGAATGTGCACCGGTTGTATACCTGCTCTACACACTTATGCACTCTGTTTTGTTGGTCTGACAGCACGGTTTGAATGAGAGCGCTCAGTTTGTGTGGCCGCAAAAACTGTCATCGCTAATGTTCATCCGTTCTGTCTGGCGACATCTGTCTTTTTCCACACATACACTCACACTTCATGTGTCCTGTTTCTACCTGTTCTTCTCACATTGCAACTTTTTCTTTGTGATCACACGTTGTTTGACACAACCAAGGCGCAATCCTTCTTGCTTCCCTTTTCTGATTATCACTGGTTAAGACAAGTCTCTGGGACTTTTCAGGTGGTGCCACGTGACTTCACTACGTTCATGTTTTAACACACACACGCTTATATGCACATTGATCACATGCAGGACAGCTGTGAGTGAACTTCTCTCTTATTTCTTCAGAGCATTGTTGCAGAGTATTATTGGCCTGAGCATGAAGAACTGGGGCAAAATGAGACTGGGTGGGGCAGGATGGGAGGAAGGGAGATGGGGAGGGGGGAGAGAGAGAGGATGAAGGGTGGTGGTGGTGGTGGATATGCTGATGGGGTAGTCTATTAAACGAGAGGTGAGATACCGAGGGGGTTTCTGGCTGAGCTTTCCCACTCACTGACGCAGAGAAACTCCAGGGGGGCAAACTGCTTCTGTGTGTGATAGCAGGTACATGTTTAGGTGGATAGTGTGTGTGTATACCATGTATGGCTCTGCATGCGTGTGCACGCCTGCTGCATGGATGTGTGCGTCTGTGCACGATAAAGAGACACAGAGGCGGTGAGAGCTGCAGGAGAGGCTCATCTGAATTCACTAATGCTGCCAGACTGGGAGAACATGGAAAGACTTCTAGGCACTGACGCTCACGGACTATTTTTAGACTTCCCCTTTCCACGGCGAAAAAGTGGGGGGAAAAGTAGGAACCCGATCAATGATTTAAAAAGAGATGATTTTGATGAATGCAGAAGAGTTTCATCACATCGCCCCCACTTGCAGCCTCGCAGCATTGTTCTTGGTGGCCTGTTTATTTTTATTATTTGTGTGTATGTGTGTGCATTTCGCTATGCATCTTTGTGTGATGGCAGATGAATGTATTCCCTTGTGGACACTCTTAAGTTATTCACCAGAAAGCTGTGGGAGTTTCATGCGTTTGAAAATAAAAAAGACCATGGAGCAAAGGCTAGAATATCGTCCAGCTGAATTTAGCTTCCAAAAAAATAAAACGCTAGTGTCATCTTAAAGTTAAGCTCCTCTTCACATGTATCATGTCAAAGGATGACAATAGAGGGCCATGAGTATTTACGCTAAGCACAGCAGATGGCACACACACACACACACACACCACAAAGTATTGCGAGTCAAACAATGATTGGCTGGTTCTTATGCATGTAATACCAATGTGGCCTAGTTTAGCCCCCAAATGAACAGGATTAGTGCAGCTCCTGCTTTAATGTCGCTTTAGTGATGTTAATCTGTTCCTAGTCTGGCAAATTGGATTCCATCAACACAAAAAAAGCTATGCTCAAAAATATGTGACTTTTGACTGCCATATTCAGCAGGTTTTAAAAATGACAGGACTCCAACAGGATTTGGGGTTTACTCACTCCTCATGACCCGCCCACGACTCTGGTCGTGTGCCGTGGGAACGACGGCATGACGTATTAAACGAGACGGCGCTCTCTGTGAGATGTTCCTACAGGAACCGTTACGTGTGAGCATTTCTGATTTACGGCTGTCAAAAGTATGTTTTATTTGTATTGCGTTATTGGCAAGAAACCTGATGTAAAATGATGAGTAATCATTTTTGCAGGGGAGACTAAAACAATATCCAGTGTTCTTTAAACCCCACTTATATGAATGGATCAGATGTACAAAGAATGAAGTCCTCTGGTTGTATCATGGTCTCACAGGGCTGCTGCCATGTTGACTGATGTAAAATGACCCCAAAGATGAACGATGCAAAAGACAAGAGATGCGTTTTTCCCCGGCAATTAATGAAATCAACCTACTTATTGACATGATATGAGTACTGGTATCCTGACATCTAGACTGTTGTCCTTTAAACCTTAATTTCTGTGGTCAAGTCTAAACCCGAGTGGAGCAGAACTCGTGGTACGGGCCTCCTGTCTGCGCTGTCATCTTGGCTTCTATCCCCCACTATTTACACGTCAACAGCTATATGCCCGGAGGCTACGTCTCTCCATTCAAGGCTGCTTCTATGCAGCCCAACGCCACACAATTACTGTGAAGACGACGGCGTTTACACGCATGTTGTAACCCTGCTGGCCCCTTAATTTGGGTTCTGGCCTATTTTTTCAAGACAGAAAATATAGGTCAGTCTCGACGTCTCTGTGAATGTCTGGGACCATTTATCATTGCAAATCATATAATTCATCCACAAGGTCTTTGTTTTCATGTAGACGGACAGACACACACACACACACACATACACACACACAGACACTTATACCTCCCTCCCACTAGGACGGGACAATTTATTGATGTTACATCGATAGCGTGACATAAAAATATGTGTCTTAATATGTCACGCCTCCTTTTTTTTAATAAAGTAGATACTGAATCCACAAATAGCATTTCCAATTGTTAATTTGTCTTTTAAAGATCATGAACTTCTAAATCTCCTGAATACACACAACAACCAACGATCATTCCACAAACAACCAACACATTTACAGTTTATATCAGGTCTAGTGTGGAAATAGTTTGTATATTTAGTTATTGGTCTATTGAAATGTTGATTGATTTATTTCAATATAATTTATCAAACAAAAATGCCAAACATGAGCTTAATTGGATACAGCATGACTTTGGGCTTGAGAAAATGATGACAAATAAATGAAATGAATGAAAAATACATGCCAAAAGTCATTATTCTATTATACACTTTCAGTTTGTCCTTTTTCTCCAAATGACCCTGACAAATAATCTCCTTAAAACGGGTTAGCCAACATTTTTATCTTCTACTCCTGAAGCCAGTTACATATTGAGAAAGTGTGTGTGTGTGTTTAGATTTCAGTGGTTCAACAGTGTGTTTTTTCTGTCAGCATTTCGTCCATCAGTCCTGCAGAGCATTGCGACCCCGCTGAAGGTGTTTCGGCACTATTGTGTGCTTTTAACGGATACAGACATATTGTCATCCCTGTGGAGGGATTGGCTGACTGACTGACTGCCTGTCTGACTGAGAGCTGTCTGTCTGTCTGTCTGTCTGTCTGTCTGTCTGTCTGTCTGTCTGTCTGTCTGTCTGTCAGCCCCTGCATGTGAACTTCAAATCGCAGCTCGGCAGCACCGAGCATGTAGCCGCCAAAGGCAAGGCTTTACACTGTCATCAGCAGCACACAGCTGCCTCTGGGTGCCGTGCCATGTGACATTAACTGAGATCGATCCTCTCCACACCTCAAGGAGACGCTGTGCTGCACTGTGTTTCCTCTGATGCTGCAGCCACCACCTCAAAGACGAGGAAAGGAACTCCACCTTTAAGCAGGTGTAATTGAGTGACAATGACCTGAGCACCAGCGCTCTTTGACTTTGTAAGTTGTAAACCCCCAAAAAACTATTTTATTTTCTCTTGTTTTTCACCGAAAATTCAAGTTACACTGTTGGTCCAGGTTATATTAACTTAATAATAGAGTTATTAATAATTAACTGTGCACATATAGATGTTGTGTTTGGACCGAGGCAGATGGTTGGACCATATGGAGAGAAAGTATGTGATTATGTGAAGAAATGTTGGTATTTAAGGCGACAAGCCAACAAGCAGCGATAGAATCGTACCCACTAACCTGTGCCGTTGCAGCCTGCCCTCCTTTTCCCCCCTTTTTTCTATTTGGAAATACGTATCTGGGTCATGTCTCAGATTTCAGATTAGATCCCAGATTTTAGGGCACATTACTGCGTTAATGTAAGAACTTGATTTTGTTATTTGGCAGCAACAGAACATAATACAGTGAAGACAGAGTTGGAGACGAGTCTGTCAAGGGAGATGCTGGTTTGTTTTTCTTACCCCCCCCCCCCCCCCCCCCACAACAAACATGCCGTCTGTGTGCTGTGTGGAAAGATGCAGTCATGCGAAGCCGGTGTTTGACATAATGTTGGACCAGTATGGAATCTGACTGGGAATATCAACGCTGATACGTGGTGATACACAGAGGCTGTCACAAAGGTTGCATCCATATGCTGTGCCACTCATTCGTGAAGCTGTGAAATTGGGTTGCATCCCAACTAGCCTGAAGACAGTATCACTTTCACTTCTCTCTTTCTGTCTCTCCCTCTCCACCCCCCCCCCCCCACACCCGTCTCTCTCTCTCTCTCTCTCGCTATCTTTTTCCTCTCTCTCTCTTTCTCAGCTCATCCTTCTCAAGCATTTTTTTTCAAGGGAAGACGGAACAATTAATGTGGCATTATTAGGGTCACATCATCTCCATTCAGCTCTTTCTTTCTTCTCCTTCCAGTGGCTGAGGCTGTTGTTTATCTGTTTCAGATGTAGTTGTAGAAATGGCTCAGAAATCCCCTCAGGCCGACATCTCTCACATGTGAAGCCTGCCAGTTGATTTTCTTTTTTTTTTTTGGCCGGTAAAGGAGGTTCTACCTTAGAGGTTTTCTTTTTTGTTTTATTCACATTTTCAAGCATTGTAATTAAAATGCATCGCTCCTTTTTTTTTAAAAATGTAGACCTATTTCCAGACCAAATCTAGACCAATGTAGTAATGTATTTGATCGTGCCTTTTAAACAAGAAAAGATGTGCCCTTTGTCAAAGAGGAATTTGTTCTAATTTGTTCCAGGTAGTTTTCGACTAACCTCCGGCTTTCACTTTTTCTGTCAGTCCTCAGTCCTCATTCGTAACAACATCGTGTGACCAATCAGTTTTAGTAAACTTAAGCACCATATCATCGTTTAAGATGTTTCTCTTCTCCCTCCGCGCACTAAATCAGCATGAAATGTAATGCCATTTGCAGTGTGCAGTCTAAGACTCGATAGGCGAAAGGGGAAAGTTTTTTTTTAAACGTCTGTGAGTGTGTTTTTCGTTCTGCCGGCCTTTTGTAAAATGCCAGTTAATCTGCTTACTCCTTTTAATTGTGAGTGTAGGGGTTGGGCCTCCTCCTGGCCAGAATAAAGCTACTGATCCAGAAGTAAAACGATGACCACCACAGTTATTCCTTCTTTTAGGTTTTTGCAACCCCCCCTCGTCTTCTTTAACCACCACTCGTCTCCGCCTCCTCCTCCTCCTCCACCATACCCTCCCTCAGAGGAAAGAAAGCTTCTTGTTCTGACAATAGACATTTTTTACCATATGTTGGCTTGACATCTTCATCAGGTTCACAGCAGGTTACCTTAGTTAACTTTCACTCCACTGCCTGATGGGATTTTCTCCCTCTGTTTCTCCAATCGGCCCAGGCTCAAAGTCTAGACGCCGGCCTCCGAGGCAGGGTCCCTTCAGCCCCGTGTCCACAATGGCCGTATTGTGGATGCTTAGTAGCGGTAGCTTCCTCCAACGTTACAGCGAACGGGCTAGCGCTAAAACAATGCTTTTGTCCGAGGGCGTACGAGAGGGGTGGGTGGGGGGGGCCTAATCCACTACATACTGTGAAATAAACCTCTCTCAGAGATGAGAGAGTGAGCGAGAGGAACGGGAGTGAATGAGAAAATCACTGCCAAGGAGGTTAGAGTGCAGCAGTTTAACCCCTTGGCCAAGAAAGAGGGAGGAGAGGAGGCAAAGGGAGCGAGAGAAAGGAGGAACAAGGAGAGGCAGGCGCTACATCCCTTCATCTCCGGAGCGCGGATGGAGGAGAGGGGCTGCCGGTGGCTTTCACAAGCCTCCCTTCTCACTAGAGAAGCTGCTGTTCACCATATGGGATTTGGCCTCTCTTAACAAACAGGCCCCCTATTCACTCGCAACACACATTCAGTAGTTCATGGAGTAAGGTGAAAAAAAAAGAAGTGTTTTTATGCCTTTAGAACATTGGATGGCCATGAGGGCTCAAAGTCTGTGTTTGATTCACATAGTATAGAGAATTATAAACTAGAAGCTTTCATCTAAATGTGTATTCACACTGGATTTAGGGTTAGGTCTTTTTGTGTTTTTACTGAAATCTCTCTGTCTTAAAGCCAGAGCCGTGCATTCAGGCCGCTGTTATTGAGCTGCAAGGTGATCCTATAGAAACACAAACGCAGGCCTCGTCTCACTGTGGGTGTGTTTCATGTTCAGCATATGCTTTTTTTTCTCCCAGTAGTTCTCAAAAGGCTATTTTTATAACTCTTTATGTCATTCAAAGTGAGTGAGTAAATCAGTTGGATTCCGCTCCTTTTTTTTTTTTAGTGACAATAGGTTGAATAGTTGAATAAGTTGCCGGGCAGTGCAAGCTTTCTGACACACTGGTGTCGTGCGCCAACTTTTTTCTTCCAGCCAGCAGCATTAGGGCAACATTAGGAATGACATCCTCTGCCAACAGCTTCTTTTTAGCCTACTTGGAAATCCCAAGAAGCGTAGATTCATGCCAAAAGGAAGATGCCAGCATTTCTCATTTTTAGCCTACTTGGACGTGCCAGTGCACTTAGATTCATGCAGATAATAGAAGAAAAAGAAGAGATGAAGGGTTTTGGTTCTCGTCTTTCTCGTGTTTCGGTGAACACGCGTCTTGTTAATTTATTCTGTTTAATTCTCTCACGCCTAATGATCCACCTGAGTAGGTAGAAAGGAAGTGGTGCCAGTTTGAGAGAGAGGCAGAGTTCTCCTACCTCCCACTCTCAGGCGAGCCATCCATTTCTTCCCTCATCCCGTCCTTCCTCCTCCTCCCACTCCTTCCCTGTTGCCCCGCTCTCAGCTCCCAACACCCTTCACCTATTAACCCTCCTTTCTCCTCGCTCACTCTTCTCATCCAACTTTTAAAGACCGGCGTCTCAGGAATAGCCAAAACATTGATTTTCCACCGTATCTACCACCACCTCCCTCTCCCCTCCCAGTATCTGTGTCACGGCTCAGGGGCTTCCTGCGCGTTGCCCCCATCGTGACTGTTGGAGGTCAGCCACGCTTGAAGCCCTCGGAGATCAATGGACATGCTACTGTACAGTGAATATTCAATCCTGAGCTTCCTATCCATCTGTGAACACGCATGTACCAGCACACATTTGTACACAGACACACACACGCTTTGCAAACAGAGACCAATGGTCACTCCTTGAGCTTTGTTTTTTTTATCACATTTGCCTCACCTCCATTTCCTGGGGTGTGAATGGAGGACTCCAGCTCCGGATAGGTGATTTCAATTCAATTCTCACCCATTGGATCTGTTTATACTTCACCGGGGTGAAAATGCTATAGGTTGTTTTTCCCTCGTCGCTGGTGTCGCGTGCAATTTACTGTTGTTTCTATGTTTGTTTGCAACAGCTCTTTATGTATTTTGTCAAAATAAAAGAAACACGTTTAACATTTTGGAGAGGCTGTTGTCGAACAGATCAATGTATCACGAGACCGACCAGACCGTGGTTTCACAAGACAGAAGTATGGACAGATCAGGAGCATGCAGCACGCCGGCGTGTGAACGAGCAGTGTTGGGTTCGAATTGGAAAAATGTCAAAAGCGATAAATCATATTGCCATTTGTTAAACCTGACCTTGTGCGAAAGCCAAACACATTCATATAATGTGTTTGTAAAAAGCCACAGCAAGATCCTGAAAAGGCTGCAAAAAACACAAACGTATTTGCTTACAGACATTTCAATTGAGAAAATTGCAAGCATACTTTTTGCACCTTTAAATACTTGTTTTAGTGCTGAAAGGAACATTGTTTAGTAAATGTATGTATTACATGTGTCACAGTTGACTGTTGCAGTGTTCAGAAATGAATTGTTGCATTTTTTATTTTTTTTTGCACATGATTTGCAGCTCTAGTTTGCGCGTGTGTGTGTATGTGTGTGTTTTGAAGAAGGGGAGGGTGGATTAACCAGTGTAGGATCTGTCATGGTGACATTTGTGTCCCCTGGCAGAGCAGCAGGGGTCCTCTTCACCTCTGTAACCTTCAACTTTCAGCCTTAACCCCCTTCAGGCCCCCTCTCGAGTCCACCACACGCCTTGCACATCCAAAGGGAGGGGTATATTAACGCAAAAGGGTGGAAAAAAAAGAGTGGGGAGGGGTGGGGGGTGCAGAAGTGAAGAGGACAGAGCTGCAGGGGAGGGCGGGATGAAGAACAAGAAAGGTTGTGGAAAAAATATTTAAAAAAAATCCGTCGAGCATGGGAATAGGAGAGGCGAGAAGGAGGAGCGTGAAGGACTGGGGGTAAAAATGAATATTTAAAAGAAAAAGGCAGTGGGAAGGAGAAGCACGAGGCAAACGGATTGGCAGAGAAACGTGGAGGTGGAGCAGAACGGAAACAATAAGAGCCTGTTGGATAGAAAGGAAACGCACAGGATGCAGAGGAAAGAGAAGATATGAAGGATAAAGAAAGGTGTTTGGTGAAGCTCTGAAGTTCTTGCGTGGTGTCGTTACAACTCAATGTTTTCTGCCTCCTTTGCTTTCTTTATTTATGACTCTCTCTCTCTGCAGCACTCAATACAATGACTCAATACTGAATTGAATATACTCAACGACTTAATCTTACCTCATTCTACTCCTGGAGCTTTCATACAAGCCCCAAAGAAGGAGCGAAACTTTTTCCTTATGACTGCTTTTGGGCTCATATATTTGAAGGATGTCATCTGTTATTTTTCTATTGTTCAACTTATCTAAACTATTATGAACCATGGCAGTAAATCTGAATATCAAACACTTAATTAGACCTTCAATGTGGGTCATTATACTGTAATCAGCGATGCAATGAAGATGAATTAAAGGCTGCAGTGTACAAGCTCACCTGTGCTTTTCTTGCATGACACGTCAAAAAGTCTTTTGACACGTGTGTGTTGCAACTTTCAACGTCGTGCCCATCAGCTCAGTCGTGAAGAAGGACACTAAAGTAGACCTCCCCTTACCCTCTCGTCTTCTTCTGTCCTGCATCACACTCCAGCAGCAGTTCCCATCCTCTCACCCAGCAAATTGGCATAAAATAGCCCTAACTGTGGCAGAGGAGGGGGTGACTTTGGGGGGGTCGGAGTTGGTTAGTAGAGCTTTGCTGTTTTTTTTTTTTTTTCTGTGCTGCTCTTTTCAAGCTGGGGCCCATGAAATTATCCAACAGGATTATGTAAGGCATGATGGATTCTGCTGCGTCCTGTCATCCGTTTGTCCATTGTGGAGCTCTCTCTCTCCCAGGCTGCCTGGTGGGTTAGCCATGAAGCTACTCTACACATTGTGTGTTATTGTATGTCCTCTTTACTGAGGTAAAGGTGGGGAGTGGGGGGGTCCTCCCCTCTGGCTTCATAAATGTTTGCATTAATCTTACTTGGACATATGCGAAGGGCGGGATCATACCCACGTTTAGCCTGTGTTAAAATGGGTCATGCATCTTTTTAATTAAAGGACAACGGACTAAATCTGTTTTACCTGTTGAACTCACCGTTATTGCTATGCTATCAAAAGGTTTAGAGCTTTCCAGATTCACTTTGTCTCAGACAGCGGTGGGGGCGTTCAGGGGCCTGCAGGCCTTTTTGCACGTCCATGACAGTGAACCCGGCACGCAAGAGCTCGTCTCTGCAAACCCTTGCTGTTCCTGCCGAGGTCACAGGATGACCTTGGAGCTGTGGAAGCCGTGTTTACCAGAGACCCCTGTGTTCAGGGTATCGCTCAGTGGCTGCTTCCTTTCAAACACACGGCAGACGCCTGTGAGAAGAAGGTCTCGTGTTTTGGTTTGGAAATAAGCTTTAAAAGAAGTGACACTAATGCAAATAGATAATTCAAATAAAGGGTTGTTTTGCCCTGACGATTTACCCAGTAATTTCAAACTATAAGTGCAAAGAGAATTACGTACATACTATGATTTTCTTGTACGCTCTGTCTTTATTATTTACATAAAACATTAATCTGACATCCTGAATGTCTTTGAAGCATATCCTACTGCAACTGGTGATTATTTTACTGTTGATTTCCGTTCTCCTTTTGATTAATTAATTACTAAGTGGTCTAAAAAATGTCAGAAAGAATGAGGAATACCCCTCACAGCTAATGAAAACAACATGTTTATCTTAAAATGTTTTGATTTATAATGTCATCTATTTTCCAACCCAACTAATGCTCAGTGTGTACACTTTATTACGGACCTAACTCTTAATTGACAAAACCTGAATTAGTACATTTCTCTTGGCTAATCTCTCGACACTAAATGTTATTTACTGGAGAGAAGAAACAAATCTCCAACCTCTGTTCCGGTGTTAAACCCTTTAGCTTATAGGTTTTTACATCTCTCCAGCAAACAGCCAGGCGTGTCTCACTGTAGGAATAATTAAATGAAAATAAACTAGAGTATGTGTTGATGTGGCTTTCTTAAACGTGCATGATTTGGTAATATAAACTATCATATCTACACTGAGAATATAGATTAGCATATTTACAGCATATACCTCCTAGACACACTCGCTCTCTTGTCTTTCACTGTGTGCCGCTCTGCATGTGTGTGTGTGTGTGTAAGTGAGTATATAAGTGTGTGTGTGTGTGCACACAAACTCGCAGCAGCCACCCTTGCCCCCACCCCTCTCATTAATATGTATGTGTTCTGAGGCAGCTAGCGAAGACGGTGTGTTTCTCACCCGCTGATTAATGCTGTCTGTCAATTACCTCTAGATCCAACCGTGCTGTGGAGCTTCCCCCAGGACCACACCGACCAGGTTGGAACACCACTCTGCTTTTTCATTCTTTCCTCCCTCTCTCCCTCTCCATCTCTCTCTCTCTCTCGCTCCCTCTCAGTCGTTATAGACAACCTCTACCTCCTCCTCCTTTCCCATCTCCCTTCCTTGCCTAATGCCCTCACTCACCCTGCCATCCTGTGGTAACCCCCCCAAACACCTATCACCACCACCACCACCACCACCACCACTCTCCTCCTCCTCATCTCTCCCTCCCTCCTCCTCCTCCTCCTCCTCTCTGTCTCTCTCCGTCTCATTGTACGTCTGTTGCTGGTAATGAAAAGCAGTGAGCAGGTCTTCAATAACCGACGAATCAGTAATTATCATGCAACCGTGACAGGAAT
Organism: Clinocottus analis; assembly: GCF_023055335.1. Taxonomy (NCBI): domain Eukaryota; kingdom Metazoa; phylum Chordata; class Actinopteri; order Perciformes; family Cottidae; genus Clinocottus; species Clinocottus analis. The sequence continues at coordinate 7,912,408 of NW_027175965.1, forward strand.
GCACACCTCTGTTTTCTCCTCTTACTCTTCCTCTCTTTGTATCTCTCGCTTTCTCTCTCACTGTGTCTGCTTCCCATTGTTTCACATGTAGAGCATTATCACGTTCATTTTCAATCTGAAAGGAAAATCTGCAGCTGTTTTGCAATACATTTTTGCAAAAGCAGTTATTCTAAACCAGTCATATACACCTCAGTGCCACCCTACTATCTGCACTGTTGAGGAGTCACACACACACACACACACACATATATATATATATATATATATATATATATATATATATATATATATATATATATATATATATATATATATATATACACATACAGTAAATAACTACAATTAATAAGATAAGTTAGATAAGTACAATTCAGTGTTTTTTTTAATGCCAAAGTAATCCCTGGCCCAATGTTATGTCACATAAAATGGATCCATCAAGTTTGAAGAATTGAGATATACTGATGTTAACTTTAAAGCAAAAGAAAGCGCAGGTATTGGTTCTATAGCTGGTATTGGTTGATACCCTCAGTTGAAGTATTTAAATGGTTCAGCAGGAGATGAAAAGTTGTATTATTCGTCTGTTCTCTATAACCTTGTTAAATGTGTATCGTCCCATCTGACTCATTTGTATTGATGTCACTTCAGTCAACTTGGTGAGTGCAATGTTATTGTTAATCATATAAATGGTGGCCAAAACTACCTAATAAGACCCAAATTGTCAAAAAACCCAAATTACCCTTTAAGCCAATCACAGTTGGTATCGGCTGTCTCGAGGGGACAACGTGTAGAACACGCGTATGCAAAACATTTTTGGAGAATTATTGAAATGGATTTGATATCCTTTTTTTTTATTTAAAAGCCCTGCTCCTTACCCTTAGGAAAGAACGGCACCTCAGCAGGGCGTCTTTGTTATTTATCTCTGGCTTCACCTTCAAAGAACCACAGTCGAGATCCAACCTGATCAAAACAAGAACATGGCCTGTAACGGCGTGCGTATTAATCTCTGCGTTGCGCACATCGTTCCGTAAGTAGATTAGTTTGACTCATTCTCCTGTTGTTGCAGAGACGCGTGATGACTCCAGGACTGTGTGTGGTTGATTTCACTGGCAATCTTTTAGTGTTAGTAACGAGAGTAGAAAAAAAAACACAAGACATGCAACATATTGGTTTCTGTTCCCAAAGTGGCCACAGCGCAAAACAGATCCTGGAGCAAAACGATGGACAGATGACTGCAGCGGCGCATCATTGGGCTGAAGGAAGAAAAAAAAAAAGAGACAACTATAGCGGAAAATAAAGCAATATGTGCGTAGGCTAACTATCTCTCAATGCAGCAGCCAAGCCAGTGAGTGTAAACGGCTCTCCTGTCTCTCTGATCCACTTTGAGGAATAAACGGGCTTGTAGAAAGACGCTTCAGGCGATGTCTGCCTACCCCACAAGAACCAGAGCATGCAATCAAAGCAAGAAGAGGAACAGGGAGTGAGGGAACCAGAGTGTGAGCGCCAAAATTACAGACTTGCAGAGGTAGGCACAGGAAATGGAAGAGGAGTAAAAAAAGAGCAGCTGAACCCAACAGAGATGAAACCCCCCCCTCTTCAAAAAGTAGTGTAAACATAGTCCATGTGCCGTCGTGGGCCTGCCTCGTCCTTCCTCTGCGACACGTCTCCCTTTTCATCCCACCCACAACCTTACTTTTCTTTTGATTCTGTTGTGGACCAGATCGTTTGTGTGGATAAGATGGCCCTTAAGATGGCGAGTTAGCGTGCTGTGTACAGAGGGATTGGCCCTTTCCCCCGTATACATAAAGACTGTATTCACGGGCCTCATTACCAGGATTAGGGCTCCTTTCCTCCTTTTGTGGGGCTGAAGGCTGGAGTCCTCTGGAGCCACAGTCTATATCTCTTTCTGTGGCCCGAGCTGGCCAGCATATGGCAGCAGCAGCCAACAGTCTCTGCAAGAGGGGCTCAGGGCTCAGAGCAAGGCCTCCTTTTGTTTAGGCCGTTATTGTTGCTCAGCGTAATGACATTTGTAGGCCGTAGGATCGGGGTGGAGGGGTTAGTCTACCCCAGGGGAGAGGGAGAAAGAGAGAGAGAGAGAGAGAGAGAGAGAGAGAGATGGGAAGGGGGGGAGGAAGACATGCAGACAGACAGGAGTGTGGATTATGGAAATATGAATTGATTTTTTTTTCTGTTCTGTGGTAGAATAGAAAGCTCAAAGGAGAACAGACTGCAGGCTGGCTGGCACGCCGGGGTGGTGCTGGGGAAATATGAAGTGAGAGGCGCTTGCTCCCTCTTTCTCTCTCTCACTTTCTCTCTCTCCCTCTCTCTCTCCTTTCTTTTTCTCCCCCCCTCCTCTCTCCCTGTTCCCCCTCTCAGCCCCTGAGACTCTTGATGCCCTGGTCATCCACAGATGCCACTTGGATAGAGAGGGAGAGATGGAGAGATGGGAGAGAGAGAGAGAGAGAGAGAGAGATAGAGAGGGAGGGAGGGCAAGAGAGCGGTGGCTAAAGCATATATTTGAATCGCAAGAAGGGCTTTTTTTTTTTTTTTTTTTTGCAAATGAAGCAGACAGATGGAAATCTGTCCGTTTCCTCTCAGATCTCATCCCAAAGTTGTGGAAAAAACACAGCAGACAGACCACGCACACTCATGCTGTCACACACACACACACACACACAGAGACACACACACGCGCATGCACGCACACAAAAACAAAAAAAAACGGTTCTGCCAGTTAGTTCTTGCTAACCAAAGTTTGGTGTATAGAGGGCCCACTCTGTGAGAACAGAGGATAATATGATAAACACTCGGCAAGTTCCACAAACAGACGACCATTTGAAAACCTACAGTGAACAATGTTTCTCACACAGATCAACTTCCTGGTCCAACACTCCAGGCAAAGACCCAATTTTGTCATTATGTGTTTGATTATCTGTTATTTTCTAACATACACTTGTGTTTGTTTGTGTTTCTGTTCATTTATTTATCTAGCTTTGGGCTGTCATGATGTAGTTTCCTTACATTTAACTCTCCAAGCTGTCAGACAAACATGGGATTAACCGAACAAGTTAAACAAACAAGTCCAGTTTAAACCATCAAACCCTCGAATAAACACTGAAGAGTCCTGTGCAGAAGGTCTCACATAATCATTTAATATACTTCAATTGGAAATTCCTCCTCCATAAAATTGTATCTCATTAGCAGTTTTATATGTTTTCGAATTTGTGCTATTTATTTCTATCAGATATTCAGAGGTGCTAGCTGCAAGCCTGGAAAACGCCGTACCAATTCCTGATCTGGAGCGATATGTTGAGTGAAATCCGATTTCTTTTGTTTCTTCTTATTAGCAGAAATGCATATTAACTGGGGCCCAGTACTCCCAGTACTCCTGCTGGAGGAAATATGGATCAACACGGGTCGACCATGACCGCATATTTTGATATCGTTAGACATTTAGCTTTTTTCTTCTTCTTTTTGGATAAGGTTTGATGTTTATCAACAAGGATACTGGGCATACTTTAGTAATGACATATAGTTTATCTCTATAAACTTCAGACGCATCTCTAAATGTTGTGAAAGTCATATCCACCACCTGAAGAACTTGTGGCTGCAAGTAAAAACATTTCCAAAAGCTGTCTGGAGAGAAACTTCCTGAATGTGCACCTTTCTTCCGAGACGTTGCCGTCCCCGTGGCTTTGTGGACTCTAAGGCCTTGAGTTTGGCCATTTGGCAGTTGCCGTCTTGACGTTTTGGCAACTGTTGAACGGAAGTTACCGTATTTGCAAGGAAGGATACTCGGCTTTATGGTCTATTTTACTTGAATATGGACGTAAATGGCTGTAATTAGATTGTTACTCTCAGGAAATAGACACTGAATGACTCCACAATGTGTCTCCTTGCACACTCCACATTCTTTTCTTCTTCTTCTAGTCATTATCTCTCTTTGTTGTGCATTCTTGCACATTTCTTCCTCACAGTGTAAAGTTAGCTCCCCCCCCTCTCTCTTCCATATCATACACTCAAGCATACACACTGAGATAACGTGGTGTTTGCTTTCTTGGCATATCACCGTTATGTGTCATTCTTGTTCAACCTCTCGATGCTCTCGTTAATCTTTTCTCTATTTTTTCCCTTCCTGTCTCCGGTCCTGTCTCTTTCTGGCTCCACCGTCTCAACTGGATTCATTTTTTTTTCTCATAAAAATCACTCCTGTTCCTTTTAGTATGCCTATAGCTCTCTGCTGCTTCATCAAACTTATACATTCATAACACCTTATCCCATATTTCCCCCTCTAAAGACACTGTTGCAGGGAATTGCAAATTATGCATAAACCTCCATCGGTTGCTGCATAAAATCCAGCGAGAAATAAAGGATATATTGAATAATGAATAGATTTTAATCTCCGCTATGAACTAAAGTTGATGTTAACTCTCTGTGGCTATTCCACACATGTTAATTGGGAACCTTTTTGATCTTCCTGCAGCATACTGAGTGGAGTTGACTGTATAACATGCTGTTTTTCATTCATTCACACCAACGTAGGTGTGATTTGATCTTAAAAGGAAATCTATGCTTTGATACAGATATATACAGTTACGTTGATATGTATTATCAATTTGTGAAATTTATTGCGCTATTTATGTGTGAAAAAAATGCAGTCGTGTTTCTTGCATTAAGGATCATGTAGGTGGTAAGAAAGAGTTCCCCAGTCGAGGAAAACCATTTTCTTACTTTTAGCATATCACGTGCTTTTTGGACTAATGGGCTTCGGTCGAGTACGGTGTCTCCGCTTCATCGATTGAGATTTCGTCGTATCACGCTTCACCGTTTGAGAGCGGACACAGTGCCTCCACTTGCACGGCTGTGGCTCATCGGTAGAGCGGTCGTCCTGCAAGGTTGACGGGTCGATCACGGGTCTCCTCATAGGTCACATGTCCGAGTGTCCTTGAGCAAGACATTGAACCCCCGAGTTGCTCCCTGACTGTTTTACAGCAGCCCTCTGCTCCTTAATAGCTAAGGACGGGGAAAAGGCATGTAAAAATATGACAAATGTAATAAAGTGTACTGTACAAATCACTCTAGCTGTACACATTTTTTTGTTTCTTTCATAAATGGTATTTACACTTTCTTTTCCATGTGCTGATTTAGTTTTTAACCGCCGTCAAGTTTTTTTTTTAGATGCCATAACTTCAGGCTAAACTTGGCTTATTTTTTCTGCTCACGTAGTCCTGTACATCCATCTCTGCTTAAAAGCCCCCTGTGTCATCAGCCAGACAGGGAGAGAGGGAGGGAGGGACAGACACAGAGAGAGAGACGAAGAGAAGGCAGTGGGTCTCCAGAGGCTTCAACCTTGGCAAGTCTGAGTGTTGCTCTGACACTGTATTCCATCAGGACAGGCTGGCTGACATGATGTGATTGGTGGCCACAGCTCTGGACAGGCCCTGGGTGGGGGTGGGGGTGAGGTGGAGGGGAAGTGGGCTCAATTGGGTGGGTGAGGTAGCAGTGGTCTGAGGGATTGAGGTAAAGGAGAGGAGCTGGTGGACGTGATGGGTGCCCTGAGGGAGCTGAGGGCTGACCCGGAGTAAAGGAGGAGATTGTGGGTGGTGGTGGTGGTGGTTGAGGAGTCAATGTGGGTGTAGAGGTTCGGTATCAGGGGGCCCACAGGTGCTAATTTGATAAACAATGATATGTAACTTTCATTATATACCTGTATGGCACCCAAAGGGCAAGAAAAAAAAAGATGGAGAATCTAACGAGATATCAAAAAGAGATTTATAGCATGACATGTAAAGTTGGAAGGAGGTAAAGAAGTCATGAGATTGAAAGGAAAAGGAGGGAGAAAGAAGGAAGCAAGGTGAGAGGCGGAGGAAATGACAAGATGGTGTTTTAGGAGTGCAATGTTTTGTCAGCAGAAATCCCACAAAATGTATTTTTGTCATGCAAAGCTTAAAGTCAGTGTCCTCATGGTCTACAAACCCAACCTGAAATGTTGTCGCCACTACGACGGTGAGGTCGTCTCTGCAGTTACTGATTAATTGACAAGTTTAGGTGTGAAACGCCACAGAATAAGTGATAAAGTAGGTGATATCCTCAATGACATCGTAATATAATAATAACACCACACGGTAATGAATATTTCTGTCGGCTGAGCGTGGTCGACAGAAGAAGGTGTCGGTTGGAGGAAATGATGCTGAAGAGGGAAAGTACACTGCCTCTCTTGCCAGCCTTTTTTCACAAGGGCCGACCTCCCTACCCATCCTCTGAAAAGATCAGACGGAAAAGTAGTGATGTTTTGTGACAAGCTGTTGAGAATGAGCACATTTTGCCAGCTCTTTGGATGCTGCTACAGCCAGTTTTGTGAAGCTGTAACAGCAAGGCGTGAGGTGTGGGAAACTGAGAGATGAGAAAGATGGAAATTCATACCTTTTTTTATGTTTGTGTGTGTGTGTGTGTGTGTGTGTGTGTGTGTGGAGAGGTACTGGCACAGGCCTAAATGTGTGTGTGTGTGTGTGTGTACTGGTGTACATGTGTGTGATGTCTCAGTGTGTCACAGGTCTCGTCTTTCCACTTCACTGCACCCTGACAGCGGTGTCAAACAAGGCCTCACATGATCTGTATATGTCTTTGCGAATATGTGTGTGTGTGTGCCCGGGTTGATAGTGTTTTTATTCTTCTTTCTAACCCTTTTCACCTCGGATCCCTGGGGGTGTTTCAGGGTCTTGCCTATTGGACAGTTTCGCCCCACTAAGCTGGCCTTTGGCTCGGGCACTGAGCCGGACGCCTAAGTAGGGCCCTTTTGTTGCTCATGGGTCCTGATTGCGCTGACCTCTGGGCTGGCTTCCTGGGAGAAGAAGGGTTGGTGGTGGTGGGAGAGGCAAGAGGAGAGGGGAAGTGTTTTTAACGCCCCGCTGCTCGCATCTCTCCAGCATCGCCGGCCGCCGTGGGTTTTGTCAGCGCAGTAAAGAGCTGTTGGCTGCGTGTGGATGCAGCTACGGATGTACTTTAGCTTCACTGCCATGCAAACTTGATGCCTGCAGAAGCCCCCGGGGTCCCACTTTGTCATCCTTCTCACCCCTGAACTAGTTGCTACCTGGTCGAGAATGACACCACTGCATACAATTCATTTAGCCTCATTCAGAGCACTTCCAACATACAGATATGTGAATACTGCTCTGGTCTATTTGAATCTGTTTTTGCACACGTGACCATAATAAAGGAACAGATAATTAAGAATAGGGAACAGGGAGATTGAGGTGAAACATGTTTCCATCATGTTTTGTATCTTAATTAATTATTTAACTCTTAAGGTAACGTGAAATCAATGGCAGAAAATGCTGCTTTGCCTGGAGTTTCAACCTGTAAATTGTTGCAAGCAAGATTATAATAAACATTTTCCTTCCACAACCATTTCTTTAATGCAAACTAGACTATGTGATGCTGCAGTGCATTTTCTCCAACCATATATTATATTTGTGATTCCTGCCAAACAGCGTCAGTGTTGTATATGTATTCACAGAGGAAAAAAGAGGGCATCCACACTGAAACAGGTTGTCCCTGTCAACCAGGAAGCTCATATTTACGGTATCGGATGCCAGGCTCACCGTAACCACATGCCGCCGCTGCCAACAGAGCTATCACACATATAACGATGCAGCTTAATTGGCGTGCATTTCACATTAGCTCCCCGATACGTGGCACAACCAGCGGCCACCAGCCAGAGATGGAGAGAGAAACAGTCGCTGAACAAAACAGAAAGGATGGAGAAGGAGGCGGAGGAGGAGGAGGAGGGTGCAGCGAGGACCTAACCTCCTCTGCTAGAGCCCGTGTACATCTGTCAATGAGACATCCACAGCCAAATGTTTAGGAGCCAGTGTTGCACTGCTGCCCTCCTGCTGAGCTTCAATGTATACGTGTGTGTGTGCGTGTGTGTGTGTGTGTGTGTGTGTGTGTGTGAGAGAGAGAGGGAGAGAGAGACGCCATGTGTTAGAGGCAGGCCCACATCAGGGTTCATACAGTCGAGCTAAGCCCAGTGGGAGCTGAAAGCTTAAAGAAGGAAATCCCCCCCGGCTGCTTGGTACACACACACACACGCACACACACTCACACACACATGCACACACACACACATGCTCTATCCCTATCTCTCTATATCTCTCCCTATCTCTATCCCTATCCCTCTCCCTCTCCTCCTGGCACTTCATTAATGAAGTCCATTGCTTGTATGTTTGGGGCATATGCAGCTCTCTTGGCCCAACACTGTGTGTGTGCGTATGTGTGTGTGTGTGTGTTGGGGAGTGAGACATCTCCCCCTATCACATGGTAATATATTCAGTGGAAGATCTCGGCAGAGGCATAATACCGCCGCTCTCCCCTGTCTTAGCCCATCTGTGATATGTAGAAAGGACATCAGCAGGACAGGTTATTAGCACTGGAATAATGCACACTGTTATTGTTGATGCCATATATTTATTCTCCGAGCAATATGACCCTTCACCCCATAACATAAATACATCCATTGTGGGAAAAAGCAGAAAATAAATGAGTGCAGTGCAATGGGCGACATGTATAGTACCCCAGTGGAATGCTATTATATTAGAGGTGACTCATTAACAGCTGATAGACGGAGGGAAGGAGTTTTTGGGGCCGGACAGTGGGAGGTTAAGGGGATGAGATCCCTTTTGTTAACACAAATTGATGAATTCATATTGCATGTGCGTTATAGCCTAAACTGAAGCCAAAGAAGAAAACTATAAAACTAATCCCATCAACATTTTATCTCCCCTTATTAAGACTTGAGCAAGGACAACTCTTAAGGGTAAACGCAATGGCTTCTGGGAATGCTAATTTTCAAGTGACATTTCTATTCAGGAGGGGGCTGTAAGGTGTTGAAGCCAGGGGAAATGTGTGCCGTTGTGCTTCACAGGAGGGTGAAACTAAGGCCTTTATTTTGTCCTTCTTGTCGGCGTCTGCGATGTCCTCGAGGGTCCAAAAGTGCAGATTTGAAAATGACAAATATTTTTTCCCGCAACCGGGGTTTTTCTCTTCTTCTTGTTATGGAGGTGGAACATACACATATGGATATAAGTGTACATATACCTGCCAGGTGTTGTCATGTGCTTGAAGAGGCCAGAAGATCAATCTGCCACCTGCAACACCTTCCTGGAGAGGCGCACCGGTAACATGGGACCGTTGTTAACCAAAATAACCTCCCTCACACAGACGCTGTGCAGCAGACGGGTCACTGGGAACAGAAACTTGTGGAGGGGAATAGAAAAAAAAAAAAAAAAAAAATCCAGGAAGACAAAACTCCCTCTTCCCCCCATCTCCCTCTCCTATCAGCAGAATAAGCAGGGATGTGAAAATCTACCCCCCTTCTTCTTCCACCACCCTCTCTCTCGAGCAGCTCTGCTGCTTTGGTCCGGCTTTGAAGGCCGTTCTTATTACTGGCACAGAGCGCAGGTCAGAATGGCAAGCCGGCAGCATACTATTAAAGCCTAATGAAAGGAATCTCTGCAGGGTCCAAGGTCTGCAGCGGCCAGAGGAGTCGGAGCCTCTCCCTGTTGTTCTTTTGCTCCTCTCCTCACTATTCTGCAGGTTTTTTATTCCATCTCTATATATGGCTTCCCGTGCCATCTCATCCCCCCCAGCCCACCAGTCTCTGTCTGTCATTGCCTGTGTCTCTATCAGTCATTTATTTAGTTTTCTCTCTGGATCTCCATCTTTAAGTTGCACTATACCTTTATCTGCAGGTACTCTGATATCAATGCATTCACCACATTGATCCCCACCAGATAATCATCTTAATTTAAGCCCATTTAATAGGAAGGCCAAAGGTCAGGGTCACCTAGAACTCGGAGTTAAGAGGTCCTGTTTAGATCCCAGGGATTAAATCTTTGTTCTAATTCCTAAATGTCCTGTTTTTGTGAACAGCCATCGCTCCTAGTTTGGTCCTCACAGTCAGTTTCTAGGAGAAGAAGTCTTCACAGGAAGCTAATTGCCATCTCTGACATGCACTCTGATAACAAATGTGCATTGTCAAAGTGTGGTTTACATTGTTATGCATGCCTCAACGCTTCGTAGCAATAATATGACTCGTGCAACACTTTCCAGTAACCACGATACCTGCATTTATTTTCCTGGACATAGAAAATGATGGTGTTCTTCAGGAAGATGTAGTGGGCTGGTACAAGCATTATTGGAAGAGCTCTCTTATATAGATTGCTTGATACTTGTAAAGCATTGGATTGTTATGCTGTAGTCCATAACCTGACAGTAGATTAATCTCTTGTGCCATATTTATGTGTTAATGCCTACACATAATATGGGAGATATACAAATCAACAAAGAATTGAAAAATAGGATTTAGCCTCTTGTTTGCCTGAGAGGAACAAAAGCTCATCATGTCACAAGTGCTACATTTTCTTTTTGGACTTTACAATTTTAAGTATTCAATTGTTATATTCTCTCTCTATATCTCTTTGTCTCTCTCTTTCAATATATTTTCTTTCTCATTATATAGTGGCCCTTCCAGTAACCTTTATCTGGGGCAGTTTGGAGATCACTGAGGAAACAGGAAGTTGTTCAGGAAGTTTGTGCTTACAGTATATAAGATCACAGACGTACTCACTCCCCTTCCCCAGTAAATGTACTGATACTGCTCATGGTGCCAATGTTTTATTAGTTTTAAACCTAGTTTTAATACACCAGTCTACCCAATCACGGTTTCACACCATCATACATTTTTATTCTGCATTATTTATTTATTTTACCCTCTCTCTCTCCAAAACCAAGGCTCAGCTGTCCTTGTGCCTTTACACATTGCAAATGAATGCATATCCATGCAAATTCTTAAAAAAGAAAGGCTGAAAAATTTGAATATTTTGCTTAAAGCTGCACCCAGGTCGACCCTGCCATTCGGCATTTGAAAGCAGTGTGTGTCTGTTTGAATACTGAGGATCTCTCTTTGTCATGTTCGCCAGAGGGGCTGGGTGAGCGAACCAGCACCGGCAGGATGGGCAGAGATCGGCTGGGTAGCTGCACACAGACACACTAATTGGGAAAAGGGGGGCGCGGGGGTGGACGACGGGTGTTGGTAAGGGTGAGGAAAAGGTGGGGTATGCGGGAAGAGGGGAATCTAAGATGACGACAGGGGGTTTAGGAGGGAGGTGAAAGAGGACGGAGACTCGGGGGCGGGGGGGATGGAGGGAACGAGAGAGAAAGGAAGGAAGAGAGGAGGTGATGAAGAGGGCACGAGAGCGTGCGGGAGGAAGAGGTGAAGGAAGGGTGAGTGGAGACACTGTGGTTTTCCAGCGCTGATGTGTTAGTAGCCCTGCTGACTGTGTCATTATACTGTAGGAAGCGCTGGCTGGATAACAGGGGTCCCTGCCTGCTGCAAACCACTGCATGTTTGACACATATGGAAAATATAGCTTTGCACACGGGAGTTTTCTTGCAGTTATTACATATATTCAAACATAATCGTGTCCTTCTCAACTTTTACACTCTGCATACTTTTTGATTTCACCAGATCGGGCATCAGTTGCGGGGATGGTTTCTCACTGTATACAGAGAGCACTGCATTGCAATGTGTTGCCTTTGTAAAGTGGTATCAGAGATTGTAAGTTGTGTAACAAAATGTGTCGCTTTGGGCATCGTTGAACTGTACAAAAGATACTTGAGTAGTGACTGAAGCTAAGCTAACGGTTTAACCCAAAAAATGTAATCTTAACTCAAGGTCCGCTTGTGATCTTCAAGGGCTTTCAAGGACATCTCATGGTCGTCCTCACAGGATGGACTTTGCTTCGTTGTTGTCGTTTAGGGATTCAGAAGAGCGAAAAGCATCCTGGCTTTCACCCAAAATGTTGCCATGTGACGTCGTCCTCGCTAACTTTTTTGTAGCTAGCAGAATTGACACAAACTTTGAATCTGACATCATTTTAAACATTTTAGACTTCTGATCATTTGATACGAGTTGAACATTTTTGTTGTCTTGTTTCTCTCCAGAAAGACCAGCAGTGGTTCACCAGATTTCACGCTAACGGTCACCAGTTTTGAATCACAAGCGAATGCAAAAAAAATGCTCTGTGCTCACACACACTAATATTTCACGCCGTGACATTAATGATCTCACAGACAGTGAGTTAAACCAACATCCATGGCTGCTGAGGGGTTGTTAACCTCTTGAAAGAACAAAATGATTCAGAGCCGTTTGAGTCCTTTGATGACTTGTACACATTAGCTGGCCATGTGTGACACCGCTCCAGAGCTCGGTTCACTTCCATCCTCATGTGCAGATGTGCAGCGTGCCGTCGTTGTCGTTGCATACATGAATTTAAGTCCCTTCTCAGCTTTAATTGATTTCTATGTATTTCCGTGTGGTTCAAAAAAACTCATCTTGCACAAAACTGAACTTGAGTTATTAATAGTTATCCATTAGGTGAACATCTTGCCTGCATTATTTTGAGTTGTGTTATTTGTGTGTGGTAATGCGGCACAGACTTTTCAAATCAAGTCTTGCAGTTGCATTACCAGGAAATAATAAATTAACTTTGACAAAAAAATAAATAAAAGCAGGCACAGTGTTCACTGTGATGGATTGTACAGTAAAAACACACATTAACAAATCTAACACACGACAGCTTGCTTTGAAAAAACAGTTGACAGTAATGTAAAGTATATGTGAATTGTAGTAATGGGCTAACATGCAAAAACACCGCTCGTCTGCTTCTAATATGAATATAGCAGTGGTACATTTACAAACGTGCCTGCCTCCGTTCCTCTTTAAACTACACCCTGTGCGGAGGGCTCTGGGGGCCGAGCTGCACTGAACTAGGTTGAGTTACACTGGGTAGCCGGCTGGATTGATCTGGCTGCAGTAGCCAGGGGAATATAAAGCAGGGCAGGGGCTTAAAGTCTGAGTTCCCCCAGGGAGGAGACCTCGCTGCATGGGGAGAGGGGCATGAACCGGGCTGCTCGTCCCTCCCTCCCTCCCCACCTTCTGCTGTTTGTGTCCAGAATACCTCCTCCATCACTCCTCCTTTTAAGACATTCACTCTTGTCAGTCTCTCCGTCTGCCTTTCGCTTCTTTGCATTTTTTTTTTGCTGCCTCATATTTAAAAAAAAATTATTTTCAGCATTATATTTGCCCCTTTTTACATCCATCCTCATTCCTCCCCACTTCTCGCAATCCATATCTCCACCACACTGTTCTGTCTCTCTACTTTACTCTATATTTGCAAGCATATGGGGGAAAATGAACGTTGCTCATGAAGTTCACACCCAAAATGAAACACCACGGCTGTGGCTGAGTTTAGCATTGAATCCCTTGATAATGAACTGGTTAACATCGTTCCATCCACTTGCTGTGATTTTTAAAAAGCTGTTTTTGCTCCTTTTTTGTAGTGATGGTGAATGGTTAAAAGGGAGGTGCATGCAAATAGCCCACAGAGTACGAACCGTCACGTGTCAAATCCCCCCAGCACCCCTGTATACCTCAACCATATATAGCTTAACTCGCCGCAATTACCTCTAAAAATAATTAGCGTCGAGCGGGAATAAAAGGGAAGTTAAAGCTTTTTTTTTAAAGAGTAGAAAAACAAGATTGTCGTCCTGTGCCGCAAAAGTTTTGTTGCTCGTCCCTGCTGCACCGCGCTATCCTGCAGGGGCTCGGTGCTGCCGTGTGCTGCTGTGTGCTGCAGCGATAGCATGGTCGTCCGCTGGGGGAACCCAGATATTCTGTCTCGCTGAGTGATACCCCTGTCTCCACTCACGATAAACAGCGTGCACACACATACACACATACACGCATACACTGTCTGCCAAAGCCCAGCCCAGCAGCAGATTCCTCCTCACCCCCCTCTCCCCTCACAAATATATTAGCTGCCTCTTTTTCTTTTGTCTTGGGAAAATGGCAAGCAGGGTGTGTGTGCATGTGTCTGTGTGTGTGTGTGTGTGTGTGGAGATGGTGGGCGGCTTACTGTACTAAGAAACTGTGGAAGAACACTCCCCTTTGTGCCAGTCCTGTTGAGATATATATCCCCACGGTATAAGGCCCAGTCGTGGACAGAGGGAGGTGGAAAGAGAGCCACAGATGCAAAGATGTGTCGTCAGTAGTCCAGGTATGAAGAAATCACACTGACAAGAGACAAGATTATGAGTTTGCATATCGCACAAGCCGTCTTATTTGCTTAAAAACCGTAAGCGATGTTGGAACAGGAGCGCTGTGGGATGATTCAGCCAAAACATATCTTCTCACTCACCAGTGGTGTGTAGCCATGTGGAGGGCTTTGGTGTTGTTCGCCCAGGTTTGGAGATGCATGTTTTGAGATATTCACTCGGCGTATAGAACTATACTTTCTACTATAGAAATAGACCAAAGGAAAACTTTCTGACAGTAAGTCTGCAGGTTATCCAGAATAATGGAGACGATGATGATAAAAAGCATTTTTTTTTTCCAATTCTGTGAGCTCTACACATTACATTCTGTTCAACGACATTATATTAGGTGTTTTAAAACCGAAGATCAAGACTATCTGCACGGTTCCATGCCATTAAGTGAGAAAATGTTGTTTTTAACCAAAGCATTTTCTAGTATCGGTGCTTTATCTTACGAAACGTGTGTGTGTAGTGATTTTCTATATACTAACAACATTACTCTGAGTGATTAAATACCCAGGTCAGCTGTTGTCATATGTATGTAAATCCATTCAAGCTGAATCAATTTGTCTATTAATGAGAAAGTTAACCTGCAAATACTTTAAAAGACTTTTTTTTATTGTTGTACGTTTGTCCTGCGAAAGCCTGTTTTTTTTTTTTTAGGTCTGTTCGGTCCGTTCTCGTGAACGTGATATCTCAGGAATGCCTGCAGGGAATTTCTTCAAACTTGGCCGAACATCCACTTTCACCCAAGGTTGAACTGATAAGAACGTGTTGGTCAAAGGTCACCGCGACCTCACGAAACGCGCTTCTGCACCAAAACTCGCCAAAAAGACAACGTGATTTCACGTAGACGTGGATGTAAACTTAGTCTGCGGAAGCGTACGACTGCGAAGGGATAATTCTAGTTTCCCTTTTAAAAGGGAAAATAACATTGATTTTAAAGGACAACATAAGTAATAGATTGTTTGATGATGATTTGATAAGCTACAGCCCAAAAATGTATTGCAAGATATTGTAAAGAAAGAAGAGGGTGGATCTCTAGTGATTTCAAACACAGAAACAGCCATCTATTAGACGGCTAAAGACAGATGTAAAAATGTCTATAGACGTATAAGGCATGACGCACAAGGACTGTATATGTATATGGTACTCAGAATATATATATATATATATATATATATATATATATATATATATATATATATATATATATATGAAAGAGAGAGCATGTCTGCTGTCACACCACACACGCATAAAAACGCATCACTTCCCTCTAGTCCTGTATGAGATCAGAGTCTCTACAGCCC
Organism: Clinocottus analis; assembly: GCF_023055335.1. NCBI lineage: Eukaryota > Metazoa > Chordata > Actinopteri > Perciformes > Cottidae > Clinocottus > Clinocottus analis. The sequence goes on from NW_027175965.1 coordinate 7,927,869, forward strand.
CAAGACTGTCACTCAAACAGAGACAACTGATGTGGGCGGGGCTGTGACAACTCTCAAATCTGGCAAGTCAAATGTTTTTAGTTGCAGGGAAAGCGTGTGTGTATGTGTGTGTGTTTATGTGTGTGTCTGTTTGGGTTTGTGAGCCATATGCAGTGCGCCAGGGAGGGCTCTCTGGAACATATTGGTGTGCGTACATAGTGGTTAATAATAGTAGCAGACGCATACAGCGATGGCAGCTCTGATGTGTGTGACAGTTTTACAGCCGCACACGCCAAGACACAGTCACACACATGTGTGCACACACATACATATCCACCATACACACACCCACAGAAGAGACGGAGACCTCCTCTGCCACCGAGCCCTCCGTCTTTGTTAAGTCCTCAATTTCATCACAGATCCTGATAAGTAAAAACAACCCCCCCCCTCCCCTCCACCCTCTCGTGGGCTCCATGTGTGGCCACGCAAAGCGAGCCGCCCACCCACACCCATAAACCTACCCAAATGCCGTACAAATGTACACGCTTAACCACCCTCTCACGTTGAAATTTGAATGCGCAAGGTCCTTGAAGCAGCCGCGCACTCACACACACTCAAATTCACGACCGCACGAGGCACACTCACTCGCATACCCTCATCTCCCCTTCTGTCATATCTCATTGTTGCTCGCTTGTCTGTGACGATGGTCGTGTTGTGCTGGGATGGCAGCTTTAAGTTTTGATAAGGAGGGGCGGCGAGGGAGAGAAAGAGGAGGATGGAGGGGGGGGATCAGTGACTGCACCCCACGGCGAGGTCTTAGCGACAGTAGGCGGCGGCAGCAGCAGACGCCCCAACCTGTCGTCCGGAGAGGCAGACAGGGAGACGGTTGGAGCGGCAACATCACTCTCTCAGGTCGGACATTTCCAATCACAAAGAAGAGAGACGCAGACCTTGGGGCTCAGTGGCCGAGCTTGGCAGGCAAACCGAGAGAGAGAGAGAGAGAGAGAGAGAGAGACCGCGAGAGAGGCCAGAGCAGACAGCCGCCCCAGTCCCAAGGATTAGTCTGCGGGGTTGGCAGAGCTCTGCCGAAAAAAAACAGAGAGCGCGGTTGCAGAGAGAGAGAGAGAGAGAGAAAGAGAGAGACAGACGGCCAAAGGGACCTGATGCCTGGCGCCCGCTCTGGGCCAGGTTAGCAGCCAGAGAGACGGGCAGACAGAGCGACAGACAGAGCGGGGACCTGGTAGCGCCGTGGCTGTGTGGCTGGTCTGGAGTGGCTCACCCATATGGTGCTCCGCTCTGTTCCTGCTCCCCGTCTATATCCATATGCTCTGCTGGTGGAAAGGTGCCCCCTCCACCCCCCCCCCCCCCCTCCACTCCCACATCGCTTCAAGAGCATGCACCCTCCCCACACACTCCCCCCAACCCACAAGGGAGGTGTTGGGAGGTAAAGCCCTGAAGGCTTGTACACCCCCCCCCCACCCCACCCTCCCTCTCCTACCTCTTAACCCCTCAGAGCTGCTTAGCCCATTGTCACTACAATCTGCCACCATCGCCTTAGTGTTGTGTGTCCCCCTCTCTTCCTCTCTTTCTTTCTCTCTCTCCCTTCATCTTCTCCTCTCCCTTTGCCACCTGATAATCGATGAACGTATTAACGGCTAATTATTCAAGCTGTGGATTGGGATCCACCCCCATCCTCGTAAAAAAGAAAAAGGGAACCGTTCCACTGTTCTGCCAAATGAAGTGGGTTATATTGCCCATTCAGTTGGATTAAGTGCGTTTAGGCTGCAGTGTTTGGGATGTCAAGACTTTGTCAGATTGCTATCAGCAGCGTTTAACATTAATCCTCATTTTGTTCAGCCAATTAATAGCATCCACTTAGTGGAGGCCGAAGAGAATTTCATATTGAAACAGGCAGTTATGCAGTTATTTGCTTTCTCTGTGATGTGTGTTCCTCTAAAAACTTGTGTGTGTGTTTCTCTCTGTTCTGGATTCTCAGGAGGTCCTTCAGACGATACCAAAGTTCTGCTTTCCCTTTGACGTGGAAAGGTACGATTCCTCTCCCTTTCAGCTTCCCTGTTGTTGAACACTGCAGCGCACTTTCACCTCCTTCACAGACGTGTACAGCCAGCTCTCCTCTCATTACAGAAACACACACGTGTTTAAAAGAGGAAATGATAATGACATTACCATCATTCACAAGATCATTTACTCTCACTGTCACATTGAAAATATGAGTGAATTTGTCGGTGTGATTGCCTCTCTGGTCTTAAACCCCAACACACCTGACACACACACACATTTTCTTGCATACAATCTGCATCGACTGTATCTACAAACAACACAGCTGTTGACAAAATGTTGTGATGATGAGGACACACTATAATAATGACGGCAACAAGTTCCATAAATGATGATGATGTTTGTGTGTGCGTGTGTGTGTTACGTTCCCTGACTAGTCAGGCTTGGAGTAACAATAACACGGGCAACAAAGGGATAACCAAAAAAGTGGGTTTATTAATCAAGTAACAAAAACAATAACTACTTAACAACAAAAAGAGGAGGAAGCGGTAGCACGCGTCCACGATGTCGTCAGGCCTCTTATTCACCTTCCGACCCAATCAGCTGATTGCCCTCGGCTTCAGGCAGGATCACGGGCGTCACCTGCACGGATCCTTAAGGGTGGGGGGGGGGGAGAGAGACGACATGTAACTGTGTGTGTGTGTGTGTGTGAGAAAGAGCCCGAGTCTAAGGAGGTGTGTTTTCTTCTACCTTTACAGAGGTCTGATCAGACCGGCAGCTTTTTGAAAAGTAGCGGCCTCTATATTTTGAGGCTGGAAAATGACTTGTTAAAATTTCACATTGTAAAGACAGAGAGAGTGTGAGAGGGGGGAGGGGGAGGAATGTACAGTATTTCACTGAAGCTGAGCTGCTGCCATCTAGTGGAGCAGGGAGGTACAGAGCTACTCTGCCATTTCAAAAAGCTTTTTTACATTTCTCAAGTCATAATGGAAATAAATTTGGACATTAACCGGAAATTTAGCTCATGGGGAGATTTTGTCTGAGTTTGTTTCTCCAGCCATCCAGACCAAAATTCAGTTTTTGTCTGTATTTTAAATGTATATGATTTCACAGATTTAACTGTACCCCATTGCATTCAGTTGATTGTTAAGTTGTTGTGTGGTTGCGGGTCATTTGTGAGTGTGTATGTTTACCCTTTTGTCGGGCTCCAGGGTTTCCCAGAACCAGGTGGGGCAGAACTTTACCTTCGTGCTGACGGACATCGACGGCAAGCAGAGGTTTGGTTTCTGTCGACTCACTCAAGGCTGCCGGGTCTGCATGTGTCTGCTCAGGTAACACACACACACACACACACGGTCAATCTTGTTATGCTTTTAATACTCCAGGGTCCATATATTTATTTTGTATTTGTTCAAAGCCATGTTGTTCTAATGAACTGAGTCTTGCTGCAGTCTTTAGCACTCTGGATCAAACGTTTAGTCCTTTTTAATAGTATCCAACTCTCACAGATTAAAAGAGTGACAACTGCATGTAGTGTAAGTTGTGCTGCACATCACAAATCCAAACATATAAAAGTCAGCCTTTATTATCTTACTCTCTGAAAAAAGTCATTTCCCACACATAGATTCTGATTCAAACATTGCTTTTATTTATTTGTTCAAATAACCAAGACTTGGTCTTTTTTTGGCCCTTTTTTTTTTTAGATCAGTCTCAGAACAGTTTTTTTTAAATATCTGCATTTATTTCTCAAGTCTGATAAGAAAAAAAATTAATTTCCCAGATCTTAGAAGTGAGCACAGATTTCTTTCAGACAGTATTTCCTCTCTTCACACTGAACTGCACTATGCCAGAATAACACATTTATATTCTCATCTGCCCACACAATTATGTTAGTGATGTGGTTATAATTACCCAAAAGTTTAGCAGTTTTTTGATATTTCATAGGTGGATTCATCTTATCACAGCGTAGATAAATGAGGATACCGAACCCAGGAAAATATCATTTTCTTTGCATAATTACCCTCCAGGAAAGGCTATTATCATTTAATTCCCATGTAATTGCATGTTGACACTACATTTTTACAGATGTAATTACCTTACCATCACAAAGGAGCGCTGCAGTGATAATCTCAGTGGACGGGCTCGTGTGCTTTTAGAGTAAACTGAGGAAAATGTACAAATAAATACATTTTTAATGAATGTATTAAGCAGTTTAACAAACAACAAACTGGAAAAAGGAGCACAAAGCCTTTTCTTTTTCTCTGTTGGTGTAAAGCAGCACACTCCTGTGTGTGTGTGTGTGTGTGTGAGTGTGTGTGTGTGTGTGTGTGTGTGTGTGTGTGTGTGTGTGTGTGTGTGTGGCTGTTGATGGACAGTCGTGGGTTTGTCGCTGCCCTGATGAGCTGCTGTGAAGAACAGTGTCCCTCCTCCCCACACCACCCACCCTCCTCGGCCAGCTTCCATGGCCTTTGTTTTTCCCCTCTCTCTCTCCCTCTCTCTCTCTCTCATTCTCTCTCTCTCTCTGTCTCTCTCTCTCTCTCTCTCCCTCCCTCCTTCTCCTCGTTATTCGGCTACTGCCACGGTGCGACAGCAAAGACGCTTGGCCCATAATTATGCATGAAGCTTCACTGCCAATTAGCAGAGGTTCCCCTGTCCCTCTCGCTGAGTTAGACATGCTAATTCATTTGACATATGATGTATAAAATTCATTATGCATTTTGAGTAGTTTGCATGGCTTGCTTCATTTTTAATAAGACAACGTATAGAAAGTTTTTTTTTTTTTTTTTAACGTTAATTTAAAATTGTTTGTGTGCTCCCCAGTTACGTTTGCCTTTTATTTTTTTGTCTTCTTATGAAGACAAGTGTCATTATTCTAAAGCATAAAAAACATTCATGATATCTAATTGAGAAATGGGTACATTTAAATTGGGTAGGTTACTGCAGTTGAACATTTAATTATGTTTATATGTCTTTAAACTAGTTTTCATTCTGCCATGCAAGACAGTGTTATGAAGGACAGCAGATGAATATGTGTGTGTGTGTATATATATATATATATATATATATATATATATATATATATATATACACACACACACAAAGAAGAACAGAAAAATACAGATACTGTAAAGGATTTATCTGAAATAATTGTCAGTTAAAAAGTGAACGAGGAAGGCCCAGACCGACTAGTTTATTTCAATTTTTCATTTTATCTTTAATTTCCCACGGATAAAGAATAAAACTGTAACGTTTTTTTCCGTCTCTGTGAATGTTGAAGTGCTGGGACCGTAAAATTGTCACCTCTCCTTACAGGAGGAAGTGCCTTAATGAGGAGGGCAGTTTTATGAGGATATCCCTTTGTAGTGTCGATGCTGAAGCCGTGGCCGAAGGGCCGCGCTCCCTTCAGGCGTGTTCTCCACCAAAACCAGGAACAACACTAAATAGATCTTTCAACTTGTTCTGTTTTTCCTCCATTTTCTCTCCTTCTTCATCCCCCTCACATTTGACAAATTTTCTGGGAGTAATTTGGATAAATGTGGCTCTTTATTTGATGGCTGAGGCTTCAAGGATACATTTTAGGGACTGCGTTGCTCCAGTTTGTGGTCACTTAGTGATTCGCCGGAGGACACTTCCTCCCCTGTACTTAACCCCTAACCCGAGAATGTAAAGGTGTAGTGAAATGGTCTACAAAGTGTAAGATGACTTACGATTACAGGTGCCTGTGCATTAAAGGAGACTTAAGACTCATCTAAGGAACAGGAATAAGTGACGTGTTTAGCACCCAACAGGTACTTTATTGCAGCAGAAAGGGCCAATCCAAGTACTCTAATACAAAGAGTTAATCAAACGCCTTCACTACTGACGTGTATAGTTAAAACGTATGAGTATGAGAATATTTATTCACAATTTGGACATTTTAAGAATAGTTTATTTCACTCTCGGTTCACACATCTTCTGTGCGAGCCTATTTCAGCCGCATTTCTGTGCGTGTCCATAATGGCATAATTGTAAGTTCCCAGAGGCACCTTGGTGTCCCTGTCTTCTGTCAGATATCTCCGTGCGGTGAGGTAGTCCGAGCCCTGGATGAAGAGCATGACGGGCTGTGAGTGGACCGCAGATTAACTGCTTCATTCTTTGAGTACATGGCACTTTGAGAAGACATGTGTTTAAAATGGCAGGAGAGATTGTGTGCCCCCCCCACCCCTCCCGTCCTCCCCCCCCCACACACACACACTCACACACACTGAGCACTCGTGTGATGGATGCCTCTCTCTCTATCGGAGGATTTGCGGAGCACAAACAGATCTGAGCAATGAACTGTGATGAGTAGGAGTATCTCTCTCAGCTTTCCAAACTTTAACTTTGCATCAACAGAGAGCGCGTGGGGGAGGGGAGGGGGGAGGGGGGGATAAGTAGAACAAAACATTACATTTCTAAGTTGTATTCATGCTATTGCGTTTTAATTAAGCATGAGAAGGCATTACTTATTGCGGGAAGATGTTATAAGAATATTGATAATTTGTGCTTGGCTGCCTTCACCGGCAATCATGTGTTTTCCTCTAAAACAAAAGGATTTACAGCACCTCGGTGTAGGAGGGTAATGACTGTGAGATCCGTGAGGCCTGACGGCTGCTCTGACAGCAAGACTCCTATTTACATCCCCTTCGACGGTGAAAAATGAAGGATTAATGTCCAGAAGCCTGGCTTTTTTTTAAACACACATACAGGAGGCAGATAATACAAAAGGCATCGCCCTCCCTCCCCCCTCCCGTCAGTCATTACATATACTGACCTTTTCGTGTAATTGCTAAATGTAAACTGACCCCATATGCAGATATTGTGTCGTCGTCTCGGCAGAAATAGGTCTTGATATCCGGTCAGCATGTGAATTAACATACGCGTGTTTGAATTTAAGGCTCTCCTGCGAATGTGACCTGATTGCGTTAAATCTTCGCACAGACGTCAAAATACTGGCACGTTAAAGAGGCTGATTGTTTCAGGCTAATGGTCACTCGGCCTCTCTGATTGGTGCGCTTGGCTGCACTTCTCCGGGGGAACCTGGGCCCCGTCGTTGGCCCCTTTTGCGGATTTAGCGATATGAAAACAATTTGCATTAGGGTTCACTTTATTGTTTTCTTGTTGTCTGTTAATTCCAGTCTACAGAGCAGCCGGTGACCCATGCCCTGCAAAGTCCTCCGTCTCCAGCCAACTGCCTGAGCAGGACTTCACTGCCGTATAAACTCACACGCAGTCAAGGCTTCACTCCGACAAACCAGTCATCTATTAGGACTAAGAAATGGCAGATTTGATGTTTTTTTTTACTCAAATGAAATTATTGTCTTAACGACTTTTTATTTAACGCCATTTTCACTCGTTGACATTAAGAATTAAGAATCCACTTTTGATTGATTGGCTCATTTTGCCACTAATTTATTTCTCAACCCCGCAGCCGGGCGAGTTAACGGAGCGTTAATGGGAGTTTCTGTTTATTTCATCGGGATGCTAAGAAGTCCTTATCTCCAAATCGTTATTCACCCAGTGTTCAAAACCAAACTAAATAAAACAAATCAATACATTGACAGGACACTATGTTTTTAGTAGTATTGATTGCATAACATTAAATGCACCGAGCCCTCTTTTATGCCAGGAGAACATGTTGGCGATCTTCCATCGAGGAAAAGCGAGTCGACGTGGCCAAGAATATGTCAACTTTGTAAAGAAAGCCACGCCGCAGATGCTTTTAGCTTATGGTTGCTGTGCTCAGTCATTAGCTTTAACACAAACACTGCAGTATAAATTATTTTGAGCTTGTTAATGAATTTATTTATTTAACATTAATTGCATAAGGGAAAGATTTTTTTTTTTAATGCGAAGGGCAAAAGAAGAAACAGAGAGAGGGGCAGAAGGAGGAGGAGGAGGAGGAAGAGGAGGGGGGGGGAATCTTGGGCTGCATTTTGTTAACCCTGCGCATCTGTGAGCCGCATGCTTGTAAACCTTAGCATCCTTCCACATCACATGAAAGCTATTGTGTTGTTTTATTAAAGAATCTAAAAGAATGTCATAGTACCAACTACATAGCATTTCATTTTTTCGCCCCCCATTGTGACACAGACTTTGTGCTTTGGACGAGCTGGGAACACGATCCATTATCAATACCCTGAGTGTGTTTGATCCATAAACAATGGGTCACTAACAATAGCCAGTACGTACACAGGCTATACGTTACAAACTCACTGCTGTGTCATGGTTTTATAGCAGACGGTGGAACAATGTACTGTATGTACAGTGAGAACACACAAACAGTAGTTTTCAATCCCTCTACGTTCATAGTGATGCACATCTTGTTTGTTTGTTGTGGCGGACGACACAATGAATTAAAACATTGTCATGAATTGTTTTGTCCCTCTGATTCTTTCAGTTATCTCCCGTGGTTTGAAATCTACTACAAGTTGCTAAATACTCTGGCGGACTACCGAACAAAACAACAGGTAATCCGTCTCCTCTGAGGTGTTTATAATTGTGTGTATTGCAAAGGTAAGTACATGAGGAATAAGACATGGTGGTTTGGTTTGACTGGGAAAGGAGCACACAGTTTAATGTTTTTGAAAGTGTACTGTGGTGAGATATTTCCCTCCCTTCGGTGCTTCTTCTGCATGTTCCCTTTTGTGTGCAAGTTTTGTTCGCCGTCTTGGGCGCCACTTGGCTCCTGTTGTTAGCAGCAACAATGTTGACATTTCACAGACCAAACGCTGATCTGACACTGGAAGTTATTCCTGATGATTTACTGGAAAACAAATTGTTAAGAAAAAAAAAACAAAACCACACACACACACACACAAACATACACAATGCTCACACTTCACAAAAGTCTTTTCCCCTGACTATTCACTGCATTGTACTAGCAAAGGGAGGGGAAATGTAAAATATTCAACAAACTGGGGAGATGTGCGGCGTCTAGCGCAGAGGGTGTAGGTGATGTTCCCATGTTGAGACTGAAGTGAGAAGACGAGGGAGGAAGGGAGGGAGGGAGGGAGGAAGAGCAAGTGAAAGCTGCAGAGAGCTTTGGGACCGCTTTCAATTGTCATGTAGTCACTGCTTCTTCTGGGATCCTTAGAGAGCAATGATCAGGACAGAGAGAGGCCCGCTAAAGCAGACAATCACAAACATATCACATAAACATTCAACATGCACTCACATGAATGTGATTGAGAGGCGGGATAGTCGAGTATATACAGAGAGAGAGAGAGAGAGAGAGAGAGAGAGCCAGATGAGTAGAATAGACCGGTTTGTGTGCGAGGAAGAGAGATGGAAAGATTGGTGGAAATCCTGGGTGACTGAAGTGTTAGTGTGCATGATTTGGTTTCTATTTACTCCGCTGTCCGTTCCGGGCGAGAGGGAGATGTTGACAGACGAGGGAAGACAGAAGAGCGATGAGGGTTTAGGGCGAGGGGTAAATGAACTGTTTCCCCAGGCCGTGTTGCTGACCATGCGTGTGAGCATTGAGCCTCTCATGACAGGAGGCTGTTCGATTGCACACACCCCAACACATCCCCTCCCTTCCCTCCCTCCATCCCTCCCTCCCACCCTTCTTCTCTTACAGTACATCGCCGCCCATTCCTCTCGAGTTTCTATTTCCTTCTGGCTCGCTCATACAAACATGTCCTCAAACGAGCAACCGTTCCAAGCCAAAAACTAAGTTCTCTGGGCGAGTAGAAAAATAATCTCAAACAAACAACAATGTGCCATCTCTGTATTCGCGGTAGTTAGTTGCAAACTGTTCTCCAGCCAGAGGAGCCGAGTGTAAACAGTAATCTTGTCGCAGGGCTCATAAATGCTGCAAGAATAATCTCCCGGCCTGTTTCTGTGGTCAAGCTAGCTCTCTCTCTCCGACGGCTTCTCGAAGACCCCCACCCTCGCCCCGCCCCCTCGTCTTTGGAGCGGGGGACCCCGGGCTTAATTACCGACAGCCCCGCTCTCGGCCGTAAATCAACGCCGCCGGATAATAAGCGTCTGCAGCCCCACACTCAGCCGTCTTTTAACCTCGCCATTGCTCGTTAAACATATGTCAGTCGGAAGTTTTCGGAGCCCTTCAGGCCTCGCTGCAGGATTGCCCTCTGGTCTGCACCGGCGCCGATCCCAGCGCCGCTGTTAAGATTGACACATAACTCGCGACATCAACAAAACAAGTAAATAAAATTCATGTGTCCCATGTTTTTATGTTTTTTTCTTCTCCTTTTGTTGTTTGTTTCTCTCCCCCAGGAAAATGACTTGAATGACATGCTGAATTCTCTCCATGATCTGCCTGTGCCAAAGCCCTTCACGCCAGTCAACCTGAGTGTGGTAGGTATAGATCTCGTATTCCCCCTTATCAGAGGCAAGACAGCTGAGAGTAGAGCGAGAAAGAGAGGGAAAAGGGGGGGGGGGGACAGGTAGGTTACTGCAGTAGTGTGTTGTATTAAGAAGGAGACTGCAGAAAGAAAGAAGATGGCTGGCTGAAGAAGTTAAAAGTAGAGCGAGAGACACTACAGACAAAAATTGGGGACAAAGAAAGGAAAAATTAGAAATGAAATTGACACAAAGACAAGAGGAGGAGACAAGTATGGCATAAAAACAGACAAGAAAATAGGGCAGTCAGGCAGAAACAGGGAGAGATGGAGAAAACCGGTTGAAATGGATGAAATGGAGAGATTACAACAGATTAGAGAGAGGGAAGGAGGTTAGATACACTAGAAGCTGAGACACACAGAGGGCCCCGGACCGACACTGTTTGGAAACAAGAAGTGGCGCTAACAGGTTTTTCGGGTGATAAGCCAGAGCCGGACGTGTTTTAAACTGGACGGGTCCTTTCACAACTCCTCATGTCTGCCGCTTATCAAAAGAAAAAAGTGAACTGGCTTAACGAGCCCGGGTCCCTCCAAGTCAGCCGGTGTTTGTGTTACCTCTGACACAATCTCTTCTCGTGTGACACAAAACACTCACTCTTACACAGATGTCGACTCACATGAGCCCGGACGACATAAGTAGAAGGTAATGATTTTCAGTCGGTTAAACGTTCAGATGTTTTGTTCCTGTAATATAGTTGCTTGGACTCCACACGCTAATGGGATTAAAAGAATTTCAGTGGTAGCCTTTGTCCTTGAGGACCTTCGCTCCTTTTTTTTTTGGACCAATTAAAAAAGCAACTCCGGGTCTTTTCTGTGGCGCAGGTCTCAGAAGGATACACATCTAATTACACAGATGACTTTACAACATAACAAGACTCATACGAGGTAATCAATATATCTATATGGAGGTTAACAAGGTCAATACATATTTCCTTGTGATTTATTATTTCTTTGCGTCGGTTTTTCTCACCCCGCTATGCGTGTGTGAACAAAGTCTTTTTCATCAGCATCTCCGGAGCATCATTGAAAAAAGACGCCCCGGAGAACAGAGGTGATGGCTCCGTGTCTCTTCTGGAGAAAGCCACTAGTTTGATATTTAATTGATGAAGCCGAATTATTCCCTTAAAGATGTGTTTTTTTTTAAATTATTTTGTTTTATCGTGGCAGCCAAGAAAAAAAGGATCATTGTCCCCTTTCATGTGTGAACCCTGTTTTTGTTCTGTATCTCCCTCTCTCATTGTGCAAGAATGAGCAGTTGTATATTGCCACTGGGCAAGTACTGAGAGATCAGCGAAGCAAGGAGCCGGTGAGTGGAGGGGCATGAGTGAACGGCAAGAGACGGGAGGAGGAGGGGAAGAAGGAGGCTGCTGTGAAATATGAAACCCGCCGCTGTACTAATCGCATGGGAGCAACGGCTTTCCAATTTGGCCAAATAAGCTGCGCTATCTTTTTTTTTTTTAAATATAACAAAAACAAACTATCCTGGGCCTTGGTGTATGTTTCTTCTTCTCTGGAAAACAATCAAACTTTGTAAATGATTAATGCCTTTCCACACTGCTATATTCTCTGTGAATATCAAAAAGTTTTTCCTCCCCTCTTTATGTTTAAAGCAAAGGCAATTGTGCTCAAGAAATCTCCTTGATGCCTTTCCAGTTAACCCACTTTCAATGTTTTTATACAAACATGTCTTCGAAAGAAAAAGAGAAATGCAGATAAGCAAGCAAACAGCCAATAAAAGCCCGGGTTGAGTCGAGGAGCACGGCTTGTGATTATCACAGTGCCGTGAATTTGTCGACCAACAGGGAAACATTATTTAGCACACAGAGCACGCGATGTATGCTCATGGAGGGTTGTTCTCTGCCTCAGGTGTATCGTCTGGAGTCCCCGATCTTTGATTGCGATTTTCATTTGTTCAGTTACAATTGCTCTTTTATCTCGTTTTAATTATTCCATTGCTAGTCTTCTATTCATCCAGTCAACGATGAACAGGCTTCCCTTCCCACATGCAGTATTGTTCATACAGATATCCAAGATTTAATCCACTTTCCTGGCAGCTGCTGGATTCCAGGCGATGGAGCGTTGAGCTCGATGTAAAGTGGGTTAGAATGAGGTGGCAGCAGAGCGCCGCTCATCTGTACCTTCATTGTACACCAACGTGAGAGTAGGAGTTACCCGGGAGAGTTAATTAACAGTCGTTCCAATATTTACTTTGGTGATCTATTGTCTTCTTTTAATGATTTTACAAAAAAGTTTTCCAAGTGAAACTGGAAAGTGAAACTTCAGTTGGAGCTCCAGAACACAGGTGAAGATAAAGAAAAGGTGTACTCAAACGTTTGACTTCATTCAAGCATAAATCGCTTAAAAGTTGTAGCAAGTGTTGTGAAAATCTTGCCGTCGTACATTTCTGCAAACCGCTAATACGATGAACGTCACGCGGTACGGTGAGCAAGTGTAGTCCCGGTATCTTAAGCGACCGTTATTAACAGTCACCTGGTATAATTATGAGTATAGCAAGTCAAACGCAAGTCTTCAACCCTCTTTTCATGGCTGTTTGTGTTGTGAAACCCACAGTAAACGCTGACTCTGAGCACTACAGGACACGCTGACGACATCGCTGCTCAGTTACGTTACGGCGCCAACACTTTTAGGTTGAGGGAAACGTCACCGTTTGGGGGTTAAAAGAAGTACGTTAACGCTGGACGTTATCTCAGGGCGCGCTGTGTTCGGGGCAGTTGCAAATGAACCAGAGTTCGATCGCTGAGACACAGAGAGGGCCCAAACTACGTTCTTTCCCGCTTGATTTGTCTGTCTGAAATATGTAATTACTGAATTATCTCTGCTTTAACCCGACCCATCGCTTCAATGCGTCAGTGAACGTGTCTGTGAGCGTGATAGCAGCGGTACGTCACAATGAACTAATAGCTGTAACGCTAACTTCTGCAGCTGAAACGCGGGAAGAGGGAATCTGCTCAAGCGTCGCAAATTGTTTCCCTGACTATGCTTTTCTCTTTGACTGCCATGTTTTTTTTTTTTATATAGATACCCCGTTACGGTGTAATGGTAACTGGCCATTATATGCATGGAAATGTAGGAATTCAAACATTTACAAATGCACTTGCCATAAAGAAGAGTGTAGGAGTTGCTTCTGCTCAGAAACAGTCTCATTGCCCATAAAAAAAAAAAACAACTCGAAAGGCGAAGAATGCTTGCGTGTGCTGCATCTTCATCTCCTCTAAGCTTCGCTTGACGACAACACTTCGTCCTCGGGGGAATTGTTTACTCACAGCAATTGTTTTCGCATTTTTCCAACCAACTTAATGCACTCGAAACATCTTCGATTGTTTTACATTAAACCGAATGGTCCAATGTCAACCGCAGACACAGTTTATGTGCTGCCATCATCATCATCATCATCATCAGAGTCTGTTGTTGTTGTTGTGTTTTCTCAAACACTCACTTCAGACTAAGACACAGCATCATTCTGGGATTAGAAATTCCCATCTGAATAAACAATTTTGAGAAATTGTGTAAGGCACCAGAACAAAAGTTTATATGTGAAATGTGCTCACGAAACGTTGTACTTTGTGACCGACGGTGAAACACATCTTTGCTCAAAATAGCACAAAATCAGGTCAAATTGTCACGACCCTGCTCGGTACATGAAGCTCATATTCTTCCATTGTTGATTTTTACTGTCTGACTGTGACGGGCTTTTACTCTCCAGATCTTTCTTCATGTCTTTTATAATCAGAGACGTCTTTCTTTCTTGCTGGTGACATTTGCGGCGGGGTTGCTGCTTTTGAATGCATCCTCTTACGTTTGTATACTCTTAATTATATTGTTTGTGATGTAAAGCATGACTGTGATGTTGTCTTCTGTTTAAAGAATTTAAAAGTCTTCGGCGACGAAATACATTTTATCATATAAAACACTGTCCAAGTATTTACTGTATTTACATGATTTCCATTTACAATGGAAGCAAATACCTGCAACAGATGGTATAGCGTGAAGGCCTCCAGAAACGCAGGTGTGATAAGCATACAGGAGAGTGTGTGTGAAAAACACAACAGTGTGTTTGAGTTGATGCTTTGTCTACCTGTCTCCAAACACCACCTCTCTCAGGCCCCTTTTATCTGAACACTGAACCTGCCCTGCTCTCCCAAAGTGAGACAGGCAGCCCTGTGATCCTCTAAACAACCTGTGTGTGTGCGGATGTGTGGATGCACATGAGCACATGTGCACACACACTGTTGTCTGTGTGTCGGTGCTCCCCGAGCCTTTTTAATGCTTAAATAAAGACTCGAGTTTTCCACCGGAGACATCACCCCAGTCTGTGTCTATGGGGAGCTGAGCTGCTATTGAGCTTTCTCTGTTCTGCAGGCCTGATAAAAGCATTGCCACAGTTCAGACACCAGCTCAGCAATTCATATAGACAGAGCTGAAGATGAGCCATAAATCATAGAACAAAGTGAACGGCCTTTCCCCCCCTCCTCCTCCTCTCCTCTTCCCCTTCATTCTTTTCTGTGTGAGTGGTATGCTTCACTTGTGACCTTCCCTCTTCTTTCTCCTGCATGTTTGTGTTTTCGCAGCACTCCTACTTCATCGCCCCGGATATCAATGGACTGCCAACCATCCCTGAGAGCGTGAGTATTCATGGGAAAAAGAAAAGAAAGGGGTTGAAGAGAGAGAGAGAGAGAGATGCATTTTGGAAACATCTCTGCCTCTAATTGTTTTTTTAATCAAATACACGTGTCACCTTTTTGAAAATGATTGCATCATCCTTTTGTTTCACTTTTTATCTCCCGTGGTGCTTTTCAGTGGTCGTCCTGGGTATTAGGGGATTCAAATTGAACACATGATCTTTTTTTTTTATCTTCTATTCCAATTGTAGCTCAAACATGGAGCATCCCAAGTGTTTAGCACAAGGGACGCCAGATGAAAACGGGTATCAATCAGCCTGACAAATGCGAGCAACATTGATTGACAGAAACATGACTATATAAGATGGTTTAAATCTGTATTTCTCATGTATTCTTTTTTTTTTTTTTCGGGCCTGCAAAAACAATATGTGCAGAGATTGAAGTCCACATCCTTTTTCACAGCCAGTACTGTATGTCTCTCTTTATGGAACACTCAGGCACTCTCCCTGTCTGTAGCATTGACACTTTACTGTAAACAAGGACAGTTTGTTATGAACCTGCATATCCCTCTGTTCCTGTCTCTCTCCAGAGGAACCTGACAGAGTACTTTGTGGCTGTGGATGTCAACAACATGCTCCAGCTCTACGCCAGTATGCTGCATGAACGGCGCATCATCATTACCTCAAACAAGCTTAGCACTGTGAGTCCATTCCCTCCCCAGTCATCCTCTCGGCTGCAGTCGGTTATCAGCTCTGCCCTGTCAGCCGCAAGGTTGGAAAACAAATACCGCAACCGCTTTCATTCAAGTTGAGGTGAAGCTTTAAGTCTGAAAAATGTCACGCTTTTGTGTTCTCAGTAAGTCATGTCGGCGTAAATGTAGGATTTTTATGTTCGCTATCGCACTAACTGGTTTCTAATTTACACTCATGGAGACTCACGGTTGCTATTTTTGGCTCCTTTACAAATTCAGATACCGATTTTGCCCTCTCTTTAAAAAAAAAGAAGAGTATAACTCAAATGTAGATTGAACATGATTCTCTTCATCAATAATCCAGCAGGATATCAACCCCTAATTAGTACGATGAGAATATTTATCTGACACAGCTACGCTACTTGTACAGATCTGTCTCCCCCCCCTCCCTTCCTCTCTCTCTTTGCGCACTATCACCAGACTCTGACAAGCTGTGAAATCCACACTAAAGCTGGATTATATCTGCCTGTTTGTCTTATAACCGCAACATATTAATGGCCAAAAAGCCATAAATTATCCGTTATTGCATGTCTTGACTCTCTCACATAATTTAAAGTCTTCTCTCGGTCTGTGTGAGGGAGGACATCTCGCTCTTTCTTCCCCTTCTTCCTCTCTCTGTTCCTCATTCCAACCTTTCCCAGCGTTATCTCCGCGGCTGACGAGGCAGAGCCAAATGTTTATGACAAATGAGATGGGAGAGGGAAGTGATGTCATCCACGTCCTCTCTGTATCTGTATAGTTTAGCCGGTCCTCGCTCGGGTATCTACAAGGCTGCAGAACGCCGAACAGCCGGAGGGGCCTGTGGGTGGTGATGGGTGCTGGAGGGAAACGGTACCCAAGGTCTCCCGTAAGGGAGCTATCCTCGGAAAAGAGCTGTAAAAAAATTACCCAGCCCTCCAGAGAATATCACCTGTCTCCCCTCAGCACCTCAGACTAGCGGCACTGCGCTCAGGGTCTCGGCTGCACACTGTGCTGTGACACGAGGGTTACACCATGTAAATGATCAGACTCCAGGGTGAAGGTGTTTTTCCTTTTTAGCAGGAAAGAGCGGGTGGAGGCGCAGATATTTGTCTGTGATTTATATTTTTCTCCCGCTACGAGACTAATCTCGGGCTTGTTTCTTTTACAAATTTATGCCGACAGGATTTTTTTTAAGCGCTTCCACGTCAGACCTTCACCCCTGTAAACCTTTATTTATCCTCTGCAGTCCTTCATCCACTCATCTGTCTGTCTCCCTGTCTGTCTTCCTCAGGGAGAGGTGTTTTGGTTTGGTAGCGATATATGTCAGGCACTGCATTACAAAGGTATTTTCACATCTCCACTGGGATTACGAGCAGGCCTGATGTTATTACTGCTCCTGTGATGTGTTTTGTGTGTGTGTTTTTGGGTGGAATGACCTCCTCGTTCAGGTGGAAATGGCTGCCATGAATCTGCACATACATACGTAAAATGCAAAAAGCATCTCAGTATCAACACTACTGTCTTCTGATCAAATATCTTAAGATGGGGGAAATATATAATTAACGTCAGCGTTTGTCAAAAATGTTTGTTAAAGTGAGCGTTAGCAGTCACTGGATGGACGGGTAATATTTCTATAGAGTCTGCTCGCCGCAGATAGAGGATGTATGAGAGAAGGTATTGTTAGCAACATCGTTAGTACCATCCAGCTGCTTTTCACCACCTCCGCCTGTCCAGCGTCTCAGCCGAGCAAAGGGAAAAAGTGGAAAGCGAGAACGAGGAAGACACACGAGCACACACAGACACACAACGCTATATATACTGCATTTATTCTGCCCGGCTCGAGGTGCTGCCTGTGTTAAAGCCCCCGGTGAACCCCGGCGTGTCAGTCTGCCGGTACATGGCCGCCGCGTCTCGCGAGCAGCCAACAGCAAAGGAATAAATCATGATCTTACAACAATGCGTCAGTTGACTTATTGCTGTTTCGTGACCGGAGGTGAATGGTACCACTGTTTTAAAAAAAAAAAAAAAGGGCCGGTCGGCGGTGGCGCAGGGGGCGGGAGCCAGTCGAGCGTGCAGCCTTGTCATAGGGCCGTATAATAGGGCTGCATCGGCCCTTCCTCTAACTAGTCAGTTGGGAGGACCCCCTCCACCTCCCCTCCCCCCTCCCACCACCACCATCGCCCCACCACCCTCCGTGTCTTTCATCTGCCGAGGCCCCCCAGCTCTCGAGCCCAGCCTCTGCCCTGCCTATTGCCCAAACTCTCGCACAGCCCCGGCCCCGGCACCGGCTGACAGCAGCCCTCTCATCAGCCTGTCAGGCCTATGCTAACAAGGAACTATCCATCTACCATGCCCTAGAGTGCCAGCTGTCTCTCTGTTTCCTGCCTTTTTCCTCTGTTCTTCCCCTCCTCTCCTTCCATGACTTCTCTCTCTCTGTCTCTTTACTTTCTCTCCATCTTAAGTTATTCTTCCTCACTGACATTATTATTTTCTGTCCATCTGTCTCTCACTTATCCTGTCTACACCTCTCTCTCTCTCTCTCTCTTTCTCTCTCTCTCTCCGACTCTGCCTCCCTCTCCTCTCGGGTGTCTTAATGCGACTCTCTGTTGCGGGGCGTCTGCAGAACATCGGGACATCCTTTCTCCTCAATAGACTTATCTCAGCCCCGTGCCATGTGTCTGACTCGCGCCGCCGTGAATGTGCACGTGCATGCTGTGTGCATGTGTGTGTGTGTGTCTCTTATGCATGCATCTGTTTGTGTGTCTTCTGCGCTCACAGGTGTTTGTACCTTATGTCTGGTGTCTCTCTGCGAGAGAGTCGGCGACTGTGCGTGCATGCATGCATGCGTGGGAGGCCCGGCGTTAGCCGTTAGCCGTGTCGTCCCGCGCGCCCTCCCTCTCTCACCCCGGCGCCACCTACTTGTTTTGTGGCACACCTGCGTCGTGCCGGGCCTGACACCGGCGTTTGTCAACAGAGGGAGAAGCAGAGCGAGCGTAATTGGTGACTCACTCTGCGCGAGGGGAGGGGAGGGGAGAGGGAAAGGCTAACACAGCGATAAACCAACAGGAGGAAAGGAGGGAGAGGTAGCAATGGACAGAAGGCAGCGGGATGAGAGGCGGAAGACAGAATAACAAATGAAGAATGGGAATGGAAATGAGGCCGGGAGAAGAGAAAAGAGGATTGAATTCGGAGAGTGCGTAGGGACAGAGTTGGAAGGAAAGGCTAGTGGAGGGGAAATGAGTGTTTGAGGCTGGTGTGAAGAGGTCAAGAGCGACTCTGTTGATACCATTCCTCCTGTCAAATTGAATTACATTGCCTGCAGCAGCGGCTATTTGTCTCACACTCCGCTCTCGCTGTAATTTAACATGTGTGAAAGATTCCCGCATCTAAGAGCATCTAAGCAGAGGGAGCGAGCGTTGCTATGTGCTCAGTCCAGTGAAATCTCCATAACTCTGCCATTTTATGATGAAAAATATGCGGAAAAAAGGTATATCTCGCCCCCCCCCCCCACCCCTACGATAGCAGTTTCTCCATATTCTGTCGGCGTTTCACTTCAACGTGTCCAGTTGCTCAGGTAAAGGGGGGGAAGGTGTAGCAGGAAGCTTACTGAGCGCAGAGTTGAGAAGATCTGAGGTCTCTGGTGGCTCCAGCTCTTTAAGGAAACATCCCCGTTGAAGGCTTGTGTATGAATATGGAGAGTTGTTGTTGTTTCTGCTCACCTTTTAAACAAAAAAAACGTTTCTTTTAATTGGGTGAATGTTTGTGAATGTGTCATAATTTAGATTTTTTGCGGGGTTAATTTCCAAAAAAAGAAAAAAATCATAAGCTGAATCTATTCCTTCCAACATACTACCTCGAAGCAGTGTGTGTGTGTGTGTGTGTGTGTGTGTGTGTGTGTGTGTGTGTGTGTGTGTGTGTGTGTGTGTGTGTGTGTGTGTGTGTGTGTGTGTGTGTGTTCACTGTGCAAGAGTGACGCACTCCTGTGAATCAAACAAGTGGGCTTAAAAGAAAAAACACTGCCGTTGATGGTTATTATTTTCCCACAATGCAACGCGCAGAGGAAATGGGGGAGCTGCTCAGCAGCTGGAAAATATTAAAACAAATTGTAGATGGTGGTAAAACAGCTTTGTGAACACAGCAGAAAGATTTACTATAAAATCCTTGAAACACATTTTAAGGTCCATTTGTGAAGTTTAATTGGGAGTGACATACCAAAAGTCCCGGTTTGATTGACACCAGGTCACACAGATCCTGTACCTGCAAAAACCAGTTCGCTCAGCCATTCACCAGTTCCTCCAGTATGAGTATGTTGTCTTGATGGGACACGCTCAGACCCCATTATTGACAAAACTGGCGCGTGACCTTTCAGCTTAAGTTTATCGCTACCTACTTCAAAGTTGCGATGCCCATTTTGATCTCTTCACTTCTCTCTTTCTTCTCCTCCTCCCCCCTTTCACACCATTCTCTCCATCTCTCTTTTTTTTGTCTCTCCTTCCTTTAGTCCCGTTGAATGGATCTTGGAAAACCAGTGTTAGTGTGGACACTTTCTGTCTCGGCTACAGCGCACTAAAAAAAAAAAAAAAAAAAAAAAAAAAGCTCTCGGGGCAGAACCAAAGACCTTGACTGCTTTTTGAAGCAGGCTGTCGCTGTATAATCGGTTAGCTTCTCTCAGAGGAAGGGGGGGAAACACACACACACACACATGCACACACACACACACACACACACAGTGTAAGAGGCAGGCAGCCCCTCATTACAGGGCAGAGCCCTGGTCCCTGAGGACTGGACCCAGCACCTAATCCTGTATTTGTTCTTGGGGACTGTATCTGTGATTCTCCATTGAATGGAATATTAAGCACCCAGGTCTTTTGTGGAGCGTGTAAGCCATTTGGCTCCACTCATCTATTATTTATCAGCCTGGCAAATATTTTATCAGCCTTAGCCTCTCATGACCCACTCTCATGTGAACCCCCCCTCTCTCTAAATGAAGAAAAAGAAAGAAGGGTACGATTTCTCTCTTTTTTTTTTTCTTCCCCAGTTTAGATTCCTTTTACTTTTTTTTTTTTTGCCTTGTTCGTTATGAAACCTGAACAAGGACATGGAGCTTTGTATTAGGCTGAATTAGAGAAGCAAATATGTGAACTATTCCTCTGGAGTTCCCGTCCAAATGCCTTATCTCAGGCACACTGCCACTTCTATTGCTTTAGAGATAGCGACTAAAAGAAAACAGAAATCTAGATGTTGCTTTATAAATCATTATCTCAGTATCAGCAAACCACCTCCTCTCCTTTCCCCCCGGCCAACTCCCCTCAAGCCAGCCACCCAGCCCGAGAAGAAGAGAGGCAGGAGGAGAGACTCCTGTTTTCCCTTTCAACCTGAGAGTAAATCATGCCAGTTGGGGGGCTCACCTTGAGGCCTGGTGGAGATAATTGGAGTTGGTTAGCGAGGTGTTCTGTGCCATTACCTCCTGGTACCAGTGAATGACTGGGGCTTGTCTCGCACTCCCAGAGGAGGAATACGCTCGCCTGTTGGCGCCCCGCTCAGTGTGTGTGTGTGTGTGTGTGTGTGTGTGTGTGTATGTATATATCCACAGCCGGATCGCTGACCTCTCTTCATCACAATTTAATGGCCCCTTACCATCCTCGCTTTTGGAGAAGGGGAGAAGGGTGTGATGGTTTTGTTAGTAGCTCTTCCACCAAGTGCCTCACTTTTCCGACATAAATATTCATCGCATTGATTTATTTTCAGAATTAGCAACAAAAAAAAAACAAACAGTTTGCCAGGGAATTAATCCTGACAGGAGCGTGGCATTGTTGTTTTATTTGAAGACGGCATGCGGCGGGAATATGCATATGCAGATACACAGAGCAAGACACCAATTAAATGTTGATTAAGTCCTAACTATTGTGGGACTGGGTGTAGGAGAGAAAAGACGATAAAAAAAAAAAAGATCATTGCTTTTTTTTTCCTGGCCGATATGAAAAATGAATGCAGTTAAAACAAACATTCAGGGAGGGAGCCACACAAACACACACACACACACACGCACACACACACGCTCTTTGTTTTCAGCCTTTCACATGTCCAGTGTTGATGTTTGGGGTGCATTCAGAGGGTGGGGCACTTTTTCCGTCGGTGGGTTTCAGTCGCCGAGCTCGTCCGCTTTTTGGCCGGTCAATTGTGACACTGTGTATGTGTGAGTGAGCACGGGGTCTCCTGGTAGTTGTGTGCACGCGCACGCACACGCGTGTGTGTGTGTGTGTGTGATAGTGTGTGTCCGCTTCACACATTGACTGTGAAGCTGCAGCGGTATAACGGCGGCTGCTGCTCCGGGGTCCCGGCGGTATTGGCCTCGCCCGCAGTCTCTCTTGGCTAACTCATGTTTCATTCTTTGGCAATTTGCCCTAATGAAGTCCCGCAGGAGCCCCTCAGACCTCTGTTCTCTTTCCATATTTAATCATGTTATTTTAATCTGGGGGATGAGCTAACGCCTCTTTCTCCTGCCGTGTTTCTGTGTGTGTGTGTGTGTGTGTGTGTTGCAGGTCATTACTATAGCTGGGTTTTCATGAGACGGGATGTCAAGAGGGGGGTTCTGGTTTTAAGACAATGGGAGACAATGACTTTAATTTTATGTGTAATCTTTGTTTGACAATGTAGAGAGCAATGCCATCTTCATGTGATTGCTTCTCATTATTTGTTAAAAAAAGGGCTTATTTTCTCCTTAATTTCCTCGACTAGTTGGCGTAATTTAGATTTTTTTATGGCTGCTGTCAGCGCTGTTTTGGGCTCCTTTTTTTGTTATGCTTGGGCTGGTTGCAGCACAATTCTCACATTGACATAGAATGAAAAAAAAAGCAGTTAATTATGAACACTGTGCTCGTATTCACTCATTCCTGTGTGCAAAAAAACTAGAATCTGTGCTTTGAATGTCTCGATGCCACGTGCAAAAGAAGCAATATTGCTGCAGTGATGACCCGCCACAAATGAATCAATATGGAGGAAACATTGGTTTCATGTTCTCTGTGTGTAAAGCATGTGTTGCCTTTCTTCATGTCAGTCTTTTCAGTACTTTCCCTTCTCACCTCCTCATCAATCTGTCTCTCCTCTGCTGTGTTTCTGTCATGTGTTTAAGACAAGGCTCCTCTCAACTGGTTGATCTCCGGCTCTCAGTCTGTTCTTCTCTTCCTCCAACAATAGCTCGCAGGTCGTGTTCATCACAAACAGCACCAGACACGTCGGTGCGCCGCCGTTATTATTTTTTCTTCCGAGCGCGTTTGTCTGCGAGCAAGATTAGAAGCGAACTCGATGAAATCAAACATATTTTATGTCGGCACATCACCACAGCAACAACCTTGATCAGACCTCTATATATCTTGAATAAACAGGAGATTGTTTAGAAGGAAATAAAGCTGCAGTTATATCGACTTCGATGGATTTGAGCTGCGTAGAAACTTTAATAAGTTAACGAAATGTATAAGAAAGAAAAGACGATTTATTTTATTTTCTACTATTTCTTTTAAACTTGTTGCACTTCTTCTTTCTGGGGGGTAATTCTTGAGACTGAACAATAATTGAAATTGCCTGGAAACAGTTGTAAAGTTGTGCTGAGTGTGTCTTCTTTCTCTCTAGTTAACGGCGTGTGTCCACGGTGCAGCTGCTCTGCTCTTTCCTATGTACTGGCAGCACATCTTCATCCCTGTACTGCCCCCGCATCTTCTGGACTACTGCTGGTAAGCCTGACCACCTCTGAAACACACACACACACACACTCACACACACAGCGTCAGAAAAGCATCAGGATCATCATAACTGTTTACACCCCCATCTTTTCTCTCCTTCTTCCGCACTTTTTTTTTCCAGCCACCCTCTAAAACACACACATGCACGTTCACACACACACGTACCTGACAGCATCGGCACGTAATCGCACATCACGCCTCGTGCGCTGGTCGCGCACCGGGCTCCGTCACTAAAACCTTCGGTGTAAAAGTGCAGACACGCGTGTTCGCACGTTCCACCCACCCGATTCCTCTCGGCGGGCGCCTTCTCCTGTGTGGCCCCCTCGGCATAACCGACGACCTGGATCACCTTGCTCTATATTTCATGCCCAAACTCGCATCATCTGAAGCCTCTCAGGGGTTCATTACCACCCGTCCAACTCAGATCTAACAAATCTGAATGGACTCCATCACAGCTGAATGGAGAGCATCAGCTCATTTATGAATCTACATGTGTTCATAGCGACTTCAGATATATGCACATGTAAAAAAAAAAGAAAAGAAAGCCGAGGAAGTCAGCTTTTGTAAAAGGAGCTGTTTTTTGTCAAATCAGTGCCAATAGCGCGTACAGTACGCTGCTGTAACCATGAGGGACACGTCAGCTTCAAAAAGCTATTCATCACTGACAGTAAAATGTGATTTTCAACACTCTGTGAAGACTCATCATTATCTTATTTAATCACACGGGGGTCCTCCATGCGCTGATTATATAACTACATTATTGTGTGTGTGTGTGTGTGTGTTGAAATCCAGTGTATTCATGAAGCAGAGACGACAGCGGCTAAGTTCAGAGCTACAGGCCTGCTGTTTGCTTCGCTTTAAGTTGATTACAAGGCTCCTGGATCCTTCTGGCCACGTCTACTCTGACCCAAAGCTATCCCATTATTGCCCGCGCTGTAAACCTCCGTCATGAAAACAGTTTTTTGTTGATTTTATGTGTCTTGGTATTCATCCTTTCCTTGCCACTAACTTCTCAATCTGGCGACGATGAATGACGACAACATTTGACACTTGTACCCTTTTAGCTTCTGAGAAAGAGATGCAAGCTTGACTTTACTTTCTGAATGCTGCGTCTCGTTAGAGGGAACACTTGATGTCGCGCAAAAGCATTTCATGGTATTAATGGATAATCTACGAATACAAGTTGTAGCATTAAAATGTCCAGATGAATGTCTGCGGATAGCTCAGGGTGGAACTTGTAGACAAAATTTACAAAACATGTTTGAATAACATTATAACTTTTTGATTGAGCAACATGTTAAGACTGAAAACCTAAATACGGACAGAAAAAAATGACACACACACATGTTGGGTCATGTGACTTGTATCCAGGGTCTTTGCCCTACATGTGACATGTTTGGGTTAAACATCAACATGTGGATGATAATCCTTTTTGCTGCCTATGTTATGATTATGTTATCTCACGCAAAGTTAGTTTATTTTAACACATCCACTGCACAACTGTTGCATTCTCGTAGTTACACATCATTGCCAGCAGTTAATGTAATAGATTTTACTTTAGAAAATAATGTTGGCTTATATTGTTAGTGTTGATCATTCGGACTATATTCGGATATCACTTCAAATTAATAATTTCTCTCTCTGTCACTATATATATATATATATATATATATATATATATATATATATATATATATATATATATATATATATATATATAAATATAAATATAGTGTGTGTGTGTCTATTTCTATTTCTGTCTATAAAAGGTTGAATAAACCACCAAATCTTCACTTTAAACTGGGACGTATGCCAGTTTATCTCTCAATAAACAACTGAAGATGATTCCGAGTTCAACATATTCATTCAGTACATTTCTGTAGATCGACCAATCTGTTAATCAATGAATACCCTCAACAATGCGTTTGTGCTGTGTATGAAATATGCTGTGCTAGCGTAGCCTCGATACATATTTCTTCGCTGCATGTACCCATCGGATATTGATATTGCTCACAGCTTTGTTTTCCTCTCTCCATCTGCAGTGCCCCCATGCCATACTTTGTGGGTGTTCATCTTAGTCTGCTGGAGGTACGTTAGTTAATCTCTATGTGTGCATATGAATCTGTATGAATGTTCATCATTATACCGTGTGTGTATATTTATACATGCTGCTGCAAATTGATGATTTTTTAAAACTCTGTACTGTATATAAAATTCTAAATGACGATTTTCTTTTTTTTCATCTGATACACATTATGAATTTCAGTGGATTTTCTTAAAAAGCACCACGAATAACACAAGTTATACTGTCTATGTGTTTATTCAGACAGTTCTTCTTTTCCCCTCTGAGCACTACATATGGTCAGCTGTATAGTGCTGCACCTCATTTGGTGAATCATCTTAATTTTGGTGTAAAAATATTTCTTTCAGCCAATTTTTTGGGCATCTGCAACACATTGAATCAAAAAAAAAGAGAGACAGATTGTTTTTTCCTCTTCATCTCCCTGTCTTCTCGCATGTGTGCATTCTTAACCACAAGTACAAAAGACACAGAGAGAGAGAGAGAGAAAGCATCTGCGAACAAAGAGCTTTTCTACTTCATTGTTAAACCCTGCGTGTTGGTTTGGGGGGGGGGGGGGGGGCAGAGAGGGGGGGGGCAAGCCTTCACCAGCACTGCTGTTGTGTGTGAACGCATGTTGCACGCACGCGCACATTTGCACTCGTGTGTGAGTGTTAGCATGTGCGTGTGTAAATTGTGCAAATGCATATGTTGTAATGCACATATATTTGTGTGTGTGTGTGTGTGTGTGTGTGTGTGTGTGTGTGTGATATTTGTCTGACAGTTGCAGCAGTGGCAGTATTTATCACACTCTGCATCCGTGACAGACCCCCTTTCCGCCACTACATAATTAGTCCAGATCAGCATGTGAGCCTCCACTGCACAGGCTGTCACAAAAGTGACAAACTAGAAATTCACACACTATGCTACCCCCCCTCCACACACACACACACACACACACACACACCTGCCTGCATCCTCCTGCGCCACACTGAAATAATAGTTGAATTTGTCGCCATCAGAATGCACGCAGCACCGCACAGCGTCCGCGTGTTGTTGTTGATTCATGAGGGGTTTTTTTTTTTGGTGCTGTGGAAAATGTTTGCTCAATCCAAGTGTTTCCTCTCAGTACCATTCTTCATGTTGTGTGTGTGTGCGTGTGCGTTACAGTAAAGATGTCCTAATATTTTTCTTTCCTACGCTCCGTATTTCATCGTTAATCGTAAAAGGAGTGTGATGACAGTGTGGTTTTAAATGTGACCGCTGTGCTTTCTCCTTCCTGGAGCTTCTGTGGAAACAGTGCAGACTTTGTCTGCTAGCAAACACAGGAACTTTCTTTCATAATTTCATGAATAAACCAAACTATATTCTCAGGTTCTTTGTTATTTAAAATATGTCAAATATACGTGATGCGTGACAAATTGCTCTGAGATGCTAGATTGTAAATCAATTCAATTTAAAAAACATTTTTTAATCGGCGATAATATGAAAACTTCTGAATGCAAAATGTTACATGTTGTAAAAAATATTTACTGTGACAGTTTTGTTCCATATTGTGAGATGATTCGAGTCGTTTGAGCTCCAGTGGCAGCGTGCGCACTGTTGCTGATAACACTGAACATTTCCTCCCTTTAGAGAGTACGCAGTCGGTCACTGGAGGATGTGGTTATTGTGAATGTGGACACCAACACCCTGGAGAGTCCCTTTGATGACCTGCACAACCTGCCCAGTGACGTGGTGAGACACACACACAAATACACACACACACACACACACGCACCTTTCCGGAGCTTCTCAACCTTTATTGTCTCATTATCGTGACACACAGGAGGTTCATTTTTCCTCTTTCGCATCGAGACTCACGCTCATGTGCACACACCAACACAAACTCAAACAGACACACACACACACACGGCGAAACAAACATACACAGACAAACACATACACATGCAGAAAGTTGTCAAAGTACAGCTCTGTCCCCTCCCCGCATCATTAATGACTGCAGTACTGGCTCCTCAGATTGTGGCTGTCTAAAGTAAACTCCCGTCGCGTCGCATGACGCTTGAAGGCAAACAGCATTCCCCGACCATCAGAGGCTTGTGGGAAAATGTGCAACTCCCTTTCCCTTCATCTCCATCCATTCTAATCATTATTTCACAAAGTCTTGCGTTCCTGCCTGCCCACTGGCACGTTTCTGAGAGCGAGGGATAGGAGGAGGGAACGAGGCAGAGCGGAGAGAGAAGAAAAAGGCAGAGATGGGTGATTTTCTAGGGGGATAGTGGGAAGAAAGGAGGGACAATTACCAGTGAAGGCAGCGAAGCCACCTGCCAGTGCGTCGTCTCTTTAATTAATGGAGCACTGACCGGCGCCGGTGCTCCAGGAAGCATCACCGCCACGATGTGCGGGGTCACTCACACATCTACACACACACACATTCTCTCAGACGCACACACACAAACGCAGAGAACAATGCACGCGGTTGTCGTCTTCCCCCGTCTTTGTGGAAGGAATATATTTGTTTAGCTGCTTTTATGGATGTATATGTTACAGCTCGTCTGTGAGGCCCCCGCTGAGGCTGCGGGCACACTTTATTTCTTTCTTTTTCTTTCCCCTGCGCTGTTAAACAGTTTGTTCTCAGGTTCCCCTGCCTACCTACCGGACTCCTGTCCTAAACCCACAACGTATAATTCAATGGGCTACCCGGCAGACTCCAGACCCTGTCACACTCCCACACTTCTCTGGTTCTCCTGATTTAGCACCGCTGCTCAGCCTCGTACGACTGCTAGTGTGTATTAACGCCTCCTTACAACCTGCAATGATGCGATCGCGCTCTTCATTTTATACAATTTTTCTGGCTACTTTTGAGCCTGTTTGCCTGCCCGCCCGCCTGCCTTATCGCCCGCCTTAATGCCTGGCTGCTCGAGTTTCATGACACCTGTCTGCCTTCTTGTCTCTCTCACAGTACTTACCACCAGCAGCCTGGACGCTTCTTGCACTCGCTGTTTGCTTCTCCGGCTTCTTTGTCTGTCTGTCTGTCTTTCTGTCTCTCTAGCTGGCTGGCTTCGCTGGCTGCAGTGCCTTATTCTCACTTCCTGCCTGCTTTGCTTTTTTCCCCCCGAATTAAATTGCAAACTGAGTTTGTCATAAAAAGGAGTCAGGGCTTCTGAAAAGCGACAGAAGAAGAGAGAAAAGCCTTTGTCTTTGCCGTGTGATAAATTAAGTGGCAGACTCTGAGCCTTTTTTTTGCTTTGATCCCCTCCTCACCATTTTTCCTTACTAATGACAGAACATAGCCCACATATCATGTCAAATTACACCACCTGAAACAGGAAACCTCACTGGCATTAATACATTTATTGCAACAAATTGTTGTTGTTGTTTTTATCCCGATTCATTTTTTTTCACTCCCCTGTCTCCTCTCATCTTTTCACCGAGGCTAGTAGATTAATAAGGAAGCGAGCAGGTACTAATTGAGTGGAATTCCAGGTCTCTTGTTAGTTTGCTTGTTAGTGATGAGGACATGCCACATGGCATTTGATGTTTGTGTTTACACACAAGTAGATGTTTGAGGCATTGTTCAGTTTGTCAAAGAGGCCTGAAATTTTGATTAATGCCGTGCGACTCTCCGCCTGGGCTGAGCTGCCGTGTGTTGTTTCGAAGCTATTTAAAAAAAAAAACCTCTTCATTTCCCTCTAATTCTCGCCGTAACACTGGCTGCTTAACACTCAGGCTTTATTCAGTGTGAAACCAAAGGCCTGAGACCAATGAAATAATGATTCTTCTCACTTTTAAAAAAAGCCCAGCATCACTTTGCATGAATATATAAAGCATGAAATGGATTAAAAGGTGAAGGCCACGGGCAGTTTTTGTCCGCCTTTCAAGTCCAACTAAAAGTAAAAAACAAAGCCCTCTGATTTGGATTCAAGCAAACCTTTCAGAGATCCGTTTAATTATGGCAACGCAGGCTGTGAGCACATGTGGACTCTATTACGTGGCCGGGCTGACCAGTGGTCGTGCTTTTTCAGCGGGTTCAGAGTTCACAGTTGTCCTGAATTAGCCGCCCTCGTTCAGACGGGCCCCTGCAACCGGCTCCACGAGAGCCCGCCCCCTTAATGGCCCCCCCCCTGCAACTTCACACATAATATTTCAGATTTATTGACTATTACAAATGCTACCACGCCGGTAGCGGTTCCGTTTAGCAGAAAAAGGGAAAGATCTGAATACAAAGAGTAATTGGTAATGGGTCAGGAAAGGATGCAACACTCTTTTGCGAATAACGATTTGCATTTTTTAAATTGGAAATGTCATATGAAGCAAACGTTGAGCAATAATTGATCTTGTTTTCTCGATTTGTCTTTTTAAATGCGTGGGATTAAAATAATAATCACATGAATCCCTTCTTCTTTTTTTACTTGTATAACCTTTATGTATTTATTGAAAGTCAATCCAAGCATTTCCAATATTAATCGGTATATTTAATAAAAGAAATGATGCAGATCAAAGAACTTTTTTGTTACTTTATTTGAGTCTGTGCTTTACTGTTTGAGCTATTCAGTTATCACGCTAGTTATATTAGATACACAGTATTTAGTATTTAGATAGAGGTATTATTAGAGATCTATATCCCTTTTCAATGTGTTTTACATTGTGTATTTTTAGCTGGATTTTGCATATTTTAAGATTGCCTAAGTTGAGCTGAAAGTTTCAATAGTTTTTACACATTAATAAGTCATATTAATCTGAGAGAGACTGCTCGTGTCAGTAAAATCAATGTGTTGACAAGCACACTGAAAAGAAATATTCAATAAAAAAACATTTTTTTTTCCCCTGGAAGATCAAGGTATTTTTGTTTCTCTTTCTGAGATCCACAGTTCCTCTTCCACACACAGAGATACTGCTGATAAAGTTATAATTGGCTTTTGGTTTGGTGGAGCTGTTTACCGCGCTAGTCATTAAAAGTATCCAAGAATAGCGAATTAGGAGTCTGTTAATTCTGAAAACAAACAGTGTGTGACTGAATCCCATTTTCATTTGATCCCGCCAATTGATCTCAAACCAATGACGGGATTTTTTTTTTCATGTATTATTCTTTCAGTGCCACATATTCAAGGTGAGGTGTTACAATGCAGCTTACATCTTTATTTTCAGATGCTCTCTTTCACATCACAGCCTAATTCCTTCTATTCTCCTCCTCCTCCTCTGCCTCTCGCTGCTTTGCTGACACCGTGTTCCCATACATTCCTAGCCTTCGTACATTTGATCATTTGTATTCCCAATCAAGGGGGAAGATTTAAAGCGTACACTCCTACTTCCTGTATTTCAAGCCGGCATTTGGAGGTTTACAAATGAATGAGGGGGTTGAGGGTTGTGTCTGCGCGCCTCTCCTGAGATCACCTGGCACACTTAATCAAACATCGCGGCTTTAATTTGGTGTTCGCTTTTTCCTTCGATGCTCCCGGAAAAAAAAAAAAAAAAACAACATCTACGTCGTCATGTACAGCCGACAGCAGGCAAACACTCGCAGATGCACCGACACACACACTCACACAGGGACACCTACACATTTTTCCGGCCAGGAATGTTCATCAATGACATTTTAGATCTAGCACAGCAGTAAACTTTTGCTACTCACAGATTTTTTTTCGGGGGGGGGTATGTCCACCAGATTGTCCCATTTTCACATTAGATGCAGCCATGTGTGTTTCAATTCATTTGTGTCCTCCCACTATAGCGGAGCCAGCTACAGTAAAGCCCCTCACACACTAGCCCAGTGTTGGGAATGCGGTTCCTCCACCACAGTCACATACTGTCCTTTTACTTTACCAGAACCAGAACTTCACCGTCTCCAACAGCTAACAGCAAGAGCCAAAGTAGTTTCTGCTGTTTGCTGTCGAGTCTCCTCGACTTCACCAATCGCGGCTGTTGGAATCGGCTCGTTCGAGACGTTATTTTACAGGTTACGATTGTTTTTCGACGCCGCTTGAACTGCGCGTACACTCTTCTCTCTCTCTGCAGTGTTCCAGCTCCTCAGTTAATCATGTGGAGTTTAAAAAAGCTGCACTTCATTTTCGCATGCTCGTTTCTGCCGGCGGTTCACTCTGGATTAGGAGTCAAAAAGAGAGAGCAGCATCACCCACTGCGTTAGTTATTGAAGTGAGAGATGACATTTAGCTGTAGTTAATTATGTATGCAAAACTCAGCCGCTCTGCTGCTATAAGAGGTCAGCTTGACAAAGTAACCCCACACCGGGGAGAGTCTCGTGGCAGTGAGATAGCCCTATTAAAACACACAGACGCCGGAGTTTTCCCCCCCTTCCTTTCTCACTCTTTTTCATTTTGCTTGACTAACTTTTTTTTTAAAATGTTGCATGTATTTAACAGCAGATCAACATAATAATACGTCTTAATAGTTTGTGTGTTCTAGTCTTTCTCCGCTTGTATGTATTTTTTTTCATCACATCACTTTGCAAATGTAATATTCATAATATTTTCCGATCATACCAAAGATTAGAAGTTAGTGATCTCATGTGTTAGTTATGAGAGATTGTAGTAAACGGCAAGTAATATCCCCATTATTGAGCAATTTTCCGCAAGACTGAAAATAGAGGTTAATTAAAAAAAAAAGAAGAGGAAAAGAAATCATTAAGTACCTAATATTTGTTTTGAATTGAACGATTGAATTTCATAGATTGTAAGCTACATGCTCATCGTGCACATGTATGTGTGTGTGCATGTGTGAGAGTATTTGCCGGTTCTCTGTGTGTCTTTGTTCGGATTTGTGTGCGTGTGTGTGTGTACAGTTCAGACTGCAGCACATCAAAAGAAAGTGGGAGATTTTCATAACTCTTTTTTTCTTTGTAGTTCTTTAATTGCGTCCCCATGGCTTTCTTTCCCTGGACAGAATCTTAAACAAAACATTCTTTTTTTTGTGAGAAGAAAACCCAACTTTTTTATTTTTTATTTTTTTTTAAACAACAGACAAGTGTCAGGGTCGTTAGTTAGAAGGTTTTTTATGCTCTTGTGAAAATTTAGAGGAAAATTCTAAATATATATTCAGAGTTTTGTGAGTCACAATATTTTCCTCACTTTTCATTCACGCAATAGTAACAATCATATTGTCAGCCAGGCTACTACCTTTTGTCATGTTTAGTGTGTTAGTTTTGTGTTGATACCTCGTAATAGAAGTTAACAAAATATCCATATATAATAACAGCAATCACAAGGTTTCATATGTTGTGTGGTCCGACTGATCACAAGAGCAAATATTGCTTAATATGATGAAGAATATGCAGGTTGAGTTTTAGAACAGGCAGGAGAAGTTGTAGGTTACTTCCTCTCTGACGGAGACAAGTTTTTTTGTCAGGTAAATTTTCCTTGGATGATCCCACTGTGGGTGTCACCAGGCACCGCGTGTGTCCGTGTGTATACATGCATGGATTCACACACACACACACACACACACTCACACAGATGCCTGGTGTCACCTACAGCGGTATCATCTCTCACAGTCAGGCAGGGATCATCGTTGCACCTGCTAATTACCATCTCCAGCTGGAGAGTTAAATGGAGATCTGTTCTATGTCCGACCTTTGACCCCGTGCTCTTTATGTGACGCGTTTCAAAAACCCTGTTTTGGGGGGCTGGCTGGGCCGGGTCTTAATGAGGCCCCGTGTCTGCCCTCTGTGGGCTGCGCGCCTCGGATGCCCCACTTTCATCCCCGACCATCTTCCCTTGATGTAAATTGAAAAGATCACAGCTATGGGGAGAAGACCTGTACTGGAAAGGCCTCTCTGCATAGATTATGAATATCATAACTCAACAGTTTTTTTTTTTTTTATAGTTTTTTTTTTATCCCCCCCCTTCCCACCCTCCTCCCTACAACCACCCACTCCCGCTCTCCTCCTGCCGCTCCTTCCCTGTTCAATGCTACAGTTCTAATTGGACCCAATGGGGGACTCTCTGCCTTTGATCTCATCACCGCCACTGTGACTTTACACTAAAAAATGTCACCGCCAAATAGGGTTATCACCTGTAGAGCCTGGCCTTCCTCTGATGCCTGCGCGCATCTCGTTAGCTTCACTCCAACTGTACGAGTTAATTAGTTTGACAGAGCCATTACCGCGGAGGCATACCTGATTATTGTGGTATCGGTGCCATATTCAATATCCAATTACTAAACACACATTTATTTTTTTTCTCATATGTGAAGGAGCGCCCCACAGACTGTGTGCTTGATTTTTCTATTAGCAAAAAACGATATTTTCCGGTCGTTGTCACGCACTTCTGCTATATATGTTATACGTGACATTTTAATTAATTACCACACGCGACTAAAGAAACATAGATTTATTGCCGTGCCGTGGATAAATGTGAAACTTTGAACTTATATCTTTATCACCCGTTTTTCTCTGGGTAACAAAACACAAGTGATTGTGTCCCCACCTCATTAAAAGTGTTTGCCGCCGCGGCGCTCGCACCCGTTCAAAGCCGCTGTACAGAACTCAGTGTGCAGAGTAAACTCCGCCGCTATCCCGTCTTCTCTGACAGTCTTTGGGGTATGCCTCCCCCACTTAGACTGACATTGTGTTCGCTTTGATTCTCTCTCCCACCCCCCCCTTGAAAAAAAAAGACAGTTTAATGATTTGCGAGGATGAAAAAAAAAAAAATCAGCGAAAACGCACATTAACATGAAATATTAATTCCAAAAAAAAAAGGCTTTACATAAACATAAAAGCATTTAGCACAATGAGTGAATATGGAGATGACACTTGTTAATATAACCGTGATAAACTTCCTGTTTGATGCCTGGGAGCATTTGCGATGGCAGCGCGGGGACATTGTGGAGAGCGAGGAAGCCCAGGGGAGAAGAATTCACGCTGTTCGTTTTGTCTTTGTCCCAGTTTAAGACTGCCACTCTCTCCGTCTCGCTTTCTCTCTCGTTCGCTGTTTTCTTTTTCCGCCGGTCCTCTGTGTGAGCCGCGCTCACACTTTGCTTCTCCTCCCTGAAGTTTTTCCAGATAAGGCTAATTGCAGATGCCAGACCGCCGCGTCCCTCTGACGCCGCGGCGACGCAGCGTGACGCTCGGCCACCTCTGATAGAAGCAGGACCTGATCAAAATGGTATCGCATTACAGGAGAACTCGCTCCATTTAATGGTTGACACAACCTCAAAATTTCTTCCGCTTTAATCTTCTTTGGTTCCTTCCTGCCCACGAACGCGGCTCCATTAAGACTCTTGATATCGATGTACAGAATGAGTTGTAGATGTTCCATGCTGCTTCAGAGAGGTGGACGGGCCTGACGATGAACACATGAATATATGACAAAAGAAGGACCAGAGCACGCGCAATGTTCACTGTATGAAGAGGTGGTTGAGTTGACTGGTGACATATGCAGTGTAGTGTTGAATCCTTGTTGTTTCACACACACTTTTATCAGTTTAGTCCGTTTTGAACTCAAGTAAAAAGATTGTTACATGGAGCGTTTTGGCTTCAGCCACAAGCACAGTACTGTGTAAAAAACACTCTTTTGAGTGTGTCATTATACAACGATTATGAGGCAGTGATTGTTGCATTTCATCTCATAATATGACGTCATACATCCAGTATAATTAAAACATACAACATGGCAAAGTTATTCAGTGAGAATGTTCCTTTTTTTTGTCCACTTGCTGAAATTGAAGGTTAAATGAATGTTTTCCTTTTTATAATTGTGATCCAAGCCCGTGCTACCGCTAACAGCACACGCACCACACTGTCGTACAGTAATCTAGACCTCCTGTGCAACCCAATCAACGTTGTGCTTTTGTGCTACGCTGGCACAGCCCACACAGAGAGCAGCAGTCCCCTCGCTATCGCCGCCTCCTCCTCCTCCTCCTCATCCTCCTCCTCCTTCGTCACTCTGCCACAACACAGTCACACGACTGCTGAGCAGGTGAGGAGAGCCTCTTGACAACTTCTTACTCAGACTCTCCAGGGCCCCCGTTGGCCAGGGTGAATCTTTTGTCATCCTAAAACAAGCTTGGGCCTGCTGCTCCTCACACTCTCTCGCCTGGAGTCCTGGAGACAGGGCCGGGAGCGAGGGGAAATAATTAAAGACATTTTATGTCAAGAGTCCCCTCTTCCTAGAGAGAGAGAGAGAGAGAGAGTTTGGGGAGAGCCAACAGGGGAGGGGACAACTGGAGGACTGGGAAGAAAAGAGGAGACGAGTAAGAAATGGAGGGAGAAGTGATAAAGCAAGAGAGGTGATGGGGAGGAGTGGAGGTGGCAGCGTGGAGAGAGCGAGTGGGTGAGAGTGGAAGAGCAAAGATGCGAGTTTCCATTTCCTCTCTGCTGTCCCCTTCCTCTCGACGCCCTCCCCCCTCCTCCCTTCCTCTGCTCAATTAGCAAAGCAGCAGGTGCTCTCAGCAGCACAACAGATAAGCTCGGAGGAAAGACTGAAGCTTTCCCCTTTTTCTTTTCTTTCCTATTTTGAGATGACCTGCAAATGTGACACTTCACACCCAGAATGGGCTCGCTGTTTCCTCCACCAATTTCAGAGGTGATAATTTAACTTTTTACCCCTCCATCTCCCTTTCCCTCGCTTTCTGTCGCTTTTCTTTTTCTCTTGCACCAGGTGTCCTCTCTGAAGAGCAAGCTGAAGAAGCAGTCCACGGCAACAGGAAGTGGCGTGGCGAGGGCCTTCCTGAGAGTGCAGGCCGCTCTGTTTGGATCCTACCGGGATGCCCTGAGATATAAACCCGTAAGGATCCAGAGTCATACGTCGACAGTCATCTTGTTGAATAGTTTGCTTGTTTACCATCAAATCCAGAGTGTGATACACACATGCAGTGTTTAAGCTGGCCTTTATTACCCAAATTACCTAAAAAACATTAACTTTCCTCTCTTGGCGTCGAGCCATACAGAGAGTTTTGGTCTTAATAATCCATGTTGGGAGTTATCTGTCCCAAAAACAATGGACGTAAATGGAATATTCTTTGTGCTTATTCGAGAAAAAATGTCTCCCGTACTCTGATAAATCAGAAAACACATGGTACGGTTTTTATAGACTACGTCTCCTCAATAACAACTGGACCTCAAATGAAATTCCATTAACATCTGTTGTACTGAGGTGGCAGCAGAAATCAGAGACAGATGTCTAAAAACCTAAAAACCCACACTATGTGCATTTAAAGGTAAGTGACGATGAATGTTCTCTTTTTCTAATTTGGCTGAAGTTTTTATTCATCTCATACGTATCTCTGCGCTAGACAGGAAACAAACGTGTACAAATAAGCTGTTGGGCTGCATTTAAAAACAAGAAAATGTCTTGATACACTATAAAGACCATAGATTACATATAAAATGAAATATTCACAGACTAGAATCTAATATATTTGCTCGTCAGACTGTGTAGCAGGCGGTAGCAATCTCAGTTTGGGTGAGTTGAGTCAAATTTCACTGACGCCTGGTTGGACTGGGGCAGTTTTGACTGAAGGTAAAAGGTGTGTTTTTCAGTGCGAGCGCAGAGCGAAGGTGGGCCTGTCTGAGGCAGTGAAATGTCAGAGGAGCTGAAAAGAGTCAAGACGTTCCCTTTGAAGATCCCTTTTAGCCACCTTTGGTGTTTTACTCTTCTTTGCTAAGCCCCCCCCCCACACCCCTAACATTTCTTTTCTGGATCTTTTCTGCTTATCAAGTCTGAGTCAGAGCAGAGCAAAACTACAGCATGTCCTGTTTGTCAAATAGCGAAGCCTTTGTTCCTTTGGCTTTGAGATTAATTGGACTTTGTGGACTCCCGGAGTCAAGATGCTACATTATTGATGCTGTCTCTCTTTTCTCTGTATACAGACGGTATATGAGCAAACTGCCTCCCCTCTGACACAAGCACTGAGACTCAGTGTTATATGTGTGTGTTAGCGTATGTGCGAGCACAACATGGAGTAATTTCTCAGCTCACTCGCGCTCAAAATGCGCGTCGTTAACATGCACGCACACGCGTAAACATGCACAAGCTGCACATCTGCTTGCATGAAGATACTGACGGTGCCTCCCTGCGTTCTGATATTTTTGGAATAGCACTCTGCTGGTGATTTTTTTTTTTTTGTTTCCGCGCCGGAGAAAAGATCTACGAAGACGAAGCCGAGCGCTGCGGTTCACGGGCCCATATGCCTCGACAGAAGGAGGGGTGTGGATGTTTGGTTGGAGTCTCGCTGAGTTGTAAATGAAACAATACTGGGAAAACGATAATGAGTTGAAAAGCAATCAGCTGATTAGAACGCCATTTCTTAGGTCATCAATTTTCAGCTCGCGTCGACTCTTTCGCAGGTGCTTCTCGCCTACTCGGAGCAGCTCACGCACGTCGGGGCTAAAAGAACCTGAAACGGCAGTTCAAATTAGTTTTCACCACCGTTGATGAAGCCGAGTCGGGTGGGCGGGCAGCTTCCATTGCCGTGTGCTCGGTACTATTTAGGGGCCGAATTAGCCAACATTCTGCTCAAATAGGCTTGTAACCAGTTCATGTCATCCAACCAGGTGTGAACACTAAGGAGGAGATGTGCTATCACATGTTTAAAAGCAGTCGAGATGTTTTAGACTCATGCATAGAAGATCTATATAATGTGTCTACATACAGCAGGAGTCCTGAACCTGCAGGTCCACGTCAAGGTGCAATGTATTCAATATAACATGGAATTGCAGAAAAGAGTTATTTAGTCTATGAAAAAAAAGTTGATTTTGGGGGGGGCGGGGGGGGAGGGTCCAAAAAAAAGTCTACGAAAAAAAAGTGTTTTTTTTTGGGGTTTCCAATTTTTTTGGGGGGGGGGGTACATTTTTTTTATTTTTGGTCCTAATTTTTTTTGGGGCGGAAATGGGCTTCCATACAAACTGGTATCTAATAAATGATTTAAAAGTCACTCCTCACTCATGCTGGTTAGCGGGGCTCATCAGGCGTACATGGCACCCCACCAGAAACATCTATTACAGCACCGATTATTTCCCCATTCGTCTTCATAACATCTTTAAAAAGTTAGCATCACCTGGTCATTGGAGAGAGGAAAAACAATTGGACAATTGGCCATCATCTCTTCACTTGGATCCGCTATCCACACAAGTCTGGGTTCTCCTATGAAGGAACCAGATGTGATTACGTATGGCTCTCTCTCTCTTTTCAAGCCTCATGCTGTTCCTCTAAATTAACTGTGTGTCACTAAATCAACCGTACTGGCTGGCTACACAGAGTGAAGACATATTTTACATGTTAACTGGAAGTTGTCTTTCTTGTCATAGGCAACCCTGCTGACCCTTTAAACCCTTTAACCCCTTAAAATAGAGACAATTCATACGTCTCTGCTTTCATTCGGTGGCCTGTATGTACAAAGGATTTAGTTGGATAGCGACTTGTACACAGACCCAGTCTTAAAGTTGACTTTGGAAGTTTTTTTCAGTAGCAATTAGTTGTTAGTCTCGGCGTGCTATTCAGTTTTGTTAGCTGCAGGATGGTCGGAGGCTGTAGCAGCCAGATGGAAACTGTGAGCTGATTAAACTACAGCGAGCTACTTTCAACTCGGGCTTTATGAGCGAATAAGCCTTAAAAACTTTTAGTGATGTAAGTGGAGCAGTATTCCTGTGATGTAATTTGGGCCACTGGTATCATCCGCCCATCCTCGACAATGTAGTTAGTCTCTGGTGTTGTTAAGTTGTTTTTATGTGCCACACTGTGCTTGTAGCCTCGAACAGACAAAGCACATTGTTTTACACCAGAAGAATTTAGAGCATCATTGAAATATGTGAGAATTATGCTAATTATGAAAAAAACATGAATTGGAAATGACTGTAGGGCTGCGTGTGATTGGCCCGCAGTGGTTCTGTTGTCATCCTCCATGTCTATAGCTCACAGGCCAACAGACATGATGTAAGAAATAGTAATAATGTGGTGATGTGTTCATGTGGACTACAGGGGAGTTTACTGGGACCCAGTCTGCTGGTCCAGGGGAACTGGTTTCTTTTGTTCATACTCTTCCTTATCTTTCTTTATCCTTCCTCTTTACTATCTGTCTCTTGTTTTTGACTTTTTTTTCCCTCCATATTTTTAGGCCCATTTAGCTCACTAATTAAGAAATCCATTGAAATAGTTTTTATGAAACTTTTTTTCAGTGCATAATGACAATAACAACGATGTGATCTTCTTCATGCTGGAAATCATATTATTAACAGCATTGTTTACCCTCACACACACACACACATCTGCCTTTGTGTTTCCCGTGGCTCATGTAAACAGATTGGTACAAAGAGCAGTGAGCCGAAAATAAATAAGTATTATTTTTGTATTATGATTGTAATTTTTTGCCGATAACATCGCTGTGAACTCCTCAGGGGGAGCCGATCACGTTCTGCGAGGAGAGCTTTGTGAACCATCGATCCAGCACCATGAGGAACTTCCTGTCAATGGCCGTCAACCTGCAGCTCTTCAAACAGGTACACAACACTGTTTGTGAGACTCTGTGCAACATCATATTTAACTTCATGCATCAATACAGTACATTTAGTCCTCCTTAGATCATTTCTCTGTAGGCGAGCGCACATATGAAAAGATGACTGAGTGCTCATATGGAAGATTGTTCTGTCCTCTCCTATTAGTCTTTATTGTTGAGCTGTTTATTTCTTGAGCAGATGTTTTATTTAGAAGGGTAAAAGTATGTATTATTAGAGCTGTCTTCCAGTACCACTCGCTCTGCAAACTGTCAACTGGGCAAAGTTAGCGTTTAGCATCTTGATAGTTGAGTTGACAGCGTGAGGAGAAGCGAGAGGCCCGGGATTAAAGACGGTTATTGACCCCTTGAAACTGTTTACTGTGCTTATCTCGCAAAACACTGATGTTATTTCTTAACGTCTCTCTGTTTGCTCAATTTTGCACGGTGCGCAAACAAAACTACGATAAGTCCGGCCTGTTATATGTTAAAAAAAAAATTGTACTCTGTGTTCCCGTGCATGAACATGCGTGTAAAATATCCCCCCAAAAAATTGTCTACATGTTAACTATGTCCTGAGAAAATGTCAAATCCACCACAAGTAAATACATAATCAACTCCACTGCATTTATGTTTATATGTATGTACAGTGTAGTGTGTATGTGTGTGTGTTTGTGAGCGTATGAGCAGGTATCCTTTATTCATGTGTGGTTACATGAGTTTCCCTTAAAATCACTCATGTATACTTAATGTCGCCCCCCCCTCCTCCTCCAAATCCCCTCAGCAATACTAAACTTAGCCGAGCCGGCGCTGAGTGGAGAAACACACCTCTGGCTCCGATGAAAATTTCCTCTAAACCCTTGAATCTTTTTTTTTTTTTTGTTGCGCTCTCTGACCCGTGATAGTAGTGTGATTTACCCCCGAGAGTTGCAGCGCAGCAGTCCTCAATCAGCCTTTTGTTTCTCTGGACATTCTGCCCCATCTATAATTTTCCCAGGCTGAGCAGATAGCGAGCAGCAGTTCAAAGCATCCTCCCGGGCTGGCTCCTGCCTCAGCGGTAGCATTGGGAAACCGGCCCTTATCTCTTCCTCCTCCTCCTCTCTAGCGCGGTGGATGGGGTGAGCTTATCTCCTCCACTCCTCTTTCGACTAAAGTGAGAGAGGCCAGCGGTCCGCCCGAGCTCTGCTCCGGCCGTGACCCACATCCGCTCTCAAACACGCAAACAATGCTCAGCTCGCGCGGCCACACACATGCGCACATTCATTTTTGGAGACGTGAGTACACACTCACGGACTGCTGCGAAAGTTTGGATTTTTCCCCTTTTCTTTTCTGCTGCCTGTTTTCTTATTGATTGTTTTCACACCAATGTGTTATTTTGCACCTAAATTCCAATATATTGTCAGTATATCGCACATTATTTATAGGCCCGCAAGTAAGACTGCTGTCTTATTAGTATACAATTATATTAAAGGTATTAATATATCTCTTTCTTAATAATTAAAATAGATAAAAATCCCAAAATGCAATGCTGCTACTACAAAATGAGCAAGCATGAACATTTTACTTACATTTTTTTAGTTTAGTTTATTATTTAATTTAAAGTTAAAAGTTTCTGGTTTATTTCTCGGTTATTAAACAAAACTTATTAGTTCTAGTCTAGACTGAAACAACATGTCTCATCCAATATATATTTAATTATATATATCTTCTAATCACTTGCACACAATG
Source organism: Clinocottus analis (assembly GCF_023055335.1). Taxonomy (NCBI): domain Eukaryota; kingdom Metazoa; phylum Chordata; class Actinopteri; order Perciformes; family Cottidae; genus Clinocottus; species Clinocottus analis. The sequence goes on from NW_027175965.1 coordinate 7,969,571, forward strand.
GCCTTTAAAGTGTGGGACTTGTCACTGTCGCCTATGAGGCAACAATAATGGGTCAAACTTCAGCCAAATTCAAACCATATTATAGGAATTGGTCGACCACAACACACGGCACACACCCGGTGAAGCACACGCGAGTAATGCCGAAGGTGTTACCTGAGTTTGAGGTGTTACCGTTTCAGCAGGAAATTGCTTTTCTACAGGTGATTTTTGTTTTCGTTCCTTGCAAAGCAGTTATTCTACTTCACAAGTCATTTCAGGTTTTATAGATGCACCAGCATGAAGGTTTTTATGCAAATTCAGTGAAACATTTCGCAATACCGTTTGAGCCGAGTGGCCTCGTGGACAGAGAGACTATTGTGGGTTGTCATATGTCATAAGGGCCATCACTTACTTTCAATAGATATATTAAAAATGTTGCTTAAGAACACCTTTTTATGAAGTACCACGGAAATGAAAAGTTGTGCGCAACAACCGTCCTTTTTATCTTTTGCCTCCATATAGACTTATAGACACGAAGCCTTTTAAACCTAAAAAAATACACGCACACACACTCTGACGCTTTCACCTTCTCACATACTTCTGTTGGGTCGCTTCCTGTGTGCTGTGTCCACCAGCCCATCTCCGTTCAGAACAAGTGGGAGAAGTCTTCAGAAAGAATGCGGGGGAAAGCCTGTCGGCGTTAACCTGCTTCCTATCAACCATTCTCAGCTCCTACACACTCACGAGCGCACACATTCATGTGTGTGTGTGTGTGTGTGTGTATTGTGCTAGCTTGGACTGATAAAATGAAGTCTCTTCCTCTTATTGACAAAACTAAACCATCCACAGTTTTATTGAGTCTGCCGGGAGACTCGCAGTCTGATAATTTACCAGCCGGGAGCCTTTTGGAGACGACATGCGTCCCATCAATCCATAATCATCAGTCATTCTCAGCGGGCGTATGAATGCCGAGGCATTTATCGAAAGGGGGAAAGGTGCGTCCTCGCAAAAGCAAACGATCAGATTCAAAATCTGATTGTGTCGTTGCTCCGTCCACTCCGTAGCACAGCGGTCAAAGTAAGCTGGAAAACTACATTTTATTATAACCAATAGGAGTAAAGCTGCCTCCTCCAGGTCCAAGCAGGAGCTTTAAAATACTGCTAACGGCTCCAAACACTCGCTCACTGTAAGGAATTAACATGAAATAGTTCTGACTACATTCTTAAAATGAATGTTTCTACATCTGATTGAAGTCTTTATAGTTTATTTGTGTGTCACTGTGACAAGTTTGAATATTATCAATTGTTTTATGAGATATCAGTGCCTAAAAATACATATATTTTGTCGTACTTCACTGTGCAGGTAATCAACACTTTATTGAAATCACAAAACTGGTTCAATATCTGTTAAAATACAGTTTGGTACACAGATCCCTTTGTACTGACAAAAAAAAACACCAGAATCCTGTTTTTCAATGAAAATTCAAATAATTCTGTCAAAAATATGTTTTTTTTACATCGAATCACAAATGATATTGCATTTGCAAAATCACCAATTATTATTTTCTGCAGCCTCTGATAGCGTGTTGCTCCGTGCTCCGCAGGCCTCCTTCCTTGTGGCCGGATTTAGATTTCATGCTTTTAGTATCCGACCTTCAAACCCTCCTTTCAGAAAGCTACCAGTGACATGATTTCCGCTGCGTCCCTTAATATCCACAGTTTATGGGCTTTAATTCCAGGTTTCAATTACATTTCCTCTCGGCTCCCCGTGTGTATATTTCTGTTCGCGAACCCCCCGTAGAGTCCTAATCCCGACTTCTGGCTCCACAATTCCAGAGTTTGTATAAATCTCGACCGCTGTGACCGACCCCTGAGTGAGTCGATGTGCTGGCGTCCAGATGGAATAACTCTCACGGTCTGAACGGTCGGCTGCAGCCGCTATTGAAACAAGATGACCTGTAGGAAGCGGAGAGACGGAGCAATGCACTTTTATTTACATGGAGACTGATTAGCATAATACACATATTTGTTTTCATGTCATTAGATTAACAAGTATTGGAAAAAAGCGTTAAAGATAATGTTTTTTTAAACGTCTCCCGACTTTTTTCTTTGAATTCTTTGAGTTTTTTTTTTTTTTTTTTTTGCTCTCTCTTTCAAAACAAAGAAGAAAATGAGCCAGTGTGTTGTTTTTGTGTGTGTGTGTGTACGTGCACGAGTGCATGAACAAGTGTTTTTTTTTTTTAAGTGTTGGTTTGTGTGAGAGTGTGTGGTGATCACAGTCTGCCATTGTTGAGTAATGTCCAATTAGGGCCCACAGTGAGGCAGGTAATCTGGCCGGGGTGTGTGTGTGTGTATATATGTGTGTGTGTGTAGAGGGAGACGAGAGAGGGGGGGGGGTAGATAAGTGGAGACTTTGGCGAGGTGATGATTTGGGTTGATTATCTGCACTAATTGGGCCAGCCGAGCAGCCGAGCAGCGGTTGAAACCTGCAGTCTCACCTCTCATTAAAATGATCTAATGATGAGTCTCCAGCTCTTCTGACCAGAGGAGCGGGCGGCGGCGGTCGCTAGTTAGCTAGCTGCCCCCCCCAACCCCCTCGAGGACACGTGCCCTAAAACAACCGACTCTGTTGTTACACTTTGGACACAGTTGCAGAGGTGTGTGTGTGTGTGTGTGTGTGTGTGTGTGTAGGAAGCGATCTGACAATATGTTGCTTTCAAGTATTACAAAGAATAGTGTCCCGAAAAAAAGTGCTTGAAAGGTAGGAGGTGTTTTTATTTAACGTTTTTATTCCAAATACTTTATATATATACTAATTATATTTTAATGAAGGCATAACTGATTGTTTTCCCCTCCCACCTTTTACACAGATAAACTGAAAAGGTTAAAAAAGTAGATTTTAGTTTAAGGTTGAACAGAAATAGTTAGTTAAATAAATATACAGAAACTGGTAGAAAGTCATTTTTTTCATGACTTTTGCAGGTTTTGGCCTCACATCTTGAAAATACCATAAAAGAGCTGCAGCTGCTTGTTTCTTTTGGGGGGTTTTACACCAGAAAGTTGCCAAGATTAGCCCAAGGATTTCACTGGAAAGTATTATTTTCACCCTGTGATTTGCTGATATTATAAGTGAGGGGACAGGAAACTACCGGCAACTCGAGGGGTCAATGTGGTTCGATTTAGCTAATAGAAAACGGAGCGCCGTATGTGTGACTGAGTGATCTACATTCAAATATATATATATATATATTTAAAGATTTTCTTCATGTTCAGTATTGTAGATGAAATACAGTTTGATTTTTGATGATGACGGCCTGTAAACTGCATGGAAGAGCTCTTACAAAAGGCCAAAATGCTAAGAAATGGGTTTAAAACTATTTAATGACACAATATTTTGTCTTCTTTTTTTTAAAAAAAGAAAGTTTTCCTTCCCGTAAAACTATATTTTGCCCGTGCTTTAGTGTCTGAAGAATGCCGTTAATTTATTTTTATTGTTTTAATCACAAAAGTTGAGCTATTTGTGCTTGTATTTGCATAACATATAACATATTATTCCTGCGCTCATGAAATGTGTAGCTGTCTTGACTGTTGGGTCAATATTTATGAGATGGCGTTTAATGCGCTCCATGTTACAAAGGGAGGAAATGAAACTTCCTCATGTCTCAGACGGTGTGCAGCGTGTCGTCTGCTGCTCTAATCCCTCACCTGCTCCACATTACCAAATCCTTATTACCTGCAACCCACCTAATCTTGGGATGTAGTTGCTGTCAGGTCGGATTAATAACACCCCACTGTGGCCCGAGTGTTTTGAATCTGTGTGTGTGTGTGTCGTATCTGTTTAAGTGTGTCCACCGCCAACGCCCCCTCCCTTCCTTTAATAAGCACCTTGTAATTTATGGTCGCAGTTCATCGACGGACGGCTGGCCAAATTGAACGCAGGCCGCGGCTTCTCCGACGTGTTTGAAGAGGAGATCACAGAGGGGGGCTTCTGTGGAAGTGAGTATTACTAGAGCTGTCCATCAATTAGCCACGTTATATTTATTTGCCCTATTTCATACTGTAGTTGTTGTGCTATAGGGAGATGCACAGGAGAAATCTTTAAAGTTAAGACAGTTAATAACGACGGCATTTCACTCCCCAAATGAAATGTATATTGCTTTAAAACTCTTAAACAATTAAAAGTATGAAAAGGCCTCGAAAACTTTGATAAACCGATTAAATAGGTAGTTAAATAGTGTACACTACAGTGTCCAAGTATATGTTTTAATACATTTATGTTCCCCAGCGTCTTATTGGAGTCAGGTTTGAAGCCTGTTAAATATCTCATGAACACACCTTTTGATCACAAAAGGCATTTTCAAATACTAATTCAATAAGTGTATTGTCTTTGAATGGATAACAATCATATTTTTGTTCTTCCAAACACTACAATAAAATGGCTTCAAGTGACTCTTGGCCATTCTTAAAAACTGTAAAAAGCCTCTTGTGGTAAATTGGTTAGTTTAAAAAAAATAAAAAATTGACATGCATCTTGATGTTGTTGAAAAAACTAATTGGAACTGATCCAAAGGTTACTTGTTAATCTGATTGAATGTGACAAAAGGAGATTGATGAAAGAATTAGTAACGGTTTGGCAGGATGGAGCATTGTCACATGTGGAGACTTCAGAAGTTTGAGATCCCAGAGGAGCGCTCGCACAAATTATATCATGTTCATCACTTCACTTCAGGTTTGAGTCTTATTTACACGACAAGAAGAAAGACATGGCGTCCAGATGTTGCAGCTACATATCCATCATATTGTTGGGCTTATATATATATATATATATATATATATCTATATCTATATATATATACATATATAGATATAGATATATATATATCCTTTTAAAGCATTAAAGAAGACAAATTGCTCTAAAGCATTGCATAGAGTATATAATATATAAACGCTCAGTAACGTGAGTGTGTGTCGCCACGAGACGACGTGTCACAGTGTAATATACACAGTTACCTTTGCTTTGCAATGTTAATACAATGCTATGGAGTGCAAAATGATTAATTCATGTTCTCTGTGTCTCATGCATCCCTCCAGGTAATTCAAGGTCTTACCAGCAATGGATGCACACTGTGAAGGTATCCACAGAATGTCCCGCGTATCGTATCTAAATGCTTTTATCTGCTTTTTAAAAAAAAATGTTTCACTCATTTCATTCCCGAGTTGTATTTAATTGAAAGTGTGATTGACGCGACTCTGTGTTTGAAGTCCCGGGCTGCCGGGATGTACAGACGCAGCTCGAGAGAAAGAAAGAAAGAAAGAAAGAAGGTTTTTGGTGTGTGAAGCGGCGCGTGCAGCTGGACAGTGGAGACAGACGAGACGGGGAGGGAGACAGAAGTGATTTGACGTGACAAGACGTCCTCCGACATGACATGTTGATCTGGCAGCAAACACGGGCGTTACTCCGCTGAACCGACCCGAGAACATAGATCTCTCCCTCCTCCTTCATCTCCTGTCTCCATTCCCCTCTTCTTTTCATCCCATATCTCTCCCTCTGTTTATCTTCCTTTCTCTTTCTCCATCTTTTCATCTCTGTCACAGCCCCCCCCCCCCTCTCTCTCTCTCTCACACAGAGTATCTTCCCCCCCTCCTTCCTCTCCCCCCACGCCGTCAGCTAAGGCTGAATTAGTTCTCTAGAGTGCTCTTCAAAGATTTGTTAAAGTTCACATTTCCTGACTGACAGGGATCTATAAGAGGGGCCTTCACCTCGGCCTCTCTCCTCCTCTCCCTTTGCCGACTTCTGAAACGCTGTCTGCCATTTACTCTGTTTAGCCGTTTAGCCGCCGCTTTGTGCTTACACTAAAGACCAAACGGAGGAAAAGAACGAGACGCCAGAGGAGAGATCCAGCAAACTCTGAGAGAGAGAAGAAGACAGGCACCGAGAGATATCGGGTGCCATAATGTCAGTCTGCAGAACTCAAAGTAGAAATCAATCACGCACAGTCCCTTCCATCGCTGTTTTAGGCTGCTTCTAAATAAAACCCCTCCTGAATGCTTTGAATCATGCAGTTTATCACGGCTCAGCCGCGTGATACTTTGCCTGGTGTCACCGCTTGTTTATGGAAGTTGCGTTACGATATTATTTACAGCTGCACGGGGAGTTTTTGGCTGTGTTTGAAATTGAAAATGAGTCATTTGTGACTACTGTGGGAGTCAAATGATACGGTAGAAATGATTCTCACCATATTGATACTGTGCTTAATCTAACTGCAGTGCAGCTCGCTCTCTTCGGGCTGATATTATTGCATGCTGTGTGGATAATATGAATATTTGATCGTTTAAAAAGAATCTGTATGTGTGGAAACTCACCTGAAGTGACTTACTAATAATGTTCTGTGTCTGTTACAGAGAGGAGGAGCACTGTTCAACACAGCTGTGACTAAAGTATGTTGTTCTTCCAAACAGTCTAATGAATGTAGCTTAATGCTACGTAATGTGTCTTCTCTGTGTACATAACTTGAAACATTGAGTCCTCAAAACTCCCATTTTGCAGGTTGTTTTATGCAAAAGAATCAGTTTGCCTTAATATTCAATAAGTAATTGACAGTGGAAGGAATTGGAGTTGTGTAGTGTGCGTTTGATGAGCGGCAGCGTGTCATCAGCATGTGTACAATAGGTGGTCAGGGTTTCATGTTATCGCCTTCTGTTCGTGCGCAACGCTCTCATCCCGCCTTTTGTCTCTGTGTTTTTTTACCACAGGGATCAAAGCTTTTTTTCTGATGTTACACCAAACCAGAACAGAATGTTAATGCAGCATTTTTTTTTTGGATTAGTAATCTGTGCGTGTTGTTTTTTTTTCTCCTCCTCCTCCTCCTCCTCCTAGGCCAAGAGTCACGCGAAGAGGGGCATCCGAGACATTAAGGGCAGGCTGAAAGCGAGGGTGAGCGGCACGGACCTTCACACCTCCCTGACATACACGCACACGCTTGTAGAGATGATGTGTGCACACGTGATTCTGTTCGGAGGCACACAGATGCAGCAGCCCCCCCCCCTCACCTCCTCCCTCATAGAAACAGACAGGAAGGCTGCTTTACATGGAGTGCGTGCTTCTGACGCCGGGCCCTTTAATGACTGTTGAAGCCTGCTTAGCGCTTTGTTCAGGGCTGTACATTTTTAACCAACGCCCCTCTGGCTATGGCCTGTCATGTCATCCGAGCCCCGGCCTCCTCTTTTCTCTTTTATTGTCTGCATATTTCATCAGCGGGCCTGTGATTTCCTCAAAGCTAATGTAACGAGGTGTATGTTTCCATAAGCCTGATGGATTTGATAAGGCAATAGCAGTTTGATCTGTCAGCGGGGAAACTGTGCAGAGAGGGCACCGATGAAGAGCACCAGGAGTTCTGCATGTGTGCAGACACACACACACACACACACACACATATTGTAGAGGAAAATAGAGGTTTTGAAATCTATTTGATTTGAGGTTAAACATATTTCCTTTGCATTCATAAATTCTCAAATACACAGATTAATGAATTCAACTTTCCCAGGATCACACTTGATCTGCAGTGCGTGTGTGTGTGTTGCTGGCAGCCATATTGAAATTAAGCTCATCAGTGCTGGTTAACTTGAACGTAATTGTTAAACCCTTGTCGAGTAAGTTTTAAAGGATCAGGCTGGTGGTCATAAATATATGCGCCGTTATCCCAAATTTCTATGAAAAGACCAAAAACCAACAATGCGTTACTTCTTCTCTTCAGTCTCATGCCTCAGAGACACAAACTAATTTGTTCCTACTGAAGATCTTTCTTTTGAAAGACGGGTTAGAGTATGTACTTTAATTCTTCCAGTGATTTACTGAAGCAGATGTTCTCCAAACCCAAAGATACGGTGCATTTCTGAAGCACTATTGTTGAAGCAGATTTAGTATTTGCAGTGACGGTGCAGTGTGTTTAATATCTTCCTTTGGATCTACGGTACAGATACACAATACTTATGAGTAGGAGTTGTTGGTAGCAATAAAAAGTAGACTATCACCAGAATAATCCATTAACTTATACAAACGTCACTGAGAAATAGAAACAAACTGTACAAAGCGCATCATTCTTAAATCGAGGGAGTAAAACATTAAATGTGATGTGGTTTGAATGTAATAAAACACATTATTCTTCCAACCAGCAGATTCTACATACTCGTCACTTTCGTTCATATACAACACCGATTCGTTTTATATTCACATTCATTTCATTTCTCTCTCAGGAAGAAGAGGAAGAGGGGGTGATGGTCTGTGAGGGGTCTCCCACCAGCACCAAGAGCCTGTCTCCAAGGAGACTGCAGAAGATGAGACGGGTATGACACACACACACACACACACACACACACACACACACACACACACACACACACACACACTGATGCACATCAGTAAATAAGTTAACTGCATGTACACCGACTGATCACACCAGAGCTCAGTTTTTTACTTGATCGACATGGATGCCGTCTTCCACTTCTGTGCCATTTTCCGTCCATTTTTTTTGTTCTCATGTCTTTCTTTCTTCCTTTCTTTCGTTCTTCATCCCCTCCGCTCTTGTTTTTGACTCCATCCTCCACTCTCTCGCTCCCCTCTGCTTTCGCGCTCTCTTGAAACAGCTCTTGGAAGTGCAGTGGGTTTGTAGGGTGCCAAATGTAACGATAAGCATTTTTTCTTCTTCTTCTTTCAACGCGCTCGTGTTGTACATTCAGTGTTTCTCTCTGAGCAGCGCGGACAGTAGAAGCAACTCATCTGCTGGTCAGCATTTCCTCTGAAGAATTTGCTTGTGCCCCATAAGTGGATAGCACTTTTGTGTGTGTGCAGAGCTGGCATACAATGTGCAAGCACATGCACACTCACAAAATACACACTCATCAATAAATCTATCAGGTAAAAAAAATAAAAAAATGAGAAGAGACCAAGAGAAAAAGTGTATGTAGTTCTTGGTGAAGGAAGTCTAGTTTAATGTAATTAAAATAAGTATTAAACGGATGCACACAGCCTCAGGTTGCTAGTTAAATCTTCCACCTAATATCTTCCTCTCAGCTGGAGCTTTTCCACTTATTCTGGCTAAAGGAAGAAAAAAAAGCCAAGTGGACTCACAAAAAAACATCCTGCATGCACACACTGACATTTTAGTCACAGTCGTGTATGAGTTTGATTAGGAGAGGGTGTGTGTGTGTGTGCGTGCGTGTATGTGTGTGTGTGTGTGTGTGTGTGTGTGTGTGTGTGTGTGTGTTAGAGATGAGACTGGGAAGTCTTTGCACAGAGGAAGGTGTGACGGCCGGGGAGAGGAGGAGAACGGCAATTAGGGTTTTCTAAAGGCCTCCTCGGACACCCTCCCTCCTCCCCCCAGCCAGTGCACACACAAAGACAGGCCAGCCCGACACACACACTCACACACACACACAGATTAACAGTTAACATGCAATTGATGTGCGCGCACACCCACAAGCGTGCACACACACCGTGTTCAGGATATACACACTCTCACACCCCTGTCCATGCCATTGAGGCCTGTTCATTGCCACAGTAACGGGTCCCTGGGGACCACTGGAGGAGGGACACACAGGACACGTGTCCCACAGCACGGATTTTGTGTATTTGTGTGTTATATATTTGTATATATACACACAGTTTTTCTGCAGCCATACACAATGCTCTTCCCATCCTTCTCTTCTCACGTTAACTTTTATAAATTGACTTCTATCTTTGAGCTGGAGTAGAGTTTACCAGCATGTTTCCCGGACGCCTACACATTAAAGACAAACCCCGGTAGGAGAGCGCTCTCTGACATCCACACAGTTTTTTTTCTGTCAACTGAAACTAAGACGGAAAATTGAGAAGCCAAGAAAGCTTTGATAATTTATGGCCCGACAGTGCGCAGTAACCCCTGAAAGATTGAAACTCTTCAAAACTAAAAAGAGTTTTTGTTTTGTTTGTTCCAAGACAGTCATTTTCGTTTGGTTTACGTCCTGAAACGTTACTTAAAAACTCAAAAAAGTTATTTCACAAAAAGATGTTCATGACCAACATTTTTTACATGCACACAATGCAGGAAAGACTCTTTCTTTTCTCTTAATGTTAGCCATTTATTTACTTCCACCTCTTTAAAGCACCGTTCATACATTTTAGTGACGGTTCAAAAGATTCGTGGAGGAAAATATCCCCCTCTTATCTTTCCTTCTCCTTCCTTTCCATCAGTTTTTGTATTAAGTTGCTGCCCATGAAACCTTGATACTGTATTCTGCCCACAACTGTGTTGACCAGGTGTTCCTTGCACGAGAAATTGCTCTCAAAGGGACTAACCTGGTTAAATAAAGGTTAAGTAAAGGGAAAAAAATAGAAAACCTCCCTTTACCCCCTCATACCTGCCCTGCCTCTCCTGCCCACACACACACACACACACACACACACACACACACGTCTCTCGTCCCGACGTCTTCGTCCATTCAACCTCAATAATGCAATTCTAAATATTCTAAGAAAAATATCTTACTTTTCTTGAAGTGAAATTCTACCCTATTTTTATCAGTGACCTCATTTTTTTTAAACACGTCCTCTATGAGTTCTAGCTACTGTAGGTGTGCCTAATAAACTGGCAAGTATGTTACAGATAGTTCAATGACGCTGCTTCTTGAACATGTTTTGCCTGTAAGACACATTTTTGTGTCCTTAGCTCCAGTGCGCTCATAAGCTCCACCACCGCGTCCTTTTCTCACATCCATACCTCGGACCAAGTGACCAACAAAAGCTCATTCACCTGCTAACGTCAAAATCCTGAAACATTTTGTCATCTGGCGGTCCAAATATGTGATCTGATTAAAGACATTCCTCCTTCCTGTATGAAAGAAGAAGCCTTTTATCATTCATCCTGTTTTTTTTTCCTCTTCTCCTCAAACTCCTCAATGTTTGTCCTTGAAATGAAATGAATGATCCTGGAGTAGCTCTCTTTTAATTAATCACAGCAGAAAATAATCGGTTACTAAAATTCATATTCCATTTGATCAGCCAACACGTGAACCAAAGTGAAAGCGCTGCTGTCATTTGCGTACATATCTCAGCCGTAATCTGGCAATGTGGGTGATTCTCAGCGTTTGGTGAGCTTGTTGATTAAGGATGTAGGAGGAATCCTTTCGTTTGACAAAAACAAGACTGAATTGGACCGCTGACTCCTCGTCTGATACAACAAACAACAACCATTGTTCAGGCGTTTCTGTGTGAGTGCCACATCTGTTTAGGAAATTCTGTATATCAGGTATGTGTGTGTTTCATGTGGGGGTTGTGCTGTGAGCATCTGCAAACAGAGTGTGTGTCTTCTATACATGCGCGTGGTTTGGACTGTGTTGTACCGCGTGCACACAAACACGCATGCGTTTAGCAGTTTGCCCTCAGGTTGGAGGAGCTGTAGAGGAGAGCAGAGGTCGGGACGGCGTTATGGACAGTGACAGCCAGCAGGCCCGTGTCCGGGCGCCGCCTCGGGCTCCGGGCTCCTCACCTGGCGAGGCGGGAGAGGAGCCAGCCCGGAAAAAAACACCACGTCGCTTAGTGCGGAGGGGGAACAGGGAGCTGACAACGATGTTTAACAGAGGAACAAAGTCACACGGATACTTCAGTCTGTTCCTGTGAGCGTGTGTGTGTGTGTGCATGGGTGTGTGTTGTGCTCGATCATGTGTGCATGGCCACTGGACACACATGTTTGCGTGGTCAGGACTTCAGGATACTTGAGTTTAAACATGCTTATACTAATAATATGTATTTTAATACAGTAACACTTCAATTGAAATATTGCTCATGAAGTCTTACACAGTGTGTGTGTGTGTGTGTGTGTGTGTGTGTGTGTGTGTGTGTGTGTGTGTGTGTGTGTGTGTGTCATATTCAGTATATGATTGAAAATGCTATATTTTGAACAAAATGCTAAAGCAATACTTTCTGAGTAAACTGCATATCTATATACAGCCTATTCATGTAGATTACAGGTGTGTGTGTGTGTGTGTGTGTGTGTGTGTGTGTGTGTGTGTGTGTGTGTGTTTGTGTGTGCATAAATTACATTTTCAATCTTATTGTAAATGGAAAATAGCTCAAATCTGCTCACAATATTTATTATAAGATTAATATTGCGAGATGAATAGATAGAATGTATTACAATGAACTTTAAATACAGTGGCGCTCTCCATTTTGTGTGTGTGTGTGTGTGTGTGTGTGTGTGTAAATTACATTTTCAATGTTATTGTAAATGGAAAATAGCTCAAATCTGCTCATAATATTTGTTATAAGATTAATATTGCGAGACACATAGTTAGAATGCTTACAATGGACTTTAAATACAGAGGCGCTTTCCATTGGGTGGGTGCATGTGTGTGTGTGTGTGTGTGTGTGTGTACACGTGGTTGTGTGTGTGTGTGTTTGTAGGCTCCACTTCATTTAGTTTCTCAACACTTCAGAGACCGACTGCCTTCCTCGCTGAACCCAAAGTGCCATCTGCTGGCCCTTCGTAGTACTGCAGCCGTTCACAGAAAGACTCCAGGTGATACTTCTGGAGGAGTTCAGTGCAACAGAATAAGCATAATGCACACTTTACTTCTTTTATATGCCTCCCTTTTTTTAAGCAAAAAAAAAATAAATGAAAGTGGGCTTTTAGCAGCAGCCAGTTGGAAACACGAGCAGTGCATCTTGCCTCGAATGCTATTTTTCTTTTTTATTTCTTTTTGTTTTTGGAGCGCAGCAGCTCTTAAACAGACTTGGCCGTACTTCTGCGAAGGCTCTGCCTCTCCCCGAGGTTTGTTTGCATTTCGCCGGCATCTCTTTACGTACACTGCCAAGCAGTGAGATCAGTGCCCGCTCAGAAAATACCATATGAAATGTATAATGTAAGACCGGCTATTAAAGTCCGCGAGCGTTTGGCCCCGTCACAGACGGCCATACTTGTTCCGCTTCACCGGTCATGCAGGGAGGGAAAGAAAGGGAAGAGGAGGGGAAAGTTTGTTTCTCCAAATGCAGCCACTAGAGTAGACGGTGATGACTACTTTCCCCTCATAACCGCAGACACTAAATGTCATTTGTTGCATTAAATCTGAGGCCCTTTAGATATAATGCAATGCCAGGATATAAAGGGTGAAACATAAGTTAATCGTGTTAATAAATCCACCATCATTTGCTCACAATCCATGACAGTAAAGACTTATTAGTGGATGTGTGGCCTTTTTTAATGTCTAAAGCCTCAACTAGTGGAGATTAGGATTCTTCAATTTCTTAAGCCAGCTACTCAGGAACCTGGATCCAAGTGAAACATTTAAAAAAACAGATTACAAAATACTGTAAACATTATTAAGAAATGTTTCCGTCAAGGTAAAAAAATAAAGAGAAGCTGAGATCTTAGAGCTCAAATCGTATCCTTGATTTGAGGAACACGAGGCTGTTCTCTCCCTCCGTTGAGCTGGTTTTTACTGAAACAACCTGATCCTTCTTATTATTTCCCTGCCTCCTCTGCTGTGTCTCCTCCTGCAGGGAGCCAACCAGTCAGATCGTACAGTCGCACTGGCGCTGGAGAGGAAAGGGGAGGCGAGAGCGAGGCAGACGGAAACAGTGACATCTGTCGCTGACAGCAGAGTGATGGAGGGAGGAAATGGGAGACGGGGAGGCGGAGAGGGGAGAATCACGTTTTACATTTTCACCTTTTAGCTTCCCCATTAGCCGACAGCGAGACGCTAATGAAGGAGCAGTATGATAATCTGTTGTTTTAAAAAATGCTCTCCCCTGTCCTGTCAGGCCTGAGGAGGTATGGGATGGTGCCAGAGCTGTCACGGCTCTGCTTGAGAATATCTCCCTGCACATTTGAAGAGTCTCTATATAGTTGTGTTATTGTTGTTGTTGTGTTTTTTTACGTTGACATACAGTACATCTCATGTGAGATCTCACATTTAACTGATGCTGATGATTTCGACAGCGAGGGCAGACATATTATGTTCAAGCGTCTCACAGAAGCACACTTTGTATCTCGCATTATCAGTCAAAGGAATGCAGCGTGTTGGCCATTAAAAAAGGAAAAGAAAAGTGCGATAAACCCAAGTTTTGGTTGTTGTAAATAGTCTAATCTTAACGGCCGCACTCCAGGGTCACAGTGAAGAGAGGGAATGACAAATTGATAAAGCCGTGAAGCGAGGTGCCATCCGTTTACGGCTCCCTGTGGAACTTTTTTTTTTTTTTTGTAGACGGCACCGGAGCTGTAAGGGAGATCAGAGGGCCGGGCTTCATGACCTGTGTCTGGTTGTGTTGGGCCTCACCTTGCTTTAATAAACACCTAGACGCAGAGAGAGGCCCCGCTTCCCTACACACACACACACACACACAGCTCTCTTGCACAAATAATGGCTAAATGAACCACACACACACACACACATCATGAACATGCAGGGTTTGTGTGTCCCGCCCCTTTCCCCCCAAGTGTCTCACAGGTGCATCTCCGCTCCGCCGACCCGCTTTGGCTTCGGCCGGCTGGCACGCCGGCCTGGCCCCAGATTTACTGCCCTGACACAGGAATCCATTAAAGGCTGTTTAGGGATCCCGGGCCGGAGCCCCTCTGATATTTCTTTCATTATAGCTCCACGCCGCCGTGGACGGGGGAGCGGCTCGGCCAATCAGCAGCGCCGCCACATGTGTTCGTGTTTAGCCCGATGGCTGAGAGGGCTTAAGTGGCTACTGCACACATCTCCTCCGCTGACTTTTATGGAGAAAATGGCACTTTAACTCTTTTGTGTTTGTGTGTGTGTGTACGAGTTTGTGTGTGTGTGTGTGTGTGTGTGTGTGTGTGCCTTCCCTGGCCGAACACAGGCCCTAAATGAGGCCAGGCCAGCCACACGTTACATTCCGCCCGTCTGGCTGGCACTGCGTCGGCTAATCAAGACCAGCTTGGCTAACCGGGTCCGACGCTAACCCCCCCACCCCTCTTCCTCCTCCTTCCTCCCCCCATTCCCATCATTCTTTCTTTGAGGAATCTCTCCTCACCTCTAAATATTTCCTTCCTTTTTTTCTCCTCTTCTTCATTAGTTCCCTTCCTCCTCAGTCATCCGGCTCTCGACTCACTCTGAGTTTGTTTGCCGTTCATAACGAGAGTTTCTTTGCTTTCCTTCACCTTTTTTTTGTGTCTCACGACCACAACACAAGCGCACCAACACGACAATCCCTCAACACACACACACACACACACACACGCTCGTTCTCCACTCACTTTCAGGGTTGTGAAGAGCCCTTTTGCTCGCTGTGGCGCTTTGATAATTTGCTAACGTGAGTTTAGAGAGAAAAATGCAGAGAGGTGGAGCCACGCTATTGTAAAAAATAACACAAAAAACACACAGGGGGAACCCGCTAACTCTACCACATGAATGCTTGTTTGTCTACACACAACTTATAAGAGACTGAACGACAATTTCAAGATGTTACCCCCTCAAAAAAAGACTCAAGGTGTGCAGCAATATGTGAGGAGGTAAATGGGCGAACGTGGAAAGAGTGTAAATTAGAAAGTGAGCGATATTGTTAACATAAACGAACATGCGCACGCGAGAGAGAGGAACACATGCGTCAGAGTGGAAGGCATGTTAATCGGTGGCCTGGGGCAGATTTGGGCTCCCATGGGGAGAATCCTGCCCCGCTCTGTAAAGCTTCTGTCTCTTCTTTAACCCACCCATTAAATATGGTACACAGGTGGCTTATTAAACCAGCTGTGTGCGACAACGACTCCAGCACACACTGATCACTCACCTCTCAGTGGCAAATACCGTCACGTAGCTATACCCACATCTCAGCTCACTGTGTGTGTGTGTGTGTGTGTGTGTGTGGCTTTAACTTCCCACATAATGCTGAGTTTGATAAAATACTGCAGGGGATGTTAAAGATTTTTTTATCCCCGGACCCAAATTTGACAAATTTAGTCTCAACCCGAAGGGTCCGGGCTCATTAAAACTGCTGCTGGTGTCTTGTGGGGGACCCACCAGACACAGACCTGCATCTTCTCTCCATCAGGTTGCAGCTCGTTGTTTAATGAAACGCCGTAGCTCAGCAGAACGCCACGTTCTGTCTGCCTCCATGTTTATCACCAAGCCTTGTATCTTAAAGAGAACCCCCCCCCCCCCCGCCCGCCTTCCCCCCGGGTCCACTTTCCTCGTTTTTATCCTGTAATGCTTTTGCTTTTCTAACTGCATCCACTTGCTGTGTTGTTCTCATTAACAGCAAAACTTCAACAAGTATCCCATGAGCATGGGCCCTCGAGATTTCGGCTACAGACTCGATAATGATGAGCTGGACACTGCGAGCAAGTAAGTATTTATGTTTTTATCATCGCATGAAAATGAACATTTTGGCCATTCTCAATTTGTTTCAAGATATTTGGAACTTTAGCCGGCTGGCTGATTCATTTAAAATATAAAAATAAAAGAAGAAGGTTAAAATTCACTTTATCTGAGCACGTTCAACCTTTTTTTTTGTTTTTTACCCATGATAATACTGCCCCCTGGTGGACATATGTAGTAACAGCTTAAATTGACAGAAGTGTCACTCAAGACTCCTTTCAAAGGAACTGCATATCGCAGCGTAGTTCTCAGTAAAACGCTACATACTTGAAAATATGACTTTTATGAAATAATCCACGTATTCCTGTTTGACTCCGACTGTCTCAGGATCTCCTCCGAGGACAGCGGGGATGTCCCTTCGTACATCGAGGACAGCGACGACTCTCTGGAGCTGGACATGGAGTCCTCGCGCTCCGGCCAGATGAACCTGCTGGAGGAAATCCTGGACTCCCTGAGCACCACGACGGTGGAGCAAGGCAAGCTCAGCGCCGCCAAGAGCCTGGACTTCTTCAGGTCCATGGAGGATCTGGACTACAAGTCCCCGGTACGCAAGAGAGAGACGGGGGGGGGGGAAGACGGGGTCGTGTGAGGGTTTACAAGTTCAGGACTTAAAGGAAAGAAGGCAGAGAGGCGTAAAGGAAAGAGTTTAAATGTGTTAGAATAGAACAAATAGATCATGAGATTTGTCTTTGTATTATCTTAAAAAACTGAATTAGTTTCCTCCTCCAATAATAGATGCCACTTCATTCTAGTTCACAGCATATTTACTGTTATATCTTAATATTTATCCATGAACTCTTTCAGGCAAACTGTGTGCACACTTGTGTACTAAAGTGTGGTTTTATCACAATTCTTAAGGCCTCGTAAAATTGGACATAACTCGGTTATGAAGTACATGTGTGATGTTTTTGATTCATCTGTCAGAAACTACGAGCTTAGAACATTGATATAACTATTGATATGACGATCTGTGCCAACCTCACTTCCTGTGAGGGATGCTGGCTTCACTGTCGTCGCCTACAAACTGTTCAGTAGTGCAGATCTGTGTTTCTTCATGAAGGCATAAAGTTCATGGCGTTTTCCTTTCTTCCAGAGTAAGCCCGCCCCCTCCGGCGACGCCAACCCCGCCGATGAGCGGGGCTGCGATGGGGATCAGGGCGCTTGGAACATGGGCCAGGATGACAGCGCCGTGCACGGGAAACACCTGCCCCCGTCCCCGCGCAGAGCGCCCAACAAGAGCAGCCTGAAGGCCACGAAGAAACCCGCGGCGGCGTCCGCGTCCGCGTTGCCCGTCATCGCCACGGATGCGGCGCCGGCCCGGGAGGCCGACGCCTCCAGGTCGCGTCCTCGTCCGCTGGACTGCAACCCTCAGGCTCTGCCTTCTCCGGGCCGACGAGCGAGAGACCGCTACTCCTACTCGCCCTCGGCGCCCTACAGAGTCACGCCCACGCCGCCCTCCCCCGCTCTCTCCCACACGGACTCAAACTATTCCCCGGAACCACCGGGCCGGCCTCGGACCGTCTCGGACCCGCAGGGCAACGCGGAGCCTCCGCAGGCCCAGAACCAGACCGCCTCCACCAGCATCCTGCGGAGGAAGGTGCTCTCCAAGGAGACCGTGAGGCACTACCAGGAGAAGGCCCTGCAGAGGCAGGGCAGCAAGGCCCAGCAGGAGGCCCAGGGGAGCCCGCCGCCGAGGCTCGGCCCGTCAGCCGTGCAGGTCCCCTGGGAGAAAGAGGTGTCCAAGGAGGGGCTGCTGGGGCTCGGCCTGTGCCTGGGTCAGAGCAGGGGCTCGGGGCCGGCCGCGGTGCAGGATCAAGGCCTCCTCGAGGAGATCGAGTCCATGTGTTGCCTCGGCTCGGTCCTGCACACCGGCCTGCAGCTCTCGCAGGTTCACTGCAACAACGGCCACCAGCAGGTCCAGAGCAAAGCCACAGACGAGTCGTAGGGACTGTCACAAAATATCTATTCACTGTAATTCCTCTATTTACAACTAGCTACACAGAGAAAAGGATCTTTTTATTATCTCAACGCACTGCTATCAGGAAACATTATCAACTAATTTGATGTCCGACAGGCAGAGTCACAGCCTCCAGAGCAGCAAACAGGAAGAGATGAATCGATGCACTGCACAACTCTCCATCTTTAGCGACATGTCTGCGTACTAAAGAGCCATAAACTCCTTATCGTCTTAAAACAAGTGAAAGAACCTGGAAGGGTTGGAGTAATACTTTAACCCGCTTTCAATAAACGTGAACCCGTTTCTTAAGATAAACGTAACACAAAACTATTTCAAGAACAAGGTCTCTACTTCACATGAAGAACCAATTGAAGTGCTTTGATTTGCAATATAAACACGTTAAACAGTCTCACTACATCTCATCAACTCTTATTTATTTTAAATACTGTAGTTTGAGTTTCTTTAAATAAGTTTATTCTTGAGTGAACTGGAAGAGCAGCGCTTCAAAAAAACACAAACTGAGTCCCTTATGTGGAAATAGTTTAGTGTTTTTGGAGTTCAGTGCGATTTTTTTCACTTGTTTTAAGATCATAAAACTTCATAAACTCAAAGACAAAGTTACACAGACTCGACAAGAAGGAGAGTTCTGCAGTGTTTCTGCTGATGAAACGACGGGTTTCTGTTTATCATCTAACTGTATGGATCACGTGTTTTTATATGTTCATCTTTTAACAATTTCACAATCTTATACCAGAAAGAGAAAAAAAAACAACCATGAAACCCATAAATTACATTTAATAAAGTAGAAGAAGCCAACCGGCAATGAAGGAATGAAAGTTTAAGGAATGGTAGGGTGGAGGATGAAAGGAGGGATGACATCTCCTCCACTCATCATGACATCATTCACTCAGTGTGCCGAACATTTTAAGAGATCAGGTTAAATTTGCACTTAGATTAACAAATCTAACAAACCACCTGGGAGTGAAATCCTTTGAGCAAGGCAGGATCTTCCAGACGTAAAGTCCTCTCTGGCTCTGGAAACTTAACACCACCCTCTTGTGACACGAGTGTTTGATACTAGTGTGTGTTTTTGTTGTTTGTTTTTTATCACCATGCCTTAAATGGACGTATGATTTGTTCTCTGGTGTCTTAATCTACAGATACCATGCAGGTACTTTGTAATCAGGCTCTCAGATCTTCAAATGCAACAGTTAGTAGTACTTTAACGGCACAGTATTTCTCTGGATGAATGGAGTAGTTAATATTTATATGATGTGCTTTAAGCTGCTGTTTTTAAATCGCATTCCAGATAAAGAGACGTGTAGGAAACCTCTCTGTTGTCACGCTGAAGAGAAGCAAACGGTCCAACGTTAAAGCGTCCCGTCTGAAACTGTCAAGACCCCCATGTCCTGTTCTTCCTCCTCCTCCATGACCATCATCACCATCACCATCGTCACTCTTCCCCCTCGTGTTGTCTCTACTTGTGTAATAGTACTTTCTGCACATCTAACTTTAAATCAATCTTTAAAATGGTTGCCAGTTGTTGCAGAGCTCCCGTGGTTCAGATTTGATGTGGAGAGGTGAAGTTTGAAGGATGAGGCTGTTGATATTATTGTTCTCATTGTGAACAAATCACATGACATAATGCGTTATAAACCCTGACTGAAAACAAACATAAATATATAGTTTCAGTTCAAAAATGACCTAAAACAGCTGCGATCTGTAGACAAAAGTGAGCAGCGGGGAAACATTTCTTGTTTGTAAGATAAAAACATTTTCCTTCTTTCAAATGATGTCATGAGACATTTGAACTATTTTAACTGTGGAATCCTTTTTGGCTCCAGGCCTCTTTTTCTCTGTGTTTGAGTCGTCGTAGGTTTATTGTATGTATTTCTTCCGCAAAGTATAGGGAAAAAACGTGTATCTGCAAAAAATCACTTTTAAAAGATATTTTTATAATAACTATGAACATCCAGCGTGATATGAAACAGATTCCTCAAAAATGCCTCCTGGAGCATCAATAAGACACCTTTTAGAAAAGATTAGGACCTAAAGAATCAGAATCTGCATCAAAAATCACAATAAAACAAAGTCTAGTCCTTTTAGGAAGGAGTTTCAGTTAAAAAAAATGGAAAAATTACGTATTTTAAGCCAAAAGATTGTCTGATTGGGGCATGCTGGGACTTCAAATTGACACGGGGAGGATTTTCACACGGTTTCCAAAAGGTTAAGAGTAATATACAATCTCACCAGACTGTCCTCGTCTTTCCTCTCCGTGTCTCAGGAGGGAAGAGCAGCGTCTGGCTCCAGTTACACACTGCAGCGCTGCAGCGTGACGACTCTGCTGTTGTACTGTGATGAAGCAACACTTCTCCTCAGTGAGAAGCTTTGTGGACGTGAAGCGTTCACAAAGTATTCCTGTGCCGGACTCTCCTGTGGAGAGGAACGCAGCGTCCAGAGGTCGTGGGTTCCTTCGTTCTCTGCGTTGCCATAAACCCGGAGAAAAGAAGAAAGCTTTTTTTTTTTTTCTGCGCTTGCGTTGGGATTATTACATTTATGGCCCGTTGTTCTTATGATTTATGCCAGACGCCAGTCGCTGTGGCAGTTTAATAGCGGCTATTTCTCCACGTTTTGAGTGCTGCGCTGCGTTAACGATTTGCTCATAAAGTCTCTGGCGTGCTTCTCAAAAAGCCCTCGGATCAGTCGTAGGAAAATCCAAAAAGGAGAAAAAGACTCCAGAAGAATCTTTCCTCTCCATTATATACACTTTAAAACTTATTTACTATGCAAATATTTAAAATTGTCAACTACAAAAAAAAAGGTCAGTTTTATTGAACAGTAATTATAATGCACGATTCTACTTGAAAATAATAATCACAATCAATGTAGTTTCTATAGGAGCTTCACGTGTCCCTCTATGAATACAGAAGGACATCTGTGAAGTGTGTGTGTGTGTGTGTGTGTGTGTGTGTGTGTGTATAGTGTGCCTTAAACATTCAGAGTACCACCCAGTATCACCAGAACAAGGTACATAAAGTATTATAGAAAGGAGGCGTATGCAATGCTTTCAGAGCGCCGTCACTCACAGTAAGAACATGGATCATTGTGGTATTTATGAATATGAGCGGACCTGATATGAACTCGGGTACTAAGCGTTGTTTTTTTAGCGGTTTTGTTCTCGTGTTGCGGCTGCAGTCCAGCTGGAGTCAGTGAGAATCTTCCTGCTTGTGTTTAATAGAAGTTCTCTGGGTTATTTGACTTTTTGTCAACTAGTTTCCTTTGATTGTACTATGAGGTGATTCATTGGATCGTTTGTGTGCTTTTATTTCTTTTCTCTCTTTTATTTAAACACACTCATTCTGAGCAAAGTGTTTGTAAAGTTATTTCTCAGAGGAGTCTGGTTGATTTCATATTGATGCAAATTATTTTCCTGAACTGAATAGACGTGTATTTTTGCTGGCTTGAGTTTATTTTACATGGATAATATATTATTGGTGCTGTGTGTTGCAAAAGGAAAAAAAGACACCTAATATTTGAATGTTTTAGATTTTATTTTTGAAAGGAAAAAAAATATATAGAGAGAGAAAATATTAACAAATGTCCGATGTAGCCGTTTGTGTTGAGAAGCTTTCGACACCCTCGAATCAAAATATGCAGACTGACGCTCGCTTGTTCGCGGTACAATGCTTATTGTTGTATCTGCATGTATGTGTTGTATGCTATGATATGATTTGTTTCTATTCTTATTCATTATTATTTCAGTATTTAGCGCATCCGTCAAATGGAGAATGATGGAATTAACTTTGGGTCTGGCAAAACGCCCTCATCCTGCCTTTGCATTGGGTATCGTGGAGTTTATGTCATCTGCCTTGCATTTCATGTGTTTCTACTTTGGTTACTGTAAATCGACCTGGAGAGGTTTTGTGGGACAAAATACTGAGTTATTTAGTGACAGAGGAATAACTTTGTGTGATTACTGAAGTTAACTGATCCTCTGCAGACAATACAGTGTGACGTAATCCATGAATATAAAGTAGGAATGTCCTAAAATTACACATTTGGAGTAAGTCGGAGGTGGCAGATTATGTAGCAGCGTTTACAGAGTTACTGTGGACTTAACATATATATTTACATGACTTTCCCTAGCTGCACATTCAAGACAACAAAACAACGTATTTCCAGTGTATTGACAACCTCGCAGAAGTTACAGTATGCAACTTTATGACGTGTTTTTGGGTGTTGTCATGACTCGTCGGGGTAACGTGCTGGTGTTCTGATTCTGTGCACACTTGCATGTTCTCATTGCAGAGAAAATAACCGTCTTAAACAACTGAGATCAATCTAACGTGCTATTGATGAGTCACTCGGTACAACTGCACACAATGTATGCACACTGTGAAAATAAATTATAGTGTTTAACGATGATGCGTCTGTGTTTTTTGTATTCCAGAAGGTATTAACACAGAAGCAGAGTGTGTGGAAAGAAACATTTTATAATCAGAGTGCCATGTTGTGTATTCACAATTCACACAGAGTGCTGCTTTATTTTATTTAACACAGTGTAGTGTTTTGTTGTTGTGTGTGAGATAATGAATATCAGTGCATTGCCGTACACACAAACACACAAAATGCTAAACCTCTCAAACAGCACCGGACTAAAATACGTCCACTTTAGTTAAACAGCACATGTTCTATGTACAGCTCACATCAATTAAAGGTAGAAATCATATTCACAGCTTTAAACAAAAGTATAATCATGGTATATACACTTTAAAATTACACTGCAGGCAACAAGGTTCTTGTTTCTATCGTCATATAAATCAACCTAGAAGAAGAAAAAAATGCTGGATTAGTGCAACTGATCCTGAAACCTGAAGTTTATTATCCGTCAGTACGGAGGTTCAGTTTGGAAAAGTCCAGTAGAAATGTTCACTAAAAAAACCAAATCAAAAGACATCTAATCCACCAATAAGGTGTTTTCCAGTAGTACATTCACACAGATGGAAGTTCATGAATTTTAAGTGTCATTCTTGTGATGTTTCAAATCCCCCCAAAAAAGAAAAGAGCAAAGCAAACACTGGATTTTACTAACTAGTTTTGTCTTTTATCTCGAAGACATAGAGCTCCATCACAGTGTAAAACACGCTGTTGCTCGTGTTCCTTCACCATCAGGATTTAGTGGTTCATTTTGAGCCGATTGCAGCAAATACTTCTCTTACTTTAGTTGAGCACCAAATGCCTCCGGCTGAAAATACTCCCCGAACAGTGTTTGCTAAAAAATCACAGCGCCCAACTATCTCAGGGAATCACTGAGCCTTTTTCTCTCCTCAGTTTTAAAAGATATTTGTGTCCAGTAGCATGCTAATAAGACAAATATATCCATTACATGAAGAGGAGTTAACACAATGTTCTTGTGTGTCTCAAATTTCACCACGATTTCTTTTTTTTTTTGTTAGTGCTCACCGGTCCATCAATCCTAAAAAATATGGATCAGACACAACTTGTGGCAGACTTGATAGGGTCTGAGCTAAAATCGTTGTGCGTTTTGATGGATGCACTGCTGGGGGGGTGAAGCCAGGTGCACCACATCACAGCAAGACGGATGAACTGGGATACATGTACGATTACACAGCCTGTGAAGAAAGACAGGACTTAAAAATGGAGGTTCTGAGAGAGAGGGAATGCTATGTTTACTTGCAGGCTGTCATGCTTAGCGTTAGCCTCTCCGCTAGCACCCTGCATGTAAACATCATATGAGCCTCTCCATGGGCGGCGGCTCGGTGATGCTCCACATCTCCACCCGGGACCCCTCCTTCTCCTGCCGGCTGGGACTGTAGGTGCCGTGGGTGGCGCGCCGGTTCAGCGCCACCACCAGGCTGACGGAGGTGAGGACGAGCGCCAGCAGCAGGACGACGGACGCCAGACTGATGGACAGCAAGAGGTGAGAGGTCAAACCCTCGGGGGTCAACTGCAAGGGAAAGAGACAGAAATAGGTTTGTTTTAAAGAACCACACGTTCACGTTGTTTATTTCTGTCACACACACACACACACACACACACCCGGACACACACACTTCTCCACCCCTCACTGCTTTACACTACACCAGGCGCTCCCCGTGAGCTGCCAAAGTGCTGATGGATGTGTTTCCCGGCTCAGCAGGTGGGTTGAGACCACCAGGAGCCTCGAGTCGCCGCAGAGTGAAACCTCCCTCCGTCTGCCGCCTCTCTCTCTCTCTCTCCCTCTCTCGCAGTTTGGCAACGGCCAGCGTCGCCGCCATCGCCAAGCAAACCAGGGCCGGTGCCAGCACGGCAGCCAACCGCAAGCTGGATGGAGCGCGCTCCGTCTGTGGAGAGTCACACACACACACACACACACACACACACACATAGGCAAGATGCTGCCTGATGATGCCATTAGCATGAACACAACCAGAAACTTACTCACACACACACACACTGAAAATAGCTCGTACATAACCACCCTGACCTCGCAAGTCAAACCTCCCGAATCCAGCGTCCAGTGCCGCCAGTGAGTGATTGTTATCGCTCATTAACCAGCAGCAGATGCTCACATCAGTAGTTGTGGTTGGTGTGATAGTCGTGGGGCCGCTACGAGGTCACCAACAGCTGTAAGCGTCACTCCATTTCCCTTATTACACACATTTTACATATATATACACACACATTTTGGCTGACACCTTCATAACTAAAGCCTCTTACTGAGCTTGTCAGGTCACACAAGACTATAGAAAGATAAATCTCAGAAGTCAGCCAACTTTACTCTGAGCAATCAACATGGAAACATAATTCATATAAAAATACAACCATCCGTATCCCGAGGCGAGAAATAACTTATGCGCCCGAGCGTCGACGCTGTAGACATTACGCTTTTCCCCTTTCCCTCGCTGCAGGCTTTGTTGACTCCTGGAAAGTGCTTACCTGTCACTGCAGCATAGCTGGCTGTCAGACTGAGTGTGACACCAGCGAGCCGGAGCAGCCTGAAGCCAGGACCCGCCATCAGTCACCGACTGCCACACACACAGACGCGGGAATGTCTAACTAACCAGTCTCTAAGGTACAAGGTAAGGCCACCCTGAAGCCTCGGCAGAGCCGCCACACACACACACACACACACACACACACACACACACACACACACACAGGGAGACGGCAGCAGTGCTTCCCTGCTGTCAGCACTATCACCCTGCTCTGTGTGTGTGTGTGTGTGTGTGTGTGTGTGTGTGTGTGTGTGTGTGTGTGTGTGTGTGTGTGTGTGTGTAGGTGCCTGCCAGATAAGCTGCTCTCATACGTTTCTGTGAAGCAGACCAAACTTCTGTGAATGCCACCAGCTCTCTGCTGAAGCTGCACTTCAGCGCCAGATGCTGCTGTTTTCGCCGGCGAAGCACATTTCTCCCTCTCTCCCTCTCTCTCTCTCTCTCTCTCTCTCTCTCCTCTCTCGCTTCTCTCAAAGGATGGCCATATCACTGCCGACGCTGAAAAACCGCTTCCCATTTCCTCCCCCTCTTCTCCCTCACCATAAGGGCTACCTGTGCTCGCAAAGGACAGTCACACACACACACACACACACACACACACACACACACACACAGACACATACACATACACATACACATACACGCACAGACACATACACGCAGTGGAAAACTAGTAAAATATTGCATATTGCACAAAACTACGAGAACAGAGGACGCAGGTTCAGGAGAGAGGAGTGCAACTGCTCACTGACTGAAGGGTCAAAAGGAAAATGGCGACCTTTCACACACTGAGGTGGAGGGCAGTGTGTGTGCAGGCCAGGCAACTTCCTCCAGATGAAATTAAAAAAAACTTTTTTTTCACAATAATGAAGGGTTTCCAATTTTTTGTGTCTGTCTCAAAACAATAGTCTTGTCTATCAACACTGTTTTTTGCTTGCTTTAATCATTCCAATCGTCCATATTGTCTGTTTAAAGAACTCTTCCTCATGTTCCAGTGTAAAGGAGCAAGAATAACATGTTCATATGGGCAAAATGGGAAAATAATCCTTCAATAAAGAAATATAAGAAATGTGTTGGCACAATGCGGTGACCTCAGCGTTGTTTTTAAACCCTTAAGTGGTTCAAAAATGAGCCGGTGACGTTGTTTTCTAGAAATATCTTCGTCATGAAAACATTTTCATCATTTCATATTCCAGGTATTCCTCAAAAAACATACTTTTGATATGATGCCACTTACCTTTTATACATTTTAAGAAATTGTAGTTTTTTTTACGACCCCACGCTTCCATAAGTGGGTCAAAAATGACAAAAAAAACACTTTGATTCTAATATAGAAGAGTGTGGGGTCCAGTCACTTGGGCGTCGTCAGTGTGCAGTTGCACGCCTCGCCCATAAACCTGCATCTGCTGCTGCATCTTGTGTTTTTGTTTAGTATGAACATAGTCTTAAAGGTGTGTGAAGGAGAATGGGGGCATCTTGGTCGCCTCTCAACATGGCGACGGCTCACAGCACACAGCGTAAAAGATGGCGGGAGAAAGAGTGCTGACAAGGCAGAAAAACCTTTGCTCGGGTGGACATGACCTCGCTCTATCTTCTATCTTTACACAGCTGATAGTAGTTTAGGTCTGGATGTTAAACGCAGCTCATTCAATCTTCCTTCCTGCACAATCTGTCCGGTCCCTGCACCCAAACACTCAACAATGGACCATCAGCCTGTGCAGCGCCGTGTGTGTGACTGCTTGTGTGTGTTGATGCACTCGGGCTATTCTGGGATCTACTCACGCTACATCTCGTTAAGAGAGATCAAGCGTCTACGTTTGGTGTCACGATAACCACCTGACTTCAGCCTCACGGACACACACTGACACACACCGTCAGGAAATCAATGAGAGGATTTGTACACAAGTTCACCTTCAACCACGGAGAGTCGAAAATGGAGGGAAGAGAATGGAGGTGGACAACATGTGAAAAGACATTGTGAGAAGATGAAAAGAGGACAGAAGACAAACAAAAGCTGATAAGATGTTGTTTTTTTGTTTTAATTTGACAACAACGAAGACAAAGAGACGAGACATGAGGACAGAATATGATGAAGGAAAGACAGACACACAACAAGTTACTGTCAGACACAGTGACACTAACAGACACGATGAACAGATTGATTCATTGTGTTATGAAATGTTGTGTTGACCACCACAGCACGGCCAATGTTGGGAAGTCGCGTTCAGGCCGCGGAGACTTTTAGGCTTTAAATATCTTCGCCTCAGTCAGGAAGGGTTTTTGAGGCGGAAAACTTCTTCTTTTGGGTACAAAACAACACACAGCAGTCAGTCAGAGAGCCACGCGGCGCTCTGAACGCACATCAAGAACAAAGTCAGACATCTTGACGTCTTCCAGCCCCGCCAGGTGCTTTTGTAACCACAACAGCGCTTTTGATAGTTCACACGTTTCCTCCGTGCGGAGCTCCCCGAATCCGGTTCAGACGAGACTGACAGGATATCTTCAGTGAGAAGCATTATAAATAAAACACATTCTATAATGTTCTTCTCCGCTTCACAAAGTGCTTCATTGAATGGAGTCCATCCTTCCCTTTAGACCACGCTCATTACACGGCACCGCCTACAAGTTCAGCTCCATTATGAGACTCATCTTTGAAGGGAGGATGCAATTCTATGATTCGTGAGTTTTTGACTATTATCCAGTCAAAAGAAGGAGCGTTTCTTTAGTTTTTACACAATATAGTAGTCAAATAACGAAGACAATAATAAACAGATGACTTGATAATGAACATGATCTTTAGTTGAAGCCCTAAAGTGTCATTCGTGTGTGTGTGTTTAGAAAATATTATAGCATCTGTGATCTATCGCTACTTAAGTAAGTCAAATAAATTGAGTAATATAGTAAATTACTCTACTGAATAAGGTGCTTCTGCATCATTTTAAGGCACAGAAACAGCTCTGTGGTACCGGTAACCTTGTCACAACTAGAGGAAACCCAAATGTGTGCCGTGTGCTCTCTCCCTTGTGCTTCGAATGGGAAACCTCCGGTGGTTCTAATCATTGACGACCAATCGGTCATCCGTACACAATGGCCGACAAACGTGCAAACCAACCCAAGCGCAGAGACACAAACGCTCCTGCACACACACACACAAACACACTCACACACACACGCATTCAGTCATTGCCTCCCCAGTCCACCTCCGGCTCGTCGTCCAGCCGCAGGATGAGGTACGAGAGCAGCTGGAAGAGGTTCTGCCACAGCAGCACGGCCACGTAAAAGTAAATGTCGCTTACGTCCGTCTGGCACGTGTCTCCGGCGAAGCTCATGTCGCACACGCAGACGAACTTGTTGATGAGGTTGCGGCAGTAGCCTCCGTTCAGACACGGGTTGGACATGCACTCGTCCAGCTCTTGCTCGCACCTGACGACACAGAGTCACGGGTCAGTCACGGACACACACACACACATTGCGTGGAAGTTTTCCACTTACAGCAAATAGTTAGAAGTCCAATCATGTAACATACATATCAGACTATACGTCAGACAAGGAGGAGGTCGCATGAATGCACAAACTCATGCTCTGTTCATGCATCAATCTGAGTATCTCAGTGAGCTCTGGAGGGTTTTTTACTTCTTTACAGGGTTGAGCTTTTATTTAGTGACATTGATGTGTTTTTTGTGTTCCTACCGGTGTCCCATGAAGCCCGGCGGACAGTCACAGTACAGATCTCTGTCCGTGCAGTTGCCTCCATTGAAGCAGGTGTAGTTTCTGGTGTCGTCGCCGCACACTGAGACAGGCAGCTTCGGCCGTCTGGTTGCAGGAGACAGGCAGATGTTTCATAGGGTTAATACACGTGTTGTTTGTGTCGCATTTAAAGCCGTCGCACCAGAGGCATGGAGGCGTTCAGCAGGTCATGTGCATCTGATGGAAGCAGAAGGATCAGCCGAGCCGGAGCTGTATTGTTCAGCCTTCTGCAGCTCCCCAAAGGGAGCACAAAGAGGCTTAGGAGAGGTCCAGGTTAATAACCTTAAAGTGCTCTGGACGAGGTCAAATCACATGGACAGGAACGAAAAAAAACAATCACGCGCTTAAAGCACAGCAGCTCTGCTCCAAAATGTTACTCATCTGTTGTCAATTCATCCGTCAGTGGTTACAAAATACTGTACGCTTTACTTTGGGAAGCGTACAACCTTTGCAGGTGAAGTTGTAATCTAGAGGAATCATTTTGAACCACAGCTGTCACTCATCCGTAACAGTCGGCGTCTCATTTCAAGACAAACGATGACACAGGCAGTGTTAATATTAGCTTTGCTTGGCATTTTGTCGCACACAACCCAACAAAAAAAACAGGAGACGTCGTACATGACATTTGAGAGATGAATATCTAACGGCAAACAAATAGCTAACACCTGAGAAATAGAAAAAGAAACTTACAGATTTCTGACAACAATGTACCACGGAATCTCTTCAATACGTTCACTGGAGAGAGACAGAAAGAAACGGGTAGAAAGAGACACAAACAAGAGACACAAACACACAAAAAAGAAGTCATTTTGATGAAAACTTTACAGCGTGGATGTTCCCAGTAAAAGGTGATGTGCAGCTTGTCTGAGCGCGACACTTGCAAAGGTTTTCCTTGTGCAACAACAAAAAAAAGAGGCCAAAAGCAAGAGGCTGTGTGTTTACAGGATAAATGCTCGGAGGCGTTCCCCTGCTGGTTCTCCGAGGCAAACGGGTAGATGACAGGGGAAAGAAACTGGCGCTGAACCAGAGAGGTTTTGTGTAGTGAGACACCGCAGCAGACTGAGGCCTTTTTCTGGCTGACACTAGAATAGAAATGCAACATCTGAGACGCGCGGCGGGCGTGGTTGAAATGCTGAACAGAGGCAGCGACGCGGAAAACATTTACACTGAAGGACTTTATTCCTGTTGCAGCGCGGTCCCTTGTTTGTGCAAATTGGAGCATTTATTTGTGCATTTTGTGTTGACTAAGTACCTACGCTCCCAAAACTGTTAGTAGAAGAGGAAAAGTTTTCTTCAGAGCATACAATAATAATCTGGCGAGCCTTTTTGGAACCGGCTACGCGGTTTTATTCTCTCATTTCTACTTGTATTTTCAACTTACATGCACAGGGAGCCGGTGTAGTTCTCGGGGCAGAGGCAGGCGTACCTGTCCGGCCCGTGCAGACAGGTGCCTCCGTGGGCACACAGGTGATTCTCGCACATGTCCACCTCCTCGTCGCAGTCCACGCCGGCGTAGCCGGCCGCGCAGGCGCACTCGTAGGTCATCCCGGTCACGCTGCAGTTGCCGTGAACGCAGGGGCCGGAGGCGCAGGTGTCGGTGAAGAAGCTGCAGCGCCGGCCGGCCCAGCCCGCCGCGCAGCTGCAGTTGTAGGTGTTGAAGAGGTCCTGGCACTCCCCTCCGTTCAGGCAGGGGTTGGGCTCGCACACGGGACCCCCGCCGCAGCCGAGGAGGGGCGGCCGCTGCGACGTCCGGGTGAACTGCTCCTCCTGCGGCCGCGGGAGGTTCACGTCGGAGGAGCTGAAGTAAGGCAGGGCGATGCCGCCGAGCTCCACTGTGCTCAGGCACCCGGCGAGGGACCAGCCGGCATCGGGGGCCAGGCCCCCTAAGAAGATGTCCACGCCCTGCCGGAGGAAGTTCAGGTTGCCTCCTCGGCTCCTGGAGGTGCTGGCGTCCTCGATTTCGTCATCCAGCACCAGAGTCCAGCGGGAGGTTGGCGCCCACGGCGCCGCCATGAACAGGTGGACGCTGTGCCACTCGCCATCACTGACGCTGGTCCTGCTGCTGAGGCTGACCGTGGACACGCCCTGCTCCGCCACCTCCTCCTCGTCTTCCTCCCCCTCCTCTCCAGTGGGACTCTGGAGCTCCATGAAGAGGAAACCGCCTTGGACGGAGAGCGTAATGAACGCCGCGCCCTTCTCCGTGTGGAGAATCGCCGTGTTGCGCTTTCGCGTGCGTAGGTTTAGGGAGAGGTTCGTCAGGTTGCGGGTTATGTGTCCGTTTCCCCGGTAGGACAACACGGTGTGGTCATTCAGGAAGGTTGCATTGGAGTAGCCTAGCAGATTGGAGAGGATATATGTTCACACAGACTATAGGAGCACTGATTTCTGATGCAAAGAAACACGACAAGGCAACAAGAATATCCGTAACAAGCAGGTATCCCCGATGAGTTAATCTCTGTGGTTTATAAGACAAGCAAATTATCAGTAATCCCAACAAAAATCAGGATAAACTGGCCTCATCCTGCTTTACGGCGCACATAGAAAATACTGTGAGGGCAGATTGAGGCCGATATAATCAAGCATGTTGTAACATCCGGTGACATCGTGGACAATTACAAACAAGGTCAAAGATTAGGTAACGTGGCCTCAATGTAATGTAAGTCTAAAAGGTAAACAACTCCGTGTCAGGGTTTAACAGCTTTTACGTAACTCAGAAATGTAGAACGAGGCAACACACTTCTCCACTATGGAGGCCCCTTCCTGCCACTGTGATGAAGAAATGATCTTTAAAGTCGTTATAATGAGGAAGTATTTAAAAAATAATGACTGTATATTTCAAAACGATGGGAAATGAAACAACAAAGTTGACTCAATAACGTAAAATAATAAGAAACCTTGTGAGTCAGTATTGTTAAGAAGCTTTCTTATTATTTTCAGACACCAACTCATAATATCTAGTATCTAAATGATAATAATTCAATACACATAATGCCCTACAGGGCCGCTCGGACACCTCTGATTATAACTTAGAAATTGTCAACACCACTCACACTCGTATCCCTGGTTCAGCATCCTGCACTCTGAGTCGGTGGGACAAGGCGACAGCTCGCACCACCTGACGTCTTCACAGCGCCGCCCTGAGGTTTTGGGCGGGCAGGAGCACTTGAAGTCATCCCACATGGAGTAACACATGCCACCGTTCAGACAGGGGTTAGTCTGGGGATGAAACATTGACACGGGGGGCTTACTCACCTTTAAGAGATGTAACTATGTTTGTATCTGAATGATGTCATCGGTCATGAGTGAGGTCTCAATTTAAGCAGGATTTTAAATAGTAATCCATTCCTGCACGCTCTACACCAGCTCACACTAAACAGGGAGAATAAGGTGAACAAAGAGTAAAGGAATCTTTTAACTCACACCGCAGGCGTTGTCTCCTGAACATCCAGTCGTCACATTTTCCATGAGCTCCAGAGGATAAGATCTCACCGAGGTGCCCAACCCGAAGAACTGCAGCCGCCTGTCGTTGATCCTCAGGTCCTGAATACAGCCTTTGAAATATCCGCCGAACGCTGCAGTGGTCCGACTCTCCATCAGGCCTCCCACGTACACGGCGTGCCCGGCTCGGACGTTGACCGTCCCGACTTCCACGTCCGCCTGTTTCTGAGCCGCCACGTGCAGAGACATGCGGCGCCCCGCCACCTCCACGCTCACAAAGTGGACTTCCCCGTCGTCGACGGCGCTCTCGGCCTTCAGGCGCTCCACGTTGTTCAGCTGGACCGCGACCCTGCCGCCCTCCAGCCGCATCTGCAGGTACGGGCGGCTGGCGTTGGCGAGCGCCAGCAGGAGTCCGCGGCGCCTCCGCGTGCGCAGGAAGAGGGAGATGGAGAAGTCCTCCTCCAGATCCTCGGTGACGCTGAACGCTGCGTAGCTGTGAGAGTCCTCGTTCCCAAAGCGCGCCGTCGTGTGTTCTGCGGAAAATGGGAAGAAGATGAACGAGACATATTTTTCGGTTGAAGATGAGCGACAGGTGACTTTGATGGGCGTCAACATCGAGAGAACAAATATGTTCAACTTGCATGTTTGAAGGGTTTTCATCACTATTTTGGAGTGAAATCCATATTATAAAAATGACGACATGTCACACAACAAAAAGAGCTTACTTTTACAAATCTGTAAGACTAAAATTAACAACATTCATTCAGGTTTTATCTTCATCGATGCAGACGCAACATATTTACTATTAAAAGTGCATTTTGATAGCTTTGTGTATTTTCAGTACTAACTTTTTTTTTAGGCCCCTTGAAATTTCGGCCATTTTAGCCGCCACCCGCCCTCATGTTGTGTATGTTCTGTGTGCACAGTCAGCACTTTCCACTGTGTCACCTCCAGACAAGCAGGACATTGAGAACACACACAGCTAACGCAGAGAGGACGAACAGTGCATGACAGAAAACTTTATGAAAGCATGCGCTGATATTTTCAAATTCGTTGGCGTTGAGTGGCAAATTCAAACGACAACTTTCTTTTACTTATTTAGATTTGGATGTTTTGATTAAAGTATTCAACTGTGGACTCTTTCCTTGCATGTTCTGTGTATTTCCAAAATAGAATCCCTTGTATCCTTAATCCAGTGCGTCGGATAAGAGGATCTCATGCCTTCGTCCTTGTGGCTTTTGACTGGCCTCATCTCTACCCGCATATCTTCTGCTACAGCTTAGGATGTTATTTAATTACCCTCTTAAGAAATGACCTGGTACCCATTTATGAAAACTCAATTAATCCGTTTTTTTTGTGTGAATGAAAACATAATCTAGTTTAAAGGGAATACAAACAGACAAAATCTTCTCCCATTTGTTCACACTGTGTTGCTGCTATTTGCTTCCCAGCTGTGAACGTACCCTCGGCACAGTCCTGCCCTTCGTAAGGCCTCGGGCATCGGCACTGGTAGCTCTGCCACAGGTTGACACACTGCCCTCTGTTTTGGCAAGGCACGTCCAGGCAGCGGTCCCTGTGGCTGCAGCCGGGCGACACATTAACAGCAGAGTCGCTCCGCCAGTCCTCGGGGACGACGAGCTGCCAGTCCACAAACACGTCCCGCATGCACCCAATGAACGCCGGGAGCGGGGCGTCTTCGCCGGGCCCGTTTGAGTCCTGAAGCACTCCCCCGATGAAAGTGTCCTGAGGAGGCGACACCAGCCTGGCCAGGGGGCTTTGCACTGGGACCGCCTTGTGGCACGCCTGGCTCCCACAGCTCCCGGCGTCGTCCAAGAGCGTCAGACTGAGCGTCCCGCTTCCCAGCTCGGCCTTGGCCGAATGCCACTCTCCGTCCGTGACGTTGTGCGGGAGCTCCAGGACCTGGTTCGGGCTCTCCGCCTCCGTCCCGGCAGAGGCCTCCTTCCTCAGCGAGAGGCGGAGCCGGCCCTCGTCCAGCTCCAGGCTCAGCAGCAGCCCCCCGCTGTTGCGCTGGAACAGCGACGCTCTGGGCAGCGTGGTCTTGAAGCCCAGGGTGATGTTGCAGGACTCCACGGTGTCCGCCTGGGGACTCTGCAGCAGCAGGTAGCCTCTGCGTTCGAAGGAGAAGGTGGTGGGGGTCTGACAGAGGTGTCCAGTGTGCCCGGGTAAGCAGGAACAGGTGTATCCCTGAGTCCCATCCAACAGGAAAGGAGAGCAGGAGCCTTGGTTCTGGCACTCGTGTCCCTCACAGCCCACCAGCCTCACGTCACAGTTCGCGCCGCCGTAGAGAACGCCATCGCGGCTCTGTTCGAGGCAGTGGCAAACGTAGCCTCCAACGCGGCTCTCGCACCTGCCCCCATTCTGGCAGGGAATGGGATCACACTGGTTTATCACCTCCTGGCAGAGGGAACCTGTCAGGAGGAACATATCAAGTCAAGCTTGTGTTTTTGCAAGGGAAGAAACAAACCTCGTTGAACTGTTACCGCTGCTTTTTACGACGCATGTAACGTAATTCTGCTCACTGGAGAGGAAATCATTGTCATTATTACTTGTGCAGTGGTCTTGTGAGCAGTTATGACAAAGAAGTCACATTCATACACTTAAACAAGGACAATGTGCCAAGTTTCTATCATATTTTGTCAACTCATGATATGTAAATCATGGTTCCTGTTTAATCAAATGTATCTGGTGACATGGCTACACATGTCAAGTCAAGTTACTGTCAGGGGAATTAACCCTAGTTCTATTAACTATGTTAACTATTACTTTTCAATATGTGTACATTGTTTTTCTGCTTGTTTGTGTTTGTCTCTATAAATCATGTGACGTGTTGGTTGCTTTCAGCATTTAAAATGTGTGTACAAGTAGACAAATGGTTTGATTTAAAAGCTAAAACAAATTAAATGAGTTGGCACATATGGAGCAATAAGTTGTATAGCACGACACATCTCACTGTAGAAACAGTAACAGGTGTATTTGTATTCATAAAAGATAACCGGACACAGGAACGAAGAACCTATTACGTAACGATAAACTAAATACAGAAACAGCTTCTGATGTTACCTGATCCAAGCAACAAAATCCCCCAAATCCATGGTGCAGGTGTCCACATCATGTCGTCACTTTTCCCCCAGGATAGCCTCGAACCTGTCTAACTGCACCATATTAGTGTGTGTGTGTGTCTGTGTGTGTGTGCATGCCATTCCATTGGAGGTCTGCTCTGCTTCTACTTCTCCACCAGAACGTAGGGCTGAGTGGCTCCAGTCAGGAGACCAGCAAAGCCAGATCCTGAGGATTAAACTAATGCTATTTAGCCACCTTACTGAGTCAACGCCACAGCGACTTGGCAGAGGGTCAATATTTAGAACACAACTCTCAGCAGCCAGCAGCTCACAGTCTTACCTCATTGTTGTATCCAGTCTTGTGTAAGCACAAAAAAACAAGATTTTCTGCTTTTGCAACTGAACTATAATTAGATGCAACATCCCTACAACAATGTAAAGCTTATCTTGTTATTAAAGCACCAACAATGTACTCTAAATATGTCAATGTTATTATATGAAGTATTATCAATTGTAATGGTATTTCATCCATTGAAAAAATGGCAAAGGTGAAGATGCTGAGTGCCCTCTTCTAGCTGCGTATGAAAACTTCGAGCTAGTGACAGGTTTGTATTTTTGTTTTGGCCTTTGAGACCTTGATGCCTTTAGCTTCCATTTTAGTTAAATGACAAGATGACAATAAATGTAAATCTCACTCATTGTATTGTTTCCCTTCCCTTTTCCACCTTTGCCAAGGCCATTGTTCTCTCTCCATGTGTGTTAGGCCTGTGTACCGTTAGGCAGGCCCTAACATTTCCCATTTCTAATGCACCCATTCACCCGGCCATCGCTCCAGTCAGAAACCGCTCATTCCCTGGAGCAGACGTCTGACTGCACACGCTGTGAGACCTGTGTACGACACCATGACTTCAGTTTGGTGGATCAGAATAGATTACCAGTAGATCCCGGAGGACAGCTGCAGATGTAGCCCGCGGCGTGCTGCTGGTCATAGTGTTGAGGAAGCAGAGGCTCGCTGCCGTACAGAACCTGCCACGACCTCTCGATGCAGCGGCCTCCGTGCATGCAGGGGTTGCTGCCACACTCGTTGACGTCAACGTCACACTGGCGCCCCTCAAACCCTGGAATGAAGAAGTCAGATAGTGTCTCTGATGGGGGTAATACATACGATAGACACATAGTAGATAGATGAGGTAAAAGGGTCAGAATGTGTGTTTGTCTGCAGCTTTTGCTCAGCACTTTTCTCATCTCTTCCTCTTGCCTCCGCCTGTTTCTGTCACCAAACTACCCAGTGTCGCCCCACCTGAACACCTGTGACTCAGAGGGAGGAAGTGCTTCGTGTACCTGGCCAGCATTCACAGCTGTAGTCGCCCCGGTCGTCCCTACAGATGGCGCTGTTGAAGCAGGGATCGGAGCTGCACGCGGGCAGCGGCGTCTCACAGAGTCTGCCGGTGAAGGCTGTGTGGGAGCAGTCACAGCTGTAGCTGAGACCATCACATTAGTGAGAATATTTATTCCCTGAAGTCTGTGTGAACAGGTTTTGAAACCAATTTTGCTTTAATACATTTCGCAAAAAAAAAAAAAAAAGCTGCAATTTCTTATTCCCAACGACTTACTCGTTTTCCGCAGCGACACACAGAGCCCCGTTCTGGCACGGCTGCTCTCGGCACTCACGGATGCTGATTTCGCATCTGTGTCCTTGGAAACCGGGCGGGCAGGTGCAAGACGCACTACGGCCGTACGCATGGCAACTGCCGCCATTGAGACACGTCTGTGATTGACACTCATCACTCTGGACTTCACAAGTGGCCCCTGTGAAAATCAAAGCAAGTCTGATGTCAAAGGGCGAGTGAGCCTGCTGCATACACTCGGGGGGGGTTGAGGGGCAAAGCTTTCATGTGGACCGGCTGTGATCGTGAGTGGATCGCTCACAGCGAAGGCTTCTGCAGCTGTTTGCAATTTTAACAACAGTGCATTGTAACACAATGTATGTTTGAATGCATCCCTGCACACACAAAAACATCCTATCATCTTAGTGCAATGTGGGAAAAAGATGATGAGCATGAAAGTTGATTCATTGGGGTTTAGTTAGTCTAATATTTATCAAAATGGATGGATGGATAGATAGATAGCTTTATTAATCCCCAGTGGGGAAACTCATTTGTCACCACAGACAACAACAGCCAAGGTTTACAGTGCACAACAGACAAACAAACACATTACAAGAACAAACACCAGAAGATGCCATATGAAACAAGACCAGTAGACACATAATGGACATAGAAAGATGCTAAATTTAAATGTAAAAACCACAACTAAAGGTGTTCAATAAAAATCAAAAGAGCTTCTAAGTTGCTCAGTCGAACACTTTGGCCTTTTGGGATGTTGGAAACATAAAAGAATATGTCCTTAATCAATTGAAATCCTTTCCATGAAGCCCTTAATGTTAATTCAGCGTTGAAACAACGCGGTCCTCTCTCTCAGGATGCTCTGAGGAGAGATTATGTCCACTCACCAGTGAACCCGGGGGAGCACAGGCAGGAGAACCGGCCCACTCTGTCCTCGCATGTGGCCCCGTTCCTGCAGGGCTGGGAGACGCACTCGTTCACGTCGATCTGGCAGCGAGCGCCCTGGAAGCCCGGCACGCAGAAGCAGGAGTAGCCGTCCCCGCGCAGCCTGCATAGCGCCCGGTTTTGACACGGGTTTGGAGAGCACCGGTCCACTGGTGAAGGCAGCCTGTCTGGAAATGCACCTGTGAGCAGATCACACTCAGACATATTGATGTCACAGGATATCATTGCTACTTTTCATGATGATTCATTTAGTCAAGACGCAAAAGAATAGTTTGACAAAACATACATGAATGAGTCGACTGTACGACATCTGGTTGCTTCCACTTTATTGTCTTTCTGTTGCTTTCATGACTATCAATCCAGCAGCTGTCAGCACAAGGGCTTTACATTTAAGAGCCTCTCAAAGCGTCATGGACGACTGCCATGGTAACCAATTACACTGTTGGGCTTCGGTGTTCAATTTATTTCCGTGGTGAACGCATCCGACCGAAGATTTTGAAGCATTTACTTCTTTACACTTGATGGTGTGTTTTGATCATCGTTAAAGCTGCTCTGGGTTCAGGCCTCGCTTCTATCAATGCATGCTACTCTTACTAATTAGAGGATCAGCACTTGATCCTCCCCAGGGACAACGGCGAAAAGCAATTATTCTCATTTCTATGTATGACTTAATTATGTGCGTCTTAAACTTTGCGTCTTTTTGATATTTTTCACTGGCAGTAAACGAATCACACATTTAAAAAAAAAACAAAGAATATTTTTGCATTTTAAGGATTCTCAGAGCACGACTGCACTTTATTGTTTGTTTTAAAACAAATAGATAATGCACTAAATAAGGAGAATTCATCCATAAGATCCAAACTTTAAATTAGAGTTCATAACTTCACTGTAAATGTCGACGCCACCAGACTTCTCTTGTAAAAGTGAGCCTTTTCTTTGTTAGTTATAATAACTGATATTATTGATTTCTAGGAAATCAAACCTTAAATTATGTATTCAAGAAAGTTATATGAACACCAACTCAGGTATTTGAATGTGCAATATTTATGGTATTTTCTATAATCTAGATTAATTTCTAAAATCTCCAAAAGACAACTGTATTTTGAAAATCCCTAAAACATCAATACTATAGAACATATAAAACATATAATACATAATTATAATTAAATAATATATTTAAAGAAAGAATACAATTATGTTGGGTGTTCCAACGCCTAATGAAGTAAAATATTTCACTCATAATGAAATGTGTGCATTATTACATTGGATTGACATATTTTAGATAGCTTGAGTATATGGATTTAAGCAATAAAGTGGCAATGAGGCCACACATGCATGATGCCACAAATAAGACAGCTTCAAATCAGCTGGGAAAGTGTTGCCTCTATTAGATGATAATCAGACATTTGAAAGTTCGTTTTGCATGATGGGTACGTGCTGCGGTCGCACACGTAGCCACACTGATATGAAAAGAGATATTCCAACAATATCCTTCACAGATGATAATGGCGCACAGTAATCATGCCTCAAGAGCGCAATCAAGCCGAGTGCAGACTACAAAGAAGTAAACGAGTGCAATTACAATGTAGCTCCATCTTAACCGACTCAGGCACCGATCTTCCATCATTATTGGAGGTCAATCAATTCCACAGACAGTTGGCTGAGAATTCTCTATTAGCAGCTTATAACATGTCTAGACTTGGACTTGGAGGTATGGGCTGATTGTCCCGGGGGTGTGATGGAGATCATGGGTATAAGTGGTGACGCTCTGACCATATGTCTATATTAGCTCTTATTACATTAAGAACTCAGAGCAGATTAGAGGCACGTTGCAGCCATGTGTATAGTAGATATGTTTAAAAACATAGGCTCTCATAACCATAGAGAAAAAAGGACTATCCATGTATATTTTGGGAAACCATGACAGGTGCTGTCTGATCCAGTGGTCTTCAGTATTGCTCTGAGTTCAGACGATGCAGAGCCTGGCCTGTTGCCTGTTTGAGACACAGCCAAGCACACATCCCCTCCCACAGCGTGTGAGGCTGGGTTTTTCATATGCAAATGTCTTCCAAGGGTCTTTGTGTGGTCCTATCTGGAGGCCCTTGAATGGCACATGTGGGGTCACCTGACAGATGCATGTCGTTGGTATACGTCTGTCTGTTTGTGTCAGTGGTGATAAGAAGACATGTTATTGTGAGGTGTTTTGGAGAGCCATTGAGACGTGTAGTCCATCACGTATCCACACACTCCCAACCCCCCCAAATCCTAACCCCCCCGCCCCTCACTGGTGACTATGTTGCTCGCCATTGTTCGATTTATTTTTGTCCATTGAAGATGTGCAAAGATTACCATAGGCAAAGATGTCAACTCTCACAGTCTTAATTGATATTCCGAGCATGGACTGTTAATGTGCAAGCCAATTCTTAGACTGAGATTCAAAACACAGGAGCTGGTATCAATCTTTACACTGATTTACTTCATTTTAAGGCTTAAGGAAACTTTGGCAATAAAGCATTCATAAAACAAATGTTGTGAATGTGTCTTGGGAGAAAGCATTGTTTGAGGAATTGAGAGGATGCAACAACAACTCAGTCTAATTCAGCAGGTGTTCAAATGCAAAAAGCCCTATAAATGTATTATAGCAATAATTATCAACTATATGCATGATGATTATCAGCTACAGCATCACATCAGACGAGTGAAGCCTTTTTATGGTACACAACTGAAACTCAACTCACAACCACGAGAGAAAAAGCAGTCACTTACCACCTGTCACGAACAGTGATGAGATGAGAATTGCACATGCAAGTGATTTAAAATTATGACAGCGAATTAAATCCATAATCGTCACAGGAAATCATCCTGATCGTTGAGTTGAAGTCTTGTCATGCACGGATCTCTCTGCTTCTGCCTGCTGCGACTCTTCTGCTGTCAACTCCAGATCCACTTGTGCACACTCTTGATGGAATAATAATCAAAAAAGACCATCGAGTGGCGACACACACACACACACACACACACACACACACACACACACACACACACACACACACCCTCCCGCGTGGAGCGGGCTGTGACCAATCACATGGGAGGGAGTCGCAGCGATACAGGATAACTGATGTTTAGGAATAACATTTAAACATCACGTGGGTTTTAGATAGTTATAAGAGAACTGGCATATTTTAATTTGTATGGAGGCGAGATTTGACTTGAAGTCGATAACCTTGATGTATAGGTTGGATACAGCACGTGTGTATGCTAGCAAAACAAACAAAACAAACAAAAACATCTAGCCCACCTACAATCTAACGTTAAATATCACGATGCAATATATTAATCTTGATATAAATTAGCATATTAACACCTGTTGATAGGCTCCATCATAGAGAGACAAAATACAAATGAGTCAAATAATCATTTTCTGAATTTACAATGGATTTAAAGATGGTAAGAAAATGAATTATGATTTCATGATTAGGATGTTTGAATGATTATTTAATCATTGTGTGTCTATGTTGTGCTCCGTTTATGAACTGATGACAAAACACACAAAGAGAGACCCGTTTTATAGTCAGTTCATGAACGAAGCACAAACTAAACACAAACATCCGTTAATAAATTGATCAAACAAAATGATATATTGTTTTATTTCTTAAATACATGTATATTCAGGCTATGATGAATAAATAAATTTAAAAAAGACTTCAGTGTCCGTGGAAAGCGTTGGTTGTTTCCATGGCAACGCGACCAGGAAGTTGGACCCTGGGGAAGAGCGGAAGAGAACGGGTTCGGTTTTTTAGGCAAATAAAACTATCTTCTCGTCCACATAACTTCGTCGACGTTTGGGAATTTGGTTTCCAAAAACCTCACAGGAACATCGTAACACCGCGAGTCCCGGATGTCTGCGTCCATGAGAGCCAACTCAGCGGCGAGCTCACCGAGGCCGGAGCTGGACGCCAGAGGTGCGACACCGGGGGGGAAGGGGGGGGGGGGGGTGTGGGGGGGTGCTAGCATGTTGTTAGCTATAATGCTAGCACATCATTAGTTACCCCACAGGAAGCTAGTTACGACAGCCCCAACTTCTGCAATAATAATTACAGCTATTTGTCTCTTTCTTAAAGATAAATTATATATTTAGATAGATAGATAGCTAGCTAGCTACCTAGCTAGCTAACTAGCTAGCTAGCTAGATAGATAGATAGATAGATAGATAGATAGATAGATAGATAGATAGCTTTATTAATCCCTAGTGGGTAAACTCATTTGTCACCATAAACAACAACAGACTCATGCAGACAACAACAGACAAGGTTCACAGTGCACAACAGACAGAAAACACATTGCAAGAACAAACACCAGAAAATGCCATGTGAAACGAGACAACAATATATTTATGTCCCCTTTCAAACACAATGATGCATCCTCATCTCATTCATCACGACAATTGTGTTCATCCTCATAGGAAGATATGTGGATGCTTCAAGTGATTTTAAAGAGTATAACATGTGCATCCCCTCATAACAAGGTGAGTTATACACTTACTGATTTGTTTGAGTTTGATTAGTTTTTTTTCTTCTCAGTTATGGAACTGAATTTCCAAGTACCTGCAGAGAGCAGGAAGACACGGCCTCCTTTTGTCAACAACCACATCCTCCCAGATGAACTCCTGGTCAGCCTTACCTCCACTCTCAGCAACAGGAGCACGCTGGGGCACACTGCACACCATCGACACTGCGAGGTATGTTCTACCGCCATTAATCCCGAGAAGCGTATTTCTGCGTGGCAGTTTCTAAAATGACTGTGTGTACAGGACTGTGGGATCAGACGGCCGGATGCAGTCTGGCATCACCAGCATGGACGCAAGAAATACAAATTCTTTCTGGAGCAACCTACGTCCCTGAATGGAGCAGGCAGGTCAGCTAGACCAACAAAACAATGTTGTTGTTGTTGCAACATGGAGTTTATCCAAACATCTGTGGAGTTTTGTCATCCAATAAACATTACTTGTATTGACTGTATTACAATCATTACTGCAACATGCACGTTAACTCTCGACACTAATGCAGGATAGAATTAAAACAAATACTGCATGGTTTTATATATAACACTACTTATCAGTAATTTCATAATTATATTATTGCACTCGAATCAGGGCAACATTAGATGTCTCAAAGGGTCTTAACTTTCTCTTTCTGCAATCTGCAGATAACCTCAGAGACTAGATGTGCTTGTTTTCTTCATTTTTCTCTTCTGTGTCGGATGATGTACAGGGATATTTCATTCCTCTGTGATGCTATGGTAACCCAGGGGAAGACGACCCCCCTCCCACCATTGACTGACAGAAGTAGCATTGGAGACACACAGGTAAACTGAGTCAGGTGACCTGGTTGACTTTCTGGCATTTTAACCCTTCATGACAAAAATATGTAAGGCCTTAGAATGTGCCGAAATAAATAAAAACACATCATAATCTACCTGATAGTTTTTTCTGAGCGATATGTGTGGTACAACCCAACATTGAAGCAGTACTACAGTACTTATTTGTTCAGTTACCCAAAAGAGAAAAAGATAAACAAATAGAAGCACATAAAGGGAAACAATGCAGACTCTAACTACAGTATTTCTGTACATTTAGATCAGTGTTAAAAGTTTAGATTTTTTTTCTGTTACTAAAAGGAAGGTCTTTTGTCTTGCACTGATAATAAAATACAATAATAATATTAAAGTAAAAGTCAAGAGAGACAGTCAAATAGTTGTTCTTATATTGAGTAGTAGAAGGTTTTACAGTAGTCATACAGATATTGAGATTTACTGTAATGTCATTGATTTTAAATTCACATGTATTGCCATATATGTATACTATATGTATATAAGTTCACAGTGTGAGGTAATAACCACAGCCTCTCTGTCTTTCAGAACTTGTGTGTCTCAGAAAGTCTTATCCCGGAAGAATATCACATTGTGAAAAACAAAGGGCTGCGGGGCCTTGAGTTCTTCGAGGAGTGAGTCTGCTTTCTTCTGTGTATCCTCATTTCATTTTGTAATTCAAACAGCCGCTCATGTTGCTTCTCCTCTCAGTGCGTTCACAGTGCAGCTGCAGGACGATGAGCAGAAGCTGCGGGTCTTCCCTTCGTTGTGAGTTCAAGAATATGAATTTGTCTCATATACAGATACATTTTAGTTGAGTGGACTTCACTTGCAGATTTTGTCATCTAAATTAGTAATGATAGAGCTTAATAGTAGGAGGTAAAGAGTACATTGTAGCTTAAGGGGTGTTTGTGTGTATTCTGTGTGTCCAGGAGGCCCAGTGGCAGACTGGAAGTGATCCAGCTGATGAGGATGATGGATGACATGTTGGAGAAGGCCGGAGTGGATCAGCAGATTGAGGAGCTAACAGAGCTCTCCCAGGTACACATCTGCCTTGTGCCTCTACAGCTGACACTAGTGCTGTATTGCATTTGCTGTATGTACAGAGGAAAAATACAAACTAGTGCAACATCAGGCTTTTTGAGTTGGATTTGGAGTGCGAAGGGAACCGAGGGTGCAACTGGAAATCACTCTGTTATAGTGTAAAAGCATTGTATGAAAAAACAAATGTGCATGGAGATTTCTCTTCTAGTACATATTAGAAACAGTGCAATGACGTGTTTTACAGATGGAGGGTCTGCTGGAGCTGGTGCAGGTCGAGCAGAACATCTACAACATTGTGTTCCATGAACTGATTCGGCAGGTCAGCGTGGGCTGTGCTGAGAGAGGACAGCTGCTCGCCAAACTCAGGTTAGCAGCCAAGACACT
Organism: Clinocottus analis; assembly: GCF_023055335.1. Classification (NCBI taxonomy): domain Eukaryota; kingdom Metazoa; phylum Chordata; class Actinopteri; order Perciformes; family Cottidae; genus Clinocottus; species Clinocottus analis. The sequence goes on from NW_027175965.1 coordinate 8,014,499, forward strand.
AGGATGGCATTTCAATGGTAACACACTTTTGAGGGAATGGCATGAGCCTTGTAGATAAGAACTCATCAAATGAGCCATCATTCTGCAACTGCATTCACTTTTTTTGTGACCTCAACTTAATTCTGACAGATATTTTGACGGATAGTTTGAGAGATTTTCAGAAAATATTTTCCAGCAATGACCCCAAGAAGCTTTTTTTTCACAGCAGCTCTTGTGTTTGTGTGTCCAGACAGCGCTACCAGTCCCTGCTCGAGCGAATCCCCTGCCAACTGAAGGCTCTGCACACTGAGGTAGTGGCACAGCGAGCTCTGGACCGCCGGCTTACTGAGGAGATCCACCGCATCAAGACATCCATCCAGAGGCTCAACATGTACGTAGGTCATGTGTGTCCTGTTTAAGCACTGGAACCCGTTCAAAGAGCGATTCTGTTCAAAGAGTAAATAATGAATGCAAGACATTTAAATAAGAGCATTCATTAAAATATGTACATTTGAGAAACGTGTTTGCTAACTTTCTGTGTGTTGTTCATGGGTGTGCATCCTCTTCACAGGGAGCTGTCCAAAATGAGAGACCACGATGTCTTTGTTTCCCAGCAGGCGCAGCGTGCTCACCAACAGCTGGCCGAGGCACTCGAGCAGACTCAAAACAGTTCTGAGTCAGTTCCTCGTACAGTAGGAATTAATACGTAGTACAACATGTGACCAGATGTTCCTTTTCAAATAGTCCATGCGCTCTTCTCAGTGTGATGCAGGGTTACCACGAACTGTACGAGCTGCAGAGGAGTCGCCTCAAGGCTCAACTGGTCCAGATGACTGAGGAGAGAGACTGCTGGAGCCAGTTCACCTTCTGCCTCGGCCTCAAGGTGTGTGAGCTGTGATGTCGTTTTTCTTTGTACTCGCATCATGGATCAGTTGTTTGTGATTCTGATGTGCTGTTATGCTGAATAGATAATAGATTAACTGACTTTACTACGACAATCAGAAGCAATGAGAACAATATTAATATGGATTATTTTATTCGATAAATAGCTGTGGCCAACATTGTTGCTCACTGTGAGTTTTGGGTTATAAGGATAACATGTATCTGTGATGGTCAGGTGATCAGTTTGAAGAAGCTGCAGCTGATCCATCAGCTTCATATCATCGCGCAGAGCTGGTTCAAGACAGCTGAGCAATGCAGCTTTTACCTCAGTTTGAAGGTAACAATGCAGTTTCTATTTCTGAACACTTTCTGTATTGCTCACGGTAAAAACACCAAACTTCCCAGATGACTTTCTGGAAATATTCCTGGTGCTTCAATTACACTCTAACTATGATAGTGACCTTCCTGCTTTAGGACACAGATGACCTGACTACCCTCATGGAGTTTACTGACCACTGGAAAACGCAGCTGACCGCGTTCATGTCCGAGCGAAGGGAGGCTAAGCAGGCTCACTGTGAAGAGATCAGTGCAATCCAGCAAGGCATCGCCAAGTGGCTCTCCTTCTGCACCACGGAGAACAAGTAAGGATAAGATAAGATACCCAGGGAGATTATGTAGGGTTTCATGATTTACCGTTAATTAAAAAAAATTCTAGAAAACTGCCCAGTATATTGTCTATGATCATAAAAGTAATTCAGAGCAATTTAAGGAAGAAGAGATTGATCTATGCGTGTATTTTGCCAAACATGCTTTTACTCTCTTTCAAGCTGTCCTCAACCAAAATATGAGAACACTTCTTTGGAAAAGTGTCATGATGATATGAAGGACTGGTCAAATGTAAGACATTATGTTTTCTTCCTCTGTCTAAGTTTTTCTTGTTGTGGTCCTTGATGATTTCTATCTGTCCATGTATTTCAAATTTGGCTTGATGTCCTATACTGGGAAAAGCTTCTTTGTTTTTTAAGCAAGCATATATTTTTGTCCTGAAAGTAATTTCCTTTTTTTTTTATTATCAAGTGGCTATGTTGAAATTTGGGTCATGCAGTATGTCTCGTCAACGGCCATGTTTAATTTTCTTATCCCAAAGTTGTCCCCCGTGTTTCTCTGCAGACATTGGTCCTCCAGTGTGACAGCTATCAAGGTGAGACGATGCTTTGCAGCCAGAAGACACTCAGAGACCTTGATATGGTCCTGAAAAGATGGCTGAATGTAAGCCGTGGGCTGTTCAGAAGACATGTTTCACTCGATGGTGAACCCTGTGCAGGCCAACAGGCCCTAGAAGAGCTGGACGAGGTCCTATCTGGGATCCTGAAACAGCTGGACACCCAAGTCAATGGAGAGAGTGGTGAGCGCTAGTAGACATAGTTTTAAATAATTAAAAAATTAGCCAGAAACGGTGATTTTTGAGGCCTACAGATGGGTAAGTACAGTATACACTTGGCACTGCTTTAGTTTTTGCTTGAGTGTAGTCCAAATGGAGATCTGTAAACAAACAGAACTGCTGACAGCCGCAAACCAGGACCTTGGTGAATGTCACAGTGTGCTGCTGACACATGCACAAGCTATAGTCACACAATCTTCATAAATCTGTCTCTCTTGTTTTTTCTTTATGGTTTAGTGGGCATTATTGTGGAATACAGTCCTTAAGATATGGAAGTATTGAAACTGATTCCAGCCGTGCTGTTTCAGAGATCCACGGACAGATGATGCCTCTGCTCGAGTTGATGAAGTCCCAGATTTCCAAGCTTGGTGCAGTGATTGATCAACTGGAAATGATGCCTGTTTCTGACTGGCTGGAGCTGGAGAACACTCTGCAAAGTTGGAAGAGTTTGGCTGAAAAAATCTTTCAGAATGTCTCTGGCACGCCAACAGAGAAGGAAAAGGACAAAAATGAGTCAGACCTATTGTAAGTTTGTTTTAAACAATGGATGTAATGAAAAGGCAGAGCGGCCATTTGTCAATTTGCTCCAAAAAAGGAGACTTTTCAATTTTCTTTGGTACAACAAATATGGTATTCTTCATGTGTTCAGGAATCATTGGTAAGGAAATGTGTAGTTCCTTTGACAAGCTAAGTCTCTTTTGTTTAAACACATTGTATTATTGCTGGTGAGGAAAATAGTTTTGAAAGACAACATTTTATTGAGCACATAAAAAGAAAAATACAATTTGATACTGAAATTGAAATACTTCTTTACCTGTTGCGTGTGTTTGTTTGTTTGTTCAAACAGTACCGAGACAGAAGGGGCGTTAGACAAAGTGCAGGAGTTCCTCACCAGCCTGTCCAACTTCACTGATGATGAGAATCAGAGAATCAGAGCGGAGGTCAGTACCAACCAGGTTTAGTCAACAGAACCTAAATGACGACGTGTCTTTGTTTACTAGAAAGTAAGATCTTGAGTCTGAGCGTTTCCTCTCCTGTCAGGTCACTTCTATTCACATGGGACAGACCCGCTGGATGTTGGATCTGCTGCTCATCAAGGTGCCTGAGCACCGTGACGAGCACGACCGGGAACAAGAGCACTGCTACGTTACAAACATCTCACCACAGACACTGGATGAGGATGCCAAGATGCTAGATGAGAAACTCAACTTATTTTCCATTCACATCAGCAGGTAGTTTTCACAACTTATACGGTTATGCAGATGCTGTTAACAAATGTAAATCTACAGTACAGTAAGTACTGAACTGAATCAGAGGGCAGTGATAACCTTTTCACACTACAGTATAACTAAAAACACAGAAAATAAATGATGGCTAAGTATGTTTAGTTACTCTAAGATTGGAATAATCAGTAGAGGGTAATTTTTTCTAGGATTTACTAATCAGGGAATGTTTGTTTCTGCCTCCAGCTCTTGCAAACGGATTATGGAAGAGCAGATTCTGCAGTACCCACATGAAGTTGTGAGTGAAGATGGGATGAATAAGTGCAGAAAGCTGCAGGTAAAATTATGAGAAACAATTCAATAGATGACAGTAGTATAGTAACATTAGGGCTACATGTTTATACATTTCTCAAGTAATCATTACTTAAGGTACAACAGAAAATGTAAAATCCGCACCAAACCTACATTTCAATTTGAGACCGAACGACTTGGCGTCTTATACTTTGTGTTCAAACAAAGCTCCAGGAGAGGAAGCCATACTGGCTTTACAGACAAGAGGGAGATGCGCTAAACACAACCTAAACGTGTACTGACTGTGCTGTTGTCTCGTCCATCCTCAGAAAGAGAGCACTGATTGGGTGGAGACCAGTATAATCCTGCTCTTAGGAGTGACAGGTGGTCCTGTAGAGCCGCCGGTCCAGCAGGATGACCCCGCCTCCAGCACCGATGTCCCGGTCTCTCCAGTGGACAGCGTGGAGACTCTGGTGAGGAGTCAATTAAATTGAATTTTGATCGTGGCTGTGGTTTATTAATATATTTTAACTTAGTTATCTCTTTATTATTGGAGAAATTACTTGAAAGCGATACTGATACTACAGTAAACAGACTCCAGAGGAGAGATTGCCATTGATCAAGTATCTTTTTTTTTTACTTCAGTCAAGTTACTCAAATCAATTGGGACCACTTCATCACAAAAGTTTGAGATCTGGAAATTGCAAGTGGAACACAATGTGTTTTTGTTTTTGTGTGTGTTTATAGGTGAACAAAGAGGTTTCAGCAGAGCCTGAAGCAGATAGTGAATCTAAAGATGAGGCAGAACCAAGTGAGGTGATTCATTTTAACAGCTGTGGAGTACGAGTAAAGAACATCCTGTCTATATATGTATATTTTGAATAAATGTGGCCTAGACTACAGTATAAATAACTTATGTTGTTTGATTAATGACATTAACTGAGACTTTTTTTTTACAGATGGCGCTGCTTGGTTTCATTTTTTTGTATAACATACATCCTGTTTTGGCAAAATTAGACTGTTGGAGATACGACCTTCAACAACTGTTACCAATGTAATAATAACCATGATGCTCATGATGAGGGCAGTGATGGTGCTCTTGTTTCTCCACAGGGCGCTGCTGAAGGACATGATACACAACCAGAGCTTTATCAGGTAGTAATGTAGTTTCCATCAAGTCTATTCAGATTGTAGTGAAAAAAAACATCAAAAGAAATCTGATCAGGAACATTAAAATTACACAATCATGGTTCATTTTGACGTTCATGAGCTTTGGAGCATCTCAGAGTTTGTAGAATTACATTGAAGACATCTTAACTCTTAAGAAATACAGTGTATTTCACAAATATTTTGAAAGGAACACAGCTTGTTTCACAAGTTCTTGGTACAGTATGAACAAGAGTCACTTGCTACAAATAACAGTGTTGTTGTTGTTGTTGTGTTTGTTGTCCTGCAGGGGGAGCTATTGAACCTTGAGACCCCAGTAGTGAAGCTGATAAGCTACGATGGAACCATTACACAAAGAACGCTGGGAGAGAGTCGGGTCCACCTGACTGGGGTCAGAAAATGAAATCACACACTTTTTCCAATGTTAGTGTCGTGCCTTTGACCGTTTATAGAGCTGAAGAAACTGTCTGTCTCCCTGTCTGTCTCTCTGTCTGTCTCCTTGTCTGTCTCTCTGTCTGTCAGACGGATGAGCTGGTTGTGTCTCCAGCAACAGATGCAGCCCGTAAAGCTTTTAGTGATCTGACCACAATAGCTTTATTGCAACAGGAACTGCAGTAAGTTAACTCTCTTAACGTTAAGTGGAACACTTTTGTAATAGATATCCAGGTTGTGCATGTACTGTTTTTAACACTCGTTGGCTATAAGCTAGGCTATAAGTTTCTTTTACTATTTAAAATAACTGGGGGGCTATGTTGTTTTAAATGTCCACATATTAGCTGAGTTTGTGTTAGTTCAGAATGGAGAGTGGACCTGTGGCTGTGCAGAAGACATCCAGGTATAGTTCTCTCCATGGATGTTTCAGTGATTCAGAGTTGAGTGTCCAGACTGCCGAGCGGCGAGCCTACAAGGCCGAGGAAGCCCTGCAAGCGGCGCTGGAGACGATTCAGGATCTGGAGAGACAACTGCAGGGTCGGACCAGTCTGCAGCCCGACAGTGATAAAGGTACCGCCTGAACAAAAGACTCCATAATCTTATAACTGAGACAGACATTATAGTATTAAAAGCGTAATGGAGTACAATTGTTTTGGTTTCAGAGAGAAAGAAAGACCCTCCACTCTCCCCACAACCAGAAACAACTCCAGATACTTCAAAGAAAACTGAAGCTGAAGCGGAACCAACCAGCGGCACCAAAAAGACCAAGAAACGCTGATCTGACATCAGGAGGCGTCACAACTTTATATGTATGTGTGGAACTCTCCATTGAATGTTGGGTCAACTATTTTTGATATACATTTTAGTGTTTCATGTATTTTCTGTGTTGTAACAGGGCAGACCATCACATTCACAAAACCAGTAAAGGAAAACCATCGAAGGTATTAGAACTTCTGTACTGTTCCAGACATTGGTGTAACACATAGGAAGTAAAAAACAATACAGAAAGATATTGCCATGATCAGGATGTTGTCCAATATCCATACTGCTAGTCTGTTATCTGAGAATGAATATAACGATGTTATCATTTATATAATGGCTTGATGTGGTTTAACCATGTGATATGTCTGACTCCAAGTAAAGGCAAATTAGTTTTTGTTTCCTTCCAAAAAAAATAATAAAGTTCCTTCACACATTACATGGAAATTGTCAACATGTTACACAAACCAAGTTAACTCTCCCGAAGCTCTACCACAAGCTGAGAATGGTTCGCACTCTTTTCACGTCACAACAAGTCACATCATCGGTGAGTCCGTGTCTGGTTCCCCCTCCGTCGCCACACCCTCTCCGTCCACAGCAAGGGGGGAAGGAGGAGGAGGGGGCGGCAGGGATGAGAGGTCAGGGGTCACGCTCAGGAGATCTTGCGGGAGTGGAAGGACCAGAGCAGGCTGGAGGAGACGGAGAGAAGCCCTGAAGCCCTCCCAGGCATCTCTCTCCCCTTCTGCTGCTTTTACCTGGTGGGATAGAAGGACTGCTTTAGGAAACGTGTTTTCTGTACAGAAATATGACTAGGAATGCAAAAAGACTGAACGTAGATGTCTTTCTGTGTATTTCTACCCATCTTCCAAAGCTTTTTCAAAACCGAACATCAACACATAATATTCAAAAGCAGGCGTTAACATGATGAAACTGTTATAACGAGCTGGTGCACTGACTCTGACCTGCTGCCGTCTCTTGGCTGCAGCCTCTGCAGACAGACTCTGCTGTAACTCCTTGGGAAAACTGAGCTCGTCTCTGGCAGGAAATCAAACGCAAGCCTCGTCAGCAGGAACATCACAGCACGCTACAAATCTCTACATTCCTTTTTTGCGCGGGAAAAAAAATAAATCAAAGATTTTAAGAGGGAAAAATACATTGTTGTCTGAAGCCCACATGGTGGATTTTGTGATTTCAAGTCTTGTCTTCCAATGAAACTCACACAATTGAGAAAGATGCTGCCAAGGAAGGTTAACACAATATCTTCAGTCTTACATGTCTGCTCTCTCCACCTTGATGCCCCAGCGGCAAGCAACGGAGTCAACGGCTGCTCGTATCTGCTGTCCGATCTTCCTCCTGTTCAGCAGGATGTGGCTGAATGTGTGCTGGGCGAGGACGTCTCTGACCGCTGCCTGGACCAGAGTCTGCAGCACGGTGGTCAGACTGGACAGAGCAGCGCTGCACAAAGCCACGTTCTCTATCTGGTAATAACACACTGCACTAAGCTCCGGCCTCACCAAGTCCTTTGTCACCACCTGGGTGTAGAGACGCATGACAAGTCAGCAGCCTAATGGAATGAAACCCTCATCACTCCAGTTAATTACTTCAGCGGGGGGGCACTTCATTTACTCATCATCCGAAAAGGTTGAGAAAGATGGACAAAGCTGGAATCCTGCTTTATTGCAAACGTATGTGAAGATAAGTGAAAGTAGCTAATGAAATTAAAGGGACAAAAGGGTCTGATCGCTTCATGCACTGTGAAATATTTCAGAGACAGCAAAGTACATGTGTACTGTGCACGATTTTGCACATAAGGAGCTAAATGTGTCAAGGGAAGCTCTGAGATTAAGGCGCAAAATGCCTATGCAACAAAAAGAGTAGTTTATTTTAACAAAAAAACATTAACAGCGACAGACTACTCCCAAGGGAACAAACAGTACGAACTACCAAGGGGACAAACAGGGTTTAACTACAAGAGGAGGTAACGAGACACAGTGGACACAATGAGGGCAGCACAGGTGAAGGAAATACACAATCAGGAACCAGGTAGACGCACAATCCCAGACAATCACCAGGGCAGGAAGTGCAGAGACACACAAGACACAAGACTACAAAATAAAACAGGAAACAGAAAACTACAAATCGTGACAAAATGGGAATTGTTCTGTACCGTGTGAGGAGGAACCTTCAGCATTGTCAGTCGAATGTCCACCTTGTGACACACGTCAAGGAGTGGAAGGTAGAAAAGAAGGCCTGCAGGGAGGAGGGTTAGTAATAGAGAGGGTCGTCCAAACGCAACACGATTTAACTGCATGATCACAAGCCAGCCAACCCACCAGTGATCAACAACACTGACACATCCTCAGAAATGACAAGTCAACCGTGTTGCATGAAAACAAATAACAGTATTTGGTGACAACCTGGTCCTCTGGGTCTTCCTCGCAGTCGATGACCCAGTCTGAAGATCACTGCTCTCTCATGCTCCCTCACTATCTGTCGATCCAAATGACAGACATCAGTCAAGTCCATGTGATGGAAGACAGCGATGGCTGCACTGACTCAGTGTTTTATATACAATAACAATGGAGTCAGAAAGTATGAGGCAGTTTTGTCACGTTGGCTATGAGTGCATTGCAAATGAAATTCATGGCTATAAAATAACGATGCTGACTCTAAAATAGCCCATCGTCGTGCTGTAAAGCTGTTGGGTCTGTGGTGTATTTCCTACTTTGACACAGAACCAAATGGAAAGAGGGAGGATGAGGAGAACCAGAGCGAAGACGAAGACCATCAGCAGCCACTCAAACACTCCCAGGTTCTTGTGCTTCTGACCTGCGGAGATCCAAATACACATTTTGTTTGAAGAATCCCAAAATACTCAGATTAAATATAATTAAAATGACATTTTCAAGCTCGAAAGATTTCCCAAGACTTTTACTTGAGTTATGATTTGTCAATACCAAGAAGAATGATGAAAAATCATTATTGAATCCACAATACTGTATATTTAAGAGAAGATTTATACCTTCAGGCTTTGACTCACCTTCCTCCTGCTCGGCTGCTTCCAGGAGCCCGACGTCCTCCTTCACCTCCTTGTCTCTCACGCTGTCTATGTCCACCACGGTGGTCCTCAGCTTCCCTTCGGTCTCCGCCTGCTCCACTTTCCCCTCGTTTGTCTCCGGCTTCTCCTTCTGCAGCCTCTCCTTCCTCGCTGAAGATGCTCCAGGGACCCGGCCGGCCTTCGGGGGCCTTTGTCTGTGACTCCTGGGAGGCACAGAGGCGCCGCTCTCTCTCTCTCTCCTCGACCTCGATGGGTGACCGGGCTGCACACCGGAAGACTTCTCCATTCTGACCGGAGGCTCTGCAGCGAAGAGCATAGGAGTGATGGCTGCTGGGATGTTTCTGCTCAACGGGCTAGTGGATGTATTTGGGTGAAATAAAGGAACTTTTACTGCTGTGAGTTGCTTCCTCTGGCTGGAGGTCTGTAGCTGGAGTCAGTGGTGCTGCTTTCTACATCTGTGGTGATCACACCAACGACACGGATGAGGGAGTAGGACACCAGTGGGAGTGACACACACCACCTGCTCTGTTTTTCAAATAATTTCAGGTCACTGAACTTTAGTGAGCATGATATTTAGTATGCTTGATGTTGTCAAAGCAGTCAACCAAACATATACAGATAATAATATTGGAAAATGTCACGATACGCTAATAATTATTATCTCATCTCCTGATCTGCAAGCAAATCTCTTGCTCTATTCTCCCACATTCAGAAAGACATGAACTCAAAACATCCAGACATTGATGGATACGTTTATTTTCAGCAATATTCAGTTTAATTTATCAGGATGATTATTTGCTCATTTTCATTAAAAGGTTCTCACGAGGGTAAAATACAAAAACAACCGTATCAAGTTGTTGGTTTTCTTTAGCTGTTACAGCTTGGAAGCTTTTGATTCACAGAAATATCATCAATTAAAATAATCGTAGTTTTAGTGTATCCTCACATTTCTCAGTATATCTACTCTACTACACTGTCGGTATACACGGACCATTAAAATAACTGACACCATTGCTCTGGAAAGTTAGTGAAGGTGCAAGCCAGCTACTCGAGTGAATGCCATGTAAATATAAAACAGGCACACTAATTGTGTTGAAAACCTCTAAATATTTGTGTCACTGGGTGCATTTGTTGGGTTGTGCGCCGTTCCTTGTGAAGCCAAAGCCATTCAGAGGTAATTGCCGGGACAAATTGCGTCATCGTTGCTGAGGGAGTCACAGTGGGAATGTGCAGACTAAGGCCTCTTCTTTCCCAAGAGCTGATGTGGGGTTTTCTCTGTTTTTACAGGAAGCAACACGGTATCCTCCCTCATAGATCCTTAATTAATCTGAACATTGCACGCAAATCACAGCTCGTCATTTATACCTCTCTCCACCGAGTGGCCACAATAATAAATATCATAATATTAAACTATTTGAATGTGCCCCTGACAAATTGACGGAATAAAATAGATAAAAGGAGTTAGTGGGACCTGGTCAACACCTGGATTGGACACCTGGGTAGAGCTAATAATGTTCTGAGTGTTTCTTCACTTCTCTTTCCAAACAGCAGGGGGCGCTGCTGCTTCTTCTGTGCAAACAAAAAAACTGCATTTGTGTGTTTTTTTTTAAATATCTATTTGTAAAGCCTAATAAATTATATTTTTAGCCGTATCATCGAGCTCTAATACTAGTTGTACCGTGCTGATGAAGAAAGTAAGTCAATGTGCACGAGTTGTGTGGTTGTTTTCTTTTCATTAAACTAACGTTACTCATCGTTGCTGCTGCAACAAACGATCTGTGCGCCACGCCCACGTGGTCTCGACGCGGTCACGTGACTGCAAGAGTTCGCGTGGTAATTTTAATTGAACTATAACCAATTACGTCTTTTGTGTTTTGATGTATTGCACGCTAATTTGTGAGTAAGGTCTTGGATTTATAACTCACTTGTTGACTACAAATCCCGCGGTCCCTTTTGTTGTTGTTTTTTCTCGTATTTTTGACTCATGCGTGTCTCTCTCAACGGACTCGGAGGTCTCTTAGCAGCAGGTGTGCAGAGTGAGTCAGGAACAATTTGAGGTAAGGTGTCCGCAATATTTTTTTCACAATTTGAGCGAGATAGGCCAGTTCTGGTGGCTCAATAACACTAATTTACGTTAATAAATGTAAAAAAAAAATTTAAAAAAACATTTCAAAAACGTTCAGCAGCTGCATCCGGGATACTGGATTTCATGCTCAATCCCAGAGGAGAGTCCTGCACGTTGGACGCTAACGTTGTCGTTTGCTATTCAACAATTGAGTTGTGTGCATTGTGTGGTGTGAGTCTGCGAAGCAAAATGGAGCTGAACACACTTGTTGTTCCTCGTTTTCACGGTGTAGTGCGTTAACATTACCCAAAAGAAGGTTTATTGGACCTGCAATGACAGTTGTAAGTATGTATGGTAACGCTTAAAGATGGCCGAAGAGGTTCAATTAATCGCCATGAGATCAACTGCACACATTTTCTGATGTCATCTTTAAAAAAAATCAATATATACTTATGAGTCTCAGCGTTTTGACCATATAGTTTTGTGTTTATAAAATGTTAATAGAAGTTAAAACTCACTCAAAGCAAGTAATACTCCTTATTTTAGCATTGAGGACTGTGCATTTCAGGTTGTGCAGTGTTGTCATGCTTTGTTCCATCTGTCGTCTTGCTGTCTTCCCCAGATGTCGACCAGCAGGATAAACCCGGACGAGGTCTTGGCAAAGCTGAAGAAAGATGTTCGTTCCTTGCTCATCTCCTCAAAGATGGGCTTGGACCCCGATCAGCTCAAGAGAGACTATATCGCCATGTTGGGGCATCCCATGCCCCTGAAATTCCTGGGCTACAGACACATCATGGATATGGTGAACGAGATGCCTGACGTGGTGTCTGTTAACTTCAGGGAAGACGGCAGCACAGTTTTAAAGGGTAATGTCATTTTTTGTATTGTTATTTTAGTACGGTTTCCATTTAGCAGTGTGTTTTTAATGCATGCAAGTCCTCTCAAACCTCTCCAACAAACACAATTCCTCTACTTAACGCTGTCACCCTTTTTTAACATGTCCGCAATCGCAGCTGTTGGCGACGATTCCACCCGAAAGATTGAGGAGTTGGTAGCTAATCAACGCACGCCTACCAAGAAGATCGTGAGAAAAAGAGGCGTCAGCTACTTCTCACCTCGCTACCGTCAGCGGTCCCCTGCTGTGGTCCTTCCCAGAAGAAGTCACGCTCCTCCGCCTGTGCCGGCCCTGCTCAGGGCACAGCTCCGCATATTACTCTCCCAGGTAGGAGACTGTGAAGGTTTTGCACAGCCTACTAAATCAGAGAAGTAGTTTTCTATAAGTTAATCGTTGAAACCGAAGCGTTTAGCTCTGGCACTGCAGAATGGTTCTTTGTGACGATGCGACCGCTCTCCCAGGGGTCACTCAGGTTGTCGGACCTGGAGTCCAGCTTCCTTCGCTACTTCGGCCACCCGCTGCTTGTCCACAACTACGGCTTCTACTCCACTGGGGAGATGCTGGAGGCGTTGGCGGACTTAGTCCTTATTCAACAGGGCAGGCTGGGATCAGTTCTGACCTTGAAGGAATGTGGACAGCACAAGCCGTCGCCCAGACTAACCGCCTTACCAAGGACTGGAACCTTTAAGTCCAAAATGCCAGACACCAGAACTCAGACACCAACAACAATCATAGGTGATGCATTCACACATTTTGAACATCTTGCTAGAAGTTATCCCTAAAAGCAATCCATACCAGTGTCACGTGTGAGTGTTAACTTGAGCTTTGTTGAGATTGGATAGCTATTTACCTTTATTTTCTTTTGTGGTTTGCTCCAACCGAAGTCCCGAAGAAGGAAAGTCCTTTGAACCAGCCGGCCGCTGAGCCTCCTTTGGGCTCTGTCCATGAAGAGCCCGCAACTGGTAACCAGCCACAGGTCGTTGAGAAGAACCAGGAAGCGAAGCCAGAGCAATGTCTGGACGGTCAGCTCTTTCAGAAACGTGTCCTTGAGGTAAGAACACGTAGTACCTGCACCTTGTTAGAACAATGAGACATTAAATTAAAATGAGACCACACACAGCTATTGGATGGATGGATGGATGGATGGATGGATGGATAATCAATCAATCTTTGGTCTTCCTACTTGAATTCTATGTCAGCTGGAAGTGGAGCTCCGCCAGCAAATCCTGGAGAATGGAGTCGCCGGCACCATTAGTCCGAAGCTGAAGGACAAGCTGCGACAGGTCAGAATTACTGTTGGTTTCTAAGCAGATTGCTAAGTGTCACGACCAACTGAATGCTTCTGACATGCTTCGCTTCCTTGGCTCGAATTATGTTGTTTTCCAAACGTCACCAGAACCGAGGTTCTTGTAATTCATATGTTCACGACGCTGCAGGTTGTAGGTCTGACCAGCGCTGGATTGTCGGTGCACGATCTGCCTGCAGAGTACAAGGTAAATAATAAATGATTCATCATCATTTTGTCACGTGAGAGTTTAAGACAAATGGTTCATGTGGTTTGGAGCTTCAGATCTCATTCATGAGAGGAACTGGATTAAGTCTAACATGATCAAGCTACATAAAAAGCATTGGGTTCACTGTTTTGGTTTTCTTTCTTTCTTTTTTGAAGCACTTACTCCTACAAGTGAGCAGGAGACAAAGCTGTTCTTCACTTCAGGTAAAAATGAAAGATGTTTTTTTTCTCATCAGAGGCTTTTCGATGAGGAATTCCCGCTCAAACAAAGCGGCTTCGTCAGTGTCACCGAGCTGGTCGGTGCCATGAGCGATACCTTCCACCTGAAACCTGAACCGAGGCAAAGTGGGCAACACTGGATAGTCATGGACAAACAGGACAGTGACGACACACAATCAGGTGTGTATGTGTTCGAGAAACCAGTCACCGACATCACCTTGATTACTTCACAAGAAATGGAATAAAGCTAGTTGGAAAATATAGTGTGTGGACGCTCCCAGTGTCTCGTAAGGACACAGTTATGTTAACACTTCTCATGTAATGAAGCTTACTTGTGGAACAATGGCTTTCAACTAAGCGGGAAATGTATTTTTCTTTGTTTTCGTAGAATCAAAGTTTACGGAGTGTGACGGTGAGAATCGGGGCTACTACGTCGGCTGCGAGGAGTCTTCTTGGGAAGGCCGACTGGAAGGAGACGATGACGGCAGTACAACAGACGAGGATGATGAGCTACAGACCACTAACAATGTCAAGACGAATGAATTGGTTCGGCAATACATCAATCACTATATTTCACATGACTCGGCTGAACAACAATCCTCAAAAGGGAGACCTAAACAAATAATCTGTCAAGTAATCCGCGCAAGTAGACGCTGTCGATTCCTGCCGTGTGCCGCTCACCACTCTCCCTTCATGTGTTATCTGTCCCCCCCCCCCCGTTGTCTCAGATATATCCTGCCATCCAGGTGCACTGCAGCACCGCGGTGCCGCTGGACGCCCTGCAGAGCCAGCGCCTCAAACCGCCGACGCGGCGCGGCGCTCGCGAGCTGATAGAAGTCTTGGTGGAGCACGTGGAGTCGCCCGGACATTTCTACGTCCGCTTCAGCGAGAGCGAGGAGGCCCGCGCCATGGAGGACATGATGATTGAGATGAGGTGGTGTACACGCTCGTGGCAGCTCAGTGAAATGATCATTTACTAACACATTCCTCTTCTTATTGCTCAATGATGGCTCCCCTTTGGAATTGCAGTATATTCATCAATCTCACTATGTCGACCCATATATCTGATGAGCAGGTAAAATATCAGTGTGGGTTTCAGCATAACGAGATGCAGAATAGTAATTCAGATTAATCAACATGAGTTAATAATACATACATGTGAACAACTTTGAAAAGAAGTCCCCCTAAATGTAGTTTCTCTGGAGGCATGACATCAATAAACACAAGGAAAAACAAGCTGAATATAATATTTAACACTCAATTTAAGCAACATTTTACATGTCAAGCTTCCTGATGCTTCTATAAAACCAATAACGTCTTTTTCTCTCTCTTCCTCTGTTCCTCCAGACGATGCTACACCTCTCCGAAGGTGTCAGAGCGTTACCGCCTGCCTGAGCGGTTTCTCCGACCGGGTCAAGTCTGCTGTGTGTCACCCAAAGGCATGTGGTTCTACCGGGTGGTGATCCATCAGATCATCAGCCCCGCCGAGGTCGAGGTGTACTACGTTGACTTTGGCGACATGATCGTGGTGGAGAGCGCCAACCTCACGTTCCTCAAGTAGGGACATCTCAACATTTAAGCACTTAAACCATCCGACGAGTTCTGCCACTACTTATCTGTTCAGCCAATGCAGATCTGTACATCTGTCTCCTCAGGTCTTGTTATTCGGTTCTTCCGGCACAAGCGGTTCCGTCGTCGCTCGCTGGAATTAAACCCACCAACGTAAGTCTAACAATATGCTAATATGTGAGGTCTCTTGCAAAAAAAGGCCAGCTCTGTCTTCTCGTTAGTACCACAGTGGTGATTTGTATCTGTCATCCATCCTGTTTTGGCACCAGAGAGACTGTTGAATTCATATTTATAGCATATACTATTTGAAGGGTCATTTATTTACAGTAGTGTTGAGTATTTTGTGTGACCATTTCCAACAGTTCCACAAGTATTACAAGTGTAACGGATGTGTTCAGGCCGTTGAAGCGCTCAACTCAGATGAATTTTTCCAGCATTCGTTTATTCTGCAGAAGACAGTAACACAAATACTTCTGATCTGTCTCTGCACATCAGCTTCCTTCAATGGTATATAACTTTTGTGAAGGTAAAATACCTTAAATCTAAATTATAACAACAATGAATAATCAACATTAAATGAATCTTGACAAAAAGGGGGAAACAGCGACTCCAAGTGGACAAAATAAATAGACTCAACAAGCAAACTATAAACAAAATAAAACATACCTGCAGAAGACAATAACACACATACATTACCTTCTGGTCTGTCTCTGCACATCGGCTTCCTAAACACGCAAAACAGACGTACACAAGGAACATTTATGACAAGGCGGCCGGATGTAGATAGTACAAATGAAACGGCCACAAAACACAAACTTTTACCATCTAAACTAATGACACAACAGCTGGACACCGTGATGGTGTTAGCGACCATTACCGGTTACATTTTTAAAAGAATATAACAAAATAGTG
Source organism: Clinocottus analis (assembly GCF_023055335.1). NCBI lineage: Eukaryota > Metazoa > Chordata > Actinopteri > Perciformes > Cottidae > Clinocottus > Clinocottus analis. The sequence goes on from NW_027175965.1 coordinate 8,030,904, forward strand.
CGACATCCTTTTCCCTGCAACTTGCCTTCAACGGTAAACAACTTTTGTGAAGGTCAAACGGCACTACGGAAGCCTCGGAGGCGCAGAAGAGGTAAAACGCAATTTCCGCAGGAAACGGGTTTAACTTTTCAAGATAAAAGTCACACACACTCGACTGGATCGTTGAATTATAAACAAAAATAAGATGTAATGCATTGAAAATAAGAAATGCCAGTGTATTGTATCTCCGTCACACAAGCGCAAAATAGATGGATACATTATTCATCCCGAGGAGGATTTTTTTAAACATACAAATACTAAGTAATGAATGAATTAAAGTGTCACGCTGCAGACAGGATGTTCAGTCCCATGGAATTTTTCTGAGTTTTCTGGTTTCCCTCTTGCAGGACATCTGGACCGCTGAGGCCGGGGCTTCTTTCCAGAAGCTGTGCTCCGATCGCACCCTGGTGGGCGCTTTGGACTGTTACACTGGGGATGTGCTTCAGCTCTACCTGTGTGACACAAACACTGATCAGGACCTCTACATCCACACGGTCCTGCTGAGCCAGGGTCACGGGACGGCCTGCAGGCGCGCGGCTGCTGCAGCGGTAAGCCGTGCACAAACGCACTTATTTCCACTATGATCGTGATGAATACTTGCCTTTGCTAGTAGATATGTACGTGCACATGTCTAAAAGTGTCGCGCTCTGCATTTCCTTCGTTTTTCTTCAGCTGTTTGTCGGCCCAGTGAGTCTGTACCTGGGAGAGGGAATGGTCGACCTGCCAGAAGTAGAAGACGTTTCACCGAAGCAGGAAAACATTCTCGAACAGTCACTGAAGGTATGACACACACACACACACACACACACACACACACACACACACACACACACACACACACACACACACACACACACACACACACACACGTCGTATTTTAATGACATTACATTGTTTTACATTCATTTCCTGTCAACTTACTCCAGGATTTATTGGACTTTTAACCAGAAATGGTTTCACAGAGACGCAGCTGCTCCTCGTGCCCCTCGTAGCATAGCGTACCATAAAGCTACATCTAATCGTCCCCTTACCTTAAACCAAGATGTCTCCATAAAATGTAGTGATTTATCTAATGGGGACTTGCGTAAGGAAGGCTGGTCCCCACGGTGTGACTATGAAATCAGATTTATGTCCCCACATGACAGGTAAAACACGCCCACACACGCAAACACAGTTAGCTTTTGCTGTTGGATGTAAAAAATGTTTGAAGTTGCAGTTCAGCCAAAGTAAACAATAGTTTACTTGGATTATTTGCGGTGGATTTGCAGCTTTATGTCTCAATTGTGTCGTCTCTATGCGTGCACTCTCTTTGTCTCTTCTCTCCCTCCTCCTCTCACTTGTTTTTTTTTCCTCACTAATTCTTTTAATGTTGCTGTAAAGCTTTTATTCCTCGCTGTCCATAGCTCTTATCCTACCAGCCATACACGCATTAACATCAAACACACACATCCTCTTGCTGAATGTTAATGTATAGTCACACTGTTGAGAAGGTCACAGCTTGTTGTTGGCCAATAAATAAAATGGCAGCCAATCGGTGGGCAGTCGGATATTGGATCACTAGATTGTGTTCCTCTTATGTTAATGAGCGGATGGTTGTAAACTGAACGTATAGGAAAGGACATTTTACAGTTTCAGTGACTGCAAAACACAGTTATTCTGGTTCTTGGTCAATTAATTTGCATGTTAATTAAAAAATAAAATGATTAAAATATCAAGGAAAGAAACTGAATACGGCAACGTTGATTTGATTTACATAATTTGAACCACTCAAATTTTAAATGTTATCCTTCTAGTTTACCTATAGTGTTTTTTTACCTTCATAAAAAGACACAATTCAAATAAGGGAAACAAATTATATATCTATATTTATGTATTACAGTAAATTAAGGTCTAAATAGTACTTTAATTTAATTGTAATATGCATTTCCTCAGATAGGAATGGAGTCAGCAATTTCAGAAAACCCGGCAATTGTTTGAACAATATTTAAGTTAATTTAGTCATAAATCCATAGCAATAAATGATCGAACTGTCGAAATGATCGAAAATCGAAATGATCGAAATCACGAACTGTCTTGACGTCTCAGGTTGAAGACGAAGAGCTGCCCGACCTGGAGTTCATGGAGGACAATGGTTTCAGCCCGAATGCCCAGGTAAGACCACCTGACGGTGTCCAGACCACCGCTGCCTTCAGTCCTTGTGTTTCCAAAAGCTGCTCTCAGTGTCTGTCTGACACTTAACCATCTTGTTGTTGCGTTGATTGTGTTAACCGACCTGCTTATCCCACTGCAATCACCCAACAGAGGGCACATGGGAATAAAATGGAGGAAGATGGTGTTTAACGGTACTAAATTATTGTTTATCTCGGTCTGTTCAGGGTTTGGACGTCAACGCATTCACTGCTCTGCACGATGATCGGACCTTCAGCTACAGTGAACTGGAATGGGCCGACAGATCTCCTCCCTCCAGCCGGGCCTGTCTGAACCCGAGTCCTCTCGCCCCTCCAGACCTGATCCTGACCCAGACGACACTCGCTCAATGTGAAGCTGATCTCCAGGTGAGAAGATACCAGAAACATTCACTGTCCTGGGATGTCAGAGTCTTTTAGCCCTGATGGCCTGCAGTTGGTTTTATGGATGCAAAATCACTGCAGATTTATGCATGTTGTTTTTGTAAAGCACTTAAAAACAAAAGTGAAAGTTGTTTAATGACTTTTAGATCAAATAATCCTTTATTAGTCCCTCAGTAGGGAAATTACAGGATTAGCACCAGCACTGCTCACAGTAAATGAAGATAAAGATCAAGTAATATAAATAAACAGTAATAACCCCAAATTAAAAAGTAAGAAGAATATTAAATATATAGATGGAAAACAAAATAAAATAAGTGTATAAAAGTTTTGCACAATAAGTAAACATGTGTATAAAAGTTTTGCACAATAAGTAAGTGTGTATAAAAGTAATGCACCAGGTGATGAGTTAAATTAAAGTGTTCAAAAGTTGCTGTCCATTAAAGAAACTTTCTTCTCAGACACTGAGCCTGACTCCTCCACCAACTCCATCCGGCATCACCTCCAGGTCCGGCTGCCTGACCCCAAAAGAGGAGCAACAGCAGCACAGCGTCGCTGCCCCCTGGCCGGACAGGCCTCCTCCCATCGTGAGGACCCTGAGCCTCCACACCCCGGATCTGGGCCACATTCACGACTACGCTCAAGGTACATATACATCCATCTTTACTTATTATGAAAAGTGAATAATATGCACTCAAGTGCCAACATGAGCTGAACTGAGTATCTGATTAAGTGTGAAGCTATTTTAGCAAATAGGATTTTCTTATGTAAATTAGTTCTTGAATGGCAACATTTTTCTCATCATTATTGTTCATGACATAAAAAAAAGCACCACTTCCTGTCCGGCCCTAGATTATAGAAGGAAATCATTCTGAAGTGTTAAGTTAAGCAAAATGCTTTACATTGTAAAACACATATACATATTTTAGTCTTACACCTTATCGCATAACGTTTTTATCATTTTTAATTACTGTTTCCTCAGGATTTTGGCGAGATAATACTGTGGAACAAAAGGCTAATACACACACACACACAAAGGCTCGTCCTCTCTATTGCGCCCACGCTCATTTTTTTTTAATCGTATTAAAAAATGACCTTCATTAACCTGCGCATGTACACAGGAAGAGAGAGGGGGGGGAGAAGCCCTCAATGAAATTAGACTGTGTCCACAGTTCCAGAGAGGACGTATTGATTTCCATCCTGCTGCTTGCAGTGGTGGATGTACCTGCGCAGAGAACCTGACACTGATTCAATTAGACCTGTTACCAGAGCTATTTGACCCAACAAGCTGCTTTCATTGCATTGCATTTGTCCTGATATCGATACACTGCTGCTGCACCGGGCCTGTGCTCGCACAGCGTTGGGAAGAAAATAAAAAAGCAAAACCAAGTGGGCCAAGGCAGATTTATCTCCGAATCGCTTTTCTGCACTGTAGCATTACAAATGCTTCACGACGCTGCACAAACACAGATAAATACACACGATAGAAACCAGAATTAGTACATGACAGATGAGACGATATGGTGTTGGAGTGTGTGTGACTGCACACAGATGGCACGATCTGTACGCAATATTGGTAGAAAGTCGGTAGAAATTCTTTTGTTTCCCAGCGTGACCTGATGAGACTTGTTTGCTGGCTTTGACATTTCAGAAACTCGACTCAAAATTGAGAACCGCTCGCAAATGCTAAGTCTGCACTCGTCTCTTCTCTTGCATCTCTTGTTGATCTGCTCCTCAGAAAGAAAGATGGGTTTTTATTTCCTAATTTATTTGTATTATGGTACCTGTGAGCGGTTGTGCGACAGGGACAACGGTTGGTCGCACAATGGATGTTTCGATGTGACGCAAGAATAAAAAACTAACTTAATTTAACTCGCGGTGAATGTGTTGTGGAGGGAAATCACAAATTTCTCCGCGTCACTGAGTTTGTTCACATTATTTTGCTGAGCTAAGCGCTCGCATCACCGCTCAAAGTTGTTTGTACGACAGTAGTTGAACATATTGTCAGTGTTGCTTCAGTCTTCAGTCCAGGAGTTCATATTTAGCCCAAAAAAAACACAACTTGGCTCTCTTTCACCTACAAGGAGCTCCATTTCTTCAAGCTACTGATGCGTTTAGTGAGCAGGTTCATTCAGTATCGTGAGCTCACTTTGATATTTTGTTGATAAAGACTTGTTTGTGGAGTATATGTACTAAACTACTCTATTAGTAATAGTTGTGTGTTTTTGTTGTTGCTATTCATTGTTTGTGTCATTCTGTTGTCCAGGTGTAGCAGTGTCTCCGGTCCACCTGCAGAACTCTGGCATCCTGTTTCCTCTGTTCAGTGGCAGAAGGTCGGGCCTCCTCCATCCGACCCAACCGCACGAATGAGTCAAAGGAACATTTATTCCTCAATAAACACAAGTACTCACAACATATTGTGAGACACTTTGCTAATCCAGTTTTGAAATAATTCTGACTTGTAAAAAGTGATGAAAGACGTTGTTTTAATCTACTCGAGATGAGTTTAAGTGTATGTTAAGCTATGTTTTAGTTTGGTAATTGAGTCATTGTAGCGCGTTCGCTGTCTCCCAGAAGACAAGAATTACAGGAAATGGATGGCTGTTCTTTTTTAAATGTGAAAACGCTTGTGAATGTTTTGTTTAAAAAAAAAAAAATCTTTCTTTTATGTGACGCGTTTCATCACATTCTCAGAAGCCATCCAGATGTTTGATGTGTTAAACGGTTTACTCTTTATATATTTACTAATATAGCCGTTCTGAAAAAAGTTACAAGTCATGACAAATGTACATTTATTTTGAAGAAATAAATCTTATTTGATAGAATATTTTAGTTTTACTTGTGTCAAAACAAATGGTAATTCTTGACTAACATGCTTTGCCTCTTCCATCACGAGTCCCTCAAACTTTACTTGTTTTTGGCAAATCTGTTTCCCTGAATGTGACTCTGCTTTCCTAATGTAAAACAATCATATTCTTCTGAAACATATGCAGAGGCTGGAGCTGCGTTAACAGAAAGGAGGCAGGATGTGGCGTCCTGCATCATGAGTCGGCTTCCTGCTGGGCTCCCTGACCTTTACTGGCTCAGCCAATCAGCTTTCTAAAGAGACTCCTAACGAGAGTAACGCAGCAAACCAGTGACGAGCATTAGCCTACATACTGTGTACACACACACACATGTTCTGTACAGTCCCACTGCATAACCTGCATTTACAGACAGATATTATACATACTTCACACCCGTCTTCTTTTTCGAAACATATCTAATTTTTGCACACACTGGGTTTTTAAGCAGACCTACAACAGCAGTCCACATAATCTCACACACACAACACTAACACCAGTAAACAGAAAGATACACATAAAGGCAGTGCATGATAATAGCTCAATGAGAGAGAGTGTGCGTGCGGCAGATGACCACGTAAACCTCATTAAGGAGCAGAGTAATGTGGTTGCAGCTGCATTAGCGGCCAACAGCAGCAGAGCATCAGCGAGCTGCATGAAGCCTGAACATCTGATGGCTTTCATTTACAGTGGAGGCCCTGAAGCAGACCGTCAGAGGAGGACTGCGTCTGGTTCACAGGCTTTTGGTTTGCTGAGGAGATGACAGGAACTATTGATCATCTGGATCTTTTGTCTCCCCTTTTTTTTACTTCAACATCCATAAATTGGGCATTTGGTTGATGACTGAGCAGCTTTGTTGAGCAGGTAGAGGGCAACTGTTGGAATGGATAAGAGCGACGACTAGACCGACCAATACTTGGATTATTTACTCATGCACTGCACGTATCACCATATTTAACTCTTAAAATTAATGATAATAAACAGTATTTTTTACCAATGAATATGTATTCGTGTGGAAAGAAACCCAGAGTCTCACACCGATGCTCTTGTCACACGTTGTAGGGACCGAACCCTCAGATTAAGAACCACAGGACTAAATAATCCTTCTAATAGGGAGTGTAGTGTTTTAGGAGGTTTATGTGGGATTAGCTGTGTGCGCTCGTGGAAACGAGTGTACGAAGTCACACTCCAAGAGATAATTTCTCGAAAAGAGGCGCCTTTATTTTTATCCCTGTAAAAATTCTTATCTGCTGTTTTAATGTGAGGACGATTCTCCTGCTAATCCCTCAGGCCTCGAGTTCTGCTACACACACACACACACACACACACACACACACACAGCAGAACCAGCACCCTTAATGAAGCCTTTCCTCTCAACACATTGGATTTATATGTCACACTTAGTTACACTAATGGTTCTCTTGTTCCTTCCACTAAATCCAAACTGCACTTTAATCACCGCCGCTCGTGCGAGGATGATTCTTGTTGATGTACGGTTTGTGTTTTCACGGTAACATTTTGCGCTCGTTCTTTTTCTTGCCAGGAGTTTGATGAGCAGATCAACAGCGCTGCGATCGAACAAAGTTCTCGAATAAACCCTTTTTTCCTGTTGAAGTCCAACACAACACGCTGGAGACAATTTGCGAGTTTTATTTGAAGTCATGTGCAATACATGTTTTTAGCAACCAGCACAGTGATAACAAGTGTTTAACTCGCCATTTAAGAAGAAAGTTAGATTTATATATAGTGATAATATAAAGTGTTCCCCTCCTGACAAACGAGGAGTATCAGGACTCTAATTGAGCTAATGGGAAGATGTGCAATAAGGTTGACAACATCGGTCCATTTACTAGAGTTATATGGTTTTTAACTGTAAAGAGAACTTTAGATTGTTCTAAAGAAACATGGGCCAGCTGTTGAGATGACGCTCCCCTCGTGAACCCGGCTCTGCCTCCCATCCGTCTGAGTTTGAGAATTTATGCCTCTGTAAATTACTGGAGGCCTTGAGGAGACCCTGGAGGGGCAGAGGAGAGCGGAAGAAGAGCGATGAATACGAACGCTGGATCACATTTCTTCACCTTGCTGCTCGTTGGGGTTTAAAGCTGAATGTCCAAAGTTTAAACTTTACTCACCATTTAGCCTGAACTCATTACAGCATTACAGGTTTCCAGGGTAGTTACATTGAAAAGGATCTTCTTCTCAGAAAAAGCCCACGTCACTGCAAACAAAACATGCAAACATACAAGACACTTCCAGGAGAAACTGTGCAGGAATTTGTCTGTTTTCCGATTCAAATGCTTTAGCCGTCAAGTTTACAGCCTGCAGCTCGTGTGGAGGGGTCAAGGGCAAGTTGCTGGCACTTCTATTTATTGTTGGACGGATCAGAGAAAGCTGCTGATGGGAATCAGTCCATCAGCGGATCATAAAACAGGTTGACAACTATTGAGCACGATCAACTTAAAAACAGTTTGTCAAAAAGAGAGCCGCAGCTCCGACTGGAAGCTGATGGTACATGTGATGAAAAGACTGTTTAGTCTGAACGATTCGCTTTGTTTGCATCAAACCCCTCAAGGGAAACGAACACATGGAAACGAGTAACACAAAAATGAAACGAGTATTGTTTTAATACGCAGTTTTCAAAGGCGTTTTCCATTGGATTACAGTCGTAATACAGTTTAGAGCACAATGAGTTGCAGCGTAAAAAGCCTCTAACAATACAGAGGCAAAAATGAAAGCATCTCTCATATTTCTGTATTCAATATGGTGGAAAAATACAGCCGAGTCATTGAAATTCAGATAATATCTTTCTTTCACAGCAGTTGTCAGTCCAGGTTCATCAGAGCACCTGCTGCACTCCCTGCTGCTCTCCACCTGGATGCAGATGTGGCCGGTGTTGTTTGGCAGCGGCATCCAGCTGCAGCTGAGCTCCAGCCTCAGTTAATATGCGGCGGCACACACTGACAGTTCCATTAAACCGTATTTATGGCAGCCACGAGTAATCGATATGCAGATAGAGCAGCCTGCTCGCATTCTCAGAATTGTCTTTGGTCCAGCGGTGCAATGCATCAAGCTGCCACGCGCAGTGACAACAGAGACAATATACACACCATCACTGGGTATTGTTTGTCCCCCACAGGCCTCTCTCACTATCCCCCTCGCTCTCTTATCCTGTCTCTCCTCCTCCATCGTCATCTCTTTCCTCATCCCATCCCCACTGTTTTGCTTTCCAAAACATATCCATTAAAAAGTCTACATGCATGTCAGGAGTGACCTCCGATAAGTGCTGCAGAACTGTAGTTAAAACCCTGTCCAGCATATCTTGCATGAGAAGGCTTGAACACATTCATATGCAGTGGGCAGACCTTCAATTTCTGCATCCATCATGATGAAACTACAGTCTGTGCTCATGGAAGGACACCACTAGTCAACATGTCAAACGCATGGTGCTGGATTAGTCCAACACAAGTGAGATCAGGGGAGACAGAACGCTGATGGTTGATGATTCTGCAAAATCGTGAGGAGCAGCATCAAGGAGCTCGGACCGGTTGAACCATTTTGCTGATTAAAAACCAGTCGGCGTTGTATCTGATTGAGTAGATTTCTAGGGCAGCTTCCTGTGGAGTTATTCTGGTGATGTCCAACTGGGTGGAGACCCCAAGTTGGAGGGCAATGTCTTGAAGAAATGGACATTTGTCCCAGCTCACTCGCCACCGCGTCCTCGAACCACGACGGCGGAGAAAATCGATGAGCTGTACGATTGATTGAACGTTCTAATTAACTGTCGAGATGTTGTGTGTTCAAAACATTTTTTACTCAAAGAAAAAAAAACAATATTCACTGAAAAAAGTGCCCTCTGCTTTTTTCCTGACTTCCTATATTACCGGTGACGGATCGTGTTGAGGATGTTCTCCGTTGGTGTAATTTGAAAAGTTGCATTTCTGCACTTGAGTTAGCATAGATAGATATTGATGCTAACCGGCGGGGGCTAATCCATCTTAAAGCGATGTCGTCTATTTGCACTTCAGTGATGAAACTTTGTGTTGAGAGATCGCAGCTTTGAATGAGGAGCTCCAGGTAAACTGATGAATGTCTTCGCTTACAGACAGCAGCATAACGCTTATTCATAATCAGTCATCACGCACATGCCTCCTCCTCTCTCTCCTCTTTCTCCCTCCTCCTCTCCTCTAGTTAATCATCTTCTCCCTTGGTTCAGCGTGATAACTTGTAGATATCCCTGGAACGTAACGTCACGACCCATCTTGCTTCCTTTCCACCGGTGTGGTTAGATCAAACCTGACTTCATGTCATGTTTTGTCCAGTTTGTGCTTTGTTTATTTTGCCGTATGCACAATTTCTCAAGCGAGGACATGTCGAAAAAAATAAAATAAAGTGCTGTGACCCATTTTTAGCTTCACCAGATTGAAAAAAAGCATTTTTTTATAGAAAAGAAGGAAGATGTTTAGCCCTACAGATGAGGCTGGTCGGTAACCTCGGGTCTGAGGAGAGAAGCCAACTCTTTAGCAGGTGTTTTATCTCATAATGTCGTCTTTAGCATTCGATTGTACTTAGCTTCACTCTCCTGTCACTTCTGGTTGCAACAAGTCAAGATAGGATGGACTAAATCTAAGATGGCGATTGCCAAAATGCTGAAGTCAAGTCTTCAAAAGGGTTTACTAAGCAACGGGTGATGTCACGATGACTACATCCACTTTTCATTCACAGCACTCTGTAATGTGGTCAAATTAAACGTTTACCAGAGGAAGCTGGAGGCTTTGTTGGACGATAAGAACCACAGTGCTGAGAGAACCGAGATCTCCAAAGAAAAGCAGTCACACAAAACGTTCAAAGGGTTTTTTAAATCCAGCGTCCAGAAGAATGAGCTGCACATGCCGAATAGAAACAATTAAAGCGCGTTGTGTTGTTTTCAGTCTGACGGGCGATCTTTTAGAAAGAAAAGCCAAACAGAACGTTTGATTGAATCGAACATTGTGACATGAAACTGATCTTCATTCAGACGTGGACGTGGCCGCAGAGAGACAACCAATCGGCACACTGAAACATCAGGGATGGGCAAATCCAGATAAGCATCGAGTCGGAGCTGCCTCCCAGCACAGGAAATAGCATTAGCTTTGTGTTCACACACACACACACACACACACACACACACACACACACACACACACACACACACACACACACACACACACACACACACACACAAAGGCAGTGACCTCTTACTCCCTAGGTTGCCATAGAGATGCTGCTTTCTCTTCACACACTCACAAACCGCTGTGAGGGTGTGTGTGTGTGTGTGTGTGTGTGTGTGTGTGTGTGTGTGTGTGTGTGTGTGTGTGTGTGTGTGTGTGTGTGTGTGTGCAACAGTTGTATGTTCATTTGATATGTGATAAACATGCAGAACCAGAAACACGGCTTTTATTAGATTTTAGTCAGATTCCACCTTCAGTGCCAGAACTAATTAAATGGGAGTTTCAGCACTGCATTTCCCAGAAGCCACCTGTCAGTCAAACCGCGTGATTGGGACTTTCCGGTTCTGGATTTTCTGTTAATGTAGTTTTGGTAGATGGGATTTTTATTCTCTTTGTCTGTAACCGCCACAGTGGCGATCAATGCTCACGCTTAGCATCAACATCAGCTTCTTCTTCTTCTTCTTCTTCTTCTTCTTCTTCTTCTTCTCCTTCTTCTTCTTCTTCTTCTTCTTCTGTTCAAATTAAAACACATAAGTGTTAATAATAATATGTCCTCCCGCGCAGACGATGTGTTCACAGCCCTTCGTGCAATAGAGTCTCTCGTTTCTCGTCTTTTCTTCTCTGTCGTGAACCTGACGATGAGACTAAAAGCTCTGGCTTCAGCTCGTCAGTGTGATGGATAACTCGTCTGGCAAAAACAATCGAACAATCACCAGCCAATGTTTCGCTCATCATCTCGGCCTCTTATTAAGATGAATGGGTGAAGTCAGTCCCATTAATACTCATCACAAACCATCAGCTTGATATGTTGTTGCAACGGGGTTGACCACCACGCCACTTCAACTTCTTCCAATTTACAGGACGTCAGGACATCATGTGTTCTTCTGACTTGGATGTGTTATTTTGTAAACCTCTGCATTGTCTGGACAGAGTAGCGTCTGAACTTTTGAGTCTGTGATCCGCCAACTGGAGGTGAACCCGCTGTCAGTTGGCCCATAACGTAATACTGCGGGCCTCCGGTCCTGGATGCAGGGACGGGAGGTCACTGCTGTCTGACCCAGCGATTTGAAGCCCAGATCTAGTGTCACACCTGGGCAGTTCACTGCAGAGTCAATACCGTCAGTTATATCATAAACACAACACCAAAATGCTTGCAGCATCTTCGCTCCAGCTGGTTTTGTACTGTGGACCGGCGTTCTGCACTGGACGGGCATCTTGAATGTCTTGTACATTTCAGATGTTACAGTGGTTTTGGGTCTGTCAAGCGATGGAGGAAGTAGGAAACAGGTGGACACAATGAGGGCAGCACACAACCAGGAACCAGGTAGACACACAATGCCAGACAATCACCGGGACAGGAAGTGCAGGGACACACAGGACACAAGACTACAAAATAAAACAGGAAACAGAAAACTACAAATCATGACAGGGTCACCTTTGGTTTGAAGGTAGAGTTTCACATTTTGGGAAATTCGCTGACGAAGAGTTCATCGCATAACCTCTCTGGTTAGACAAATACATTTCTTATTCATACCTCTTTATCTTGTATATACAAACAAGATATGACATGCTAATGAGTGAGCTAGAGGTGCTAGCAGTTTCTAGCTCCTTGTATTTCAAAACATGTCAAATGGTTCCTATGAGTTTGGGTCACAATGCAGCTTAAATTAATGATGTGTATCTTTCTTCGGAGATAAAAAGAAAAAGAAAGAAAGCTTCTCTCTGCTTTACGTTCATCTGCTTCTATTAAGTCAAGGAGCTGGTCTGGACTACCAGCGTCTAACTGTGCAGACGTGGCCTGGCTGCGGGTGAGTGCCTTGCTTATTGGCAGACTGACAGAGCAGGCAAATGTATTTTGTTTGTTTTTTCCTAGATGTATGAGGCTGCTTTACAATTTGTACCAGCGATTCATTTTGAAGATAACAAAGCCAACAATTTCTCATCAACTCCATCTTCGTCTGTTTGTTGGTCAAGAGTAAAAATCACCCTGTGCAGCGGGGGAGGCAGTGTTCAGGCTGAATGAACACAGATAAAGTATGAAGCCGTACAGACAGAAGTCCCTTCAGCTTCCTCGCTGCTGCAAACGATCAGGAACACAAGCTGCTGCTTCCAGGAACGTCTGCCGCTTCGTTTTTTAAACCGTGTTGCAATACATTAGCTTTTTAGCTTTTGTGTGGGAGTGTCACAGAAACTTAATAATTGTTGCTGTGCATTGACTTTTGCAGAGACTGTACATTGGTTTGTTTGTTATCCAAAAGTGCCAAAAGACATCAGAAAGCTGAGATCGTTTCAACCCATTAGGTCATCTTCAGAATCAATCACTCTTCTTTTGCGTCATGTATTCTTTTGCTGTTTTACCTCCTAATTTTTGAGGCTTTTTAAATACTGCGGCCTCATGCGCTGTTCAGTGATCCCCAAACCAGATGCCCTGACTTTCAACGCCTTCATCTTCCAGGTTGCTGTGATCATGACTCTTGTCGTGTCATCGTTTGGTGGCGCAGCACAGCTCTGTCTGCTCCGCCAGGCTTTTCCTCTCTTTTGATATTTGCTTTGACTTGGATGCAACAGTAAGTAGATTAAGGGCCAGATGATTGAGGGCAAATCAATTACTGGAGCTCAGTGGTCTGTGTTGGGGGAGTTTACTGAAGCATTTATTTACTGTGCGCAAGGCACAACCACATCACCCACCCTTCTTTTCACATCCTGAACAAACCATCATGTTCAGATTATGAGCCTTGTGGATATGTATGTGTCCGTATTCACCAATAGTGACTTAATCACTTGTAATCACCTCAAGATGGGCATCTTTATGAGTTGGTACTGTGTTGTCTAATCTTATAATATACGATGGCTGCAGCCTATACTTCTTTTTATATCTTATAAACATTTTCCTCTAATAACAACAGATGTTTTTTAGAGTAGTATCTTGCTCCAATTGTACCTATCAGGTCCTTTGCCAGGGCGGTGATGTCTCCTCCCACCGCCACCTCCCAGTCCGCCCAGCAGCGGACTCCGTCATTTCTCCCCCTCATCCCTCACTTGTTGGATGTGATCCGTTTGAATTTCTGAGATTTCAAGCGTCCAGATGCTTGTTTACCGCCTCGGAGTCCAGGGAAGACCGCCGCTGCGTGCGACCCTTTAAATGCGCGTAAAAAGTGCAGAAGCCGCTTGTTTCTCGTCCGTGAACGTCTCATCTGTTGTGCCGTGACTATGCTCCGTGTTTCGGTGGCTGCTGCTGCTGGTCGTGGCTGTCTCTGCAGCCGTGCCTCTGACCTTTAGTCTGCTGATCCCACAGCGGGGGGGGAGGCGTGGGAGGGGGCTTTCCTGGCGGCGTTGCGCGCTCTGGACTCCCGGCTCATCCTTGGAGAAGTTCCGCCGCAGTCCCGTGCACAGCGCGTCTCTGCTCTCTCCTCCGACTGCGAGAAGGATGCTGCTGGCTTCACGCGGTCAAACTCCACAAGGATTAGCCTGAGTTGAACAATCGGACCATGTAACCAGATCAGGTATGTGCAGGGATGAAAAGGGGAGGGGGGGCGAGCGGGGTCACGTTTTAAAATGTTTGTTTTCTAATCAACTGGCTCTGGATTCAAATGCCAGAGGTGGCAGGTACTTCTCTCTCTCTCTGTCTCGGACTCTTGATGTGAAGGATTAAGTTGCATATCAATGTAAAGGTTCACATTGCCTAGCAGAGATCTTTGTGACTTCAATTCACTTCATGCAATGTGTCTTTATGGCTGCCAGAAGAGAGGAAGTGACAGTGGAGCAGCTCAGCAGGAGCTGGAGTCCTGGGGCTTTTTGCCATTTTGCTGCTGCTGTGATCTTCTTTCACTCTGGCTCAGTCAGGTCTGGGTGGCCTGCTGCTGCTGCTGCTGCTGCTGCTGCTGCTGCTGCTGCTGCTGCTGCTGCTGCCGCTGCTGCTGCTGCTGCTGCTGCTGCTGCTGGCATTTGCTTTTTAACAGACTGCATCAATTCTTATTGAAAAGATGAAAAGCAAAGTGCTTACTTTACAGTTTACCTTACAGTGACTGCCACAGTTGGCACAGGAGGCGACTTCGGGCACCTGCATTTAGATGATAATCAATCATGAAGCATTTTGGACAGAAAGGGGGCAGGAGGTGAAGGTCCTGAGATGATGAGCAAAGCACTCACACTGCTGGCATTTCAATTTCCACTGAGGCTACTCCTCCTGTTAGAAAGGGGTCGATTGAAAGTGTTCTACATTTTACACCTAATCCCGCTGGATTGCTTTAGGATGTTAGCTATAAAATATAATTATTGGGGACATATTTACCATACAAGCAGAGACATTAAATGGTCATTTCACTGAGATACAAAACTCATCATCTATCATCTCCAGTCCCTCTTTAACAATACCGATCTGTCAACAAATCACTCAGCTGTTACTGTTTAAATGATGCAAATACTGACGACTTGTAATTACTAGTTGACGGTTAACAGGATGCTACTTTTATCCATCCAGTGGACTTCCTGGAATAGATGAAAGAGGAAAAAATCAATCACTGTATCTCTAATCCTGAGTTTCTCTGCCTGTGTTTCTGCATCTGCTTGTTTTTGTCTCGGATACGTTCACAACAAATAGACCAACAAAACCTGCGCTGCCATGTTCCTTCCCTCTGCACATGGCGGCGATACGTGAAGAGTATTGATCTTCCACATCAACTGACCCATTTCTCACAGAGGAAGCGCCAGTAAATACAGCTTGACTAAATAACTCTCGAGCAGCCTCTCTATATCCCCCTGTCTCCACCTCGCCCTAAACACACACACACACACACACACACACACACACACACACACACTCTTCATAATTCCTCCACCTCCAGTGGCTGTGATACAACAGGAAGTGGGCTGATTTCCCAGAGGAGTCTGCAGTCAGGGCTCGTCACAGTGAACACAGCAGCGACAGGCAGAATGTATTTAACACACAGGTTGTGTCATGCTGTGCCGTGCCGACAGTTAGAAACACTGTGAGCAACGTTTACTCTGCCGGTGCAAAGTTGTTCTGTAACAGCCACTGTGGCCGGGAAACTAAATCTTTAATTTGACCACAGGTAATTTAAGTAACCGTTAACACGAGCTGCCTTATTAACCCCGACGAATCATCACGGCTCAGGAAGTTTACGTTTTTTTTTTTGCTTCAGTTGAAGAAACACCGGGATGATTTGACCTTGTTTGAACCCAGGAAACCGTTTCAAAGGCATGTTGGACAAACTTGCTGTGATTTCAGCTAAAAGCAGCAATATTTTAGGATATTGTACACCTGCATATGTTGTATGTCTGGAAATGTTTTCACGACATGTCTTCAATCCTGATCTCTGTCCTCATGCAGACGCTGAGAATTGGCCTCATTTAACCGTCTGCTTCTTGAAATTTTTATGGTCTTCGTGGATAAATGTTCCTCTAACATTTTGAAGTATTGGAGTCATGGTTGTGCAACTAAAAAAAAATGCATTGAAGAAGCTCAAATGGAAAAGTGAGGCTTCTTAGTGAAGCACATGTTATTGAATTCTCCTGTTAAGTGAGACCGGCAATCTTGCATCATGTCCACAAAAAGATCGGCATGAACATTCAAGGGTTCGTGGGCTTTATTTGTGACAAAAATAATGCTGTAATTTAAAAAGAGTCCCTAGATAATCTGCCCTTGGTTGTGTGGAGTAATGTTTTAATCAAAATCGACATTTTTACTGTCAGAAAGTCGTAGATTTAGTCTCTCTTGCTTTCTGGAGGCGGCCTGTACTCGGCCTACCTTTGGGCGGTAAAGTCATGTCTCTCTTCCTCCTGGTGACACTCCACTCAATGCAAACATGCATGGAAAAGTGTTTTTAAGATTGTGTGTGTGTGCGTGTGTGTGTGTGTTGTTTGGGGTGGCTACCCAGGGAAAGTGTTTCTGTGTTTCAGGAGCGGCGCGTGAATTATTGAAAAGCCCTCAAGGTTTTTCATGCAGCTGGATCAGTATTTCTTGCCATGCAGTCGAGAGCTCTGTAGCTACACTTTAAAGGTGAGACGAGCTGTGTCCAAACTGCACTGCAGCATCAGGAAGACGGAGAAACTGAACTCCTGGATCTCACTCCAGCTTCAGTCAGTCACACCAACTCTGTCGCGGGTCTACATGACCCCACACGCGATAAATGTAAAAGTTTTACCCATGGATGTGTCAAACAAAAGATGAGGGCTCCACCCGAGATATACTGTATATTATGAGACAATATGAGAATCACAGCAGGATGATATGTGTGGCTCTTGAAACAGCTTTAAACTTCTGGACACTAGACATACTGCTTAACATCTTACTGGGTTTGTTGTCATGTCAAGAAGAAGAATTCATGCGACTACACAACAGGCCACACCGTGACACACACACAGCCATCACCGGCATCAGGTGCGCCCGAGCCGATGCTATTTGTTTTCAGTTCCCTGTGTGGTTCGGATCCCGGCTTGTGGCTCTTCCTGTGTTGTTGTGTGTGGCGTGTGGATGCGAGCGCAGCCAGGCTGGGTGAGGATGAGGCCGGCGAGAGGAAGGCTAAGTTGGCAGAGCCGGAGGCCTCTGGAACAGAAACGCTGTTATCTGCTAACGCTGCTCTACTGCTGCTGGCTGCTGTATCTGTGGTGACTCATCTAAAAAAAACACACGCATGCAGACATACACACTCAAACATACACTTCCTGACTTCATCAGACTGACAAAACGTGCATGCACATCCCTAAAAATGACACAATACTCGTTGACATATACACTCACACAGAGTTAGATGTGTGCTTTGAGGCGTGCACACAGACCAATACGAGCCTCCAAAGTCTCACAAAGACATTATTTAAGCCAGAATGACATTTCCTCTCCATCATCAGTCACTTAAAATAATGTGAAATGACTTCACTTAGATTTCCAGTCATGGGGATTAATAATAAAATGACGTGCAACAACACAATGTGGAAATCTTCTTTTGTCCTAATTGTTGAAGGACAATCTTCCCCAAATGTGAAAATGTATTACATCCCTCCTGTTTACTACTGAAAACACACTCCTCTCTCACTGTTCATGCACAGACCTCCTTATTGTTTTATCCTAAAGTGTCATCACAACAGCCACCAGCTCCCCAACTGTTTATTCATGCATTTTCTTTCCTGTAGCAGACTGCTTGAAGCTTAAATACAACATTCACACTTGCAAAAAGACGTTTTTTTCTGATTCTCTTACTCAGAACGAGCTGCAATTCAGTCCCTAGAATGATATTAAATGACTAGTGAGAAGGAAAAAAGGTACCCAAATGGTGTCTAAGTGTTATTGCTGAGCATGTGAAGGTGCTGATGTTCTCCACGTGTCTATTTAAGAGATTTATCCATTTTAACTCGTGTGTCAATGATACAAACATGGATTGCATGTGAAAACCAAAAACTACTTCCTCTCCAGTTGCCATCTTTACAATGGAGACCTATAACGTCCTACAGGTTAAGCGTTTGTGTGGCTGAATAATTGAAAAGATTTCGACTACAAACCTGTTTAAAAACCTCATTGATATTTGTTAAATTACCTTGTGAGTTGTTTTTTTTGACAAAACAGCGGGTTATTGCTTTAACACATATGAAAACAATAACCAATCTAATGCAGAGAGATGAGAGGAGATGCCAGTCCCTCTTTGTCCTGCAGCGTTTCTCCTTCTGCCTGAGCAGGATGATGGCACCGTGGATCCAGTTACCGTCCTGTCGGCTGAAGGTCACGGGTTCAGTGTTTTTTTCTTGCACAGCTGTGTGTTGAAATGGCCTTGAGTGAGCGTGAGCAGCGCTCTCAGATTCACACCTCCTCTTTCAGGCTAACTGCAAATGTGTCATGTTGAAGATAGATTATTTAAACGTGTCCACTTGGCTCCAGAGATGAAGACTTGACTGTTAGTGGCTTTCTTTTGACACGCTGATCAATGTGGCCATGTTTTATATTCACAGGGCACCCTCATGTTTTACATCATCTAGGATGGGATTGGAAATGTAAAAGAGGAAGTACAGTAACGTTTGTTTAATGCCAAGACCTCAGAGCAGAAGCAGTAGAAGCTGCACTACTTTACAATAGCTGCTATGACGTTAGTGTCTTACATTTATGTACAAATATATATTTTTTTACAGCAGGAATGAACTGTGAGAATCCACTCGTGAAAATGTCGCTCCCACACATCAGTCCACAGGCAAATGGCTATGTTAGGTTGATAGTTGAATTCCTCATGGCTAAACAAGGATGTCTAACTTCCCCCTTATGCTCTTCTGCTCCTGAGCAAGGCACCTCAGCAGCCGTGCCTTCAGCGTGCCGGCTCTGCCATCTGTGCTTGTGCTCCCTTACTTTATTAACTGCCTCAGAGGAAATGCCCATGTGAATGTATGCTAATGTAATATTCGTGGTGCATTACTCCCTCAAAAGACAGAAGCTGGACCGTTTCTTTTCCTCTTTATGAGGCTGCCGTGCTGACCGGCAGAATGGAGGTGCAGCAATTACAGATTCCCCGGCTGCCCCGTGCCGGGTTGTGCGTTCAATGACGCCGCTCTGCTGCCAAGTGTGAAAGGGAAGCCGGCGTATCGCAGGACGGCAGAGATGGAGCTGAGCAGCTATAATCATATCTCTGCAAACCTCGCGAAGCAGGCAGACGCAGAGCTGGATGCATGTTGGACGTTGGTTCCCTTCAAACCTGCCTGAACCGGATGTGAATTAAATAGAAAATCAATTAGATATTTTTCCAGTTTGAAGTTGAAGCGAGTCAGTGGCTCGTTGGATAAAATTGTTGGTTCAAAAAAGTCGTAGTAGCAGACTGAAGCGCTGGGTTTACTGCCCTTTCTGGTTGAAACATGCTTTGTTGCACCTGTAACCATCAACAACTCTTAATGTTGATCAGATATGAATTATTCCCCCTGTTGGGCCGTCAGAAGTTGGGCCGTATAAAAGCTTTCAACAAGATTATGTTCAGCTGAAGCGATGCAGTCGTAGATACACACTGCTCTTCTCACATCATGTTTCTGTTGTGTGCTACTGTTCTCCCCGTTCTTTGGGTTGCCCACAACAGCAGTGGATCTATTGGCTTAACTCCATTCAGTTAGCATTGAAGTGAAAATGATGTGCAGGATGTTCAGAACAGTTTAAACCCAATTCAGCACAAAAGTCGCCGTTAACATAGTTGCTGCAGAACAAACAGCAGGAGCTGGAACAAGGACCACAAAGACGCACATGGAGCTACACAGTACGACCCGACAAGGAGACAAACAGGGTACCAGGTAGACACACAATCCCAGACGATCACCACGGCAGGAAGTTCAGACACACAGAGGACACAAGACTACAAAATAAAACAGGAAACAGAAAACGACAAATCATGACAGATCTGTAAAGTTTCCCCACAAAGAATCGCACAAAAGCAAAGATTTTTTATTCATTTAGAATAAAAAAAACATTCAAAAGAAATGACTAATTGACGCAATAAATCTTAGTTGACGAAGCGCAGGAGAACCACAGACAGTAGAAGTCACCCTGGCCTGAATACCTGGGCTTCTATTGAAAGGGAGGAGGTTGTATTTGGCGTGTGTTTAAAGTTAGAGAAGGACCATGAGTAATTAATCTTCCGCTTGCCATGCGAGTGAAGGTATTCACCACATCTCCAGTCCCAGTGAATGTGTGGAAAGGCTGAATCAGGACCTGGCAGGCCGGAGTGCAGTAGAGAGCTGCATAGCGGCATAACGTCCACCAGTTATAAATCTGCCAGCAGCGTATACGGCATCACAACATGGTCCAGATCGGACGGAGGAAAAAGCCTGAAACTGTGTTCCAACTCTGTCGTCCTGTCTCCCTTCATCTTCACGGGAGGACGCCGCCGTTTTACCGCCTGTATCGATCATGTGCTTTTACTGGGCCAAGAGCGTCATCCTGGGGAGTGGTTCTTCACATTCATTGCATTCTTCACCCCGAATGACCTCAAAGGCAAAATCAAGTAATTGAACTAAAATGTTCGGTGTCATCAATCTCTGACCACTGGGCCGTAACTGCTGCGACAGCTCCAGAGAGAAGACGGGGCAACGGCTGGTTGAGCTCCTGGAGGTCCCTCAGTACACGGAGAGGGCTTTCAAAAGAAGTGTTTGCATCTGGGAAGTTAATGTACTTATGATTAGATAGATAGATAGATAGATAGATAGATAGATAGATAGATAGATAGATAGATAGATAGATAGATAGATAGATAGATAGATAGAGAGAGAGATAGATAGATAGATAGATAGATAGATAGATAGATAGATAGATAGATAGATAGATAGATAGATAGATAGATAGATAGATATGTATTTTATTAATCCCCAAGGGGAATTTTTTTTGTCAAAGTAGCGTCTCACATTTACGGACATCAACAAAATAATCAATGGAATAAACTAAACAAACAAAATAAGTAATAAAAGAAAATAAAAGAAGAGCAGGGATGGCAGATATATACAAAATAAAAATAGAAAATATATATATGTAAATAAATAAAATGTATATACATAGAAACATACAGATAAACAAATGAAATATGTATATTTACATATATATTACCATTTGGAGTATTTTTACATCAAGAACAGTGACGCACAGCAATGTAAAGTTTCAAAAGGTCAGAATTGATCCTTTTTGTTTTTGTTTGCTTGTACATAATGTTTTACACAATAAAAATGCGAGTAACCCTTCTGTTAAGGTCCTTGTAGCATTAGCTCTGATTGCAGGAACCCCTAAATTCCTCAGACTTTGGTTTATTTTCAGTGTATGCAGGAAGAAGGAATACGCATCCATCAGTGTTTCACATACACAAAACATACACTGAATTTCTAAAGCAATAATCCTCACAACAACCTGCCATGGAGCCCAATCAACCGGGCCTCACGCTGCAGTTTATCAGGTTTAACAACAAGGACAAAGTATCACACACGCTGCAGGTCGTGCTCCCAGTGACATCACTTCAGCACCACGGACAGCTCACATTTAGTTTTTTGCAGAAGAGTAAATCACCTGACGCTCTTCAGCTGGTCGTGTTGCTCGTCATATAGCATCAGTGCTTTCACAGTTGCAGCTGCACTGCAACCTCCGGACCTGAGCCGTGGTCGTCACCTCGCGACATGAACTAAAAGGCAATGATCCAAAATCCTGTGATTTCATCCTGAGCTTGTGAAGTGCAGCTTTTCGACAGATTAGGGTCTTTTTGTTTTGACATTTTCTATGAATAATCTTCATCCTAAATTTTGTTTACTTAACCCTTAAGTGATGTTTGGGTCTGTGGGACCCGTTTTCATTTTTTTTATCAAAAAAAAAATGACGCCATAATTAGTTTTTCAAACTCAGACTCATTGGCTTCAGGTCATTTTCTGTAAAGAACATAAAATCACATTTATATTACATATGTACGAGTCTCATTATGAGAGTGTGGAAATTGTTGGTTCCGAGTACCTTCATTCACACTGTCCTCCTGTGTGTGTGTGTGTGTGTGCGTGTGCGTGTGCGTGTGTGTGTGCATGTTGTGTGCTGTGTGAGTTTTGTTTTTATGCCCTTGTAGTTCCCGCACTAGGTTGCAACATCCAAAAGATTCACTGCTCAGAGAATCACCTCAGGGTGCTATGCTCTGATATTAACCATATATCCTGCTTATATTGCTTGTCATTGCTGATATTGTTTGTAATTGGGATGAAGTAAACATCTGTTGAGTATTTTAACATACAATTGTGTGATTGTGTTGCATTAAAAAACCCCAAATGCAGCCGGTCCACCAGACTCAGGAACACTGGCAGATTAACAGGAATATGAACATCAATCAAAGGTTAAAACCCACACATGCAAAAAAACAACAACAACATGCACACTCACACGCAAACACACACACACACACAGAGACGCCCACGCTGGACCGCAACAGAGACGACGGAGAGGAAACAGATAGAAGGAAAGCCTTCGGAACGTCAGATAACAGGATTAGACAAATTACATTTCAACTGTGACCAGGAATCCCATTTGTACGTGGGACTTGTTTTCTCTCCGTTTACAAAGGCAGCCATACAAGTTCGGTGACAAAATGGTGGTTTTTCTAAAATAATGTGTGCTGATGTGTGCTTTTTTTTAAGAATTATTGCCCGGGTTGGTTAGCCTGTGTCCTAGCCGCTGCTGCTTAGACCAACTCCTGAGGTTGACAGGAATGGAAAAGAGTTTAAGTTTAGTGAAAAACAGATTCTCAATCGTCAGCCTTCCACTTAGCTCTGCGTCTGTGTCAAGCTCAAGGATGAAAGTACAGCCGATGACTGAAAGCCAACTCTTCCCATAACTGATGTGACCCACATACTGAGAACTGGGTCTTAGCTTCCTGTTTTAGTTTCAGTTCTTTAAAATATTTACACAATCATTTTCTGAATACCACTGAGGTGGGATGCAGGTCATTCAGCTGCTGAATCATTTCAATTTGATATTCTTGACACTTTACTTTAACCAGATGTGTGTTTCACCAAGAAGTGGTAAATTAATGTCATCATTTTAACCCTCCGATAGCGTTTACTAATCTGGTTTCTGGTTTATTGTCATTGCACGATGACATTGGATTTAAAAAGAATATGTGTTTTGATTCTGCGTATGGATTTCTGATAGCATAGTGTGGACTGACTGCTTTCATCTGCATTGCCCATTTGGCAGCAACAGTCTGTAAAATATGAAAAGGAACCAAAATCAATTGTCAGAATCAGATGGCTCATATCAAACATTGGCCAAGCTTTGCAAAAACATTGCATTTGTCTTCAAAAATGGATTATTTGCAAGGCTTTGTCACAGGTTCCCTTGTGTAATCTTTAGACTCTGGCTGCTCCTAGAAAATGATGTAATAAGAAGTATGGTGCGAAATTCAGCTGAATGTTTCAGAACTAAATGACCATAAGTACAAATTGACATATATTTATTATTGAAAATGTGATATTTTTGTAGATTTCGGGAATCCTAATCAAACCTACTTTACCATACCAACCTAAAGGGTTAAACCCCGTGTAATGTGTGTCGAGCATAGATTATGTTTTTATGTGTTTGGGGGAGGATAGATTGACGCTGGTCAACTGCTGGATAATTGCTGAACAATATGATATTGCTGAACAAATAAGACGTGATCAATGAGGTAAAAGCAGACGACTTCAAAGTAATTTAATGGAAAAAACAACCAACAAAAAGATCCAGTTAAACAGAACTTTTTTAGCTGCGAATGGTGAATTATTATGTGAGTTTCCAAAAACAATGTATTACAAAATATGAATGAATGACAGATACACATAAGTGAACCAAGATGACTGACAGCTGTCAAAATAGGGAATTTAAACATTTATGGTGGAATAAAAAAAAAGTATTTTCCCCCTCAGGGTAAAATGTTACAGATTCAACAATTCAACCCATAGTTTTGATATGTTTCTGCGTGCGTATTTGACGGACATATCTACGGACTTCTTGCTCAGTAGGTGTATTTTCGACAGCTGTCACGTCTGTTTCACAGGAGCTCAAAGAAATCACAAAGAAACGGCTCAAAGTTCCCGTTGGTGTCCATTTTAATGGATGTTTTATTAGGATGTCCTGGTTTATTTGCTAATGCATGAGGACATGGTCGCCTCAGTGAGTTCTGCATGCAGTATGCGTGTGAGAGAGAGAGTCTTATCAGTGTACAGGGCTCTTCAGGCAGTATTGGGGATTGAGGGCCACTCTAATCTGGACCCAATGGTGACTGATCCAGCTCTCTTTCTGTCTGTGCTTAGCATGAGCGTTTGCATGTGTGCCGATGCAGATATCTCATTTCCCTCCGCAGTTTGTCAGATGAAGTGAACTCCCATTAATCCAACCAACAAGTGTGTCTGAAAGTGTTACCAGGGAGGAAAAACAAATCTGTTATTTCGTGTTTGAGTAAAGGATGACGTGGTAGTACTCCATGTAGTACAAGTCATGCTGCTGGCATTAATTATGAAAAATAGTTTGGTGTACTGAATGTGAGATTGCTCTCACTGGAGGGAGTTATGATGAACGATGTTAAGAGGAATCTGTCGGCTGCCATCCAGTTTGGTCCCCACAAATAATTGAAGGCTAGTGTACTTTCTGACAGAAACATGGTTTATGAGCTGGGTTCAGACGGCGGCATCTGGGAGCAGCACCACCTCGTCTTCTTCTCCTCAGTCTGACAGCGCTTGCAGCACAGTGTGTTTTAATGAAGAAACCCATTCAGAGGCTCATAACGCTGGGACATGTCGTCAGTTTGAGATGCTCGACACGTCTCGGGAGCTATTGTGTGAAGCCGTTTGCTCCTTTTAGCTTTTTGCAGACGTCAAGCTGCCTCATATGCTTCTGCTGCTGGTCGTTCCTGTAATGTGATGCAATTCTGTGTTTGAATTGAAGTATGCAATGGAGTCATTCTGAATGCTTTTGAATACAACATGCACATAAACATTGATCCATTTTGGAGTGTCAATGCACAAATTCAACAAATACATCCTTCAGAATCTTGCATCCAACATGCAGTGGAGTAATGTCTACCTGAGCAGAGAATGAAGTTTCTGTGTGTGTTGTTATCTGAGTTTCTTCTTTGTTTCCTTGAACCAGACGGGCCGGCCGTGCATGCTTTTAGAGCCCCGCCGGTCAGTACGGCAGCCGCTCTGCACCGCTCTCGTATGGTTACAGCTGATAACGCCGTCCCGACAGACGTCGTTGTTGCAGAAGCGTGGCACTGACTTCCCGGTTTCCCCCCTCGAGTAAACGCTGATAGCTCTGCCAGCACTTTTGCTATTGTAAGCATGATTAGCTGAGAGCTGCGTCGCCATGTTTAGAGCCTTTGAGAGGCAACAGAAATGCAGTCAATCTCCTGTTTTGTACTTAAGTTTAGTTGCTGTATGAAATATATTTATACCACTGAGTGAAGGTTTAGTTGCTTTGCTCCTCTCTGAGCTTCTCCCTGTGGTGATAATCTGGTGAGACCAGTAGATGCAACCATCTCAATATTAAGGTCGCTGATTCTCAATAAACTGGTGTCTGATTAAATATGGACCTCATTGACACTTTGCACAATGATGGACTGACATTCTTCATCCATCACATCAGAAAACAGACTGCTCATGTGAAACCAGAGCAAACACAAACACACTTTAGTCCATCCAGACATCCAACAGCAGGAATCGTATGTGACAGGCTGAGAAATGAGCTCTGTGTGGTCATGCAAAATAATGTTAATGCATGTGTTAACATCTGTGCCCCTGGTGCTACTTACTTAATATTTCAATTTCTTCATTTTCCTTACATTCATACATTCTTACCTTCTCTATCCCTTTTTCCTGTATTCTTCATCCTTCATTTCCTTTCATTAAAATCCAGCCCACCACCCCCAATCACAGATTTGGCATATCTTTATCAGAAGTGATAGATTTCACTTCATCTCGACAAGCCTCGGCATGCAGATTAAAACCCTTTAACAACAGAACCGTTCGCCACTAAATCACCTTTACTGCTGCTCTGCTGTATTGTAATGCTGCATGCATGTGTTTGTGTGGACTAGATTATGGATGAGATTGAGTGATATTGCTCAAGAATGTACACATCTAAGGACTCTGATGTTTTTTATTAATTATTCTCAGTTTCTTTCTTCTTTGTCTGACAGCAGTGATGTGTGTATGAGTTCTGATCAGAGATTATTTCTAGCAAAACTGAATAAAAAACGTTGATTTCTGAAACTACCCTGGCAGAGTAGACAGTGAATAAAGTCTATATATCTATATCTATATCTAGATATAGATATATATATCTAAACAGAATATAATGACAAGGTTGTGTTTCTTTACAGCAGATGGACACATTTATGGACTTGGACTTGTGTTTCCGAGTACTTTACACTACATGCAATGATTATGACTAATAAAGGATTATCTTTAAACATTTACTGATGCACGCACGCATGCTTTTTTCTCCATTTTACTCTAAATTGGAGCATTATTTTCCAATTGAACCTCATACTGTTTTGAAAACGTGTTGGAGAAGCTCATAACGAGCAATGGCGACTATAAACTAATGTTTACTGAGAAGTAGGGTCATTTTCTCATCGACTTCTACACAAGATTACTTTATTTTTGCAACCAGAAGGCTGAATGTTTGCGTACCTGTGAGAGATATTTCACTGTTCTCGTTGTGCCACCTTGTGGAGAAACAATGTCGAGAGCTTCTTCAATCGAACGCTTTCCCATTTCTTCCTGTCATTCAGATGTTCATACAGTGTGGCTATCCAGCGGTGTGACCTCTCACCTTTGACCTCTGATTTGAACTCTCTACACACGTGCAACCTTCAAACACTCCTCTGATGTAAGTCATCCAATCGGTCTCTCTATATGTCTGTCTGTCCGATCTATGACATTTAATAAAACGACCCCTGTTGCTGTATTTCTCTGCTTTCAGGTGTTAAGCAACTTTGCTGAACGTGAGTATAATAACAATAAACACGACCAGGTTTTATTCAACTTATACCACATGAAAAGATGTGTTACAATGTTGTTCTGTTAATCTGAATGTGCTTTATATATGTGTTTAGAATATGATTTGTGTCTCTGGTTTTCAGTTACATTTAGTTAAATACTCATTAGTCGTGTATTTAAGCTAAGATTGACATCATGTAATTTACGCTGCACAACGACTAGTTTCAGTTTGGTTTTCAAGGTGTTAAAGGTTGTAAATATACAGTCAATTAAGTTTATAATAATAATACGACATATATATTCAGGTATCTTTATGATGGAAATCAATATATTTCATAATGCAGACTTGTATTTAAGTAATTTACCCTACGCATGTTCAACACCTAATTCTCGCTGCATGATTACAGATTGACA
Source organism: Clinocottus analis (assembly GCF_023055335.1). NCBI lineage: Eukaryota > Metazoa > Chordata > Actinopteri > Perciformes > Cottidae > Clinocottus > Clinocottus analis. The sequence goes on from NW_027175965.1 coordinate 8,058,444, forward strand.
TTTTGAGTCGTCACGTACATAGAAAATATACTCCATCTGTGTTTACTGTGATGGTGACCTTTGCTTGATTTGATTAAACTGTGCATTCGCTGTGCGGTGGAGAGCTCTGGTTAATGATGTCACTTCCTGTGCCAGAGTTTGATGGAGAGCTGGTCGGATGACAGCTGGAACTGTTGTCATAACCGGGGGAATACTGGCCACAGTGATACTTCTGTGTATCATAGCTGTGCTCTGTTACTGTAGACTCCAGGTACGACCTCATTAAGTGTGTGTTTTAAACCTGTTTGAATCCCACTTTGATATTAAACCTTCACATCACCTCACAGGAGACTGTGGGCACATTTTAAATCCTCATTCAATTTAGGAATATAATCATATTCTACTGGCAGCGAAAAATGTTCCTTTCATTAACATATTTTGAATATTTGTACTTAACGTTGGCTTTGCTAAACTGGCTTTGATACGTTCTCAGTGCAGCTTGTATATTTTTAGGAATAGTGAACAAGTGGGCACCAGCATCTTTGAAAAAAAAGGACTAATTTAAAAGACACTAATTTAGTATCAAGAAAATATATCTTGACTATGCAACATTATTGGAGCAAGTTGATTATATTGTATAAAGTGCATTGCACCTCATTCTATATGCATTTCTGAATTTGTGTTCACATGCAGTCAGTTTATGCTACACATCTATATTGTCTCTGTCCACAGTACTACTGCTGTAAGAAGAATGGGTCTGACAGTGGCTCTGTCTCTCAGCATCACTTTGCATGCAACGCCTGCAGCGTCTCTGGCCTGGACGGGTCCATCAACACCCCGCTGTCCATGTCGCCGCCAGAGGCGCCCGGATCCTCCGACTCCACCAAACCCGCAGGGGGGCAACGCAGTTACTGCCCCACCTGCTCGCCCTATGACTCGCCCTTCTACGTCCGTACCACTGATGAGATGCGCAACGGCGGCGAGCGCATCACCTACATGCCCACGCACTACGAGAACCAGGCGCTGGCGATGCCTCTGCCCGCCGTCCGAGGACCCCTGCTGAGGGAGACCCAGCGAGGACGCCCTCCCGATTTCTACACCAACACCCGAGCCATCAGCACCGAGGTGTGACCGTCCCAGAAAACAACAACATCACCCATACACACACACACGCACATGCACACACACACCCCTCCCGTCACGTACACACTCATGCACCAGCACCACCACTAACAAGACCACAGACATACTTTAGACACTTGCTGCAGCTGCCAGTGAAGATTTGCTCGATAAAGGCCCACTGTTTGTGGAGGTTATCACGTTTATTTCGGGTGTGTGGGGACAACTGCTGAAGACTGAAGGATGTGATCCACAGCAATCACTTTCAAATCTAGCTCCTCACTTTATACCCTTACATTTTAAGTTTTGATGTCGACTAATAATTCTGTAATTTATGGTAGATAAAAACTGTAGGTTTCCTGTAAGATTATGTCTCTTTGTGCTTCCACATGAAGGGTATGGTTATAAACTTGTAAACTGTTTGTTGACTGTTACCGTGTGTTTAATGACTGAGGGCTATCTTGGACCATTCATGATTTCCCCCCCTGCTACACATCTTCCTCTTGACAAAACTGAGTATGATAAAGTATGTAGTGTCTATGAAGTAAATTTGTCTTGATAAGCAGACTGGAGACTGCAATTAATTTGAAAAAAGTTAAATGAAGGAAAAGTCAACATCCTCTCTGCAGTTTTCTGCAGCCTCTCTAGAAGTATGCTTGAGTTGCAGGGAAGGTGGATGAGGGCGGACGACTGGAGCTTTCTCTATGCAAGCTGTCTGGCAAACGACTGCAGCTCTTCATCTCCAGCCATCTCCCTTCAGGTGTCCTTCTCTCTATTGGAGGAATGTTGGAAGCCCGGTGCACACCCATCAAGATATGACGATGATGCACATGTCGATAGACATACAAGTATCTACAACTGGATCACGGACACAGTATTTCTCTTGGGTTGCCAGAGCCACACTGAACCCCCCCCCCCCCCCCCCCCGCTTTCTGTAAAGAAGCAACGACGCCCGAGCCCTGAGTAGCCATCTTGAAACCGAATGAATTTCTCTTTTAACAGTGATGCAAAAAGTTGTAATTATGAACCAGAAAGCAATTAACGGCCACCTCTTGATCCCATTGTGTTCTTGATGAAAAAGAGATGCACCCTGGGATATCAACATAATGTGTTTTGATCGAGGGAGTGCGATTTACTAGTTTGTGCTACTTTGTCGACGCACTCCTCCTATACTCCTGTACTAATCTCACGTTGAATCTTTGAAATGCAAATACTGAAGTTATTTCTTTTCATGTTTTTGGTTTCATATTGTGAGGATGTTAGAATACACATGTATGTGATTGAAACAGTTTCACAGTGCTCATTTTCTACATAACACCTACCCAGCATTGTGTGTCATACACTATAATATTTATTGGGATATTTGTATTTATATTTCATGTGTACTGCAAGAATCAGTGAGGCTGAATGAGCAATGCAAGAGACATTGACGACCTGCATGGTGTGATAACGTTGGGTGATTTTGCAAGACTTTCTGCCAGGCCTAGTATTATCATTCAAGCAACAGTGCATATAGCATAATTCAAATTAATTGATCAGCAGCTACCTCACTTATTTCTCAATTACTATTTTTTGTAAGGTTAAGTAGATGCCAACTGCAGTGCCATTACACTATATATCTTGAAGCTCCTTTAGACCATTTTGCACCCGAATTTTGTTTTTCTTCTTCTCTGGATTAATTTAAAGGGGCAAATAAATGTACGGAGGACTTGCAAAATGAAAGTTCATCACTAAAGGTTGAAAGGTTGAGGATTCGATATAATAAAATCAGTGTTTCTCCATGTTGTCCACAACCACAAATAAGGATACATAGTCATCAATCATTTATTTAGGCATTGTATTAACTATATATTTTATTACTTACTTAACCCGTTATCTTTGAAAACAGAGAAAAAAAAGGATTTTTAGAAATGTGGTTAAAACAGATATTGTACATGACAAATATACAGAAACAGTAATATTTGACAGTTAACTTTTGAATTAAAGATTTGTAACTGCTTGAAATGCCTATTTGTGTGATGATTGACACACACACACACACACACACACACACACACACACACACACACACACACACACACACAGTATGCCTATTCAATTATTATTAATATAACATAACAGAAATATTTCCACATTGTTCATTTATGTATTTATACGATAAGTCATTTTCTGTCCTCAATAGAAGAAACAACTGACAGACTACTAAAAAGGCAGCATGAATTTTGACCTTCCTCTCATCATTAGCACGAGGCAAACGACCACTTTAAGATGCTGGAAAAAAATTTCAGAACAAAGCATTCATTTATGCATTCATTATTTTCATATTTGCCAATTTCATTAACCAACAAGAAAATATATATTTTGAAAGGATGCTACTACATACGAGAGAGAGAAAGGGATAACTCAACATATATGCATGTTTGTGTAAATATGTATACACACCTACATGGCAGAGCTGAAGTGGAAAAAAAAATCCTGATTCCGACTTTTAGAAATCATTGTGAATTTAAGAGGTGTGTGAGCCAGACACAGCAGCTACAGCGCATGCGTGTAATTACGCTAACATTCCAAACCGGAAGGCGTGTCGCTAAACTCCCAAGTGATTCATCTTCTTAAACATATACGATCTTCGGTGCAACTCCTCTGACAGCTAGCAAGTGAGCAACTCCTCTACCCTCTCAACAAGTAAGTTGACAGCTCTTTTCTCCACGTACGCGTTGGTTTCAGTGTCACCTTTAGGCACAGCGAGGACCGAGACGTTGTTTTCCTTCTACTTTCTCGTCATCTTCCTCCGGAGTCGGGCGGGGTGTTGCTGAGTGAGCTCGCTCTTCCACATAGTGGTCCAACTGTTTTGGACTTCGAGCTGGTTAGCTTTAGCCACACTTAGCTTCAGGTCGCAGGTCTAGCCTGGCACACATAGGCACTTCCTCTTTCGCTTGCTTTCACCTGTTCTGGTAGCTAGCTCCTTCTCTACAGAGTTGCTTGTCTCAAATGTTATTTCTGTCAACGTGTTGGTATGAAATGGCTGTACGGACAAGTTAGCTTGCCACTAGCTAATGCATAGTGTCTATCTCTGTGTGTGTGTTGTTTATATTAACAACCTGCTGTGAGATGAGTCTGTCAGTTTTACATGTACCTTTTCATTTTACCCTTCCCTAAATGTCCGTGTTGAAAGAGGAAACGCTGTCCTATTATGCCTGCGGAGGATGCTGTGAGAGACTGGTGTGCTCCATCCAGGCCTTCAGAAACCAATGAGAGCAGCAATAACAGTTTACTGCAGTCATGAGTTAGAAACATGTTCCCCAACGCCGAGTAAGACAATATTACATTGAGTTTGGACCACACATTCATTATGTACAAACACTGACAACTGTCTCCTCGGCTGGATAAAACACATCACAAACATTTTAAATGTATTATTAGTCATCAAGTGACTTTTTGTGTGTGGAAATAAACCATTTACACACACAATTGGTGTCTATTTCAGAAAGGGATCATAAGGCGTGTGTTTGACATACACCGCTCAATTGAGTTTTAGTCGCCTGGAGGGCGTACAGGTCTGTCGTAGAAAGTGTGTCAGTACCTCAGTAACCTCACTGTTGTCATGTTGCCACAGCATTTGTTCTGCTGTCTTTGGATGAGCTCCAGGATTTGTCTCTGGGGTGACTTGAGAAATCTGAGACTTAAACATCCACAATACATAAATAAAGCAGGACCAGGAGATATTAACACAAATATCAATGTGTTTCATTCAGACCTTAAAAAAGTTAATACAATAAAAGTGTGTTATTTTGTTTGATAGTCTTATTGTTTGTTACTCCAAACCAGGGCACACAATTGAGGTCAACACATATTATATTGTTATAATAAAGTCCCCCATTGTTAATAGGCTTTAGTCCAATATGTTCTTACTGTATCCAACATTAGGGTCTGGCTGTTTTACTTTTAGCCCTTTTAAATTGCTCAATCTGCTTTGGTTGATATAAGCAACATTTTAAAATGATATAGAGCCACGATAAGGTAAGCAGTCTCTTGACGAGCAGTAGATTGTGGATGTTTAAACAAATAGTAATAAATGATGTCGGCCAGGCTTTAGCGTTGGCATGAAGCCAAAGTGGCCTTTTGTTGTTTGTCTTAATGCAACTAGTTTATTCAGAAGTTGCATTCGACAGCCGACCAGTGAACTAACCAGTATAGCAGGAAATACTTGGCCGGCATTTCACACAGATTCATTAAATGGACTGAATTGTGTAGTCTTTTTATAATCTTGTATGCAGTAATACAGGTTGTCATAACATCATACTTCAGTTAAAAACCGTGTACTTCAAGAGGAAGTGATTCAATGACGTTTAATGTGTCACTAAAAGCAGATACTATTGTGTTCACCAACAAGCCTCAAAACAGGTTTCAGTTTCAGGCCTAGTTACAAAGGAGAATGAACAATTTCTCTCTGTGAGGCTTTGTGGACAGTCACCTGGCTCAATCTGGTTCCTGGTAGCACTGACTGAGGTTACTTGTAACAAACTATGAGATGGATGCTTTTGGAGGGAAAGGAACTCCCAACCCAGATCGTGCTAATGTTACACCCCACACAGGATGGAGTTACTCATCCAGACTTGTGCTGTAGCAGATTGTTAGTAATTACAGAGGCAGCCACAAAAACTTTACAAACAGACAAGACCAAAAGATTGCACAAATGTAAATATATTAAAGTAATACTGTCTTAAAAACTGAGTTGAATCATCCCAACAAACACACAATGTTGTCTTTTAGGCTACCCACAGAACAGTTTGAGCACGCTGTAATGACAGGGCTGTTCAGTGTTCAGTTATTTTACATAATCGTTCAGAGATAGAAAAGATATAGTCAGCGGGTTGGGCAGTCGTAGCTTTGTTCCTCACTTGGAGATTACAGTTAGGTTAGTTAGTTTGTGGCACAAGTCCGACATGTAGGCATGATTATCCACAACCAAAAGAGAAGCCAAGCCAAAGGCACTGACTGAAAAGATGGTAGTTGAAAGGAAAAGTTTGTCCCAACCCTCCAAGTGTTACTTTTTCACTAATGCATACTGTACACAGGGTCATGTATAACAATTTAATCAAATGCAATGTGATTTTGTGCTTCAGTGTTTATGTGTGTCTGTTGAAAATTGGACACACACACCCTCCCAGATGTAATGTGTCCGGTTAGCCCAGTGCTTGTGGGTGTTGTTCAGCCGGTCTATGTCACGAGCCACTCACAGTTTCCAAACAGCCAGTGGTTAGGTGGCAACGCTGCCAACTAAGGCAGCACTGGAGCAGCAGGCTGTAATGACTGGGTCCAAACTTGCCACTGAGTTTACAGTTTGAGTTGCAGCTAAAGAGAAAGCGACTGTTCAGCCCCACAAGGGCAACAATTTGAGTGAAAGTAGGAAAAAAAACAGTGTAATCTGGATAATTACTGTTTTATGTGTATAATAGCCAGGTTTGAAATTACCAGGTGGCAGTAAAACCTTGAATGGATAAATCTGTTTCAGTCACCTCCCTCATTTTCTTGCTATGACAACAATTCAAAAGCCTTTATTGCAGTTTGTTTGTTTATTTACTTTGCAGTTAGTATTACTACTCTCTACTTGCAGAGTTAACAAAGTGTGATTAATAGCTAGTTCAGTGTGTCATGTGTCAGATCCAGAATGATTACAGAAGCAGAGACATGTGATCCAAGAGAGCCAACATACTTTTGCTCTATACGGTTCCTTCTCATTGCAGCTTCTTCCTGAAGGCTGCTGGGTAATTGATTAAGTGTGATTTGAGCACATGACCCATTTGCTTTCCTCTTGCTCCATGTGGTGTGTAACGTTGTGTGTCATTTGCCAGAGCTAAGTGTGTATAAATGCTTTTTGTATGCATGCCATCACTGTGTATGTATGGATGCCCCCTTCATGCTTTTGGTGCATGTTCAGATCATAAACGTTGCATAACTAAAATATGAATCTTTCTTTATAAAGTTTTCAAAAATGCCCCTCACATTTGTTTAAGTCCAGAGAAACATTACATGTTAGAGGCATATCCTCACAAATTAAACTGAACAGAACTGCTATAAAACATCCTTAAGTATTCAGGTGTTTTATTTTTTTATGCTTAGTATTTGTGAGCCAGGTTTCAAGCATCTGCCCTCGAAAACATGTTGGCAAAATGAACGAGCCAGCAAGATCTAACATGTGGAGGCAATGGGCTGGTACAGAAGTGTGGACATACTTTGTCAGTGTTTTTCTTTTGGCGCTATGCTAGTAAACACACACATAGAGTAAAAGAACAAAGGGTAAAATACTTTAACAGAGACATATTATCCTCATTTCTAGATACATGCTTTTCACAATACAGGACCTTTAACATTTAGCCCAGTAGATACTTAGAATGTAGTCTGAAATATTGTAGACTTTAACGGAGATTATTTTCTGCAGTTATCCAAAATCCAATGTAAAAATCCTGCCGGTTTATTGTCGAGCAAAACCAGTGCGATGCTAACTTTCGGGCTGGCCTTCAAATACACATCAACAAAAATTTACTTGGCTTACAAAGTTTACTAATCAAATACTTGAATGTGGAAAATAGGACCATGCAGAAACGTGTCTGCCAGCTCGGGCTTGTCGGACGCTGTGACGGGCACTAATCACACTGCGGCACGGCCGATTCGTGGTACACTTACAAATTGTGCTAACTTCCGGACTGGTATCATTAACTCCAAGATGACAGGTTCAGAATATGCCCTACAAACCAAGGTAGTTGTTAGGCCAGTGCCTGGCATTTCCTTGCTGTTCTGAATGGGTGTGTTTTTAGTTTGGCATTCCTTTACAGAGACAACGCTGCACACAGTACATTGACTGTGACGTAATACACCCTTTATTAGCCAGTGTTAATAGATCCTAGACAGATGCAACACCACCTACGTTGTGTAGTACTCTCAATCACTAAGAGGATCTTGCAACTCTTTCAGTGTAATACCTCAAATGTTCACACAAAAAAACCAGCAGAAAACACCTCATAGTATAGTCTAATGCATTATGTTTATCTTCCCACAGAGTTGGGCGGACAGGACAGGGAAGGGGAGAGCTTTGACCCTGGTCTCCCCAGCCGACCCCTGAGTAAACCAGCCAGCCATGGATGACCGCTCCTCTCTTGGAAAAGTCAGCAGCTCCACCGAGTCCGTCGCCACCGTCACCAGTGAGGAGTTTGTTCTGGTTCAGACTAGTGCTGCCGGGTCACCGCAGGGCTCTGAGGGCAAACCAAGACTCAAGGTCAGAACGGTACAAAATGTAATTTACGTTCCCCTAAAGAATACACGTAAAGCCACTTCAAGGCCGTTAGTCAGATGTTCTGTTGCAAAAGGTCAATTGCGGCAACTAACTTTTATATGTCAAGAAGTAGTAGCGCTGACTCAGTCCAGGAAGCTCCACTCTGTCTTTATCTATCTTTCTGTTTCTTTATTCTGACCTGGTTTTTATCTGTCCTTGTTTTTCCTTCGCCCTCACCCTAAATTTTCTCTTTTCCTCAGATGTCTTGGAACGGGAGTGAGCAGCTGGAGAAAGCTATGGAGGAGGTGTTGGACGATGACGACGAGGTGAAGGTGGAGAAGAGTAATGTGGAAAAGATGGAGAAGGACAAGGACCCAGAGACCGGAGCCCCGGAGCCCCAATCTTCAGTTACAGGTCCATTTCTTGTCATTGTGTCCTAATTGTAGTTACAATCTGCCAGTCAGCTGTTCTTTCATTCACCTAAACATCTTAAATATTAAGTTTATTCTTCCTAGTGTATAGATAGTCTTCCTTTTTACGCAAGATATTACTGTCAAAAGGCAGCTGATTGAATTGTGAGTCTTTCTGCTCGACACACGCACACACACACTCTAACACTGTGGCTTAACATTTCTTGAATTGTTTTGCTAAATCAATTAGTTAAATCCGAACATACCACTGCAACAGAATGCATGTTGGCATATTTCAGCGTTTTTTCTGCAGGCTGTTATCGCTTCAAGTTATTTTGAGGTATTTGTCTTTTTTTTTAATTGAATGAAGGATGAAAAGTCTGCATGGCATTGACCTTCCAAAATATGGTATTGCGATATCATTAGCGAGGCTGGTATCTAAACTCTCTGACATTGGCTGAACTGTTCTGTAAATCAGCAACGACATGTTGGCGCTGACTGCTGGACAAACACTAGTGCAAAAACAATATGCTAACAGTGGTCAACAATACACTGCTTAGTGGTGTGAGACGTTAGCACTACAAGGGATACAGTTTACAGGCTACAAACCCTCTGGAAAACCTTAAGGTTGCTTTAAATCTAAAATAATATAGTACTCTATAACATCATATGTTCTGGTCTGTCTGGAGATCGACGTAAAGTCTCCTTTTTTATTTGGACACCGGCAGCCTCAGCTCTTCAAACGCTTCCCATGAAGCTTCTTACTTTTAGGTGAAATACAACTGCAGGTGATATCGTGTGTCACAGAGGGAGGACGCACCTGCTCTCTCTCTCTCTCCAGACCGACAGTGCATTTAGCAATGTTGTCAACACTTAAGTTTGTAGCGCAACAAACAACAACTCAAGGTGTGTCAACTTTTTCATAGTACTATGTCATTGTCTTTTAAACACGTATATAGTCTTGAATGTATTTATTATGTGCCTTATGTACGTTGTTGTTACCAACTCTTTCTGTGTGTACGCACTTAGTTCAACCCCTTCTTTACGTATTTACTTGCGGTTGTTTCTGTCTTCACAGTGGTGCTCGTGTTTTGTTTTTTACTACTGCTGAGTGAACTAAGAGGAAGTGGTTTAGTGCAATCATGTTAAATACTAGCCAGTCAGCAGTGGAAGTGCAGTTTTTGCTCTCATTGTTCTGCTTCCTGTTTGCAAAGTGTGAAAGTACCAGGTCAACCTTCCTGTGTAGTTCTCTCGCACCTTCGGCTTACCATTACCTCTTCTTGGTTGTCTTTTTCTAGTTTTCTCTAAGGCCACAGGAGGTGAAAACATTTTATCAGGATACTTTGACGGCATGCCAGATTCATGCTTTACGGTGTTGTTGAAAACTAATAACACAATTGTTCTTGTATCTTAGTTAAAATGTTACCAGACAGCAGAGAAAAGGGTTCAGTTTATCTTTAGATTACGGACAAAACATCCCCAGAAGATGTTTTTAACTTTTCAGGAAGATTAACAATATCGCAACCTCTCTGCTGTCCGTCCACAGAAACATGTCCGGCACCATCCAGCCCCACCGTGCTGGAGGAGGACAGTGTCCAGTTCAACAAGCTGTCCTACCTCGGCTGCACCTGGGTCAAAGCCCCTCGCAACGAGGCCGAGGCACAGAGGGCCATGGTCACTCTACGGGCCGAAAGCGCCATCCCCATCCCCGTCACCCTGCACGTCCCCTGTGGACCGGACGGCTCCGTCAGGTCAGCCACACACACTAAGAGACAGACACCGAGTATATTGAGCCCGTGATCAATTAATGGCCTTTGGTAAAGGGACAGTATAATATACCGTACGCCATGTTATCAGTGTGCGAAATACCGACTGCGTCCGAGGTCGACCAAGAACAGATTAGCATGAATCTTGCGTGTTAGCTAGCAGAAGAAGTAAAGTTGAAAGTGGATATCACGTGAGGTGAGGTGAGAGAAACCTTTTGACCTTCCTGAATCATGAAGGATAACATGAAATGTTCAAATACACTAGATAAGCAATGAGACGTGGCTTCTTTAACCACTCTGAAAGTATTGACATTTCCGCTCTGCTAGACAAGAGTGACACGGAGGCCGCAGATGCCTTTTTGTTCTGACTGGAAGTTTGGATAAATGCCATTTATTGAGGGAAACTATTACTATACGGAGCCTTTTTTAACCCCAAAGTTGCATAACGTATCTGATGCAACCCATTTTAAGAATCACTGATGTAAAAAAATATATAAAACCCTGTAAATATTTGCTGTTTCACTGACTCGTTACAAGTCTGAACCAAAACGCCATTTTCACCTGTCACTAAAATGACTCCCCAGGATTGTGGACCAGGCCTCTGGGACCGAGATCGCCTCGTTCCCGATCTACAAGGTGTTGTTCTGCGCTCGTGGAAAGGAGGGCTCGGTGGAAAGTGACTGTTTCTCCTTCACTGAGAGTTACCGGAGCTCCGAGGACTTCCAGATTCACGTCTTCTCCTGCCACATCAAAGAGGCTGTGAGTTACACGCCTACATGTACTCCTCGTTATAAACTGTAGCTCAACATGGTTTCCTCTCTGCCGTGGAGCTTTAAAGGCGAGTTACTTTGTCAACATGGCTGTGTGAACCAGAACCGCTGTGCTCAGTAATGCAGTTATGCAAATCGAAAAATGACTTTGAACAGGAAACGGAAACAAGTATTTTGTAGCTTATCTAAATCTTTCATTCCACACACACCGTTTTACCTGCCTCTGTTTCTTTTTAATAATGTAAAATGTCACATTAATAAGTAAATGACATGTATAATGTTACCCACCCCTTAACAGTAATGAATACAGTACACATGTACTTGACAATAGTGAATTTGTTCTTAAGTGGCAGAATTAGGAAGCTGCCGCTGGACTCTAATAAACATACAGTGATACCCACTTCTGTTGTAACTTAACAGACATTTCAGTACATATCTGTTAAGTGTGCTTTGTATGTTAACATAAAACTGGTAGAGATTTACTCGAGTCCAATAACTACTGAGACCAGCTGAGGGCACTGTTGTCCTCTATTGAGTTTTCTCAATAATGTTAACGTTCTATTTTATTCTTTATTCATCATGTTCTGCTCATTTCTATTAATTCCTAATTTCCTAGCACAACATTTTTCTTAAAGGAAAGTCTATCCCATATAGATTTGTATTCATTATTTATTTTGTCTTCCTAATCTTTCCTACTTCCTTGTCTCTTCTACCTGTAATGTTTCTGTTTGTCTTTTCCATCCAGGTCAGTCGTATCCTGTACAGTTTCTCTACAGCGTTTAAACGTTCATCGCGGCCGGCAGACATCAGGGACCCGGCGCTGTCCAGTCTGCCTGATGGTGACCTCTACACCTTCTCCGTCACGTTGGAAATAAAAGAGGATGATGGCAAGGGCAACTACAGGTGCGTTGCCCACACACAGCCATGCAGATACACACTGCACCATGACATAGGTGTACATTCACAAAAGGTATATTAAATGTGAACATTTCCTTAACATTATTCTATTTATGAAAGAGGAATGATGCTATATTATAGTTTGATCATCTGTGGTGCATGTAAATCACACGGCTGTTAATATCCCAGATATGTTGATAGTTGGAAAGCTTCAATACACTGAAGCAGTACAATTTTATCTAACTGTTAATGTTCATCTGTGAAGAGTGTAACGCTTATCGGCACAGTAAGACAATATTTTAATTTTCACTTGAGTATTTTAGACGGATTTATATTTTCTGTTCCCCTTTTTTGAAATAAAGTGGCCCAAAAGTTGTTTTGAAAGCACACCAAATACCCATCAAGTACAACACACTTGTCCTGTTTCATCTCCAATTGAATGACATCTATGTCCCTAAGGTTCAGCATGATAACTCCCCACACACACACCCTTTCTTTCTCTTTACAGTCCAGTGCCAAAGGACAGAGATAAATTCTACTTCAAGCTGCGACAGGGTGTTCAGAAGAAGGTCGTGGTTTCAGTTCAGCAAATGTGCAACAAGGAGCTGGGCATCGAGAGGTGAGGGTGTGAAAAGAAATGATGCATGACACCGTCCTGGTAACCTTCCATTGGAGGCTCTTTGTTGAGGTGTTTATTCCTCACACACTCTTTTCAAGAGGGATTTAATCTTATTTACTGTATAGTTTAAGTTTTCCCCAGGTCATGTTGCACCTGGCTTTCCAAAAGTTAGGAATTGCCAGACATTAAATGTCTACATTTCTTTCTTTACTTCCACTAACACTTTGCTTTTTGTGGTTGTTTTTTGTATATTGTCGGCTTAATTTGCTGTACTTCAGACAGACGCTTGCCTTTTCATCTATATTGGTGCCGTAGCCACCAGAGATTGTCAGGCAGCTGGCTCAGCAGGACAAATAAGCTTAACGAAAGGAGTTAATGATGTAGAGCTCAAAAAACGCTGCTCTAAACATGCTGGGGATTCACACAGCACACCAAATCTACAGTCTTGTCATAAACTTCATTCTGGCAAATCAAACAATGAGTTTTCCAGATTAAAGAATCAGGTTAGCTTGTCTTCATAAGGACAGTGCAAGTGCACATACTCAGTGGTCACATATTGACGGAAACCAACAAGAACAAAAGAAAAAGTAAAATGAGACACGCCACCCAAATGGAGCACAATACAAAATAATGCCCCAACAGAGGAATACTAGTGTAGTTAAATCATTTCCTGCGATCTCTAATTTGTATGTGTTTACACGCTCGAGCAGCACAGCAACACCAAAGAACTAGGTCATCCTCATAACTCCCCTCCTTTCTTCATTCCCTCACCTCCTATCGCTATCAGAGGGAGACAGACACCTGCCCTCTCCTTTATTTTTAGCCTCTATGGAAACCCCTATTGTGCTCAGAACTGATCCTTCCTGATGGGCTTTGCCCATGTTCGACAACACTTTATTTCATTAATTTTCATTTTTTTTAAACCTGGACGTATTGGTTAATTGCTTTTAAATGCGATACAGTATAGTTCTGCAATATGAGGTTTATGGATGCTGTCCACTCTTACACATTCCTTTGAGATATCACTTTGCAAGACCCCGTGACCCATATCTTTAAACCTCAGTATGAGCCCTCCCAAGTGCTAGCCTAACTGTAATTGTATTCTTGTACAACGCTATTTAAAAGTGCTGACGACTTGATGGCACCTCCGATAACTTGCGGTTATGTTGGATTTGTACTATGACCTGGAAACGATGTAAAGTATAGTGCAACATCTTTATATTATGTCTAATAAAAACAGAAGTTTGCCTGCTATATGTTTTTTTGTAATTTGAAAATTACCCGTATTTTTTTAACTTCCTGTTTGTCTGGCCTTTTCTGTTTGAGAGGGGGTCTTTTATCTTTTAATACCTGATAGATTATAAGGCATTATTGCAATGTTAATGAGGATAGTTTGATCACTTGAGTTGTTTTTATATATTCCGATTTCCTTTCCCTCCCAAGAACTACTTTGATTCACTCTGCAGGTGACTGCAGACTGTAACTCTACAATGGAATTAGTGAATATTGATTTGTGATTGTACCTCCTGTGTCTTCCCCTCTAGGTGCTTTGGGATGCTGCTGAGTCCAGGACAGAAAGTCTGCAACAGCGGCATGCATCTACTGGAGATGGTGAGCAGAACGCACCTCGGCTATTTTAAAATTTCATTTCATCGTAGTCGAAGGAATCGCTCACCCTTAAAATGACCATTTCTATATAAAGCACTCTGTCTGGATTACCTTGAGGTTATGAAGAAAACGTTGTTTTTTACACATACCAAGCAGTACAGGAACAAAAATGTTGTAAATCCTTGATAAATAAAAATGAATGGGGTTAACTAGATAAAAACATCCCTTTACAAACTCTCGCACAACTCTTCCAGTATAATCCAAGGCTTGTTTACACATTTATATGCCAAATATTTCCAAAACAAACGCATCTTCACCCAAATTCTTACAATTAAAAACACTTCAGGTACTACAGTCTCACGCTTCAAAGTTTCCTTCAAGAAGTCACGGTGATCAAATGGAAATTTGAAGTGTGAAGTATTCCTTTAACTGGCATTTTTATTTGTGAAACTGATATTGGGTGCTTTTACAGCGACCTAGTACATGATCCATGCATTAACACCTACACAGGAGTCGATGGGGAAGAGCTCCGATGGGAAGGCCTACGTGATCACTGGAAAATGGAACCCCAACATGGCGGCTTTCCAACTGCTGAATGAAGACACACCCAAAGGTGAGGAGCGTTATGGCCGCCTTAAATTATGTCTCACAGATTACAATTCAATATATATGCAGCAGCTGTGAAATATTACAAGTTGCAGTCATGTGCCACTGAGCAAAGCGAGCAATTTGACTTCGAAATAACCTTGAATTCTTAAAAAAAGTAACTTTCAACAATGCATAAAGGCATGTTGGTAAGATATTTCAATGCTGATGTTGTAGTAATAGTAATTTAGTAATTAAAAGTGTTGCTGCATTTATGATCTGTGTCAACTGAAACCCAGCAGTTCTTGTTTACTGGTTGTTCACAAACAAATATGAAGTAGAAATTATTTCCATACATTATCATCACGTATGTGATGTGGCATTGAACAAAGCTCAAGGTCACATCTGAGAGTTATGCAGCGCTTGCGTTGGAGGCTACATGTGATAATTGCCGTCATCCGTTCTAACACACAGCCTTGTACCTGGCCTTGTGAGCATTACTCGTCAAAGTCTGGCACGTTTTCGCACATTGAAGCGTGAGTTGTGTGTCAGGCGGTGGAGCTAACGGAGCGGTGGACACTCACTCAAGTGAGAAATAGTAATAAAAGCAGCATTTTGAGGAAATTATTCTCATGCAAGTCACTTTGCATTTCTGTCTAGCTTATAGCTTTGCAGGTCTTTGAGCTTAATGCATTTTCCTCTTTTATTGTCTCTTTCTTTTGCAAAATGAGGCTCCTAATAACATAACTTGATAACTTAGCCCTGCAGGATTATTCTATTGCATATACACAAACAATTGTATAATAATTATTTTGATTTTGAATACTTTCATGAACATAAATTAAATGTACGTTCACAAACCCGCTCAGATTAACATATTGGAGTTGAACAAATTGTTCATTATGTACTTGAGAAATTACCAATTTTATTATGATTTTGAAGCGAAGTATTTATTATACGGGTTGAGACCGGATCCCAGAGTGTTTCCAGGCAGAGCGCTTTCCTCACCAAATACATTACCGCTAACAAATTAGAGCACTTGGCAACCTGCTTACTTAAAGGCTGCTGGAGTTTGACTTGGAAGTGGGTGGCAGGTCTTACAAAGCACTCTACCTAACTTACACACACACACACGCACGCACACACACATGCACACACAGAGAGACATAACAAAAGGACATTTGAAGGGAATTATGTCGCATAGAAAGTAGCTTTTTTTTATACATTATTATGCATTCAGTGTGATGTGGAACTGGTGGTAATTTTCAAATCTTACTTTCCTCGGGAGGCGCTGGGAAGAGTCAACATTACTGTTGAGTAGTTTCCTGCTGAGCAAATAATCAGTTCATGGATTAATGATTAACTTGCCAAAAAAAAAGTAAGCTAACTGAGTTCTTTGTCCAAGATAATCTTGTTCATTTCTTTCTTTTCACAATCTGGAGCTACTTGTAACCAACACCTGGGAACCAAACCATCAAAAGACATGCTTTTATTATCGGCTAACTGTAAACTATCTCAGCATCAGCGCCAAGAGTATCTGAATCTTCAAACAAAGTACTTTCTCCCCAAAAAACAAGTGCTTAATATTATCATAACTGCATCTATATTTAGGCGCTGGTTTATCATTTCTGTGCCTCCTCAGGTTGATTGTCTGTTTCCCATTGTTTTTTATTTAACATAAAGTTAATGAAGTCATCTGTTCCTGTATAAACCAAAACATTTCCACCATGAAAACAAGTTCAAATCCCATTGCTCAGCTTGCAGAATACACTTTTTCACCTACAGTAACAAATACATTTATAGACTTCAGTTGTGAAGTTGATGACATTAACGTTGCGTCGTTATCCACTAGAGGGTGTGGCATCCTCACAGGATGCATGGTGTGGATTATCCTGCCTCCCAGTCGAGGCCAGTCAGATGAAAAGTGAAATCTCCTCCGCTTACAGTTGCATTTATAGATTTGGGTTTTTTAATGTAGATCTGTGTATAAATACTTTAAACTATGTCATTTAACATAAGAGACAGAAGGTGTGCTTTACTGACTAAAATCAAGTATAAAGAAAAGAAACAAAGGAGCTTCTCATTCTACCTCCACAGTAACTTTGCTTCTTCTCTCTGCTTTGTTCCAGATAAGCAGGTCTACATCACGGTGGCGGTGGACCTGGTGGTCACTGAGGTGGTGGAGCCGGTTCGCTTCCTGCTGGAGACTCTGTGCAGGGTTTATCCATCGAACGAACGCTTCTGGTACTTCAGCCGCAAGACCTTCAGCGAGACCTTCTATCTCAAACTCAGACAGGTATCTCTACTCACTAGGATAACCGTCTCAGAGCATGCACTCTTTTTCGTATTTTACATGGTAGGATCTTGCTAGTTTGCTATTACAAGGTTG
This sequence comes from Clinocottus analis, assembly GCF_023055335.1. Classification (NCBI taxonomy): domain Eukaryota; kingdom Metazoa; phylum Chordata; class Actinopteri; order Perciformes; family Cottidae; genus Clinocottus; species Clinocottus analis. The sequence continues at coordinate 8,075,859 of NW_027175965.1, forward strand.
TTTTTTTTACAGTTTCTGATTAGTTGTTTGTAGGATTGGGCAATTTGTTTATTCATAGGTTTTTTTATATTTATCCTATAGTAGCTATCCCTTTACCTTTACCTTTATATTGGATCTGATTTGTTGAGAGTAGGCTCGATGTTGACAATGAGATTAATATCTTCAAATGAATGTGGCAAGGATTTACCGGAGTGAAATTTATAGAAATAACCCCTTTGATATTATTTGTCAATGTATAAGGCAGCACCAATCCAATCTTTTATCACTCTATTATTACTGTAATAAAAGTAGTCAAACATAAACAAAATGTAGTAACGTAAATAAATGATCGGAGGGAGTCCGAGTAGAGACCTCTGGCACAGAAACGTGTCAGCCATATTGCTTCCACAAGGTTATTTAAGTCAAGTCAAGGTTATCGACGTAGTCCAACATCACGTGTGTCTCAGAGGGCTTTACAGCCACAGCTTTACGTCACAACTCGGCCTGAGTTCTCCACGAAGTAAATGTGCAGAGAAATGTGGATGTGCAGCTTTAAAGGAGGTGTGGAGTGGAGGACGAGGTCAGAGCGGGCATTCGGAGGCAGGTGGTGTGTCAGTGACCAGTCAAATGCTGTAACCCGGAGGGCTGCTACACTGCTACAGATATGTGCTCAAAGATGCAAATGTCTCATCCCCAGATTTCTATTCCTCTCTTTCCATCTGTGTCTCTTCCACAGTCTGCCCGCCTCTCATTGTCAAGATGGTGCATTGATGCGCAACATGTTATTCCCTAAACTCTGTGCTAAACTCCAACCCAGTTATCGCGTTTATCTTGTGAGCCGATGTCTGGCAGCCGAATAGTCGTCGCCACAGTCCTCTGATGTGACGAGTTTTGTCGATGGAACCACATACTCAATATCCGAGAAGCTCTCTGGTATTGTGTACTGGCAAATATCCCACACCCTGAACTGTTTGCCCTTTTGAGTTTCCTACCAACTTTCCTCTAAAAGAGACAGTGAAGAAAGCCCATTTACTCACCTCCCACCAATACAAGGACACCAAGCCTGTGCAGTTGGTGCAGGTGCTTAAGAAATGCAGTTAAGCTGTAAGCCACCTCTTTCTTGTTAAAAAGCAGATCTCCTTTAGTAGGCCGTGGGGAGCTGGCAAAGCAGTGGAGTGTGGGGAAGCTTTGGATTGTAGGGAGCTAATAAGAGGCTCTGTCTCATTATTGGCATGTGGGTAATTAACAGCGGCGGTCTGATTGCCTCTCTAGTTATCTCCTCAGTGAATGGAAGAGTGTTGGACTGGTGCTGTGGTTAAGAGCTAATTAAAAGATAATATTGTGTGGAGGTTTTTGTGGAAGATGGTAATCAGAGGTGATACACACACAAAATATGTAGTCCTATTATATTATTATATATATTCAAGTCCTTATTTTTCCCAAAAACTGTGAGTAAGTACCAGGGAGTCATTAGCTGTACCAACTTTAACTGGAAAATATATTAGGTGTCCGTTTGACAGGGAATAAAGCTGTAGGCTTCATCACATGGGTCAAGTCCAAGTTGATTTCCAGACATGACAAGTCGACACTCGGACTGAAGAAAACGTTGAGCACATGTCTGAAAAGCCATTCTAAAGATTTGGGAGTTTTCTAAAAGATCAACAGATATGTAAACCTACATCATCTACAGGAGCTACACACGTCTCAGATGATGGAACAACAGATTAAACAAAATATAAGTTACCAGTTTAGATGCTTTTTGGAGGATTAACTAAAATGTCGAGCCAGCATAGAGGTTGATGGATCGGAAGAGCTTTGTCCTTTTTTAATAGGACAACAGCTGAATTGCTTTGCAAGAGAAATAGCCTTGGTAATTTTACAAAGACTCTCCTGTAATGTTGTGATCATGCTATTCTGTGGGTTGAATTTAATTGATTAACATTGTGTCCGGTAATCAATTCAATTCCACCTATAGAATAACGTTTAGCAGAGAGAGCAATTTTGGATAATCACTTTTGATCTTATTAGACATCCACAACAGATGATAATGTGTTTCAACAGTCGGCCCTCTCTGGTCCAATTACCTGTCACAATTTGATCAGTGTTAATAATTCACTCTCTCGGGTTAACAATTCACCCTGAGCCAGCGTGTTGCCCAGGCCTCCTCAGATTTTCTCCTAAAATAGGCCAGGCTTGATATTCTCTCCCAATTTGTGCTCTCATCACCGCCTTGAGTTAGTCATTAGACGCCATGCGAGTGGGCAGATCAATGCCGCTCATTGATCCATTCTACCAGGTGGAGGGAGGAGAGGCAACTACAGTAATTGAATAGACCAGAAATAAACATCAGTAGCTTATGACACCCAAGGTCAAGTCTGCTGGTGTCTTTCTACTTAGGGTGCATTTCTTCAGTCTATTATGATGGATTGAAGTAGTTAACAACTGTATTTAGCGTTTTTTAAGTAAACTTATTGTTGCGATCATTGATAAACTTTCAAGTTCAGCTGGCGATGCGTTGGCTAACACCTTCGTGATGGTTCCCGCCCAGTAGAAACGGATCTCTTTTCCTGTAGAAAACAACTCTATTCATTTGGGTTTCGTTCCTTCTGTACCACCTCAAGAGGTTAAATGTATTTGAGGCTTTGTTTCTAGCTCAAAGTTTCACACAGACTGCTTTTCATTACTTCAAAATAATTCTAATTAATACAAAATTCTTAAAAACAAACAAAGATGGTGTCCTAAGTCGACAACCTTTTGCCCATATTTGATTCATCATCATTTTACACACAATTTATATATTCAGTCTGGATGTTTTTTGCATCTGTATAATTGTCTTAGCTATCATCCCTTTAGGTACATGCGTGTTGAAGCGTGTTGAATCTTGTTAAATGGCTTCCCTTGGTCACCTTTGTGTCCACTAGGTTGGTTTAGTTTCGGGGCTGACCTGCAAACACATCCCAGTTGAGGCGCAGCTGGCTTTTGCTTTGCGGCTTCCTCTTACACGGCTATTTTCCTTTTTTGTTGGTGTCATCTGATGACCCTGTGGGGTCTGGCCTGACCACCTGCATGATCGATTGAGACGGTCAAAGTGAGGTCTCAGGGTGGTCACGCTGATTCCCTTGTTGAGGTTGACCCTCACTGCCAATCTCACACCGACACAAGCAGACCTGCAGGTGTTCTCGCCGACTGCTGTCCGTCCTGGACACATGAGAACTGGTGATGTGCTGGTTCGAGGAACTCTGTGCTCCAGCTCGCGGCTCTGTTGCTTCTTTGGCTGCCACGTCCCTAACGCTTCAAGTGAACATTTTCACACAGGATGATCCTCCTCCTCATAGCTTTCCTGTGCTTGAAGGGATTAGTCATCTGCATATGTAAAAGTGTTTAAAGCTCATCACTGCGCCTCTCAAGGCCCTGTAGCATCTGATTGTCTCCAGGCACTGATGTACCCTAGTTGTTTCAGTCAATTACTGTACCTTGTTGGCAGCCCACATGCAGTATGTATACAGTATAACTAAAGAGAATGACTTTGCAGAAAACAGGCATCTCTGTGAACTAGTAATATCTGATCTAATATTTATCAAAGATTGCTAATACTTGCTATTAGCATCATCAATGATTTTCTAAAAGCATAGAAGTATTTCCCCTTGAGGATGAGATACTTCCTGATTGTATTTGTGTGTGTGTGTGCACACAGCAGACGCCAGAGAGGATGGGTCAGAGCGACGCTGTTTATGAGGTGGTGAGTCTTCAGAGGGAGGCAGAGCGAAGCAATGAAGGACGACTGGCCTCGCCCACTGAGGAAGAGGAGGCTGATGAAGGTATGGATGTCTCTCTCTCTCTCTGGCTTTCTCCTTGGTTGCTTGTTTTCTACCCCTCTTGCTCTTAGTTGAGATAATCATATACAACACATAACAGTATGGCACTGACTTAATCACTAATCATGCAAATACTATAAATCTTTGAAAAGCCAGTGAGGCTTTCACTGTCTGTACATCGTTGAAAAGATGCCAGAATACCAGATTACTTCGTCAGAATCTCTACCCTCCAAATACATATACAGTATACATATATATTTTATATTATTTATATATAATTCATAGAGAATGTGTCTTACGTATGTGAGTATATATGTGACACACAACCTCACGTTGTGTCGCCGTACATATCCCTCACGGTCTTTGTTATCAGAGAAAAATGAGACACTTCTGTGAACCTTCACAGGCACAACAAAGAAAATAATTGCGTTGCCACAAATAGCTTGGCAGAGCGAGCGTTTACTTTACATTCCACACATCCAGCATTTTTTCTTTTCTTGCCTCTTCTAAATGAGATTTTACGTCGAGATATTCAGTCTGGCGTTGAGGTTCACCAACATGCACCTTCTCTGTGGTTTTTCCTTTTTTTGTTGTGAGAAGCACACGTGTGCTATTCACTGGCTGACATGAATCGACAGTGAAGTTTCATTTATTTCTTTTTTTGGCACATAAACATTGGCAGGATTGTGTGCACGTGTGTGTGTGTTAGAACGTGTTTGTGTAAGTGAGTGTGGCTCAGCATGTGATAACAGCGTGTGTGTCTGTGTGTGTGTGTGTGTGTGCGCTGTGGAGAAAAGGAAATGTCTTCTGTGTGTTTTACAACCAATGTTACTGTGTGTATATGTGAAAAAGGCAATGACTGCTGCTGGCAGAATCTCAGGGGTTTTGATAGCTATTTGTGTGATTATGCACGCTTGAGTGTGTGTGCTTGTGTGTAAAGCGTGATTGGTTTTGTGTGGCGCATGTCCCAATCCTGTTAGGGCTCGTTGGCATGTTAGCATTACGCACTGCAGTGTCAAACTACAACTATCAAACTACCCCCGGCACAACCTTTTTGGGTGAAAGGAACAGCCTTCCTCAGCCAAACAGTCTAATGATCTTTCCAACCTGCCAAATAGTGCAAGTTGTTTAAATGTAATGACTAACAATGTAAAAATGTTCTCTCAAATGTAGCTTTTGACCACTACATTAATGCAAACAGAGCATTTGCATATAGGTCAATCAGAATCATCATCAATCGATGGTGCTTGTGATATCCGTTCCCTGCAAATGTCTGGATTTAAGAAACTGAATGTAATAAATTGAATCCGGTGAAGAGCCACAGCAGAGTGGATATTTTCCCCTTAATATTATGGCAGAGGGATCGAGGCAAAACAGCAATATCATTAAAAGCATCATCACTGGCTGTTAGACCTCAGTGGTTTCTAAACATGACCCAGTTTCAGCCCACTAATATAAACAGGACTTGCATTTCCACCTCACCACTGGCTCGGCTATGCAGGTGTTGCAGATTATGCCGGGCCGCAGTTGAGCTTCATGATTTATGTTGGGATAAAGGTGCATACTTATGTGGTCATTTAGCATGTGTGTGTCTGTGTGTGGCCAGTTTTCAGGGGATTTTCTCCATCCAAGTTTCACATTGTGTGAAATAATCATTCTTAACAGTATTCAAGTGAAGGTTATTTCAATGTCTGACATATTTTGATTTTCAAAATATGCATTGAAAATGTCTGGTTATTTTGTTCTGTTTCCCATAATTGTGATACAGAAACACAGGATCATCTGACATTAGTTGTGCTTTGTCCTAATCCCCTTTTCTAGTAACCGAAATGCTGAAATTATTAACATCTGTTTTTTGTCTCTTGGGAAAGGTTACACTCGGCATTCGTTACAAAAACAAATGACTCAGTCGTAGTTGCAGGTATTCATCTGCTCCAGCTCTGACTGACACCTGGGTGGACACAATAAATATGACTGTTAGCTGTGTAAATATCTATTGTGTTAACAAAGGAAAATATAAATACATCCACACAACGTTCACAACAAAATGGTGGGAGAGGCATCATGCCCACTCCCAGCAGGAAGTGTAGTACTTTGCCATGACCACTATATATGATTGACTCTTAATAAACTCAGCCACAAAAAAGGGTATTATTGTGTGGCTTTTCTCTCTTCTTTGCCATTGTCAACACTCCTCTATTATATTTTTTTTCCATTTTGAAGCACTTAAAGGTTTTAACAAGAGTGGGATGCAAAAATCATCGCTCAAAGTCACTAGTCAGCCACCAAGGCCGGAGCTGATGGCTTTCAACTGGCTCTGTGGGAGTTTTTCAGAGGGCTTTTTTTCTATAACTCCCGCCTCCTCCCCTGGTGCTGAAAATTGGAGGCGCTCAGGGCCGCGGAGCTGGAGGTCAGCCTCATTGTGTACAGAAATGAATACACTCCTAGTGTCGATGCCACCGCTGCGAGCGCGCACGCGCATTCAATTCACGTGGAGTTTTTTTTTTCTTCTTCTTGGAAGCTGCAATGTGGAAAATGGGCCTGAAGCTGACATCTCTTCTTTTTTCTTCTTCTTTTCTTTTCCTTTTCACAGCAGGCTTTGTGATTGTTGCGCATTGTTGTTTTTTTGTTGCCCCAAACACATGCATATATCATTTTTTTTATTTGCATATATATAAGACATACAAATAATAAACAAATGAGAATGGAAGTCTAATGCATCAAGAAGTCACAGGCTTATGCAACAGACAACCTCCCCCCATATAAGGAGAAAAATAACAATAACAAAAAAGGAAAAAAAAACCAAGCATAAGAAATACAACGTATGGATTCATGCACAACGCGTGTTTGATTCAGTACCCTAATGTCAAATAACAAGCAAAGTAACACAACTAAAACAGAGTGCAAGACAAAGTAAAGAGCATCGTTGTCAAAACTAAAGGACACAAATAAACAGAGTAAAATATTACAGGCAGAACATCATCATGGCACTAGTAGGGACTTTCTGCTCACTTTAATGTAGACAAAACCAATCCGCTAGTGGCTTCAACATCAGAGAGATCCTACTTGAGAGTAATCCTAGAGTGAATGCACAGCCCTTCTCTAGATTAAAAGGTAACGGTAATAGTCCTCGTCTTCACAGTTTCTTTCATCACCTGGTAAGTTGGCAGCGGCATTTGACTCACGCTTCCTCGCCACGTGGCCTCAGCCAATCTGAGGACCGAGGCAGCAGCTTTGTGCGGGGCCTGAACCGTTTGAAAGAGCTCATCAAGCATTTATAAAGACCTGAAAAGCTCCTGCTGAGGCTACAAGGTATAGGAGCAGCAGTGCATGGAGCACAGCAGCTGCATGTTCCAGAAGAAAATGTCCTAACTCATTATTTAATGCCAAGGCCTTAGTAAAGGCTTCAGTGGGAGTGAAATGATGGCGTTAAAACCTTCTGAGTGCTGCTGCTGCTGCTGTTTGGCTTTATTGTTGAGATATCAGTGAGGCGTAAAGCCATAACCTGAGAACTTCATTGACACCATTGTGCTTTTTTTCACATCTCTGTCTTATATTTACTGTGCAATACGTGCTGGAACTACTGTGTGAATCTGCACGCGTGTGTTCCAGTAGATATATGTGTGGGTAATATGTGTGGGTATAAGTTCATCTCTCCAGCAGCAGAGTAAGCCAGACGGTCAATTAGTGCTCCTGCATCCAAACACAAGTGGATCACTGTGCTGATTGCCTCTTGTCTGCCTCACCAACCACCAGACAGAAGAACAGCATTAATGGAAAGTGTAGGCGCTGCTGCTCCTTCCTCCATTTTACTGTAAGGCATCAATATTAACCGGTTTTAAAATGTGCGATGCAGTTCAGAGTGCCCTGACATACATCGAAAAGATATAGAGACGTATATATCCCTCCAACAGACTAATGGCTCTCTTACATTGACGCTACTCTTAAAGAGTCGCCTCCATGAGGTTAATATGCTCTCCGATGTGTCCCGTTGAATGTTAAAGGTCATGATTTGATGTGGACAGCGGTTACAGATACAAGGAATGATCTATCCGTGCTGTAAATGTATTTTAATATCTGTTTGTATTTGTGTTTCTCGCAGATAGCGACAGCGAAATCTCTAGTGGGACAGGAGACGTTTCCAAAGATTGTCCAGAGAAAATCCTGGAGTCCTGGGGAGGAATTCTCACCAGATGGTAAATCTTCAAAACAGATGTGACGATGAGACATTTGAAAAATGTGTGATCAAAATGTAGATTTTTTTTGTAAGCTGGGCAGGGAGGTTGAAACCAGGGTACGGAGGAGGCACAGTGAGATAAAGATAGAGAACACTGAGATACAGCGGCATGATTAAATGTAGAACTAGTGGAAGATAAAGACATTGAAATGTGAAAACACAGAGGAAGTTTAGAGGCGATTGATGGAGATCAACATCGATGCAGAGAATGTGGAAATACTATGCATAGTCAAAATTGACTCTCGAATTAGGTTTATCTCTGAGATTGAGGAGTATCAAAACCATAATAATGCAAATTAAGCATAATAAAATATGTTTGGAATTAGAAAACATTAGAAAAACATACAAAAACTAAAACAGTAGTACATTCCTGCAAACAATTCTCCGTCCTGCCCTCCGCCCATCAAGTGCAGCTTTATCCGGGATGAACGATTGAGGTCTCTGTGAAGACGTGGGCTCAACATCGCAGACCTCCCGCTGCCTTTCATTCATCATTATTTCCTGCAACAGAACCTCAGACGGCCATGAGTAGACCGGGTAGCGGAGTAGCCTCAGGGCCTAGCTGTGTTAGCTTAGCTTCCATCTCAGCTCTCCTCCCTGTTAGGTGGCGTTCGTTCCAACATATCTGGCCGTGGGCGGCGATTGACTTAATCCCCATGCTTCCTTTTCAAATGTTAAGGAATGTTATCTGTCATATGCCATTCATAATAAACACAGAAAAAAACAAGAAATAATACAAAAAATGTACCGGAAATCATGGGAGCTACATGCATCACCGTCACCATGCCAGAGTCATCATTCTAACTCTGTGCTTTTTGCAACAAGCAGCGTTGATGCATACAGCTTTAGGTGGAGCATAATTAAGTGAATGAAAGATGTTTCTGGTTTTTCATTTGATTTCACAGCCGGCTGTCTTGTAGTTGCATCAGCACAATGAAGCGAAGCAGTTTTTCACGAAATCGCTTTCATATGGCCTCAATAAATGCATTATGATGAGTTTCAAGCATCATTAGAAAGAGCTGACGGTGTGTTTGAAAAAAAAAGAGAGAAAAAGAAGCAAGATATTTCCTCATGTGGGAGAACTCTCACAGCACTGCAGTGAATACACTTCTCTATTAAATGACAGTTTTGTATTTGATTCTATCGTCGATGTAGCAGCTAAAGTAATATATAATCAATATGATGCTTACTGAAATTGGTGGTACTGTGATTAAAACTGTTAATAATGCAATCCAACTGTACTTAACAGACCACTGTACTCAATATACTGAAGTTAATACAGTAATTTCTGTGTGTTTGAGTGAGGCAGTGATTCCAGAGCTGCTTTAGTGAACATGAAGCAGGAGTATGTGGATGTACTTGGCAGCTTCCATTGTGAACGTGTGTACCAGTATGAATAATTAAGTGGTTGTTCAGTCAGCCAGTCGGCCCTACCTGGCCTGAGTAGTGTGGGGAAAAAAACAAAAACTTCAATGCATTCTGGCAATAATGTTACAATACTGAAAAAAAAGTACTTTTTAAGTTAGTGCAGCAGGCGTGTAACTCTGCACTTGATTGGTCTTCAAACTGCCCCAAAAAAAGGAGGAATGATCAAATCTGTTAAGCTGCACTTCACGTTCATATTTAAAGTGTCTGAATTGAATTAAGTGACATTATGAAATAACGGATGACCTCTGCGTGCTGTGTCTCAGGCATGGGAACCTGTCCACCCGACCGAAGGGTTTGCCCTCGCTGGTTCGCGGCGGCATTCCCGAACCGCTCAGAGCCGAAGTCTGGCAGCTGCTGGCTGGTTGCCACGACAACAGCGACCTCCTTGAGCACTACCGCATCCTCATCACTAAGGTACACACACACATACACACAAACACACACACACCAAAAAAGGACAAGTCACATTTTGGGGGTGGTAAAAGTATGTTTGATGATATAAAACACGTTCAGGGTGTTTGTTGACTGATCAAACTTCAATTTCCAAACTTTTTAAAAATAAAAACTGAGACTTGTCTGAAGGCTGACGCACCAACAGGCTGTTGGTGGTTTAAAACTGGATTTCACGTCAACAAAAGTCTGGCATTTCTTTCACTTTACAGGTGTGTAGTGCCCTTTCTTTTCGTGCTGTATTCATGACTCTGTGTCAACTTAAAATATGGAAAAATGGGTTCACACAGGTACTTTGTTTACATTCAATTAGATTAACTTGTTTGCCTTTTTAGATATGAATCTTAAGCACACAGACAGCGGTGACATTTAAATGACTCGGGACTATTACGGCTCAGGTTGGCCCCTTTTAGCCTCGCGGAGAGAATTTAAATATACTTTTAGGACATATAATATTTAGCTGTTTGGTGTTCTTCAGGCTTTGTTCACACGTGACCTAACGTGGTGCAGTTTGACCTTTTTTGGTCGGTTGAATTTAAGGTGCACATCGAACTCTGGCGCATCGACACTGCCTGAAAATGGGATTTGGATCTGCTGACTAAGTTCACTTTCATTGTACAGTTAGTTTCCAACGGATCACAACGACTCATTGTTACCTCGAAGTTCTGGTCCAGTTCATGTTTACTCTGAACAAACAAAGAGAATACAAGCATAAAGTCATATTGACAGGTACTGTAACTCATGATCGGACAGTTTTGGAAACTGTCATCCTGCATTATAACTGCGACACGCCATCGTGAGATGTTTGTGAACCAGTAGGAAGTGTGACAAAGCCCCACTGGACCACACAGCAGCAGTAGGAGGAGGAGGAGGGACATAAACACGCAAAGCAGACAGAGATCTGTGCTTTTATGGATAATGCAATAGTCTTTTTGTTTTCCTTTGACGCTCAGAAGCGGGTGAAACTACCTGCCTCGATCAATATGTATGGAGAATGAGGGGGGGGGCAAAAGGGGGAGATGGAAAGAAGACAAATAGGGAGAGGGAAGAATGTGGACCCATAAATATGAGACTGTAGTCACTCGGGGAGAATTGGAAAAAAAAGGAATGTGTGTAAACGTCGAGAGTGCTGGCAGATTTCTATCTTTCCTGAGCCACATACCTTAAGTTGTTTTTCACCTGCTGAGTAAGTTTCTCTCTTCGTCGTTCTCGGTTTTTCACTTTCTGTCGCCCTCTTTATCTGTTAAATTGGAACCGTTTTTCTTTTGCTCTTTATGTCACATTTGTCTGCCTGGCTCTCTCTGTCCTCCTGCCCCCACCCCCACCCCCTCTTTCCTTCTCTCTCCTTACATAAGACCGAGCTTCTGTAGTTCAGCGCATTTATTCTCATTCCATTGGCTGGGCCGTGCCCACAGCCTCTGTCTTTCTGGAGTAGTGATGGTATTGATAGGCGGGTGGCCGGGCTATTAATAGCTGCACCAAATGAATGGGAACCGAGGGAAGATGGAGGAGGCAGGAAAAGAGGCAAGAGAGGCAAATGACAGCAACGGTGAGGGCGACGTGGAGCTTATTAATATCTGTTGTCCGGGCTCAGCGGCGACGTTAATGCTGATTGAATTCTAAGTTATTGGACTGTCATCCTTATGGAAGGGGTATCAGGATTGTAAATCAGCGCTGTTCAGGCTTTGCCTTAGAGACTCGCAGCCGACGGGTGTTAAACCATGTGTAGTTTCTAGTCCAAAATCTAAATCACTAAAACCAGATCTCACACAATATCAAACAACCATGTGCAGACGGACTTACATCCTTACAGTAATTACATAGAATGCCATGAGTTTACTGCCAACTAGTTTGCTTTACATACTGATCAAGGATACTTTAAGGTGCTCGTCATAAATAAATAATTTATTTATAGAGCACATTTCACAGACAAAGGTCACAAAGTGGTGTACAGTCAAAAAAAAAAAAAAAAAAAGACACGGTAAAACACATTAATTAATGGAGCAGCATACAAATTACTATATTTAAATCCATATCTGTGGAGTCTGGGCGGCCAAAAGGACTCCTAAATCAGAGTCCTCGTCACCTTGAGGAGGTCGTTCCCAAGGTGGGAACCACTGGGCTAGACTTAACTCACTGAGCATTTAGCGGCGCGTGGCCCCTGGCCGACTAGCTTGATATCATAGATAGCGAGTGTCACGTTCAATGTTGTACTGCTCTCATTTACAGTCGTCACACACGGCATTACAAATACACACTGTGTCACACACATTTTGGCCTCAGGGCATCTGAGACATTCACAAATAAAAACTTTTTTTTTCTCGGCTGGCGCTGCACTGTGTTCGAGGTCAGAGTTGGGGGGGGGTCACTGGTGACATTTGAACAACCTTTTCGTCTCCCTGGAGCCGAACAAGCCCAAGGTGTGCCGCCTCGCTTGAACCAACAGCTTAAAAAAAGCTCAGCCGGCTATTTTCAGGCCTGCCTTTCCAGAGACCAATCTCACTCGCTGCACAGCCGGTGTGCAAACAGAGGTCAGCCTTTTCTCCACAGGTTGGATGGCTGTCATCAGAGGCCGAGAACAGCAGTTTCACCACAGCAGGCCTTAAGGAGCCTTTACTGTATGAAACCGAAGGTCCAATAGATGATTGATCCTCAAAGGGAATTGATTTTGTTTGTTGCTTTTGTTCAATCTCTCACCTCTTTCTCCTGGCGGGACAAGAGCATTTGTAACAAACACTGGTTCATACATACATACATGCATACACTGAGTGGACCATACAGATTGATGAATTTGGAGATGTACATGGTTAATTGTTGCTTTCAGGAATTGATGAATGGAATTAGAAAGCATGTTTCTACATAAATCCTTGATATTATTAATTTCGGTTCACTTTTAGAAGAGTTTAAAAAGGCCAACCCTACATATAGTATTGTGCCTTCACTGTCTTTTGTTTGTCTACTGTGTTGTGTCCAACCCCCCGCCCTCCATCTTATTGCTTATTTGGACGCATTTGGACTGCGGTAGTTTTACTTTTGTTAGAAAAATTCTATTTTGAGCTACAGAGATAAGTGTATGGTTCCATTTTTCAAAGGTTAACTTATGTTAGCTGTAAAAAAAACAAACATGTATGTATCTATTGTTTTTCCCCATTTCCTTCCTGAACTTTACTGGAATTCCCACCCCGTGACTGGAGCCAGCTCACTTTAATTCTGCACACAGCATGTAATGAAATCGAAGAGCAAATTAGAGCGGGGCTGCGAGGTGCTTTGCATTTTGATGTTGAACCACATTGAGGCGCGGCGCCAGCTTAGCGATGACATTTAACGCCGGTGTACAATCAAAGGTAGCATCGGCCATGCGACCGGGCTGGAATAATACTACACCCACGCCCCGATAACCCACATACAGATACTCGGGAGTACAATGTACATAAGATAGGCTGCCATGGTAACTGCCAGGGTCCATGGACTTCTCTCTGCTTGAAGTTGTTTCCATGACAATTCTGTGTCTCCTTTCATCTTTGTCTTGTAACCTCTGCCTTCGTTCATTAAGTACTTGATATTTGGATAATTGGAAACTGGGTAGGTGGTCAGCTGCTTAGTAATACACACTTTTTCAACCTTCCTTCAACCACTGCAGTCTCTATTGTACAGTATGTGTACCCGGTGCAAGTTATAAATTAAAATGGTGACTAAAAACCAAGCAGCTCTATCGTCTAGTGAGCTGGAGAGGTGTTAGGATTGAGTACGAGTGCGCAAAGTATATTTTGACTCGCAGGTACCGTTCTTAATATTATATGGATAGTGCTTTTTTTTTTTTTAATTCACTTTGTCTCAACTAATGACAGCACACAAAACCAACTTTTATGCCTTAGTACCAGCAATAGTGACAGCTAATTGGTATATTGCTTGTATTTATATACATTATTGGGATTTTTTTTTGTTATTTTGATGGTGTACACTGGAGGTGCGATTGTGCTGTATATTGCTATTGAAGGACAAAACTCCAACTTTGTTAATGTTGATGCCTGAAGCATTTACATAGCTCAGAAATCCATAACTGTAGTCAAGAAACCTGCACTGTGATCAAAGTGAAACACCAAGTTTCATAGGTCTTCAAACATTGACATTCGAGAGATACAAAGTGTTCACCCCTTGCTGCAAACACATTATGCATGCATGCACAGATAACCATAATGCACATACATAAACATAATTATTTTGGCTTAGTTGTGTGCCCTGCCACCAGTTTGAGGTATCCCACCATTCATGGATGGGGAAAAAAAGAGAAATACCCTTGAGGAAAGTCTTGTCACTCAAAGCCCCACACACACACACACACACACACACTGGCCCTTCCCGCTTCATAGTATCTGTAGGGAACAGCTGCATTTCATGGCCACAACACCGCTTCCATCCTCCCCTCCTTACAATGTAGGTCTATTCACAGCACTCCTCCCATCCCGGCTCTGTGTGTGTCTTTATAATGCAGCCCTCCAGCTCCCATTCACATATGCAGAGCAGGATTTATCTAAACATAATATATAATGAGTAAGAATGGATTATAAGACGGGGTTTATGAGTGATTTTGAGTATTTATGGCACACATTAATGCTTGTATGCTTTTCATAAAATGTCTTGTTTAGATGGAAATGATCATGCAATATATATATATATTTTTTTTTAAATACATCGAGGTGTTTGCTGTAGCTGGGCCATGCAGTGGTTGGCATAGCCACTGTGTTTGTGTTAGCATAGCCTCCTAGCCATGCTGACACTGATATGACGGCTCCGATTAAGGAGATCCAGCCTGCAGTGTCTTCTCTGGTCACAACACTTCACTGTCTCAGGCCTCATACTGACTGTAGCCTCACAGCTAAAGTAGTGCTCTACTTCCTCCTCTTCTTCACTGCAGAGTCACACTTACTTGTCATTATTACATTTTAGATGTATCCGCAAATAATATATAAATAATGTGATTTATTTGGTCTGCATTTTATACAACCCTCCTATTACCTTTTGGGGTCAATTTGACCCTATTCAACGTCTAAAACGTTGTTTAACGTCTCTAAATAGATGATTGACATTTATTTATTTTTTGCTTCATATTTCAGGACTTTTCCTAATTTAATGGGGACAACTGGGTAAACATAAAATTAATATGATGATATGTTTTCAATGTCTTGTACGCATCAATGTTCTTGGGCTCAATTTGACCCCGGGCTTATTTTTCGGTGTGTAAAACATATAAAAAATATCAACATTTTACACATTTTTTAGTTGTTTTGAATGATATTGAGGTCATTATAACATACAATTTTATAATCTTCAGATTCAGTGTCCTAACCTTACTTATTCAAAACATATTACTTTATTCTTTTTTTTCCAGATAAAGGCACATAGACTTATTGTTTCCATTGAACTTTATCTTACAGATGCACGTTGCATCCTGACCTGCATGGTACAAGGACAATAGCTGCTGCAGAATAATCAATAGAAGTATCTTAACCTGAGCAGTCAGACAGGTCTGCACTGCCATGTGGTGTGAGGTTAGATGGAGATGATGGATGGTGATTTGTGTAGGCAGCCGGTGTGTCTTTGACCTTTAGTTTCTCTTTAACATTAACTGCAGCAATTCAGGTGTTCGCAGTAGACGTTGTGACATTGTGCTATGGTATATAGATTAAGTTATTAAGGGTGTTCCACATAAAGTGTCATATGATATTAGTTACGAGCTAGCTATTTATATTTGACATTCATACGTTTTTTTCAGTTATATTAAACTGAATGAATTTGGTCTCATAATCATTAAATGTAATGTAAATACTGGCTTCTGCCAGCTGAGCTGGTTTAAAGTTGATGCTGAATAAAAGGCGAAACACATTAAAGTGACGTGACTTTGTGTGAATTGATCAAAGTACATTCGGCCTCAGCCACGTAGACAATACTTGCATCTATATCCTCAGTAACCCAGATTGTGTCAGTAATAAAGGAAACAATGACCAAAACAAAAGAGTACCAAAAGGTGGCAGTCTTGCAGAAACACAGCTTTTCACTGATAACAAGAATACAAGAAGAAGTGGAAAGCACCGCAGCTCTGCATCTACCTACTCATCTTCATTTCAGTCCGATCACACCAAGGCGAGTTGGTGTCGTGAGTTTACGAGCTTCTTCCACCAAGAACAGCTTTAAACTGGCGCCCTTGCTTTGCGTACTGTAAGTTGCCGTGGATCATGTTGATGTAAACTCGCTGCTTTTGCCAACACATTGCTGTTGAGACTGGATCCAGCAGGAGCCCACGGCTGGAGGAGGGTAGGATGCTGGGAAGCAGTGAAAGGTGAATCAGCCGCCACCTTTGTTTCCAAGTGGCCCCGCTGGCTTTGTTTTGGAGCAGAATGAATTATTAACGGTGGCCTTCTGGTGGTGTTTTTCATCAGTGTCCACCTCCAAAAGGTAAAGAGCACTGCGCTGAGTGATCTCCATTGACTGGCTCCTTCCACAATGACAGCAGCACTGTCAAAAAACTTATTTTTTTTCAGTCTTCACTTTGTCCGTCTTTATTTTTAGCTCCCCTTCTTTTTGGACACCCCTCTCCATTTTTCCGTCACACCGTTTCTCTTGAATGAACACATTAACAAACACAGATGCTGAAGAATATCTGCTCTCCATGACAATTAAAGAGCCATCCTTCTGCATGGCAGACTATCTTGCACTCCAGTTCACAATCACATTGTACGAAACGCACCGATTT
Organism: Clinocottus analis; assembly: GCF_023055335.1. Taxonomy (NCBI): domain Eukaryota; kingdom Metazoa; phylum Chordata; class Actinopteri; order Perciformes; family Cottidae; genus Clinocottus; species Clinocottus analis. The sequence continues at coordinate 8,092,519 of NW_027175965.1, forward strand.
AAACCTTAAAGGCGTATTACACTTCACTGAAGTTGAATAGTCTCATTTTAACCTTGCAGACAAGCCTGTGAGGATCCCCAAAACAATCAAAAAAAAGCTACATTAAGCATTAAGTGGACATAAGTAAGTTAACTTAAATAGATATTACAGATGGAATTATGACTTGTTTAACTTTAAAACACAAGTTCCAAGCAGCTTATAATACATGATTCAAACTACATTTTTTAAAATCAAAGCTAACATTGGAATTTAAATACAATCATGTGTTTTCTAATTATTGTAATTGTATTTTTATGCAAATAACCATTCAATATGTACATGTGTAATAACATAACATTTTTTGCGTGTTTTGTCCAAATCCTTTTTCTTTTAATGTGCCTTCATTTAACATTTCAGATAAGTAACTACTGCCCTGCAGGGGTTTCTTTGTCACGGCCTGCCCTCGTTGTTCGGATAACACATTTGGTCTTGCTCTGATGGTTTAAGATGTGACTTTCTGAGTGGATTCAACCAAGCACTTAGTTTTGTCCAACTAGACACGGAGGTGAATAGCTCCATGTGTTCCTTTTGTCCACCTGCAGTTCACAGTGTGCGTATTCTTTGGAGGTTGACACATTGTCTACATGTTTCCATGAAGGATTTGTATTTGTGTTCTGTTTGATCCTTTCAGACATTTTTTTAATCTTTTATTTTTTAAATCAAACCACTATACCCTTGCTGTAAGAAGCCAGGTGCTGTGTTGTTTTCAAAAACAGCTTTTTTTTCAATAATTTTCAATATTTCTCATGGCTCTGATGGTTCTCCTGCACAGCCACGATGCCTGACAGTTTCTTCCCATCCGCCCTTCTGCTTAGCCAATTTACTGACACTTGATCCTCTTTATCATCTGCCACCATAGGATGCTCCCAACTGGCTGAAATGCCAGACAACTGTAACTAAGGGGCAGGCATAACTGTGCTAAGCTGTTGGTTATATAAAGAATAAATAAAGTACCCAGAAGAACCTGGAGCCTGCTGGATAAGGCTCTCATTTTTTACTAGTTAGCTGCCCAAGATGTTTCATGGAGGTTGAGTGTCATCCTTTATTTATGAACATAATATTCTAATGTATTCAGGAAGTGACAAGCTAAGGCTGCTAACCACTGATGCTAACGGGCATCGTCTGCCCTTGTTCCCCTAAATTAGAGAGACAGTGTGATAAGTGACATATAAAAACATCATGGGATGTATATTTACAACTTTTTTTGCTGTGATATTTCTTTTTTAATGCTTTGTTCAATGTTTTTTATAAATATACGAATTAAATAGAATTGGGTGTTTTTTTTTTTTTCACTTGGAGACGGTAGATTAGGTGTGACTTAAACGGGGAAGGAAGGAAAGAAAAGGAGGGGAATGGGGGGGACTTTAGTTAATAGAAAACAGACTGTGAAAGATAAGTAATATGTAAATAGGAAATGGATCCAAATTTACCCCTGGGGAAAAAAGCCAGTGTGAGAGACAGAATAATGTGGCAGAGAGCCTCAGGTGCAGCTGGGATGGGAGGAGGCGGGGCAATGAGCGAGAAGCTGAGGGAGAAAAGAGGGAGGGTTCGTGTGTGTGTTTGAGTTTGTGTGTATGGAAAGAGAGAGAGAGAGAGAGACGGAGAGAGGTTGAGTGTGCAAGCTAGAGAGAGTGTGTGGAGAGGGAGGGTGGGAAGTGTAAGCCAGTCACAGCATCTCTCCTTCTCACTGCACCAGGGCTGAGGGACTCTTCGTCCCCTCGCTTCCCTCGCTGCAGATTTAACTCATTTCCATCAACGCAGTCATCTTTTTTTTCTTCTTCTCCTTCTTGCTTTTTACTCGCTGCTTTTGACAGATGCATTGCATTTCATCCCAACTGTATTCCAGGATCTAAGGATTTATTTATTTAAAAAAACACGGGTTGTATGCTTTAACAGAATTAGGGGGACGTTTGCAGAGGACAGTGCTTGAAATTGGGACTCCGACTGGGACTTTTTTTTTTTTTTTCTTCCTCATGCTGCTAGAGTGGATTCCCTTTTTCTCGTGCCGCCAGTGTTTTGTTCAGGGCGACAGAAATACTGAGAGCGGAGTTGTAGGACCCCCATACCTCTACAACTAATCAGAGCGCATACTTCAAAGGACTGAAGCAAGTTAGAAAATCCATGGTTGCATTAATCACTTGAGGAGAAGGTGCCGATGCTTCAGAGTGTCACAACAAAAATACAAGTAACATGTTTATGGGATAAATAGGTGGATTGCTGATTGGTCCCCACACCCCTCTCTGCAAGTGTCTGCCACAGGATTGCTGAAGGAGTCGAAGCGAGAGGAGCACTGAGCTATTCAGCTGGCCTCTCATTGCTCCAGGAGAGTCCTTCCATCTGCCTGCAAGGGAGTCTTGCATTCAGTACTTTCACTGCTTTCCGCTGCTGGACTTTTACATTTGTTTGTCTTTTTTTTTTTCCAACTTGCAGTCCAGAACACTGAGAGGCAAGTTTGCACATTTGGATTAAAACTTCAAATCATTTTAATAGCAAAAATTAACTCATTCAGACATATTGAAGCGATTGGTTTCTACCTCATTCTGCCTAGGGATGCCTCGAAAACACATTCACCCCCCCTACGCCGTGTGTGCCGAGAGAGCTGTGACATTATCTCCTGCGGAGATCCCTGTGTTGTTCTAGCCCGTGTCTGTGTTTTGATTCAGACAATAGCTGGGCATGCATGGGCTCCAGACACCGACCAGAGGACCACCAAAATAAAGGAAGCCCGCCGTTACATTGTAAACACACCATCACCCATGGCACAGTGAAACTTTGGATGTAATTGAAGGCTCTATCAGCATCAGGAGATGAGGCCACAGACTGGCAGGGGTATTCACCTTTGGAATAGATGCAGGCCACAGCAATGCCACCCTGGTTTACTCAAGCAACACAGCTTTTTTCACTCCACTACTGACTGTAACCCACCCACTACTTTCACTAACCATGAGTGATTGGAAGAGGAGAGCTAAACAAGTTGTCCTACCTTCCCGGAGGCTGTATTGATTTTCCTCCAGTCAGTGTTCATTTGATTGAGACCCAGCTATGTGAGAGTCGGGTGAAAAGAGAGCGCGAGTGTGTTTTTGAGCTCTGTTAAACTGAAGAAGGCTGCAGACACCCGGGTCGATGGGGCGGGGGGCAGGCAGTTCTCCAGTTTCAGGCCAGCTGCCTTATGGGTGACACACCACAAACCTGACCCACCTGGACGGCACCCAGAACAATGAACCAGTCTGAACTGACAACGGACCCGCTGCTCACTGCCAACAGCAGTCATGGAGACTTCTTTCCTTACAGGGCTGCCAACCACTCCTGTCCCTTGGGGTGGGGGCTGAACGAAGGACTGGAGGCCTGCGTCCTGGAGACGGCTGTCATTGTTCTCCTGACAGTGCTTATCATTGCGGGAAACCTGACGGTGATCTTCGTGTTCCACTGTGCCCCGCTGCTACACCACTACACCACCAGCTACTTCATCCAGACCATGGCCTATGCCGACCTGCTGGTGGGTCTGAGCTGCCTGGTGCCCACCCTGTCTCTGCTCCACTACCCAGCGGGTGTTCAAGAGCCCATCACATGCCAAGTTTTCAGCTACGTCATCTCTGTTCTGAAGAGCGTTTCAATGGCCTGCTTGGCTTGCATCAGTGTGGATCGTTACCTGGCCATAACTAAACCGCTGTCTTACAACCAGCTTGTGACGCCGTGCAGACTACGAGGCTGCATCACCCTGATTTGGGTCTACTCTAGCCTGGTTTTCTTGCCTTCCTTCTTCGGGTGGGGTAAACCAGGCTACCACGGGGACATTTTTGAGTGGTGCGCACACTCTTGGCCCACATCTGCCCTCTTTACAGGCTTTGTGGTTTGTTTGCTCTATGCGCCTGCTGCACTTGTGGTTTGTTTTACCTATTACCATATCTTTCGCATCTGCCAGCAGCACAACAGGGAGATCAGTGAGCGCCGAGCACGTTTCCCCAGCCAGGAGATGGAGGCTGGCGAGGGGGGTGGCGGTGGGCATCACGGAGGGCACGGACCAGATCGGCGCTATGCGATGGTGCTGTTCCGCATCACCAGTGTTTTCTATATGCTTTGGCTGCCCTACATAATCTACTTTCTGCTGGAGAGCTCCCATGTGCTGGACAGCCCTGCCCTGTCCTTCATCACCACCTGGCTGGCCATTAGCAACAGCTTTTGCAACTGTGTCATCTACAGCCTGTCTAATAGTGTGTTCCGCCTGGGCATGCGTAGGCTCTCGCAGACAATTTGCTCCTTCAGCCACTGCGCAGCCGATGACAGGGACTTTGGGGAGCCTAAACCTCGGAAGAGGGCAAACTCGTGCTCCATCTGACGGGGAGGACTTTTACAGCATGAGGATACTGCAGGAATCTACAAATGGGGAACAAGAATCTTAACAAGCTTAGCAGCTAGTTAACGTTCAGTAACATTGGGAGAGCTCAAACGAAGAGAAAATGGGATCTGTTGTATCAGCCTGTCGGCTAACACCAGTGACATTGCCTTGGTCACAATAAACCATCGTTTATTGCATTACAAGCTTTCAAGGAGATGGGCGTGTGTCTAAACGGAGAGATTTGGGGTATGTGACTTGACTGTGGATCAAATAGACAGAAGTCGCCCGATGGTTTTCTTAGCCTTCACATTTCACTGTATTTCAACCAGGTCTGACGTAGTGAGAAGACTAAAGTGTAAACTCCAAAAGATTCACAAATATCTTTTCAGACATCAAATGTGGCCATGCCTGTTACAGTTTGTCAGTAGTTGTCCCCATACTTTCTGTCGTTAGGAGAGACTGGATAACCTACACCTACTTGTGTTAATAAACCTGTTTAAAGGTTGTAAATGGATCATTTGCTTTTTAGTTGTATAAACACACGGTGACCGTGACGGCAGCCATTATGCTGCCGATACATAACAGATGGCGTGAGGTCTTGACTGTTTTCTAGAGAAAAGTGCACACTCAGTTTCTGCTGAATTATTTTGTGTTGTGTCTGTAAACATGATGTGTGCAGGTAAACAGGAGAACGATGCAAAAAAAAAAGTGTTGGCTCGGTGTTCTGACACATTTATTTTCTATCATCAGGGTGATAATCGCAGACCTGACCCGTGATTCAAATTTTTATAAAGTTGTTTACTGAGAACAGTACATCATGTAAAAATGCATAGTAATCTTTAATAGGAAAACTTTTAGGAAAAGCAAATAATACCACTACATCACAGCAATATTTAAAAACTGTAACATGTAAACATCTTTTAATCAAGTCAAAATCCTCAAAATACAAGGTTTCACTTGACACATGGTCACTAATCTATAATATAGGCTGTCAAATTGTCAACACAATAAACAACTGCACATTGCCTACTCCTGTAGTACGACCTGTATGAGATGACATGCTGCTTTCATGGTTTACCAATTTAAATTTTAGCTGATTAAGGTTGATCACCTATTGATTGGTGCCACTCTACTAAGAAGCAGCATGTGTCCAGAATCCAGACAACGGATGTGTTGTTTTGACACCGAGGCCTTTTATATTGAAAGCAGTGAGTGAGCTGATGCTTGCAGCAGATAACTAGCCAGCATAGTTTTTTTTTTCCCAAGGTCCCTCCCTTGTGTTTATGAAATAGCCCATCAGGGCCAGCATTCCCACCATTGGTGTGGCATTCCTGATATGGCTTTGTTATGAGTATTCTGCTCACAGTTTCATGCATGAGTGCTCATGACAGCCAATTTCTAACCAACAAATACATATTACATTCCCCCTGCACATGTAGGTTCATGTATATTGACAAGTGGACAAACAGCAGGTATAGCTTTTCGTTTAGAAACAGAATTTCGTATCTGAGCTGACTTGGGGGATATCATTTTTAGCTGCACCTCTTGGATGCTACTTTTGATCTACCCACAAACGTCTTTAAAAAATGAGAAAAGTCATAGTATTTGCAGCGTCGACTAGAGGAATACATAGGCTGGTTTGGGGTGCTTTGCATCAGTGACGCAGTTATCTTGAGATCAGATGATATTGGGCTTTATTTCCCAGCAGCGGTGAACAGAGGCTCATGTTAATGTGATCCGATCTGTCTGGAGGTCGCTGTGAGGTTAAAACTTAACTGATCTAAAATTACATGCTTACTTGTGATACAGGTTTAAGGCTAGCTTTTTTTAGTGGAGGTTTGTGCAACTTTTGGCTGGAGAATCCTAATTACTTAAAATTTGCCCCACTTTCTTTCAGCTGTACCAGATCTTTTGTGGATTGAAAAAAAGTCACTGCCCTTAATATATAGTGTGCACTTCTTATAGGAAACCGTATTATTATGTCTGTACCCAAGCAACAGATGGTTGTTTTGGAAAGGGCAGAATATAGGTGTCCTTAATTATTCCATTCAGCACATGAAAAACATAAATAAAAATGCTTCTTTCAAATCTAAAGACTGTTGCCCAATCTGGGGCTTTTGATGTACAAAAGGGAAGATGATGGTGTGTTGTTCAAACAATCTATAAACTGCCATTGATTATGATTATCATACTTGGCTAGTTAACAGTCACTCCAGTCAATTTTACCTTGTAAGTTTCCTTGATCGATGGTTCAGGGCTGATGCATAATTTATTTCAAAACAATACATCTACGTTATAGCCAATGACTTACTGATCCCCCTCTTTGCTCATAGAGTAGTGTCATCTGTGGTTTAGGCTTTGCTTGTAGTGCATGTTTGTTCATGCACAGCAAACCAAGTCCCTCGGTATTGTAAATGCAGTCTATGCTGCTTAATAGGAGCCTGTATAGGTCATTCCTCATTTTAAAGCTGCATTAAGTGATTTTTGACCGCTAGAGGCAGAAAGACTCTTGAGCCTTTAGCGTATTGTTTCTCAGAGACAAGACATTTACTTCTTCACATCCAGCTAAAACAGAGCTTCCTGATCATTCCAGTCAAGAGTCTTTCTTGCCATTCTGATGAATGTAAGTTCAATATTGTTTTTAAGCCCTGGTTTGGTAAACCAACGCCACTAAAAGAAAGCGTACGTCTCTCTTGGGTTATCTACATACTCGACTATCTTTACCAGCCATTCATTTACTTGCAGTGATGCATGAGGTGGCGAGCCTACAGTCAACTTGAAATACACATGCGCTGACAGTGACTGTCCATGGTTTATAGTCTATGTGCCGGTATTTGTTTTTGTTTTGTTGTTTCAGACAACTAGGATAACCAAATGTGTAAGGTAAAAGCATCTATGTAAAGCTACAGTATAGGGTGTTGATTCTCAGCGCGGTCATCAGCATTCATCGCCCTTTCACACATTCAGGATATGTTTGAGTCAGTGTTTGTATTAAAAATATTGCTTTATGCAGCTTTAACACATTGCAGATGGTTTTGTATACATGCCTAAAGATGTATTTTGTAAAAAAAAAGTTAAAAAAAGAAAGAGAAATTACTATAACATCAACATGCTGCACTTTAGAAAAATTAAAAAGGGTACATTTTACAATAACATACATTGTGACAGTGTACACATCAAAGCCACTGTGTCGTTGGATTTCATTTTCCATGACTTTAATCTTCCAGATGGGTTTCCACTTGAACCAAGAATAGGTCATTTTTCGCAGTCAATCGGATTTTTGCCTTTTTAAGCAGGTACATGTGCTACTATCTGGCGCCTACATCATATCTGTAAGATATCAGGACACTGCAGATGTCCAAGTCTTGTGAATTCCCTTCTGTAGCCATATAAAGGATGGCAGTAGGAAACCACAGCATAGCCGTGTCAAATACTAGACTTATGATGATTTTTTTATTTTGATAGCTTGTGTTTTTGGTGCTCCTTTGGCGCATAGTGCAGTGGGGTTGTAGAGGAAATGTAGGGTCCGAATTAGTGCTGTATTATCTTCATTATGTGGCGACGGACCACAATACAGCAACATATAACAGGAGAAAGAAAGCAAAGCTCTGTAATAGCCTAAAATAAAATAGCTCAATTGTTACCATATAATGTAAAAGTTGGAATATACCATTCAATCAAAGAAAATAGTATTTGGTCAGAAGTTGCGCAAATATTAATTTCTGAGGTGGATGTTTTGTAGCGGGTACTGTGAAATGCGTGTCTTGGTTCAAGGTTTAAAAAAATCAAAAGAGCCACTGAATGAATATTTAAAAAATAAATAGTTTTATGTGTCTGTATTACGCTGACCAAACTGAAGTGGTAGAAAATAAAAACTGTTAACTTGTTCAAACAAGTCATCTTTCAAGTGCATTGATCGAGGCTTTTAGTAAAAGGAGTTTTATTAATTGAAGGATATGTATTTATTTATAAAAAAATATGTTAAAACCTTTACACAATATACTGTATATGAGTATACTGTATGTAAAGTGTGTGTATCTGTTTTTACCTGCTGTACAGCCAAAAAATCTGACAAATTCTGACAAAGGTATGGCACACCCATTTGTGTTAAATGAACTAGGCTGCTGGTGTTTTAAATAGGAGGCAGTGTGTGTTAAATTACATAGTATATATTTTTTTATTTTTAAATTGTGTCAAAGACTATGGTTTTGTCGTTGCTGCCTACCCAATAAAGGTGAAAATAGTAGACATTCACATCTGTGTAGTTGCTTTTGTGAGATGTCTGTGTTTCTGTAGCAACAACCGCCAGCTGCTATTCATAGTAGGACTCTCCAGAATCATCTTCATGTTTCCTCCACTTTGCACCTATCTTAAGAATTAATGAGGATAATGAAAATGTGGGCTTGTTACTGTGTGTGATGCCAGTTTGAATCCTAAGACCTGATGAGAGGAGTGCCGTTAGTTAACGCCTGCTTCATCAAACATTATTGAGGTACACTTGTAGCATCAGTTACTTTTGAGGTGTAATGGATGTGTAATAATCACAAAAGTAAGAATACACGATGTAGATCTAGGTCTAGTGAGCAGATCAAATGTTTAAACCCCACCTTGGGGAGCAAGAAGTAACTTCACAGCCATGTTATCAGAGAATGAAGCCCAAACAGGGAGACTCCATTGCCATTTGGTCTCATATATCTGCCTAAAGTTCTGCCCCTGACTCAGTCATGAGCAAAGCAAAGCTGTATTTAATTTTCCTCTGAGCCAGCAGATGGTTAATCTGGTGGTATCAGCTTGGTAACAACTTTGAAGCAGGGAAGCCCTTCCCTTTCTTTTTTTTTTGCCATAGGGAGTTAATGCACACCATCATTTCCTCTCTCTGTGTGAATCGTATTCACATTAGAGTGCCTGATCCCTTGTACTTGGTCTGAAATTGGCCTTTGAAATTCATACACTCAACCTTTCAGACTGCAGACCAGCTTTGAAACAGCCATAACCCCACACCGTCTCCACAGAGTAGCTTAGTGGAGAGACGGGCAACAGGAGATGGAAGAGGGTATTGGAAGAAGATTGAATGTAAGAACAGCAGATCATGGAGATGATTTGGTTTGAGGGAGAAAAGAAGGCAAGATAGAGGAAGTGATTTAGTAGACTGCCTGAATGAGAAGAGGAAGGTGAGCAGGAGAAGGTGGAAAGAGGAGGGGTGTTTAGTATGAAATATGCTCATTGCATTAAATAAAGGTGGTTTAATGGCCCAAAGTTTGATTACTTTATTATAACATATTGAGTCCTTTTATTTTGTGTTCTTGTTCAATTTTCATTCAAGGGTCCATGTTTAAGAGTAGGCAGTTTTCTAATGCTTTCCCATTTATTTTGCAATGTTTGAGATCTAGTTTTCGAACAAAGAAAATCAAGATCTAGACCAGAAAGCATCCACACTTACTATTCAGCCAAACCAAGAACGGCTTCCCAGTCCAAGCCTGCTCAGTATTCACAGCCGGCACCAAATCAGGAATTCCCTTTTATTTCCACAAATGGCGGCACTCGGCTCACTTCCTCTTTTCCTTTCCGTCCTGCCACTTTCCTCCTCCTCTTTCCGTCCTGATTGAGAAAGGACCACCTGACCATCTTTTGAGGTGGGGAAGTCATAATTGGGTGAGTGGGGGCTGGGGGGTGGGGGGGGAAGCCAGTTCCTGCCCCTGTGTGCTAATTGTGGAGGCTTGCGGCGCCCACCAAAAGCCTTTGATGGCATAAGGAGGACACGCATGCATCCACACACCAACACTCCCTCATACATCTTGCATGGCCTCAGTCAGCCTTTGAAAATGTGATATCAGACAGGTGTTGATCGGGGCAAAGCCGATGGCGTGCTCCTACTGAATGTAATGTTAGCATTTATTCAGCTAATTCTGAAGCTAAGACTCTAGTGGCTGTATGGAATTTCCTGGAAATCTATTCAATAGTTGTTGAGATAGTGGTGGGTCGACCAACTCGGACCATTCGTACAGCCTCCAGCGTGGCTAAAATGTCAAGAAGCGTGCTCTACTTCAGTAACAACACATGCTCACACTTTTCACCTTTCTCCTACTGGCTATGTGGGGTTAAAGTATGGATCAAAAACACAATCACAGGTAGTTGCTGTGGGAAGGAAAGTTTTATTTTCTCATCTTTACCCAGTTTTCTGGTTTAAGCCTGGTAGGGCTTCTCTGTGATTTCTGCATGAACCTCTGGAGTATCCCATGGTTCAGTGTTTGATGAAGTCTCTGCTCTAGTTTTAATGTGCCAAAAGTTATCAGTTTTACCAACTAAATAAAATATATACATATATACTTTTGTACAGTGCTTTTCATCGGAATTTTGTATTCCAATTGCACATTTTCATGAGGTAAAGTATTGCTTGAAATGGCCTTCATTATGACATTTCACACACTTGCTTTACTATTTCACAATCACCAACATAAATCAAAATATAAGTGCATCAGATTCAGTCTGTCGCATTTTTATGAGTGTGTATCAGCTATAAAACATACTAAATGTAGTGATTGGCCTAGAAGCACACAGTGATGCTGCAAAACAATTCCCTTCAGTTTAATGAGAATACTGTGAGAGCCTCTCAGCACATACATGACATTTGAACTACATGCTATCTTTTATTTTCTAAATGTCACTATTTTTCTAATAGCTATTGTTGCCAGGTGGTCACATTGTACACCGAGTGACAAAAAGGTGCGAGGTTAAATCCCCATAGTGGACCTGAGTCCTGTCAAAAGGCCCCAGAACAATAAAAGGAACAATTACCTGTCCACTCATTGCAGGGTGCACTGGATAGGAACATTGGACAATGCCTTGAATCTGGAATCACAGAGGTCCTCATCAGCTGCTTTTCAGAGTTCAGCACTTTCATTTCACCTTTTGGACCTGTTGAATGTCATAGGTAGGCTTTTTATCCATCAGCCACCGCTTGAAGTTCCACTCTAAGTGCTTTGAGTCTCTTGAATGAGCTCATTGGGTTCAGTGATTCTGCAATTCTTGGCTTATTTATTTTTAATTGAACTACTATATAGTGACGCTAAGGAAAAACATGTTGAGATATATCAAAATGGATTTGATGTAGGTTATTTCCATCATCTCTTTGGCTGAGAAATACAATATATACTTTATTACTTCCATTTGAATGTGGTCAAATGCTGAAATAATAATAATTGCCTTTAATTAGCAACCAAAACCTGCACAACTGTGATGACAATGATGGTGAAGTTGTGTTAATTTAGCAGTATGCCTCACTGACTAAACTAAACGTAGTCAAAACTAAAATAAATGGATTTCCAGCACTGTAAAATGCTCACAGTTACTTTACTGCTCCATACAGTTCCATAGACTGATATTTAGGCAAGAAAAAAACAACAAATATATATCTTGAGCAGTGTTGCTGTTGCTTTAGAGCACATTTGCATTGACAAAAAAATTGATCCAAGTGCACAAAAAGACTCTGCATGTGATCTGTAAGTGGACGTTCAATGACGTGCTAACTTGCTAGAGTATGAATTAATTGCACCCTGAGCAGCGCTCAATATTGGACCAATTTCAGAAAATGTTAGCCCTATTAGTCAGGCACAAAAATATAGAAGGTTGAAAAATACTTATTACCCTTTAAGAATGAATACAATTGGAAAGTTATGACATTTTAGACAGTTCTAAAGCTAATATCATGAGACTAATATCAAATCTGGGTGAACATTGAAGGTAGCCAGGTTGCTACGATGTTTAATCTGTTTGGATTATTAAGGTGGTTTGTGTGAGGTTCTTGTCCAAAGTCAGTGTATTACCCGCCGTGAACCGGGTCCTGCAGGAGTCTGCACATCCCCAGTTTGGAGAAGCAGATAACGGTATCAGCACAAGGGTAAAGTCATATATCTCTGTGGAGGGGGTCAGCTGCAGAATGTATTTAGCCGCCTAAAAGAAAGGCCCACCTTTCAAAAAAAAATCTATATCGGTTTTAGTGTGATTTATTTACAATATTATCAGACAGGGAACAGAAAGTGAAACTTTGGCTTATCAGTACTGTTGTTGCCAAGAGTCTGGTAGAGAGCATCGATACGCAGAGACAAAATACATATGGATTGAGATTTATTTTTTAACGTGAATTAAATTAAAGGACAGGATATAAATATTGATAGATTTGCTGAACTGATCAGCTGCACTGTAAAATCTGATTAGTTAACTTTACTTGAAAAGAGCTCGCAAACCGAAAAAAATCAAGTAAAGGAACTTGTTACAGGCGAGTAAAGTTGATTATGTATTGAATGTTGTACTAACATGTTTATTTAGTGTAGTATACTTACACACTTACAGTGTCTTGAGCGTGCAATAACTGAATGTTGGCTTCTGCACACGCTCAGACGCTACGTGTTACTTAAGTGTATCAAGTTAGCTTTACTCAACATAATTAGTAAATTGGTTATTTTTGACCTGCAAGTAACTGTTACTTGGTAAAAACTAGTAAAAAGTGATATGTTTGATAGCGGAGTAAAGGTAACTCCTTTATTGTGAGTCTGGACCACGGTTACATTTTATAGTGTAGTTATTGATTCACTTGAACCTCTGTAATGATCATTCAGCCTGTGCTTGTTAAGCTGCCAGCAGTGATCTACAGCACCACGTCTCTCCTCCGTCTTTCCAATCTCTTGCATGCCTCATAGTCATAAGTACTTCATATTTTAACGCTGGTAAATGTACAGAATGAGGTCATTATCACCATTGTTTACTTCAAATCATTACAGTCCAATTTAGTTTTTTTGCTTGGCGAGAGACTTTTGAAAGAAACGTCTGTCGATGAAAAAAAAAAAAGTGCAACAGGGTTTTTTTTAAATCAACATTCAAAATCACATTGACAAGAGAAATGTAGTCCTTGAAAAGCTGTTATTGCTCATCAGTGTCAACCAATGCTAGTCTGAAAACCAAATTAATGGGATTCACTTTGTGTCACTGTATGTATTGTGATCAACTAGATAGTTATCTTACAATTAACTCATGGTATTCAACATCTGTTGCATTGTTTAAGTAGTGATTAATACAATCAGTGTTTAGAAAAGTGATGGCAAAAAAAAAGAATAAATTCTGGTCTTTTTAAGTCCGTTTCAGACGGTGATCCTCTCTTCTTTTTCTTGGTCAACATTATCAAACAGCTGAGCTGGCCATGGAACTGCAGATATTCTTTCTACTGATGAAAAAGGATTTTATTGTGAAGGATTGACGCTCATTAAAGTATTGACTTTGGGACCGCTTCAATCCACTTGCCTTACTCATGTTCGTATTCATCCTTTCAAACTTGATTTTGTATAATTCACACCAATAGTCTTGCTCTAGCTTTTCATACATAAAGGACAACCTTGACGAACACTGGAGGACAAACTTGTTTTTTATTGTTAACCTCCCTGCAGACCTCAGATACTGACGCTCTGCCAGCAGACGTACAGCCAGCTTCTCTAATGCTCTCTCAGGGCATTTTAGCTGGATTAAATACCATAAGAGAGTAAAATTAACCCCTTGGCTCCTTAGCATATTTGTCCCTCCTTCCTCCACCCCCTCTTTCGCTCTTCCTTCCCCTCTCTATCCTGAAGCAGTGTGTCTCATAGTAGCACACCAGGCCTGTCTGTGTTGGCCAGTTATTTAGTAGTGATGGTCCAGCAGCTCGCCTCAGGGCCGCCGCTGATACGGGTACAGTAGCTCTTCCTCTGTGGCATTTAGCCTCGCTACAGCTGCTCGGGTAGGAGGATGGTAGTGACTGACTGAACATATATATAATTGAAATACAGCCCTGTTTGCTGTTTGCTGGCCTGTGTGACCCGTGTCTCATTTGAGACTCCGTCAGTCAGTCAGTTTGTTTAATGAAAGCCAGAAAAAAAAAGTGGAAATTACATCATCCTACATAATAGTTTGTCAGGATGTTGTGCCCAAGCCAGTATTAAAACAGTACAACAGTGTTTTTATCAGGAAATAATCCCGACAAAACTCGTCGTCACATTGGCGACAAGTGACAAACGAGGGAAAAAAGTGAATAAAAGAGCATTTTATCTTTGTAGAGGACTTTGTATAGTATGCATCCAACAAATAGCACGTCTTTAAAACACATGATTACCTGCTTCCCTTTACTCGTAGGAATCAGGTTAATGTTTGAGTTTTGAGGTTTTTCAGCCACAATATTTCTAGAATGATCTTCATCAAGGCCGTGTTTATTACACTGTGCACAGAGAATATCAGGATGTGCATTGTTTGTTCAACAATCGGTTGGTGCAACATGAACGGAAATGCATTCTCAACAATTAATACTTGATTTCTGGTGTGAGCTGCACTCTCCCTGTCAACCTCTGCACATGTATTGGTGGATGAGCCTGCCAGCCATCCAGCACTGTACCTCCGGTTACAGTCGAGTGTCTCCGTTGTTCGCTCCGGTTTCTTCCCGACTGAACATCAGGACTTAAGAGCCACTGTGTCGCTATGGAAACCCCTAGCTGAGTCTGAAGAAGCGGCGAGGTTTCAGTGAGTTCATTTTAAGTTTATAAATAGAGTGCAATTAAAATGGATGCTAATATTGGCTTCAAAATAGCGAGCTCTTCATTATTTATTTATGTGCACTTTTATTTGGAAAGTCTAGTGTGCGCGCGTGTGTGTGTGTGTGTGTGTGTGTGTGTGTGTGTGTGTGTGTGTGTGTGTGTGTGTGCGCGTGCGTGCGTGCGTGTGTGTGCGCGCTCCTGACCAAATTGTTTTTGCACTAGAGCACAATTTTAGTCGTACCAGCACCACTGAATTAACATCTAGCGCAATTAGAGATGCAACAATTCAAACGGCTGGCAATCAAAACCGAGCGGTTTGTCTCATATTTCCTTCCCCTTATCAATCATAAACATAATTTCCCCATAATTAAGAGTAAGTGTGTTCATTAGACTCTCTCTGTCTTTCTCCCTTGGATGAATGAATGCTGTGCACGCACATAAAACTACCCAAGGATCATAATTGTTTTGGGATCGCTTGTGTTACAGCCCTGTTGTCCACCTTAAGTTGCACCTGCAAGATCAATCAATACCAAGCATGCAATGCATGCAAGCAGTGCATCAATGTTAGTTTGGACGACACACACACAGTCTGTATCGTAGCCCGCAGCCTGTTTCTTACACACGAGTAACATGTGGAATGAAAACATAACACATCTCGACATGCAGGAATTCCCATAACTTTTGTACATCTCCATACACGAGTCTCCTCTGGTGGACCGACCAGGTGAGTGTCTGACTCTCCTCTCAGTGCAGCGCTGTCATCCTGTGGGATCTTCTGTCCCCACATCGCCGACACTCAACACATATCCTCCAGTAAAACAACGCAACACACAGAAAATGTCAGATATCTGGGGGGATGCACTTTATCCACTGACCTCTCACTGTGCGTGTGTGTGTGCGTGTGTGTGTGTGTGTGTGTGTGCGAGAAACTCATCCAGCTCCAAATTGTTCCCGACCAAATGCAGACTGGAACAATACCAATCACACTTTTCATTTGTCTACATTTTTTGTTTGTTAGTACTGATATACATCCTCACAGTGCTGTCAGGAACACCACGCTACTTCTGCAGTGAATAAATTGTAAAACGACATTCAAATTGAGCACAAGAAAGAGGGACATCTATTCTATAAAAGTCAATGGAAAAGGTTCAGAGAGGGACACAGACTCAAAACAATTGTGAAAAATAACCATCATGATGTCCCAGAACCATAAAAAGATATTAATCATCCTATCAGCACTAACTAACGTGCATGTTTTGTGCAGGGTGATGAAATATGCTTATTTAAAGCGCTAACCCTAAAGTAAGACGCTGAGCGTTGAGCTCTGGTCGACCAGTGACGGCGCCCTTTCATCAAGCTGCGTTATTGAGAAAATGTTTGGCATTTCGCGACGATAAATTACTTCATTCAGTTGTCAATAATGGGGATTAATTTTCTGTTAATCGACTAAGCATTTTTGCACAATTATTAAATAAATGTAAGTAAATAAAGATGTTTACCAGAACATCTAATCCAGCTGTTTTACCCTTCAGCTCTCTGGTGTTGAATGTTTGTTTTTTTTAAACCTGCTTGCTCGTCACTAAATTTCACTGCAAGCAAAATGAGAAGTTTTAGCTTTTTTTTTTTTTTTGCTTTCTGTCTGAACACTGAACCTGCACCTCCCAGCTCGGCTTATTGAAATGCAGAACCAGCCGGACCATTAAAATGCCACGGCAGCGATACAGAGACAGATGAATTTGCAATCTGCCAGGCGGGGCAGCTGTTGCCCCCCCAACCCACCCACCCATCCACACACCCTCAACCCTCCAGGGAAGCCTCTAGAAACTTCCTCGCCAGCAACCAAGGACAAAGGTCTCAGGGGGAGCTGGTTTTTAATTACTGGGCTGCCGTCTCTGAATATCACACCACTCCATGATTTCACTGTGTCCCACTGAAGTAAAGAGCAAGGAGGAGTGTTTGTGGCAGCCAGGTGTGTCAGCAGAGAGGCATGTCCATTTCACATCCTGAATGTGTCATGGCCGAAGGCCAGACTTTGAATTCATGAATTGTGTTTGTTTTACGGGACAAGCTTTTAGATTTAGCACCTTTCTTTGAAAGCCGACCGAGACATTTTTCAGGATATCGATGTACAACCTCTTCGGTAATCTGGCATTTAGCGAGTTTTTAAAAGATGATTGTTACCTTTCCAATACCAGGTCATGCTCCTTGAGCCTCAGAGTTACAAACTCTTGAATCTGATGTTTTTAATAGTTGTCACACAAAACAGAGGTCATGGCTTCCACTATGTTTAAAATTGTGTCGCAAGTAAGCTGGCGTTTGTATCGCATTCAGCCCAGTTTGTTTTCTCAAATCATAATCTTTTTATGAAACCAGAAGGTGCCTCAGTGGAAGTTAATGGTAGACCTTTGAATAGCGTTGGAAAGCATTGTATTTACCTCCTCGCGCCCATCTTCATACAATTCTACCGATGAAAAAAAATAAAGGAATCCGGGAAACTCGTTGATGGCACCGCATTGCACAGACTGCAAATTTCTCTTCCATCATGTTTTTTTATACACCACTCACCTTTCTTTCCCTCTTACATTGTTCTGTCTCTGTTTTTTAGGGGGTTTATGTAAGGTTTTTGTGATCCAAACACAGCCTGTTTGTCACTTTCAGCACTGCCCTTCCGTTGAAGAAGCTGCCATCCATCCAAAAGATGAAGAGGGTGGCTAATATTCTGGCTGTCAGTCATTCTGCTCCCACTTGCTTTCCTCTATCTCCTCTGAATCCTGTGTCTGCCCTTTTTAAGCCATTTATCCATCCTTTCATACCTGTATGTTCTTTACTATAATCTGTCTTCCATTTTGAATGTGTCTGATGAGCCTTTTGTAACGAGTGAGCTCGCTTTACACTGAAGCAGACGTTTCTCCTCACCAGTTTGGAGACTGGTTTGTGTGCTGTCTTGCCTTGAGGAGCTCCAGGGTGCAGCTCTGCAACAGACATGGTCTTTGACATACCATGCTGCTGGTTTATCTCACAGCCTCTGTTGTCTAGCGCGGCCCATCATGCACCACTCCCCCACTCATGTCGAAGCCAGGCTCAGATGGCGCAGCACTTGCTTTTGTTTTCTCGATCCCATCTGAGAGAATGGTGCATTGGACGTATTCAATTGATCCACCTCTCTGCCAGGGTGAGAAATGATTTAGCCTGAGAATAGGGATCAATAATTAGGTCTGACAGTTTATGGAGATGAGTAACACATAAACAGTAGTGTAACAATTTGCCTCATCAGCTTCAGGAGTGTGTTTTACTATAAAACCTGCCGCATAAGCCCCAAGGGAGCTGCTAACCCACCTACCTGAGACAATTAAATTACTAGTTTTAGTGTTAAAAGATGTGTTTTCCTCCCGGAAAATAGAACAATTCTGGAAAGAAACACTGAAGTTAAATGGGATAAAAATCTAAAATGAGGAATGTTGACACAAAACATTGTCGCTGAGTGGCTGTAGTCCAGAAACCTGTTCTGGTTTAACACTGGTGTGACCCTCTCTTCCCTCCTCCTCCTGCAGCTCTCACGCTTCAAGTATCAGCAGGGCGCTGCAGGCGCTCGTTGTTGGAGTTAGTGGTATTTATTTTTGATTGTCAAAAGACATAAATATAGTTTCAATTCATGTTGACACAGTAAACAATGCTGGAACGCCATTTCGGTGGTGCAGTTGTTTGCAAGTTCTAACCCTCCTTATTCCTACACCTAACATTACCTTTCCATTGTTTTATTCTTTCACGTATGTTGGAACATTCTCAACGTCCATCTTTCGGTGGTCAGAGAAAGTGTCTTACCCTTCAGTATAGTGTAACTATGTTCTTGTGTAGTGTCAAACCACTGAGAAGAAAGTGAGATGAGGTTGTGTTGCATTCATTCCTGGTGCCTCTGTTGCATCACTCGGGTTGACATGTTAGCATATTTGTGACTGTTGTATAGTAAAGATGATAAAGGTGTTCACTACCATGGCATAAACAGAGTGGAAAAATCTCACTCTACATATACAGTATCGTCATATCGGACCAAATAATAGTCGTCTGTTGTGTGAATAATCACACCATTATATTAATTAGTGACAAAACACACACACCTCTCCAGCTATGGACTGTGTTATCTTATCCAGGCGTGGATGTTTGCCTTCAAATGGCAGTTGCTGGACTTGTTAAGTATAACATTTAGGTTTTGTCTCTAGCTTTGCTCCCTTTGTAATTATTCTGTAAACACAGTTTGACTTTGTACCCGGCAATCTGTCTTCATGTTTGCCTCCAGCGGTTTAACGCCAGCAGCGGCCTCTCTGATTGGCCGGGCTGTCACTTCAGGACTTAGTGGGCTCTGAGTGTTCAGCTGTCTGAACCCAACGTATTTCGCTGCCACCTCATCGGTTTAGCAAAGCATGGCTGCCTCTCTGTCGAGGGGGGGCTCACCAGCCAGCACCCTTGGGCCCCTTCCACACCCGGGAATTACATAACACTGTCAGAAGAGAAGGGTAACTTAAGAGCTCACTGCTCTCTCTCTCTCTCTAAAAGAGGAGAAAGATGGAGCTGCTTCTAAGATTCCACATTTGCATTTTTACATTTTTGAGCATTTAACTAGCACTTTTATTCAGAGTGAAATAAAGAAATAATGTGAAAGCAGGTAGGTGGCTCATTATCCTTCTCAAAGACATTTTGACAGGGTTCAGTGCTGATGATGGACAGACTGACTCATGCTTTTAAAGCAAAACGCTGCCGTGTGGTGAAGCACACATAAGCGTTGCCATTATTTAACTGACGTTCACCTTGGCTGCGTGCTTCAAATGTCTCATGTTTAAAAAATTACCAGTGTGGGTTGCGAAGTCTCAGATCAGCCTTGATAACTTTTACCCTATTTAGAGACGCACTTGCTGAGTCCTGATACTGCATCACAGAATACCGAAGGAGTGAATTTTTAAGCACGATATTCTTTCAGTTGTCTCCCTGAGACTCTGAGCAGGACGGCAGGACTCGACTTAGCCGATGTCAGCTGGTTTCACATTAATGACCAGCGGCCCTGAAGGTACCCTGGTTTCATCTTTCCTTCTTTTAGCGACAGGGGGGAAGCAGACAGAGCCTAATAACCACAAAGGTAAACACTAAGTGGACAGAGGACTTAACCTGTCGGCGGTCGGAGCGCACTTGACATGGAAGAACTCCAGCGTCATTTCCGCTGTACCAGCTTCTGAGTTAATTGTTTTTTTCTTAATCATAAAATGACAGGTGCTTGCTTGTTTTGCCTTCAAGCTTAATACAATATAAAGCACAGTTCCCAAGGCAGTGATTACCATTTAAAATGTCCCACATTAAGCATCTGCCCTTTTATTGCTTTCTTCTACTGGTTTTGCAGCAGAACCATTTTAGTTCCAGCCACTGAAGCTTGTTTTTTTTTCTCATATTGTGACAATAAAGAAGTATATTTTAACACAAATATTTGCTGATCTGCAACCCACACTGTTTAATTCATAACCAGCATTAAATTCAGCTTCATTGTAAAGAAATGTATATATCTTGTCATTATTATTAGTTTTAGAAACAGAAAAAGCAGCAAATCCTCAAATTGAAGAAGCTTGAACCATCAATTATAAGATATTCCTTCTTGATAGAGGACTTAAACAATAACTCAATTATCAAAATTGTTAATTTAATTGTTTCAGCACTGCTCCCGTTGCTGCTCGCCCTCTTTTTCAAGAAATACGAAACTGCATTTGTATTTGTTTATGCTACACGGATCAAATAAATGTCAACTTTCAGAGATCTGCAGAGGTTTGCACTTAAAGGAAACGACACACTGCACCGTCCAATAAACCACTCAAAACAGGGCCTCAAGGCATTCGAAGTTCAGTATCGTTCTATAGTATAATCTAATGTACCCTTCAATAATCTTTTTTGTATTTTCTTGATTTATACTAATCAAAACATGCTCTCTTAATCATATATTTAAAGCACAGCAGAAACTGATTTATGAGTAGATCTGGTTTGACCAAAGGAGGGCTTTCCCTCTCCGGCTGCAGTGCTTCTCCAGCTCTCTTGATTCTGTAAACCTGTGGCGGCTTGTTGGCTAAATGAATTGCTGTTGAATGTAGAGGGATGTGAAGGTGAAGTGCAATTTTAGACAAATCAGCAATTCTTATTTTAAACTGTGTGTGTTAAGTAGGTCACCTGGTGGTGAGGTCTGAGTAATGGACTGTCTGCCCAACAAGCCCCCAGGCCACAATTAGAGGAAGGGTTAGGGGGGGGTTACATATCTCTCTCTCTCTCTCTTTATCTCTCTCTTTCTTTTTCTCTTTCTGTCTCTGTGTTATCTGTCTTGATCTGTCTCTTTTCCCTCCTTGCTCTTTGCTTCTCCTTCTCTTCGTATTTCCATCTCCTTTTTGTCTTGTTTTCCGCCTTCAGTCAGTTAGTTTAAAAGCCACCAGGGGATAAATCTGACAGGTGCACACAATACTGCAGAATAAAGACATCGACAAACACACACACACTCACAGTTTGTTGGATTCAGACTGATGGTGGACAGTGTTTATGGAATCCTCCCCCCTTTTTACCTCCATATTTACTGTCATCTACAAAATGCTGAGAGTCTGTGCTGATGTGTAACATTCCTGCAGGTTATTTGTGTCCAGGTAAAGGGGGATTGCATGCATATTGGTCAGCAAAAGTTGATTGTGTGTGTTTGCATGAACTTTAATGCATTGACACGCATGCTTTTCATGCATTGGTCTATATTTCGTGCATGCTTGCTGACTAAAGTGCATTCACACAACTATTTGTATATAGCTCCGATTTACACTCTATAGGATTTCCTTCTCACTCCAGGGGAGCAGCTTCCTGAAAATTTGCATGCACTGGTTTTGCCAATCAGGATGGATCCAACAATCATCCTGTTACCACCGGTTGTGTAAATCATCCCACCGCAAACCGCCATCCACTTTTTCCAGCAACATGGAAACTAAGAGGATTACCTGCAGTCAAGAAAAAAAGCCTTGTGTTCTCCTCAGATATGACGCTGCCTCTCTTAACATGGTCTTATCGCAGCCACAGTTCCTCTGTCCTTTTCTTACCCCTGTCTGGAAATGGAACAAACGCATCGCTAACAGCCTCCTTGATCCCCCCACTTGTGGCAGTGGTGGAAAGATATTCGGGCTGAAGCTCCTTTTTGATGGTGTTGATACTTGTGATGATCTTGATCTCGCTGCTTCTCGCTGTTGCCGCACTCAACGACGACGTCCTGCTCTCTCCCGTGCTTCAGAGGACGATGACCTCGTGGTGCCTCATGGTGTTGGACACTCTGTCCAAGCCGTGGCAGGAAGGGTAAACATCTGTATTGGACCCATTACGCCTGTTAGAGTATGAGCGCAGACGACGGGGGTCCCATGACCTGGTCTCTATGAAGCTTGTTAAATTGCTGGCATTATGATGCAAGTTCAGGGTTTGACAGCTGGTACTGTGAGGAATCAGTGGCTCGGCCCCTATTAGCCAAACTACTATGCAAATGTTGAAGGCAGGAGTGAGTGGGCAGACCGATAAAGTATCAGAGGCGCTGCACCTGTGCTCATGGAGCTAAGGTTATAGGGTTTATTCTGTTTGTTTTGTGTGGGTACGAGCTGCGTACTGCAGGGATGTTGAACTGGGGCACTGTGACGAGAGCTGATGCTGCTGATGAGGCTGCAGTTCCTCCTGAACACCTCAGCCTCCCTGCAGAGATCAAAGAGCCGCGTGCTGCAGCATTCGCATACTGTTGTTTACGCTCCACATCCAAACACAACATATAACTCTTCTTCCAGCACATGCATAGCAAGAACAAATGTACATTTATCAGCTCAGGTGGACCATAACAAACTCACAGCAACTGCATCTTTGTTAACCGCTGAACACACTTCCAGTGTTATTTTGCAATAGTGGGGTTCACTGTACACGGTACCAGCTGGATGAAGTAGTGCTACAGATGGTGACTGCGGAGGTGAAGCTAACATGATGATAATTTCATCCTTTTAAGGTAAAATATGCCAACAACAATAATAGATTAGTAACTTTAAAAGTACAACCCATTTCCTGTTTTGTTTTTAAAAGTTGTTGCTAAAGAAAATAACTTAAGTACGAGTGTCCATTAGGGCTGAAACTTCTTTATGTTTTCTTTCTGCATTGAAAATGGGAGGTGATGGGACACATTTTTAGGAGGAAGGAAAGGAGGGAAGGAAATGAAGGAGATGAAAAATATGTACGTAAAAGGGGAGAGAGTGAAATAGAGAAAGCAGCAGACATGGTACGTTAGGAAAAGAAGCGAAAAGAGAATATGGAAGTACAAAAAAGGAGATGGGAGAAAAGAATTGGAGGGTAAAGGGAAATGTGCAGGGGGAAATTAATGGAGGAAGAATGGGTTCAAGACGAGGAAGGAAGGATCTTAAGCGGAGTGGAGGACATCTGCGCTTCATTTTTTATGGTGTTTTTTGAGTAATGAGGCTGTTAATTAGGAGAGGCATGCATGCTTTATTAAATCAAAGTGTTTACAACTTTCACCGTCAACCAGATTCTTGCTGGTCTTAGCGGATGTTGCCATAGTAATTACGGTGTCATAAATGTGTTTGTTATTGATGGGCTTACTCAAAATGTAGTTAATTAATCATTAGTCTACAACTACCTGAAAAGTAATGTTTTTATTCACGTAGTAATTAAAGAAATGGTTTCTTGTCCTCGACTCTCTGTTCTCCTGTTAATGTTTCTCACTTAATTATTCTTTGTGAGGTTACATCTTTAGTTCTGTACTGGTCTTACAAGAATAGGGAGCATTGTTTTCTTGATAAGTGATTCATCCTTTTGGTTTATTAAATGTCAGAAAATAGGGAAAACGTATATCACAATTTCCTAAAGCCCATTGTGTCAAAAACACAAAGGAATTCAGTCTATAGCACAAGACAATACTTATTATACTATTATCAAAATAGTTGCTGATTTTATTTTAACCAATTGTTTCAATTACTTAATTGTTTTAGTCTTTAAATGAAAGATAACTCCTACTGTCTTGGGAAACACCTTTTTACATGTATCCGTTGCATTTACATTCAAATATGATTTAAGTTTAAAATTTGATCAATCTGTGGTGAAGCATTTGGGAAATGTACTTTGCTGTCTGTTGAAGACGGCCATGAACTTGAGGAAAATAAAGAATCAATCACACGTCGCTCCCTTCATTCCTAAAGAGCTGCTTCAGTTTTTTTTAATTTTTTTGCTCCGCAGAAGAAACGCAACGTAAAACTGTTTCATTCCTAACACATAATACACAGAACGACACGCCACCTCCACACTACAAATCTCATTAAAGCATTACATACAGTTGTGCCAGGAGCTTCCATCAAACCCTTTTGTGGTGTGTTTGCGTTTGTGTAGACGTGTTTTACCCGTCTTGTGGGGACAGATCTGTTACAGTCACATTGTGGAGACTCGTCTTTCTTTTGAGGTAAAAAAAAAAAACACGTCCCCATAACATAAATCATTATATTTTAGGGGAGACTTTAAGGGTTTTTTTTAAGGGTAGGTTTAGGTTAGGCCTGTTTCAAGGTTAGTTTTAAATTTAGGTTTGGGTTTAGATGGTTAAGTTTAGTCTAAAGGGGCTAATAACTGGATTAAATCAAGGAGTTTCCTCATAAAGATAAAAGTTGTGTATGTGAAAAAGATGTACACACAAGCTACACAAATGCCAATGAAACACAAGTCACTAAAACTGTATGTAGCACATGTTATAATATGTATATAATATCAGCATGGGGACTGTGGTGGTCAAATGTCTTATTTTGTCTAACCAACAGTCCAAAACCCAAAGCTATTGAGTTTAAATGAAGCTATTGAGTTTACCAAGGGTAGAATACATTTTGCATTTATTCATAAATATCTCAGAACAATAATCGTTTCTCACAATCGTTGATACACCAATTAACCGTTAGAGCTCTAAATCAAAATCAACAACCTCAGAAGCCGCAGTGTCTTCTAGTTAGTGTTCAAGTTGTGCCTTTTTAAAGAAGCAATGCCACCAAAAAAATGTAATTACTGTACAAATCTCCTGTCCAGCCTGAACCGCTTCAATCCATTCAGCGAGCATCGCTGTGCTTTTATTTTCTGCACAAAGTCATGCGGCATTGAGGTGCGGCACCTCGTATGAGAATTACATGTTGCGGTGTTTTACACAGACATGCAACCGACTGCTTCCTTTCTTCTTGTCGCTCTACTGTCCGAAAAAACGAGGAGAGAAGCGAGAAAGATGAAATTTCTCACTCACACACCCCATTTTCTCTCTTAATGAACACAACACACACATCAAGGCCAGGCAGGATCAGGGTTGGTTTATCTGCAGCTTACAGTGAATTGTTGGAGAATGCTGTGCTGCCAGTCTTCTCTGTGTGTGTGTGCGTGTGTGTGTGTGCGCGTCTGTGTGTGTGTATGTGCGTACAGTATGTGTTTGTGAGAGAGAAGCGCATAAGAAAACAAGCAGGCTTGTTTGGTATGTGTGTGTACACTGCAGTGGCTGTGGATTAGACAGTACAGCCTAAGAGACTCAGGCCTGGGGAGTGCTGTTGCTGGAGGAATAGGAAAAACACTAACACACACACACACACACAAACACCCGGTGACATAGCAGTGTGCTGCTTTGAATCACAGCTGTGGACCGATGCGGTTGAAAACATTGGCTTCTTTTCTCCTGTGTATAAACAGACAAAAGATATGTAGCAGCGTGATCGGTGTAAATGTCAGAAAGGTTGTGGGTGCTCAGTGGAAAACTTCTTCATGCTGTTTATCGTCCAATGAATCCATTTTAAACAAGTGTATAACTCAGGATTCAACAGTATATTAGCTTGCACAACCTCCAACACACATTTGTGTATCCAAATTTGGCTTTGATTTTTGTCATCAGTCTAAACGCGTTCAATCCATGTGCGTTTGCAGGACTCGGCGCAGGAAGGCGTCATCACCCGGGACATTCACCGCACCTTCCCTGCACACGACTACTTCAAGGACTCCGACGGAGACGGACAGGATTCGCTGTACAAGATTTGCAAGGTGACATTGAGGTTGTGGAGGGGCGTCGAAAAAATAGCATTGGGAATGTACAGTATTGTGTGTTAACTCGCTTTCTCCACGGCATCGTGGAACAGAAGGCAAATCTCAGTACACATTCTTTCATGCTGTGTTCAAACGTTTTTTGGAAAGTTTCCTGCTGAGAAGCGCTGTGAGATGAGAAGCTAATTCTGAATTGTGCGCTCAACCTTGTACAATTTGTGCTATTTCCCATTTTAAAAAAGCGGTTTTATGTTTTTTTCTGGTGGTCTTTTTGGTCTGGCAAGGCTCAGTAGGAATTTGTTTGGCATTTCAAGTTGGCTCGACAATATGACTGACAGCGTCCGCCTTTACTTTACTGAGACATCAACATGAACCCACACGATACACCGGACACACACACACACACACACACACACACACACACCAATCAGTGGAAAGGGATTGATCCTTTCTTCCAATTTTGAAAGTGGAAAAAAAAACCCATCGTTGTCGTTATGTAGGTGGCAGATTTCTCTCAAATTAACCGACGAAAATAGTTTCTGAATATCAAATTTGAGACGAGAAATAGACAATTCAGTTGCAGAATATGTTGTGCTTCTTTTGCAACTCATTACAGCCTCGTTTAAGTTAGATGCAAAGCATTGCAATGTCAATGCATTGCTTGTTATTACTTTTATCAGCTGCTGGGGGAGTTTTCCTGAATGAAAACTTGCATGATTTTGTAGGATCTAGCCACAATATGACTCCTGTGGCACCTACAAGATTTGAGAATAACTATGTAGAAATAGATCACCTGCTGGTCTGATTTACTCACGAAGGTCATAATGAGGCACTATTATTACATTGAGACCGTTTCATAACCAGTTAAAAGTTCCATGTAGACCCCTCGACCTTTCGTGGGTCAGCCTTGTACCATTAAACACATGCAGTTGACGCTCCTTTTATATTAAAATGAATGAGGAGAGGGTCCCAGTGGACTCGCAGCCTGAGGTAATTACCTGTGAAGACACAAGGTACATTTTATTCAGACAAAAGCCAAGGTCAGCACTACTGTAATGTATTAAAGCCACTCTCAATCTCCGTCACTGTGCTCAACCAACTCAAGCAAGACAATTTATTATGCACAGACGTCTTTGCCTTGCCCTACAAAATATCCAACAGCTCTATCACAGAGAAAGTACTTGTGAATTCAGCACGTATGATTTCAGTAAGAAATAGAAATAATCATATGCAATATTAACAGTTGACTAAGCTTAGGTGCGATTGCGATGCTTTGTGTAGTTCTCAAAAAAATTGCATCTGCAGAATAAATTCCTTCATTTTCTCAGACAGCAAAATAGCTCAGTGATGATACGGATCATTTCTGGGTAACTACAACCATTCTAACACCTATTGGGTTTATTCAGTAACAGCTGAGGCAGACGACTCGTCAATCTGTTGCATTAACAATCAGTACTTCACTCAAGCCTGGACAGCCATCTTATCCAGGCAAACACACTTATACAAGTTTAAGGATGTATTATGTATTTATTAGTATTGGTGTGTATACTTATCTGATATACACTCAGTAATCTACTTTATAGCCAGCATTAAATGCAGGTTTAGACAGGTGAAGTGTAGCACAGCTGTGTGTTTTGCATCTATTCTTAACAGTCATGTCGACACTCCTTTTTTATTCACATTTTATTAAGGGCCATTTTCAGGTGATATATTTCACACATATTAACATGCAGATAATTTGCACCTGTACGTAACCTGACATGCTATCAGCTGTGTGAATGGAAGCATATCTCATGGAAAGTTAAGATTTTGGTCATGACTTGGTCAACACCTATGAGGACAAAGCTGCATCTGATAAAAGGAGTGAATACAGGAAATACATTAAACACAAATGCGGATACCACAGAAGTGGTTTGTTAATTCAAATCAATGGTAGGAAGTAAAAACTTTTGCTCCTTTTTGAATTTTCCTGGCGCTGCAGAAGTGGAGTATGACCGGTCAGCGCTCTGGGAGAACCTGTCAGGGAGGGTTAGCGTCCAGTCTGGACCCAACTAGGTCAGTGGCGAGCCAGCCTTCATTTGTATGCAAATCCATGTAGATTTGCTGCTGATAAGGTTGGTTGGATCTCGAGGCATGAGTGGGTTACAGGCACAGAGAATCCAGGACAAAGTGTATATTCATCTTCATAGCCTACTCGGTAATAAGCTTGGAGTCTTTTATTTTTTAACCTTTATTCTCCAGGGAAGGTCACCTGAGTGCCGTGCTCTTTTTCAGCGATAATATGCTTCGTCCTCTCAATGCGCAGCCTCGGACATCTACTAGAGGTCCCTCGGATGACCCGGTGGAGCAGTTTTGGGATAGACTGCCTCGCTCAAGACTCTGACGGAGGGTTTTCTATAGGAGAGGGGTGCGTTATCCTTCCAGCTGGTGTGGGGGATTCAAAACCTGTGACTCTGAGATAAAGATAATTCCTGCTCTATTTCCAAGGAAACAAAACTTTTAAAAAAAGAAGGCGTGGTCAGGGGGAAGTCATCAACCTGGGTAATACCTGCATTTACCAGTAAACACAGAGTGTTTTCATGCCCACAGTGTTCAGCATACGAGTTGATATCCTGGTGCCCGCCACCCGGATCACAATGTGTGTACTTGTAAACACAACACCGGCAGGGTTTGTTTAGAATAAAGATTTGCACGGCTGCATCTCTTCCCATTCTGGAGCTGACGCTGACATTTGATCTACGCAAACAAGAAAAGGTCTCTTCTGTACGCTGTATCACAAAAATAACCATGGAAACAGACCTCAGGCTGCAAAGTCTTAACACTTATAGAGCTTTAATATTCCTACATGTTCCATCGTCGTATTCACATGAAACAAGTTAATTAACGGGATTCCCTGCTGGCCGAAGCTTCGACCATGAGCCGTGACGTCCCATCCAGCCTTTTCTGCGTGTCATTTACTGTTTCTCTCTGCCCTCTTGCTAATAAAGGCTTCCAATGCTTAAAAAAAGCAACCTTTTCGTGAAATATGAACCAAAACAAAAGCAATACCTGATTACAGAAAAAAATCACTATGTGCTAAAAGCACACAACATTTTTGCTCTAAACTATTTCAATTCAAGTCTTACTGACCTCTTTCATTGTTTGTTTCTACACCGCCTTGAATGTGCTTCGTAAAGCCCTCGTACTAATAACAAAGTGGACTTAGCTCTCCTTTACTGCCGGCACAGTTTCCCTTTCAGCTGGTTTTCTTGTATTTTGAATACAATCGGTGAAACACTTTTCTGGAGTGTTCGCATATTCATTATTTTTTTCTCTCAAGGACACGTCTACAGCACAGACGATCACTAATTGGTTGTTGCAGAATCCACCTATGACCTACAGTTTATCAAATGAAACGGCTCTCTAAATACTATCACTTTTGTGTTAATAACACCTTCCACATTTGTCTAAAAGTCTTACACACATAACAATCCTGTGCTTATTGGTTATGAGCACCAGGCATATAGATGGTAACAATCCAGCCCTCTGAGCCTATTATCTGTTCAGGCTAACAAATTTAGATTTCACCCACCAGGACCTCCCTCATCCATCTGTCAGCGTGCACTTCTCCCAGCCGATTTGGGGACATGTGAATGCCACACTCCATCAAGCATGTCAGCTTGTAGATTACACTCCAGACAGCTCCACAAGACTTCTTCATTACCTCCACATCAAACCCCAAATTAGCTGAACAGATTAGCGGTGGAGCTCTGGATGTCCACGCTCATTTTTCAAGCGTGCAAAAAGGGGATAGAATATTTTAACTTGATGTATGGAGGTTTGACTGCTGTTGAAGTTAATGTCCATCAAGGCATCCTGCTAAAATACCAGCTGAAATAATTTTGAGTGACATATTATTTAAAGATGATATTGAAATTGTGTACTGTGCTGTACATCTGCCCCAACATGTGTACAGGGGAATATGACTACATGATTACAGGATATATGTTGTATGTTTTCTGGGTCCGTGCTCAGTTCGGGTGTTGCTGACCTCTTAAACATGTTGAACTGGGTTCTCGGTTACATATGACATACATGTACATGTTACATAGACAACACACAAGCTGGTACCAGATAAGAGATTAAGTTGTTTGATTTGGTCTTTGCCTCCAAAAGTGTCTGTCGAATAGTTTTACCTCTACAGATCCGTGTTTACGCCGTGTGAAGGCCTGTCTGTTTGCTCATTAGCGTGAGTGGTGGGGTGTGTCTACTACCCACTGTTTTGAGACGGCGGCTCTCCTCAGCGGTCATCTGAAGGTCACTCTTCTCGGTCTGTCCTCCATACTTAAATGCACAAGACCAGCCAGAGTTCTTATACTATACAGGCCACCACTTCCCTCACTGCTGAAGTGGGGAGACGGCTTTACTCGTAGCGTGACTTGAGTTTCTTTGCCTTACTGTTTATAATCAATCAGGCTTTTAAAAGTGGAAATGGATTCGGCCTTCTCACCTCAAGCTAAGCTTTGTTCGTCAGTGATGTTTAATCTCTGTGGTTAGCGACACATTTTTATGATGCATTGGTGCCATAATAGTGATTACAGGCATCTGATTATAATATACAGGGTGTCAAGTAAATATTGAACACGTCATCATCTTCATTTCTAAAGGGGGCTGTTATATTTGACCTGTTATATATCATTAGTTTTCAAACAACTAGGAAACAAATGACTGGAAAACGTGTGAGGGGTTGTCCATTGTGATGCACTTTCTGGAGCATTATAGTGACTTTCACAAAAAACAACAAAAGCCGAGCAAACCGTTCATTAATAATTAAATTAATTGATAGTTTTTCTGTACGTTTAATAATTGCTCATTGACTGAACAATATCATATTATCCTTAGTCACTACTCAACTTTTCCTTCTGAAAGTCTGTTTTTTTTTAAGTGGGCATATTATGTTGGTGTTATGTTATTAAATACAGGGACTTAGCTCAGCATTTATTGAATCGATCCCTCGTAGCGAGCGAGAAAGTGAGAGAAGAGAGGAGTTGGAACCAACAAGGAAAAAGCCCAAAGACCCAGAGAGACATCCCCCCAGGGAAATTCCTCTGAAGAACAAGAAATAAACGCTGGCACCAGAAAGAAACTGTCGCTGCGTCTGTCCTTGTACGTGCGGATGCTTCAGATCAACAAGGCAGATCAAATGCTGTTTGATCGAATGACTTGATCCTGACTCTGAAAAGGAAGCAGGAATTCCTGGGTGTACTAAAAATACATCCATTCCACGCGGTCACAAAAAAACCCATCATTTTTCATGCTGACTCAAGCAAAGTTATTACTTTCCTATATCCGTGTTCATGCTACTAACCTATATTAGACGGCAAGTAACTGTGGCAGCCTTAGTGAACGCTCTATGCAGTAGTTAAACTGAATGTCTGTACCCATGGACGACACTCCCCTGCAGTCCAAGACACTAAATCCCCGAGCTGCTCCAGTGGGCTCGTTCATTGACTGTAACTATCACACGATGGCTGACGGTGCAGCTCCTTAGTGTGAATGTTTGTGTCTGTGTGAGACGAGCGGCAGAAACGTATTCAGGTTGCCCTGCCGGGTAAATAATGGGCAGAGGCGGGACTAAGTCGTTGTTGTGCGAGTCACAAGCAAGTCACTTCAGTCCCGAGTCGAGTCCTAAACTTTGATTTTTAGTCCTGAAGAAGTCAAATTTGGTTTAAACTGTCGATTATTAAGTGTCGATTGGAATAGATAGAAGCTGATGTTGGTGGTTTCAGGAAATTAAGGGAAGTTAATTGATTGGTGGCACACTTTCTTAATAACATATTCCTTCAAATTTGGGCTTGGTGGAAAGTTTCAAGTATTTTCAAGTCAAAAGACTAAAGTCCAAGTATAAATAAACATATTTACAGTATAAATAAGGAGTATTGTTCATCACTAATAACCTTTAGCTACTCAAGTATGTAAAGAATATTCACACTTTCATCAGTAACATCACATCCATGTCGACATTATTAAGAGTCCCAGTATTAACATGATATGTCATGAGCACCTGTGTGAAACAATCGGCGACCAGCTTGTGACTTTTGCTGATCCTGACATTGCACCCCAACACCAACGTGTCTGTTGCACAAATTACTACCGTTGATGTATGTAAGATGGTCTGAAAACTGTTAGAATAACCAAACTGAACTTGACTTTTTCTTTCTCTCTCAAAGGCCTACTCCGTCTATGATGAAGAAATTGGTTATTGCCAGGGTCAGTCGTTCCTCGCCGCTGTTCTCCTGCTGCATGTGAGTAAACTTTGCCGTCCAGCTATCCGGTGAGCCGGCTGCCTCTCGGTCGACACGATGCACAGATACACAACGAGATGGACACAATACATACACACCAGCATTTGTAATATCACATAACAATGGTATTTTGTCTAAAACTAAAAAAAAAATTGTATTTACGTCCTTTACATGGACAGAACTTGCTTCTGGTTCTTTTCTCTTTCCCCGTGAATCCTCTCTAAAATGCTGAGATGGTGCCTCAAGACTATGTTTGAGGACAGCCGTCAAACTAATTATTACAAGATGAATATGTCAAGATTGTGCTGCCGCACTTACACCTCTCTGCAGCTATAGTAACAACGTTGTGTGCTGGGTGCAATAAAGCAGAGCTGAGCCCATATAAGAGAATAAATGGAGGCTGAGAAGGAGACATAAAGAACATCTCTGGCTGACCGCTGGAATGAACACACTTCAGAGAAGAATTATGTGGATGAATAGAAGGAGTGAGGGAGCACTCGAGACGGTAAAGCTGAACGCATAATACAGCTATAGCGGACAATTAGAAGTGGTAAAGAGGTGGACACTTATTCACTCTCTCACAGATTTCATTTCAAGGTCACTGACAGACACACATTTCTTACAGAACTTCTGCTCTATTAACCCGCCCCCATAAACATTAAAGTGCATTATTTATTCCTAGTACTTAATTGTCTGTTCAAAATAGGTTGCATCATGTAAAACACACGTGACATTTGTATTTAGGGAAGTTGTTAAAAGACAGATGGAGGACATGGAGGCGGGAGTCCTGGGTGGAGGAAGAAGTTTGGTTGAAGTCCAATTTACAAGGGCAGCAGAGGTTAAAGAGGAGGAAGACAGAGGATGGTTGGAGGCAGGAAGAGAGGCGAGGAGGAAGCGGGATGAAGAGTGATGGTGGGAGAGTCATGGGGGCGAGCGGTGGATAAATTTGGTCAAGACACATAATGTACAGAGGAGAATCGAATGGAGTGGAAAAGATAGGAGTGTGAAGGAGGAAAACAGCAGGAAGTTATAGAGGATGAGGCGGTAAAAAAGGAAGAGGGGGAGAGATATCAGCAGTAAAAGAAAGAGAGGTTATGCAGAGGTTATATAGAGGAGGAAGAGGAGGAGGAGGAAGAGGAGACGTTATAGAGGAGATGTCAGGAATATTAATAGTGGTTCAGGTTTACCTGCAGGAGCCCATTCAGCTCCAAACACATACTGTCACTCTGATTAAATATCACCTGTGTGTGTGTGTGTGTGTGTGGGGGGGGGGGGGTCTGTTGGGAAAGACCCACACAATTCATTCATACAAGCAACTCCCATTAAAGCCTATTTTCCACACACTTGCACATGTAAACACTGTGAAGTTGTCCCTTAATGTCATTCACACCTTCCTCTGTCCTTCAGACTTTATTTAAATGTCTGTTCTTGTCCTGAAGACGGCTCGACCACCAATTGTCATCTGGAGATTTAAACAAAATGTCAAGGTTTTCCTTTGTAGCCACACATGTGAGTGGTTGAGACATTAAGTTCCTGTCCCTGATCATTATTTGTGTGGTTGCAGATGCCGGAGGAACAGGCTTTCTGCGTGTTGGTGAAGATCATGTACGACTACGGCCTGAGCGCTCTCTACAAAAACAACTTTGAGGATCTTCACTGCAAGTTCTACCAGCTGGAGAGGCTGATGCAGGTCAGTGATGTAATGTTTTATAATATTTGAAATGCAGTGCAACGCAACACGATGCTGAGAAGACGACCCTGACTGGCTTGTCGGACGATCAATGAAAATGTTTACATTTTCGAAAAATTGTGTTTGCTTATCATTTTGGCAGACGGCTCAAAATACTACAATACCCATGAGCCTCGGCCACGAAGGAGAAGACTGTAAGAGGTGTCAATGAAACGCTAGCGAATAGAAAATGTGTTTTCATTGCAGTTGAGAATCACGGCACCATAGTTTCTGAGTTAATCCTAAATTGACCCTGAGTTTAAGACAGATAGTGTTTTTTGTTTTCTCAACTGCGTATTCAAAATAATTTTTTTGCACGCCGTTTTAAGCTCAGGGATTGGATGTTTGTTGATGGAATCTACCTTCTTAACTCCCAGTTGTTAATCCTTTGTGATAATAATTAACTTGGAGGAATCCATGCTGATCCAAGCTGTTGAAGTGCTTCCACTACAAGTTACCGATGTTGACGATGGAGAAAAAAAATGGCTTCTCCTAATTCGCGATCCTCTAAGGCGTCAAATCCCTCCCAGTTTGTTCATTTTATCTTTTTTTTTTTTTTTCCCTAGTTTGTTAATCACACATTTTTTTCAGACTCCTCTGGGTGTAGTTGAAGAAATTAGAAATCATACCACTTAGTGGCATAAATTTAAACGTCTTGGCCTTCAAATCAAGTCGATTCGTCTGCATCTTTACTTAAAATGACATAAAACTCAGTTCATATATCCAGCTCTTCTCTCAAGGACCAATGACTTACACCAGATTTGAGTTTCCAACATTCGTTGAGAATAAAGGTCCCATAGGCTGTTTACATTTAATTAAGAATTGAATGCAGGGTTTGTGCAATTTCGTATACTGGTTGCCACTAAAAAGAAAAGACTAGCAGACGGCATTACAAAATATATAAAAATACATGTTTCCAGTGATTGCATCACACGTGGGGGACGACATGTTTGTTGTTGCCTTGTTGACTCGTTACTGTTCACAAAATATAATGAAATGTAACAAGGATTACTTGTAAGTCTGCGTGTGTGACGTTTGGTCTCTGGAGGCTAAACGTCATTATTCATGCGCGTTGAGGCTGACGTTCCTGCTGCTGGTCGAGTCCCATCATCCCTCTCGAGTATCACAGCCAGAATCCACTCGCTGAGTAGAGTTTAATTTAGCCCTGAAATCCATTCTTGCCCTGCTCGCAGTCGTCTCGCAGCATCGAGATCAACTAATTTAGCATCGACCGAACGCGTTCAATGTAAGGATATTAGCATTGACTGCTAATTATTAGCGTACAGGTGGGAGCCCACTATCTGATCCAGACAGGTGTCAGGTGGCATGGTAAGTGTTGCCTGCCAAAGTGGATCGCTATCTGGCTGATTACATTGACTCTATCACACACTTGCTTTCATACAGGAAAGCTCCAGCTGTCTTATTCAGGGATAAATATAATCTTTTTAAACTAATACATGGTTTGGAAAGAGAATAGTTTCTGGAGAACACACATAGGAACCCTTTAAATTCATAACACAGAAAAATAAAATAGTATTGGCAATATTATACGTGAGTTATCGGTATTGTAATGTCACACTTGCATGGTATAATATAGTATATTTGAAGGTAGTTTGAAAACATTGCATTGATGAATAATGTCTTTTGACCGTTTGGCGGCTGGGACTTCACACTGCATTGTGTTCAGTGTCTTTTTCAACTTCATCTTTTTGTTCTTGGGGCTCTTTTGAAGGAGATTACCATCTCAGTGAGACAACATGATTTAATAAAGGATGAGTAAAAGAGCTGCATCCTTCTATTCTTGTAAATGCTGTTTCATCTCTTAACTTTCTCCTCCTGCTTGTCTTCTATCAGGATCAGCTTCCAGACCTGTGGTCCCACTTCCAGGAGCTGAACCTGGAGGCACACATGTACGCCTCCCAGTGGTTCCTCACCCTCTTCACCGCCAAGTTCCCCCTGTGCATGGTTTTCCACATCACTGACCTGCTGCTCTGCGAGGTATAATGTGGCTCACTATGTGCTGATAGTATATGGAGACTCATGTGGTCTACATTGTCGATGAGGGGGAGGGTCAACGGTCTGGGAAGATGAGAGGACAAAAGGTCACTCATGGAGGGAGTATGGCAACCGTTGAGGTTGGAGGAAGGAGACGAGAAAGGAAAAGGGGACAGAGAAGGATGGAGGGAGGATGGAGGGAGGAGGTTCACCTGTACAGCGACACTCAACCCTCTACCGGCCAGCTTTGGTTTGATCGAATGTCTTACAAATGTAACCAACAGAGATGCGTTGATGAGGCTTTTAAGGGCAGACACGATCATTGATTTAATGCCATTAGGACCACACGACCCGATAGCAAACACATCGCTCCTCTGAACAGCCCTTCTTTCAATAACTGCTAGTTTACTTCATGTCTGACTCACTGTTTTAAAATATTCTAACTATCGGTTTGTATTTGATTTCCTGGTTTCCCTTCAGGTGAACACGGTTTGGTTTGTCAACGCTGTTGCTGTAGTTTGCATTGTTAGTGTTGCTAGCATCGTTAGCTTTGAGCCGCTACATTGAGAGGCAATGGAGACGCTCCCAATCTTGTATTTAGCCCCTTTAATCACATCATAATTTTTACAGTACTACAGACTAATTCAATATTATAGAAACAAAAGTATTCATGTATCCAATAAAACACAAAATACAAACTATTTAAAGCAAGTAGTAGAATAGTATTTCTGCCACAAAAAACAAATCATAATTAAGACTTTTTTTTGTCCTTTTCTCTTTTTTTTTCATAACGACTTTTTTTGTTTTTGATGTCATAATTAGGACTTTTTTTGTGGCGGAAAAGGGCTTCCATAGAAACCTCAATAGTTCCCTCTGTTAACAGTTCAAATACAGAGTCTCTCAGATCCATTTTCCAGGTGACTCAGCAAAATAGTATCATAAATGTTAAGCACAGAAACCGTTACACCATTATGCGTTTTATGTTTCTGTGTACATCAGAAAGAAAGGTCATGGATTATTAGTGTTGGGCTTTCTGACTTTCCACTAGTTCTGAAAGTTTCAATTCATGAAATATCAAAAAGTTAAATGCCCTACGTGTTTCCTCTGCCCTCCACTTCCTACCCCCTACCTCGCTCCCTCCCTCCGTCCTCCTATTGGCCTCAGGCAGAACAATTAAAAGTTTCCCAGGTCTTTCTCACCCAATGAGCCGCATGATGAGAATCTGCTCGTTAAACCATCTCTTTCTTTCTGCCGCTCTCTTCATCATCTTCTCCCACTCCTTTATCGCTTCCTCTCTTTATCATCTTTCTCTTTCATTGTTTACCTCTTTTCTGCCATTTGTTTAACAACTTTTTTTGCTTTGTTTCCGTTCTTCTGCTGTCTTCCATTCTGTGTCTATTGACTTAATCTCATGTCTGTTTAAACAGTTGTGAGTCTCTCTTTTATTTTTTTGGGCGCCACCTCTTCACTAGCTTTCCTTATTTGCTCTTTATTCTTCATGCATGTCTTCCCTTCTCTCCTGTTCTTTCTTTTATTAGTATTCCCTTTTTTTTAAATCCTTTTCTCAACCATTTTAATTCATCACTTCCTTCATACTTCCTCAGTCAGCTGCTTCCTTGATGAAGTCCCCTCAACAGATTACAATGATAATTGTTTCATTCTTTACATTTCTACTCCGTTCTACTGCCACCTAAATGTCTTGGTTGTCTTTTATCACATCATTTATTTATTATCTCATTCAACATCTCTTTACCTCGCTGGACTTTTGTTTCTTCAGTGTTTTCCTACGGATCCAAGAGACCAAAAGTTCTACTGATTGGCTCCAACTTGATGTCATGTGACGTTTTTTACATTCAATTTGAGTCACTGTTAAGTCGTCGGCCATTACCGCTTTAGTTACCTATTAGCATTAGCATTGTCCAGCATTATTTCTTACAAATAATTTCACATTTTAGGTGTGAATGGAGCCTCCCTTGTCACCTCTATGCACTAATCTCTGCTCTACATGCATGCTAATGTTTGTTTTTTGCTCATCTTGTAGTGCTGACCCTGCAGTCCTCCCTCCCTTGGCCTCATGGCCCCGTCACCTTCCCCAGTCTCTCGGTGTCTTCCTCTCTCTGCATGTTCGTCTCTCTTTCTCCCCGTGACTCCGTCTCACTCGGATACACACTGAGAGATTATCTTTCTCCCTCTCTCGTGCACGCCTTTGATCCTGACTCGGCGCTGTAGCGCCATCTTGAGGCCCACAGACATAAACGTGCGAGGGCAGCTCCCTCTCTTCCTCCTCCCCTCCCTCGCTTTTTTTTTCCTCTTTCTCCGGATATTTTTAGAGCTGTCCAGATATTTTTAGCTCTGTGTTGCCATGTGAACTGGTTGTCACGTAGACCAAGGAGATGGGTGTTCCCGTGCAGAGAGCTGACATCAGTTTTTACATTTCCCTTCTTTCTGTGTCAAAATTGGAAGCTTTGTGTGGACAGAAGAGGGAGGAAGAAAAAAAACACGCTGTCGCGGCATTATTGTGCATGTGAAGCAGAGAATGGAAACGTCTGACTGCAATAATCGCTGATTCATACAGAAACATTATAGATGGAGTGAATAAAAGTCTTAGAAAAGACTTCATCTGTGCAGCACTTTTCACAATGATTTATAAGGAATGGCTTAAGCAATGAAGCAATAAACCATCAAAGCAAGATGTAGGATACAATACAATCAGCCTACCTGAACATTTACATCAATATCAACATGTTTTTAGTTGTTATTATAATTTAATCATCCAGTATAGTTTTCAAGATATTCCGGTTTCATGCCATCTTTGAAGTTGTGTTTTCAAAGCACTGTAGACTTTGTTTTCTTGCTCTTTCCCAGACAGTTTTATAACTTTTCTGCTGATGTTTGACTTGTTTTCACACCAGTAATTAGAGGTTGTATTATTTTAAAGCATCTAGTGACGGCTTTCATTTTACTGCAAATATGTTTTGCTGTTTTTGTGTCTTAATGTCCTTGTTAAAAATTGTAATGGAAGATATTTTGAGATAAAACTCCATTATTTTTTTTATATGAAGTGAGCAATATAGGTAATTAGAGCATCCCATAAAAGGATTTTTTAAAATTCAAATCTGATTCTCTTCTGTCTTCCAGGGTCTGAGCATCATCTTCAATGTCGCCCTGGCTCTGCTGAAGGTTAGTTCTCACTTTCATTCATTTATCTATTACATCTGCTTAAATTCACTAAACTATCAAATCAGTATTTTAACCCTACTTCACTTGTGTTTAACGCTGGATCCATTTTATGAGCAGTGTATCGGAGCTGTTATTAGTCCGTGTGTTACCACGATGTACTGAAAGTTTAGAGAAGCGTGATTGTGCAGAAGAGGCAACGTGAATGAGGAGGCGCATCAAGTCCTGGAGGGAAGAGAAGTGATGGAGAGTTTGTTTGTTGGCGTGTCTCGCCCCCTAGTGCTGAAACCAGAAATTACATCTAGGTACATTGTAGGTACAAGGTCAACGCATCATATTAAATAATGTTGAATTTGATGCAACATGAGTCACAACAACAAGTGAAACCATTCAGTGTTTAATTTGACCATTATTTTGTAGTTTATGTTTTGAGCAGCATACAAATTGTATCTGTTGTAGTAATGTTTTAAATTAGCACCCACACCGCCCTCAGCTGAAGTTTCTAATGTATTAGCACATGCACTTTCATGGCATTCAAATAGTTGTGGGTGTTTTCTATGCAGTTTCCTTCAGAGGTTGATAAAGTAATGAATCATTTAGATTCAGCAAAAGGTAATTTTCCTTTAAAAAAAAAAAAAAAAAGTTTTTTTATGGAAATAAAATAAATTTAGCATCACGTTAATTTTATATTACTTTTTTTAAGAGAAGATTGGCAATCAGCAATCTTCTTCTTTTAGACATATTTTTCTTTTATACAACACATTTAATTTCACACTGAAGTGTAATTCTCAGGAATTATATTTCTACTTTTAGTCATTCCCAATACTAATCACACTATCACGTGTTTACTGCTCACTCTTCTGCATAATTTCCCCCAAAAACATGGATACTTTATAAAACTTAAAATAATTCAAACATATTAATCCATAAAGACACAAAGGAGGCTGATAATATATTTATTATCAGCTAGTTTGGACAGAAAAGGGGAATATTTTCAACCATTATTGCTGCATAATTACACAGATCTCCACAATAACTGATTAAGCCAAACCATTTTTTGCAGATTGGCTCATAATATTTATAACGATAGTAAATGTACTAATCGTTTGCTTTCACGTTGTAATGCAGCAACACTCAGGCTTTCCACTATAAATGAAGCATACATGGTTGTTGTTTTTTTAAACCCTCCTGCTCTACATCTTAGCAATAATGTGCTCGGTGTGTCGGACAGAAAGATGTGGTGCGTGCGATGGTCGGGAATGGAGAACAAATGAGGATTTGAGGAGGGTGGAAGGGGCTTCCACTGCCTGCCTGTCATTGGCCAGGCATGACGGCATTCTCCCCCGAGACTCCCTCCTCCTCCCTCCTCCATCCATCCTGTTCTCCTCTCCGCTCTCATCCCCCCTCCCTCCATCTGTGTTCAACTCCCTCCCTCTCCTGCTTAGCAGTCGCTATCCACATCACAACAGGAGCATAAGCTAGAGCGTTAGCAATCTGGACCTGGAGGGAAGAGCTCTGTTTTATGCTTTTTTTTTTTTAGAAACATTTTGTTCCTCTTCATTTGTACCTCCCATGGACGCTTGCTTACTCACTCGCTGTTCTTCAATCTCGGTCTTCTTTACCTCCGCCTTGTCCTCTTCTCTGCTGGCTGGCTATGGATTTCTTCAGCACGCTACCTGTGTCCACCACCCAGACCTCTGCAATGGAGCCGCCCCTGCTAGCTGCTAGCCGTCAACTGTTAGCATAACAAAAAGAAAGTGAGGAATAGGACGGCTGAGAGAGAAGCGGTGGACAGGAAACACTGTGTGGTTTCTCTGCATTGCCTTCACCGCAGCTGCTGGCCAAGGACCATCACTTCTGATAGCACAACATACACCCTCGTGCAAACACTCAGCTTAACAGCTGAGAGGCAGAAGAGACTTTTCATCTGAAGAGGTTGACTCCCATCTACAGACCGGATGCCTGGCTGCTGCTGCTGATAATAATCTGTCAGAGGGGACAGACACTGCTGGAGCTGTTGACTGGACGGTGCTTTTACTGCTCTTTGTGGTCGGGATCTGGTCCAATTTCATATCCGATGGTTGTTTAAGTGAAGAGGAAGAACAAAAACACAGGGAGGCTATCGGGATACACATTTGATCTGTTTTTCTACCTCATTCTGAACTCATCTTGTTTCATATGCATCGTCGGCTTAAATCTGACTCAACGAGTTCAGCATCCACTCGGCCGTGAACCGACACAAATGCATCATCATCTCCTGAAGGCAGGGAAGTGCAAACAGACCACATCTCGTCTGCTTCTGCCTTGTCATCAGGAGCTCGGGCTTCGGCCGGGGCTCTAGAGATAAAAGGATTCGTACTGTTATTGCAGGGCCTTTTCTACATTTCAAAGAAAGCTTGAAAAAAAAAAAAAATACTGTCAACTCTAGAGCAGGTGTGTCCTCCCGTTTGGAAACCGGGTACAAAACGTATCGAGTGCTTTGATGTGTCGTCTCTCTCACACACACACACACACACACACACACACACACACACTCACTGAGCCTTGAGCGTTAAGGCCACTCAGTTGCGCAGACAGAGGGAGATTCACTCTGTCTTTTGAAGTCTAGCATCGAAGAAAAAAGGTGGAGTACCCCGGCCGTCGCTGCCGCTAGCAGCGCTCCACGTGTTAAGCGGCTTTGTTGCTTGGCAACACTTTACTGGATTAGAATTGGTTGGGGGGGGGTGAGAGTTTGGCACGGGACGATGAGAGTGGGTGATGTGACTGGATTTCAAAGTGGATCTGGCATCAGGTAGCTGGAAGACTCAGCATTATGCCGAAAGCAGCGCCGACACATCATTTTCTGACTGTTGTTCTGTGGCACCTCGCGACTGGGCTCTGACAGCGGTGCGAGCCGAGGGCCGGGCCTCCGCTGACGCCTCGTCCACTCGTCCAAAATTCTGTGTCACCTCCTTTTGAGATCCGTGTGAATGATGCGTTCCTGTGCCGTCTCTGCCAAGTTTGCCGTGTGTTCCTACGATCGTCTCGTCTCTTCTTTCCGAGCTGGCGTCCTGAACATCGGCCTATTGTGACTCTTGACATTAGCGGCATCCCTTCCAAGACGCTCAGTTACCTGGTTTCACCTGAACTCTGCCAGCTCGGTTCGACGACGGCAACCTCGGGACGTGTCTCGGCTCACCTCTTTAGTTGATCACGCTCAGCTTCCGGTCCGCACGTCGTCCCTTAAACTCTTTAAGAAACCCCACACTGGGACGTTCGGACGACACGACACGCTGGAGTCATCTGCCGCCCTGGCTCCGGAGCGGGAGCGCCCCTCTTCCTCCTCCTCTCCCTCACCCTCACCCTGCCCCGGCCCCTCCCCTCCCCCACCACCCGTCTTGACCACGCACCTGCCGGCAGTGCGCGGGGCGGTGGAGGACGGAGAGGGGAAGTCGGAGGAGGAGGGGGGGGCGCACGGCGGTCAGGCCTCGGCGGACTCGTACTGCAAGGCGATGGGGCTCCTCGGGATGGGACACCGGCTCTTCGTCCCTAAGTTGCTGGCGGTGAGAGAAAGGGGACTGGGAAACAGACTCTGGATGAGAGAAACTGAGCATGCAGGGACCTTTTTTAGAGATAAAAAGGCATGGTTGATAGTTTGACTGGTGTTGGTCATGGAGAGAGCTACTTCTGATGTTTCTGAATACCACCCTGGATAAATGTGCCAATTGCCTCAAGATTCGTGGATTCATAAATTCAATAGATTTATCTGAAGATATTATGCACGATAAATGGACGCTTTGTTTTATTAATGCCGCCAAGACGTTTTATATTTCATAATAATTGATTCAATGAGCTCAATTACCATCAGAAATGAAACAGCCCAAACATGATCTACTCTGTGTCACATATAAAAACACACATAGAGACTTGTTTATCAGACATGCACATTATATACAAGTAGTATCTCCGCTGAGGTTCTTGGGTCAATTCATCCTTTCACCACAAGATGGTGATATTGATTGTTAATGATTCATGTTCGAGTTCAGCCCCTGAGCCGCCCTGCATTGTTTTGTGTTAAGCATCTTTACACGCCTTCTCAGACAACTAACTTTCATGTTAATGCTCTCTGCTCTAACCTCTGTATCTTGCAATAATAATAATGCGATTCCATAATTGTAGTCGGACTATTATGTTTTTGTTTGCATTTTAGGCACGAAGCTTTTGCGCTTTATACTTTGTATTTATGTCAAAATAGAATAACTTAAAGTACTAAAATGACCGTCTTTTTGTCTATCTGTCTCCACCACCACTTCCTCTCTCCTCCCCGACTCCTCATGTCTCGCTCCAGACGTCTAAAGAGGACCTCCTGCAGGCGGACTTTGAAGGAGCGCTCAAGTTCTTCAGAGTTCAGCTGCCGA
The DNA here is from genome assembly GCF_023055335.1 of Clinocottus analis. NCBI lineage: Eukaryota > Metazoa > Chordata > Actinopteri > Perciformes > Cottidae > Clinocottus > Clinocottus analis. The sequence continues at coordinate 8,136,111 of NW_027175965.1, forward strand.
AACGCTACCGAGCTGCAGAAAACGCCCGTAGGCTTATGGAGCAGGCCTGCAACATCAAGGTATGGACCTCTACACACAAAAACATCAATTTGCTCTATGCCTTACCTCTCCACATGCAAGTACCACGTTTAATTTTAAAAGACATGTATGGGAAAAACCAAGAGTTGTTAAAATGTTTACACACACACAAACATTTTCCCTGAAGTGACTATGAGATTATTGTACGAGTCCAACCAACACGATGAGGAATTTTGGGCATCTCCCACTGAGACACAAATACCTTCAACCAGAAGGGCGAGTGCTCCTGGAGCATGTCAAGTACAGTTATGCTGTTAAATGATTAGACCGTCTCCCACAGTGACATCCCTGATTTGGCCTTGAAACACTAGATCTCAGGTCCAGCTGTTAATCGGTATCCTTTATGATTCATCTATCTTGGATTATTGTGTATAATTGCCCTGTATTTTAGAGCAATGTAAAAACAACATGAAAGGGTATTAAAAAAAAACAACACCTGGTCAGTAGTTCTGCAGTTTAATGTAAAGTTTAGTTGTGTGTGTCTGCCGTTATCTTTTGCGATAGGCCATCTTATCTATTCATTTCTCATTCAGTCTTTCTTCTATGATGTTGTTTATTGGTACGGACGGACAACAGCAGTTACAAGATGGCTTCCATAGTTTTCTCCAAAGGTTACCAGGTTGTGTGGTAAAGAAAAGCACACACAAACCATAACATACACAAACACGCATCCCGTTATCATTTTCTTTTGACCTTAATGAGGCGGCTGGCATTTCGGAAATTTGCTGAGGTCAAACGTGTGTGTGTGTGTGTGTGCGGGTGTGTGTGTGTGCGGGTGTGTGTGTTGTGATAGAGGAAGGAAAGAGTCGACTGAGAAAGATGGAAGAGATAATCATCCTTCTAGCACCACCCTCCTCTCTTTCTCTTTCTCTCTGTCTCTCTTTATCAAAATACAACTAATATTTCACATTTTAGGCATTTTTTTTATCTTGAAACAGTTTTAGTGAGTAAGCAGGTTGGCATGTGCTGTGTTGTGCTCAAGGGCATCTTGGCCGGACACATGGCTTTAAGTGCGTAAGATCCCTCCATGTTTGGTGTATTTATGTGTTTTTGTACATACAGGATATCCTGCACTGTGACTCAATCTTTATCTTTCGTGGTTTGGTGACATTTTGGCACACAATCCTGCTGAAATGCAAAGCATCATGTCAGGCTGTGTGTTGCACACGAGCACACATGTGCTATACATGCTCACTGACTGAAATACGCACACTTTCCAGGCATCAGACACACATTCATAAACCTCAATTCCCACCATTCTTCCAAAACACATTTGCCTTTTCTGTATTATACTCGTGATTATGATCAAAAAATGTCCCATAGATGTCCAACTAGATTTTAATCTTGCATATGCATAAAATATATAATCGCCCCCTCCTTCCTTGTGTACGTTGGTTATGTTTCTTCACTCTTTGATTCAGTTATTTTTCTTGTATTTTTGTCTGTATGGGTAAACACACTCACAGGATTATAGTCTCGCACACGCACACGCACACCAGAAGCAACTGACTAAAGTGTCATCAAAACACAAATACCAAATGAAGAGACAAACAGAGTTTGCTCAGGTGTGTGAACTCAAACAGGTAGCGTGTCTCATAGGACGACTTCGCCTCAGGACAGAGAGGAACATTTGCTGCTTTGATCATCCGGAGCTCATCTGTCCCTGTTCCCTCGTTTCCTCTTGGGTTTCTTCGTATATATTCTTTCCTCGCTCTCATCTCGCAGACAAGTCAGGTCACACTTGTGTTGGCTCTACCTTAGACATTATTCTTGTGAGAGAGAGAAATACTGAACACATCCTAATAGCGAGATTACAGATTGAAACTCTGGTGGAGCCTGAGATCTTTAACAACTCATCCTTACATAAAATGTTAGATATATTCTGCCATTTTTTAAAGCCAGTTTTTACTTTCAAAAAGAATATTCCCTAAGGATAAAAGTATCCGGAGCAAATCAGCCAGAGGGAGAGAAATATAAAAGACTGTAGAGTGATGAGAAGGAAAAAGAGCGGAAGAAAGAGTCTTTCTTTCCTTCCACTTCTCACTCCACTGACCATCTAACCAACCCAAACTACTACACCCGCAGACCACAGCATGTCACATCAGCTTGTGACTTACCGGAGTAGATCCAGCACTCTCTCTGGGAGAGAGAAAGGACTGCCATGTTCAAACACCATCAGAGGAAAACGAGGAAACCAGTCTGTCCAAAGCCACTTTGCGCCCCGTTCGCCCCCCTTTTACATATTTCTCTCTGTCAACGTCTAAATCGGATCAGCTGAACTCTGTAAGCTGCTTAAAACATCGAAAGAATTCACTGGCACCTTGGCTTGATTAACACAACGGGCAGTATGTGGCTTAGCCTTTCTGGGGATTATGGGAAGAATTTGAATTTCTCAGCCTTCTTAAACAACCGCCCAGCCGCAGCTGGAGCGATGACTTTTCAGGACTGGAAGAAAAAAGGAGAGCGAGAGAGAGAGAGAGAGATGTCGTACATTCATTTGCCGCTCAGGGTTTGACTGAATAATCCTTCCGACAGAGAAGCTAAACTTTAACAAACTGAGGAGAAAGAAGATGGAAGAATGTGAGCAGAGAGGCCGACAGACAGAATAATTTACAGAGAAGTGAAGATGGAGTCCAGGAGAGAGAGACATGGATGGATGGAGACTCACGCAGGGAAACGCAGTTTCATCATGTCGTCTAAGATGATTTCTCTAAGCTACAGAGAGGGACAAGTTTAGAAAGAAAAGGAACTGCTGCTATAGTAACTCTTTAACTATATTACTAAAAGAGTACAACTAGCTTAAAGTGATTTAAATAAATGTTTTCCTTAAATGCACACCTATTGTATTTTATTGTGTATATATTTTACATATTTTTCACATTTTGCACACTGTTTACATTCAATTTAATTTCCTTATTTTATTTATTTATTTTTTCAAACAATTACATTTCCTTATTGCTTTCCTTATATATATGTTTATATATATATATTTATATATATATATTTATATATATATATTTATATATATATATATATATGTTTATATATATATATTTATATATATATATGTTTATATATGTATATATATATATATATTCTATCTGTATATGCTTAAGTTTGGTGCACACAAAATGCTTAAAAACAATATTTTTAGCCATTATTATTTTTTATTGAGAATATATTTCATAAATGTTGTTTCATTAATATGTCGTTTATATTATTTCTGTATTTTAGTTAAATAAATCGATGTGACTCGTTATGTATTTTTATTTTTTTGTGGTTACTCTTAGCGGTCATTGAGATTTTCTAGATCGGTGCTACGACTACTTTCCTTGTTTAAGGCAGCTAATCTATGTTTGTCTGATCTTTAGTGGCGTAGAATATTCCACATAATAGTTGTCCTCACATATTGCGTGAACCTGAGTTAATCACTGATTGTATCTCCTCCCTTTATAAATGCAGAATTATTATAAATCCCCAAAACTACTGAGCAAAAAACAAGACTATTATGACCTGGAAGGTGCAGCAAGACAGGATCAGGAGAGAGAGAAAACCCGGTGGCATAGAAAAGAAGAGTAAGACACACAGAGGCCTGTAGTTGTTGATGCATCGCCTCCAACAGGGGAATCTGTTGCCAACCACGAGGAGGTCGTCAGGTAGTTTTTAGCCGTTAAAGCCTTAAGGGAGGAAGCTAATTATGCAGGCACAGTCCAGGAACAGCCGTGAAGTGGCTTTCACTTCACTTTACTGTCAGAACGATGTGGAACTACGAACGATTAGTCACTGTGGCTGATCTGACAACTTCCTGCCTTGCTCTCTTTAACTCGAACACACACACACACGCCTAGTGTAGAAAGCAAGCCTTTATCTTTATTTTTATCGGCAGCAGGAAACAGAAAAAAATAAAACCTCCTGAGCGCAACATTAAGAGGGAGGGAGAGAGGGAGGGAGATGTTATAATGAGAGACGTTAAGAGAGAGAGAGAGACGAGGGAGGGACTCACTCAGTGGAAACCAAGAAAAAGCAAACTCATCCTCTTTTGTCGCACACTTCTAGCGTTACAGAGGGGGAGAGAGAGAAAACAAACAGGTGTGTTGTACTACGCTCTCGCCCTCCCTCCTTCCTTCCCTCCTGCCCTCCTTCTCTCAGTGGGCGGGGCTTGGCTCCTGAAGGACTCTTGAAAGCAGCCAGTCGCCTCCTTCACTCAGAGAGAAACTCAGACCTGTCAGCTGCACTCCTCTCCTTCCTTCTCTGCCACTTGTTCTCCCTTCTCTTCTTCTTCTTCATCATCCTCTACCTCCTTGTCATTGTTGTTGGGAGCGAGAGGATTCACGATGATGCAGGAGGTGTCCATCATGGTGGCATACGATGCTCATGTAGTCGACCGGCCGGGGGACGAGGACACACTGACTCGCTTGGTCGCCCACTCCAGACCTCTAAGAGCTCTCAGACCGGTGGTAGGTCTGTTCTTTGATCCTTTTGTTTCTTTCTTTTATCGCCTTTGTCATTCTCTCTTTCTCTCGTTACATCCCTCCTTGTACCGGCTGTATTCCTATTGAACTCTAATGGGAGATATTTCCAACTTTTCCCCTCGACCTTTTATATTTTGCATATTTAGATAAGAGAAATTAAAAGAGGAATGCGCCTGCATTATTCTTTTCAATCGCTGGTTGTCAGTTGTTTTTGTCATTTTGTTTTCTCAATTTATTTATTTTTCTCTTTTTTATATCTTGGCATTTCTTTGCAATTGTACAGAAAATAGTTGGTTAGATTTCACAGAAACGAACGACATGTTTCTTTTCCATGAGATCGATGATGTAGACACACATGTATGTGTGGGTGTGTGTGTGTTCCGACTGAAAGTGTGTCTGATGTTTGAGGTTACGCAGCTTTGTCATTCACTTGTTTGTGGCTGGTACTTTGTTTTTAATTACTAATACAAATGTTGAATCAATCGAGACCTTTTATTTGTTTGTGTGTTTCTATTTCCATCCCACAGGGAACGTAATTTCATGGTCTAGCTGGTTTTATCCTTATTTCAATATTCAAACTCTTGGACACAATTTAAGACACACACACACACACACACACACACACACACACACACACTTTTTGTCTTGCTTAAGTAGTTTAATACCAAATATAACTTCACAGTGCGTGATCTCAGCTTGGAGGTTAGGGACCAATTCAATTTTCTGCTGCAGGGATTCAGGTCAGGAATCTATAAGTGGACCTGGAACCATTTCCTGCGGCACCAGGCGTCTTTAATCTTGTTACCTGAATCAGAGTGGCCTCTTCATCCTCAAACTACTGGCCTTCAATATTTTTAACTAAGAGCGTTGTAGAAAATCTGATTGGATGGAAGCTTCTCCTTAAAACAAGCCGCACTGCTGAAGACTGAAGGCAGAGCAACAGAGGAAGACGGGAGCTACGCTAATAGGGGAAAATAATTATAATACATGTAGTGTATTTGTGAAAAACAGCTTCAAGGGGCCTCCTGTTTGGAGAAGCGAGTTTCATGCATTGTTCAGGAGTGATTTTGACCAAGGTGTCACACGAGAAACATCTCATGCTGGTTAAAAGCAAAGAGCGCTCTCAAGATTGTGCAACCTTATTGTTGCAAAACATACTGATGGCCTTGGTTACTGAAGGATTTCTAAACTTCTGAACGTTCCAGTGAGCATCGTTGGGGCCATAAATCCGGAAGTAGAAAGAGCATCATTTCACCATAAACCGGCCACGACCATGTGCTCCTCGCGAAATGAACAGAAGACTTGTCCAAGAGCCAAGGGCCACTTGTGGAGAGCTCCAGAAAGACCTGGAATGAGCAGGTCCAATTTTTTCAAAGAAAGCAATAAGTAATGCACTCAACACGCGGCCTGTATACACACTTACCACTAAGACTCTTGCAAACTTTGTATAATTGAAGGAAGGATGAATGGAAACATGATGCAATAATGTTAGCGTTCTGTCTGAAGCGGCCTGCACATGCTCACTAGTTGACTAGTGGAGCATGAAGTTTGAGGTGTTTTCCTCATGGTGCCATGTCACTTGGAATGTCTGAAAGTATTAACTGGGAGTTTGACACTTTCCTGTAATACTGTTGATAACGTGTAATGTTGGTGACCTTAGAATTGTAACTTCTAAGTCGCTTTGGATGAACATATCGGCCACATGATGAAAACAAAATATCAACGTAAAGGGCAGCGGTGTCTATGAAGGACAGCAGAGATGAAGCACTAAAGCAGTTTTTATGGAAAGGTCGGGGATCCTGTGTGATTACAGCTGTAGTGTGTGTTTCAGTGAATGATTCATGCCTCACCTCTATCAGCACGGCCTTGTTCTGCATTGCATTTCATTACAAGCTTTAGTGTTTGTGTGTCTTAGGCGTGTTGGAGAGTTGCATAATCAGTAGCTAGACTGTCGATGATCCTTTAATGTGTAATTAATGTGTTTTAATGTGTAACTCAGAGAAACACCACTGCCTGTACACGCAAAATGCCAAATTGCATCAAGTGTAGCTTGTTTTTACGGAAAAATTGTCAATTTAAAACACACTCGCAGTCATTTTTACCTATTATAAGCAACCAAAACCTAATTCCACGTGTTTAAGTGGAAAATTAAACAAGAGAGAGAATCATACTTACTGGCAGTTTGGTGTCAAACCATCGCTTCACATACAGGACGCTTGGAAAATATGATACAACCATTGTCTTTAATTAGTGTTGTAGATCTTTTTGAAGAATAGTTTAAGGCCATGAATGAGCACAAGCAAGAGGTGGGTTTTAGGAACGCGTGGGTGTGTTCCAGTCACAAAACCAAAACGGCAAATCTGGAGGTGTATGAAAATCTCATGAAACATCACACGTCCCTCCCTCTGCCTCTCGTGCTCTTGTGCGTTTTGGGGTATTAATGTCGGACTGATTCACACACACATGGTTCAACACACACGAGGGAAGCCGCCTCTGGACTATTGTTGTGTATCAGAGACGCAAACAAAAGAAACCACATCTACTTAATCAAATAATCTTCTCGGGTCTGCTTCGGTTGTATTTCACTGTGTGAAACATGAGTTATGCAAATTTAGGTCGGACGGTCGTATCAAGTCACAGAAGTCTTCATGAGGGGGAAATGTAGTATGAAAAGTATGAAAAAGTATGAAAAACTGTAATTTCCAGCAGCCCGCCAAGTTGAAATCTCTATCTGATGATGAGATGTGATAATGAGGAAAGTTGAATTCATTAATAGGTCAGCGGCATCTGAAACATCACATCTTTCTTTGCACACATACAACAGATAAGTCTAGGGACGTTAAGTCACCTCAGTGGTTCCCGTGTGGTAGAGGTCAAAGGTCAACCCACAGGTCACCGAGCAGGATAAGTAATGACTGCCTCGGTTGGTGTAAATAAGCCGCTTGTTCAGTATAACTTTGAATGAAAGTCTATACCTTTCATTTAAAGTTACACTATCAGGGACATTTACTGATTTAGGAGAAAAATATATTTATTACAGTTGCAGGAACAATATTACCAAATGCTCAATTAAAGATTAAAATCATCAACTCTGACATTCAAAATCACTAAAACAGCAGTAATTCAACCTGCGCCAAGTGTATGAAAGCTTGTATTCGTTGTTCTAAACTCTGACTGTGAACTCTTGTCACATCTTTCTACCACATAAGAAGGGATTTATGTTTTATAATGTTGTTTAGTATTAACAGCAGATGTGAGTAAACGAATATTTAAACAACTTTGAACTTATTATCCCGTTTTCTTTCCACAATTTCAAACACATGCAAGACACACAAAGTGAAAAGCACACAACAGCACCCCTAGTAATGCATTAGACACTCGACTCAACAGACACACACAGCAGTCTCAAAGGGGGTCATGTGACTGAGACCGACTCGGATCCCCAGCCCAACATGTGGGTGCTATAACGACGCTGTTTCTAGACAGAGGAGATAACATTACCGCCCACCTGGAACACACACACACACACACACACACACACACAGGTGCAGTTCAACATCAGTCAGCCATGTTGTAATGTCGCTGTCGCTGTAAAATGTACTTTCATGGACGGTTACAACAGACAGAAAATCGTTTGCTTCCTGGTTTGCCGTGTTGTGCCAGAAGCATCATGTGGTTCGTTACCTCCAAGATGGAAACGTGTGTCTTTGTCATTCCAGTTTCTGTTGTGGGAAATAAACGACCTTCTGTCGCGTCGCTCGCAGTGAACTGAACGTTTCTGTCGTCCGAGAAGAATTTGTAGAAAAAAAGTAAACTTTGTTTGCAGTCAAATGTGTGTTGGGTCTCTTTATTATTCTGAAACTCATCTCGTGTGAAAAGAGCACATGTAGAGAACAACATGCAGGAAAATGTGCTCGTCACAAACATAAATGGAGCAGATACAAAATAGAAACTGAGCAGCAGCAACCACAAACCCACAATGTTTCAGCAGTTAGTTCTGAGTTTCTGCTTCAAGGATATTGTTCTGTGTTTCACCTTCGGACCCTTTCAGTTCCTTTTTAATGTTGAACAATTGAAACTGAAATGTGTTTTCCACATTGAGCGTGAGTTTACATTTGTGACGATGTGCTGTGGTATGAATATAAATACGAGCGGTAATAATTAATGACATCTTTTTTTTCTATTTTATCAGGTTCCAACGAAAAAGCTGAAGAAGTTTGAGAAAGAATATCAGACATTGAGAGAGAGCCAGCTGCAGCAAGAAGACCCCATCGACCGATTCCAGGTCAGACACACACACACACACACACACACACACACACACACACAGTAAGAAAACTCTTGTCTCTTTGGTACATTGGCCAGTTTGTGATGTAGTAAGTATTTGCTAAAATTAGCCATGTTTCTAATATTAGACGACATCTGTACCGTTGATATTCGTGACACTGTTCTGGCTGCAAAGACACACACTTCTCACACATCACAGACGTTTTTCACTATCAAACATCTCGAACATTTATTTTTGGGCGAAGCTGCCGGGGTGTTGTCGGCTGCTGGAAGTGATTTTATCTTCACAGGGTAGAAACAGAAGAGGTGAGGCAGATATTTAGACATTCACTCAAACTTAAACTGACAGCTTCTTTTCCTCTCATGTGCTCTATTGTATCAGGATGTTTAAATTGTTCATTTTTAGTTTTTCCAAAATTCGCTCACAGAACAGATTCATTAATTTTTCGTTAAAACCGAGCTGAATGTTTTCTTAAAATGAAAGGAAGAGTTTATATAGTTGCCAATAATAACTCAAACTTTTGTTTTCAAGCAAGAAAATATCAAAATATCCTGCTACTTTAGCCACTATGACTCTATGATTCTCCGCATATTGAACTGCTGATGCTGATGGATGAAATATACTTTTATTAGACCATGGAGACCCATTTAATTTGACTTTAAATAAAGTCTTTATCATGATGATAGTGTTGAATAACAACTACATCACCTAAAGATATCTAAGGCAGTTTTTTCCAATTTACTTTGCAAGATATTTTGCAGCAATCCTCTTGTTTCCTGAGTCCAAATGTTGCGTTACAGACGCCTGCCTCCTCGTAGTAAAACACATCAGCATGCAGTTCATGAGACACTAGAGCTCAGTAGAGAGGAAGGAAGGAAGGAAGGACTTTTATTGTTGATAAGATGTCCGATTAGAGACATTTCCTCTGCAGCCACTGGAAAGATTTCTTCTTCAAGCGAGAAGTCAAAGCAGGAATGTCGCAGCTTCTAAATGAGCAAATTAAATCAAACACATTTTTATTGAAGGAATCCCTCTTTGGATTTTAGTTACTTTACGCTCAACATTTTCATATGGTTCAGGCTCCAGGTTCAGGTATGTCCTTACTGTGCTTTGGATCCGCGCGTGTCTTGTTCAAAATCAATGTCGGCTGCGTTCAATATTTATCTCACTACAAAATAAAAGCATGGTGAAAAAGCAACAGAGGGAGAGCGAGGCGAGCGAGGGAAACTCCTGTCAGGGTCATGTGATGAGTTGAGTCTGTGCTGCTCGGTAGGAAGTCGTTGTTGTTGCTGTGGACATTAAGATGCCTCTTTTCAAAAAGATTTTAATATGAGAGAGTTTGTACAGGTTCTTAAGCTTCCAGCTTTTACTAATCCTGATTGTTTCATCCTGGAGATTAAAGCTTTGGTGTGTGACATTTTACATTTATTAGTAATTTATTTTCCTTATTTGTCTTTATTGGCCACATTGCCAAAAGACTGGAGACTGTTTTTAGCCAGATGTTAAACGGTAGAGTGTGAAATATTTAAGTGTGAAGACTCGGATGTCTAATCAAGTTAAAACATCGTGTAGAGACATTTGCAGCAGCGAAAAACCTCCCACAGTAATTAAGACTCTGCAGGTCTTTCCTTAGTTTGCCCAAATTAAACGCATTACTCGCTCACAGGAAGTGGTTGATTTAATCTGAAGAGTAGCATACAAACTGTCTCCAAAATGTGTGTGTGTGTGTGTGTGTGTGTGTGTGTGTGTGTGTGTGCTAGAAGAGGTCATCGTTAGAGGGGCAGGATATCAGCGTCAAGTGACAGCTCGTAACTGTGTCAACTGTTTTGTCCCATTGAGGCCATCATGTGAGACCAGCAGTCATGAGACGCCACTAATCGTCTACAATGCAGACTTTAAGTGTGTGTGTGAGAGAGAGTGTGAGTGTGTGTGTGTGTGTGTGTGTCTTATTAGATTTACAGGGCTGCAACAATACATTAAGACTAATAGGAGAGGAACCGCTGCCTTTTTAATCAATAGAAAATTTCAAAACTCCAACTCGTCATAATGTTCTTACAGATGAAAAATGTTTAAGTTACAGCATTCATACAAAATAAATCTGTTTCTGTCATAAGATGTAACGAAAAAAAGGATCTTTTCAGATCCGACGTCCATCAAAACAAAACAAAAAACAATCAAATCTAAGTGTCAGTTTATAAGCTGAATTTTATATTCAGTAGGATGTTTAATTTAATTATCCTAAAAACCCAAAGTCTCCCCCCTATCAGAATGGTTTGACCCAAACTGGCACAAGCTGATGAAAACATGAAGGGACGAGCCGGCAAAAAAAACGACACTGCTCTGCGTAAAAAAGTCCCTTCAAAATAAAATCACAAGATAATTTTTTTTTTTTTTTTATTGAATTTTTTTTTCCCAAGCAAAGACCCGCGACCCATTAAAAACGGGTCCGCCACCCACCAGTTGAGAACCGCTGCTTGAGAGTACATAGCATAGGTGACTTGTTTCCATCTTTGCATCCACACTACTCTTACATCGTCCATGTGTGTGTCTGTGTGTGTCCAGCGGGAGAACCGTCGCCTTCAGGAGGCGAGCATGAGACTGGAACAGGAGAACGACGACTTGGCCCATGAACTGGTCACCAGCAAGATTGCCCTTCGAAACGACCTTGACCAGGTAAACACGGCGATACAGTCTGCTTTCTGTGTGTCAAGTTAAAGCTGAATTATTTTAGTTGGTGAGTCCGAATGTGTTTGTGTGTATTTGTCCCTAACTGCCGACAGGGTTGTCTTCTACATAGAGCTACATCAAGAGGAAAATGTGCTCCAAATGCATGCAGTGACGTTTACAAGTGACACGCTGATTAAAAAAAGCCTTTCTCTGACAGAAACATCAACCGTGTCGGCAGAAAAACATTTCCTGTTAGTCGTCGTTGAGTTAACAGTACAGATTGTTCCAGTGTGCCACGTTTTCCTTCCCTCTGATAGTTGTGTGAAAATGGCACCGTGATAAAGTTTCAGATTTGGTATCAATTGGAGGGATTGTGTGTTTGTGTGTGTGTGTGCACTCAGGCAGAAGACAAGTCCGATGTGTTGAACAAAGAGCTGCTGAGCACCAAGCAACGTCTGGTGGAGACGGAGGAGGAGAAGAGACGCCAGGAGGAGGAAACCGCTCAGGTAGCAACTGCACTCTGCTTCCCGTCAGCTCGTTAAGCTCCTCGACACCTATTGGTCAATTATTTCCAACCAATTAACAGGATCCTGTGTGGGGAAAACCAAGAGGGGGGGGAGAACACAAAAGACTGACACTTAACACCTCAGTGATCACAAAGCTATGTTTAAATTATTATTATTATAGATCATTATAAGGTATTTTAACCACTGTGTATGTGAGTGTGTCTCCAGACTCAGATTATTAAGAGTTGCTACGTCATCTTTTTCCCTATAACACACTTTTTTCCTTCATAACCTGTGGCCAATTTTTCTAAAGTTGTTCTTATTCCTTATGCTTAAAGAAAGACTGATAGTTAGATCATGACTTTTATGTCTGGACAGTGAATGTGTGATTGTTATGAATCCTTCACAAGGCTAATTTATCACTGCTACATTTGTACATTTACAAACATTGTGTCATCTTGTTGTGTCTCTCCAAGCTGAAGGAGGTGTTCAGGAGGGAGCTGGAGAAAGCAGAGCTGGAGATCAAGAAAACCACAGCGATCATAGCTGAATACAAACAGGTTGGAGAGTTATAATTGTGTCACTATCACTGTTCATCCACAACTAGTTCAATATCCTTCACTGCTTGAAAAACTATCACACAGAGCAACAGGGTAATAAAGATTGAACTGTATACATACTATTGAGTATGAGATGTGTGCGTGAAAACAGTTTAAATTGAAAATATCATCATGCTCAACTTGAGTTAAAAAATCTAAAATGTGTCTTTCGTCTGATAGCTCACATGTCATCTCTTCTACAACCCAACGTCTTCCTCTCGTTACAGATCTGCTCCCAGCTGAGCACCAGGCTGGAAAAGCAGCAGGCGGCATCAAAAGAAGAGCTGGACATCGTCAGGGTGAGATCTCGCTGTTAACTAAATTATTAGCAAGACCGTTCTGTTTTTCAGTTCACTTAAAGAAGAGTTACCAGTTGAAACAGGAAGTTATGTAACACAGGAGGAGAATATTCAAAAGTTTTCAGGACTGAAACTTGTAGTAAGTGTAAATGTAAGACTTCCTGTTCAGTCACGGTGACGGTTGGTTCACCACAGGATCCTGCCCTCGGTAACATGACACTCCAGCAGTTTTTTTAAAGATTAATGGTCATTTACATTGTTGTGAGGACTTGCAAGAGTTTGAAGTGGAGAGGACCAACTTCCTGTTGCATAATTTGTCCATGAAGTCCTGGCTACAAGTTCAAAATTAAAGGATAATATGCATCACGTACTCTTAGTCCTCAAGCACAAAATATATTTGCACAATTTTAATTTTGCATCAGGACAAATATTGTGCAATAGTTTGCACTTAAAAGGAAAACCAACCAAAAATATGATTTTCACCTTTTCCATAGCAGTCAGGGTTTTTTCCACACCAGATGTATCCTCCAGCTTTAGCACAGCATGTATTTCTGCTCCGACGCGCGAGTGTACATGGGCACGAATATGTATTTCTACCTGAACCTCTGCTAATATGCTTGTTTTTTGTTCCTGTGCAGAGTAAAGTCATGGGCTGCGACCACTGCAAGGACCTGTTCACAACCCTGGGGTCCCTTCAGGCGTCGTCCCCTGGCAGAGACAAGACGTCCAGCGGGCCGTTGGACGAGGAGAAGGACGGCCTGAACGAGCAGCTGAGGCACCTGGAGCTGGAGCTGGCTCAGACCAAACTGCAGCTGGTGGAGGCCAAGTGCCGCATCCAGGTCAGCAGTGATATCGAAAACAATAATCATAACTTCTGCAGAGATGCGGGGGCAATGTACAAAGGTGTAGAAGCTTTAGGAAATATCTATATATAATGAATCAAACTGACATTAGGATGCATTAAACATCATCATTGGTGATGCATTGATAGCTGTGCCAAATTTCCTGGCAATCCATCAAATCATTGTCCAGTCAGTTCACTAAAAACAAGAAAAAAACTTCATAATCCAGACGTCAGACAGCAAATACAAAAGCACCCGTTCTAAAATAGAAGTGCATGCAACTGTGGATGTGACACTCAGACGGACACACAGAGGAGATAGTCAGTGTATTAGAGTACAACGGTTGCATTGAAACGACTCATTTGTCTGCTAATTTGCATCTGCAGTCGTGGTAAAGTGCTCATGTGCGATTGGAGATATGTTTCGTAGCCGTCTGGGCTGGATAACGTGCTAGAGTACAGAGCCACGTGACAAAAGGCTGTGTTTTTTAAGATGAGCTCCTCAACCGACCTCCTGACCCCTCTGGTCCTCTCGTGTCTCCGCAGGAGCTCGAGCACCAGCGAGGAGTTCTGATGAACGAGATCCAGGCGGCCAAGAACTCGTGGTTCAGCAAGACTCTGGGCTCCCTGAAGAGCTCTTCCTCCTCGTCCTCCAGCTCCACATCCCAGACGCCCTCCTCTCCAAAGGACGGCCCTGCCTAGAGGAGCCTCCATCCCTCATCCCCTCCATTTGCAGGACGCACATTAGAGCCGAGGAACACAAGTTGAAGAAACAAGCAGCAGTAGAGAAATGCAGTATTCCTTTTCCAGCCGCCGGCTAAGCCGAGCTCAAGCGATTTCTTGGACTGCATATGAGGAGGAACCAAGCGGAGGACTGGACCTGCCGCCCGTCTTCCACTACGTGTTTACGTTTGAGTGAACTAACAAATGTCTGTGTGACGCTCTCTGCTCCGCTGGTGTGACAGGAGGCGACGAGTGATCAGCGAGGCTCGACAACCATTGAATTCAAAGTTCAGTGTTGGTTTATTTTATAGGTTCAGTCGTCGCTGACACAATTTTGTTGGGATCTCATTGTAGGAAACTGGAGTTGACGCACACGATGGCATCCTTCATTCCAGGTGAAGGATGTAGCGACACCTTGTGACCAGATGATGCTACTGCAGAGTCAATTTATCTGTACGCGATTTATGTTTGAGGCAACATTCAGTCTTACAATTTGGACAATATTCAACGATAGTGCTTTGAGCTCCAGATGCAGAGATATTATAAGTTTGCCACGTATAAATATTGTGATCGACATTAAGCATCTTCATCGCAGCAAAGCCACAGGACTCTGAAAAAGGAATACTGCATAAAACAAGGCCGACACAAAAAAGTTGTATTTCTTTATAGTAATATAACGTAAACAATGTTGTCATATAAATATGTATAACTAATTATTGATTTTTGTAATAATCTTGTACAGTTCTTTAAGAGAAGAAGAAAAAAAAACAAGGAGAACTTTTGTTAAATTTTTTTTATTTTACCGTTTTGGATTTTGAAAGTCGTCTCTCGACGTTGACGTAAGCACAGTGTGTGTGTGTGTGTGTGTGTGTCTGTGTCTATGTGTGTGTGTGTGTGTGTGTGTGTGTGTGTGTGTGTGTGTGTGTGTGTGTGTGTGTGTGTGAGAGAGCCGGTCGAATCCAAATGCTGAAGAACCAAAGTGACAACCTGCAGAGACCTTAAAGAGCTTAATGTCCCGACTGTCTTTGTCTGTCACGGGTTGAAAGGACTCGAGGTGTGCAATATCACAATTTATTGTATTTTTTTATTCCAGTTCATGCCTGTAAGTATTTGATTGGCTTTTTTGTGTTTCACTACATTCAGATTTCTAGTATGCAGTCATCATTTCGTTAACAGCTACGATCACAACGGTCTCTTTTCCCTTCATGTTTCCGTTCCGTCTTTTCATATTTTTAATAAGGATTAAATTACTATAATACGAAGCCACACACCTTCTGTGATAATGATAGTGCAGGTGTCCTCCAGGTGTGTCTGCAATGGACATTGTTGTGTAATTAAATCACTACAACCAACAATTGTCTAACTCCCTGTGGAGACTTAGTGAGGCGCCGCAAAAACACAAGTTAAACTCCCCACGGTGTCTGTAGCGCAGCAGCTGTGTTACATTGAGGTACAGCAGTGTGTGTGTGTGTGTGTGTGTGTGTGGTTCCACTACCTTTTAGCCCCAAAACACCTTTCTTTCCATTAGCTGTTTGCTAAATCCACAACAAACTGTTATTAGAGTGTCGGCAGGGAGGTCGGAGAAGCGCTCTGCAGTGTTATCACTAGCGAGCAGGCCGGATGGCAGAATAAAACAGGTGTTTTAAAGCAAGTAGCTACTACTGGACACCTACAATGTAAATGTACAATGTAAACTCACCTTGGACAGATACAGAGATGCTCACTCACTCACTCACTCACTCACTTGCACACTAGCGATCAATTGCATGGTCCTCCTGCTGGAGATGAAAATGGCTTCCGAAGAGCCAGATAATCCTTTTCCAGTGATCATGAGTGGATCTGTTAGGTAACACTACGCAGAGAAAGCACACACAACATGTTTTAAATCCTCATACTCATCAATATTCCCCGTAGATGCGAGTCAGCGCATTACATTGGGTAACTTTCTAGTACAGTGTGTGCTCTAAAGTATCCGTTGTGTAGCACAATTCATCCCTAAATAAACGCCTAGCATTACATTAATAAGCAAGATTAAGTTGTGGTAATCTTTAACTAGAACAATGTAGTTAAACAAAAAAAAAGTTCGAACTGAACACGTGCTTTATTGACTCTGAAGAAAAATAAAAACTACAAACACGTTGTCATTCCACTGCTGGTTGATAAAAAGAACATGTGAGGCCAAAATGCTGTTTTGCTTCAACATGACTGCGTGCTCGTGCTCATAGCAGAGAGCTGCAGTGAAGCTGCCAAATGTCCCGCTTTATTCTCCTCTGGTTGTCACTGAAATCAGCTTTTGGACTTTGACCAAGCCCATGTGTACTTTGTGAGCAAGTGTGTTTTTCCATGTGTGTATGTACAAGTGTGTTCTGCACTGTAACTCAAGTGGTGGAAGTTGAAATGGTTTCTTCTTCACATGGATGCCTTTTTTTTTTTTTTTTTCGACGGAAGCTGTTGGCTGATTAGAGGGAAGACACCCGACTGTTTTGAAATGCCGGCGAGTGCCAGCTGTGCCATAAGAGCCTCCTCCTCCCCTCTGCTCTCCGTCCTCTGTGGTCTTCCTCTGTGCTCCTCATGACCTGAACCAACCTCACCAACAACCAATGTCATCCCATCCACAGATCTGCTCCATGTAATTGACTCCCAGTACGACTACCGCTCCACCAATGGTGGCCACGGAGCAGCTCTGCTCAAGGAAGTGCATCAATATGATGGAAAGGGAGAGGAAGGAGTCCTTAAATCCAACGTTTTGCATTCACAGGACATTCCTTCTTCCCTCGTCCATCGTTCTTGTGGGCCACACCTTTTGACCGTCGCAGTACGACAACGTACGGCCAGTTTAATGTCAGACGTTGCCGCGCTGGAGGAAGCTCCTTGTCTTTTACGTGCACTAACGCATCTGTATTTTAAACACTATTTCAAGATGTGTGTTTGTTTTAAAAGCCATCCTGATCACAGAGCAGTTATTTTTTAACTTATTACTGTCACTGAGAGGACAGCTGCCAATTTATAATCCACTCTTAATTCAATTAATTTGCATAGTGTAAAAGCAGGCTGATAAGAGGTGATGTGTGTTGCGCAGAGGGATCGCGCCTCCGCTGGTCCGACGCCACTGTTCGCTGTACAAACACTCTCTGACATTAATAAAGTTCAGTTTTTCTGTTCATTCATGCACTTTGAACTTTTATTGAACGACACAATTCTGACTTTAATTATTACAGTTTAGGAATGATGAAAGATTTACTAAAGGAAGTTTGCAAGTGACAAACTAGAAGCACAAGCTAATACGTAGGACTTTTGTCTGCAGATACTGGGAAGTTGTTTCCATGGCATGAAATACTCTTCAGAAAAAGATGTATTACTACAAAGCTTGGTGAAAGAAAAAGGAAAAAAGACTGGAAAGAAGTGTTTTAGTTTAGTATTAGCACTGCTGAGTCTCAAATCACCTGTTATATTGATGTTTTTCTTCATAATGACAGTTTATTATCAGGCATTTATCCATTTATGGAGTACAACGGCAAGAATATGAATGAGATTAGTCCTCTTGGACCCGACCTGCTGAACGTTGGAGTCATCTTGAAGGACTTTTCATTGCAGTTGGAACGAGATACAAACAACTGCTGCACAAATGAGTCCTATCATATCATTTCCGTGGCGCTTAATCGGTCACTGATTTCATCAAAGTAATTATCAGCGAAGCGAAACATCTGGATGACGGCGCTGAGCAGCAGGATGTCGCAGTTGTGATTCACCTCCAACTCCTCGCTGTAATTCTTCACTGGAACCACACAGGACACCGGCACGCCGACCCGAACGCTCACCTCCTGCATCTGAAACGCAAAAGACCCGTTTCTAAAAGACAACAAAGAGTGTTGCCAACGTTTGTGACGCAACGACTACACTTTGTTAAAAAAAATGCATGTTTGACTTTGGAGAATTGGTGTATTTGGACAGCCTGACATTCCACGCTAGCTGTTGATTTGCTGAATCAGATCTGATTAAACCGTCTAAGACTCTGGCCTGGGCCAAATATACCCAGGTGTACTCTGGGCGGGGTTAACTTGGCCTGTTACACCTGTTTGATTGCCTGCCATCTCACTCATTTAATATTGTTCGAGTACAAAAAAACAAGAGCCAAGGTTCCCTACAATCTCTGGCCTTTTAGCAGAAAATCCTAAAACATCTTCAATTCAACACCATCAAGTATCTGAATTGGAGCTATCAAATAAAAACACATTACAACCCGACTAAATGGTTTAGAGTTCATTTCTTCTGTAAAGCACAATAACATCCTCACCACTTCCTTGATGTAGCCGCTCTTGTAAACGTTTCTCACATCTTTGGCCACCAAAGGGCAGGCTTCATCCACCTTAGTGAGCAGGACCAGCTGAGGAATCCCTGGAAACAACACAGCAGACGGGATATTTACAAAATGCTGTTGATTTGTGTGCATTTCTTTGCAGACTGTCGGAGGAATTTGGCATATATTCTATGGACATTGCGGTTTTTTGCTTCATTGTAAAAAATGTTTGCATACATTTTCACAGTTCAGAACTTAGTATAAGAAGTAGATGTGGGGGAAAAAAATCGATACAGCATAGTATCGCGATATTTTGTTTGGCGATATTATATCGATACACGGGACCCGAGTATCAATGTTTTTATTTAATCAATACCTAACGTTTTGGTGACAATTTTGTTGACAATTTGCGGTTGAAAAAAATGTAATAAATCACATTATATCGCAATATATGTATCGCGATAATATCGTGCCAGGACGATATTGTATCGTGGGACCTTTGGTGATTCCCACCCCTAATAAGAAGTGGAAATGTCCGTGATTTTCACAAAGTTAAACGTTTACCTTGTGAGCACAGAACAAAACTCATGAAACCACCACGAGTTCAATCGTGCAGCTGAGAGAAGCGTTAGTAGAAATACTGCAATACTACTTGTAAGCGAGTAGTTGATCAGTGACACAGTACATTTACAGCTTCACTACCAGCTGTGCCAAAAGCTGTAAACCTGGTCTTGTAGGATAAGTGAAGGTGGACTGCTAACACAACAATGTTTTTCCTATAAATATAAAAACAATTAATGTTGGCATTATTTAAATAGACTGCATACCTACAAGGGACCCGATAGGATGACTGTTTGTTATGCTACATTGTGATTAAGAAAACTTATTCTGATATTTTCTAAACAGTACACGTATGTCTTCATTATAATGATTTGAAATTAAATCTGACTGACCCATTGCGTTGATCTTTCTGCGGATAGCATCCATCTTCTCCTGCAGCTTTTGGGACATGATGGACACCTTGCAGGCATCGGCGACGTAGGCCACGCAGTGGACCGTGTCGTTCAGAACCGGAGACTTACGATAGCCGTTGGCGTCCGAATTCAGAGGCGCAGACGGGTTGAACTGAGTCGTTCAGTCGAGGGTGAAAGACACGGACGGTTTGAGTTAACTGCGACCAAATCGGTGGCTACGACATTCATTTCCCTGCTTAACGTCACAGAAAGCCGCACCTGGTAACGATCGGGCAGATGACCTTTAAGGATGCTGCAGATGTCGTCGATGTCAAGCCCCGCCCCAGTGCTCTCCTCCAGTCCCATGGTGTCGCAGAAGATGATTGGCAGGGGTTTTCCTTCTCGTCCATCTTTCACCGAGTAGGTGCGAAACTGTTGAGAACAAAAACGATTGGAGTAACAAACCACAAAGTGGGGACCGTGCAGGGTTTTATTCTGAAACCAATCACCATGAAAAGGGAAACCTAACCTGTGTGGTGAGGCTGGTGGCCGAGCAGCCAGAGATGGCCTGATTGGTGACGTGGCCTCTGAACACAGAGTTGATTGAATTGAAGAAGCTGGACTTTCCAGCTCCAACCGGTCCAATGAGCAGGACTCGTAACTGGGACACGGAGCTCTCTGTGGGTTTGTAACACTTAACACTCTCGATCAGCTCCTTCCTCTTCCTGTAGAATGAAGAAAGTATATTTCGTTGTACTTTTTATTGGTTGTTTTCAGCCTGGTTGTAATATAAAAAAGGTATTTTGTGCACACAGCCCGTTGACTGCTGTGATGGTAGCAGTCTTGGTTGCAGACATAATGAAGAAAATAAGAAGAATTGTGCATTTCTAAGTTGTATAGCCCAGTAAGCAAGAGTCCATTCTAATCGTAGTTGGTATAGTACGCCCAGTCAAGCGTCGCAGCGTTGCATATCGCATGAACTTGTGTCATACAGTATAAAGTGTGTAAATCTCATTATGTGCAGGATCCATCTCACTCTGATTCCCAGGTGATGGTCCTCCAAGGCTTCTCAAGTTCTGGGGTTTCTGTTGAAGAGCGAAAACAACAATGATCTGTTCAAGTTTTATTAAACACCCAGCAGCTACACGCACATTTCTACATAAATACATATTTATAATCACAAATAAATAAATCCACAAACAATGACAAACAATCTACATTGATAAATAACACTAGAGGTAAGAGGAAAAACATGCATTTTTGATTTTGGGTGAACTGTCCCTTTAAGACGGATAGATAAATAATTTGCTTATACTTTACTTATACTTTATTTATCCTGCAAGAGTCTATCAGTACCTGCAGAGCTGCTGCTGCACCTGGTTCATTCATTCGAACAAACACAAGTTGGAATAATCATATTTATTCATGCGTGTTGTGTTTTGTAATACATTTAATTTATATTAATGTCATATTCATCTTTTGATTAAAATCTTGAAATTTAAATGTTAGACTCAGTCTTTTACCACCCCAAATATGTGCATAATAATAACATTTATATTGAACTTACCCTCCACTTCATAGACTTCACACTCGGTCAGGATGAGGTCGTTGCCATGCATCTCTGCAGCATCGAAGTTGTAATAAGTCCCTGGTTGGGAATAGACGGCTGCTTTGTTTCCATAGTTAAGAACCAACGTTTCTCCAAAATATGGACCACACTTACTTATCATTCTCACTGCATTAGCTGGGAGAATGACTGGATACGTAAGAAGCGTTTCTCCACTGAAGGTAAAAAGGAAGGCCTTGTCATCGTGCGCGTACTGCCCAGACTGACTGAAGGGTTGCTTGGTGTGGCCTCCAAACACATGACCTGCAGTGTTGTAGCCCACAGACACTGTGGGACAGCGGCTGTCACATCGCTGGTGGAAGGCCGCGCTTGTGAAACCGTGGAGGCTGGCCTTGTACAGCAGCCGCAGTTTGACTCTTCCCAGCTGGCTGCAGATCGTTCTCTGCTGGCTCCTGGTCAGCATGGAGTTCATGGTGGACAGTCGGTCTGTGTGAAGGACAGTGAATGTTCTCCCTTTGGTGTCGACAAAAAGAAACAACATTTTACTTATTTTAATCCTCACTGGATGAACTAGATGTATGTGGGTCGCTACCTAGTGTTCAAGGTGTAAAAATACAATAATACATATGATCCAATAGCTTGTCATCAAATGTAATTCATACTTCAAGAGTAACAAACATTTGTCCTCATTGTATCAAAGTTAGGACTCAAAATAAGAGATTTCCCTTCAAAAAAATAGTATAAACTGTAAATGTTTTTGCTCAAACAAGGCCACCGTTTGATACCAGAATAAAGAAAAGGTTTGCCACCCCCTCAGTCTCACTACCGACTGCAACTGCGATGATTAATTAATGTATAAATCATATTTAGTGTCGTATATGGTTTCAACCAGAAAGGAACTTTTGGATCTGTTTGTTTATAGTTTGTTTTTTTGATGGTTGGGTGTTAATCCAGGTTTGCCACACCCTCAGTGACAATCACAAAAGTAATCCACCGTTAAATCCCACTGGCTAATTTATATTAAATTGTATCAAGATATGAACCCTTTTAATATTAAAATAACTATATAAAGGTGTTCAGTCTCACCTTGCCAGTAGTCGTGGTTGGTGAGCAGCACGAACAGGAGACGCGCAGTTTCTCCAGAAACGAAACTGGAAGTGTCCGAACGGGGATAATCTGGCCTTCAAAATAAAATATGTGTCTCTAAATAAACTCATTTAGTTTTTCGGTATTAGTTTAAAACAAATTCAGAGTGAACTATTTAGCCATTCAAGGTACTAATGCCATTTTAGCAAAAATGTTTTTATTACTTCAACGCCTGAAGTAACAGAATCAAGACAGTGTTGGTTTTGGAGTCGATCTGTATGTGATTACTTTCTAGATGCTTTTACTCTGCAGCAGCTCTGCACCGACTTCTGGCCCAGTGCATGATGGGAAACACCTGGGTGTCGCCACATCAGACAGTTGATTGGCTCTTAGATCTGACAGCAAACACCACGTGTTGTATGAAATCCTTGTTTTATGTGAAATCAGAACCAGTAGTAATGTATTACATGGACATGTCAAGAATAAAGGATGCAGCTGCACACTCATTTCTCCAGTAACAGATATTTATAAACAGATATGAATAAATCCATATGTGATGTGTGAACTACAAGTAGTCTGAAGAGCAGAACTAACAGGAAGTTGTGTTTCTCGTGTAAATCATCATATTATGTTTTAGCTGCAGATGAATCATGTTTAGTTTGTACATAATGTTCCATATGTCATTTGTACAACCTGTGAGGGATTTGGACAAACAAACTGATACATGCATATTCAGTAAAGTATTTATTTTAAACATGAAAGCAGCACCTTTTATGATGTAACAATTAAGAAAACTGCAACTCAAGAGGCTCATTGCTCATGATAGAAAGAGAATAGTTCATGCTTACAAAAAACATACTACAAAGTTCCGATGTTATTCTGAATTATTAAAAAAAATGTCCATTCTAATTTATTTAAAAAAAACATGATAGCACAAAGGTTCACATGGAAGTTTAAAGCCACTATGTGTGACATTTTATGTGATTGTACTGTAGCTTTGATAGTCAGAAATGATCAAATCCTGTTCACAAAATGCTTCATCCCTTTCCCCAAGTCAATATGTTTAGAAAAAAAAGGAATGTCTTAGTCTATCTTTGGCCCCGCGTGGTGGGATGTATTGTCCTGGAAATGCAGGTCAGTGTACTCCAGGATGTGGTCCACAGCGCTGAGCAGAAGCACATCAGTGTTCAGGTCCAGGTCCAGCTGGGATGAGTAGTTCTTCACCGGCATGATGTAGGAGGTGGACATGCCCAACAGCGCTGCAGCTTTACCCATCTGCAAACACACGGGAGAGCGCCGTGGTTTGAAACGAGCGACTCGAGTTTATTAAGTCAAGTACTTTTAGTTTGAAAATAATCTCGACAGAGTAATACAAAATAAAAAGGATCTGTACAAAGAGTACAAAAAACAATCACCCATAAAAAAGGCATTCAAAATATATCAAATCCTTCAGTTTGATCATTTATAATGCAATAGAATACTCCACATACTTTAATGTGCCCTATATGTTGTATCCACATTGTAGACCACATAGAGAAGTTGACCCACATATTACACTAAATCATGACAAGTTACTAATTCATAAGGCATGTTGACTAAATGACAACCTCAGTGTCTGTATCATGCAACACCTTCACGGTCAGGTGGTTAGTGCATTTCCATTTCTCATTGACAGATCATGAGAGGAAATGTTTGAGTTAAATTACAAGACTTCTAAACTGCATAAGGTTTATTTCAACCTACCATGTCTTTAATGATGCGACTCTTGTAAACCTGGGAGGCGTCTTTGTCCGTTTCTGAACAAATGTGGTCCACGTGGGTCAGAAGAGCCACCTGGTGAACACCTGACAGGCACAACACACGGCTGTCTTTCAGGTTTCATCGCAATTAAACACATTTGAATTGTCATGCTCCAGAGAAACAAATGAACTGACAGTTAGAATTACAACAGTGCTTATTTCAGTTGATTTCTAAAAAGGTTTTAAAGCTAAAGTTCTGCTGCACTTCTGCATCAAAAACAAATGCAAAAAAAAATAAACAGGTTGGAGAAATCTTTGCGGATAATGATATTAATGAGTATGTTATGAACACATTCTAAACAAGGAAACCTAAAAGGTAAATTAAAAATGAAATAATAAAAGGTAAAAACTGACAAAGTACTGCTTTTCCACTTTGGTTTCAAAAGTCAAAGTTTGACAAGGAACTTCAATCAGTTGGTGAAACCGTCTTTGCTTTGTTTTTCCTTTTCTTACCCAGGTCACTGATGTGCTCCCGGAGCTGCTGGAAGGTGGCGCTGAGGCTTTTAGGGTAAGTCAGGACTTTAGAGGCGTCCACCACGAAGGCCACACAGTGGATCTTATTTTGGAGGGTTGGCCTCTTCACGTAGCCCGCAGTCTCTGACCTCACTGGCTGGTCTGGGCTGAACTGAGAGAGAGAAATGAAGAGCAACGCGACTCAAGTTGAGTGTTAAGAGGACCAATAAAACTTTAATAATTCATCACTGTCTCTGCAAACTTCAAGGCAATTGGGCTTGAGGCATTTTCACTCAAAACCACAAACATAAACGCTAGAAGTAAAGTCAGAGGACCACCAAAGTCATTAGACATGCATCCTCTGGGATTCATGAGAGTCTGTATCCAACACTGTGCCAATCCATTCGGTGGTTGGTGAGAAACATTTCAGTCTGGACCAAAACAACCTACGAAACACCGGCGTTGCTAATCTTTAGCGCAATGCTACAACACCACAAGATGGTCACCTACCTTGTGCCCCTCGGGCACGTGACCTTTAATGATGGACAGGATGTCGTGGAGGGTCGGCCCGGTCATCTCTCCACCTCCCAGGCCCATCATGTCGCACAATATCAGTCCAGTAGGATCCTCTCCATTCTGACCGTGGATGTTGAAGGACTGCAGCTGACCCACACACACACACCAAGTTAAATGGGATGGACGCCTAAAGCATCCCAACAGTCCTGTCGATTGGAGGGACGCGCCGAGACGGTCTTCTGGAGGACAAACTTGAGAAATGGTGGTTCAGTGTTGCTTTTTGTGTCGATATCTATATTGATATATATTTAATTGTGTTGTTATGTTGATGCCATTCAGCATTTAACTTTGAATTGAGCGTGAAAGTACATTCTTGAATTGGAAAAAACGTCTGAAACACGAGTGAATGTTTCAACTTCCTGATAACCAGGCAAACCTCATTCACTAAAAAAAAAACATGAGATTTAAAGAGAAGCTCTCGAGTGGCTGTTGAGTTCGACCTTTGACCTAATGTTGCAGAGTTTAGGCGTGTTCTTCCTTTATGTGGGTGAATTGCTCAGATACCCGCTTGAATCCAGGGATTCAATGTCTTACTCCAAGGCACACACTCTTCAGTATCTCCCCATTATTAGAAACCCTACGATACATTTAAGCTGATTTAGCGTCTAAATAAAATGTGTATTATTTGGAGTGAATTCTCTCAGTTACAGGTCGCTGCTCTACTTGTACCTTCTTGGTGAAGCTGGTGGAGGAAGAGCCCACCATGGCTCGGTTGCTGACTCTTCCGTTGAACACGGACTGGACTGAGCTGATGAAGCTGGACTTTCCAGAACCAACCGGACCCAGAAGGAGAACCTGAGCCTGATTCACGTCGGCAGTTCTCGGTACGTAGGAGCTGATGGTCTTCCTCAGGCTCGTCTTTTTCCTAGATTAGAAGTCAAGATAGTTTATTTTTCACTTTAATTAAACATACAAAATTATTATTATTGATTCAAATAGTTGCAAACTTGACTTGAATGACATTTATTTATTTTTCATATTCACATCCTGTTTACATTTATTGAGAAGGAAAGGAAAAGTTTGCTTATTTTGTCAATGCACCTTCTATGCTGATAGAAAGTCATTTTTACTCACTCTTCTGTCCACTCCATGTCTCTCCATTGAGACACCACGTTTGATTGAACTCCTGCGGAGAAGATGTTGGGGTTTCGTTTCCATCTTTCACCTCTCTTTTTGCACATTACTGAATGAAAATGATTTATAGCATTTTGTTCATTGCATGAAAGGTTTTGAAGAAGGCCTTTATTGTTTGGGACTATTTCCACTGCGTCTACTCTTTTTTCTTTTTTTAAACAATGCATTCAAACAATGGAGGAAACGCACAAGAGTAGCCGACATATTCAACGGTAGGGCTGCTCTTTGACAGTTGTCTTGGTGTGGGACTGTGAAGTTGCTTACCTGGGAATGCAAACGCATGATTGTTGTCCTTTTTCTCTGTTGAACTGGCCTCTGCAACTAAGCTAGAAGACTCTGTGGTGGACCCGAACACGTTGAAAGCAGGTTTCGCTGAAGCAGACGGACCTGCGCCAAATGCGGATGGAGCAGGGACTCCAAATGCAAAGCCCCCCGCCCTGATGAGGAAAACAAATCACATGCATCAGTCTACCTGCGAACCTTAACTCCCGCTAAAAGTCTGCGTGCGTAAAATATTACTTTCGTTTGTCTTCAGTTGGTTTCTCCATGATCTCTTCTGCATGTAGACGTGGCGACCAACAGCAGCTCGAGGACAGACGTCAGGACATGAAGCAGAGAAACTCCCTTTCTGGGGAAAAGAAAGTGAAACTCTGTGCAGCGTTTTGCTGCAACATCACGTGACTACATCAAAACAATATTGTGTACAATTGTGTATTTATTTTTATTATTTTTATTCACTGATTTCAACGTCTTCCTCAAGTCGTTTTCAATTATTTATTTAAAATATTTTAAAATTCAAAATGAAATCTTTGATGAATGTGTGTGTGTGTGTGTGTGTGTGTGTGTGTATATATATATATATATATATATATATATATATATATATATATATATATATATATATATATATTCAAACAATATATATATATATATATATATATATGTATATATATATATATATATATATATATATATATATATATATATATATATTTATATTCTGCTTGCATTCCTCTAATTCATGTTTTAATGTTTCATTTTTAATCCATAATGTTGTAAAGGTATTTCATTGGACTAAATGCCCACGTGCTTCTTTGTTTATCTTTTTTTTTTACGTCTCCATTCTTCCATTGGGAACTGCGTGTTGCAATGCATTCTGGGTAATTCCCTTAGGCAAAGTCAGCATCTAATGTTGTCTTACTGAAAGTGTTCATAAAGGGCTCGAGATGTCTGCCAGAGAGGCATCAACGTCTCACATGCGTTTGGGGCACTTGTGAATATCAATTGAAGAAATGTTATGATACAAATACTCATTGATTACCCTAATTGTTGATTGACATGATTTGATTTCACAACCGTTTATAAGTAGCCTAATATGTGTTTATACAGTTTATATTATTGGATGAGGACATCACAGCAGAGACATGCAGGCGATGATTTCAACATGGCGAAAGAAGACGTGCATGTACTTTACGCTATTTAAGTAGAGATGAGGGCTGGACTACTGAGCAGGCAATCTACAGTATATATATATATATATATATGTTTCTATTGTTTCTACTCATCTTATCCACTAGTGGGCGCTCTGGTCTTGTGTTTGAAGCTTGATGCTGACAGCAGGGTCCACCTGTGGCCACCCTTCATTCCCTTTCCTCCACAAGGAGAACACGCGGCCTGATATCCCAAAACTCCTCCACACGTCCTGACACACAGTCAGCAGCATCACTCAGTAGCTTTTCATAACTGAATGTGTTTGAATATTACTTTATAATAATGGTGGTGATTGCTGTGTGTGTGTGTGTGTGTGTGTGTGTGCGTGTGCATGTGTGCGCACACGTGTTTCTTGACTTGTTTGTGAGAGGGTTCGTTGTGCAGTTTATATGTGAATGAAAGGAAATGGAGCTGAGCTGAAGTTCCCTCAGGAAGTCTTACCTCTCGTACATGTTTTAGCACCGTCAGCAGAATTCAGTTCTTATTCACGTCTGTCTCATTTCCCCATGAACTCTGTTTGTTGATCATATTGTTGCTATTCGACACTAAACTGGTATTTTCTGGGCTCTTCTCTGCTGTCACGTCGGTGTGTGTGTGTTTTCTTACATGCCTCTCCTCCAGCTCTGGTGTTCATCAAAGCAGCCTCAGATTCAGCTCCAGGCCCAATGGGCCCCTTTAGGAATCCTGCAAGAGATCACATCTACCAGGTCTTCATGTGTTAAAAATGTCACCAAATCATCTGCATGTTTACACCACAACAGTAGATTTCATTGGGTAACACTTCCATGCATGCTTCATGAGATTTAAATCAATAACAAATGAAATCATATGTGTTGTTTTCACGCTCAGCAGGGTCTTTGAGTTCAGTTGTCCGTCATTCGGCACGGCTTCATCGGGGCTATTTTGTCTCGCAGCCTGCGACTGATCATGCGTAATAGCAGCCCACAACGAGGAACAGCTATCTATTATGACCTCGTGTCCATGCCGAGCTTTTGCTGAGACAGCAAAATAGTTTTTATTTCCAGAGCATGTGGAAAGACTTGCTGATGCCGAGCTGCCTTTTGGATGGACACATGAGGGTTTACGCTGGGATTTACCAAACAAGCAGCAACACATCTCATACTTAACGGGTGGATCCATGATATATTTATTTATTTTTAGGTTTTCATATGATTCTGTGGTTCCTCAGGGGTGTTTGTGATGTATTTAAAAGCACAAAATGACGTAATGTTGGTCAAAGTATGTGTATTTTAGCGTTTTAAATGGCTTTTTTTTTACGTAGAGTTCTGCATGATGAATGTTCTCGCTACAGATACTTAGTGAGTGTATTGCCGTATTGGAGCTTGGATGGTAGTCCGAACGCTCCCAGTTGGGAGAAGCAGACAGGAATACTGGCACGAAAGCTGAGCGACATATATAAGCCTCGTTCTTAGCTTCTGTGCATCAGCACTGTAACCTTCGTCACTGCTTTTTGTTTACGCTGGAGTCCACATTTCCATTGGAAATACCCAGAAAAGAACGCAGACGGAGTCGACCTTTCATGTTCCCAAACTGAAACATGCAACGTTTGAGAAGCCCGCCACATCCGTTGGAGCTTCCTTGTTTATCAGACTGCAACACCCAAATCAAAAATACTCCCTGCACCTTGAGGTCATGACTGGGTGTCATTAGAAGGGATTGAACTGTTGACGGTTGGGCAGTAAGTACTGTCTGCAGGTTATTTGTGGACGGTGGATGTTTTTCTGCAGAATTACAAAACAGAACACATGATTCAACTGTACTGTCTCCTGAAACTGATGATATGTATTTATACATATATGTAATGTACTAAGGCCTTGGGTTATGTAACTTATGTGACTTTTATGGATAATTAATGTTTGTTTTGCAGTTCGTCTGGTTTGGATAGTCTGGTAGTCAGTCATTAATATTTAAAAGGATTGACATTTTTTATTTCCAAGCAAGCATAATAGTGCACTTTTTAAGCAAATTTAATACTGACGTAAGACAGATAATGTTAAACATATCTATATATCATATAATATATCATACCAGGCCATGAATACCACAGAATCTTGCTTCTGGAGTTTTTGATTTCAAAACAGAAGCAGCAGGTGCAGAAGCTCCCTGTCCTCTGTTTTGTTCACAATGACCCCACATCTCATATTTGATGTCGAGACGTACTGATTTATTGATCGTTAACACCTTCACAGCGGCTCTTCCTCATCTTAATCTGGGATTGTGAGTTGAGGAAGTTCAGACTCTGACTCAGCAGCTCCAGCTGGTTTCAGTGGAGCAGAGCGCTGCAGCTGAGAGGCGAGATGTGCGCCGTCTAAACGGGGAGCTATGCCGACGATGTCGCCGTGTGACACAGCAGTCTGTTACAGGAACACACCCCATCACCAACCGTATCACACTGGGTGACACGCATAGCATGAACTCCTCTCTCTCTCTCTCTCTCTCTCTCTCTCTCTCTCTCTCTCTCTCTATCTCTGCTGGCAAACTTCCCCGAAGAGCGCTGCAGTGATCTGGCTGAAACGGGTTGGAGTTGAAGAGAGGCCTTGAAAAAACAAAACAACAACTGGAAAACACATTGCAGGCTGTTTGTTTGTGTGGTTAGTGTGACAGGTGTTGTTTTAGCTTGCATATGACATTGCTCCAAGGAAAAATAAAACAATTCACCTGTATGCATGACTATGGCGGACATAATGACATTGGAAAATGGTCTGGAAACTTGGGATGTGATCTGCAGCAGTGATTTCCTGTCTGCTGTGTGAGCGCAGATGGCAACTTGTCCTTGTTCCTTTGCATTATTTTTGTTTAATAAGTCTATTTTTGTCTTTCTATTTTTCCCCGATTTATTGTACCTAAACTGTAAACTGCTCCATTTGTGTTGTGACAGCTCCGAGTTGGACAGGACATGATGTACAAGACATCTGCTCATGCTCGCGGTGCCATGTACAGAGGGCAGCCGGCCAGACGGAGTCATCACATCTGAGTGTAAGTGAAACGTGAGCCGTCGAATTTGTTCGTTTAAATAGAGAGCGAGTGGTTTAAACTCAAAGTCACGTGATGGGATGAAAATATGGTTTATGATTGTAAGGTTGCAGGCTTTGTTGACTTTGGGTTGAGAAAGAGCTGTTCTCCTTTAACAACTACCACTGTGCCTTTGAGCAAAGCTGCTGTGAAAGCGATGAATCTCTTTAGAAGGTTGTGTTAGATGCAGAAAAAAGGGAGTTAGGAAATCCCAGAACTAGCTTAAAAGTTGATTTCTGACGCTGTGAGGTAAAGTTTAATCAGCAAGCAGTTAGATTAACTGACATCTCCCACTAATGAGCTTAAAATACTGATGGCACGTTCCTGATAACCTGCATACAATTAACTTTAATAATCGGCATTCCTCAACACGATGTCAGCAGGGAAGCTGTCAGTGTTTCCTGTTTATTTTGCAGCACTTTCTAAGAACGAATAGCTGACAGCTGAAGGGTCTGTGAAGGCCCCTGCAGGTACGAGCACGACAGAGTTTACCTTGCTGCATGTTTGACAGCAGCCTGTTCCATGTCTGGAGCAAGTACAACTTGTAGTACATTATGTAACATAACTACACAGTAATGTATGCACAGTATCTGTTCTCTGTCTGTTCTGGTACAGTGAGAGGGATACTTTAGGGCGATAGTGTTTTTGATTTCAATTCAGTTTATTTCATATCGCCCAAAATCACGAATGCAACATTTGACTCGGAGGGCTTTACAATCTGGATCTGGATCAGGAAAAACTCCCAAATAAAGATGGTAAAAACCCTTTTACATGGAAAAGAAAAGGAAGAAACCTTCAGGAGAGCGACAGAGGAGGATCCCTCTCCCCGGACGGACAGAAACAACAGATGTCATGTGACCAGAATGAGCAACGTAACAGAGTTACAGCACACGACATGTGACAGAAACTGTTCACATAATAATAATAATAATAATAATAATCATAATGATGACTTCTCCCTGGTCTGTTTCTGGGTGCAGAGTCTAAATTGACAGTTGTGATGAGACGGTTAGTGATGTTTAACGATGTGACTTGATGATGATGTCACTTGAATGTCTCTGGGTTGTTGTGGTCTCAGACACACAGCTGTCCGTGACTCACCTCAAAACACCCAGCGTGTCATTATAGTCGATACCTTTGGGTGTGCCACAAGGGACCAAAATATATTTTACACCTATCTTAGTCGAGCTATTTAAAAACCACAGATGGCAAAGAAGATCAGTGTTTGTCTGGTAAACACGTTGCTGCAAAGTGCTGGCGGAGCAACGCTGCTTTCATTTCTACCAGTGTCACCAGTGATGACAGCTGTGTGCTGAACTGGACACAAGCATGCACCAGTAACATGTGACGCTGACGGGGATAAAAGTAGCCGAGCAGAAAGGCAAAGCAAGAGATCTTTTCTAGCTCAGCTGTTAGCAATGTTAGCAAACAAGCTTTGCAACGTTTTGAAGTTGATGTCTTTTACCTAAAACTAGAGGGTTGAGGGACTTGTGGTGATCCAAAGATTCTTACGATTACGAGACATTATAATTCTTACATTTTCCCAATAAGTCCATATGAACATATTTTTAATAAATCTTAACATTGGTTTGAAAAAACAAAAATGAAGTTATATTTGTTGAATTTATCATTAAATCCCAACAGCAATCAATAAATTAAATGGAAATAAGTCTTCAAAAATGTTTAGCAAACTCAATTTTTAAAGATTACTTCCTCCAACTTTAATGCTTTCTGTCCAATAAGCATTTATTTGTGTGTTGTGTTCATGAAAACCTCTCAGGCTCTCAGCAAGTATTTAGTTTAAAACATCAACTACGACTTCAGTTGATGTTTTAACCCAGAAAAATAAAAAAAACTGCAATGGCATAACAATATTTTGTATCCTTGAAGTCCTCCTTCACTACAAAGGTGTTGATGTTGCTCCACTTGTTGTTTGGCCTTCGCTGTGCAGAATGTGTGGAGTTTTACTCGAGAAGGTTGTTGTCTGCTGACGGAGGAAAGTTTCTCTCTGCTCATCTTGAATCTGAGTTTAAGGCGCGTGTGTGTGTGTGTGTGTGTGTGTGTGTGTGTGTGTGTGTGTGTGTGTGTGTGTGTGTGTGTGTGTGTGTTTGTACGAGCAAACTCTGACATCACAGCTAGTTTGGAGAACGATCGCGGTCCAACATGCAACTTGTGTTCAGCAATTTGGAAAACTTGCAAAAGGAGAAATATAAAAGTTCATATTTTCTCCTTTAAAAAGTTTTCCATAATTACTGATTTTTTTCTATAAGGATGAAGAGTGTCTGCTTGGATCCCAACTGCCAAACAAGAATGATGCTCGTGCTAAAAGGACAATCCTTAAGATATAGAAAGACTTGTACAGCAGGAAGGCCTCGCTGGTCCACGTACTCAGGAAATCTGCCTCACGCTGTTGTAAACAAGCCGTTATTCAAGAGTCACGCTGTCAAGTGTCTCGCTGTCACGGGACTTTGGCACACTATCCTTTAGGCCATATTCATAAACGGCTTGTGGAATGAATACATTTTTATGAGAGTTGTTAAGTAAATATAAGAAGAGCCAAAGATAACTGGGTCAGAGAAGGTGGTGTAGGTCCATTTCAACGTCTGCTTGTCTGTATTTTAAAGAGGGTTTTTTTAAGTTGAATGTTTTTCTATTCTTCATTTTTGGTTCGTGTTGTGTCTGCGCTGCATCTCTCAAAGTCACAATGGAGCCACTCGTGGACGTCCTTTCAGAAAATGAAGGATTATAGCACACTTCATTTTGGTACTCGAACACGTTGTACTGAAAACAGAAGATGGAATAGTTCACATTCGGTTGAAGAACCTTCCATCGGTGTCTCATGTCGGCTGGCTGAGCTCTTGCTTTGTGCCAGATATCACCGCTGACGGTCTCTGATCCATCTGGCCGGTCGCCTGCAGGAGGAAACACTGTTTACATCTCCAGCCTCCTCTGGCTGAACAAAGGGAAAAGTGAATGTCCTCAGTTTTTCTGAGAAATACCAAACCATCTTTTGAAGAGCAACATGCAGACATTACTATTTCCTGTCTGCTCAGCCTCTCACACAAAGATGTTTTTCCTCAGGGTACATTTAAGATGTCGAGTACTTTGCCGACACATTCTCACTCCCAACTCATCGATTACTGCTGCTGATCGGCCGCCACGAACCTCCAACTAGGAACCCCTCTGCTGCGAGCCAGCTTCCACTTGTTGCATGCATAATGTGTTTTCAACATGAACTTCCATCTCCACAGGAAGTGAGGTTCAGGCCACAATCACCCCGAGTAACGACTCTCGTGACTAATGACTCATGTGACAAAACGTCAAGGTTTACTTTTAGTTTCACACTGACTGGACACAAACAGCCAAGCCCCGTGTTTACTCATCCGTCTCCCATCCTGCACGCTCTGGTTTGACTGTCCGGCTCTTCATACTGTCTCATGAGGACGTGGGTCACACGAAGCCGGACTTTTGTTCAATTTCCTGTGCAAAACTAAAACTAAACATTGTGTCACGTCAGTCGGTCGTAAAATCTCCACAATTAAACTTCTTGTGACAAGTCAAACACTCTCTTTGCCTTAACTTAACTTTTTGTCACCTAAACCTGACTTCCTGTAAAGACGAAAGTTTCTCTTAAAAAGAAGCAATACATGTAACAACTTTATTGAGATTTAAGACGAGCAAAACTGCTGTAGAGCGGCACAAAGAGGGTCATATGTTCACTTTGAACAGTTTTTTTATGTCCTGGTGCAATGTCCACTACGTTTAAGTACTTTTATACAAATTCTTTATTCCATCTGTATGTTAATATTCTTTTTTACTGCTAATTTGTAATCTGTTTTATTACCGTTCTACTGTTTATTTAAATTACTTGATTCTTTTTATCCTATTATTATTTCCTTATGAGCAGTGCTGCTGTCATCCTGTAATTTCCCCACTGAGGGGACTAATAAAGGATTATCTTATCTTATCTTAACTCTCTTATGTTGAAGCCTAAAACCACTGAGCTGATTTGATGGATTGGTGTGAGAATGAGTTGCTTGCAGTGTTTACAAAATTACATCTGAATTTCACACATTCAAACCCTTTTATGAATTATATATATTTTTTTTTTTTGCAAAGCAACGAAGTAGTGACGAAAGTAAGCAGCCAAACATCTGTAAAAGGGGAATAAATACGAGAAAAGTAAAGAAGAAACTAGAGGGAAAGAGAGAACGAAAGATGAGGAAAGAGTGAAAATGAAATTATACGAAAACAGGAGAAGAAAAGAAACGGGACAGGCGATGAGATGAGGAGAGCGAACTGGAGGAAAGGACGAGGGGGCGAAGCGAGAGACGAGAAGGGGAAGGGGGAGAGGAACCGGTCTGAACCAGCACAGGCTGACTCTCCGGCTTTATACTCCTCCTCACTTCCCTCCCTCCTCCTCCTCCTCTTCCTCCTCTTTCCTCTGACTCAGGCTGGCTGAACTTTAAACGCTCTGTCATGCACTTGTCACCAGAAACAATTTGGAGACACATTCCCCAGAAGTGTAAGAGGATCTGCAGCAGTGGTGGTGATGTCGGGAAGATGCAGGACCTCACTGTGCCCGGTGTGTGTATTCACATGCTTTGACATTAGAAAGCACCAACACACACACACACACACACACACACACACACACACTTGTGGTGGAACAGTTAGTTTCCGTGCCACAGTGGTTACGACCACAAGGTAACTATTTGTGCCTGTAAGTTGTGGAAATGTGGAAACTATAAAGATGAAATGGAGCAGTGATCTTCTTGCAGTATCACTAGCTGAGATAAGTGATTCATATCTTTACTTACTCTGTTGCATTACATGGAAGGATTTGTCTCCCTTTGGTGCTCATAAAAGAGGATGATAATGTTGTAAATAATGGGTTCAGGGTGTATGGGCACCGGGTATTGGTTTGGTCTCAGGAAAAAAGGGACACAGACCTGCTTTAATGAGTGTGAGGGGCCATTTGGGTTAGTTTTCTAGACGATGAGAGCTGTTAAAACCTTGATAAGAGAAGCTGTTGTCTTCACTGGAGAACAAACACCTTCTGTTAATATATATATTACATGTATATATATATATCGTTCCTCATCAGAGTAAGCATGCATAGAATCACTGCACATCACATCACAGCCAGTTCCAGTTTCTAGTTTCATTCTCTCTCGACCGATGCTGTAAACACGTTATAATGATTATTTAAGATGAATAGAGTCCAAAAAACGCAGTGAGCGCCTGCTGTTGTTCTGAAGTGACGCATTTATGAAGGTTTTTCTAAAGTTTTTGTTCATTTTTGACCATAATGTCGTTCTGACTAGCAGAAAAATGTCTTTAACTTTGTATTATTGACTTTTCTTGTCAGTCTTCAAACTCTTATGTAATGAAATTCCTCATTCAAAGGCTGAAAAACAGAAAGTTAAAGTGTCTTGTGATGCTCCAGAGGCTTTTCTACCATGAAAAGACACAACATTTAGAGTTGTAATGATGTCCTGATGATTGATTGAGTCGGAAAAATACAGAAATGTATTCTTCTCTGTTAATATCTTTGCTGTTTTGGGAGGGAATTGGATGATTTGATGGGCCCTGAGTCTGACAAAGGGCCCCGACTCTAGTGGATCTCCAACACAGTGGGGTGGAAGCTCTCAAGGAGGCGGTGCCAGAGGTCAGACTCCTGACCTCTGACCTCACCCCATAACTCTGCCAGAAGCCTCACTCCATGCAGAGCGGTCATCAATCCCCCTGCTCGGTGAGATAATAACTGCTCTGTGCTGACTCAAAGGTTTTTTTATAAGGCTTGACCAAAGGCAGCTGTACGGCTGCAGCAGTCCTGCATGGTTTGATTCACGGCACCAGGAGGAAAACATGAAGGTGCTATTTACTAGATTTAAAACATCCAGGTGCTTGGTGATACCTTGCTATGAATGGAATGAAGAAACGAGACCCTGGCGCACGCCACTGTTCACCAGCAGAAGTGCTAGATCTAATATTGTGCAAGATCAAAAACACATTTCCCACACTTAGGGGAAATTTCTAGTATTTATCTTAAACTATTTCCACTTTTTATAATCACTTATATAGCACTGTTTCCCCATAGATGTGTTAGGAGAACTGGAAGCCATGTTTCCACATCGTTTGAGCAAAATTTGCTCACATAGAAAAGAATGTATTTAGGATTTCTGTAGCTTCTGCACGTTTTGACAATATTGAGCATGCATATTAAGGTTTTTTTCTGGCTGAATGAATGGCAACAATTGACAGATTTTCGCTCTTTGAGACACATTCATTGTTATTGAATCTAATGGATCAGGTTGCGATCATATAAAGAATAATCTCAGAGAGTTTGAGATGCTTCTGGGAGTTTGCGTCCGTCTTTCTTGGTCTGTGAAGCGATCCATTCAAATGTCCTTTCAAAGTTGAGGCCAAAGTGAGTCTGATCGTCATGTTTTGTTGAAGGGAAAACTGCAACTGTTCCAACATGTATGTGGTTGAGATTCATTCAATTTAAAATGTGGCACACTTTAATCGCTCAGTCAAACTAGGACTCTCAATTTTTGGAGAAAAAAAACATGCTTTATATTCCAAGTAAAGCATAGTTGGCCAAAATGCCTCCATCTGCCACGGCTGGAAATCAATTCCACCTGGACGGAGGCGAGGCGGTAGGCTACTTAGTTTTTCCATCACATAACTCTCCAGGTGCATTTTATTTGTTCCTCTCGAGAGTAAAACATCTCGCTGAAGACACGGCCGTCCCCTTTCAGTGGATACAGATGTCCCTATTGAAAGCAAACTCATGGCAGGCTGTACTCTGCCAGCGGAAAGCTTTGGAACAATCCGGTTTTTCTCTATTTTCAGCTGCCCGGACATTAAAAGAAACCTTAATAGTTAGTGGAAGTTTCATTCACTTTGTTTTCCTAAACTGCATTCAAGTAAAGCTGCAGGAAGAAGGCTGACAGAGTTTGAAAATACTAATTTACTACCAGGTGGCTTTTTTTTAACAGGAAGAGAGAAAATTAATGTTTTCATCTCAGAGGTCGGAGCAAAGCGTTCTGTTTCATTTGAAAATAAAATGTACAGAAAGAGTCAATGACCTTTAAAGTTGAATCTTAAGCACTTACAATCTCATTATAAATGTTCTCTGTGTATTTAAATGAAGTGCTCGACACCTTCTGATGTCTTTTGTTGGCCACGACTTTTGTGCAAATATAATTGTTGCATTTTTGTTTCTGGCTCATTTTAACTGCAGAATCACAAGTGAAACAGAGCTTGTAAACTAAATCCTGAAGAATTTACAAGCGGCCTGTTTGTTAGACAGAAATCCAGCCATCCTGCCAAGACGGAGAACAAAATGTACACATGAGAAGAGTCAAAACTGATGGTGGGACTTAAATTCAGAAAAAGGGACAGCTTGAGGTTTTAACACCGGTGAATTCAAATCAATACATGTTGATGTTATGGTGCCAGATCATAACAGACATTACTTTCCATACAGAGCAGGTCTAGATTGGATATATACAATATTGTACCGCCGTCCCAGAGAACAGTGTGAACTAACACAGTTACATTTCTGCGAGGCACTCGGAGAGCTTATCTGTGCTTCTTTCCTCTAAACACAGCAGTAACTCTGCTGCTGCTGTTTGAGTTGAACAGCTGTGCGAGGGAGCCGCGTCTCAGTGGGTTCAGCTCATTGCAACGAGCGTGCATGAGACATGAAGATGCCATGTGTTGAGATTGTTAAATAATCAGCGTCTCATTCTGTTGTTTATCGGTTACATGCATCATGCATCTGCTGCACGCTCGCACAAACCACGTGACATCGTCTGCAAACGGTGTGAGTTGGGTCATTTTGACACTTTCGTTTCCTCAAGGAAGTCCCCAAAAAGTGAACAACATAGTTTTCTTATCGAAGCAGGATGTGTTTCTTCATATTGTGAGCGTATTTGCTGTGACTCATTTGGACTCATTGCTTCTGCTTTTTCTTTGTTGTTCGAATCTAAACGAAAAAAAGAGGAAAGCCATTCAAAATGACCACGTGGTGACAAGAACTGTGCAGGGCATGTGTGTGTGTTTGTGTACTTTTAGAGCTGTCTGTGCATGTGTGGATATGTACACACACGTGTGTGTGTGTGCCTGCAGTGTGTGATACATGAACCAGTATCATATGGCACGTCCGGGTGTCTTAGCCTTAATTCTTCACACACAGAGGGACAGCGGCCGCTGCGTGCATTCTTCATATGCAGATATCCGGGCATGTCAAATCCAAAGTCGAGGCGCAAAATGTCTCCCCCCTCGACCCCCGCACACACACACACACACACACACACACACACACCCCTCCCTCTCTGCACCCCCTTCCCACCCAAAAGCCACCCGCCTCTCCGCTAACCTCGCTGTGGGGCTGGGCCGGGGAGAAGCAGCGCAAACCGGCACAAGCCAGTGCTGAGCGCCGCAACGACCCCCGCCTCCTCCTTCCTTTGACTTCTTCCTCCCGTATATGCACACACACACACACACACACACACACTCAGACTCACACTCACACTCTGATTAGTTGGTAAGGATGGCCAGCTATTGTGCGTTTTCCCTCTGATGTTTGACCCTGAACTTCACATCGTTCCCTAACCGAGGATGGACGACAGCTTTAAAGTTGTTATTTAGAGGTTTTATTAAATAACTGCAGAGGCTTTGATTGATTGTTTTTATTTGTATTTTCAATGACTCTGACCCTGAACACGATATAAACAGCATTTCAAAATAGTACCAACGTAACCACCATTTCTAAACTCATTTTTAAGAGACCCAAGTCTGCCTGGAAAAGACGGACGAAAATAAGGTCAGTTCACAAAAATGTTCTCACTCTGGAGGTCCAAAACTCAAACTGGTACTCACAGAGAGGGGAAAACAACAATACATACACACACACACACACACACACACACACACACGAACGTACTTCCTCTTTCCAGACACGCGATGAACTCTAACTTTTTGTGCTGGGATGTGTAACTGTTTGTGAACGAGCTTTTGAAACTCGATGAAAACAAAATCAGATTTCTGTGTGTTGAGACTGAAAAGATGAGCAAAAAAAAAGACCATTATCTGTTCTCTCCTGTTAGAGAGGGGTAGTTTTGTTGACTTCGATGTGAGGCCGGTGAATGCCACTCCAGGATTGAAGACACGTTGCCAGATCGTGCTCCTCTGAGAGCGACGTTTTGCCCGAGTGGTCCAGGTTTACGAGGCCTTTTCCTGTTGTTGGAGCGCTGAGAGGTATTTTGGTTTTGCCAACTTCCTCGTAAGTTCCCACTCGTTCAAGGACGCTCTTTGAGCTTGACTCCTTTTCTGGAGTTTGAAAGGGAAAATGTGAGAAACTTCCTCAAATTGGCACAGATGCAGTCACACTGTAAGAATACATGCAGCATTTCCTGGACTTTAAAGGTATCTTCACACGCCTCAGCAACGCTGTGACGTCACATGTTTTCACATGTTTTACTGTAAGTGAGCAGGAGGTCAAGTTTCACCATATTTTATGCACATGATATTGAGACTTACTAAAAAAAACTGTACGAATTCAGTTGGCTGATTCGGTGATGTCTTTTAAAAAACAACTAAAGACTTACCTGTTTACGCTGCCGTTTGTTTAAATACCTACGGCCTGCTTTTATTTGTTTTTATGTGTTTTTTTACTGTGTTTTTTAATCTGTACAACACTTTGTGATCTCTTTGTCGGTGAAATGTGCTCTATAAATATAATTATTA
Organism: Clinocottus analis; assembly: GCF_023055335.1. NCBI lineage: Eukaryota > Metazoa > Chordata > Actinopteri > Perciformes > Cottidae > Clinocottus > Clinocottus analis. The sequence goes on from NW_027175965.1 coordinate 8,176,735, forward strand.
TTATATTTAGTTTCCAGGGACAGTAAATCCGGTGGCTGCTATTTCATTTTTTGCTGTATATTAGCACTGGATTAAACGGCTTGGTGCAGATCTGTATATTTATCTTTAATCAATGACACCTTACACACCAAAGTATTGCATAAGGTACCAATTTCTGACTGAAACTAAGTCATTGAAAGGGAATCTCCACGTACGTTGGCTCTGCTTGCATACGCACAGTAAAATAGCAACGGTCTCTTGCGTTGGGCTTATAACAATAATGTTGTTTTTAGCAGGACATCTTTTTTACGTTCTCCTGAAAGCAAAACTTTTGCATAATAAATACATATACAACCAAAGAAAACATTCTCTCAATCATTAGTATCTATTACTAAATAAATAAATCCACATTTCACACACAAATCACATCACATTCATTTGTACAGTAACACAAGCACACACACCAACGGCAGACAGACACAAAGAGCAAACTTTCCCCTCGACGGGCAGAAGAGTGCAAAGTAACAAACAAAGAGCACCGATGCTTTCTTTTTAAGAAGGGTGAAGAAGTCCACAGCGTGGAGGCGGCGGTGGGCGACAAGTCACACGAGGAGCTCAGGAAACAGGAAACACTTTTCTTCTTTCACCGAGCACAACGAGCATCGCGACACAGCGGGTTCAGTGTGTTCTGGAGCGTCTGCCAGCAGCGTGGGAGGTGCACGGTCGACCGAGAGAACTTCAAAGTTCAAAAGGTCACGACGTACGTATTTCGCCAGATGCACGCTCATTTAGCTTGATCCACAGTTTTAGATTTGCTAAATCACTTAACACTGATACATCACTAAAAACTTCACTCTACAAAGTGCTTTTCCCACATCTTGACAAATGTTTTAAGTGTGGCTTTAAGCAGACTGGAGCGTTGCTGAAAACACTGAATTCAGAAGGCATTTGACAGACAGATAACAAAATACACAAATCCTGAAATCACAGAAAAAGATAAGACGTTATTATTCTCCAACGACGGATGAATTCCCTTAATGATTTGCTTGAAAGCAAGTTTGAATGAATACAACTTCAAATGAAGATCATCCTGCAAACTTTCTTGAAGCCTTAAAATAATAATTTGACCCAAGAATCAATGAATGTTACTGTCGTAATAATGATTTCAAGGGATCATATTTTCCCAGAATAGATATAAACAATGAGACGCTGCAGAGTTTGTCCGCTCACCCACTCCACCGTAACCTCTCACCCAGAGGCTGGACGTCCGGGTTTCCCCTGGGCAAGGCCCGAAAACACTCCATCTGCCCTCTCGCTTGGGATCCACCTCTCCAAAAGAAGTGTTTATAGGAAATGTGGTTCCACTGGTATGAGACAGAGGCTGCCAACCGTTGCATGATCTGTTTATAGGACTTAGTCGCAGGGATTTTACATCTTCTTTCTCGACAGTGGCTCAGGCTTTAGCGGCGTCGCGTCGCTCAATTCTCAGTCTTCCTCTTTTCCGTGTAGAGATTGCATGTTCTCTGCATGTTTTCCAAAAGCATGTTGGGTGTTTGGGACGCTGCTGCCGTTGTCCTTGTCCAAGTAACTGACCTCAAATTGTCCCTGATAAACTGCACAATGGCTGCCGACTGCTACGAAAGAATTGGGGTTGTTTAGATGCAGAGCATTGTTTTCAGCTCGGGCATTACGCAAATATTATTCTTATTTTGACTGAACACAAAAGATTGGAAAAAAAAGTGTTCACACTCAATAAACTGATCCAAAGGCTCCGGACATTTTGACGTCGAGCTTTCTTTTCTGTGTTAAGACCGAATCCTCTGAAAATAGTTAAATGGAGATCACAATAGATTCCACTACCACTATTCAACAATTTGACTCTTGACAAATAGGAACAATACGCCTAATGAGAGCGAACACAACTTCATATTAAGCTCAAAAGATAATGGGAGGGCATGTTGTACTCATCAGACCGTGTAATAAAGGAATATAGTCGTTGCTATAGTGGTAAGATGTTTTTATGAGTCCAAACTTCTTTTCCACGTTTTCATAAAAATCCAAATGACCTTCCATTTGCACTCTCCAGCCGTGAATCCCACAAATCATTGAATGTCTTTCCAAACCACTAAGCACACACACACACACACACACACACACACAAAGCACCTTGAACAATAAAGATATGTGTGAGTACACAACACATTGAGGTCAAACAAGGTTTCCATTCTCATAAACGTAAAAAAAAAAACCTTGCAAGTAGGACGAGCATCAAACAAACACACGCAGGTCTGAACCCTTTTGGTTTTTCAAGGTGTGTACCGACTCATCGAGCCTTTTAAATCCTGCGGTCTGCCGTTTAAAGGGCCATGTGATGTCACCGCAGATAAGACACTGAGGCATGTCAGGGGAAAGTCTCGCTCGGCCTTGATTGGCCGAACAGCAACTTGTTTTCTTATTAAATGTGCTCGACAACAGCGCAGCCAATGAGCGGAGAGCGGTGGGCGAGGCCCGATGTTCCCAGCTGTCCTCAGAAACACACACTCTCTCACACACACACACAGTTTTTAGTTTCACTTCCCCTTTGTTATTGAGTCTGGTGCTGAAAGCGAGTTCGCCCCGTGCTTTGCAAAGTTTTGCAACTCCCGTATTTTGTACGAACAATGTCAGACTTTTTGTCAATTTCTCCTTCGTCAAACGTTTTAATGAGTTCAGCTGACTTTTCACGGAGAACCCTGAGCGGTGTGATATATCTAATAAGATAAACACAATAAGGGACAATGAATACAAACACACACACCAGTCCAAACAAGCAAAAAACACGCAGAAAGGCCGCCCACACACACACACACACACACACACACACACACACACACACACACACAGAGACACACGCACACATCCAGGCAAACACAACCTCCACATGTTATTGCGCTTAACGTTTGGAGCCTGGACACAGCTGGTGCTGCTCATGGAAGCCTGTGTGTGTGTGTGTGTGTGTGTGTGTGTGTGTAGATCTTTTGTGCTTGGTATTTAAAGAGCAGTTGGTACTTCGTCTGCTGTATTTCTTTGTGTTCTACTGCACACATGCCGGTGTATTACTTGACTTGCCTGTTGATGCATACATGTGTGCATTACAACATTTGGACATTACAAAACGCATTGTTGTGTGTGTGTGTGTGTGTGTGTGTGTGTACATCCTTGTGCGTTAGTGTGCATTAAAACAAATTGACTTACATTGAGTCCAGGACAAGTCACCTGTGTTTATGTCCCCTGAAGTATTTGCATCATCGTGTAATCACCATCACGTCGCATCAGACTTCAATGTCACGTCTTTGTGTGCGAGTTCAGGCAGTTTGTGTGCTCATTGCAGGTCTGCTAGTTTGTCTTTTTACCTTTCAGGGGTCAGTCTGTTGTTTTTATCCAGTCGATATTTTATGCCGATTTCAGATCAGATATGCTGGACAATAGGCCTTCTGTCTCAGAGGCATTCCTGCACCTCCCTGGTTCCAGGTACACGGCGTCCTCCTCCAGTTTCAGTCCCACGGACGCCATCACCCTTTCATGCTCAAACTTACAGAACATGTGACAAGAAAGACGAAAGAAAGAGTTGTATGAAACAAACTTGCAAAATGTGTTTTTATCTTCATTCATAAAGAAAGTTAGTTTTTTTGCCTTTGACATTAGAGAAGGTTTATACTTTCAAATTCTTGTCTTTATGATTTATATAGCTCATAATATTTAATTGCTATCTCTTCCCAAAGACTGAACTATATACTATAAAACTATATAACGTTTTCCATTCCTTCCTTCTTCCCTGCTCCTACTTTCCCTCCCTCCATCAGTACATTATTATTCTGTCTTGTGATATTATTGCGTGACCAGAGACTTCTTACATAATCCCTCGCAGTTGTTTTTCAGACGTCTGTGATGCCGTACGTTTGGTCGGGAACGATAACAAGCCGAGCTGCGTCACAGTGTAATGCAGGACAGATGCAACGCTTTCTATGAAACCGCATTCAACCTGCAGGTTGAGGGAAAGCTTTGGGATGATTTGTGCTGGAAAGGAAATTTACAGCCAGTCATGTTGAGACAAACAGGAAAAATAACTCTTGACAATGTCTGAGCTTCTTGTCTCCTCAAGATTAAGTTTATATCAAGAAATAAAGTTCCTCTCCTGCAGCTTTGAGTAGTTTCAGCTTCATAACATCGACTTCAACTTGGTTGTTTTCCCAGTGTTGTGTGTTTATGTGACCTGGACCGGGGATTAAATCAGCTGAGTGACCTTATCGCTCTCCAGCTGGGTTTTTGGCTTCGGCAGCAGAGGAGGAGGCGGGGCTCTGGGGTTTCCCATGGGTCTCTGGCGGATGGGTGTCAGAGGGGTACATCAGGGGTTTAAAATCTGTTTTCCCAGTTCCATTTCCCCCAAAATATTCCCCACTGAGTTCCTTCTTTCCAGATGAGGAGATCCAGACGGCCAAACACACAGATGAGCTGTGACAGTCGTCACAGTGTGAGTCCTCCACTGAAAGAAGAACGGCACCAACGTGTTCCCAGTTTCTGTATTTATGACAGTTTTCCACCCTAAAAAAAAGAGTGTACACGTTGTTAAGATGTTAAACTGGATCCAGAAATGAACAAATATGAACACAATCTTTCTTAAAACGGTGTTAATGTACATAAACACAAGTTCACAACAGTGAAGTTGGTCCCCGGCACCTTCGATCACCTGTAAATACTAACGAGTTTAGTTACAGTTTGACAAAAAAACCATATTTAGATTAGATATGAGTTGATTAATGAGGCGGAAACTATTTCCGATAATCAAATATAATAGTTTTTCAAGCAAAAGTAGATTATTATTGTTTCATTTCCCTGTAAATGTTATTTAATGAGTTAACCTGTTAAACTGTGGAACCAATTTTGTCTCCAGACCTCTTTTTCTCTGTGTTTGAGTCGTCGTAGGAACCCCAAATTATTTCCAATACTTGAGTTTATTGTATGTATTTGTTCAGCAAAGTCTTGTGAAAAAACATATATCTGCAACAAAAAAAAAACACAATGAACATCCACCATGATATGAGCCAGATTCCCCAAAAAAGCCTTCTGGAGCCGTCAATAAGACACCTTTTTGGAAATATTAGGACCTAAAAAATCATAATCTGCAACAAAAATCACAATAAAACAAAGTCTTGGCCTGTTAGGAAGAAGTTTCAGTCAAAAAACTGTGTCGTTCGTTGGTAAATAGTCAATGGACTTGCATTGATAGAGCGTCTTCTCGTCTTCCCACCACAGCGCTGGATGCTACACGCCATCATTCACGCATTCAAACACAACGCAAGCTAATTCACAATGACACACATTCACACGCTCATGTTGCGGCCTTCAGGAACAACGTGTGGTTCATGTGTCTCCCTTAAGACATGCGGACTGGAGGAGTCGGGGGTCGGACCGCGGCTCTTGAAGACGAGCCGCTCCACTTCTGAGCCAGAAGCGTTTCCTCGCATGTTTTGGCAGAACGTGAACTTTAGGTTTGAGTTTGTTTCAGATGACTCAGTAGAAAACGTTCCCGCCATGAGAAGATTGTGAAAAACAAGCCGCCACGATTACGTCAACGAAGAACAAAGTTTATTTGATTATTTGAGTGGCAGCTGAGAGACGGTCCAACCAGTTTATAAGATGAAAACATCTGAAGATGACAGCGATGTTAGCCTCCCCTCCCCTTTCCTTTCCTCTCCTCTCCTCCACTCAAATCCTACAGCCTAACCCAGAGATCGACCTCATGTTTTTATGAAAGATGACTCCTTTGTTCGGCAACACCTGGGCTTTAAAAGCAGGCACTTGGCCAAGAGAGGGCGAAAACACACCCAGCAGGTTTCGTCTTTCCCTTCAATGAAAAACAAACAGGGACAGAGTTGAGAGGGAGGGAGGGAGGGAGGAATAAAGAGAGAGAGAGAGAGAGAGAGAGAGAGAGAGAGAGAGAGAGAGAGAGAGAGAGAGAGAGAGGGAGAGGGAGAGGGAGCCAGAGAGGCGAGCGTCTTACCAGCTGAGAGAAGAGCCTGTTTTGTTGCCCTTCGACTCGGGACCAGCAGGACTTCCTCTGAAGTAGCAGTTTGCTGTGAGTGGGTGGAGGTGGAGGTGGAGGTGGAGGTGGAGGTGGAGGGCTGGGGAGGGGAGGACAGCGGCGGTGGCGCTCCACCAGGTTGTGGTCATGAGGAAGGGAGGGAGGCTTGTACTCTCTCCAACTCCTCCGTCGGTGGCAAACAGGCTGTAATTCCACAAAGTCACTCGCACTCGCCAAAAGCCGGAGGATGTGTTACTCCAGGAACTCAGCACGAGCCGAAAGAAGAGAAAAAAAAGCACAAACATAACAAAGAACATTTAAGAGACATGTGCAAATATTATGGCTTTTGTTCATTAAGTGAAGAGTTAATTATTCATTATCACATTGGTTTATTGTAAATATTGAGTTAATATGTTTGCGTATTTGCCCATTATGGTGGATGATGATTATTTAACTTAACTAAGTTTAATTTCAATGCAACTAGTTGTGGTAAAATATTTTACGAATAGATGTCACTATGAAATGTCCCCAGTTGATTTGCATACATTACAACAATGATTTTACTGTAATGGAGAGATAGATAGATATTTACACATAATATATATATATATATATATATATATATATATATATATATATATATATATATATATATATATATATATATATATACACAATAGATATATATGCAAATGAGGTATTATTTATTGCTAACTGTTGGTGAATTTGAGAGAAATCTTCAGACAAAAATAAACTAAGTCTATTCAAATGAAGACCTGAATGTGAATTTTCAATGTTTTCGACTCAAATAAGATGATTTTAATCATAATAGGTCAAATTCTCAGATATGACCACCTGCATGAAAGAAACACATGTTTTGCGTGTAATTCTGCTTTTGTTCTTTTCCTGTTCTTTCATCCAATGTTTGATCGATTTTTCTATCATCTTGTTTTTGGTACGCACAGCTACTTTTCATCCCTCCAAAAAGAGATTTGAAACAGACGAGACTTGTGTCCGAGACAAAAACAACCTCATGTTGCAGTCTAAGGTTGCTGCACTGGTTCTTTAAAAACACCCCAGCCGGTCTGTACAAACCTCTGACACTGTATCCTCTCCAGAGGGGTGTGCTGAACACAAACAACTCGCTCCTCAGAGCCAGTTGTTGTTCCTCTCTCAGCGCTGAGGCTTCATGTGGGACAAGATAAGGAAGGCAGAGCGGCAGTAACGTCAGTAGTATGTGGAACATGATAGTCTGCGCTTGCAAAGTGTCTCCAGTCACGCTAGATGCTCTGAGAGGCGGCATTCAGGCCGTCATTTTGACATTGCACTGGTAGTGACACTGCCTGTGACTGCTTGAGATGCTTTTCATGGAGTAATAAGTGCTGAAGTGACCACTGAAACAACTAAAACTTCACAAAAGCTACTCTCAGTGTGAACGTATGCCATCTGATGCAATGATACTGAGACCTGGAGCTTTGCCATCTCAACAACACAAAGTCTGTCAGCAGTTTAGTTCAAGATGCTTTAAATAACCCACATCTGCTTATTTCAATAAGGAGGGCAAGCTGGGAATATCTGAATAAAGGACAAGAACAGTTAAACCCTGCCTGTCACTCCACCCCATTCAAAGTGGATACAGTAAAGTTTGTAAAGCTTGTGTTGACTTCCTCTTGTCAAGACAATCTGTGGTTACAGAAAAGAACAAAATGTACAGCAAACAAGGCCTTCATCCTCTTCATTCAACGTTTTGAAGCTGCCAATGAGAGTCAGGTCACAGCATGCACACGTCTGTTCGCTCCAAGACTAAGAATAGTGTCTGTGGTTTCAAAAGGAAACAAAAAAACATTGAATGTATTTGACTTCAGGGCATGGACAGTGACACAGAGGCCATTTAAAGCCATTGTCTTCTCTTTCTTTATCTCAGTCTTTGTTTTATCCCCCCTCTGGCTGTTTAAACTTCACACACCAGTTAACTTTATGGCTCTGCAAAGCCCAGTTTACAACCTGCAAGCCTTCTGCAAGGTGGAACGCACCTGAGATAGTGCACGTAAAAAACAAGGTCAGTGAAAATGGCTTAATGGATTCCAGATAGTGTACAGTTACACAACAGTTACATTAAGCTAACATTAAATTAGTCCAAAGGGCAGGACACCATACAAGGTATTTTATTACTTTATTGTCGAACTCCAGTAAAACGGATGACTTGTGCAGGCACAGGTATGAAAACTGGAGGATTTTAAAAGCATCAGCTGTATGGAAATTAAATAAATATCAGGGAGTCAGCGGTAACAGACCAGAGCTATACACTGGAAATGTGTTATGATCAGTCACGATCTGTACAAGATGGTCGTGTGTTGGTTCCTTTGGATTATCATTAGCTGCATTACAGCACCTATTATTGTATTTGATCAAAGCATTCTGAAAAAGAAAAGGCATTCTTTAGTCTTTTACGTCTGCAGAAGTGCTCTTGAGCAAAGCAGTGTGCACACAGCTAAATGCAGGTCAGGGCCTGCTTTCTAAGAGTTGCTTCAGGAGTTAAAATTCATGGAGAACTGCTTCAAATGCACTAATCTCATCATGTCATAACTCCTGCAATTAAACATCGCTTTATAGACACATTTGAAATGCAAAACTTTTTTAAAGTCACGCTTTTAAAATCTCCAAGCTTGACCTCAAGGTATTGTTTCTACTTAGTGTAAACTTCAATGAATGAATAGGAGTGACTTGGCACTGAACTCTTAGACTCTCTTTTAAATGATTCAACTGGCTGACCTATGAACACATGACAAGAAGAGATATCACAACAGATGATTAAGCCGCATATTATTCATTTGGTTACATTTTCTTCCTGCTGCTCTCCATCGGCTCCTCGTTCTTCCTGCAGGTCGGCTTAACGTCAACCCCTTCATGTTGCAACCAACCACAGCCCATGGTCGCTCCCTGCAGGGAGTTGAAGCTCCCCTCTGCAGATCACATCACTCCAAACAAGGAGCCTCTGCTGGTGGGGCAACAACAAGCCCCAGACACGTCGAATCAAATTACACTCGCAATAACATTTACATTTTAGGCTTTTAGATGATCCTCTTCTCAAGAGCCTTTTGCAAGGCGTACAGTAAGCCTCAGTTCCTACAGTAAATCAGAGAGGGAGAGAGAGAGAATAGATAGGTAAAGGTTTCCCAAGACACATTTCCTTGTGGGATAATAAAGTATGCATTATATTACAGGACCTGTTGAGCATGTTCCCTTCATCATATGGGACACAAAGCACCCGGAGGCAAGAGGTCTGCAGCTCACAATGTTTGAATAGACAATAGACGAGTAGAGTTTCCTTCCAATACACACCTTTTTGTCAATTTCGGCAAATTTCTCTTCATGGTCCTTATGAGAAAAGGTCTGTAAATGAGAAACAACAACGTCTCAGACCAAGACCCACAACACTATTGCAGCCAGGCCGGGGGAAGAGGGATAGTAAATCTGAAGCGTCAAATCCACTTCAAGTCCTCTTCAAAAACAACCCATTTGTCACATGCTGATTCTGGGTCAGGCCCCTTTGCCGTCCTTTTTTCGGACACGTCGGGTAGCCCAGTGCATCAAACAATGACGCACAAAACAAGTTTTGAAATTAAGCAAAAAATACTTCATTAAATTTTGGCAGCAAAGGTCGCAAAGTGAAATTTAAACGCCGTGAAAACATCGACAAGCTGCTGGTTTTGGACGGGACACAAGGTTTGTCTCATCCATCCGCTCCTATCATCCGTGTATCATCTGTAAATTACCTACACTACACTCACAGATAAGTTTCTCAGTGTCAAATATTAACGTTATGGTTTTTCAACTGAGTTACCTGAGCCAGGTGCATCTCATACATCAGATGTCAAGAGCCACGCCAAAATGTTTGATGCCCTGGGATAATCACTTGACATGTTTAACTGCCTCCTTATCTTCATGAAACATGTTGAATGCATTTTTGCACAAATACAAAAACATGTGCACATGTCCTACCAGCCGGTATGAACAGGAAGCACGACTACAGGAAGCGACACCTTGGAACATGTGACGCTATCCTTTAAACCAACAGTGCCAACGTCCTGTATATGGATCCTTATGAAATGTCTCTGATTGGCTGCTATTTACAGAGCCCTGCACCTATCTATAGATACATCTAAACAACAGGGTCAACGCATAAACATGTTTATCAAATGCAGCTCCAACATGATGTCCCTTTGTGTCGTCTTTTCGGATTTGAATTGATATCTACATGTGGACAAAAGGGTGCGTACCAGTACCAGTATCTCCTTTATTGTTTCCACCAGCTCTGATTATACGGCCGATCCTCCCCACAACACTCGAAGGCCACGTTCAAAGCAATCAAACCAGTCTCAACAACCTGGAACAGCAGCTGGCACAGAATCATAGAGGACGACATTAAAAATAGTTGGCGCTGATTTCAGTCAATTCTCTTCCTTTCACATGACCGAGATGACACATCCAGTCCACGGTGTGTAAAAAAACAAACTCGCTCTCCTCCCAGAAGAGGGCTTGATAATCTACAGAAGTGTAAATGTGATTATTTGCGCTGCCGTGTAGAACCAGACGATTTTACACTCGACTCTGATGAGATACTGTTGAGATAATAGTGTTTCGCTATCAACCTCTTGAATCTGAAACACACAATGCGAACGTAACTGTGACACATGTGGCGACAGGAACACACACACAACACAACTGCCTGCTGTTGGAGGCCAGATTTGATCTTAAAGTCTCCTCCTTCTTCTATACATTTCAGCATTATCCCAGATATCTGACACCGAGATCTGCCACACCCGTTTCTGCTCCGAGAGTATTTACATCCGACTTGTTTTGGCTTTCATGGGACACGGTGTTCTCTCGGCCCTTGGAAAGGCGAGGCGAGCGAGCGACGCATTCAAGTCACTCGAGTGAAAACATACTCGTCTCATCAGCTTACACCCCCCCCCCCCCCCCTCCACACACACACACACACACACACACCATTGTTTTTCTGCTCCGCGGCTCTGAGAGAGCTATGTGCTAATCTTGCGTTCTTTCCAAGAAAAATACATTCCTGAACGCTGCTTTCATGTTCGTCACATTATGGAGGAGAACGGTTCTCCTTGCACCGCTTGGCAGGCGGCCAGCTCTCCCAGCAAAACAGGCCGGCCACGTGCATCTTAGCATGGGAGGGGAAATAACTTGCATATGCCTTCTGCACATTGAACACAGAGGGAAGCGATTTGTGCACTTGTGTGTTTGGAGTTAAGCGCTGACTACAAACTATACTTAGGTTCTTTTGATGTGGCTCACAAGAGCTCGACAGGAAGTCGGATAATTAGTTAGTTTGGATTTAAAGTGTGTTTTGATTCAGCCAATATTCCACTTTTCAATTTATGTCGCTGTTCAGTTCAAAACAAGCGTCTTCGGCAGCCCGTAAATTTGGTGATTTTGAATATTTCAGTGTTATGGATTAATAAAACACTCCTGCTTTTTAAGAGGGATATGTTTTACATTTAAAAACACACTGGATTATCTGGAAAAAATATCTTTACAAAGTTGAAAACAGCTGTTTTTCTGAGCTCATAAAAAATTGTTTTTGAGACGCTTGTTTTTTTTTTACAGGACAGTAATGTTTTACTATGGACTAAATCAAAATGTACCCATCATAGAGGGAGCAGCAGCTGCAGTAATTCACTGTCAAAAACACTGTCAACAAAATAATAAACTGTCTGGGAGGTGTTTAACTAAAAAACGATAAATAGACCAAATATCAGTGTTGATTTAAACGATTTGAGACTCAGATCGTCACCTTTTGCTTGTATGTCTAATGAAATCAAGTTGTGGCTACTGAAGATTGATTTATTAGTAAAAAAATCCATCCCATCATGCATTTTGGGCTCCGTGTGGCGCCTCCATTGTTCAGAGGAAGATTCACAACAAAGAGCTCCTCAGAGCCCAGGAACAAAGAGACAGATCATAACAACACAAAGCAACAAGTAGATTTAGTGGAACCCTGAATCACAAGCGTGGGAGGAGCAGAGCGACACAAAGCTGCTCTTTTTTTTTGCAAGTTGTTTGGGGATGTTGTTTGTTCCTACATGGTAATATTTCCCCCCTTCCAGAATATTCTGGGTAGCGGCGCTCCGTCTTCTCGTGACCCCTCTGGAGTTACACTGGTTTCCATGAAGCCTTGAGAAGGGAGGGGAGCTGCAAGCCGATCTCCCCGCTCCCTCCCGCATCAACAGGGCGTCCATCTGAACTCTCGCTGACGTCTTGATGTCACAGCCCCCCATACGTACAAGCAGGACTGAGCGGCCCGTGTGTGTGTGTGTGTGTGTGTGTCACATGGCCAGAAGAGACTCTTGGTCCAGTTTTGTGTTGACAAGCCATCATGAAAATATTAGACATGCAACAGCAAAGAAAACTGATTTGTTTTCCCAGTGGAACGACTCCAAAGCACACGAGGACAGAGCGGAGACTGAAGTCGACTCTTTGGCCCTAAAGACAAAACAGAACTGGATTTGACCACGGACCAATCTGCACACCTAAACACCCAACACAACTCCCCGCATCCCCCTCCATAACAAAGGCCCATGATGTCCTCCAGGACGACCCGGCGATGTGTCCTTCCTTTCAGATGCCACTGCATGAAAAGCAAGTCTTGTTTTGGTTTGTCTGCCACCGTTCCCCTCTGGTCTTGTCGGGATCTGTGAGGAATGTGAGCCGATAATGATTTTAAACGTAAGAAAGGAAAGAGGAAAAAGAAGCATTAGAACGACTGACTTCCTCAGCAAGTTTGGCGAGTTTTTTTAGAATTGGTCCTGATTGGGTATATTTCTTATTCAGTGATATATCTACAAAAGAAATGGGTACCAATGGAGCTTTATAAGACAACGGATGCTAGTGACACATTACTGTGTGAACCTGACCAGCTGGGATTGTGGGAATCGAACCCCGGGTCCCTCTGGCTGTGAGGTGACAGTGTTACCCTCGACACCACCGTGCAGCACGCACAATTTTGTCTCGACATTTCAGGGCAGGAAACATCAAGAATATATCTGCATGAAACACGCAGCCGACATCAGCTGACGATGGGAAGTCAGCAAAAAGCCTGACCACATCCTGAATAAAATGCACACACAGCTGGGTTGTGTGTGTGTGTGTGTGTGTGTGTGTGTGTGTGTGTACAAATCACCTGATTGTGTCCTGAGGCTGCCACTTGGCAGGTATCTGACATGTTGCAGCTGTTAGTCATGCGTTGTGTGTTTTGCAGTGTCTGAAACTCAACAAGTCATCTGTAACGTCCTCAGATTGAACGCGCTCTAATTACCCGTAAAGAAGGTCGGGTCCTGACTGCTGATTGGCCCGCGGAGGTGAGGCGAGTCTGAGCCAAGTGATCGGCTAGTGGCGCTACTGCAGGGCGTTCAGCAGCCTGCCAACAACCTCTGAACAACAGCAGTTTATAATGACTCACACCAAACCCTCGCAAGTGCACTGAGTGAGGTTTATTTTTAAAGCCCCAAGTCACAACCTTTCTAGTTTTCTATACCCTCTCTGATTAGATCCTCAAAAACACCACAAGGAACCCCTTGTCCAGACGTGCAGGAGGTGCAACAGATGCCGTCTGCTGATCTACAGTTTCCATTGTCTTCCACCAAGACACAATGCACTTTAACCCTCCCCCCTCAGACACTGCAAAGTAAACAACTGTGGCGGCCGTCTGAACTCTATTTAATCTCGTCGCCGTTCCGTAATGCACCATGAATATCTGTACGTGCTTTACAGCGCCAGACCCCACAGTGCTTGAGCCGTGAACTTCATGTTCTCTGCACACGTCGGTCGGGTCGGCGCCGTCAGCCGAAACGGCCATGAGATCAGCGCAGAGCGGCCGCCATGAGGCAGCCAGCAGGCCACACTCCCACGCACCGGACCGGCGATGTGAACAGAGCACACAGAAGCTTGGAAGACAACATATATATATATATATATATATATATATATATATATATATATATATATATATATATATATATATATATATATATATATATATACCATCATTACTCTCTACACTGTATCTTTTAGATAGAAGTTGATTGCTGCTCTATTAATGCTCTGGATGTCACATATTAAACCTTCAAGTACAGCAAAAATCCAAATCTACAATAAGTATCGATGTTAAAAGTGCTCACTGCAGAAAACACAAAAATGGACTCAGTTTCTACTTTGTGTGAAGACTTAGCTGACATTTTAAAAGATGCGATTCTGCACTCGTTACAGGTTTACGGAGCGATTTGAAGCTGTAACTTTAGCTTGGTCTCTTGGTGAATATCTCTCGCTGCCGTCCTGAACAGAAGACGAACCCCCTCATGAGCGCCCCGGTTCATTCTTCCATGCCATCTGTGGCGTCTGTCCTCGAAGCAAAACAAAGGTTTGATCTTCTCTTCTGTCGTGCCTCGTCATCGCTGTGATCACAGTAAGGTGACGCTACAATACTGCAACTCCTCGTGAGAGACTCCTGATGTCTCTGTGCCGGTTTATGTCTCATTCACTGATCACAATTCAAGATGTTTAGATTACAAATGGCACACATTGAAGCAGCTAAAAGCAACGTAATCTGTGGTATTATGGGGATTAAATTACCAGCATTATTTACTTTCATTTGAAAGTAGGTTGGTCTGACAGTCTTGGGAAATTGACACCAACACGAAGATTAAAATATTTTGACTGAAGCTTTATGTCTTCATGTGCCCCCGTGCTAAAAATCTGTCTACTTTTGGACGAGTCGCTGAATAAACTTAAGAGAATTTCTTCAGCTTGACCTTTGGCCCCGTTCATAACTTTGTGTAACAGTAGACGCAGATGAGCCGCAGCTTCAGTCTTATGTTTTATGTGTTTACATGTGGAAAAAAATAACTGGAATCCGTTGAATATTCATGGAAACAAATTACAATGTGTTCAAGAGAACACTACATGAGATCCACATTAAACTCAATGTGGCAAGATTTGGTGAGATGAAGCCAGAAAAAAAAATAAGGGATTGCGCAAGTGCTCAATATTAGACGTGACATGTGCAAAGCGTCAGTCCATAATTATTGTCTTTTTTAAATCGTAGCTGGTTTTCCTTGCTCACCCTGCCTTTGGCAATGATATCGTGTTGACTCATCCTGTTGAACATGGTGAACCAACTCACTGGCACGCAACATGATAATAAACACAGGCCGCGGCCATTTCTCCTACACATTCTTCTGCTCGCATAATAAGTCAGACAGTTGAAAGGAAACTTCTTTTTTTATTTGAAAAAAACAGATTACAAAACTTGACACAATTGTGAATCTACAATTTGTATAAAAAAATATATATATTTGTTATTTTTTTCAGTGCATGCCACCTAAAGTCGCACAGCAAACCCCCCGAAGTCTTCTTTCAGACTCTTACAGTCTTTTTGGAAGTAGGAGAAGAGAAAAAATAGGCGAGTTTTTGGAATGTTCTTTGTCCATACATCTCAGTGGCATCTCCAGTTTAAGGCTCGTCTTGACTGCCGAGCTCTGTTCCGGTGGAGCGTCGCGTAGCGCCCCACAGCACAGAGGCATCTGGCTCCCATCAAACGCTCCAGACCACGTGGCTAAGAGGTCTCCACGTCCTCCTCCTCCTTTTGTTTCGCAGCCGAGAGAGCTACTCTTAAGCGCCTCGTGCAGCTTAATACACAAAATGCTCATCCTATTTCAACGCTGTCCGACAACTAACAATCAACACACCTCTCTGAATCCGTCCACATACAAGCCAAACGTTTTGGTTCAGAGTTCTTGCAGAAAACATTCAACTGTATTCACCTCCATGAGAGAATGACTCCATGAAGCTCTCATGCAATCTTCAACTGCAGATATTTATGTCACATGTGTTTTTCCCTTTTACATATTGTGACCTGCATACATAAAGTACGTGCTGTACATCTGCTCACTCGACAACCGACACATGATACAGTATGTGCTCGACTAATAGTAGAAATCGTCGCCACTTCGTCACACGATGCATAGCAATGGAGGTCGTTAAAAGCTACTGTGTTACCAGGACGAGACGAGTTGTAAAGTTAAGATTGCACCTTTTTAACGCTCATCAATTATGACAACGTATTAAACACGTCGGTTTTCCCAGAGCGCTTTTTAAACACGATAAGTGCAACTTGCATACCTTACAAAATACCAAGTGATCTTTCACCCCCACTATGTCCTACACTCCTTAAATTTCTAAAATTCACGTCACATGAGGGAATCATTGATTGTGAGATATTTGCAACTCGCTTCATCAAAAGGAGCCAAAGAAAAATCACTCGTGGGAGGACAGGAACTGCTGTGGAGAAGCTACTTTGCTCGTAACCGAACAGGAAAAGAGTTTCACTTTTCTTCACGGACTGGAAACAGAGTGGCGGCTTCTCCGCGGACGTCCAAGTTCCCGTGAGCTCCGTCTCCTGAACGCTCCGCGGCTCCAGTCCCGATCCGCGACACTCCGCTGAGACCAGGTGCCGTTTATCGGAGAGTAGTAATCCAGGAGAAGACAAATCTCTTGATTTGTTTCTTTAAGTTAAGTTGATTGACGCACAGGGCGGGGCTCATGGTTCAACACGTCATGCAGCGAGGTCTCATGTTTAAAGGCTGAGGGTTGGGGTCGACCTGTAGGCAACAAAAGGGAGGAAACAAAAGAAAAAAGACACATTAGATGACGGTTAAGTAAGCAGATTATCTTGTCTGAGCAAAACATCCTTCAGCCGATACCCAGAGGTTTGTTTTTACGTAGTTACAAAATTCAGCTGTGAGCTCAAATGTCTTTGACAGGAGAAAAAAAAACTTGGGGATGTTCTATTCATCGACACAAACATGCTCGTATGCCAATAAAAACAACTAAATGGAGGGGAGGCGTTTCCAGCGTCTGGTGACTCACCTCGCTGTACACTGGCGGAGGTCTGAAGCGAAACTCTTGGAGGAACGCCATGAGGGGGCGCTCCAGAATCCCACTCAGATCCTCGGCGGGCTGCGGGACCACCGCAGTGTTACGCTGCTCGGCCTCCTCCTCTGTCACCACGGAGCAGTAATCTGGAGGAGCTGCAGGGAAAAGAGGCAGGATAAGTCCTCCGCTCGGACCAAACGGAGCAGTAAGAGTCCAAACATTAAGCTGCTAAGTCATCGCTGGAGTTAAAACTCTTGAAAAACAACTTAACATTCGCCGACTTTTGCACTAACAAACACTGATTTGACCTTTGCTGAATCAAATCCTTTGTTTCTAACCGTTGGCATCCGACTGGCATTTTGCCATCAGTGATGCTCAGTATGCAGACTGTTTTCTTCGTGAATTTGTTTTGCTATTTTGCAAGACCTTAAGTGCAAATATCTTTGGACATTAATAGCTACAGATTATATAAACGGTGAAACAAGACAATAGTGAGTCTGTACTGCTTTTGCTCACTCTTGAGGATCATGTGTTGATCTGCCCGGCCTGAAAAAGACCTCCCAACAATCCCACATGTGTAATAAAACAAAGGACAATCAAGAAAAAGATTGTCGCGTTTGCGTCTATATTTAGTAACCGAGCTCCTCTGCACATCGAGACCTGCACATCTCCGTCGGTCAGTCGCTGCGGTATTAAAAAAGGAGACTTACGCTCGGGCTGCTCGGGGATGGCCATGCGCAGCCACTCCAGGTTGCAGCTGTACTGGCTGCTGACGCTGGACGTCCGGCTGCCGAAGGGATGGAGAGGGATGGTACCGATGACCAGCGGCAGCTCCAGACACAGCTTGGACGACCCGGGAACATCAACGCAAATCTGGTGGAAGGAACGCGTGGAAACTTTTAGCGAAATCGGGGTAAGGTGCCGCAGCAGCGTGCACAAAAAAGGAGGGGAAATGCAGCGTTTGAATTCCCGAAAAAGAAATAAAAGCTCACCTTGAGCATGTACTCCACTTTGATGATGCGGCACTGCAGGATGGAGGGGCCCACAGGCGGGATCTTTATGGCGCGACCGTGCCACGTCTCCCTGCATCTGGCCCCCACGATGTCGCCGGACAGCGTGCCCACCACCGCCCGCTTCTGCTTCATGGTGCCGCGGGCGATGAACGTCTGCGTCTGGGTGATGTAGGCTTTGGGCACGACCGATCTGGAGGTAGAGTTGTCGAACTCCGCGAAGACGGGTATCACCTCACCTGGGGAGAGGGGAAAGCATAGTTAGAAATTGCAGACGCATCTAATCTGGCCTAAAAAAAGTGTGTGTTTTTTAAAGAGGGCGTTTTTCTCGGTGGGAGTCCCTCACCTGGTGTGTAGCCTTTGCGGTCGATCTTTGCACTTATGGACACCTGTCCGAAGTTGCGGTACCACGCCCGAGCCATCTTGTCCTTCGCTCCGGCCTGTGGCGCCTGCGATCGAGGAAAAAGTGCATCAAAACACACGGAAAATCCCGAAGAGTGTAATGATATACATCATGAAACGTGAGGGCGGAGGCGCTCACCAGGAAGGCCGGCGTGTTGATGTCAATGGGCTCGATGACCGTGAACTCCTTCTTGATCTTCCTGACGGTGGCCCACGGCCGGTGCAGCTTCACTTTGACCCAGTAGCGGATGCTGCCGTGTTTCCCCTCAAAGGAGGTGACCAGCGTCTCCTCGGGCAGCTGGAAGCTGAAAGGGAACTCATGTCTGCCGGCAGGGAGGATGGACACTTCACCATTATCTGAAGGGAGGAGATGAAAAAGATGGAAATTAAAGTTACAGTTCATTCACTTGTTGTTTCGGCGATTGTCTGGCGGCGCAATTCAATCTTAAAAAGATGTCTAAATCTTGACTGGGATGGATTATCTAATTATATGTGACGTCGAGTTTTCTTTAGAAATCCACGTAAATGGAGTTGACATCGTGAGCGAGTAGGAACAGATTTTAAAAGCGTGACTCGCTGCAATAGAAATCTCTCTGTCTTTCTGTGCAATCACATGGCTTCAGCGCTTGCTCAGAGGGGCGGGACCTCCTCCATTGTGCTGACTGAGAACATGTTTTCCTCAAGCTGTATTATATAGCACGTCTCAACTGCACTGTTTTTCTCGCTCTCCCCCTTGCTGCACAGGTCCAGGAACACGTGTTTGCGTTTAACCGACTCTTGCGTTTAGGTTCCCTTTGTTGGCTGGAAGCTCCTTCTTGATTAAAATAACAATACTGTCACTGTGTAATCCTCTTAATAGGTCAAGTAGGCTGTTATGAGCTTTCTCTTGTGAGTTTATGTGCACAGAAAAGGAACTTTTGAACATCACCAACATTCTTCGTCCGTGTGTTTTTTAATAAAATACAAAATCAAAAACATACTAACTAAACATTGCAAGAAAACATAAAAACTGGCAAAGCCCTGAGTGTGATTTGAATGTCTACACAGTCAAGAGCAAAATAACTCGATGAATGAAGGCAAAAAGCTGAGGCTCTGCCACACCACCGTGCAGAAAAACAACCCTGGAGTTTCTTCGAAGGAGGAAAAGTCTTCCGTCAGGACTTTTATTCAACAGATGCTGTCACAATGAGTGCAAAGACAGCTGTTGCAACACATTTTGCTCTCTTCATATATATAGGAGTGGCTTTTTTATAATTGTATATTGAGTTATGACTAACAACATAACTTCTCACATGGGAGAAAAAAGAACAAATGGTACTAAAAAAATGCCTTTGTCGATGAATGACCAGACCTCTGAGGGCTTGTTTACTGCAGTTTCTGAATCTGTGTGCTCAGTTTGACTTTTTCAGGGAAGTAGCAAACAAAGAAATCAGCTCTCGAAAGGCTCTTAAAGTGATGTTTGACTTCATTTAAAGCATTGGGTAATCCAGTCTTATTTTTTTTTAAAGAATAAAGTCAAAGCTAACCCAAAAGTTAGAATTGACCCACACCAGACATGAATACAACCAGAAAAAGCACTCATGATCCGTTTAACTCTCACACTTCATTATGAAACACTATTCCCAGCTTGCAGACACACAACCCAGTGTTCCCATCCAAGCAAACCACTTTCCCTCTTGTCTCAATCGTGTGACATATCCTCAATGAAAAGGGGCACGCTAGTTTTGCTCCTCCACTTGCTGACAACAGCTTTACAGACGGACACAAGGGCGCACAGTCGGTGCTCTCGCACCCCGAGCACAGCGCCTGCAGAGCGGACTGACCTGCCTGCAGCAGCACCTCTCTCCGGTTCAAGTACTCCACCTCGTCGCTGTAGTTCTGGGTGTACGCGGTGCTGGAGCCGGCGGACCGGGACTCGGTCCAGTGGACTTTAGCGAAACCTTCCGCGTGGAGCTTCAGGGACTCCACCCGGCTCTCCCCGGACAGGTCCACCACCACCCGGCCGGACACCACGTCCCCGCTGCTGAACACCGGAGGACAGTCCACCTCCAGGGAGTCGAAGACGACGTCAAACTTTTTCAACTTGTCGAAAATCATGTCTGCAAGGGTTGTGCAACGTCCTCTCCAACGCAACGTGAGTGTATCCTGTGTTCTTGTTATCCGCAGTTTATATATATATATTTTTTTAAAAAGTGTTCTCAAAACTGCGGAAGACTTTCATTCACTTGGTTAAAGCTCAAACTGTGGAGCACCTTGTGTCTGTCGGCCCTATTTGCAGTCTGAGAAAGTGGGCGGGTTCTCCAAATGCATTATGTAAGGCCTCGAGAGAGAGAGACACACACAGGGTTGAAGGCTGGTGCTGCCTTCAGGTGATCCTCCGTGGGACAGACTTTTCAGTGCTGCACTTGTGACGTAAGACATGTGGCTGCATGTGGCTTATTCATTTCGGTCAAAACAACAACAAAACTAGTCAGGAAAGTTTCAAACAGGGAAACGGAGAAGACTTTTCAACAAACACTACAGCAGCGGTTTGCAACGATAAAACACTCTACTCTGTATGTGTGTGTGTGTGTGTGTGTGTGTGTGTGTGTGTGTGTGTGTGTGTGTGACCAAGCTCGCCGCCTTTTGTGACAAGTGTCACAAAATTACTTTTTTGGTGGGTTGTTGTTTTGTTGCATGTATAACAACAATCTCATCGGGGCCTTCATTTACTGCTCAACCTTCAATTATCACCTCTTTTTTCTTCTTCCTGTATATCAATCATAGACTATATTAGAAGATATTAACAGGCTGTCTGCGTGGTGTAAGAGGAGGAACAACAGAAACAAGGCATTAGAACAAGTCCGGACAAAGGCCGAGAACAAAACAACGTCGTGACGTAAACAATGACAAAACACACACGTTTTACGACCTCAGGTTGAAATGTAACACACTTGAGAATGACATCTTGACAACTTCGGGGTCAAGAAAAAACTCCTACTTTGTCAGTCCTACTTCCAACTTATGTGCAACATTCATCAAAAACAAATCCCCATATTTCCGGACCGGGCCTGAAAGCAGCATAATAAACATGCAGACTGGGTGTGGAGGCAGCAGAGAGGAAAACAGGGCCTGCTGGTGATTGATGGTTACAGGTTCTGAGAAGAAAACAGACTTACTGAACATGCCTCCGTCTGGCAGAGATCCGCCCTGCACAGCTCAGAGGGAAAAAGTTCACTCTGTACCAAAAGCTGTTTACTCTACTTCTTCCATGTTTTTTTTTTTAACATACCACTTCACAGCTCAGGCACATGTGGAAACCACACAGCTCCACAAGCATGCAACGTATGCCACCGAATCCACTTATGAAAAACAACTGCAGTTATACTCCAATAATAAAAAAAGGGGACACCACGCAAGGAAATCCCTGTGAGATGAAAACATGGGGACTAGTAGGCCTTTTGAATCATGAAGCACATACACAGACTTTTCTCAACAACTTAACTTCCAACATTTGCAAACAAAAGCAAAATCAGAGCCGAATGCATTTGTTCTTCCCAAACGCCGCTGCAGTGAATTAAACAAAACCCCACCCACAAAAAACACGACTTAAATTTTAAACCGGGTTACTCTCATCATTCAATTATTAAAAAAAAGGGAACAAAAATCAAGTCTGCTCTCAGAAAAACAAAGTTGTTTACTCCTTTGTTCCGAAGAAGTTAGCTCATCAGTGCCACCAACTGGCGACGTGGAGGCAGAGAGCAACGGCTGCAGGACGACCAGGATGTTTTTACGCCGCCTGAACAGGACAGGAGATGTGTGTGAATCTGGGGAAAGACAGTGCTCACAGAAAACAGAAAACTGCATTTAGGCCTCTGGGTTTTTCTTCTAAATGAGCATCCCCCTCACTGCTAACATACTCCTTGAAGGTTAGCATAAAAGTAGAAACTACAAATAGATTCCCTACATCTTCCTATGGGTGTAATCAGCTTCTCATCAGCAGCTCATATTATCATATTCTGTCATTTTTGGTTATCATTGTCAGTTTTTGCAGGAGGTGACTGTGACCTGGAGTGGAATATAGCCCAGCACGCCACCTGCTGGAGAGCAGGCGCAGCAGCGTAGCTGGACCAGGTCTCCCTGCCGCGCGGTCCTGATAAGGCCAACATGCGGGCGTAAGCGAAGAAGGATGAGCCTGATAAACGCTCCCACTCTGTATGATCACCCCCAATTCATACTGGAAGACGGTTACCACTGCAGCAGGCTAAAGCAAACATTCATCCCCACAAGTTTCTGCTTGTTTACCCAAAGGCCAGCTGATTGCACAACATTGTTGATCAAATATTAACATTGAAGCACTCTATACTTGAGAGCAAAGCAGGGCTTAAGGCCTTTTAATTCCTTACTGGTATTTGCATGAGAAACAACCAACAACTCCTAAAAAAACCTGAAACGATTCCCAAAAACACAACCGTTTCTGCTCAAACTGGACCGACTCTCGGATACATTAAAAAGGAACAACAATCTGCTTCAAAAAGATTGCTTATGAGACGATAAAAAAAGACAAACGAGGTGAAAATGACGTCATGGTGTGAAATGTCTGGAGAGCGGCGGCGACAGGCTGCGTGTCGAAGGAGAACAGGGCCGAGCGGAGCGCGTGTTGTTTTCACGGTCGCCCTGACAATGCGTCCCGCTAATATTAAACAGCTCCACCTTCCTCTTCCTCTTCTGCTCCCCGTTCTCCTCGCTTCTTGTCCAACGTAAACAGAATCAAGCGCAACATCCTTTTTTTTCTCTACTTGTCAGCATTTATATTCACTGCAAGCCCGATGGCTTTCACACGCAAAACTAACAGTCAATACAACCGATTATGTTCCTGAGAGGATTTAGATTTTATACATATATTTATATGAGAAGGTTGAAGCCTTTGCAAAAATAGGACTGTTATTTCTTCTGTTTGTTTCTTGGACTGATTGTCAGATAACATTGGTCTCCACAGACTGACAGTCTGAGAGACATTTGCAGGTCAAACCACTCACACACTGACAGCACCGTCGCCTCTCTGCCGGTAGCAATTGTCCACAATCCAGAAAATTGGCAGAAGAGTCAGGCGCATGTTTATTATTATTTCATATCTTATTTATTTTGGTACTTGATAACCAGCTGCATTTGAAAAAAAAACGTATCATTGTGGCTCCAAATTTACTCAAAGGAAGTCTGCAGATAAACAAGAAGGATTTGTACAGACAGATTGGTGCAGATTTCCCATCATCAAGTTACGGTAATGTTTTTATTTCTATTTTTTATGCCGGTCTGAGAAAGGTAGCAGTTAGAAAATATATACATTTCAGCTCTGTAAATGACAGGTTTAATATTTCATACCATATCGTTTTATTTAGGCTGAAGTGTGGGCTAAAAAAAAAAAACACATACAAAAACGTCCCTAATGCACTTAAAACCACAGCAGACACACACACACACACATGTTGCAGCAGCAATGAGACAAACTACAGCAACTCATTTCCACATATTTGTGTATTCTGCAAACGCAACAACAACACAAACCCTGCTCTTATCTGAGACTGCAAGGCTCTAACGGCCATTCATACAGTATTTACTGGTCCAACCAGACCAGGTAAAGTCAAACCAGATACTGTTTACGAAGCATCTAATGAAACATTAACCACCCGCTACAGTTTATTTACTCCACTACTTTGGTCTGTATTCTTTGGCTGTCTGCTTCCACACTGGGGGACGGCTTTATGTCCTGAACAACACAGCAATCAGTAAACTGCCTGTGTTTAAGTAATTTATTTGGTGTTTAATGTTAGGATAAGTTATCTCGCAGATGTATCTGGACGAGCCAGTGTTGACTTCTCTCCCTGGTTTCAATGCAACGCATTATTATTTTATTTATTTTTGCAAACTACAGCAACTCCAAGACGCAGTGGCTACCAGCTGGCACATTAAAGAGCAAATCAGCAGTTTTATACCACATTATTCAGACTGGAGACAGAACCTTTATGTCAGCCAGCTGCAATACATGCTGATGCACAGTTACTATGTATATCACAGCAAAGCTACAGTGATGGACGATATCTTACGATAATGAGACGCTGATACAGTAGCAGACGAAAAGAAAAGACAAAAACTACAACAAGGTCAGTACAAAGTATATATATAAAAGGCCCCAATTGTATAAAAAAAGAAGGCACTGTTCTCAATGTTCAAATAATCGTAGCTGACAGGTTATTTCAAGTCAGTTTTGAATTGTAGTCTTCCCCCGAACAAGCACTTTTAAAATAAATATAGTTCAACCCACAGATTATATTAACCATACGGGGGTTTTAGCACCATCCACGGGCTTAACCACTGACCTCTGATCAGATGCTGTCGCTTCCTGAAGTATGTGATCTTGGAGGTGTAGTCGTTATAGACGGAGTTCATGCCCCGGTTCTCCAGCCAGTGGGCCGTGGCCACCCCTCTGCCCTGCACCTTCATCGACTGCACCCTGGTGTCCCTCCGGAGCTCCAGGACCACCTGGCCGGACACCACCTCCCCGCCGGTGAACGCTGCATCAGCCGGACCATCCAGCTCCAGCTTGAAAGACTTGATGGACTTCAACATCGTTCCTTAAAGGGGAGACAGTTCAGCAGTTTGAGAAGGCTGAGGCAGTAACACCGTGTCTGTTGTCTGCTGTCTGTCTGTCTGCATGCATGTCTTGTATATTTCTTTTTTTTTCTGTTTGTTTTCATTTTTTAACATCTGCCTCTCGGGACTACAGATGGAAAATAGCCTCTTGGCTAACTCCGGCACTTTTTACAGAAATGTTTTTATTAATGTGTACCGTCCCCTTATTAAATAAACCATTATCAACAAATACATGGTGTACAGAAATGAAACACATTGATATATTTTGCTATTCGTATTAGTATATTGTGTTGTTGGTGTAGTTGGGTGGTTCTGACATGCCAGAGCCCTGCAAGTAGCTACTGTTTGTATAAATGTGCAATAAGATAACAACTAAATGTAACATGTTTCTCTTTGATCTTGAACTACCTGACAAACAAAAACGGTTACTAGTAAGTTTTCTGATATGCAGACACAGTTTTACATTTCACCAATACATAAGCACAAAAAAAACACATTTGCCAAATAGGTGAACAAATTCAGTCTGAGAGCATATGAGGTCAAACAAGAGCAATAACTGAACGTCTACTTTCAGTCAACAAAACGTAGATATTGTAATAATAACTGACATCATGATTACTATTAAGTCTAACACTGTTTTAAATATTCTGTTAATTAACCGGCCGGTGTGTGTTCATGTTTTTTTTATTTTTTTAATGAATTTCCTTGACGGGTCTCAGCCAATCAGGGTTGAGAGCCGCGACGACGTTTTATGAATACAGCTGTGAGCGTCGAGTTGATGTTCAATATATATATATATATGTATATATATTTTAAACTCACCGGCAGCACTGCAGCAGCGTCGTGTTCCTCTGGAGACAACAAGCCAGACTGCTCAGTCAATCAAAGCCCAGCCTTTTATAAACGAGACAAGTTTGAGCGGCCAGAGACACAGCAGCTCTGTTTCTGTGTCTCACGCCACTGAGAGAGCACGCGAGTCACGTCCGCCCACTTTACCACTGAGGAGACAGCCGAGCTCTGAGAGGAAGAGGAAGAGGAAGAGGAGGAGGGAAGAAGAAGAAGAGGAAGAGGAGGAGGGGGGACAGCGTGGAATGGCTGTACGGCATAGCAAGGGGGATTTCCGGCTATACATTTCACATTTAAAGCGCCTTTACCGTGTTTCTTCTCTATTCTATAATTTCATCCCACTTGTTTACATCGTTGAGCAGAATATTAACATATTTATTACAGATTCTCGTAAAGTAACGTTTTAAAGACGCATAAATTAGAATTGGACCGTCGACTTGATTTTTGTTGTTTTTTGTGTAGGCTTTTATTTTGAAGGCACTGTGTCGTTTTCAATTGAAAACGGTTCAATCATATGTTCTCCTTCTCTATTGTGAAAACATACAGAAATAAAGTATAGAACAGACGTAGCCTGTGATGAGATACTTACATAATGCCTATGTAAAGAAGTATTTCACAAAGTTTTACAGCAATGTGCTAAATGTACAAAAAGAAAAAGGATAAAAACAAAACAAAATGTGGCCTACTATAAATTTGAACAACCATTGTGCCGGTTTTTTTTTTTTAAATAATGTGCCTCAGCTTTTCAAACCTCTTACGATCATTATAGTTTACATTTTCATGACATGCTAAAACTTTTTAATTTGCAAACTTTTTTCATGAGTAAGCCAATTAAAAATGACATTTCATATGGAGAAAAAAAATCTAAACACTGAATAATTCAGTAAGAGGCATTTCTTATCTGAATTTTATCACTGTAATATACTACAGTGCTCATATGCATAATAATTCTGCTGAGATTTGTGCATGAAGTGTGTTTTAATGTCTATAACAGTATTGAACAAATATGCAAGGTCATCCCAAAACAACCTGCTCACACACTACTGCTTTTAAATGACCAGGTGCACAAAGTATGGTATGAAATATGTAAACTGTTATATTGTTTTCTTACATGCCACAGTCTTAAATTAACATATCAGGCTGTAAATGAATCTGTATTTGGCATGATTCCTGGAAGAACAGGAAGGCAAACTCAAACAACAGTTGTCCGGTCTATTCCGGGGTTAAAAGTCCTCGCAGCTGTACACCTTGGACCTGAGCTGACATTCCAGCCCACCTGGACTGCTGCCTTTCACCAGGTTGATGAACTCCAGATTCAATGTGTTTGCCAGCAAGTTTATGAGCTGAGACTGCATCTTATTCCTTTAACAGCATATATTGCTTTTACAGAGCTTTTTTTGGTCAGTCATGCTCGAATGAGGGGATGAGGATCTTTCTCCATAACCTTCATAGCAGTTCGCATTGACAGTGTAAACAATGTTGAAGGTCAGTCAAGTTCCTTCCTGGCCTAAATATGACAGGCCAGGTTGAAGTTTATGTTTAAGCCACCTAACTGCTAAAGCTGAACTTGCACACTGCTTCAATATTTCACACTCTGATGGCCCCCGAACTGTTCTTGGTAAATAGTGATACAGTTTTAGCTCAATAAGATTATCATTCATCTGCAATTCATTGGAAAACACAATACTGAGTAATGATATGACAGAGTAGCTTTAGTGGATGCATGCTTAAAATTTAAAGGAGTTATTTATCTCTGTAAGTCCCTGTTTCTTATTGGAATTACAATTTACTTCGAGGCCACTAGATAAAGACTAATGTAACCAATAAAATGATTTATGTGCACAGTAAGAAAAGGTCACGGTGAGAAAACAGTATACTTGTATACAAAACTCAGAACTGCTGCCACTGCTTTTTAATGCTAAACTGCATATTATTTATAAGTTTGTTATAGTTTGTACAGCAACAGTAGCACTTTGTAGATAGGGAAACATTTATGTCGAATATGCTGCATATTCAAAACGCATTTGACTTTGTATCTTTCATCAGGAGTTGAGCAAGAACAAAGGAGCAAGTGACTAAGTGTTTTTTCTCTGTCACTTTATGAGAAATTTAGTGCAGGATGGACTTCTGCTAAGAGGCTGCAAGATCAGAGGTTTGGTTGTGTAGTGTTCACTGTGGGTGGTGGTGACGTGCTGATGAGCCAGAGGAAATCTGATGTTGCCCTGTGATTAACAGGAAAAGAGGCAGACACAATCATATTATTAAATACAATTATGCTAAGCGATGAGAAATATAGGAAACCATATACAAAGAGATATGATAAGCAGCATTATTAAATGTGAGACCTACTGATACTACCACAAGTATACCTGTTTTTACTCACTACCATGAGGCTACAGGGATAAACATGTTTGTCCAAAGCTAGCATCATAAAACAAGTTCTATAGCAAACAAAACTTAATGATACTTACAAGATAATCTTTATAAATAAACACTGTGATCAAAACTGATTTTTAAAGCATGAATGCAATTGACAGAAATAAAAAGCCTACATTTGGTGACAACTAAAACATATGTAATAGCTTCAAAATTCACAAGTGGGAATATTATATTAAGACTAAAACTTTAAATAAGCTTGTGTTAATCACTGACATTATTTCAGGCATTCAACCACAAAAAAACTTTCCAAAAAACCCACTGACCTCGAGATGAGGGAAAGGGAAGTGCAAAAATGTTAACTAATTTCCGTGTTTTAGGACTCATTCCTGCAGCACTTGTTTCCATTTCCATATTATTATTTTCAACTACTATTTTGCTTCTATGACAACAGCTACCACTGCTGCCACTGCTACTATCACAATTACACAGGTGAGTCAGTGGGGGGCATTTTTGATTTCATTTTGGGATCTCTCACCTTCTGCTGTGACGGACAAGGCTGCTGTCTGCTGGTCTTCAAAGGGAGGTAATGAGCCTTACTGGTGCTGGTTTCCCACTTGTGTTCTGCCGGACACATTAAACACAGTTAATGTCGACATGTACCTCCCTTTAAACACACAAAAAGCAACTGATCCATCACCTGGTCCACTCAGTATGTTGCTTGACAGCTGGACGACCGCTCTGGCTGGCTCTCCGTCCTGTTTGCTGTAGTGTTCTTTGGCCGTGGTTGAGTAGTACTGGCCCGACAGGCAGGGTGGGCTGAACTGGACATGGCTCTTGGTCATCCGGTCAGCCCCTGACGCATGAACTGGACAGTCTGAGTGGTTCACCTACAGGCGGGATCACACATTAAACTAAAGGGGAAACTGTTCACTTGTATGTTTAAAGCACCACATATACCGATACTATTATAAACACAAATAGTGATGCAGAAGATGTGTTATCTCACATCAGAGAAGGTGATTCTATTGGTGGTGAAGGACATCCTCTCTTTGTTGCGCCCCGTGTCGGTATCCCCCTCGGGTAAGGAACTGAAATTTTCGTCCCTCTTTACGAAAATGACTGGCTCTGCTTGGATGTAAACCAAATCCAGGCAGAATAGCTGAGTGAGATTAATGGAGTTGCATTTCTGTTTCAATAGTGTGTTTGATTGGTTTAGATTAGGATGTACTGTATGTAAGACAAATTGTGAAATGTAAAAATGTAAGGTCTTCCCCTAATGAACACTGTTCATTGCAGTTAGCACAACACAATATATGCTTTGAACAGTTTATTCACATATAGTAAACAGTACAAACATGAGTTCAAATGTATTTTTAAAATGATTTTACATTTGTTCTTTGCCCTTTTGGGGACCTCTTAAGCATTTAGGCAGCTGCTAGGTTTCCTTGCAGCGTGTGTCGTTACTTAAAGCAACGAAGATGTCTTCATTTTAAAGTAATAGCTCTGAATTGTCAGTTCACAAGAATGAAAACTTTTGGCTAAAACCTGTCCGGACATTAAGACAGAAAACACTCACCCGTCTTGTGGTGACAAAAGTCTTCTCTGGTTGTGCACGACCATAAGTTCTTGGAGAAATGTTCAAGGTTGAGCTTCAAACGCTCCTTCACTATAGGAGGCCTGTTTAACAAAAACATGTCAGAATAATGCTTTTATTATATTTGTTTTGGGGTAAATTTAACCCCAATTAATGTAAGCTTTAAAAGAGTGATACTAACAATTCTGAAAAGTTTTTTTTGGAGAATTTTGTTTCAAACAAATATCAATTTTAGCATGTAAGATGCCCCAAACGTCTGGCATCCCTCATCAAAGCATGCAGTGAACCAAGAGAGGTCTGAACACAGAGATCTGACGGATGACAGCAGCCCCTATAGCTTGTGTTTATTCCACAGTTTTACGACTGAGTTTGTATTGGATGTGAACTGAATGACCTGAAAGGAGTTTTTCCAGCGGGCCAGATGAATGACGCAGCATGGGTTGTCTCCCTCTCTAAAATCTTCACAGGATCACCCAGAGCCACTGAGCACTCCTGAAGAAAGAACATGTGAATAACTGTCACAGTCTAAGCAAATAACACCAATTTTATGGACCGCTTCAAAACAATTGTCAATATTATGACTATACTCTAAAATGCTGGTACTCCAGGTGTATCTTCCCTTAGCATGCACAGCTGTTTGACTCAGCGGTTTGACCTCAGTCGGTCTCTGAAGTCAGAGAAAATTGTTTATCTGTATGGGTTTCGAAAAGTAAAACTAAATCTTTAAAGTCAAAGTCATTCATTCTCACTAAAATGCAGAGGGATGGAGGTCGGAAGAAATAAACTTAAATACATACAAAACGTAGTCTGGTAAATCTTAACGTTTTGGAGCAGTTTTTAGCCTCAGAGCTGATGATGTTTTATTTAAAGATGTGCTAATGTGTCTGCTGCTCATTTAAAAATAAGAAAAACAAGTAAGCAGGCAAGATGGATTCTACATTACATCTGAGCTCAAGCAAAGGTTGAAATGGATTCCAGAGTAAACACTATTTTGAGAATATGTGTTTTCATTGTGACTTTAAATATTAACATATAAATCGTATGGCAACCGTTTCCCTCTAGAGTCTGCTGGGTTTCATTCAAGTGTCTGGTTGGATATAAAAAATCCTATTTGATCACGATAGCTCATTCCCAACATCTGCTGTATTACCTTTTCCACAGGTTTATCTGCTCTGCCCAAGGCTCCCTGGAAGGTGTTGTTGTAATGGGAGACAAAATTTTGACAGCGCTTGTCCCCTTTGATTGTCGGGAAACCCTCGACTATAGAGAACATTTAAAATTACATTCTGCTGAACTGCCACATAGATTCTCTCATTATTATTTATGACAAGTCAATAATGTTGACATTAATCATGTGCTTTAGCACTGAATATGTTTTGTTTAATGCAAAAATGAAATGGTCACTTACCTAGATGTTTAGCCGTGGCTTTTACAACAGGACAGAAAGGGTGTGGGGTGTAGGAGTCTTTGATGGTGCTTTCTGGGAGTCGTCCCACATGCTGGATCTTCTCGATGCCGTCTGTGGGTCGGATGAGAGTCGCAGGGGGGTGGAAGGACTTGGGCTGTAATTTCTGGGACTGTGTGGTGAGCAAAGCCGGCTCTTCGGGGTCTGTTTGCATCTTGGAGTTGGTGTGAAGCTCAGTTCAGCGCGGGGTACAGGTGATCTATGGCAATGTGGAAGGATACACCGTTGCCTCTGCAGGTACTCCTTGATATATAGCTCAAGTCCTTGTGGTCCACCAGGTGTTTTTTTGTTTTTTTTTGTCACTGCAGTAATATTGTTTACCATCCTTGTCCGCCTTACTATACTGTAACTCTTTGGTTAAGCTAGCCACCGTAATATGCAGCAGGTGAACGTGCTACAATGCCTCACCATGGAAACCTCTGTTCTGTGGAACATGATGATGTTGATACTGTTGCTGCTCCTGCAGAGACACAAGCTCATGCCATGGTGTCCTATTACCTGGCCACGTGCAATCAGTGGACTGGACACACAATATTCACATTTTATTCCACAACACAGTTCACAAAAATAAATCCTCACCCTTAAGTAATAACAGAAAATAATTAAAAAAAATTCCTGGTTTGCTTGGACTGCTTACCCTTTTCATGATTCCCGCATCATGATTCGTCGTGCATTTGAGCACACAGTATATATAAAAATGTAGTGCATTTTTTTATTTAAAACAATAATAATAATACCTTTATGTGTACAGCACTGCTATATAAATAAAGTTATTATTATTAGCTCTAATTATTACATGCTATAATAGCACCTTTAAAAACAAAGTTTACAAAGTTCTCTACAGAGAAGCAAAGCATAGACATAACTTAAATACCTGTAAAAAGTAGAAAACCAACAAACAACAACATAAAATATTCAAACAAAAACAGGGGAACAAAAGAACTGCATAATAGATCATAGAAGGTCTAAAAATGTAATGAAATTACACAGTATTTGCCTGCTCTACTTGCCCAAATTGATACTTTATGCTGTTTTGTCCATGCACGTTCAAAATACAACAGTAGGTGTCAGTCACTTGTAGAATAGTCATGCCCAGCCACGTACACACTACAGTGAATCTGGAACATAAAATTAAAATAATAACAATAATCTAATATATTTTTGGACCATACGATTAAAAACTGTTCCTCCTTCCGACCCATATGTACTATACATTTGTTGTTTGGCAGAACTTTTGACATTTAGTTTGAACTAATAATGGCTGTTGCTGTTAATATATTTTACATTAATTATCTCTAGATAAGTTGTAATGATTCTACATAATATATTTGTTATCCATGTTTTTAAAATTGAACACGCAATCGCGTGATTTTATTTCCGTGTCAACATTAAAAGGGAAGTGACGTGTTCAGCGTCACATCCGCTTCCGCTCTCTTTTCGTCGAGGCTCAGCTAGAGGCCGGGTGGGTACACTTTTTGTCCAGCACCTATTTGTTGATATATAGTGAACGTTGAGTGGTTGAATGCGATGAAGACACTATATTGTTCGTCGTATATCGACGGAAAAATGTCCTAAATAGTGTGGGCCCGGTTCAAAAGGCAGAAAATAAGAGAAACTCGTGACTGAACGCCACACCAACGATCCGCATGTGGCGAGGCCTCGCGCCAGGTCCACTCGGGATGCTAACGCTAGCTAAAACATCGGCAGCTGCTGATCCAAAGCAGTTGCCCACGATCATTTTAAAAGTTAATCAAAGTGAAGGCACACGCGTTTTGTTCGTAATGACTGCGAATAACCGGTCTGTGTGTCGCTGACGATTCTGACAGTTTGGTTGTCAACGAGCTAGCTGACGTTGTGTGACCACTCGGGAGCTAACGGCACTGTTTCCTCCATCCTCAGCCTGCAAACATGCAGATCTTCGTGAAGACGTTGACGGGGAAGACCATCACCCTTGAGGTTGAGCCCAGCGACACTATCGAAAATGTCAAGGCAAAGATCCAGGACAAGGAAGGTGAGCAGTCACATTTAACTTCGTCGATAGTTAAACTGGTGTAACTTTTACAGTTACTCTTTGAGCTTAGAAACAGTTTATCTTCAGGTTTACTATTTTTGCCAAGTGTGGCTAAACATTTTTTTCAAATTGAAGTATACATTTAAGGTAGTGCAATCGAGTAGATTTGGTTTCACGGTATAACGTTACTGTATTTCAGATCATGCTACTTACTTTCATGCAAGGAACTTCACCAATATTTTGTATTTAAAGTAATGCAAACATGTTTGATGGGTGTGAGTTGTGGTTAGTCTTTTCAACCACTTGGCATCTTTTCCTTCTGTGCTTGAATGTTTATGGTTAAATGTTGAATACAGCCTGGTTGATAAGTGTTGTGTTTGCAGGAATTCCCCCGGATCAGCAGCGTCTGATCTTCGCTGGCAAACAGCTTGAGGATGGACGCACACTGTCCGACTACAACATCCAGAAAGGTACGTTTATTTTTATCAAGGCCGGATGTGCTTAATGTGTCGGTAGTGAACCTTGAACCAGCAATAATAAGTTGGTTAAAACCTGAATCCACAGAACTAAGTTTTTTTTTTACAATGCACCTGGTTGTCAAATGGAGTTTGTGTATGTGACTGAACTTGAGATTGACATCATGTTTTTATTTGCCCACCAGAATCCACTCTGCATCTGGTTCTGCGTCTGCGTGGAGGCATCATTGAGCCTTCTCTCAGACAACTGGCCCAGAAATACAACTGCGACAAGATGATCTGCCGCAAGTAAGTCTGCAATTCAATTAATTCAATTGTGTACAATACTGCTGTGATTTACTAGGAAGCAGGTCAAAACAAGTATTTAATTGAATCAAAGTATTTACATGGATTTAAAAGTAAAATGGAAGTGTACTGTGATTTGTTAGTGGGGTGTTTTGATTAAATTGTGAAACTGAAATGGCAGAATGCAGCATCTGTGGGTCATTGAAGGCTCCAGTTGACAACATTTGAGTCAAATAACTGGCCTCCTCAAATTGAGTCATTCTTGTGGTATTTTTCTTGCCCAAAAAAAATCAGGTTTTTTCCATTTGGTTCTTGAGACAAATTCTTATAGTTGTCCCCTGACCTCTTGTTTTGCAGGTGCTATGCCCGCCTGCACCCGCGTGCTGTCAACTGCCGCAAGAAGAAGTGTGGACACACCAACAATCTTCGCCCCAAGAAGAAGCTGAAGTAGACATTTTGACTGAATTGGTTCCCTGCCATTTTGTGTTAAAATAAATGTAAGAAATATACTGCCTTGTCTTACTGGTATTATTCAGTGGTGGGAGGAAATTGTGAATTTAAATTAAATGTGCGGGTAATTTTAAACTGCTAGGAAAAAAATAACCAGAATAAATTAACTTGAGTTACTGTTTGTCAAAGAAAATTAAATAATGAGAAGAATTTGGGACTTTAGTGTTCAGAAGTCTGTTTACTGAGTTATCTGGGTAATTCAATAAACCTGCTTCTTGAGATGGTTGAACTGTTGGTCTCTTCAAAACACGGCTAGTTTAAGTTGTCTCCTTTCACATGCTGGTTGTTTCAGCCTAAATTGGCAACAAAATATTGCCTGTCCGATCTGCGTTGTTCCAACAATGCAGCCTAACTCGTTCAGATGGCCGGTAGTAGCCGACGCAAAATGAGACCGGTACGTCTGTGCCAACTCCTGCCCCTTTATTAGCTGATGGGGATTGAAAGCCACCTCTCTGGCAACTGAAATGTAATTTAAGGAAATGTATTAAGTCGTCTAGAATCCTGAATATGGCTACATAATCATCAGTTTTTTGCCCTTCCATCACACAAAGACTACAGCAGTGATATTGCATGATTGAGTTTTAATGTTAAACGTTTCTATACAAATATAAGGAACTTCTCACAATTTCAAATACCATACAAACATCTTCTCTCATATGCAGTTATTCTTGTGAAACGACAAACGCAGCCTTCAAGTGACTCACACCAGTTTTACACTCAATTTACCAATACTTCAATGACACTACCCACCACCACATGAGGTATTGAGTCTCGCTGACGGGTCAACTGTTTGACTATTACATGTTCAACTCAAAACCTAAATTTAAAAAAAAAAACGGCTCGAGATGAACTTCTGAAACATGCAGAAGTTGTTTGTTCCAGTTGTGTTTTTCGCATGACCGTGATGCATCTTTGGTACTGCATTCTCTTGTAGCTGTGGCTTGTAACATGTTTTTTAAAAGTGCCTTATTCCAGTGTATTTCACGAGGAATCCACCTTATCCTTTAAACTATTTAGGGACCTGTTAGCCATGTCTATATCCAGTTTCAATTCACAGCAATAAACCGAATATGTACATTGGCAACAAGTCCCTAAATACTCTTAAAGGTCTATAAATACACAAAACTGAAGATCAAATTCACAATCTATTAAAATCTACAACTGATCATATTGTGTATTGTAAACACTTAGATGTCATGTTGCAACCTTAAGTACAATAACTATACACTTAATTAAACCAGAGATGTCAGACACTAGAGGGGAATTGAACCAACAGTTAGATTGTTTTATGTACACAGGCACCACTCTGTTTACAATGTTGTGCATTCCTGATACACTGGAATAAGGTTGCTGTGACGCAAAGTGGTTGACACACACGTTGAGGAGCTCATGCTGAGGAGCCGATGGCCTCCACGTTGTCTTCATGCATGATCAAAGGCTGGCAGCAATATGTCATCTGGTGAAACCAAAAAAGATGAAAAAACACGTCTGTTCAAACGGATTGGAACAGTCTCCTTACCTACAAACTAATTATTTACGCTGGAAACGTTATTGCTAGTTCAGCGGTGCTTGCTTGTAGCAGCTGGTCTGAACTCCCAGTTAGTGTAACTTGTCAAAATGATGAAACATCAATCTTTATTTACTGAAGGTGCAATATAAACTCTTAATGTGATCAATAGCAAATCATGCAGTCACATTAACTGCCATTACTGCATTAAACTTGGACTGTAGAGTTGATATTTTAAGTTACTTAAGCTATAATTGTGGTTATAAATACACTATTGAAAACCCGTACAAATTAATAATTGCAGGTAAGCAGTTTCTGGTACATTATCTGGTAGTTTATCAAACAGGTTTTGACACAGGTCGTAACAAAATCAATTCCGACGTTTTAGATTCTGGCGGTTTCTGCATCATTGGCTAAAGATTGCACATTATTTGAACCTATATTACCGTCGTATGAAGAAATAAACTCATCCGGGTGCGAGAAGCAAAGACCAAGAGCTGCTGTGCATCAGAAGGTTACATAAAGCCGACGGGCAAGTCAATGAAGTACCTATTTACTAAACTACTGCAGTTGTGCTTTTAAACTCTAGCAGTCTCCCGCTGCACACTGCAAAATATTGTGCGCACACACACACACACAGACACACACACACAGCTTCACATTCCTCGGTAGGTACAGGGCTTCTGCAGAGCTCATGCAGTGCTCTCATAATGATTTGTGCTCTGCGGCTCCACTGAGCCTCTCTGGAGTTATTATTTACTGTTCTGGTAAATGATAGTGTTGCGCAACACAGAAAAAAAAGTACATGAAGTAGAACTGTTTGTGAACATTGACACGAGTAAACAAGTTCAAACTTGGCACAAAAATAACCAAGTGCAATCACAGGTTCAACTCCACATGGAGGGGGGGGGGGGGGGGGGGGGCAGCGTCTCCGTCCACGGACCACAGAGACACATCGGGATCTTTGCTTTAAGTGCTGTTCTACCTGTCAAAGTGGCCCCGGGGGGACAAACACACCACCTGCAGCTGCAACTTAGCAGGAATACGGCTGGTGTAGACCTCTCTGACTCCCCCATCCTGACCGAGTAACCCATCGATAAACATGAATAATAGAATAAAGTGGTGAGAAAAGAGCAGTCCTCATAGAACATGAACTAAATCAAAGTGGTTGTACGTTGAAGATCCTCAGAGGAGAGAACGAGAGCAGGTTGCTGCGTCTCTGAGTCTGATGATGTTCTGGTTTAAGACGAGTCCGGGCTCCTGAGGGTGAACTGGAGCCACTTTATTCAGGGTCTTTGCCTCGGTGTGTCCTCGTACTGAGCAGACGTCTCTACTGGGTGCATCTCCACAGTGTCAAAGGAAGGGTGTCACTTAAACATTAACTCAAGCTTGTTATTGTGTAAAAGCAGACATTTTACTCATTTAGCTTGTCGTCATTGTTCCCAGTTGCCTTTCTCGCAGTTCTGAGATCTACCAATGATAATTATGAGAAAATGCATATCCCAAAAAGCGTATTCATGTGGGCCTCGGGCGGTGAAGAAAACTGTCGCTTTTGGGTTTTTTCTGTCTAGAATTATGATCAAATATTTGTTAAATATAGGAATCCATCAAATTAAGTGTCCATAAAGCTTTATTTTACAACCATCTCGCGTCCTGAGGAGCATCCTGCTGTCACGGGATCGCAGTGTAACCGTCTGTGCTCCTCCACGGTTGAATAACGGTTGAAAACTTTATTATGGGAGGCTGATATTAAACACCGCCGGGCCATTTTCTTTTGATTCTTTTCTAGTTTTACTGCCACTCCTGCCTCTTAATGCGGTTAGAGAAAATGATAATACAAGGGGGGTGCCCGCTTTGTATACATATATTTAAAAAAAAATAGAAGATAGTTGACACAAAATAGAAAAACCTTTGATTGTGGAAAATGACAAATTTTGCACAATAGCTAATTTTAAATATAAAAAAAGGTAATTTGAGTTATTTTCTCCCAATAAATTATAACTTCAGACCTTTTGAGACATCACTGAAAAGACTAGTTAGCGTTTTACATTGTCAGCCACCTGGTAACATTTTGACTAAACGCGCCGCATCGCTATGGCTTCAAGAAGAGGAAGGGGGACGTTGTTCTTCCAGAGCAGATTCATCAAAAGCTTTCAGAGTGTTCAGCGATGGCAGATGGTAAACAAAGTAAAAAACCTGTTAGAAATATCATATATCATCCTCTTCACGGGCTGAAGGACATGCAGCTGCTGGGAATTAGGATATGGAAAAACAAGTCGCAGCCATTTAAAATCACACGACCAACGGTTTATGATAAGCATACCAAGGTTGCAGCGTTAATGTGACTTTTATTTTGCACACAACACCTCAAAGAGGTTTGTGATACCTGCCGTACGTTTTCTTACACATTGCTTTGATTGTTGCTCTGCTGTGATAAGCCAGAAAAGCTCAAATCGAGGCCACATGGGTGGAACCGGTGCCGACTGTGGAGATGCGAGCCCGACTGCTGCTGCTCGGGCTATTTGTCGATGAGTTTGGCCAGGCTCTGTCTCAAGTCGTTCAGGTCGCAGATTTTGACGTCAAGGACGTCGATGACGCGTCGAACCTCGACCCCGGCTCGGCTCTGCTCCTCCCGGCTCGACGCCAGCGTCTTCTCGGCACTCTGGACTCGCTCCTCCAAGTCGCCGTTTTGTCTCTCCAGATCCTGCAGACACATGAACTGTAAATAAAGTTTTCTTGTCTGGATGTCTTTCTCAATATTTGTTGCATGGGCTGGTGTCCAAATTGAGTGCTTCCTTTCTACTTTCATGGCATTAGCATAAGCAACCTTTGCTAAATTTGTAAATGTGTTTGTGGAATACACCTTGAGTAGTAATGTGAATCACTCTGGTGAAGAAAGTAAGTCATAAGAACCCTGTTTCCTATATCTGCCTATTAATATGCCCTAATTATTAAGTCACATTTGCTTTGCTTTTAAATAAAGTTATATGAGAATGTTATAACAGGCTAATTTGCTTTACAATGGTTTGTACCACAAGTTTAAATGTGCAATTGCTTTATGAGGTCATAATGCCAAATGCACCCATGAACAGATTCTGGAATGAACACAAGGACAGTAGAGGTCAAACATAAATACATAATTTAAAACTGACACCACTTCTAAAAATGATAAAGGGCCTAATTAAGGCGATGCAATATGCATTAGGTACGAGCTCCTGCATTAGCATGGAGGCCCAATACTGTGTTTTCTCCTTGAAGTTCTCAGTTCTCTTGAACTGTGCCGTCTGTGGTGGAGATACAGCATCAGCGCTTTGATCGTCCATTTGTCAGCTGTTTCGATTGGAGAACCGTCTGTGAGCCGGTCAGCACTCTGCACTACTTCAGTGTTTCTTACTTTAAAGGAGCTTCAAGACAACAGATATCAAACAGGCCGAGGACACAACATGGTGGGAAAATGTCAAAAAAAAGAAATGTAACATGGTGAAGACAAAATAAACCGTGAATATTTCTGCTATGAATATCTGCAGAGTCGAAATCAGATTGTACGAGAATGGAACAACAAAACAAATCCATCCAAAAGCATAAATGGCAAAACACAAAATATGTCTCTGCTCAACGTGAAGACGCTTTTATCTCCATTCCTGTCAAT
The DNA here is from genome assembly GCF_023055335.1 of Clinocottus analis. Lineage (NCBI taxonomy): Eukaryota > Metazoa > Chordata > Actinopteri > Perciformes > Cottidae > Clinocottus > Clinocottus analis. Next base: position 8,216,495 of record NW_027175965.1, read on the forward strand.
GAAGTGGTTTTCCTGTCCTCACATCATACAAGCTCTACTGGGTTAAGTAACAACAACAATAACACAGCAACGCCACCAATCATGCATCAATCAAAAGCTCTGCTGAAAGTCTGTCTTCCAAGTGTTAAAACTTCTTAAGACCTCGACATGCAGCAGTTACGTTTCTCTTCTCAAAGGCGATACAAAGAAAAACGTATCACTCAAGTTTTGACAGCTCATTTTCTAATAAAGCATTTGCCAATTCCCTGTAACAAGTACAGCAACGTTGACTGCAACGTGGTGTTTTACGGCAGGCAACGACGCAGTTGTCATCTTACCTGAAGTCTCTGCATGGCCTCCTCTCTCTCCTTCTCCAGCTCGCCCACATCGGTTTTCTTGCTCTGTAGATTGCGAATTTCCTAAAAAAATATATATTAAAAAACGGTAATTACGAACTGTCACAACACCACATTAACACCACGTTAACACCACATTCACACCACGTTCACACCACGTTCACACCACATCTACCGTCCCTGTCCATCACGGGATATTTCTCTTATGTTGTGCACCAAAATACTTCATGTGGTTCTTTAAAAAAAAAGTGTTTACAAAACATCCAGCCTATCTGTATGACACAGCTGGTGAATCCAGTGCAAAGAGGCATTCATCAGGGTGCTGATAAGCGGTGTGACACCTTGATGTTTTCCAGGGAGCAGAAGGGTGATTCAGCCACTCGGGGGAAGCGACTGTGACCTCGCACGAACGCCGTCGCCAGAACTTGAACTTGTTTGTGTGATGTCACAGACTTGACTATGTTAACGGCGCCGGGAGGCAGCAGCGACTTTGATATGCGTTTCATTTATTTGGCTGAACGCGCCCGACACGCATTTGATGGACATTGACTTGGCTCAAACGGAGAGGAAATATTCACACTGTGATACTTTGGCATCACAACAAAATCATATTAAAAGCCAAGCTTTGAACCAGTTATGAGAGAGAGTCAGAATTTCTGATTTCACTTAACATGGAGTTGGCAGCTCTGGACTCTTTTTTACATCTCGTCTTAATCCTGTGACGCTGAGGTATTTTATAAAAGCTCTCTTTGTCTGAACAAACGAATGAATCCGCAAAAACAATTACAGTGCTGTGAAGATAAATGAAGGATTGAATAAAAATAGACACCTAAAGGGCATAAGCAATATCCCCAAAGCGCGTTCTCTTCTAGTAATTGCCTTCTTGGTTGAGATGAAAACAAAAGTACTGAACCAGAAAGATCTCTTTCAAAGCCTTAAAGGCCGGTGTGTGTGTGTGTGTGTGTGTGTGTGTGTGTGAGGCGTTCAGGGGATCACACACTGAGGTTCCCTTTATGGTGGTAAATGGATTTGGACTGTAATGGATGGACTGAAGTGGTGTCTTGCCTGATCTTTGGCGCTCAGCAGGGCTTCCAGCTCCTCCATCGATCGACTCAGCTCCTCTCCAACCGTCTGACCGGCAGCAGGCGGCCCCAGCTGGGCCTCCAGCTCCGCCACCTGGAACCCACCACTAACATATTAGACTTATGAACAAAACTGAGACAAGACCATGAGAGTTTACAGTCACGCTCGCCGCTCTGCGAGGCTGCAGTTCAACCCATCAAATGGACGCGGTTAGAGCTGGAATATATTTAATAACGTTAAAACTCTGAGTTTGTGGGGTTAGGAAGGGAACGTGTTGAAACATGTTGATTTTTAAATAATACATAAATAGATAGAAATGTTTTTAAAAAAAAGTATTCTTTGTAAACATGGTTTTCATCTGAAGCAGTAGACTAGACATTATTTGTATTCTATTGTGTAAATGTATATATTTTATATACATATATATTTTGTCTATATTTTTCATCCCTGTTACATTTTATTTTGTGTGTTTAGTTTGTTTGATTCGGTGTCTGTAAAAGTGTTAGGCGCTACTCTGACAACAAATTTCCCATTGGGGATTAATAAAGCATCCATCCATCCATCCATCCATCCATCATCTATCCATCATCCATCCATCATCCATACAGTCCTCTTTATTATAGAAGTTACCCCATGAAAAGTGTTCATTAAGCTAATGTGTGGTGTCATTTTATAAATCCCGAGAACACCACATGACCCTTTGACCTCCAGCGGAAAACATAGAAATCAGCCATAACATTATTATTTTATTTTTTTTACATAAGGCGGCAGTGTACAAATACATTATTATAGTCATATGCAAATAGTTTGACGATTACTACTGATGGAAACGAGGAAAACCAACAGAGGGGTCACCGCCTGCCCGCCTACACACATATCATCGACACGCACACAATGATTCATGCCTCCTCTCATCTATCAAGAATCTCCACACACACACACACACACACACACACACACACACACACTCTCGCACTCACACTTACAAACACACACTTCAGTGGGAAAAGGGATTTACTGCCAGTGGTCACAGGGCTGAACTCTCTTGCCTTGGAGACTTTTTAAAAAGTTTTATCGTTAACCTTGTAAAAAAAAACAACATATCCAGTAAAATATTACCGGAGAAGCCAAACGGTTCAGAACATTTAAGCATTTAAAGTTGTGCGTCTCACCGTTTGTCTACTAGCTTAGGAGCATCTCCAGGAGGATCCAACTAACTGAGTTGGAAGAAACATAATTTGTTGATAAGCTTTTACCCAAATTCATTTACCCCAAAAATCATCAAAACTTGCGCAACTGAAAAGCAAATTAATGACTTCAAAATAAAATCAAATCAGAATCAGCTTTAATGGCCATGAACATTTCACATCCATGGAATTTGACGCCGGTTTCTGCGCTTTGTACTAAAGATAAATATAAAAAAGACATTAAAGAAAACAGAAACAACTACATATGTAAGTCCAGAAAAACGTCTTGAAGTATCCGACAGTCAAATGCAGTAACTATCAGCCTCCATGTGTTGCTGAATCTCTTCTGAAGGGAGCAGAGGTCAGACTCAACCCACAACATAAACCTTCTGCTGCGCGTGGACACAAACACGGCTGAAGTGTGACGAGGGAGGAAAAGCTAGCCAACTTCGCTTCTTCTGCACACACGAGGATGTGCTTTCTTTCTGTAAACTGGGGCAGAAAGGGGGAAAGAGATTGGGCAGCACAGGGTGTCCTGTAACCCCCTCCAGCCTGAGAAAAAACATCCTGGTCCGCCTCATCACACTGTTGCCAAACCTTGGGGGGGCTGCTCTACATCCTGCCACCTGGTTGACTTTGCTGCAGAGTGTGTGTGTGTTTTTAGGGCAGGAGGGGGTAACCTTCACCTGGACTCGAGGAGATAGATGAAACCACAACACGGGCTAAAAATAGAAAGGGCCGGTTTTCTGTCACTGCTGGTTCTAGTTTCCTCGCAGACCGGTTTGCGGCGGCACTTCGTTCTGTCGTGTCGAAGGAGGCTTGTTAAGCTTGACCAAGGGCATGATTTTCTCTCTCTAAATTAAAGATGAAATGCCTGCGTTCTGGCCCTGCGATTATCCCGGGAGCCTGTCAACAGAAATATCCCAAGAAGTGAGGGATGAAAAATGCATCTGCGGTTTGGAAGAGACCAAGTGTGTATGGGGATTTTAGTGTGATAGTTCTAGATGTCTGAATAAAAACATCTGCATAATATCTATCCAGTTTCTATCCGACTAGTCACATTTAGTATTTAAACTTGAATTTAAACACATTAGGGTTTGATGGATGGTCAAAATGTTAACCCTGATAATCCTAAATAATAAACGGTAATACAAATTACTGCATGCTTATTGTTTAATGTTAAATGTTTCGCACCTCCCACCAGGACAAATTCCTCGTATGTGTAAACATATTTGGCAATAAATGGTTCAGAATCTGATATTATAAACCTTTAATGTAAAGGAAACTGGTAATTATCATTTGCGTTATGCATTAATAAGGGAATCATAAACTCGACATTTAACGTTGGGGATGCAGGTGAAGCAGAGCCTCGAGTTTAAATGGCTGTTCTGCTTCTTCTACACTTTTAATAATAAAAGGTGATAGGGAGGACTTTTACAAGAAAGTCACAGAGCTTTTTGTGAGGAGAGAGGCGGGGCCTTTGATCGCTCAGTGAAATCATGTTTATTACTAAATCTTTGGGCGTTTACGAGGTACTTGGATGGAGACGGATGAGAGGAGATGCTCGATGTCTGAGAGACCGCGACCAACACAAGATTATCTGTAAACCTGCAGGTGTTGTGAATGAAGTCTGCGTGGAGTAAGAAACCTTCATTTAGTGTGAGTCGTGGCATCACTGAGCGCCATCTGAAACTGAGTAGTTGTGGTATCTCAAGTCAGATACAAACCACAAGGTTTCTTGCTGTTTGCGCATTTGGGACATTTTTTACCTGCAAGTGACACATTTTTTTAACCACGGCACTGACCACTGAGTTGGATGCTGAGGCTTCGTACGTCACCTGCTCTCTGAGGCGATCCGTCTCCTCCTGGTACTCAGACAGCTGCTTCTTCCACTGCTCCACGCTGCCGTTGGCTTCCTGCAGCGCTTCCACCAGCTTGGAGTTACTGTCCTGCAGGGTGAAGAGCTCGGCCTCCATGTTGATCTCACACACGGACCTGAGGGGAAGTCACAGAAATACACAGACTAAACTTCCATGTCTGCATTATTCATTCCCGTGTGGAGCTCCTTTTCAGAAAACACCCCTTTAGCGTGTCACAGTCGTTTGGATTGTTTTTTTAAAAATAGAAAATCTTGATGAGTGCAGCTTTAAAGACATGAAGCTGGTTGACTGTCAGAGCGACGCCCTGCTGGTGAGGAGAACGCAGAAGATAATGAGGTTATGAAGTGAAACATTTATGTCACCCTGCACCAGCTGTTTGGAGGAATTTGATGCAACATTTATTGTGTTTTTAAGGAACCATTAGGCCGTGTTTTTTAATGTTTTAGAGACGTCTGAGAAAACTCACTCTCTGTATTAAAAACCACGTCTCGTTTAGCACCCAATGACTCGTATCTTTACATCAGACTTTTGTATTATCTTTCCCTCCAATCCAAATTAATTTTATGATTACTACACAAATATTCGATCGCTCTTTTGTCGTTTGTGTCTTTGCCTGCACAAGGCCACAGAAGGAAATAAACCAACACAAGTGATGTGAGCTCCATCCTCCACATGTTGGACAGACGGATCGGGTCCCGCGAGCCGGGAAAGGTCAGGATTCAGTATTTAATAAACCGGAGAGATTTCACACCATGACAACTAAACTCACAGCTTGGCATCCGTAAAACTACTCTCCATAGCAACAAGAGAAGAAGAAAAAAGCCTGCGTAGGATTACGACAATCCTCAATAAAACCCACAGGATGAGAGGCTGCAGAGCAGCTGGGCAGGAATGGTTTCATGCTTCCTCTCAGGTGGAGTGATCAATAATGAACACCGCGGTGACGATGACAACAAACACACAAACTCTGTGCTCGTTACACCCGGCTGGTGTTAAGACACGGACACACAATCACACACCGACACCAGTGCACAACCACTCACTGCTGATCTTCTAGTTTAGCAACGATGGGATTTTACTTAAGAGCTTAAAGCGGTGGTTCTCAAACTGTGGGGCGCGACCCTCTAGTGGGGCGCGGAGGTATTACAGGTGGGGTGCGGGGGAGGAGATGCAGATTCTTAAAATTAAAAAAAAAATTGTTAATCCCACAGTGGGGGGAATTATTCTCTGCATTTTACCCATCATCCTTAGTGATGAAGGAGCTTTGTGCTGCTGTGAAGCTCTGGGGCTTCAGTGCCTTGCTCAAGGACACATCAACATGAAACTATGGGGAGAAAACAGGGATCCAACCGGCTTCCTTGCTCATCTTTTTGCCAAATACGAGTTATTTATTGCACATATATAACTTTATTTCCATTGTTTTAACAAAGTGATTGCACATGTTATTAGTTTTTGTCAGATGGAGTAATCTGGTTCACTTGAAAGGGATTAACATTTTCTTTAATCTGTTGATTAAAAAAGCACGGATGGAGGAGTCTCAACACCATTTTGTTCCCGTGTTGTTGGGGCCCGAACATTTTGCTTCCTCCAAAGTGGTGACAGAAAAAGTTTGAGAACCACTGAGATTAAATTGAGCTTTCCTGACACATCGGTCAGGAGAATGGAGCACAATCTGCAAAAGCTCTCTTCAGCCACTTGGGGGCAGCAGAAACGACTCGTCAGCATCACATTGACATAGCAGCACCTTGTAAAATAACACGGCGGCATCACCCGATGAAAGAAAGTCCGATATTCAGCTCTGTTTCTGGTCTCAGCCGACGCCCGAGGGAAATATCTGTCTCCTTATCGCCGCCACGTGTTCCTCGATGTTCCAGCTCGGCAGCAGCTGTCATCCGGTAACCAGCAGGTTGAGTTTTTCGCTGGAGTCACGCGATGAGATCGAACCAAAGATTGTGGCCGGACGGCTTTAAAAATGTATTTCCAGTTTACAAAATACTTTTCATTTTCTGCTTTCAGTTATGGTGCGAGTCACTTTTTCTTTCATTTTTTTTTTTTTTTTCAAATAGCAGCTCTCCTTCCAGAAAGAAAGCCCTCAGGTGTAGTTTGGGTACAAACTCGTCTCTGCGGGTGGATAATAGTTTGTTTTGATGTAGAAGAAAAGTGCCGACTCTCCAAAAGTTGTTCCCTTTGCTTATGAAAAGGATATCTCAGAAACCAGTCAACAGCTTTTAGTAAATATTGGTGAACATTTGAGCCACGGGACAGAACACAAAGCTGCTGTTCTCATGAACGACAAAACTCACTTGTGAAAAAAAAATGATGGCGATAAACATTTTATAAACATTTAAATATGCACTCTGCCGTTTAATGGCTTGTAATTACTGAGAAAACAGGCTTTTAGGAGTTGGAGTACATTGAATTTACTGCACAGAGCTCAGCAAAGTGCTCTGGTCTGCTCGCTGGGTCACAACCTCAAGCATTAAACTTTATTAACCACAACAGACACCATTTACATTCCAGTTCTCCACTCACTCACATCTAATGCCTGTTTTGTCTTGTTACGTCTCTGTGTTTTGTTTAATATTCTCATGCTGTATGCGTTTCTGAAAGTCTAAATATTATTTCATGAACATCAGAAGCTCCAGCTAAATGATGCCCCTTTTTCCACTTTTTCTCCAGTTTTTTTTCCACCACATTCTTCACTAAAAGCAAATTTGACATTGAGCTAAAAGAAGAAAGTTATGCAAAGCAGCTGTAAACTGTTACAGGGGCGGCTGTGACTGTTTCTGTGACGCGAGTCCTGCAGATCACACTTTAGATAGCGCGTTACGTTCAGCGCTGTAGACGCCGTTCGGCCTCAGAGCGTGACGAGATAGTACAACCTGTTTGCTCCCTTTGCACAGGGAGAAGAAAGATACATGACGTTAAACAGAAACATTTGTCTTACGGGTAAATATCCATGTTCAGGATGTCGAATAAAAGATAATTACCCTTCAGACAACATCTTCTTGACCCTCTCCTTCTCCGCCGTCAGCTCCACCTCGGCGCTCTTGCTGCGGATCAGCTTTTCTTCGCCCGGCCCGTTGACGGAGAGCAGCGGCGGGGAATGGCGCTCCTCGGATAACTCCTGGACCGACAGGGACGGACAAAACCATCAGGAAAACGAGCTCTGCTGTCAAGCTGAAACGTCAGATCAGCAGCGAGCGCCGCTCATAAAACATTAGTTTCCTTCTGTGCTCGAAACACATTTTGTGTAAGTGTTAAAAATTGAAGAAAAGATGATGTTTGGGATTAAATCCTCGTCGACTACTCTGCAGTTTTCCTGTTGGGAGACCAGAGAAAGTGACAACAGCCATCAGGAAGGTGCAACTAGTATGTATGACATTATTTTATTCAGTGGACGCTCCGAATGTGCTAAAATAACCCATAAACAAAGAGTATTGCTTGTGGATGAAACGGGCTTGAGCTCAACTCATGTGATTTTGTCTCAGAGGCTCAGGTTGGAGCGGTCGACCGGCCGATTACCGCCTCGACACTCGGACCCGTCATCAGAACAAGAGGAACAAGACTCGACGTGACAGGACGGAGCTCCGCCCGTCAGAGCCTGACGCGTCCCATCTGGGTGCTTGTGAACCGGTCCATGCAGGGCGAGCACCAGCTGCCTCGTCCTCACGCGGCTTTAAGGATCTGACAGGACTCCGATCCAACAGGACATAACTCAACGACTTCAGTGACCTTCAGCTCAACACTGAATGGATCTGCAGCTGTGAAACAACAAGACGGTGCAACTCCTTCCTCGCTTGCAGCAACTAGTTGTTACATTTGGATATCAAGTTATTTGGGAACATGTTTGATCCCCGGGAGATTTATGAATTAAGTAAAATGCAATATGTCCGACAGCAGAATTTGCTTTTCTTGCTTTTCTTCATTAAGAGAAGAACAATAACAAGTGGAACATGAAAGTTAAACACAGTGACCGGCGAGACAAAAAGAGTCATTGAGGTTCCTCTGCTGTCACAAAGAGACTTTACAGGTTACATGAACAGCAGCGTGCGGGTGGAGTGACTCCAGCCTGGCAACGCCACGTCGAACCAATCTGCTTTTGATATTTTCCTCCTCTGATGCCCAGAAATGGGATCAAGCTCCCTTTCACAGTTTTGTGAACCATTTTCCTCAGTTTGAAGGCCGCGGGCTGGAAGACCAAACGCAAACACGGAAAGAAAGTATCCTTTTCTTTCTTTTTTTCAGATGAATTAATTGTGCACGTTGCTTTCCCCAGCGTTGTTCTTCTTTATGTGCGGTAACCTAAACCTGAACTTGTCGAAGATCAAGAAGTGTTACACCCCTGCACTTATTATAGAAAAAAAGATTGTATTATTAATTTGAACAAGCCCGAGTGTATTCCTCTGAGGGCGATCGTATATCATCTATAGCTGAGCAGCTCTCCGTCTGACCCCGTTGATGAATATGGAATTAAAAAACACAGCCGAGCAAAGTGTCCAGAAGAAGGAACCCAAGAAAAAAAAAATCAAAGTCAAGGCAACGCCGGTCCGGCCCCAAAGCCGACGGATCGGCTGTGCGTATCTCTGAATAATTCATTCTGCGGATCATGTTTAAGTCATAAATAGGATTACAAATTTACAGCACTTTTTCCGTATGTTGTTCGCTAACAGGCTGAGTGGAAACAAGGCAGACACACACGAGCACGAGCCCGACGACTAATTAGGCAGAGTTCAAAGGAAATCCCACTTTTTAAAGGACAGTTCTGTGCAGTCGGTTCTCCAGGGGTTGTTCCAGGATATCATTGAAGTCTGAATCTTCTCATTTTGGGATGAAGTAAATTCAGATGAATTCATCTGCTTGTTGCCATATTCTGTCCATTTTCAACAGACCGTACGGACTGAATTACACGTTGTCGTCGTTGACAAAGCTTTCACTCTTTAGTAGCCAACACCAGCTGTGCTTTGAAGCTAAATGTGCTCTGAAGTCAACTTTGATCAGACTCCAGATGAATTATTGAGCGTGATAGTCGACGCAGACGCACGCCTACGAACACCGCGGCCCCTCAGACAAAAGAAGATGGTCGTCTCTTCGTCGCTTTTTCATCGCGGGATGGAGTGAGTTTGTTTGTACGCACCTGGGAGAGCTGCAGATGTCCCATGATGCATCCACGAAAGGTAGCGGGAAGGATCACATGAGGAGAAACAGAAGGAAAAAGAATATTATAGATAAATAAAACCATGACATTATTGAACATACATACAGTGACTTTGCTTTGTTCTGAAAAGGTATTGGTTCATTTTTATTTCTGGTTTGTTTGGAGAAAAGAAGAAGAAGAAGAAGAAGAAGAAGAAGAAGAAGAACAAGAAGAAGAAGAAGAAGAAGAAGAAGAAGAAGAAGAAGAAGAAGAAGAAGAAGAGGACCCTCTAACTTCATTAAAATAAGAAGTGTTCACGGTGCCGCTCGTGTTGTCTGGGAAAGTGAGCTCAGCATCATCGATAGAGACAGAAAAAAAAGATGGCGATCACATTATCTTTTCTTTTTCTGTTCTTTATTTAATAATCAAGGAAGTGGAACACAATTAAACATCTGATAAAAAACATTCACATGGACACTATCTGCAAAAGAAATGTGTGTTGAAATACAACACTCACGCAAACACACACACACATACATACATCCACTTTTTGAAGTTTCGAGAGGCTTTGAAATCGATGGAAAAGCCAGATGATTTAATATTCAAGGGCTTTCCTAAAAGCTGATGTCTCTGCACCACTGTTCATCTTAAGTACATCTACGCTGTTTACTTATTTATTTGAGCATCAGTGCGTTTGCTCCTGAAGCTTTATAAAGCCTCCATTTCCAGTTTCACTGAGACACATACCTAATTTATTTATTCATGTGTCCATGCATCAGAGGTACATGCATGCATTTCCCTTGAAGCACCTGCCCTGCACAACACACACACACACACACACACACACAGTTGCACCTTTTTAGCTGGTTTTAATACAGAGTCTGTTTAAAATATTGATAACTGGCATTCCTGCTGGCCTCTCTGCATGGATACCATGTACGGACGGAGATAACGGAGCAAAAAAAAGCTCCAATCAGCAGGCACAAACAAATGACAGCTGTTACCTGTCAGATGAGGGAAGCAGCTTCTGTGTGCTGCTGTGTTTGTACTGCTGTTCAGAGGCTTTACGGGCACAGACGCCATCTCTTCTGCACTCTCTTTGACATTTCATTTATTTTACTCCGTGTTTCCAACCTTAGTTTTGTCTTACAAGCGCCGCGAGATGAGCTCATTAATACCACGCGTCATGTTCCAATTGTGTTCATTTGAAGGGACACGGACCGTGGAATTATTTACGTCCGGGCTTTGCTTCTAGGTTTTCTTCACAGGGTGCAGCCTTTAAGGGGCGGATGCATTGGCATAATAGAAGATTTGGAGCATTTCTATCCTCTCAACACGGCAAAGCGGTTTGCAGCTAACAGCGCTAACAGTGCAAACAACGACAAAAGTGTAAACATATGACTATCTATCCTCTTTACTGTCTCATTCAAGCTGTTTTATACTGAACAAGACAACACGAACAGAGCAATGGCCACTAAATGGAGAATCTACTAAGCAATAAATATATTCCTTTAATGTTATTTCATGGCATGAACCAGTTTTGCATCTTTCTTTCAGTGCTACAGTGCACGTTATATATTCTTCTCCTTCTTTATCTCGCTGAGCTTCACCATCTCAGCTTGGAGCTCTGCAAACAAGCCTGAAAGCTGAAGCTTTACGCCTGCAGATCCCCTGCTGCTGTCCACGTATCAGAGGCAGAAAATGTGCTCCGTGAAGCTGGAGGCTGCACAGATACACCTCTGCGATACCGTCGATGGTTACTGAGCAGCTTCATGTGCTGCGAGACCGAAGACACAGCCGAGGAAGAGACAAAACTCTGCAGCTCGCTGAAAGCAAATAAACCTTTTTTTTTAAGTCCATCAGTGTATTATGATGTAAGCTTTGCACATTCAGCTGTGTATTATCACATTTTTCTCCTCTTCTTGCTGACGTTTTGACTAACATTTAGACACTTTTTGTTCCATTCACTCACACTTAACTTTGTTTTATTATGATTGTTCTTGCATATTCTGATTCTTTAGGTAATAATCTTTCCATAAAGGTGTCTTATTGACGCTCCAGGAGGCATTTTTGGGGAATCTGGCTCATATTATGCTGGATGTTCATAGTTACCATCAAAATATCTTTAAAAAGGGATTATTATTTTTTTACAGATATACATTTTTTTCCCAAGACTTTGCTGAACAAATACATACAATAAACACAAGTATTGGAATTAATTTGGGGTTCCTATGACGACTCAAACACAGGGAAAAGGAGGTCTGGAGACAAAATTGGTACCACAGCTTTCAACGAGTTAATGGAGCTTTAATCTGACATTAGAGCCACACTGGAGCTGAAGTCAACACTTGGCTGTGGTTTGTGCGCACAATAACCTCAAGTACTTACACTCCATAACAACTTTGACTGGCTATTACTTCCATAATACACATGTTCAGCGAGAACTGATCAATGTCAAATACACTGAGGGATTCATCTGATCTTAAAGGTTAATATTAAACAAAATATGACACATTAAAAGCAAATTTGCAGGCTTTTGAATCAGGTCGGAGCTGATGTTGCGGTCGACAGCGTTCTCTCTCTCTCTCACTAATAAACACAAAGGTCAGCCATGTTTGTACACTTAAATCACTGCCTCCAAAAGGCAAAAGAATAACTCGGGTTGTCAAAAGAAAACAATAACTCTTCTTGTAATCTAGGATCTGCTGTCGCTACGAGCCGGTTTGTTTTGTGAGCGAGAGAAGAATTGAAGGATGAAGAGTTTCCACTGCGGGTGAACTTTCTCTTCTCCAACTGAACCTCAGAGTTATCAAATGCACCAAGAAATCATGGACGCTGGCGGGAAAAAACTGGCCGTGGTCCTTTCAGCAGCAGCCAAATTCCCTTCAATTATAGATGATTAGGCTTTCCTCTATTCCTCCATCTCTATTTTCATAATCCCTCATTCTTCTTTCCTTCATTTCTGCCCCTCTAAACACCGTCACTCTCTTTCTGCCACTCGTCTCCATCGCTCATGCGTGAAATCTTTTGATGGAGTTAACCAACGGGAGAAGAATTGAGCAGCCAGATGAAGTTACAGTCGATCCCTCGTGATTCATTTAAAATAGAAACAAAGCCACTAAATTCATTGGCATATTCCTGCTCTGTTCTGTTGTACCGGCCGGAGAGGCACAGACGCCATCGTCGCCCTTTTCGGGATCCTGAACCTGTTGTTCGTGCTTAGCACATTTAAAAATGTATTTCCTGTAAAGAACAACAAACTGTTCAGACTTTGCTCGTAGAATAAAACCAGTGGTTATTCAATCCTCTTCTTCTTCCACCAGACCAATACAATGGAGGGTAAATGAACCATATTCATGGTGGTCAAAGCATCTAAATATTCAATACAAGAAACTCTACAGTAATGTCATTTTTCTGAAACAATATCTGGAATACTCCACAACCCGAGTGTGGACAGTTTCCAACATTTTATTTTCCCATTGTTCCCATTTCAAAACAGTTTGCAGTGAAATGTTTTCAGATCAGCAAATAGAAAGCTTTTCATTGAGGTGGCCAAATGCATGTATTAATATGTTAATGCTCTCTTATTATTCCCTTACTTTTGTCTGATTAGGCCTTTTGTCAGATCGGTCACAGTGATTCAGAAGGATTCAGGTTTATTTTCAGAGAATGCTGTGATGAGCCAAACTAAGAAAACCTTTAAGGAAAGTCGAGCAGAGCTTTTACCTCTGGAGCTGCGATGTTCAGCGCCGGGTTGGCCAGTTCAAACCTCTCCTGAGATTTCTCTCTGGCCAGACGGGCCGCCTCCTTCACTTCCTTGAACTGCTCTGCAAACTACAGGAGGACACGAGTTACACAAGACGGCCTCCATGGTCCTTCTGCCA